>NC_047087.1:96613193-97911387 GCF_902459505.1 Geotrypetes seraphini
AGTGCCCTCTTTTGGGCAACAGTGAACCCCAGTAAGTCTTGTCCCTGCTGGTCTCTCAGCCAAAATGGCTGCTGGTATTCCTATGGCAACCTTGTGAGACTGCCAAAAGAGGTTCCAGCAAAATTTTGAGAATGGAACCAGCACAAGCAAGAATTGCACCTGCTTATGCTGGTTTCAATCTCCAAATGGTCGCTAGACTGTTGCAGAAGGCCCAGCAGCCATTTTAGCTGAGGAACAGGCAAGGGCAAGAGCGACCCCCCAGTTGCTCTTGCCTGGAAGATACTTTTAGACCACCAGGGCATTTAAAGGTAGGCCTGGGAAGGGCCTTCAGGTGTTTGTGCTGGGGCAGGTGGCTGACCGCTCTCTGTGCAGGTGGGGGAGCACCAATTTTTATTCTGTTTTTGGCCAAATGGCAAATTTCAGCTAATTCTGTTTCAGTCAACACCAAGAACCCCCATTTTTAACCCTTTAATGAACATCCATTTGCTGGAAACATCCAGTATGAACCTCCATTTCATAAATTGAAATGTCCAAATTATGAATAGGAAAACAATGGACATGGACGTCTGTGTGGCAGCAAAGGAACATCCATTTTTATAAAGTGGCCACACAGACATCTTTGTAGAACAAAGGGGTAGTCTAATGGTTAGAGTAATAAGTGGAGACTCAAGGGACCCAGGTTCAAATTCCACATCAGCTGTGGTTTTTTTATATTGTCAGCCCTCCAGTAACAGAGCCCTACTGTGCCTGAATGTACACCACTTCAATAGACTTCAGGCTTGCAGGTATCTTCTATATTCAGGTACAGTAGGTATTTTTCTCTCTGGAGGTCTCACAATTTTAAAAAAACCCAGCTGAAGTGGGATTTGATCCTGGATCCCTTGGTCCTCAGTCCACTGCAATAACCATTAAGCTCTCTCAGATCTGTATTTTACTTTGTTAAGAATATCTATAGTATCTGAACCTGTCATAGAGCCTAGTATCCCTTACTGGTTTCACTTTCAAGTGAGAAGAAGGGGGGACAGCAATCTCTGGGGAATTAAGGAGGTGTCATGCCTTAAATCCCTCTAATGGACAGCTGCTCAAATTGGAGCACCTTTCTGTAACCTGGAAGTGCCAATTACCAGGTCTAAATAATAGCATCCACCTTTTTAGATGGATGTCCCTTACTCTTTTGTGATTGCAGCTGGTTATCCTTATTTTGGCCCCTCTTTAAACCTTGCCAAAATCAAAGTCAGACCACAGCCCCTTGCAATACGGATGTACCAAATTGTTAGACATCCATATCCAAGTTTTATACAATCAGAATTTGGACATCCATGCAATATGGATATCTAAATGCCAGTTTTCAGACATATAGAACAAGAATAGGGCCTGGCCACTGTTAAAAACAGGAGTTAGATCAGTGGTCTCAAACTCATACCCTTTGCAGGGCCACATTTTGGATATGTAGGTACTTGAAGGGCCTCAGAAAAAAATAGTTAATGTCTTATTAAAGAAATGACAATTTTGCATGAGGTAAAACTCTTTATAGTTTATAAATCTTTCCTTTTGGCTAAGTCTTAATAATAATATTGTCATTTATAACTAAATACACATATGATTAAGAAACTTTTTTTTTTCTTTTGTGATTATGATAAACATACTGAGGGCCTCAAAATAGTACCCGGCGGGCCGCATTTGCCCCCTGGGTCACGAGTTTGAGACCACTGAGTTAGCTGGACTGTTGGTATGGCTATTCTTATGTTAAATAACCACCACTGCATACATCTTACTGGCATAGATGATACCATTTTTTGTGGTACAACTCTGTATTCCCCTTCGTCTATAAGTAATGAACCAACCTTTGAAATCTAACCCTGAATTTTTCTTCATTGTAATACTAATGGTTAAAGGGATTTTAATTTATTTTAAAATATATCTGAAGTTTGTCACCTACCATTTAGATACAACCTAATGCATTCTTCCAGCCCTAGACACCTGCATTGTTTGCAATATTTTAAATACAATTAGGATATTAGAATACTGGAATATATTTTGCCCAATAAATAGAAAACCTCTTTTTAACTGCAAACCATACCAGTGTCATATTCTTCTTCATCAGCAATGCTGAATACTGGTTTCACACCACGGTAGGGCTTTCCTAGTCTGTCACTGCTGCTCACATGCCTAGAAGTATAATTTTGCCCCCATCAAAGAAAAAAAGTATTTTGTTATTCAGTCATAGTGTCCATAAAGTGATCAATAGCAACTAGGAAAAGATAGCTGTAGAGTTAATGAACGTATTAGTGGAAGCTGAGATTACTAGTCAGGTCGAATGCATTCACAAATGTTAGAAATGCTTCATAAAGCAGAAAGGTTTTACCATTTTGTAATCTAGAATATTCCAGCAAAAATTTAAGGTGAACAACTCTCTTTTTGCATGATACAGCACACCCTTTCCTGGTTGCCTGAGTGCCTGGTTGCCTGAGTGGCTGAAGAAAAAATGTTCTCTTTTTTTTAGCTAAGAAGATAAAATATTAAAATATCACCAAGGCAACTAAGCAGTTCAACAAAACAGAATTTTTGTGAACTATGCTGAAAAGCATATTTAAAAATAAGTTATTTTTGAATTAATTCCCTTTAAACTACAAAGCATGATTTAAATTGCAATAAGGATTAAATGGCAAGGCAGGGCATTAGGAAAACATTTCCCCTCCAAATTCTACTTGATCCAGTATTTAGTAAGCACAGGACAACTTGGAAATAGGTGGCTCAAAATAAATAGCACCCTGTACAGTGAAGCAGTGCAAGAAAAATTGCTCTCCACTTCTCACCAAATCCTTCCACTAGCTCTTATAGCAAAAGGGGGGAAAACAAAAATCTATATTAGATAGCATCATATACTAGAACAGTTAGGTTGTTCCAAGTTAGGAAGACTTTCTGTCAAAAAAGCTGCAAGAATGTGAGAATGAGCGAATCCTGGTAGCAGTGACTTATTAAGGCAGTAAGTAACAGTAACACTGACAGGCCAAGGAGTAGCGATTCCATTACTCTAGTTCCATCTTTGCATGTATTATCTTTTCTTTAAGCAGTAGTATTTCACACTAGAATGCTTCTTATACAAGACACATTACATACACACTGAGGTAAAAAGCAAAATTAGAGATTTCATGAATTCACTGCAGGGATATAAAATGGACATCTTTCTGTGACACTGCATTAACTAAAGCTCATTAAAACTGGATTTTTACTCTTATTGGCCACCCTACAGCTGACTTAAATCTGTGAACGGGTTCCTTCCTAGTTCAATGCATTTCAACTCTCTCCTGGAGGCACACCTAACTAGTTGAGATTTCAGGATTACCACAACGAATATGAATGAGATAAATTTGCATATACAAGATCTACATACTAGTGCTGCCCGATTTAGGAAAAAATATTTTGATTCAGCCTACTGAATTGATTTGATTCGATTTTCCTACCCAATTGAGTGTTTCCCCCCAAAAATACTGGTGGGTTTATTTTATACACACAATATTATAAGGTGCTTTCAATATAAATCTTTGTGTTCAAAAAATAATAAATACCAAAAATACTCCACAACTTAACAATAAATATATGCTTTAAAAATACATATCAAGTGCAAATAAAGTTCTCAGATCACCAACCATAAAGTGCTATAGAGTACAAATAAATGTACTAGCCTCTTCACCTACTCCACCCCCATTGCCCTCTCCTACCCACAATGGCGCTGTGGTGTAAACAAAATAAACAAACAAAAAAGACTTTCCCTCTCTCTGTTAAATCCTAGCTCACATTCGCAATTTAATACCAGCTCTGGCAGGATACAAATTTCAAATCTGACACATTGTAATCGCAAAACAAAAATAAAATTATCTTTTCTACCTTTTGTTGTTTGGTCATCATTCAAATCATGTTGGTCCCAGGCTCTGCGACAAACATCTTCTGATAACTCGCTTGCTAGGGTCTCTTGCCCATTTGTCGTTTTCTTCTTTCTCCGTGGTAACCATCCATCTTCCATCTCTGTCCTTCCCTTCCATTTCCCTTCCCTCACCTGGAGGTCTGGCATCTTTCCTTTCTTTCGTCTCTATTCCCGTAGCTGCAGCAATGGACCCCACCATCCCCAGATCCACCATCTCTCTTTTTCTCAACTACCCTTTCATCCAGCATCTCTCCCACCTTCCTCACTATCCCAGGTTACACCAGCTCTCCCTTTCTCTTCCCAACTACCCTCCTATCCAGTATCTTTATTCCCTCCTCTACACCATCCCTTGTGTACAGCTTCTCTCTTTTTCTGTTCCTTCCCTCCCTAAATCCCACTGTCCACCATCTCTCTCCCTCTCCTGTTTTAAGATCCATTATTTCTTCTATTCCTCCCCATCTTCCCTCTCCATTTCCCCTCTCCATGATCTCCCCCAAGTTCATCTCCCCTCTCCATGATCTTCCCCAAGTCCATCCCCCTCCACCATCCATCTTCTCCCCATCTCTCCCTCTCTAGTCCACCAAGTCCATCTCTCCCCCAAGTCTGTCTCCCCTCTCCCATCCATATTTCTCTCCTCCACCAACTTCCTCTCTCCCATCTCTCCTTCTCCAGTTCACCAACTCCAACAAGTCCATCTCCCCCCAGCTCTGACTCTCAACACAGAAGCCCAGTATTTGGCTGGCAGAGGGCCAACACTCGTGCATTGTGGCACTTACCAGGAACTCCAGGCGCTTTGCACAGTGAACAAATACTTTTCCCGTGAGCTGCAGAAGATGCGGCCTTGCAAAAGCTGAACGAGAAGTGTCTCTGCATCACTTCAAATGTGCTCGCAGGTGCCTGGGGCTCTGGCCGTCATGTGGCGGCCGATGAAAGGCCAGCCGCTGGCAGGGCCTGGGAGAGCAGGTGTGCGCCACTGAGCAGCAGCAGCAAGAGCGGTGCATGCAGGTAGTGGATCAGGGGTGTTTGTCGGGCTCTGGGGGAAGAATGAGCGTGCATGCGGGAAGATGAGGCATGGGCATCTGCTGCCAGCCAACGAATTAAAAATCAACTTGCTGCCGCTGATCTGCATGCAGAGGTCCGCTCAGCTTTCCCTCTGCCACCGGAGTCCTTGCTTCCAATGTAACTTCTGGTTTTGCAAAACTGGAAGTTACATTAGATGGAAGGATTCCGGTGGCAGAGGGAAAGCCTGAACAGGTCTCTAGCAAGCGGTCCGATGAATCGGTGAGTTCGACTTTTTGCAAAAACAAATTGAATTGAATCGAAGTGAATCAGTGAATCGATTCGAATTGGGCAGCACTACTGCACAGCATGGGTCTCCAGTATATGGAAATTTTTTCTCATGTATATTCATTGTGCATTCATTAGTAATCCTGAAAATCCAATTGACTAGGTGTGCATCCTGAAAAGGGTTAAGAGGCAGAGTCCACTATGGAATGCCTGCGGTGGGTTCCTGGGTCAGATTATCTTTTCCTTGGGCTAGCTAGGGGTGATGTAAATTAGAGTCGATAGCTTCAGTTCAGGGGGAGGGAGTTGTGATCATTACTCAAAGGTGACACATAAGTGGCCAGATTTAAAGGGCAAGATTGCAAAGTTATAGACACTTTTGAATATAGTATAAGTGGGCTGTGCAGTCCCAAGTACAATCAGTCTGATGACCAGCCATGCAGAACTAGGGGCTATATTCTCAAAGCATAATCGCTGTCGCTAAACTGTTTTCCAGCAGTTTAGCCTGTACATAGTTTAGCAACGGATTATCAAAAGGGATTATCTCCCTCTTTAGTGAGGATTCTTGCAGTCTCCAATACTGACATGCAAATGGGCTCTTCAACATTGAAATGAGCCCTCGCGGTAGATTTTTTAAAATTGTCGAGCCATTTTCTTAAAATGGCATCGGTTTTTACCTACAAAAAAAAGTGAGTGTTCCAGGGATGCAGGTCAGTGTCAGAGACTACAAGAAAGCCCCTGTGTTGTGATGCCAAAAGTTTTCCATCTACATTAATTAATGATATAGGCCTGTAATTTGAAACCAATGTGGGATCTTTGTTTGGTTTTGGCAAAACTATAGTCAATGATTCCGCCATAGTACCTGTAATGCAACCCTTATTTAGTTAAGCCTGATATAATTTCAATAAATGAAGTAATAGGATAATTTGAAATGATTTATAAAATTCTACCGTGAAATCATCACCACCTGGAATGGATCCAACTCTAAGAGACTTTAACGCTGTTTCTAATTCTTTCAATGATATAGGCTCTTCTAAACTTTTTTTTTATATGCTCAGGAATTTTCGGCCCTTCAATTAGATTCAAAAAGTCTAAACCATCTTTTTCTCTATTTTCATAAGGCTCAGAATATAGGTTCTTATAAAAATTTAGAAATTGACTTAATATGCTTCCAATTTTAGTATGTGTCTCTCCTTTCTCATCCTTTATTGCAATAATTTTTGTTCTTCTTTTCTTTAAGATAATTTGCCAATAATCTTCCCGCCTTATTTGAACTTCCATAATATAAAGTTTGTTGGGAAAACAAATCATTCCTTACAAATTTTGATGATATCTCATTATATTTACCCTTTGCTTTTAATAAAGCCTGCAGGGTACTTTGCTCCCATTTATCAACTAATTTAGCTTCCAAATGTTTAATTTCTTTTTCCAAATCAGAAAATCATTTAAGTTATTTTCTAATATACGCTGAACATGAAATAATATTTCCTCTTATGGTAGCCTTAAATGCATCCCATAATATTTCTATGGTAATTTCTTCTGAAGTATTAATTTGAAAAAAATTAAATCATTTTTAATTTAAATTCTTCAAGGAAATTTGAATTTGCAATCAATGTATTTTCGAATCTCCATACAGACCTGCTATATTCTTTTTCATCAAACTTAACTTCAATCCAAACACCTCCATGATCAGACAAAATGATAGGATCAATGGAGGCTTTTGTCACTTGTTGTACTAAGTGATTTGAGACAAAAATATAATCTATTCTTGAAAATGATTTATCTAAACTAAACTAAACCTTAAGTTTATATACCGCATCATCTCCACGGAAGTAGAGCTCGGCACGGTTTACAAGAACTTAAAAATGAGAAAGGATAGGAAAAGGTTTACATAAGTTTATAAATAGAGTGGAAAAGTAAGGGAAAAAATAAATTACATGTTAGAGAAGAGCCAGGTTTTTAGTTGCTTGCGGAATAAATGGAGGGAGCTCAGGTTCCGCAGCGGGATAGTAAGGTCATTCCAGAGACCTGTGATTTTGAATAGAAGTGATTTTCCCAGTTTACTTGCGTGGAGAATTCCATGTAGGGAGGGGAAGGATAGTTTTAATCTTTGGGCGGTCCTAGTGGAGTCAGGGCACCAGGAGTTAAAGGAAAGTGGGATTAGGGAAGGAAGGATGCCGTGAATAATCTTAAAAGCCAGGCAAGAGCATTTGAATTGGATTCTGGAAATCACTGGGAGCCAGTGAAGATTGGCCAGGAGTGGGGAGACGTGGTCAGATTTACGTTTTGCAAAGATCAGCTTGTGAGCAAAAAGAAAATTCCCGATCATTAAAATGAAGTATCCGCCATATATCCTTCAAATCACAAGATTAAACCAAATTATCTAATCCTAATGATTTCATTATTTTACTTGGTTTTTTATCCATTAATGAATCCACAACAGCATTGAAATCTCCAGCCACCACTAAATTAGAAGCGGCCAGTGGGAGTATCAATTGTTGTAACTTTTTTAAAAATTCATTCCGATTCGTATTTGGAGCATACACATAAAGCAAATCCAGGGTATTATTTCCCATGCTCATTTTCACATGAACCCACCTAACCCAAGGGATCAAAATCAATCAATTGAAAATTATCTGTGCATTTTTTATTTATTAATATGCAACCCCAGCTTTTTTCCCAATTGCAGGAGCAAAAAAACTGTTTTACCCATCTCCCTTACAATTTTTTTGACTCTACTAATGATAGGTGTGTCTCCTGTATATAGCATATGTCCGCATTCTGTTGTTTCAAGAAGGCCAGTATTTTTTTCTTTTTTATTTGATGATTAAGGCCATTAACATTTAATGAAAAGATTTTAATCTCTATTATACATTTTTATTCCCAAATTTATAATCCAACAATATATTTTAAATTTATTTAACTTAATATGAATAGACACCAATATACTGTTGTTAAAACGTTTAAAGTAAAATTTCTCCTTTCCAAATCCTCCCAATTCCTTTTTTGAGAAACCTCCCTCCCTTATCCCACCCCCACCCCCTATATAAATTGACTGCCTTGGAACACACATAGGATTAGTAATCACAATACTCCCTCCCCCAGGCAACTTCCATCATTTTCCCTTGACTATACTTAAAAGTAATAAACTTATACTTTAATATATTACAAATCAAGTATTCTCTCACTAATTACCCCTATATATAATGAAATCCTACTTATTTATATCAAAAAAGTATTTCATAAAAGTATTTCCTTTTCCAATTAAATCAATTTTATAAGATTATATCTGACCATTCCCAAAGATCCTTTTTCTACCTTTTACAATAAAAGAAATAAAACATTATAACTCTTGTTATCAAGATAACATTCTTAATCAACGCTTGAATTTCCATTTAAAAACTATTTCATGTTTTATATAACTTTCAATTAATAACATTAACATTTAATCAATTCACTTTTCTCTTTGTTTTTTCCTCATATATTAAAATCCTTCTCAATATAGTTCAAGTTAGTCTTATATATAACCTTTGAAATTAAAGAAAAGAATCACCTTCTCTATTAAAGATTTATATCTCCAAAAAATAGAAGATGAACTTCCCCCCCCTCTAATATCCTATAGATAAGAATTTTATTAATCTTCTCCATGAAATTCATTCAACTGAACTCAACTTCTTATTAAGACATGTTAACTTGTCCATCCTTTTATGCTTTACTATGACCAGTCCAAAATGCAGAAACCTGTCCAAAATGTAGAAACCCTGTCTCCTTATCATTTCACTATTACATAGACAACTTCAAGATAAGTTCAATATCCTAATGTATCCTTGAATAATGAGCACATTTTGTACATGGGACGTAAACTCCAACACTTCTTTCCCATCATCTTGAAATCCAATATAATCTGCATCTCTTCTACATCTCTTCTCGTTACTTTATCATTAAGCCTTACGTCTGATGCATTTAAGATATTCATTCCCTCATAACAGTGATATTAAAAAAAAGAAAATCTCTTCAGTAAAGAACATTCAAAGGAGTCTGCTATTTAAGTCACTCTCAATGTTTTTTTCCCTTCTTGTCAAATCAATTTGTTAAATATTATCTTATTCATATAGTTTCTTTTCCAACCAAACATGGGATATTATTCTTTTTCCTTCTTTTTCTATTTTCTTTCAAAAATCATCTTCTATAAATTACTTTATTCAAAAAACCTCATATATAATACAAAGTCCATGTTGTTAAAATTAACTCCTTTTAAATAGATATTGGCTCAGAATGTAGTAAAAAGTCCTTTAACTCTTCCGGATCTTCAAAATATATGGACTTGTCTTCATTTGTTACTCTCATTTTTGCAGGGTAATATAAGCCATATTTGAACCCCCTTTCCTTCATTTGAGGTCTTAACATGAGGAACTGCTTCCTTATATTTGCCGTGTTTTTAGCTAAATCAGGCACAAACAACAACTTGGATCCCTTATAATTTAAATTTTTATCAGCTTTAGCCAAGTTTAAAATATCTAATGCCTGCTGGAATCTTAGTAACTTGAAGATCAAAGGCCTTGGTCTCACTTGACTTGTTGACCGTTTTAATGGAATCCTGTGTGCTCATTCTATTTCTAGGGGATGTTTTGAATTTAATTGCAATAATTTAGGCAGAAGATTTTCTAAAAATTGGATAACTTTTCCCCTCTTCCAAACCTTAAGCTAATCCAATAATTTTTACATTCTTTTTTCTACCTCTATTTTTGTAATCTTCAAGTTGTTTTTTAATTCCTTAACAGTTAGACTGTCATTTTTACATCTCCTCTCAGAGAGTTCCATCCGCTCCATCTTGTTTTCTAAGATCGTCATACGCTTGTTAGCTATTTCTATCTGCCGGTTTAGATTCAGCACTTCTTTCACTTCGGTTATGTTGTTTGCATTGTCTTGAAGCATCTGTTTTATGCACCGCAATTCAGCTATTATTTCATTTTTGTCCAGTACTTCTGTTACATCTCCCGGAAGAGGAACCTTCGATGGAGTCGTCTGATCCTGTTTTCGCCGTCCTTCCTGTCGCAAAAGCCGCTTCATTTTTAGATTGCCGTGTGCTCGCCATGCTACCACACTTGTATCTGGCACTTCGGGAAAGAAAAAAAGCCAAGGTAATCTTTCAAAGTTAGAGGAGCGTCACAATCACACCTCCATCTTGTGCGCGCGCCAAGCCACGCCCCCATGCAGAACAAGTTAAAAAAAGAAACCTGCCATGACCCCCATGCAGCAGGAGAGATGCCCACTCTCTCCTGCCTGCAGCACTAAAGTTTAAAAAAAAAATCTGCCCGTGAGCGCAACCCCTCCCCCAACAGCAGGAGAGATGCCCACTCTCTCCTACTGCAGTAAACTACCTACCGCAAAATAGACCCCGGACCCCCCTCCCCCTTACCTTAAGGGCTGAACTAAAGGAATGTGGATCTCATCTTCCAAGCAGCTGCTGCAGCTGCATCTAAAATGGTAATTTCCCTCCCCGGTGCATCATGGGATACACCGGGGAGGGGCTTGAGGCTCTGATTAGCCCAGAGTGTTTAAGGCACCGCCTATGGCCCTCCTATGAGAGGGGCTTTAAAAACCCTGGGCCAATCAGAAGGGTCCTAAGGCTATGATTGGCCTGAATGCCTAGGGCCCCGCCTATGGGGTGTCCAGGCCAATCAGAATCTTAGGACCTTCCCGATGCATCCGGGGAGGAACCTGAGGCTCTGATTAGCCCAGAATGTTTAAGGCCCTGACAACCCTGCAGCAATATCATTTATAAAAATGTTTTTAAAAACAGGCCCAAGAGGCCTCTTGAAACACACTGGTAACATCCCTTTCTTCAGAGCGATCTCCATTGATTACCCTCCGTCGCCTTCCACTCAACCAGTTCTTGATCCTGCCTGCCACTTTGGGACCCATCCCGAGGGCACTCCATTTGTTTATTAGACATCTGTGTGGAACATTGTCAAAGGCTTTGCTAAAATCTAAATACACCACATCTAGCACACATCTTCTATCCAATTCTCTGGTCACCTAGTCAAAGGAATTGATCAGATTTGTCTGACAAGACCTGCCTCTAGTGAATCCATGTTGCCTCCGGTCCTGTAATCCACAGGATTCCAGAAACTTGACCATTCTCTGTTTTAAAAGTGTTTCCATTATTTTGCTCTTACCACAGAAGTCAGACTTACCGGCCTTGTAATTCCCTACTTCTTCCTTACTTCTACTTTTGTGGAAAGGGACCACATCAACCCTTCTCCAGACCTTCAGTAGCACTCCCGACTAGAGACTCATTGAAAAAGTCAGTCAGCGGAGCTACCAGAACTTCCTTAAGTTCCTTCAGCACCCTTGGATGTACACCATCCGGCCCCATCGCTTTGTCTACCTTTATTTAGCTAGCTCTTCACGAACACAACCTTCTGAAAATCGATTAGGGTCTATTACTCCTCCATCCCTATTCACATTTGTCTTCTGCGGTCCCGCTCCCAGTGCTTCAGCCTTGATCACAGAACAGAAATATTTGTAAAGCAATTCGGCCTTTTCTTTATCAGCTTCTACATATTCTTCCCATTCACCTTTGAGTCTCACAATGCTCCATTTGTACTTCTTCCTATCACTAATATATCTATAAAATGTCTTGTCTTCTTGTTTTACCATATCAGCAATTTTTTCTTCCATTTGCATCTTTGCTTTACTGATTACTTAACTTTTCCAGATATTTTTGCCTGTCTTCCTCTTTCTGCAATCTTGTGTAGTTTATAAAAGCTAACCTCTTATTTCTTACTAAACTAAACTAAACTAAATCTTGGGTTTATATACCGCGCCATCTCCACATTTGTGGAGCTTGGCACGGTTTACAGGAATTATAAAGAGAAAGGAATTCCAAGGAAGGGTTGGGTGAAGATCGGAGAAGGAAGAGTGTTAGCGGGCTAGGATGTCGGAAGGAGGGAGAGTTAGGTTTTTGAGAAAAGCCAGGTTTTCAGACGCTTGCGGAAGGGTTGGAGAGCACTCAGGTTCCGAAGAGGGGAGGCAAGGCCGTTCCAGAGCTCGATGAATCTGAAGAGGAGGGAAGTCCCTATTTTTCCAGGGTGGAGATGTCTTTTAGTGAGGGGAAGGATAATTTCGATTTTTGGATAGGTCTGGTGGTATTAAGATTTGAGGAATTCCAAGAAAGAGGAATTAATGGAGGGAGGATGCCGTGGAGGATCTTGAAAGTTAGGCAGATGCATTTGAAGTGAACTCTGGGAATCATCGGGAGCCAATGAAGCTTGGAAAAGAGCGGTGAGACGTGGTCGAATTTACTTTTTGCAAAGATGAGCTTGGCCGCGGCATTTTGAATCCGTTGGAGTTTGTGAAGGTTTTTCTTTGTTAGGCTGATGAAGATAGAATTGCAGTAGTCCAGTCTGGAGAGGATGATGGATTGGACGAGAACAGCAAAATGTTTTTGATGGAAACAGGATCTTACTTTCCTCAGCATGTGTAGGCTGAAGTAGCATTTTTTTACCAGGGAGTTGAGGTGGTCATTGAAGGACAGTGTAAAGTCTATGATGACGCCCAGGACCTTGCTGGAGAATTCGAGCTGCAGAGTGGAGCCAGAGGACAGTTACCTTCTCAACTACTCTTTTGAGAACCAAAGTGGTCTTCTTTTCCTCTTTCTTTTACTTATTTGCCTCACAAAAAGGTTTGTCGCCCTTACAATCGCTCCTTTCAGTTTTGCCCACCACACTTCCAGTCCTTCGAGACATTCCCATCCAGACAATAATTCCTTGACGTAAACTCCCATCCAAACAAAGTTAGTTTTTTAAAAGTCTAGAACCTTTGCTTTTGAATGAGTCCTCTCTATATCCATCTTAATATTAAACCACACCATGCAGTGATCACTGGATGCCAGATGATCACCCACTGTAACATCAGAAACACTTTCCCGTTTGTAAGCACTAAGTCCAGTATGACCCCATCCTGTGTGGGTTCCATTACTAACTACTGGAACAGTTCTCCTTGTAGAGAATCCAGAATCTCCCTACTTCTAGAAGACCCCGCAATAGGGATACCCCAATCAACATCCGGCATGTTAAAATCACCTATTAGCAAGACTCCCCCTTTTTTAGATTTATTCTGAATGTCTACTATTAAATCTCTGTCCACTTCTTCCATCTGTGAAGGAGGCCTGTATATTACACCAATGTAAATATATTCACCATTCCCTCTTTCCAAATTGATTCACAGTGGCTCTTCCCAGTGGCATACCAAGGGGGGGGGGCGTCCGCCCTGGGTGCAGCCTTAGGAGGGGTGCACAACCGGACAGGTCCGGAAAATTCCTGGGCTGCGACAGCACTCAGCGGCATTGGTGCCCCCCTGCCCCGCGGCAGCACTCAAGTTCAGCCTCCTTCTCCTGGCATCAGCAGAACTTCAGATCGGCAACAGGTGCTCAATCAAAAGCTTCCCCTGACTCAGCTTCCTGTTTCCGCCCAGGCAGTTCAGTCAGGGGAAGCTTTAGACTGAGCACCTGTTGCCGATCTGAAGTTCTGCTGATGCCAGGAGGAGGAGGCCGAACTTGAGTACTGTTACGGGGCAGAGGGGTGCCGATGCCGCTGAGTCCCATCGTGGAGGGGGGGGCGATGCCGCTCAGTGCTGTTGCGGGGGGGGGGGGGGGGGCCCTTGCCGATCTTGTTGCCAAAATCGGAAAGGTGAGGGAGAAAGATGGGCCTGTGGTGGATGGAGAGATTGAGAGAAGGGGACAGATGATGGAAGTGGGGGAAAGAGAGAGAAGGGGTAGATGATGGAAGTGGGGGAAAGAGAGAGAAGGGGCAGATGATGGCAGTGGAGAGAAGGGGCAGAGGATGGAAGTGGAGAGAAGGGAGAGAGAGAGAAGAGGGCAGAGGATGGAAGGAGGGGATAAATAAAAGGAGGGCACATGATGGGGGAAAAGGATTGAGTTTGGGAAATACTAGAGGGGTGAGAGAAAGAAGTGGTGAGCTGTAGATAGACAGTAAAAAAGGAAATTGATGAGAGGGTAGTAAGAACGTAATCTAGATGGATGCAGAAAATAAATTGAAAAGGAAAATGAGGGAAGAAAGGGATTGCAGAAGAGAGGTGTGGGAGAGGGAAGGAGAGGAGAGAGATGCCAGACCAATGGGGGTGAAAGTAGAGATGGAAGGGGCATAGAAGGAGAGAAGATGCCATATAAGGGCAGAGAGAGCAGACAGTGGATGGAAGGAAGAGAGTAACAAGATGAGGAACGCAGAAACCAGAGAAGACAAAGGTAGAACAAAAATTTTCTATTTATTTGCTGCTTTAGGAGACATGTGTCACTGTTTCTGTGGTGTTGCATTGTATGCAGAGTCTAGCTTCTTGCTGGTTCAATTTAACCTTTGTCTATGTATTTCTATTTTATCCCCCTTTTTACAAAACTGTGGAGCGTTTTTTAGCGCCAGCCATGGTGGTAGCAGCTCTGATGCTCAGAATTCTATGAGCGTCAGAGCTGTTACCACCGTGGCTAAAATCCACACTACAGTTTTGTAAAAGAGGGAGGGGTTAGTTTTTGATGACATATTCCATACTAGGCAAAGGTATTTTCTGTGTTCTGTGTTTTCGAAAGACATGATTTTCTGTTAGGATTGACGGTGTAGGATTGATCTGTACTAGTCTGGCTTGTTTAGTTTTACAATGGGTGTATTGATGTTGTACTGCTCACTGCATATGTAAGATGCTGCCTTTTCCTAGGTACTCATGTGTGACAAAGTTTCAAAGTTTCAAAGTTTATTATTTTCTTGATTAATCGCTTTATCTAATTCAAAGCGATGTACATAATAAAAAATAATTAAAAGAAAACATACAATACAAACTTTAAATACTTACAATGAATAATATAAACTACATTACATTGGGAAAGAGGGGTTTATGAAATACATTTGTTAAATAAAAGAAATACATAGGAGAAACACAAAAGGGGAAACATTAAAACGATTGGTACAATAATATTGGAATTATTGATTTGAATATGATTAAATTAAGTATTAAAAGCATCATTGAATAAAAATGTTTTTAATTGTATTTTAAATTTTACCAAGTCTTGTTCATTATGTAAAAAAATTGGAAGAGCATTCCAGGTTTGTGGGGCTGTTACAGAAAATATAAATTGTCGTCTGGTGTTTATAAATTTTAATGAGGGAACCGTAAGTAAATTTTGATCAATAGATCTTAATGTTCTAGTTGGTTGGTACGGTATTAGCAATTTATAAATGAAAGCAGGTGTTTTATATAGTAATGTCTTGAATGTGAGTAGACAAAGTTTATACGATATTCGATGGATGACAGGAAGCCAATGAGCGTTTTTTAGCAGAGGGGTAACGTGATCGAATTTTTTAGATTTAGTTATGAGTTTTATGGAGACATTCTGGATAATTTGTAAACGTTTAAGTTCAGTTAGTGTTATACCTTTAAAGAGAGCATTACAGTAATCAAGTTTGGCTATCACTAAGGAATGGATGAGAATATTCAATGATTTTGAGCAAAGAAATTTTGAGATAGATCTAATCCGTCGTAATCTATAGAAAGACGTTTTAACAATATAGCTAATATGATCGTGGAAATTCAATTTAGGATCAAAAATTACTCCTAGAATTTTTACGTTATTAACTATCTGTAGTGGAACATTATCTATACTAATAGGAGCAATTAACGTCGGGTTTTCTTTCCATGGAAAGATCATTAGGTTTGTCTTTTTTATATTAAGGGCCAGTTTATTTGTGTTTAGCCATTGGTAGACCTGGTCGAGTTTCTTACTGATCTCCTGAATGGCAGATATGTTGTTGGTGTCTATAGGGTGTAGAAGCTGAATATCATCTGCATATGAGAAGACATGGAAACCTATAGATTGACACAATGTGATTAATGGTGATAGAAAGATATTGAATAATAATGGCGAGAGAATAGACCCTTGGGGAACACCGAAAGTAGTTGATGTGAATTTAGAGTTAGAATCTTTGAAAAAAACAGAGGAAGAGCGATCTGTAAAATAGGAAATAAACCAAGAAAGTATTTGATCTGTGATCCCAATAGATTGAAGTCTGTTTATGAGAAGTTGATGATCAATTGTGTCAAAAGCAGCCGAAAGATCAAGTGAGATTAATAAAGTAGTTTGATGGTGGTCAAGGAAATAATGAATGGATGTGGTCAAACCTATTAATGCTAATTCAGTACTGTGGTGTTCTCTAAAACCCGTTTGATTGGGATGGAGAACATTAGTCTTTTCTACAAAGTCGGAGATTTGGTTGAAGACAATCTTTTCCGTTAGTTTAGCCAGAAAAGGAATATTGGATATAGGTCTGTAATTACTTGGATCTGTATAACTTGCATTATGATCTTTAATAATTGGGCGTACAATTGATTTTTTCCATTCTCTTGGTACTATACTTTGGGTCAAACTTTCGGTAATTAGAGTATGAATAAATGGTCCAAAAATCTGAAAGTATTGCTTCAAAATAAAAGGAGGGATAAGATCTGCTTTTGAGCTTTTAATATTAATGGTTTTAAAAGTCATCTCAATATCTTTTTGACTCGGAAGTTTGAATTTAGAGCATTTGGAGGTCAAAGAGTCCAATTTTAGCTGCTCATGATCGGATGAACCTTGTTGATTTTGTATAAAAGATTTTCTGATTGTTTTAATTTTATCTGAGAAGTGATCTGCCAATTTTTGGGCTGTAAGAGTATTATTGGTTTCATTTAATTTCTCCTTATTGGTTGAGAATGTTATTCTTTTTAATATTTTATATAGTATCGATGGATTTTTAGCCTTAATTATTTTCTCAGAATAATATTTCATTTTTGCTTGATTTATCTTTGTTTTATAGTATGCAATTTGCTCTTTAAATAATTGTAGATTTATTGAGGTTTTATTTTTTCTCCATGCACGCTCTAGAGATCGGACCTGTTGCTTAATAAGAGTTAGTTCTGTTGAAAACCAAGGATTCTGAATGTTACGTGTAGAAATTATCTTTGTTTGAAGTGGAACCACATCTTCTAAGAATGTAGAAAGAGCTATATTCCATAAATTGGTTAATTCTTCTGGAGAATTAGTATTGGATTGTGAAAAATCAAGTTCAAAAGAGGAAAGAATTGAATCAACAGAAATTTTATTATAGTTTCTAAAGTTTATTATCTGATGTTTTGATTGATTTGTACAATGAACAGAACTATATGTTAACGAGAGTAAGTAGTGATCAGACCATGGAACAGGAACACAATTATTCAAGAAAAGTTTATTTTTTGAAGTTGTTGATATTAGGGCCATATCTAATGTATGACCAGCCTGATGAGTGGGTTGGGATATTACAGGGTGGAGATCCAGTTGATTTAAATGTGATAAGATAGTTTTTGTATTATTATTATTTGGTTCGTCAAAATGGATATTAAAGTCTCCCAATATTATAGGGTTTAAAGAAGAGCTACTGAAATCAAAAAGTAAAAATTGAAGATGGGTTATAATATCAGTAGATAGTGGGGGTGGTAAATATATTAATAATATATCAGTCCTGGGTTTGGTCAATAAGGAACATTGTAAGAATTCAATAGTAGAATTGGCTTGGGAATAATCTATCTGTATTAATAATGAGTTTCGGAAGATGATTGCTAATCCTCCTCCTCTTTTATTATTACGGTGGTTAAAGAAAAATGAATAGCCTTGAGGACAAGCATAGGATAAATAGGCTTCTTCGCCAGTGGTGAGCCATGTTTCTGTTAAGCAAAGTATGTCCAAATTTTGTTGTGTAATGATATCATGTATCAAATGGTATTTTGATTTGATAGAGCGGATGTTTATAAGGCCTATATTAAAAAGTTTATTTAGAGAATCAGAAAGCAAAGGTTCTAGTTTAATATCTAAACGTTCGGAAGAACGAGAAATCTTATTAATGGGAATGGATTTACAAGGTCTGTTCCCCCAAATAACTTGAATTGGTAATTTAGTATTTTCCATGGCATTAGAATGGTGATCTGAAAGAGTAGGGGTTAAAGAACGATTAGGATGTGGAGAAAAACTTATCATTAAGAAAAAGAATGATAAAATCAGTAAAATAATTTTATTTATATATAACCTATTTATGTTTTGTTTGTTTAAGGGTACAATTAAATTATTCAAGACATACTGCAAGACGCACTGCAAGATCGCCGCAAAGTGCTCAAATTTAAATGTCATGTACCGGATGGGGCGGAGCCTGGAACTTGCCGCACAAAGTAAGATATAAAGTGTGGCTTGTTACTAAAAATCATGTTTTTCATACAGATGGGGGAGTGCCAAAAAATGATGGGTCCCGAGTGTCACATATGCTAGGTACGCCACTGCCTCTTCTTTGCCCTGCAGATCCTGCAGTTGTGTGGCTTTAATATGATCTTTAACATATAATACTCTTCCTCCTCCTTTTCTTACTACCCTGTCTTTCCTGAACAGATTATAGTCCGGTATAGCTACATCCCAGTCATGGTTCTCCGTGAACCATGTCTCTGTGATCGCCACTATATCCAACTCCTTTTCTTCCATCACAGCTTCTAGATCTAAAATCTTGTTTTCTATACTTCAAGCATTGGTATATACTGCTTTTCAGACATTGCCCCCTTTTCCCATCTGTGGAGAGGTATTCAGTGATTTACTTACCTGAGGGCTTATACTCACCCGGGAGCTTTGATCACCCTACCCCATCACTTCTAGTTTAAAGCCCTCTTCAGTAGATTAGCCAGCCTGCTGGCGAAGACACTTCTTCCCTTCTTTGATAGATGCACACCATCACTGCTCAGCAGCCCTTGGAAGCCATGCGCTTATCTGCCCTTGCCAGGATGGACGAGAATACCAACTGCGCATCTGACTGCTTCACCTTCTCTCACAGAGCCACTTTTGACACGTTCGCAGGGGTACCTGGCAGTATCGTTAGTGCCAATGCTGATGAGCAGCATAGGATAGTAGTCATCAGGCTTGATGAGTCTCGGTAAGCTCTCCATACCATCTTGGATTTTGGCACCAGGCAGACAACATACCTTTCATAACATCATGTCTGGCTTGCAGATGGATGCCTCTGTACCCCTCAGAAGGGAATCGCCAACTACCACTACCTTACACCTCCTAGTGGTCACGGATCCAGTAATTTTGGGGATTTCAAGTTTTGATCCTTCCTCTCCTTGGGATGCTCTCATCTCCTCCACTTCCAGGACAGCATATTGGTTCTTCAGTTCAAAGGCAGGGGGAGTCATAGCACCAATCTTGCATTGTTCTGTAATCCGAGTCCAGCTGCCTTCCCTCAGCACAGCCTCTTCTTCCCCACTATTGGAAGTCTTTGAAGCATTATGAACCATTTCATCGATGTACCTTTCATTCTCACGGATGCTTCTCAACCTTGCCACCTCCTTGCTCAGTTCTTTTACTTCCTTCATGAGGGATTCAAGCTGAAGACAGCTTGTACATGAACTACTCCCTCTGCCTGGGTAACATTTTTGTCTGCACAGAGACAGAAGTTGTAAGCTGAGCAGCAGCTTTGGTGAGGTGCAGAATAACTTACACCTAGAATAAAAAGAAAAGAAAAAAAAGAAAGGGCAGAAAAATCCTATCAAAGTAATGCCCTGTTCCAGAGGCAGACACTAGTTCACAGGTTGCTATAAGTAAAGAAATGAGCTAGGGGTGGGCCTACAACCTCTCTCTTAGAACCAGGCTTATTGAGAGTTAGGCACTAGGCCAGCATTTCTTCCCTCAAGGGTCACCTGTGGAGTCTGATCTCTTAAGCATTTCTTCCCTCAAGGGTCACCTGTGGAGTCTGATCTCTTAAGAAAGTCCTCAGAGTTCAGTGAAAGTCCATGGAGCTGTGGCCAGACCAAACGGAAGTGCACAAAACTGAAAGTGCTTTCCCAAAATCACAAACCAAAGGAAGTGCTGATGGGAGGCCTAAATGGAAACATGCAGGTAGGCCTCCGTCAGATTGAGAAATTCCCCTGGCTGAATGGCAAGAATTACAGATCTCAGGACCGCCCTGTTGACCCCTTACAGATCCAAAATGGGCTGAAAAGACCCCTCTTTCTTGGGCACCACAAAATAAATTGAAAACCTGTCGGTGCAAAACTTCTGAGGAGGCACTGGAACCACCGCTTTGTGGTTGAGCAATCTTTGCAGCGTCTGACGAAAAGCCCACTTCTTCCAAGCCGCCAGACAAGGAGAAGAGAGGAAACAATCTGGCAAAGGTCAGGAAAATTCTAGAGCATATCCGTCCCGAATCACTTTCAGGACCTACTGAGAAATTGTGATCTTGGCCCACCCCTGGTAAAACTCTTACAACCTGGCTCCTACCAGCACCAGGGGAAGGGCCTGCAAGGAGTCATTGGGCCTGGTGGGCAGCGGTGGGGGGGCCTCTGAGGGAGTCAACCTCCAGCAGGCACCCCAAAAAGACTGCATGCACTGAAAGAAACAGCCCTGGGAGGAAAAGAAGCCACACCCCCCCCGACCAGGGCAGAACCACCGAAAATCATGCAAACGCCCCTAGGCGACACCACCCCATGAAGGCAGGTGAGGACGGTCTTTAGGAAGACAGGGCACCTTAGAGTCTATCAAGACCTGAACTAACTTGTTCAACTCCTCGCCAAACAGGAAAGATCCTCGAAACGGAAATTTACTAAGCTTAGTCTTAGACACGGCATCCGCCGACCAACCCTGAAGCCACAGGGTACAGCGAGATTCCACTTCGAGAGTCATAGGGCCGAAGCCTGCAACAAGTCATACATGGCATCCAAGAGATAAGAAGCACCCAGCTCAATTTTAGCAACCTCCTGATCCACCAAGGACCAGTCATCAGACTCCCGGTCAAGAACTCGCTTGGACCACTGGATACAAGGCCGGATTTTCAGACAGACACAAATCACCACCTGGACCGCCAAGGGAGCTACGTCAAAACTCTACTTAAGATACTCCAAGCACACGCCATCCACATCAACACTGTGCCAGGAGCACAATGAGCACTTTTTTTTTTTTAGCTTAAAAGTGCTCATTGTGAAAACCACTACTAAGCAAAACAAAAGTGCCGGTTAGCAATTAAACCCAATTTACCTCAATTGAAGGCTTCCCTTCAGACCGGCACTGCCTCAGGATTTTTTAATATACGAAACTAATTTAACTTGAACAGACCCCACTGGCTTTCTAAGTCTTGTCTAGTGGCAAGGGTTACAGCTGAGGCAAGGGTTACAGCTGAGGCACCTCTGAATTAAAGATTTGGGGAGGTGAGGGACATGGGGGGAGGGACTCGACCAGTCGAGTGTGTCACCCACAAGGTTGGATGGACCCCCAAAAGGGTCCCCGAAGCTCAATCCAGAACCACAACCAGGAACAAAAAAGCCAAATTAAACAATATCCAACAGCCCTACACTAAACCAGAGAAAGACTGCACAGGCTTACCACCTCCACCTGCTGAAGACTGAGAACAGACTATTTGTAATGGGACTGCACAGCCCACTTATACTACAACCAAAAGTTTGTGTCTCAGTCTCCACCTATTGATCGAGGTGTATTATAACCCATAAGTTTCTTTTTTTAAAATTCTTCATTCATTTTTAAAACTCTCAATAAATGCAACATAAGATACAATTACTTTACACTTTAACATCACTTAATATTCCATCCAAGTCTAATTCACATCAAATAACTCTCCCTCCCTCCCTTATACCCAACAAATTGTTCTTAAGCATAAAAAAAACCAATGTATCCCCCCCACTCTGGACGTGTATGAACAAAGGGAAAAAAATAATATTCATGCTATACAATATTTCATCAATGGCTCCCAAACATCCCTAAATTTCTTAAAATGCCCCTGCTGTATGGCTATTACCTGCTCCATTTTAAAAACTTGGCATAACGAATTCCACCTAAAATTATAATTCAGCCTATCCCAAATTTTCCAGTTTTTCATAATTTGCTGTATGGCAACCCCTGTCATAACGAGCAAAAGTTTATTATCGTTAGAAGATATTTGGCTCTTAGCTCTCATTTATGTACCAAATAACACAGTATTATAAGTTTCTATGCCGGTCTGGAGGGACGATAAAGCTAGGCCTTTATGTGGGGAAATTCTATACAAAAAATATTCAAGAAAGCAGAATTTTAAAATAGAGTGGATATAGATTTTTAAAATGGTATGTAGAATTTAATTTTTTTGCACATAATTCCAACTGGATTAATATTCCCAGGTAACTGTGATTGAAGTTTATGATGTCAAATCTCAGCCCCATATCCTAATCAGCTGAAAGCCCAAAAGTATTAGGATGTGTACATACAGAAGTAACCCATATATTGGTATAAATGGCCTCTCTATATCGAGAGAATGACAGTGCCACCCTTCATAGAGTAAAGTGACCAGCATAAACTTCAGGGACTTATTTGTTTGCTAGTCCTAGATAGCCTGATCTCAGGCAACCAAAGTGCTCCATTCATAAAGTATAAATGTGTGTCTTGCAGTACATTCGAGAGAGCATTACCACACTTCTAAAATCATTTATTAAAACACAAATGGACATTTTAATTAGTATCTGGCCAGAGATGCTCAAGTGACCACTAGGTAATTATAATGTTCAATGCATATAACCACAGTTCATTTGAAAAAGGTGAAAAATTGTTTTGTTTTGTACTAACTGCTGTAATGAAAAATAATCCAATTACTCCAGTTTAAATTTACAAACAGTAGTTAGAACAAATATCCAAAAATCCTAAACAGAACCTTCACTGCTCTTTTCTGATAATATATTAATTTTGCTGTTGATTGGATCTTTTGTTGGCCCATCATTTTTGAAGACCATAGAGAAAAAAAAATCTATCTGAAATATATAAAGTGCACAAGTTCAAGCAAAAGCAGTGCACCAACTATTCTGTTTACAAAAACATAAGATGGGATGAGAAACAAAATAGAGACTAGCCTAAAATTCAGAACTCTGCCTCTCTTTCTTCCTTCTGTGCAGCCTGGGGGGGGGGTCTATTGTTTTTGAGCTTTAACTTTGTATGCAGAATTAACATATAACACAATCAAAAGAATACTAATTTAATTTGGAATCAGCCTTTTATATATCTCTTAGGTGTCAGTTTGTCAAAGGAAGTAGGATGGAAATCGCAGACATTCTGCCAGTGTGACTAATACTTAAAGGATGGCAAACTGGTGCTGAAATATGCAAGATGGTGAAATTCAGATGCTAGACACATTGGCTTACCGCTCCATACTGGATCTGTCTGGCCATGGAAGACTGAAAGACATTCTACGGCAAATTAAGGCAGAGGACAGAATACAAAAATCAATTTCAAATAAAATGGAAAAGACAAAAAAGGTTAAGGGGGGCCACGGGAAGATATAAGCATGTTTCTTCCAGAATGTTCCAAGTACTTAAAAAGAAAAGGAATTTGAAAGATCAAAGTATGCAGACAAGTTTACAAATAATGCTAAAATGAACATTTCATTGCTTGTAAAACACATAATAAAAGGATCACTATAATGTTATTACAGTATGTGCATCAGACTTTTAATTTTGTGAAAGTGTGACTTACTACTGTTACTACTCATTTCCTTATCTAGAGGTAGCGGGGGAAGGGGGGTGGGTTCCTTCTGCCTTTAATTCCCCTGTCATGGAATTCTGTAAGATCTAATATCACCAGATCCACTCAAAAATTTAAATTGGCCTTTCCAATGCCAATAGGCGTTATTTACGTTGGCAATCTAGAGAAATTTCTACTTTTCAATATTACTAAGTTGTGGAATACTTTTTCTGTTCAACTGCGCGATCTAGACTCTTTCCAACCATTTCGAAAACATCTGAAAACCTGGCTATTTTCAAAGCTGTAAATTCCACTCCTCTCCTTACTATTCCAAATTCATATTGTACTTGTTCTCTTTTCTAATTTTTGTAAACCGTGCCGAGCTCTATTGTTATTAGAGACGATGCGGTATACAGTGGTACCTCGGTTTACGAGTGCACCAGTTTGCAAGTGTTTTGCAAGACGAGCAAAACATTTGCAAAATCGGCACCTCGGAAACCGAGCATGGCTCGATTTACGAGCACCCTCCCGCTATCCGGCACCCCCCCCCCCCCCGCCGCAATTGGGCACCCCCCCCGCCGCTGCTTACTGTCATCTGGGCATCGGCCTCCTCTTCTTGCTGGGCCTTGAGAACATGAACTCGCAAGCCTTGAGCATGCGCAGATGCTCAAGGCCCAGCAAGAGGAGGACGATCTTCGGGCACCGGCACCAACGCACAGGACATGCCAGTGCCCAGATGACAGTAAGCAGCAGTGGTGGGGGTGCCCAATCGCGCCGGGGGATGCCCGATCACAGCAGGGGGGGAGTGCCAGATCGTGGGGGGGAGACGGATCGTGGGGGGGGGGCCTTCGGAGGGAGCAATGCCGGTTCTCGTGGGGGGGGGGGATAGAGCAGCGCCGCTGGCCTCGGGGAGTGGGAACGTATCAAAGCGAGTTTCCATTATTTCCTATGGGGAAACTCGCTTTGATAAACGAGCATTTTGGATTACGAGCATGTTCCTGGAACGGATTATGCTTGTAATCCAAGGTACCACTGTTTAAGCCTATGGTTTAGTTTAGTTTCTTATCTGGAATCTGTTAAAAATTCTGGTCCCATGACAGTATGTTTAGGAGAATGACATCTAGCAAACAATAGGCAAAAATTGTGGGTTTTAGGATACTTATGCTGACTTTAAATAGCCTATCACACCATTTAAAACATGTGGTACTAGAAAAGGTGTCATGACTATAGAGGCAGCCTTATACTATATTACATTGCACCATTCATAGACTGCCTACAAAAATCCTAGAACACATTGACAATCCTAGAACACAGCTCCCCTCTGTACCTAGAAACCAACCCATCTCATCAGCATATAAATTTCTAATCAATCAATCACCACAGGGTTTATGAAAGGGAGTTTGTCATTTTATGCAGAAAAGCTTACAACTAAACTTATACAAAGAATATGCTGACCTCATAGAACAATTCTCACCTATCGACAGGGGCTGATGTATTTTCAATAAAACTGATCACTTTCTCCTTCACATTCACAGATTTGGTCTTTAAAGCAACAGTCATTTTATTTACAAGGGATTTGACTCCTTTTCCATCACCTGAGCCATTAGTAGAATCACCCTAAAAAAGAAACTACTAGTTAAGAAAAATAAAAATAAATTACTAGTTAAGATGCACACAAAAACAAAGGACAATTTTCAACACTGTATAGTTTTGCATTATTAAAATGACAGATTGGGTTGACAAAAGTGTTCATCTCTACAGGTACTTTTCTCTTTGCAATTTCCTAGGAGAAAGGAAACGCATACTCTTATTTAAAAAAAAACCTGTGGGTAAAAAGCGTCAATAGACTTTGCAATAATGTGGACAGTTTGTAGCAAATGGTTAAAACTGAAAATAAATCTCAGATTTGAGGGGGAAGGGGGGGCAACACTTCCATGCCTAAGCTAAGATGACTGAATTTCAATTTAAACTGTATAGAGAAAAAACAAAATTAATGATAGTAAATACTAATGCTGCCCAATTTCCGATTCAAATCGATTTACCGATTCACTTTGGGTGAATCGATTTGGTTTTTTTAAAAAAATTGGCCTGGCTGATTCGGAAGTGCTGCAGCCAGGCGGGGAGGTGGTTGCCTAGCCAGTGGGGCCATAGGACGAGTTTAGCACGCCTTCGTTGCCCAAAGACAAGCTGCTGGCCAACCCGCAGGCCATCAACAACCTGGTGCTGCAGGGCTGTTCGTTCATCGGGCTGCAACTGGTGGAGTACCTGTACACCTCCAACGTGACACTATCACTGGACACTGTGGAGAAGGTCCTGTTGGTGAGCAAGATCCTGCACATCCTGCAGGTGACCCACCTTTGCGTGCAGTTCCTCAACGACCAGATCTCAGTGCAGAATTACAAGCAGGTGTGCAAGATCGCCGCCCTGCGTGGCCTGGAGGAGACTAAGAAGCTGGCCAACAAGTACCTGGTGGAGGATGTGCTGTTGCTCAACTATGACGAGCTGCACGCCTTGCTCAACTCGCTACCACCGCCCATCAAGTCTAAGCTAGCGCTCTTCCAGATGTCCATGCTCTGGATGGAGCACAAGCGCGAGACGCACATGCAGCATGTGCCAAACCTTATGAAGCTCCTCCGCTTTGCCCTCATCCTGGCGCCTGAGCTCATGACACGTGTCCAGTCGACTTCATGTACTCCAACCCCGTCTGTCAGAAGCTGTTGCTCGACATCATTAACTACCATCTCATGCCCTTCAGGCAGCACTGCCGCCAGAGCCTGGCTAGCAGTCCTATGTGGATAGAATCAGCACTGTCCTTGTGTGTGTACGTATGTGCAGTCTGTGTATAATATATGTGCATACAGACACTCTCATGGGTATATAGTTTAGGGTATGCTGCTATGTGCACAGCAGTCATGTTTGTATTGTCAGCACTGTTGTCTGGTATGTACAGTACATGCACACTACAGATCTGTGTGTTCCTGTATGGTATATGCATGTATGTGTATGCAATAAATACTGTCCCATGTGTATAATGTGTTAAGTGTAGACAAGATAAATTAGTGCTATACCAAAGGTCTTCAGTGAACAGGGGCCAATGTTTACATTTGTGCTGCTACCACCCCCCCCTCCACACACACACAGGTATCAACTCTGAACGCCCACTCCTAGCCTGCCTCTCAAATGGTCTAAAAATCCCAGTTTGACAGCAGTCCAGTCCAGCTGGCAGTGCAGTGAGCCTAGTGCTTCTCTAACCTGCTCTTCCTGTTGCAGGTGCCTGGTTCACAGTTCCCATATGGTTCACAGTTAACAGCTCACATCAGACATTTTACTTGCTTGGTTATCTGCAGATTTCTAAGGCAGAAGGGAGCGAGGCTGGTGGGAAGAATGGAGTGGGGATGCAGCAGGGTATTGAGCTAAAGGCCGGAAGATGCTGCAAAGAAGGGGGGGAACATGCAGGCCTTTGGGGGGGAGGGGAGGCCCTGGTGTAGCAGTACATGGAGGGAAAGAGGGGTTCAAAGAGACTTGCATATGCTAGACTGGGGGGGAGGGAGGGGAGAAGAAATAATGGGCCTAAAAATAGAGAGGGAGAGAGATGGTGGACAATGGGATTTAGGGAGGGAACAGAAAGGGAGAGAAGTTGGACACAAGGGATGGTGTAGAGGGGGAAGGACAGAGATACTGGATAGGAGGGTAGTTGGGAAGAGAATGGGAGAGATGGTGCACCCTGGGGTGGAGGGGAAGGAGAGAGAGATGCTGGATGAAAGGGTAGTTGAGAAAAGGAGAGATGGTGGATCTAGGGATGGTGGGGGTCCATTGCTGAAGCGGTGGGAATGGAGACAAAAATACCAGAAAGATGCCAGACCTCCGGGGGAGGGAAGGGAAATGGAAGGGGAGGACAGAGATGGAAGATGGATGGTTAGCACCGAGAAAGAAGAAAATGACAAATGGGCAGGAGACTCTGGCAAGTGAGTTATCAGAAGACAATCAGAGCCTGGGACCAACATGAATTGAATAATGACCAGACAAGAAAAGGTAGAAAAAATAATTTTATTTTCTGTTTTGTGATTACAATATGTCAGATATGAAATGTATATCCTACCAGAGCTGGTGTTAAACCGCGAACGTGAGCTAGTATTTAACAGAGAGGAAAAGTCTTTTTTGTTTATTTTGTTTACACCACAGTGTCAGTGTGAGTAGCAGAGGGCAAAGGGGGTGAAGAAGCTATAAAATAAACCCACCAGGATGTTTGAAAAAAACACCCAACTGGGCAGGAAAACTAAATCGAATCAAAAAATTGATTCAATATGCTGAATCAAATCAAAATTTTTTTTCCTGAATCGGGCAGCACTAGTAAATACTCCTTATTCAGGATGTTATGATAAGTCTTTGATAATTGATAATATACTGTAGATTATCCAGTGGTTTCAACTATCAGAGTTCTAGGAGTATTTTTCGATAGTAATCTATCATTAATCCCTTATGTCACTCAGTTGATAAACAAAAAAAATCATTTGGGTTGTTTTAGAAATTGAGGATCAGGAAGTATTTTGATCGCTGTTTCTATCATTGATAAGATAGGCCCCCACCTACCTCGACTTCAGAAAATCACTCAAAACCTACCTTTTCAGCAAACAAGACCCTTAACCGACCCTTCAGATAATCTCAGGGCCCCCTACCCAACTCTTCTCCTTCACGATAGCTCCTATCTCCCCCTGCTTCTCCTACCCACTTCCTTCCTCATCCACCAAGTCTGACCAAATCCGTTGTAAATCCGATAAATTTGTTGTAATTAATTCTGCCCTCTTCATCTACGAAGAGGGCAGAATTAATTTACTTGTTGTAAATTTCCCTTTTCATCTGCCAATTTTTGGCTACAGTTGTTGTTAATCCGATAAATTTGTTGTAAATCTACAAGTCTATGTGGATCCTAATCTAATTTAATGTAAACCGCCTAGAACTCGCTGGGTATGGCGGTATATAAGAATAAAATTATTATTATTATTATTATTATTATTGTAATATCACTTTTTTTTAGACTGCCTAAACTGATATTGCATAAAATACAAAAACTTTGCAAAATATGGCTACTAGGCTTCTGCTGTATTTGGACTGGAAAAAAAAAAAAGAGAGATAGAATTACATCATATATGTTGAAACTGCACTGGTTTCCAGTTGAAGCTAGAATTCAGTTTAAAAAATTTTTTTAACGTTTAAAACACATCAAGGAGATGTCTCTACATATATGCCTCCATTGTTATGTTATTCTGAAATTAAATCCTATGGTTTGAGACAACAATCCTTTTTTGGATTTCCACAGGTAAGAGGGATAAAATATTCTAGAATGTATACCATGACACAGGCTTATCAGGCAGCTAAACTTTAGAGAACTTTACCAGATCAGATTGGTTTAATAATTACAAGAATTTTAAACAAACCTTGAAAACTTACTTAAGGAATATGTGTTAAATAAGTTGTAAATTCTTTTTTACTGTAATTTTATTGTGAACTTTTTAAGGCATTGGTGGTAAACAAATAAAATTTGTATTGTATTGTATGATCTCGTCTCTCAAATTTACTGGTAAGTCTTACTGTCCAGTGAGAATGACCCAATGATGATTTGTTTTGCCTGTTTTTATTTCAGAATTCTGAATATATTGTAAGTGGATTAATAAATTCTGGCATTTAGTTAAGGCACCCTATATCATATGGACAGCCGCAATTATCTCCAGTTAAGTTAAAGCACCCTTTGAATGATGGCTGCTATTTTTTTATATTGATTTTTCCTACAGTGACACTTATATTGAATGTTTTAAAAGTTTTTGTATTGCACAGAGCACTTTTGAATAATTATGTTTAGATATACCGTATTTGCCGGCGTATAAGACGACTTTTTAGTACCTTAAAATCATCCCCAAAGTCGGGGGTCGTCTTATACGCCGGGTACAGTTTACATGCCCTTACTTGCGGGGCTGGATGTACTCAGTCGCGCGGCTCTTCTTCTCCCTACCTTCTCTGCTTGCAGCACAGAGCCGAACGGAAGTCTTCCCGACGTCAGCGCTGACGTCGGAGGGGAGGGAGGGCTTAAACAAAGCCCTCCCTCCCTCCGACGTCAGCGCTGACGTCGGGAAGACTTCCGTTCGGTTCTGTGCTGCAGGCATGGCAGGTAAGGAGAAGGAGAGTAGCCTCGCGGTTCGAGGGGCGGCCGCCCCGCCCCGGTTGCAGCACAGCCGGCCAGGTTCCCTTACTTTTGTGGCACTTCCCCGACCGACTGATAACAGCCCGGGTCCGACAATCCTCCCTGCCCTGTAGCCGCGAATCTAAATACCTTCTTACAGCAGCTGTAAGAAGGTAATTTAGATTCGCGGTTAAGGGCAGGGAGGTTTGTCGGACCGGGGCTGTTGTCGGTCGGTCGGGGAAGTGCCACAAAAGTAAGGGAACCTGGCCGGCTGTGCTGCACCCGGGGCGGTAGAGAAGGTGTGCGGAAGAAGGGGTCGTCTTATACGGCGAGTATAACACAAAACTCTATTTTTTAACTGAAAGTTGGGGGGTCGTCTTATACGCCCAGTCGTCCTATACGCCGGCAAATACGGTACTTAAAATAGAAATATGTTGGTGTAAATGCATGATGTTTTTGGGTAATGCCCACAGTGCACTTCAGGGTGCATGTTGTCTGTGGGACATACCCGGGTGAAAACCTAAGAGAAATTCAAAAAGTTATTCCCCAGAAACTGATAATTCACCTTCATCTATCATTGAGCAATACTGAGACTTGGGAGCAGGTCTTTTTGTGGTCTTTAATAAATTTATGCCATCTAGATTCAACAGGCCTGACCTTTGGCTTTCAATGAGAAAAAAAAAAAAAGAATAAAGAAGTTACCTTGCCTGCTAATTTTCTTTCCTTGAGTCTGAGCAGACCAGTTCAGAGCATGAAAAGCACATCCAACCTAAAATGATTGGAAAAGGAGTGCAAGAAAGACCAAGTGGTGCCTTACAATTACAATTCTGCCCAAGATGCTGCCTTATAGGCTGGCCTTAGTGGGGATTGCAAACAATCCCCACTATTGCTCTAGGTCTCCCTGCCACAGGGAGTCCCCAGACCTGCCCAAAGTAGAAGAACACAGCCTGCCAGATGGCTTTGGGGCCTACTCTTAAATTCCTGTCCTGTGCCCAAGCATTTCTAATACTAGCCCTGCTATCAAGATCCTGATTAAATAACCTCTAAGGCCTTGACCTTTAAGAACATAAGTTGAAAAGACTGCCTCCTTCATTCAGTCTGAAATAGTCAATTTGTATCTGCTTCACACTTTGTAGCACTTCTAACTACCACAAATGAGTGGTCTGATCTGCAAATCAGTTGTCACCTCTAAGCAGAACAGCAGTACTCTATGGACATTGAAAGCCAACAAAATCTAAAGTCATTTCTCTAATCTTTCTGGCGGAGGCAGCACAATCACTTAATTCATGCAGACCATTTCTTAGCCTGCAAAAGAGTTGTAACCACCCTATCTGTGTAACCCTTATGCCTCAGTTGCACCCTCTCAAGGGCCAAATTATAAGAAAAAAGCAATATGACTTGCCCCTTCTCTTAAGGAAATTTCATGCAGCCAAACCAGATCCATGTACCACAGGTAACTAGGCCAAATATAGCATAATCAGAATTCCCAATCCCAGATGAGATGCCGCCCAGCATGGGGGAAAGATGTACAATAAGTCTGAATGAAGCTATTTCTGCAGGAGGGCATCCATGTACCTTCTGATGATTGAAAAATAGGGAAACCTTGGCATTGTGACTTAACATTGCAGACAGCTGATCACCTATCTACTCCGTAAAAGGTATGGATCTCCAACATATATCACTACACTCCTCTGGAGGTTCCCATGGGCTTCCAAACAAAAATACAAGTACAAGGACCTTCTGTTCCTTGCAACTTGCTCGAGGCCTTTGCTAAGATTACAAAAAAAAAAAAATCGAGACTAATAATCGCTTAAGGACACTTAATAGAAAACCAATTACAGAAAGATACACAAATCAGACCTTCAAAAATTTCATAAATAAATATGGGCCTCTTTTATAAAGCTAATTACCACAGTACAGTACTCTCCACTTAGACTAATTATGAAATTCCCATGAACACACACACACTTCAGGGCTCCTGAACCTCCGTGATTACTGGACAGATTGTTCTGTGGTTCTACCATCTCCTCTTTTATGAAGCTGCACAGCTAATAGAAGCCCTTTAAATCCCTATGGGATTTGGTGCATTGGCCTGTGCTAATTTGTTTGATAATTGCCAAAAATCTAGTGCCTCTATTACCTATTCACATCTAATCTATACAGGAAGAGAATTTCTAACTGCATGATAAGATATAGATATATCTTATCCTAGCCACTCAAGCCGCAAGGCTGGACAACCAGATCTCCAACCTTCTGATGATCACCCCAGACTATAGGACGATAAAAACCACACTTTTCAAGAAATTCCTGAAACAGCAATAACACCACGACCTCTTAGTAACTCTAAAACTGACATTTGATCTACCCATTACTGCACTAATAATAACAAAAGAATCTCCACTATGACCACCTATTAACTCTTTTACAAACCACCTCACCCTCAACAACCCGCAAAATGTCTATAAGATCTAAAATTTACCTCTCTAGCTAATCATTGTAACTCTGTTCTTTTTTAAATTAACCTTTTGTAATCCGCCTTGAACCGCAAGGTAATGGCGGAATAGAAATCCCTAATGTAATGTAATGTAATGTAATGTATATATCTAGAGAGAGAGATGGACAGGGGAGGGTTCAGTTAATTATGTTAATTTAATGCACATTATCACAGAGAAAGCCACAAAACTAGCTAAAACATCTGTCAGAAATACGGAGACTAAAATATAGTATTGAGCCGTGAAAAACCTCTCTTGCAGTCAAAAAGAAAAACAAGAATGTTGCACAAAATTGTTTTGCTTAGACAGGAACATCCTGTCTCAGAATCTAGCTTTGCCAGGCATAGAACAAGAACTCCTTTGTGGCTTATCAGATATTTTACTGTATTCTCTGAGGAGAAGATTCTCTAATATTTGAGGTAAAATCTAACAGGCCGTTGTCGCAGCCGCTACTGTAATGATTTCAAAAAGACGAGTCATAATATTCGAGGTAAAATCTAACAGGCCGCTGTTGCAGCCGCTACTGTAATGATTTCAAAAAGATGAGTCATTCTTAAAAAAACATGCATGCAAATGAGGTTTGCGGAGGGTTGCTAAATTTGCATGGGATGGGTCGTTGGCGATAGTGATCGGCACATGCGCAGAATACACCTGCAAGAAAAAAAATAAAAAAAGAAGAAGAGATCCCAAAATGAAGATCAGAAGGAGGGATGCCACCTCCCCTTCCAATCACCAAAGCTCAACTGGGTGATCAGTTCTTCAATTAGGCCCAGGAACTAACTCACCAGACCAGTCTTTAGCTGCACAGAATATTTGTCAACATTTGCTAGAGACAGAGAATACTAATGAGCTGGTGCTGCATGGTGTCTCTTATAGGGCAGAGCTCACAGCTTTTCAATCTCTGTCTCCATCTGATGGCTGATGAGCATAATCCATGCATTCTGGACTGGTTGACAAAAAAGGAAGTTAGTGATATTCGTTTCTTTCAAACTTTGAAGACCAAATATTATAGCCTTCCCTCAATGTTATTTTGCCCTTGTATATAAAGAAAAAAGAAGTTGGTATATTGTCATTGCATTTAAAAGCAAAAATAATCCCAAAGCATTTGCTGAATGCCTCAAACTGCTTTACAAACAAACAAAAAATTATCTTTATATACATACATCAACCAAAGAATTGATGCTGCTTCTTGATCCTGAGGTACTAACAATCCAGTGACCGTATCCAGTGTCAGGTCCATCAACATTAATATCTGCTAAATGCTGTTGGAGGGCTAGTGGAAAAAGCAGTTAGAAAAAAAGACAATCACATTTAGCCACGTACCATATAAGCTATAACAGTGATCTCAAACATGCGGCCTAGGGGGGCCACATGCTGCCCGCCAGGTACTATTTTGAGGTCCTCTGTGTGTTTATCATAATCACACAAGTAAAATAAAACAGTTTCTTGATCATATTTCTCTTTAGCTATAAATGACAATATTATTAAGACTTAGCCAAAAGGAAAGATTTATAAACTATAAAGAGTTTTACCTCATGCAAAATTGTCATTTCTTTAATAAGACATTAACTATTTTTTCTGAGGCCCTCCAAATACCTACAAATCCAAAATGTGGCCCTAGAAAGGGTTTGAGTTTGAGACCACTGAGCTATAATGTGGGGTGACGGTGGAGGGTGCATCCAAGCTACAAAGGGGGACAATTTTTTTGTAGACTGTGTAAGTGAATGATAGCCCCAAGTAGTGTTTTATTCATGGACTGTATAAGAGTAAGCGCCTCACATTTACTGAGGTTTCACTAACTAGACTTAAATATGCTGATAACTTTAAAAATGAAAAGTGTACAGATAACTGTCACATCACCTGCAAAAGGCTTAAGCTAATTCAAATATCCCAATTTATTTACAATACCAAATAAAAAAAAATTTAAGTTTCTTAGTTATCAAGTTTCTGGCTTCTCAGAGTTGAATACTTAACAACTGATGCTACTTATGAGCCTCTTATGACTATTACCATGTGTCCAGTCTAATATGTGTGCATGCATATCTCTGTGACTTCCCAAAGAAGTATTTATCACTGTTAATGACTCCGAAATATATAAGCACACCAAAATTTCTGACACCCTTTTATTTACATATGCCATCTATTTAAATGTACACAAATGCACAAGCGAGTAAAGAATTTCAGAAAACAAGTTTAAGTAATGAAAATCAAATACTGTATATAGCAACAGGTGCCATAGGTGCCGTATAGAGTGTAAGCTCTTTGGAAAGGGGACTTATGGTACTGAAACACTAATGCTGTAATGCCGCCCTGGGCATCAACTTGAAAGGCATCCTAAAATTGTAAAAATAAACTACTTTGTCTTATAGCATACAACGTAATTTTTCCCTAATGGGACCTCTACTGTCTAAATGTTAAAAGTGAATCCATATGAAGAGGGCACTCCTGGAAAGCCCCCTTTCTCTCTCTTTTTTTTTTTTTTTAAAATATGCTCATGTATAAAAACAACATTTAACTACAGTAAACAAGCAATATAAGTAAAAATTATTTGCCAGAGGAATTTTTTTTTTTTTTTTTGGGGGGGGGGGGGGGGAAATAAAAGCCTTGAAAGTGCTTCTGTGGCTGCCAGCCAGATTGTGATGTCATTTGCTACCTACAGCTGTCCTCCATTCTCAGATCCCACCTAACAGAGCTGCTGGAGGCCATTAATGTAAAAGATGTTGGGACAGATAAGAATAGCCTTACTGGGTCAGACCAATGGTCCATCAAGCCCAGTAGCCCGTTCACACAGTGGCCAATCCAGGTTACTAGTACCTGGCCAAAACCCAAGCAGCAGCAATATGGATGGTAGTGATAGGATGGTAGTGATAGGAAAACAGTTGATAGGTTAGGTAGAATACATGGGAGGGGAAGCTGATATTAGGCCACTTATAGGAATTTAAAGGCTTTTATTTACATATGCCATCTATTTAAATGTACACAAATGCACAAGCGAGTAAAGAATTTCAGAAAACAAGTTTAAGTAATGAAAATCAAATACTGTATATAGCAACAGGTGCCATAGGTGCCGTATAGAGTGTAAGCTCTTTGGAAAGGGGACTTATGGTACTGAAACACTAATGCTGTAATGCCGCCCTGGGCATCAACTTGAAAGGCATCCTAAAATTGTAAAAATAAACTACTTTGTCTTATAGCATACAACGTAATTTTTCCCTAATGGGACCTCTACTGTCTAAATGTTAAAAGTGAATCCATATGAAGAGGGCACTCCTGGAAAGCCCCCTTTCTCTCTTTTTTTTTTTTTTTTTAAATATGCTCATGTATAAAAACAACATTTAACTACAGTAAACAAGCAATATAAGTAAAAATTATTTGCCAGAGGAATTTTTTTTTTTTTTTTTGGGGGGGGGAAATAAAAGCCTTGAAAGTGCTTCTGTGGCTGCCAGCCAGATTGTGATGTCATTTGCTACCTACAGCTGTCCTCCATTCTCAGATCCCACCTAACAGAGCTGCTGGAGGCCATTAATGTAAAAGATGTTGGGACAGATAAGAATAGCCTTACTGGGTCAGACCAATGGTCCATCAAGCCCAGTAGCCCGTTCACACAGTGGCCAATCCAGGTCACTAGTACCTGGCCAAAACCCAAGCAGCAGCAATATGGATGGTAGTGATAGGATGGTAGTGATAGGAAAACAGTTGATAGGTTAGGTAGAATACATGGGAGGGGAAGCTGATATTAGGCCACTTATAGGAATTTAAAGGCTTTTATTTACATATGCCATCTATTTAAATGTACACAAATGCACAAGCGAGTAAAGAATTTCAGAAATCAAGTTTAAGTAATGAAAATCAAATACTGTATATAGCAACAGGTGCCATAAGTGGCCGTACAGAGTGTAAGCTCTTTGGAAAGGGGACTTATGGTACTGAAACACTAATGCTGTAATGCCGCCCTGGGCATCAACTGGAAAGGCAGGTAAAGTCTGTTTCACATGAATAAAAAGCTTTTATAAATTTTCATGATTACATATGCATGGAAAAGTGTTTGCCCATTTGTGATCTGTCTGGGGATATAGTTTGGGCAGAATAAAGGCAGCATTGCAATATACTTGCTTATTTTTATAAAATATGAATGTACATGCAAAGGTTACACACACACATTTTCACCTGTTTCAGAACAAGTTTAAATGTGTGTATTGGCATTTGTGTGTTATTGAGGCTAGATCTGGGAGCATGTTTTATAACACAGAAATCCTATTATAAAGTTATCTCATGAGAGTAATTTTATAGCAGGGTGCCTAGAATAAAAGGGCACCTGCTTAGGTACTGTTTTATAAAGAAAAGTGGACATTTAGGGGCAGATTCTGTATAGGATGCCCGGTCTCAGAAGCCGCCTAAGCAGCTTTTGAGAATCGCACATGGACAGACGCCTAAGCCCGCCTAACATGTCAGATGCCGGTTAGAGAATCTCTCTGCTGCAATCAGTTTAGCAACAGGGAACCCGTCCTCCCCCCCCACAAAGACTACCAGCAAGAGTGATGCCCAGTCCCTCCTGCTGGAACCCCCCCTACCTATAAATGTCCGCAGCAGAAGTACCCAATTCCTCCTGCCACCACTACCCCAAGATATCCCCCAGCAGGAGGGGCCTTAGGCCTCTCTTACAGTGCATTCTGGGACGCACTGGGAGTGACCTAACATTCCGATTGATCAGATCCCTCAGGCCACTCCCATGGCTACACCTCAAATACTGTGTACAATTCTGGTCACTGCATCTCAAAAAGATATAGAGGAATTAGAAAAGGTACAGAGAAGGGTGATGAAAATTATAAAGGGGATAGAATGACTTCCCTATGAGGATGAAGAGATAGCTCATGGGGCGATAGATGTCTATAAAATACTGAGTGGAGAGGAATGAGGAGATGTGAATTGCTTATTTACTCTTTCCAGAAATACTAGGACTAGGGGGTATGCGATAGATTTTAAAATGAACCGGAGAAAATATTTATTCACTCAAGTAATTAAACTCTGGAATTTGTTACCAGAGAATGTGGTGAAAGCAGTTAGCTTAGCAGGGTTTAAAAAAGGTTTGGCTAATTTCTTAAAAGAACATAAACCATGTATTTAAAATGAATAAAGAATTAAAAAAAAAAAAGATGAACTTGGGAAAATCCACTGTTTATTCCTAGGAGAAGCAACATATAATTTGTTTTACTCTTTGGGATCTTGCCAGGTACTTGTGGCCTTTGTTGGCCACTGCTGGACAAAGGATACTGGACATGATGGACCTTCTGTCTGTCCTAGTATGGCAACTCTAATGTTCTAATCTATACTATATGACCTCCTGCCACACCTACTCCCTCCAGCAGTTCTTGAACCAAAGAATTTTTACATTCCTAATAGCCAATTTCTCAGATCTTGTTACCTTTTATTAGAAAGTCACTGAAGTGCCAACTCATTTAAAGTTCATTTATATCTTTTTTTTTTTTTTTTTTTTTTTATATTATTAATTATTACATATCCAAAATATTATCATTAATAATTCATAGTATTTAAAATATAATATGATAAAGATTATACAATAACATATAAAATATAATTCCCTCCCCCTTTTTATATAATATGTTTCCATTAATTAATCAAATCCCACCCCATTCATATATAATTTTTATCATTGTGCTAAGAAACTAATCATTAGAATAATTTGTCAATGGTTGCCAAATTTTCTTGAAATTAAGAAGATTTCCCTGTTGTAACGCTAATATTTTTTCTATTTTATAAATATGACAGACAGAATTCCACCAGAACGTATAATTTAATTTGGTATAATCTTTCCAATTTTGAGTAATTTGTTGCATGGCGACTCCTGTTAGTATTAGTAATAGCTTATTATTATTTGCTGAAATCGGACTCTTAGTTCTCATTGCAGTGCCAAATAATATGGTGTCATATATATCTTAAAACATTGTATAGCAGGGATTCCTAAACCTGTCCTAGAGGAACCCCAGCCAGTCAGCATCTAGGTATCATTGAAAAAAATCCCAGGATGCGTTAACTTTATGGTCTAAAGTGCCCTTATCTCTGAGGGGTCGAATTGCATTGTTTAAAATGGTGTTTTTCCCCAAATGGTTGTATGTCATGCAGACCTTTTCTATGACCAACAGGGATTTGGCTAAATTTTATACCATCTTGAGAAGATTTTTGTGGAATAATAGAAAACTGTGAAGGAACAACGTGGATGATCTCTTCTTGGTTTGTTGCTTGACTTGATTGTGTATTGTCAAATTGTTGTTATTGATGGGATAAAAATAATATTAAAAAAAAAAATTGGTAGCGTCTAGAACAGTACTTAGCACAATTCTACAATGTGTGCATACCTCTTATAGAATTACGCTTAGCGCCTGTGTGCGTCACATAACTTAGGCGCACCCATTTGAGCCAGCTAAAACCAGCCCTAAATGCCTGCACCAAAGTTGTGCATGGATCGAGTACTGTATATTCTATAACAATGCACCTGAATTTTAGGAGTGCCCACATTCCACCCCTGGTCACGCCCCTTTTCAAATTCACATATTGCAACTGGTGCATTTTTTTTGTATAATTGCGCCAAGTTGTGCATGTAACTTTTAATTATTGGTGCCGATTAAGCCAATTAAATTGTGTGCGTAAATCAGCTGGGTGCACCAATTTGTACATACAACTTAAGGTGCTATATACAGAATTTAGGCATTAGTGTCCAAAGGACAACACAGAAGCAGGTGATTAAGTTTGAAGCTTACCCATAAATCCTCCGTTGGCAATGCTGATATATTCTTTGTTTTTCTGTAACAAGAGTAAGTTTGAAAATGTAATTGAGTGCTCAAAGATATATTTTAAAGAAATATGAAAATAATAATCTAATAAAAAAGAGATTATGTCCTTACCTTGATAATATCTTTTCCAGTAGATAGGCGAGACATTCTAGACAAGTGGGTTCTCTCTCAATGACCACGAGCCATCTGCAGAAGGAATCCACTCCGGATTTTTTCTCTGACCCTCCTGTACTTCACTGAGAGCTCTACTTCCACATGTAGTTAGTACCCAAGCACAAAAAGTTCCATCAACAGCATGTGAAGTAGGGTCACCATTGGGAACCTTCCCAAGAATCAACTGTTTTGCTCAAAAAGGAAACATTAGAACAGCAAACAGCCATCAGAGGCATCAAAGGAGCACAGGAAGTACCCCTGCATTTACCTTGAACATATACACAGAATTCTTCAAGACCCCAAAGGTCTAACTGGCATCCAAGAATTAAGCTTATAGAAGCAGAAGTAGAATGAGAACATAGGCAGGCACAGGAAGGACAGGACGGGAGTCTAGAATATCTCACCTATCTACTGGAAAAGATATTATCACGGTAAGGACAATCTCTTTTTCCAGTGCAATAGGTGAGACATTCTAGACAAGCGGGACTTACAAAAGCTGTCCCAAAAAGCTAGGGAAGGCTGATTGCACCAACCCTCAAGACAAGACCCAAAAGCAGAGTCCTGCCTTGCCATCACATCCACTCTGTAAAATTTAGCAAATGTAAGCAAAGTGGACCAAGGAGCTGCTCAACAATCTCGGGGGGAGATCACCTTAGCCTCGGCCCATGACCATACTCCTGGTAAAATGCGCCTTAATAGAAACAGGAGACTGTTTACAACAAAGAAAGTAGGCTGACAAAATGGTCCTACGGATCCAGCTGGAAATAGTGGCCTTGGAAGTGGGAGCACCCTGCTTAGAAGAATGAGTCAGCACAAAAAAGTGGTCAAAGGCGAAACTCATTTGTGACCTCTAGATAGCACAGAAGAACTCTGCGTATATCCAATTTCTGCAAAATGAGGGCCTATAGGCTGAAAAACAGGCAAACACACTTCCTGATTAACATGAAATGCCGACACCCCTTCAGCAGAAACGAAGGAACTGTGTGAGAGATATCCCCGTCTCAGAGATCCTCAGGAAAGTCTCTCTACAAGACAGAGCCTGGAGTGCTGAGACACATCTTGCTGAAGTAAGGGTGACCAGAAAAACTGTCTATAGCATCAAGTCCAAGTGATGCACATTAGGAAGAATAATCCAAATCATAGTTACCAGATGCAAGTATCCATCTTGGGGGTCAGTGCTCAAGAAAAAGATCTGGGTGTCATCGTGGACAATATGCTGAAATCTTCCACCCATTGTGTGACAGCGGCCATGAAAGCAAACAAGATGCTAGAAATTATTAGAAAAGGGATAGTAAACAAGACTAAGAATGTTATAATGCCTCTGTACTGCTCAATGGTGCAACTTCACCTTGAGTACTGCATTCAGTTCTGGTGTCCTTATCGCAAAAAAAGATATAGCGGCACTAGAAAAGGTTCACAGAATGACCAAGATGATAAAATGGGATGGAACTCCTCTCGAATGAGGAAAGACTAAAGAGGTTAGGGATCTTCAGCTTGGAAAAGAGACAGCTGAGGGGAGATATGATCAAAGTCTACAAAATCCTGAATGGTGTAGAATGGGTAGAAGTGGATCGATTTTTTTTACTGCATCAAGAATTACAATGACTAGGGAACACTCAAAGTTAGAGTAATGCTTTTAAAACCAATAGGAGGAAATATTTTTGCACTCAGAGAATACTTAAACTCTGGAATATGTTGCCAGAGGATGTGGTAAGAGTGGTTAATGTAGATAGTTTCAAAAAGGGGTTGAACAAGTTCCTGGAGGAAAAGTCCATAAACTGGTGTTTGAGAGAGACATATAAGAAGCCACTGCTTGCCCTGCATCGGTGGCTTGGAATGCTGGTAATATTTGGGTTTTTGCAGGGTACTTGTGACTTGGATTGGCTTCTGTGAAGACAGGATACTGGGTTAGATGGACCATTAGTCTGATCCAGTAAGGTTATTGTACCAGCTCCCCTGCTCACATCTATTAATTGTATCTATTTTGCGGATTGTTCCCATTCACCGATTGTATTTGCTGATTGTACCCTTTCTCTGATTGTATCCATTCGCTGATTGTCCAGCCCTTCTTTATTGTAAACCGCCTCGAACTTCTACGGCTTTGGCGGTATATAAGAAATAAATTATTATTATTCTTATGTTTGATGAGGCCAGACAAAATCAAGTGAAGGTCCCATGAAGGGAACGGCGGTTTGATTGGCAATCTAATGTGAAAAGCACCTTTCAAAAATCTCTCCACATCAGGGTGAGACATAAGCAAAAGACTTCGGTCCTTGGCTCTGAAACAAGAGAGCAGAATATGGCTCCACACTGGTCTAGTTGCACCAATGATGAAGTCTTCCAGGCCTTAGCAAAGGCAGACACAGTAGTCAACTTCTTAGATTTCAGACGAGTAGAAATGACTACATCAGAATATCCTTTGCGCTCCAAAGCTTCATGCTCAATAGCCATGCATGTCATAAGAGCAAAGTGATCGGGATTCTCCATGTAGAATGGACCCTGAGAAAGAAGATCTGGTAGAGCCCGCAGATGAAAGCTGATCTTCGAATCAGTTTGTGAGGCCAACCTGGAGCCACCAGAATGACCCTTCCCTGCTGAGTTGCAATCCAGTGTAGGACCCAACCTATCATGGCCCAGGGAGGAAAAACATACTGTGGTCACAGCTATATCAGAGCGTCTAGGTCTTTGCTTCTGGGCTCAGATCTTCAAATGAAGAATTGGATGGCTTTCAAAAGCTTTGCTGTTGCCATTAGGTCAAAGTGAGTAGAACGCCCCCAAACCTTTAGAGGTTCAGGGTCTGCTGACAGGCGACGGTCCACTACAAAATACATGAGATCACCAAAGCCCTTGCCAAATAACAATAGCCTAACAAGAGTAGCCTTAGAGGTGGAATCACCAGCTGACTGTCTAATCTAGAGCATTCTGCGAGCAGATATCGAATACACTGACATCTTACCCAGGACCAACAAGGTGAGAGCAACAATCTACTCCAGCCAAAAGAAGCTTAGAGGGCTTTACAGCCTTCTCTCCAGAGTACACAGCCTGGACAAATAAGCGCACGTGACAAAGGACACCTCCAAGGCAGCTTTGACTCCAAAACTGCTGCCTTAAAGAGTCTCCTGAGAGCCATATCCACAAAGCAGTTCTGAATGACCTTGAGCACCACACTTTCCTCATTGGGAAAGGAGTTGAGGTTAGTAACCTGCCAATCAAAGAGTTTTACTTTAGGCAGAACAGAAACACTCCTTCAGGCTTCTGTGAAGAAGGGAAAAACTACTGGTGGCAGTAGAGCTCTCAGTGAAGTACAGGAGGGTCAGAGAAAAAAAAAATCCAAAATGGATTCCTTCTGCAGATGGCTTGTGGACATTGGGAGATAACCCACTTATCTAGAATGTCTCACCTATTGCACTGGAAATACATTTGTTACTTTGAGTTTCTTGCTGCCATTCCTTTTGTTTTAAAGATGTAAGTGTCTTAAGAGAACTGAAAGTCCCTCCCTCTGGCAGCCCAGAAGCGTGACTGCTGAAATAGTTCCATAGTGTCATTCTAAAGCATATGAACACATCTAACTGACTTGTCCTCAAATTTCACCTTGAAACTCATGCATTAACCAAGTAGAATATATCGTCTACGAAGCTTTTCTATGAAGCACTGCTGCATGAACCAATCTTTAAAATTATTATATCATATCTAAAACTGGATATGCCCTTAACAGCTAGCATCATTATTCTCAATTCATAGGACAACGGTGCCTGTGTTATCTGTTTCTCTCTCAGCTTTACTGTAGTTAGGTGCTAGCTGGCTTACATTAACCAGGATCAGAATCCAAATGAAATGCTGCTGACAAATGAATGGTATTATCTCTACCCATTTTTTATTCAAAATGCTAAATCAAAAATAAAAAGCAGTCAAAAAAGGCAATAACAGTTATGCAGTCTTCTCTGAGGGTCCCTGGTTTTGTTATTCCATAGCTGCTCTCATTGCTGAAGAACCCCTAAACCCTATTCCTGCAGAATTCCAGAAAGTATGGGCCACTACTTAATGGGCACTCAGGGCCAAATTCTGCAAACTGCGCCTACATTTGGGCATAGTATGGATGTCCCCATTAGGTGCACTTTGCAGAATTGTGCTTAAGAACTCTGAGCGGTGCTCAACATCAGGTGGACGTCCACCTTTTTAGATGTGTTTTACAGAATTGTTTGGGATTTTTTAGGCAGGAGTTAGATGTCCAACCAATGTCCTTAATGTTATAATTCTGACATTATTAAAATGGAAATTTTTTTTTATTATAATTTGTAAAATGTTGGCACCATACCATTTATTTTTAATCTGTTTAATGTTTTCATTTATTTTCTGTCAGAGGTACTGAGTCGGATTCAAACTAGGAACATCAGTGTAGAAGGCTGTAGCTTTAACCAGTGTGCTACAGAGGAAGCTAACAAGCTGCAGAGCAATTGTAAAACTAGGTCTTATAGGTAATGTAAGGAAGTATACTTTTGAGCATGGTTTGGGCTTCAGATAGACGTGAGTTTGATACCCATTGAGCCACAGCAGCTTCTAGTCAGGTGTCTCTGACTGCCCTGCAATATCATTAGCTTAGTGATATGCTAAGGTACCATCACATGGCTAGGATATCCTAAGCTCTCATGGTATGCAACCCCTGACTAAAAGAAGCAGCTGTGGCTCAACGGGTAAAAGCCCTGTGCTCATCTTCCAGAGGTCGTGAATTTGAATCCCAAATAACAACCCCAACACATGTTCCTATTTTAATTGTGGCATTCTACCTTGCAGGTGCACCTTGATGATCTCACAATGAGTCACCATTGTGCAGCTGCACACCTCCATTTGCAATAAACTAGAAGCCATGCTAAGGTCTGTATCTGGTTTTTCTGTTTTTACCCTTTTGCAAATGAAGTTATCTGTTCAATAAATATATTTATTTTTATTTATTTATTTAGATTTTTCTCCCGTCCTCCCAATAGCTCAGAACGGTTTACAATTGAACATACACAGTGGGGAGTAACTAGACATATAAGTAGTACAACAGGATTAGTGATTGGATTTATAGTTTTTGGAGAGAATTAAATACAGGGAGAGTAAGCCAGAGGTGTATTTATGTCATGTGGTTGCATCTCTTTGAAGAATGAGCTCATTGGAGCACTGTTTAGTGAGAAAAAAAAGGTTGTTTTTTAGCAAGAAACCTAAAGCTGTGTTTTTCATGTGTGTAATTGGCAAATTACATTGCTATTTGGCCAGAAAACTAGTAGGTTTGGCATGCAATATGTTTGTATTGATGTGCCCTGTTTATGTGGTGGCTTATTAAATATATTTTGAGCTTAATAAAACAAAAATAAATCCCTAAACCCTATTTAGAAGATCGCATCAAGAAGTTAATAGAGCTTTATTTATTTTATCTGCTTAGCACTAGCAAAGTCAAAGGAGTAAAAGAGGTCTGAGGAAGGCTTTTACCTACAGTCAGGCTGATTCATGGAAGGAAGGGTTGAAGGTTGTCAAAAGGAGGGGGTAGAAACTAGAAAATCATTCTAATTCCTGCTGCAGAATCTATATGGGAACTGCCACAGGAAACTGGAGAACATGATCTTAGTTACCTGTAAAAAGTGTGCCAGGACCATGTTCATGTACATGTCTTCCTCCTCTCGACCACTCCCCATGAAGCACAGGTGTTCCCCACCTGCTATGGAACCAGATTCTATGGATTGCTTCTGTGCTTCCAACAGGGATTTTACAGAGAGAGCAAACTCCCCAGGATTCTGAAGCATCTATTATAAAAACGAGACAAAAAGCACTCACTGATAGGTAGGAGGGAGGGAGAGAACTAGAGAAACTTCTCTCGAAAGTATTGCATTAAGAAGCAAATTCAAAATAACTATTTCGTACCCAAAAGCTTATATGCCTCTAACAGCCAGCATCGTTATTTTTGATTGACAGGACAATGCAGACTGTATTGTCTATTTCTTGTTCAGTGATCCTGTCATTAGGCAATGGTTGACTTATACTAACCAGATCTGAATCCAAATGAAATGCTGTTGACAGGTGTCCAGAATTATACTGTTCAGCAGGGCGACAATCCACTACAAAAAAGCGCACTCCTTCCTGAAAAGAAACAGAATACTTGACATTTTACTTACCGTATATACTCAAATATAAGTCGATCCAAGTATAAGACGAGGTATCCTTTTCCCTCCAAAAAAAAGGAGGAAAAAAGGTTGACTAAAATATAAGACCTGTTGGGCGATGTTAATATTCATGTGCCCTGCCAGGCTCTGCACTCAGCTCCCCTCACTCCCTACCAGGCTCTGCACCCAGCCCCCCTCCCTGCCCTGTATCCTGTTCCCCCCCTCTCTCAATGTCCTGCAGCCTCCACCAGGCCTGCCTTATGACAACTCTGCCAATATTTTTTTTTTTTTTTACCTCCCCCCACGTACCTATTTGAATTCCCTGGCGTTACAGTGGTGTACCGAGCAGCAGCGAGCTTTCCACACTCCTGCCCCATGCTGAGCCCCTTGCTGAACAGCTGCTTAGAGTTCTTATAGCCCAGAGTACTGGGCATGAACGAGCTTTCATTCTCCTGTCCAGCGCAAAGCCACTCGCTGAATATCTGCCCTGAGGACTCATGAGAACTTGCGGAAGCCATTCAGCAAGTGGCTCAGCACTGGACAGGTGTGCGAAAGCTCGTTCATACTCAGTACACTGGGCCGTGAGAACTCTAGGCACTCATTCAGGGAGGGACTCAGCACGGGGCAGGAGTGCGGAAAGCTCGCTCCTGCCCGGTATACCGCTGGACCACCAGGGATTCAAAAAGGTATGCAGGGGGAGGCAGGAGGGAGGTAAAAAAAAAATTGGCAGAGTCAGCAGGGTCAGGAGACATCTCTCCTGTCTTGGTCCACCCCACCAGGCCTTACGGCATGCCCAATGGAGGCCTGCAAAAAGTCCAGGAGGGGGGGGCAGGTGAGCGATGACCCGCATATAAAACGAGACCCCAATTTTTGGGCCATTTTTTGGCCCAAAATCTCATCTTATATTCGAGTATATACGGTATATAACCTGTGAGTTTGCACCAGTGCAAGCCACTGTCAGATTTTTTTTTTTTACAGGAGGAAAAGTACTAAGAATTTAATTTCATATCCAAAGTATTTTCCTATATATGGGCTTTGATTAAAAACTGGAACAGATGGACTTTTGAAATGCAGGACTCAGCTGCTGCTTAAAAAAAAATGCCAGTACATATATGGAGATTTACTGTAATACCTTTGTACTATCAAAGAAGCAAGCAAGCAGGGAGCTGACATATGGCAGAAAGTGAATGCTACTGTTATACTATATCTGGCCGACACATGTTCAGCTATTTCCCATTTGACAGTATGGGCTAGATTCAGGAATGGCACTCAAAAATTGGTGCCAAAAAAATTAGCATGCAATGTTATTCTTTAATGAGCACCCATTATAGAAATGTATTGAGTGCTGATTTTGGCACCCAAATTTCGGCACACATCCTCAGTATTCTATAAGAGTGTATGCAAATTTTAGAATACCTCTGAGCCATCCTTGCACCTCCCATAGCCACACCCCTTTTGGGATGCATGCTATAGGATTTGGGCACAGATTGTTACAGAAAAAAAGAACATAACAAGATGTGTGCGTACATCTACATTGTTTCCAATTAGGACCCAATTATTGGCACTAAATAGCTCATTAGGCAAATTAGTTGGGCGCACATCTTGGACTTGTCTCTAATTTTGGGTGCCATATACAGAATCTGGAGGTAGCTGAGTAGTACAGTATTTAAACTACAAAAAAAAAAAAGACTATTAAGTGTTTCAGAGGTTCCCCACTTGTGTTGCTTTACTGACCCCTTGTTGCTGATTTGCTTGAAGAATCTCGGATACCGAAATTGGCAGACAAAGGGCTTGGCTCAGATCCGTGTCATCGTCTTTGAGTCCTAGCAAGCTACTGCCAAACAAACTCTGATTGCCCTGTTGGTAGAGTGGAAGAGCAGTCCGTCACTGACTCTCAGTTGTCAGGTCTTTTTTGTTAAGTAAAGAAAATCAAAGAGATGCATGCCACATCTCACAAGGATACTCTTTACTAAAGAGAAACAAGCACGTGTGAGAATATTCTAGTGGAGTTGAAGTAAGGTGAAAATACACCTGCCTCTATCGTTTGGCACAAACAATCACCAACATGAGAAGGCAGAAGTTCCTGGAGTGAAAAGCTCCTTCTTTCAATACCTTCCTGAAAGATGCTGGAGTTCTACTGCAATAATACTGAGTCAGAGAAAAAAGGTCTTCCATATCCTCAACTTGTAAACTGGATGGAGAACTTTCCAGGGACTCTGAAACCCAAAAAATATTCCTCATGAGATCCTAGGAAGTTAAAAGCAATATGTCAATATAGTAAATCGCAGCAAATAATGGTGAAGATAGCCCATCTAGGCAGACCTGTTGAGATTCATCCAATTTGGGGATACAATACAACCCAACACCAATTCCTTCCTCTCCATGTCTTATACCAGACTTCTCAACCCTTCATCCTGCTCTACCCAAAATCTGTTACACTGCTAACCTCATCTAATAGACCATTTCAGGCCTGATCACTTTCAATATTGCTTCATATGTTATATAGAAGGCTAATACTTAATTTAACATCCAGATCACCTTCTATAATAGCCAAGTTAGGTGTTATAAAGAAACACAGAGAAACTGAACTATTAGAATTTGCCTGAACTTAGCAGCTGATATTTTCTAATTATTTAAAACCAAATGGTTTATTGTTTATGATCATGTTAAGCTAAAATAAAATGCTTAAATAACATTTTTGAAATCCTAAAATTCTTTGCATTATGATTGCTGAGATACATCACTCACAATGCGCTAATTTGAATTCAGTTTATAAAGACTTGCATGTATTCTCTCAAATATTAGAGGGAACAGATTTCTTGGAAGACTTACCTGTTGCATGGCTGCCATCAATGGTTGTAACTGCAATTCCATGCAAGGTACCCTAATGTCTTCTTGGAAGTACACTGCAATCACACCTCTGCTGATATGAGCTGAACTGCCATTTGTGCAGCTTACCACAACACATCAGTAACATTTTATTACAACTGGGATCCTCTATATTTATCTCATGCTCTTTTTTCCTGTTTCCCACCTCCCTTCCTCCCCCCAAAGTTACTAGAATTTTTTCCCCATCTCCTTTGGGAGCCCATTCCAATCACTTACTACTCTTTCTGAAAAATACTTTTCAACATTGCTTCTATCTCTATGGAACTCTATAATGACCCTGATCATACAACTTCCTTTCCACTTAAATAGCTGTTGAATGGCTTCTTTTTATCTTTTATTTTCAATATTTATCATCACAATCAAAGATATCTTTCCACACATTCATGTGTAAGATCATATAAACATCTAATTATACATGACATTTTTAATGCTTTACGTATGTATACTAGAGAATGACACAGGGACAAAATTCTCTCCATCCTCACGGGAACTCATTTTTCTGTCCAGTCCCTGCAAGTTTTTATCCTGTTCCTGCCCCATTCCTGCAAGCTCCATCCTCATCTGCACAAGCCTCAAACATTTTAAAATCATAAGTGTTCGAGGCTTGTGTGGTTAAAGCAGAGATTACAGAAATGGGACAGGGACAGCAACAGGGACAAATTTGTCCCCATATCATTCTCTAATATATACCCTAGAGGAGAGGCTAAACAAGAGAGATATAATACAGATAATTAAATACCTGATAGATGTAAGTAATACACGAGTGTAGACCTATCACATGTATTTCATTTACCTACTGATATTATATTACATAGTTTAATGTTAAATCTGTGTTATACTGTAGATCTGATACAAAAGTCTAACAGGGAGAAGATCCATGAGAAAATAACCAATTGAACAAAAGACTTGCAATAAGAGCCAGAAGAATAAGTCAGTTTAGTATGTGAAGCTACAGAAAAAAAAAAAAAGTGTATACATATAGTAAACTCCAATACAGCACAGTGTTTCGGTGAAAGAAATACCTCCTTCAGGGATCAAAACACACTGGACCTGACCTCCAAAGATTGAGCCGCATGCATTAAGATAAACTGCTGCTGCTCAATTTAAAGACAAATGACACTTCCTTGACAGAAGCAGTTTATCTTATTGCTTGCAATGCTTGTAGCTCAATATTTGGAGATCAGCTAGGTTTCCTGTTTGTGGTATTGACATTTTGTGTGGTCCAATTCAGTGTGTTTTGATCCTGAGGCAGGCGTTTCTTTCACCGCAACATGGTGCTGTGTCAGGTCCGGGTTTACTGCATTTATGCATATTTTTTCTGTAGGTTCACATAATAAACTGATTTATTGCTCATACTCCTGGCTTTTATTGGAAGTCCATTGCTCAACCCCATTTTCTTCATTGGTTATATTGTAGATCTGCCAGTTTATCTACACCATGTTACCTACTTATAATTTCTTCTTTGCTGTCCAATTCTTGTGTCAAAATAATATCTCTGGAAAAGAAGATCAAGACAATGAGTAGAACTAAAACCATAACTCATAAAGGTAAAAAACAATTTGAGAAGAACTCACTTGGCATTAACGAGGATGATCAGCATTAGGAAATAAATAAAGAAGGGGTCCGCTTGCTGTAAGTAATTGTCCCACATCACAAGGGTGACATCAACAGAGCAGTAATATGCAAAGAGGCTTGCGAGCTAAGGAAGAGTCAGAAAAATCAGAACTTTAGGAATCTTTTATAATCAGAATAGCATGGAGACAGTTTACAAAATGTTCCATACAAAACTAACGAAACCTACTTTCCAGGGTTACATCAGTGTTTCTCAACTCAGTCCTGGAGTACCCCTTTGGCATGAAAGAAATTTGCATATAATGGAGGCAATATATGCAAATCAAGTTTATGCGTATTCATTGTGGATATCCTGAAAACCTGACTGGAAAGGAGTACTCCAGGACCGAGCTGAGAAACACTGCAATGCATGATATCCCCCGACACACAAACACACACACAAATTATCCTGTCAAATTCCTCTTGGAACATTCTTGACATGTCAAAAGAATTTGATGTGATCAGGACACCATACATAAGAATTATTTTGGGGAGAGGGGTAAGATACAAGGATTAGCTAACCCCTTGATTAAAGGGGAAGCGGCCACAAATGGGCCAAGGGCCGACCCAGAGCAAAACAGGGGGGGGGAAGAGGAGGGGGGCTAGGAAGAGAAAGGGGGTAGGAGAAGGATAGGACGAGAGGGATAGGCCAATCAGGGAGAAGGCAGAGAGATCAGGTCCCAGAGGAAGAGGAAGGACAGGAGCCAGGAAGAGCAGCGCAGGGAAGAAGGCAAGGCAGCAAGGCGCTACAGCCAGGCAGGAGAAGTTTGCTCTTACCACCAGGAGAAGATTGCTCTTACCAGCGAGGGGGCACCATTTTTCCTTCCCAGGCAGGCAGGAGACAATTGCTTTTTAGGCGGCCGGAGCAGCTCACACGCGATCGCGGGGCGGCAGTGAAGGCAGGAAATTTGGCGAACACGAGGAGCAATAGCACCGGCATTGCAGGGTAGCAAAGGACGCACCGCCCGATGTTGCTTGAGGGAAAGTGAGAGTGCGGGGCGGCGAAGCAGCTACGGGGATCACCAGTAGTACGGGGTGGTGGTGCGGTCCAGCATGTAGCATGGAGCCATGTTGTGCTGCGGTCACGTGGAGCATTGAGCCGGAGCACTGAGCCATGATAATATGTCGTGGGGCAGGGGGAGGCATTTTATGAGGCGGCCATGTGGAGCTCCCATGCCGCGCAACGTCTCATGGGGCAGGGGGGAGACATGTTGCAGGGTAGTCCACGTGGAGCTCCCGTATCGTATAGCGGCAGGGGGGGTAGCCGATCGGCGCGCTCCGGCACTTCACACAGAGGCATGTTGTGGGGAGCACCTGCATTGCGGGGAAGATCGAGCGGCGCTGAATTCTTTTTGAGAGGGAATGAGGGATGGTGTTTTTGGCTGGCGCCTCGCAGTTTAAGGGGTGGCCGCACAAGCGCGACCCCGGGCTCTGTGTGGCCACATGGAGCACCCACATTGCGGGGTGGACATGAAGACTCATGGCGCGCCTCTCTTAACGTGGCCACAACATGGAGGCCATTTTGAATAGGATAGACCAGGCAGTTATACAGGAAGGGGTGGATCAGGATCATTGAAGATGGGGGAATACAAGTACATGAATCAGCATGTTAGCTTCTGGCAGGGAGGATGTTTCATTAGATAGGATAAAAATAAAACATGACATGAGAAAAAAAGAGTCAGATATCATCGTGTAATAATAAACTTTTAATGATTATGACTGGAGTTACCATCCAACATATTACTAATAACTGGAAAGATCATAGTAAACTTAATTTTAATTTTTGGTGGAATTCAGTATGTCACATATATAGAATGGAAAGATCAATAGCGGTACAGAATGGAAATTATAAAAAATTAAAATATGGGAGCCATTTAACATTTTTTTGTCATGATTACATGCCATTTTTCTATTAATTATACACCATTTAGTATTGGGTGGTAGGAGGGTTTCAAATATATGATCTTATAATGAATAATGGGATTTGAGGGATGGTGGGGAGAGGTTACATTTCTACTTATAGATTATAATGATAAGATGTTCAAGTGCTCAGATTAATTGTGTTTATTATGAATTTTTGTACACTTGATGAAAGTTTAAAAATGAATAAAGAATTAAAAAAAAATAAAAATAATAAAACATGACCCAATTAAATATGTAAATATACATACATACATACATATGAAACCCAGTAAGTAAGACAGTAGAGTCTACGGGGTCCGCAATACAAGGAGTGGATAGTACTGCGGACAGGAGGGCAACAGCTAACATGTTTTGTTTTTCTTAGTATTTCACCCACAGAAATGCCATCTCAGCGTGCAAAAACAACTAAGAAGCAGAAGCAGACTAGTAAGGCGCAACCAGGGAGAAAAGTCACCCAAAGCAGACCCAGGAAGGGGAAGCAAACACCCACACAGCAGCAGGACATGGAAGAACTGATGGCGGAGCTGCGAAAACAAGTAGAACAACATGGGACTGAGGCAGTGAAGCAACGGTTATGTGCACAAGGAAGCGAGTCACAGTCTACAAGTAGTTGCATCAGGCCATCGACATCTGCGGCCACAACGAATGCAGCAGGTAAGACCAACTTGGCGACACTGGAGAGTAGTATGGGGTGCTCACAGCGAGGACATAGTACAATCAGGCAAGGCCAACCCTTGCACAGTGGAGGGGGCCCAAATCACGGATCACAACGATGACCTAGCGCAGGCTATTCGCAGCACGATCATCGCGTTTGAGCAGAATAGAAATATAGGGGAAAGGGATGTCAGTGTTAATAAAGAAAAAGAGGGGGGTGGAACAGGAGTTACATGTGGGGTGTTCACACTAGCAGCCAGCGTCCCTAGAGTAGTAAAAGAGAAGATCTGGAAGGAGTATATAGATATCTTTAGCCTGCTTCTGAGGGAGCAGGATGAAGAGCCATGCATAGAAGGGGATAGGATTTTCATACATCTAGAACAGAGGTAGGGAACTCCGGTCCTCGAGAGCCATATTCCAGTCGGTTTTTCAGGATTTCCCCAATGAATATGCATTGAAAGCAGTGCATGCAAATAGATCTCATGCATATTCCTAATAGTATGGAACACTTTCTTGGAGAAATTTAACGGCCTGGCCTTGTCAAGAGCCTATGGAGACAGCCAACACGTTTCAGCTTTACACCAATGCTGCAGGTAGCTCGGGCATGGGCATTTACTTTCAGGGGGCCTGGTGCACGGGTGTATGGCTGGATTTATGGGCTAGGGAAGGCCTACTTAGGAACATTACCTTCTTGGAGTTATTCCCCATTATGGTAGCCTTACACATTTGGGGGCAAAAGCTGGGGGGCAAGGCCATCCTGTTTGGGTCCGATAATACAACTGTAGTGGAGGCGATAAATAGACTTTCAGTTAGCTCCATACCTGTGATAGCATTACTTAGGGAGATAGTCGTGCTCTGTCTCAGGCATAACATAGCAATCAGGGCACAACACATTGAAGGGGCAAAAAATGTGATAGCGGATTCTCTTTCCCGTTCTAAGATATCCGTGTTCCGGGTGCTGACCCCCACAGCGGAAGCGCATCCAACACCAATCCCAGCAGTGGTATGGCGCTTTGGCCCTCCGAAGTATGGGAGCTGATGTTACATTCCCTTGCAGAGCCCACCAGGAGGAGATACATGACACTTTTCATGTATCTCCGGTCAGCGGGTGACAGTACGCAGTTTTTCGCAGTATCGTCTGTAGTTAGATTCATCACAGTTTGTTGGAGAACGGGAGTAAAGAGAAGTAGAGTGGCGGCCTCCTTGTCGAGTATTAGTTTCTTCACGGGGGTGCTAGGCATCGACAACCGCACAAAGCATTTTGTAGTTAAGACGTATGATGTTGATGTAAAATGTTGTAAATATTTCACCACAACACTACCTTGTGAAAATGAATTGTGAACTGAATAAATACACGTCAATGTGCTCTTGAGAGCTCAACTGGCAGCACCTCATCTTGTTATGGCATACTTCGGCAGCCTGACCCACAACAACTACGAGTCCCTGCTATTTAGATGTGCCTTTCCTATGGCCTTTCATGACGCCCTACGGGTGGGCGAATTGGTTCCGAGTTCCAGACAACCTGGTGCCCAGGGAGGTTTAAGGGTGCAAAACATGGTATTTCGAGGGGCATCCTTGGAAATCATAATACAGCGATCCAAGACGGACCAGTCGGCCAAGGGTGCAGCCATCACCGTGAGCAGTTGCGGGGATACACGGGCATGCGCGGTAGCCAATTTCACAACTTACATGACGTGCAGGCCGGCAAGCTCTGGCTATCTGCTGATTCACAAGGATGGCTCCCCACTTACCCGTTTTCAATTTGCCAAGGTGCTACAACTATGTTTGCAAAAAAGAGGGCTGCAGAATTTCCATTTCCGAACCCATTCCTTCCGGATTGGAGCAGCCACTACCACGGCTGCGGGGGGCCTGCCCGAGCAGCAGATTAGGGCCTTAGGTAGATGGAAGTCTGATGCTTATAAGTCTTACATTCGTTTGGGCCCCTAACTGCTAGACTAATTGCATTCCAGGTGCGTTAGTGAATCAGAAGCACATCTGGATATGCGGCCATTCGTTTGTACATTGGGCACAGCGGAGAGCACAGGCGAGACCTGTGGGTGAAAATCTGGGATTGCCAAGATCAGAGGTAGTTGTGACAATAGTTGGAAAATAGGAGGATGTTGTGGGATCAGTTAATGCCTTCCCTTCTGTGGGTGGCGCGGACCTACACAGGGCCATGGGCCCTTATCGTGCACCTGGGAGGCAACGACCTAACATTTACAAACAGGGTGCTACTATCAAAAAAAAAAAAAAAATGCAGCGGGACTGCATGGCCTTGGCAGGTATGTGGAGCAATACCATCTTGATTTGGTCCCATATAGTCCCTAGACTGGTACAGAGGGGGGCACGGTCACACAAGGCAATAGAACGAGCCAGAAAAAAAAATTAACAAATGGATGCACAAGTTCATGCCGAATATAAAGGGTTATTCCATCACGCATGAGTTGCTTGAAGATGTTTGCCCAGGGGTGTATCGCCCAGATGGGGTACACCTGTCGGATATTGGTTTGGATATTTTTAGTAGCACGATACAGGATTTTGCAGAAGTTCTACTGAGCAGGCTGCAGCCATAGACCATTATGGGGAACCCGGGACAAGCGAGGTTTCGCTATCCCGGGTAGTGGCGGGATCACACGGGGGGGGGGGGCGGGGACACAGTACCCCGATAGGAGAAGATATAGGGATACAGTGGGAGAAAAGCTTTAATATCCAGCATCATGGGGGAAGAGCTGGGAACACTGAATGAGGCATGTCTACCTGCTTGCAAGCCGGGGAACATCTGCATCAGAACCGGGGGGCGGGGGGAAGGCATCCTCCTGAGAATCTGGCATTGATTGGAATGTTTAAGTAATGATACAAAAGATTGTTCTATGTTCAAGCAGATGGAATTTACAAAGAAATGATTATTGTACTGATTGAAGAATTTTGGTTTGTAATGTTGTTTATGTTGGCGAGTTACGATGTATGCATTCTATGGCTGCGGCCAATAATAAATCCAATTTTGTTGAAAATGTGGTGGTTTGGGTATTTTTACAAGAAGGAGGCAAGGATAAGCAGGAAGTGCCAAGTGCCCAATTTGCAGAATGATTTCTTATTCCTTCAGAGAAAGAAAAGAAAAAGGTAATAGCTCAAAGGGTGATATGTGACCATCTTAAGGAAAATGTCACTAAAGTAACCTGAAAAAAAGAGGTTTTAATTAATTCTATTAGAGCAATAAATTTGTAATACAACAGTCCAAACACCATCCTTTTATATAAAAAAATAAAAAGTCACAGAAGCTCAAAAAGGGAACTTTTAAAGACTGCTTATGGACCCATGACATGCAAATCGGCTGGCTACACTTTGAAACTGCGACTTTAGTCACATCTTCCCAGAGATGGTCACATATTAGGTCAATACCTGTATACATAAACCATGTGCAATTTGCCCTGCCCCCATAAATAACATTTTTCCAAGAGAAAAAGAGTATAAAAGATAATGAGACCACTTTTCTGATAAAATGGTAGGTGTTGCTGAATACTTATATTTTAGACATATAGGCAAGAAGTCAAATAAAAGCTTTGCCAAAGTTAACAGTTTCCTAGATATACAGTATTGCTATTGTGATTCAAAGATACCTTCAGTGACTGGTCTCTAAAGTGGGGTGGGGTAGGGGGAGAGTTACTATGCTGCAGTAAAGGTTGCCGTTTTACCACAGCATTGTACAGAGGGAGCCACTAACCTGTGGTAACAGGTTAGTGATGCCAGAAATACATGAATTCCACAGCTTGCACTGAACTTCGTAAACTGTATTATGCCTGGAAAATAACGGCACCTTGAAGCTGGTATTATTTTTCATACCTGGGTGCATCAGGTCACTAATATGCAGCTTAAAGAGGCCATGATATTTTTAACAAAGTGCAACCCTCCACCCTCAATGCCAGTCTCCCCCATCATCAGCAATACTCCTCTTCCCTATAAGCCTACCTGAAGAGCTCGAGGAATAAACACAGTTTGCAAAGCTTAATATAAGCTATGTTATTCAACTAATATAATAAATTGAGGTGCTTTTGACTTATTGTTGAATTATATTTTTGGATTTAGATGGTGATTAACATTTTTTCATTGAATGTCAATGGCCTAAATCAAATAAAAAGGAAAAAAAATGTTAGCGTTCCTGAAAAAAATAAATAAATTGAGGTGCTTTGCATCTCATTATTTCCTAATGCCAAGTCAGCAATCTAACATGCATTATGAGAAATAATTCACTATTTTGCCTTTTAATGCATACTAAGACAAAAATCATCCACTATTACCTTAACACACACTAGTAACTATCCATTTAAATTTATTTCTGATTACCCACCAATGAAAAATACAACAGAGATGAACCTTTCTTTATTAAAACATATCTATATTGTGGGTTATTTTAAGATGATAAGGCAGTGTATTTCATAATTTTGGACTGATTAGATTAAAAACAGGCAAGCGATATTCCTCTAGTCTCAGCACATGAAAAGAGGGGACATCCAATTTTGCCATATTTGCAGATCTTAAAGCTCTAGGTGGCTGATAGCTGATACACACTTGCTCAAGACTTTAAATACCAAAAGTAAGATCTTAAATTCTATTATTTGCACCATAGGCAACCAATGCAATTGCACTGGTGATATATGCTCATAACGTGAACATCCTACAACAACTCGTTACACCAATTAACAACACATTTCAGTAATCAAAACATGATGTCATGATGATCTGAATGACCAGTCTGAAATTTTCTTCAAGATAATTTCTCAGGCTCCAATGCACAAAGTTTCCATATCAGTTATATTCGTTAAAGCAGTTTTACTGGTACTGAAACCTTCCTTCTGATGTTCAAATGGGTTCTCCATGGTTGTTACCAACCCTCGTAGCAGCCACCAAGAAGCCTATGCAAATGCATCACAAGGAGCTCATTAGTATTCTAATGAGCTCCCTTTGCAATGCAAAAAGAGAACCAACTCCTCCCCCTTTTACAGTCGTTAACTACTGACAGCTCTGGAACTGCACAACAGCTGCACCCATTGAAATAAAATAAAATAAATAAGTTTAATTAAAAAAAAAAACACAGGGACCCCGTTCCCCTTTCTGCCGAACCTCCCCCCCCCCACCGAGCCAGGACCCCAGATACACCCCCCCCCCGAAACCCTGTATCTTGTAGTTGAAAAATAATTGGCAGGAAGGATGCCCACTCCCTCCTGCCTCTGGGTCCGCCTCTTCAAAATGGCAGCCCTGCATCAGGAGGGACCCAAGGCCGATTAGCTCAGGCGCCCTAGGCCCCTCCTAGCCTGAAGGAGGAATGTGCCTGATGTGTGAGCACGAGAGCTGTGGGGTAAACAAAGTTCTTGTGCACATGCCTAGTCAAACTGGGAAGCAGGGAGCTGGGAAGAGGACCGACAATCACTCCCAAAATGCACTCATTGGCCTGTCAGATGGCTCTGGAAAGCCACTCTTCTGCAGGGTTAAACTTTTAACTTCCACCCAATGTATTTCTTATGAAAGGGAACTACACACAGTTGCAAAATGCATAGACTGAGCTGCCAAATCATAGATGAGCTTGCTGGCATTCAGTGGAGAGAACAAAACCAGCGCTCTAGTGGGAGAGGGGTGTAAAGAACAAAATTATTCAGCATTGAGAGACTTTCCTCACTTCTATTGCAGTGAACAATGTGCAAATTTCAATTCAGGAAACTGGCATGACAAATAAAACTAATGTTTCCAATTTTTTTTTTTAAGTGATCACATGGCTGGAATGCTCATTGAAAGCCTGATACTTGAGAAAAAGTTCCAGCAAGGTGACTTTCAACCCCCTATTCCCTGAAAACCTATCGGAGCTGGTATTAGGTTTCCAGCAGTAAGGCAGGGCTTGGTTTGTACACTGTTTCTGAGCATTGGGAGGGAACAGCTAAACACCTCATTTACATCTGCTTGATTACATCTACATGCTCCCGCACTGTTCCCTACGATGGTGCTCTCTGAACATCATCGGCACTAGTCCAACACTAATTGCTTCCCACTAGAGGTCTGCACGGGAACGGGGATCGCGGGAATCCCGCGGGTCCCGCGGGGATCCCGCGGGTTCCCCCCCTGGCCCACGGGACTCCCACGGGGACGCCCCCTGGCCCACGGGACTCCCACGGGGATGCCCCCCTGACCCACGGGACTCCCACGGGGACGCCCCCTTGCCCACGGGACTCCCACGGGGATGAAAACAACCTACCTAAATTCTGGCGATGCAAGTCTGGCGTCGCGTCGGGAAATAGCCATGTTGAGCAGTGAGCTCAGCACGTACACAGATGAAAGCCTTGCTTGCTGATTGGTCCGGCGGCCCCGCCCCACCGTGCCGCCGGACCAATCAGCAAGCAAGGCTTTCATCTGTGTACGTGCTGAGCTCACTGCTCAGCATGGCTATTTCCCGACGCGGGCATTAGGCTCTGTTTTTTGTCATTTCGGGTGGGGGATGGCAGCGGCAGCAGCAGCCTGAAAAAGAAATCATCCTGGCCGGGTTCGGTGTCATGCTCCGGAGCTTCTACAGCCTTCCTATCTCCCTCTCCCTTCTACCTGCGGCTCTCTTCGGCAACTTAGCAGCAACGATCGACACAAGCTTCTGGCGTCGGGGCCTACCCTCTGCGAGTCCCGCTTGTTTCAACTTCCTTTTTCCACAAAGGTGGGACTCGTAGAGGGAAGGCCTCGATGTCGGCAGCTTGTCTTGATCACCGCTGCTGACGAGTTGCTTAAGAGAGCCGCGGAGCAGGGGGGTGTTGCCAGGTGCAGGTAGAAGGGAGAGGGCCAGATGCAGGACTCGTGGGTGAGGGAGGAGAAGAGAGAGGGGAGAGAAACAAAAGGAAATATTTCATACTGGGCTGGGCCGGAGTGGAGAGAGGGTGGAAAGATTCTGGCTACAGGGTGCATTAACAAAGGAAAAAGGGGGAAAGCTGAAAATGGAGATAGTGACACAAAGAAGAGAAAGGGTAAGCAGGACCTTCTGAATAAGGATAGAGATACAGAGGGGACATGAAGAGGAGGTGAAATAGAGACATAGAAGTAATGCTGAAAAAGTGTGTATGGGGGGGGGGGGAGATAAAGACATTGAAAGGGCAAATGGTGAATATGGGGTAAAGACAAGGACAGAGACAAATGAAGATTCTGAAAAAGTGGTGAGATAGGGATATAGGTGAGATGGACACAAAGAAGGGTGATGCTGGAAAATAGGTGGAATGGTAATTCTGACAGACACAGAAGGGAAATGCTGGATCAAGGAGAGATGGGGCTCAGGCTGGATGGAATGAGGAGAAATGCCTTGTTGGCCCGGAACTTCCTCTCCTACGTCAGAATTGACGTCAGGGAGCGGAATGCTGGTCAGCGCGACGCTTCTGCAGGGAAAGCTTGGGACAGCGGTGGCTTGGGGACTATTCCCCGATGGCGGTGGCAGCAAACCGAGTGGCTTGGGGGAGGGCACGGAGAAAGAAAGAAAGGGGGCAGACAGAGAGACAGAAAGAAGGGGGAACAGGGAGACAGAAAGAAAAAGTTGGGGGAGAGAATGAGGTCTGGAGGAGAGGAAACATACAGGAGGCTGAAAGAAAGGAAGAAAGATTGGATGCACAGTCAGAAGAAGAAAGTGCAACCAGAGACTCATGAAATCACCAAACAGCAAAGGTAGGAAAAATGATTTTATTTTCAATTTAGTGATCAAAATGTGTCTGTTTTGAGAATTTATATCTGCTGTCTATATTTTGCACTATGGCTCCCTTTTACTAAACCGCAATATTGTTTTTTAGCGCAGGGAGCCTATGAGCATTGAGAGCAGCGCGAGGCATTCAGCGTAACTCCCTGTGCTAAAACCTACTATTGTGGTTTAGTAAAAAGGGAGGGGGTGTATTTGTCTATTTTTGTATTTTGTTACCGAGGTGACATTGCATAGAGTCATCTGCCTTGGGAAATGTATATGGCAGATATCTTTGTTTTGTGTTCAAAAGAAAAGGAAATGCATTTCTGTTTTTATTTCTACAGTGTTGAAGTACTTGTTGGCCCTTGCTGTGACTGGTGGGGATCCCCAAGCACCGCCAGCAGAGGACCTCCTCTAGAGATGGTCAGAACTCCCCTCCACCAAGCGCAGCAGTCGCTGGCAGCATCCATGAGCCACTGAGGTGCCAGCATCTGTGATTCAGGGACGCTACTGCTGCCTGCCAAGCTTGGCAAAAGGGACCCCAGGCCAACTGCAAAGGAAGTCCTCAGCTGACAGTTTGTGGGTTCTCATCAGCTGAGTATTTATATTTTATATTTACATTAGAGGTTCTGGTAGAAACCCATTTACAAAGTATGTATTCTTCCCAATTAATATTTCCAAATTAATAGTCTCTTTGCTTATTTGTAAATGGGTCTCTACCAGAGCCTTTAATTCAGTAGCATAATTAAATAAAATAACTATTTCTGAAGTTTATAGGGAAGGATGGTGACGGAGGGGATTCCTCGCGGGGACGGGTGGGGACGGAGGGGATTCCTCGCGGGGACGGGTGGGGACGGAGGGGATTCCTCGCGGGGACGGGTGGGGACGGAGGGATTCCTCACGGGGACGGGTGGGGACGGAGGGATTCCTCACGGGGACGGGTGGGGATGGGTGGGATTTTGGCGGGGACGGGTGGGGACGGGTGGGATTTCTGTCCCCGCGCAACTCTCTACTTCCCACACTGGAATCAGGTTTTGAGCATTTGCCCGACAGCGAGCTTTCTGCATAGCATTTACCTGCCATCAGCTGTGTAGTAAAGAAATGTTCTTGGTAATAACAGAGAAAAGCGCTTTTCAAATTAAAGTGTAATGGGACAGTGGCAAAGACTGGACTGAATTCGCAGCTGCACTAAATCTTAGCCTGTGGTTCTTCTCTCAGTACTTTTAAGGGGACAATTTTCAAAGGAATTCTTTGTGAATAAATGAGTGTCTACTCATGAAGAAAGACCCTTGGAAACAGTCTCCTCTCCCCCTGAATACTGCGAAGAATGGCAGGGTTTGGGCCACTCCCAATAAAGATCACATGAGTTTACTTATTTTTCACTCCATGTATATACTTTCCAGCAGAAAGTCTGTACAGTTGACTCCACCTAAGTGCATGTCGGTTAAGCACACGCTTCAGTTATCCACACCTGCCTACTAGAGAATGACACGGTGAAAAAATTGGTCCCCGTCACCGCCCCGTCCCCGTCTCACCATCCTCTGCACCGCCCCGTCACCGCCATTCCCTTCACCGCCCCGTCACCGCCACTGCCACCCCATTCACCGCCCCGTCACCGCCACTGCCACCCCATTCACCGCCCCGTCACCGTCACCGCTGCATACATAAAAGCCTCAAACGGGTACGATTTTATATACTTTTCTTTATTTACGTATAAAGGAAACATTCTTTAAAACTTTAAAACTCTTCCTCTAGTTCAGCAGCCAAAGCTCTAATTTATAAAATGACAATTGTATAGAATATTGTTTCTTTTTATACTTGAATAAAATAAGTTCAGTATAAAACTATTTGAGGCTTGTTGAAATGGGATGAGATGGTTTGTGGGGATGGGATGGGGATAGGGCCCGAGCTCATGGAGACAGAGCTCACAGGGATGGGGACCAAGTTCGCGGACAAATATTTTCCCCGTGTCACTCTCTAGTTTACAGCTCAATCAAGGCTGGCTCTGATGGGCTGCAAGTCTCCCCTCCCCCCAGCGATCAGGGCAGGAGGGCACCCAACCCCTCCTGTAGACCCCCCCCAACGGCCCTCCCGACAATCGCAGCAGAAGGGTACCCAACCCCTCCTGCCGGTCCTCCCAATGGCCTCCCCTAAGATCGCCGGCAGGAGGGTACCCAACCCCTCCTGCTGGACCCCCCCCCAACGAACCCTCCCACCCCGGAACCCCCTTAGTCTTACTTTCCAAGTTGGACCGGACGGCTCCTCACAAGTATGGCCAGCAGGCTTGCCTCCGTCCAAATGAGGCGGGCCCGCCCCTACCCTGCCCAACCCACAGGATCCTAGCGCCTGATTGGTCTAGGCACCTAAAGCCACTCCCGCTATAGGAGGGGCCTTAGGTGCTAGGGCCAATCAGGCCCTAGGATCCTGTGGGTTGGGCAGGGTAGGGGCGGGCCCGCCTCATTTGGACGGAGGCAGGCCTGCTGGCCAGACGAGCGAGGAGCTGTCCGGTCCAACTTGGAAAGTAAGACTAAGGGTAGTGTTTCGGGATGGCGGGGTTTGTTGGGGGAGGGTCCGGCAGGAGGGGTTGGGCACCCTCCTATTGGCGATATAGGGGGCCGTTGGGGGGGCCGGCAGGAGGGGTTGGGCACCCTCCTACCAGTGATCATAGGGGGGCTGTTGGGGAGCTGGCAGGAGGGGTTGGATATCCTCCTGCTGCGATCGTCGGGGGGGGCTGTTGGGGTAGGCAGGAGGGGTTGGGTACCCTCCTGCCGCGATCGTTGGGGAGGGCTGGTTCTGTCGGCATGAAGGGCTGAGCACCTTCCTGCCGGCGATCGTCGGGGGGGGGGGGGGGCGGGTTCTATTGGCAGGAAGGGTTGATCTGACAAATGAGGAGCACGATGAAACACAGGTAAATAGCGGTTCCTAGAAGGGGGTACATTGGCCTGCGGGGACAAATCTTTTCACCGTTTTTGCGGGCGGTGAAAACTTTTGTCCCCGTGTCTGCGGCGATTTGGCTTTGGAGTCTCCATAACCCGCAGCCAAACCGCAGCCACGCCGCAGCTCCCTGCGGGGATCGCTCCCCGTGTCATTCTCTACTGCCTACCACGGTCCCGTTTTTTTTTACATTAAAGTCAATGGACGTAAACTCCGGATGTTTACAATTCTGATAAGCACCCAATCCGCTTATGAGCACTGATATGGTACATGCGTTTACATGTTGCAGTTATTTACTACATAGAGCCACATCTGTCATGGCTTGTTCTTCATTCCTTATTTTGCTGGGGTAAAATTATATAAGGGACAGAAGTAGGTCCCACCTCTATTCTTTCAGGTAACGTTCACTCCGGTTAAAAGCATTCACGTAGATGAGCCATGTGTTTCGGAACAGCAGTCTAGGACTGTCCATGCGTTCAAACTTTCGGAACTGCACCATGACATTGCGTGGACAAAAATCATTGTCTTTGGCTGAACGTGTCCACCATGCTGATGTCTGACGCAGTTTAGGCGCTGTTATTACAGTATACTTGTACTTATATTGGAAGGGCCTGTTCCCCGAGAGTGGTGTACTCCAGGACCTTCTTCAGTTGCTCATATATGGTCTCCCACTTAAAGGGATAGAGACCTATACATTGCTTTCAAACGTAGCAAAGCTGTTGGCTTCAAGGTGCTGCCTGTTGAATATGAAAGCAACAAAAACCAAGGGATAATCGCAAACTTCAAACGTCATTACAGGTCACTCATTCTAAGATATGTGATGGCAGTGATCGATGCAAGCATGGAATCCTGCCCCCGAGCTGCTGATCCCATGAGAAAAATGACGGCGCTTGATTCTCTTCACATGATACTCTGATTAAGCGCACACTCCATTTAAGCGCACATGGCGAACCGGTCCAAAGGGCTTGCACTTAAGCGGAGTCGACTTAAGCGGAGTCGACTGTACTTACAAAACTAGACAAGGGATTTTCAAAGAGGAAGATTTCCTTTGAAAACTAGTTTGCAGACCCGTGGATACAAGGAATAGAGGGAGTTTGAGATAGTGACAGGAAAGCAAGGTGAGGCCAGTTTCACTTACCCATCTGAGTGCATAGCAGTCTGGTGTGACCTTTTTAGTGTCCAGGAATGAACAAAGTTCCGGTTCATGGTACTGGAGTAGAAGCCTAAACAGGTGGAACGGCCTTCCCTTCAGGACACACTCTCTTAAATAAATAAATACATAGAATTTGTACTTAAAGAGAAGGCAACAAACATTAAGCACATGCAACATAAAAGTACATCTATAGTACAAGCATCTTCCCTTCCTCACTGATGGCACATATACACTGTGAACCCAAAAAAAACCCTCCACACCAAAATGTTTTTTGATGTATCTTCCACAGAACTCGGCTAATTCTTATGAAATTTAGTGCGTCAAGTTCGGAATTAAATTGATGTAAAATGTATGTATTTCCCACCGCACCACAACACTACCTTGTGAAAATGAATTGTTGCTATGGGATACGTGCAGAAGCAGACAATTTACAAACTATCTCTGTATCAAAATGGTTTTCACTGCAGAAGACTGAATTCCGATAAAGAATTTGGTACAGCTAAAAGGTTACAGCAGTCGACGATTGTTGAAAGTTCCCACAGAAGGGTTGGAACAAAGATGGCCTTGATGTGCTGCTACACAAGATCCGAGCAAAAGGCACTGTGGATTGTAAGCCAGGCAGTGGACGACCATGCTCAATTCGCTCTCAAGAGCACAATGACGTGTATTTATTCAGTTCACAATTCATTTTCAAAAGGTAGTGTTGTGGTGCAGTGGGAAATATTTACAACATTTTACATCAACTTCATCCAGGACATAAAACACTAAATTTCATTTGATTGGCCCAGTTCTGTGGAAGATACGACAAAAACCATTTTGATGTGTTTTTTCTTTTTGGTTCACAGGTATAATAGTATAAGAAGCTATGGGGTTCATTTTCAAAGAACTTAACAGACACACAAAGTACTACAGAAATCTATGGTACTTTGTGTGACTAAGTGCTTTGAAAATGAGCCCCTAAAAGACATATACAGTGGTACCTTGGATTACGAGCATAATCCGTTCCAGGAGCATGCTCGTAATCCAAAATGCTCGTTTATCAAAGCGAGTTTCCCCATAGGCCCCCCCCCTGCGATCCAGCCCCCCCCCCCGATCAGGCACCCCCACCACTTCTTACAGTCATCTGGGCACCGGCACGTCCTGTGCTTGGTGCCGGTGCCCGAAGATCATCCTCCTCTTCTGCTGGGCCTTGAGCATCTGCGCATGCTCAAGGCCTGTGAGTTCATGTTCTGAACGTGAACTCGCAGGCCATGAGCATGCACAGATGCTCAAGGCCCAGCAGAAGAGGAGGACGATCTTCGGGCACCGGCACCAAGCACAGGACATGCCGGTGCTCAGATGACTATAAGAAGTGGCGAGGGGGAGGGGGGTTCCCGATCGCGTCGGGGAGGGTGCTGGATCGCGGGGGTGGAGGGGGGCGGCTCATAAAATCAAGCCATGCTTGGTTTCCAAGGTGCCAATTTTGCAAATGTTTTGCTTGTCTTGCAAAACACTCGCAAACCGGTGCACTCGTAAACCGAGGTACCACTGTACTGTATAATGCCATTATGAAAACTTACTTTAAGCATAAAAATCTTTTAGTTGGCAAAGAATTCAACTTTTCTCAGATGTTCCCATACTTCAACTACTGTATATTGAATGAGCAATGTTTTCGGCTCTGAAATCTCAAGTGAAGATGACAGAAGCTTCTTTTTACTTTAGGTTTCTATGTAAATGTTTACATTTTGTATTCTGGAAATCAACGTCTTTTTTAAAGCTTTTGAATTTAGGATCTCTTTCACTAAAGCTTAGTGTATGCTAAATACTACATGTCCTATTTTATACCTATGGGCCATGTGGCACTTAGCTCTTGGTTTGTTGTTTTATTTGTTCTAGGATTTGGTGGGTTATAGCAGAGTTTAAAGTAGTTTAGGTGGGGTTATTTATCTTGGTAATTGTACTTTATACTGTTATTCTTTCTGTATTGTCTTTTTTTTCTCTCCTCCTCAAAGTAAATGGGCTGTAAATTGTTTTCTGTTACCTTGAAAGATGGTTGTTTTTCTGTTTAAGAGAGCTTTTGTTTAACTTTCCCCTCCCGATGGTGCACCACTGAGCCAGTTGGAAGGCTCAGTGGGATCTCCCCAACAGATTAAAAGTTTGATTTTGCCGGTTTTAGTTTCTTTTACCTTCTCGCCGGTCCTCAACACCTCCCTCCACAACCCACTCTCCTACCCAGACACTAAACACATCCAACAACCTAATCACTGAAAACTACATTGCCTCTACCAGCAGCCCCACCTCCATAATGAAGCTAATTCCACAAACAAACACCCAGATTATTCTATTAATAATCCTTCTCATATCCAGCTGTAAGGTAAAAGCAAACAACCTACCCAACATTCCCACTAGCTCAGTTGCAATCAAAACCCTTCACCCTAACAGGAGAGTTCCAATAGACAGAAACTCCAACCACCAAACAAGCGTTCAACACCCCATAACACCAGCATGGGGAAGAAGAGCAACACAACCCAAGACTAAACCGCACCATAACCCAAATTCACTCATCTACCCTAAAATGATTCACAACCACCAAACAGAAACCACCACCCTTAACTGTGCCTACTTATTTTTTTTTTTAATTTTTATTTATAAAATTTTCATTCTTACAATAAATGAATAGCATAATATTTAGTTTATAATAATTATAGTTGTATGTACAATATCATATCATATATATTGAATCCCTTTCCCCTGTTATTTGTTTTTTCATTTTTCCTCATATTAATTTCTATATTTCCCTCCCTAACCCTATATTATTATTATCAATGTGTTAAGATATCTGATCTTTAGAATATTTTGTCAATGGATCCCATATTTTCTTAAAATTTTTTATATTTCCTTGTTGTAATGCCAATATTTTCTCCATTTTGTATATGTGACACACCGAGTTCCACCAGAATGTATAATTTAGCTTGGTATAATCCTTCCAATTTTGTGTGATTTGCTGCATGGCAACTCCTGTCAATATTAAAAGCAATTTGTTATTGTTTGCTGATATTGGACTTTGTGTTCTCATTGCAGTACCAAATAATATGGTATCATATGAGAGACCAATATGATTTTCTAGTAATATGTTAATTTGGGGCCAAATTAAATTCCAAAAGGCTTTTATGCAAGGACAAAAAAAAATTAAATGATCTAATGTCCCTACTTCTATTTTACAATGCCAGCATCTATTAGATCTAGTATTATCTATTTTTTGCAAGCGCGTCGGGGTCCATAACACTCTATGTAATAAAAATATCCATGTTTGACTCATAGATGCTGACTTTGTTAATCTTAATCTCCAGGACCAGAATCTTGGCCATTGAGATGCAGAAATTGTCTGTTCAATCTCAATGCTCCAAATATCCCTAAGTCCAGTTTTCTTTTTTTTATTTAGAAATCCATATATTAATTTATACCATTTTGCGGCTTGGTGTCCCAAGAAATCCGCCTGGAAACATAAAACTTGCAAACTATATTGGGTATTAAGATCTTTCCATTCAGGGAACCCTACCTGAATGGCTTGCTTCAATTGCATCCATTTAAAATATTGTGTTTTATTTAGTCCAAATTTATTTTGCAATTGTGAAAAACTAAGCAAGGAACCTTCTGATATGACATCATTCAATGTTCTTATTCCTGCATTTATCCATTGTTTCCAGACGATTTTAAATCCGCCAATTCTGATCCTGGAGTTTACCCATATTGATTGATTTAGAGATTTAGCTATTGGTTCTGGTGATAGGTTACTTATGTATCTCAATGTTTTCCAAGTATCTAAAAAGATTCTGTTATCTTTATATCTCCTAGGCATTGTTATGGTAATTAGATGTTCTGGATATAAAGGGAACAGGAGCTGCCATTCTAAATACAGCCAATCTGGTACATTTTCCATGAGATCTGGGAGGATCCAATACATACCCTGTCTTAAAATATAGGCTTGATGATATCTATAAAAATTTGGAAAATTTACCCCCCCTTCCACAATTGGTCTTTGTAATGATACTAAAGCGATTCTTGGTCTTTTCCCAAACCAAACAAATTTTGTAAGAATATTGTTAAGTTTTTTATAAAATGACCCCTGAAAAAATATTGGTATCATACTCATTTGATAACAAACCACAGGCAATACCATCATTTTAATTGTTTGAATTCTTCCCCACCAAGAAAGATGTAATGGATTCCATTGCTCACACATTTCTGTTATTTTTTTCAATAAAAGTTTTTTATTCTCTTTGACTGTGTCTTCAATTGTATTTTTGATCATAATTCCTAAGTATTTTATTCCATCTTCTTTCCAAATAAATGAATATGGGTCAAATAGTCCTTTCGTACAATGAACATTAATTGGGAGGACTTCAGATTTGCTCCAATTAATTTTATATCCAGAAAAAGTGCCGAATTTCTCTAATAAATTAAGTATACATGGAATAGTAGTATCCGGTTCTCTTAAATATAATAAAATATCATCTGCATATGCAGAAAGTTTAAATTCCCAGTTGGAAAACGTGATTCCCTTTATCTCCTTAGTCTTATTTATTGCAATTAATAAAGGTTCTAGGACAATATCAAAAAGTAATGGAGACAAAGGGCATCCTTGTCTAACTCCCCTATGCAAATTAAATCTAGTTGATAAATTATTATTAATATATAATCTTGCACCAGGAGAGCTATACAATGTCTGGATCATTTTAATAAAACCGGAGCCTATACCAAACCATTGTAAAGCTTGATACATAAAATTCCATTCCACTCTATCAAAAGCTTTTTCTGCATCTAAAGATATTAGAAAAGCTGGATCATTTATATTTTTTGCTAAATTTAATGAGTGGAATGCTAGTCTAGTATTATTTGATGAATGTCTTTTAGCAATAAATCCTGTTTGATGTACATCTATAATGAAAGGAAGAGCTTTTGCCAATCTAAGTGCTAATACTTTAGCCATTAACTTATTATCCACATTTAATAACGAAATAGGCCTGTAATTTGAAACCAGAGTAGGATCTTTGTTTGGTTTTGGTAAGACTATAATTATCGATTCTGCCATAGTACCTGAAATATTTTCATTCTTTATTTGATATTGATATAAATTTAACAGATGTGGTAAAATGATATTTTGAAATGATTTATAAAATTCAACAGTATACCCATCTCCACCTGGAGCGGATCCAACTCTAAGAAACTTCAATGCTGTTTCTATTTCTTTTAAAGATATAGGATCTTCTAAACTTCCTTTTATATGATCCGGAATATTAGGTCCAAGAAAGGAATTTAAGAATGTTAATCCTTCTTGTTCTTTATTTTTATAAGAATTAGAAGTGTATAATTCTTTATAAAAATCAAGAAATTGTGTTATAATATCTTTTGTGCTGGTATGTGTGTTACCTTGTATATCTTTTATTGCAATAATCTTAGATTTTCTTTTCTTTGCTTTAAGAAAATTTGCTAATAATTTTCCCGCTTTATTTGAATTGCCATAATATTGTACTTGTTTATTGAAAATGTCTTTTCTCACATATTGAGAAGAAATCTCATTATATTTAACTTTTACTTTTAACAACTCTTGTAATGTATTGTTTTCCCATTTTTTAATTAATTTATTTTCTAATAATTTAATTTGTTTTTCCATATCTTCATATTGTTTTTTAAGTTGTTTTTTAATAAAAGCTGAATAAGAAATAATATTTCCTCTCATTGTTGCTTTAAAAGCATCCCATAAAATTTCTATATTAATGTCATCTGAAGAATTAAGTTGAAAGAATTCTTGCATTTTTACTTTAAGATCTTCTAAGAATTTCGAATCTGCTAATAAATCATTATTAAATCTCCATATTGAATTAAATTGATCAATATTATAATTCTTAAGGTTAATCCACACACCAGCATGATCTGAAATTATAATTGGATCTATAACTGCTTTTGATACACGCTGCGCTATGTTATTAGTTACAAATATATAATCAATTCTTGAAAAAGATTTATGGACCTGAGAACAAAAAGAATATTCTCGATCATTAAAATGAAGGATACGCCATATATCTATTAAATTACAAGATTGTATTAAATTATCTAGTCCTAAAGATTTTATGATTTTACTTGGTTTCTTGTCCACAATTGGATCCATTACAGCATTGAAATCTCCAGCTACTACTAAGTTAGAAGTAGCCAGTGGTAGTAATATCTGTTGAATTTGATTAAAAAACTCCATTTGGTTCGAATTAGGAGCATAAAGATTAAATAAATCCAGGGTTGTATTTCCCAGATCCATTTTAATATGTATCCATCTTCCTGAAGAGTCAGAATTTATTAATTTAAAATCAGCTTTGCATTTCTTATTTATTATTATCGCTACCCCTGCTTTCTTCCCTATTGCCGGTGAATAAAAACATTTTGATATCCATCCTTCTGTTAGCTTCCTAGATTCAGTGTCCGAAAGGTGTGTCTCTTGTAGGAAATAAATATCTGCGTTTTGCTTATGGAGAAAACCTAATAATTTTTTTCTTTTTATAGAATGATTTAAGCCATTGACATTAATTGAAAAAATTTTAATATCCATTTACTTTTGTAATTAAAATTTGACATGAAATCATATGATTATTATTTTCAGATATCCACACTTTGTAATAATATATTTTCCCCATTCTCTTTCTTCCCATCTTCCCTCCCTCCCCTCCCTTCCCCCCCAATATTAACTGTGTATGCTTGGCAACACGCATCTTAGGTCAGGTATCAAAACACTCCACAAAAGTCCATTTCCTGTTAAGATTCAGATATAAGTCACAAATATATCAAATATTACTAAATAACATTAACAATCCATATAATATTTAAACATTTTGCCTTTTTTTTTTTTTCCCAATGTTAAATTTAATCTTTTCAAATATTATTTTCTGCATCATTTTCATATTTTATAACTATTAGTATATCTTATTAATTCAAATAATATGAAAAATATTGTACATTTTTTTTTTTATAAAATTCATATATATCACCTTTATATTTTCTAATTCTATTTCTTTATAATATTTTTAAGTAATATATAAGTTTATGAATATATTCTAGATCCTTATATTTCTTTTAAACTTATATATTATATAATGAGATGTTTCATTTCTTTGGAAAATAAACAATGTTTCACATATGTGTGCTACTTGTACTATGTGATATTTTTTTTTTTTTCCCCGTTCCAGAGCTTCCTTCCTTCATTATACAGAGTCATACCTCATTCATATAACATACTTCCTAGTTTCATTTTTAAGATATATCAAAGTTAAAGATGTGTCATTCCATTATCTTTATTCATCCAAGTAAATATTATTTTTTCTTCCTTTCTTCTTCTTCGTATTTTTTATATCCAGAGTATTATTCATTTCTTTTCAATAGTTTGTTAATTCCGAATAAGTTCCGGTTCCAGCGACGATCTAATTTTAGTTTATTTTGTGATCTTTCATCCGATGTAATCCTTTATCCTTTATTATCAAGTCTAGTAGTTTATTTATTCATATTTGTTCATAGTTCATCCGGTTTTAAGAGTTATTCTTTACATGTATTTCCTTTTGCAAGGACTTCTGGGATTTGTAGTTCCATTGAATCCGAGAAAGGATTTTTAATAGGTTTATTCTTCCTGTATTGTCTTCTGAGAAGTGGGTTATATATACATACATCTTCATTCATTCTTACATACATTCCATAGGAAGAAAGCTCTGGACCATGATTCAATCACATAATAGTATTTAGGATCTGCTCATTACAGCATCTGTTATTATTAATATCAATAGTTAATTTATTTATTAACTTTCTAAAACCAATTAAGGGCTTATATCTCGTTTTTATATTTAAGTTCTTATTTATTATCTAATAAATATTATATTCTTCCTTGTTTAAAAACTATATTACTTTTATCTAAGATCTTGTATACTTATATGTTAATTTATCATTTGAAGAATCATTCCATTCTAGAATGTATAATCTATCCATATTTCTAGTAAAAAGATCGTTGAAGGAATTTTTTGAACAGAGTCAAAAACATTCTATACCGTTTTTCATCTGCTAAATACTTATTATATTCAATCAATAATTTCAAAAAATACAAGGTGATATTAGCTCTTCTTAATACAATGAAAAACATATCATTTCCACTACCTGTTTATATTATAAGACATTCAAACTTGACATTCAAATTATTTGAATTATAATAAAATAAAGAAAATTAAGATGACATTGGCATTTCCTGGTTTAGTATATATTTTTGTAGCTCTTCAGCATTATCAAAGGTTAAAGTTTTGTTTGCTATGGTTACTTTCATATTTGCTGGGTATACAAGACCAAATTTTGCTCCCAGTTCACGTAGTTGTGGTCTCAAATCCAGCAGTTTCTTTCTTTTAATTGCTGTGCTTTTTGCAAAATCCGGGACAAAGTGAATACGGGCATCTTGATATTGTAAACCTTTATTCTGTTTTGCAAGATGAAAAATTTCCATAACCTGTTGGTGGCGTAGTAGTTTAAATATCAGTGGCCTCGGTCCTTGATGCTTTTCTGACCTCTTTGTTGGCACTCTATGTGCTCTTTCAATCTCTATGGGATATTTAGTTTGTAGAGGAAGTAGTTTTGGTAATAAGTTTTCTATAAAGGTCACCGGATTCCCCTTTTCTGCTCCTTCCGGTAAACCTATCAGACGAACATTGCTTCTTCTCTCACGATTCGAATAATCCTCCAGTTCTTTAGTAAGTGTTTCAATTTTCTTTTTTTCAGTTTTTGTGTTTAGAATTTCCTCTTCCACAGTTATCATTCTTTCTTCTAAATCGTTAGATTTTAATTCGATTAGATCCATCTTTTTATTTAATGTTGAAACATCATCTGTTAATTCTGTAACTTTTTTTGTGAGAATTGAAAGCATTTGTTTGATTTCTTTAAGTTCTTTCATTACTTCTGGATCTGCGGTTTTGGATCCTGACTCTTGTTCGGGCTTTGCTCTCTTGCTGCTTCCAGAGACTGCGAAGTCGTTTTTATTTTGCTTTCCTGACGCCATCGAGTTTATTTTTATCATAAATTTAATCTTAATTCTTCAAATTTTTGCGACTTTTTTATTCTTTCAAGGACTTTTTATACGGAGCTCTTCTGTTAACCGACCTCCTTCATGCGTGTCCAAGCCACGCCCCAACTGTGCCTACTTAAACGTCAGAGCACTAGGTCCAAAAACAGAACTTATAAAAACCTGGATAAAAAACAAAAACCTAGACTGCCTCTTCCTCACAGAAACCTGGCTAACATCGGACACAGACCCAAGAATTACAGAAGTCTGCCCTCAAGGATACAAAATTACAGTGACCTGCAGAGAGAAAAAAAGAGGAGGTGGATTAGCGATCTTACTCAAAGACTCCCTAACCTTAAACATATTGGAAAAAACTTCCACCCCTTACATGAACCTTTTAGCATGTCAAATCTCTTCCACCGCACTGAAAAACTCACTAAACTGCATGCTCTGTTATATAACACCGGGAAACTGGGCCATGGTTAGATCCGAATTTGAAAACTTCATATACCAAAACTCACTTACAGCAGCACACAATCTTATCCTAGGAGACCTAAACCTTCATCTTGAAGACCATTCATCCAAGCCAGTAGACAATCTACTTTCTTTCCTCAATGCCTTATCCTTCCAAATTTTAAACCCACAAACTACTCATGAGAAAGGATACCAACTGGACATTGCAGCCTTCATGACCCATCAAACATCTACTTCAGAAATTCAAACGTCTAATGGAACCTGGTCCCCATCTCTCTGGTCAGACCACTACACTTACACCTTCAACATCATCTGGACCAAAAACAAATCCAAACCAATATCCAAAATAGTAACCTACACATCACGCAAACGCATCGAGCCTGCCATTTTCTGGTCAAAAGTAGACGAAACAATCCAAGAAGATAACCCCAAAGACTTCATTTCACACTGGGGCTATTTGAGCAACAACATCCTTGATGAACAAGCCCCACTTCGAACCAAAACCAGAACATGCAGACGATCAGACCAATGGTTCGACGAAGAATTACTCCTACCCAAGAGACAATGTAGACGTCTGGAAAGAAAATGGAGAAAAACCAACCAAGATCACACGAAAACCGCCTGGAAAAAAATTAACAAACAATACAAACTTCTATTAAAAGAGAAGAGAAAAAAACATTACACCAACCTAATAGGCACAGAAACCCAAACACCAAAAAACTATTCCAAATATTAAAAGATCTAACAAACACCATACCCTATTTGACCACTAACAATAACTCCTCCCCTTTAGCCTCCCTCCTAGCTGAACACTTCAAAAATAAAATTACAAACACCAGAGCTACTCTCATTAGTAACCCAACCCACCTACTCGAAGTCACAATACTCCCCACAGAAAATGAATCTTGTGCTGCAGACAGATCTTGGTCCCAATTCCCTAAGATACATTGGACCGAATTCAACAAACTCTACAATAAGTACAGCCACGCATCATGTGAACTCAACCACTGCCCGCCATATCTCCCGTCATCAGCGAGCACTAAGTTCCGTACCTTACTCCTACACTGGATACAAACCATGCTCACAGATGGCATTTTCCCGAATGACCTCAGCGAAATCAACATCACCCCAATCTTAAAAGACCCAAAAGGATCAACAGACCTCTCATCCAACTACAGACCAATAGCCTCAATACCTCTATATATCAAACTAACAGAAGGATTAGTAGCCAAATTCCTCACCAACTATCTCGAGGACCATAACTTACTCCATCCCATGCAATCCGGCTTCAGAACTAACTTCAGCACAGAGACACTACTAGGCTCCCTTATCGACACAGCAAGACAACACCTCAGCATTGGAAAAAAAATGCTGCTCATACAGTTGGACCTGACGGCGGCATTTGACCTGGTAGACCATAACATCCTACTGCAAATCTTGGACTCAATAGGCATCTCAGATAAAGTATACTCATGGTTTGAAGGTTTCTTAAAATCCAGAACATACAAAGTAAAATCAGACAAAGAAAAATCCAAACCTTGGTCCAACCCTGCGGCTTTCCACAAGGGTCCCCACTGTCCCCTACTCTCTTCATCCTATATACGGCCTCTCTTGGCGTTTACCTGAACAAACAAGGCCTATCCTCTTATAGCTATTCTGATGACATCACCATTCTCATTCCTTTCGACCAACCAATACTCTTAATGTCAGACACACTACACAGAACTCTAGCAACAGTTACAACTTGGATGGAAGACCACAAACTGAAACTCAACCCAGACAAAACTAAATTCATCCTCCTAGAAAATAACAAAATCCCAACCATAACCAACTTAGAAATCAACTCTATCAACTACCCTTTGCAAACCACCCTAAAACTTCTAGGTATGACTATTGACAGAGGCTGCACCATGCAACCACAAATTAACAAAACAATACAGAAATCTTTCGCAGTTATGAGAAACCTTAGACAAGTCCGAAAATTCTTCGAAAAAACACAATTTCAGCTCCTAGTACAATCTCTAATCCTAAGTATCCTAGACTATTGCAACATCCTCTACCTCCCCTGCCCTGCAATAATGATTAAACAACTACAGACAATTCAGAATACAGCCCTGAGACTCGTCTATTCATTGAAAAAACATGATCACATTACTGAGGCATTCATCAATTCTCATTGGCTTCCAATCCAGGAAAGAATACAATTTAAATTCTACTATATACTATTTAAAACTATAAATGGAGACAGCCCAACCTACCTAAACGACCACCTCATCCAAACCACCTCTACCAGGCATAGAAAAACACACACCCCATTCGCTTACCCCCCAATCAAAGAAGTAAAACGGAAAAAACTATACAACGGACTACTGGCCACTCAGGCAGCGAAGATAGACAACCAAGTCTCCAACCTATTGACAACCCCAGACTACAAGATGTTCAGAAAGGAAATAAAAACTATACTCTTCAAGAAATCCCTTAATAAAGCTTAATACCATGATAAAGCTTAACCCCCCTCTTACCATCCCCTCCCTAACCTCAGATCCTACTTTTCCCTCTCTTGGAAACCTTCTCTGATCTAACGTTGTAACCCTTCTTCCATAACTCTTTTTGTAATCCGCTTTGAACCGAAAGGTAATGGCGGAATAGAAATCTGTAATGTAATGTAATGTAATAAAATCCTTAATAAAAATGAGTTAGATGTAAATGACAAATACAATATAATTATGCCAGCTTGTGATTACCATACACTCGTCCTCTCCAGCTGAAACAAATCTGCTAATTAGTCAATATTTTTGGCTATGATATTTGTTTTTCAGTTCATGAATTTAAACAGTTATTTTGTGTAATGGCCCGAGTGGGGTTTTTTTGTTTTTGTTTTGAGAGGGGGGTATCCTTTCAAAAGTGTGAAACAGGCCTATTTAAGAGCTCATATGATACTCTTTTGAAAGTTAATTTTTGTGAGTTAGAGAGTAGACCTTCCTGCCTTATGTACATCCCCTTTTTAAGCATATATACACAGTACATAATTCAAAAATATTGGCATGTGTTATGTTTTCATTCTTTTTTTTTTTAGGACCTACTGAGGTTTTATTTTTAAAGACTGGTCACAACCTGTGTGATTGTTTGGTGTGCGTTCTTATTGGTCAGAAATACCCATGGACATTCATATACCTCCTGGATTTATTTTCCTTGCTCATACTGCTAGTGTATCCCCAAGTGTTGAACAATAATTCTATGCAATTACATGGACTTTTAACTTTTTTTTCAAGTTCTAGTGTACTTGCACTGCTTTGGCTGTCTTCTTATTTTGTGTTCTTGTGGCCTTTATGTGGGAAAATCAAGTGGATGTTCAGGATATGGTTTTGCTTATGGCCTATTGTGTACAGAAATCCCATGAATTTTCAAGAGATGAAGTTTGCTATCATTGATGAGGTGCTCACTTTGCTGTATGGGGATGATATCAATAGTAAGTTATTGAAGCATAAACCATGGAACTATTTTTTTCATCTCTAAGGCTCCCTTTGGTTTGAATGTAGTCATGGAACAGACTCATTTTTATTAACATTATAATCTAATTTTTCATTTCTTTATTGCACTATACCACACACTTGGTTCAAGGTGATTTACAATTAAAAAGGAGTTCCAACACAACAAACTAGGGAATTACATAATATATAAATTCAATGGAACTTGTCAAATAAAAACAGTTTACAAATTTCACAAAAACTCAGAGAGTCTGAGTTCAAACAGAAAAGAAAGAACATGAAAAAACAGAAAAGAAAAGAACGTGAAAAAACCAATAAGAAGTTTAGATGGATTAGTGTGAAAATATGAAATACCAGACACGATACCAGTACTTTAAAAATTATAAGGGCTTTAAGAGGTAACCAGTGAAATTTATAGTAAAATGCAGATACACCATCATATTTTTTCAACCTGAAAATCATTCTAATAGCTGCATTTTGTATAACTTGAAGTTTATTGAGTAAAGATAAGTTTAAACCAGCATATAAAGATTTACTGTAATCCACCTGTGAAAGGACTACCATTTGTACCAATAAGGATGAAACTCTGTGGTAACAGTGGTTGGCTTATTCACTGAATGAACTCTAAGTCAGTAGTGGCTGGACAAATCTAGAGGTTAAAGTATGTACATATATTGAAGGTTGTGCAGGGTCTGTTTCTACACATTTTCACTCCAACAATTTCTAGAACAGAACATGTGTAGAAGCAGACCCTATAACAGCCTCCGGAAGAGCGGTCCAGTTTTCTACCACTCTTTGGGTGAAGAAGAACTTCCTTACGTTTGTACAGAATCTGTCCCCTTTTAACTAGAATCCTGTTTGCTTTTTTGGCCACCGCCACTGCACACTAGGCAGGTTTCAGCACAATGACACCCATATCTTTTTCTTGGACGCTGAACCCCTAGAATCTGGTAACTGATTTGGGTTATTCTTCCCAATGTGCATCATTTTGCATTTGTCCATGTTACTGACAATTTTTATTGACAATGTCAAAAAAGTACAATAAATGCATGAAACCAGACAGCTGTGACACCATCATTAGTACATCAACAAAATGTCCCAGCCTATCCAACCCTCCCATCTACAACAAAAGAGCAAGCACATTATAATAAACAATCAGTACGCAAAGAAAAAGGAGGTATACACTGAAGATGATACAAAGAGCAAAAACCTGCAACTCTAACAAATAATACAATAGAGGAACTAGCTGTAACATATTATGACCCCTTTTCCAAACATAAACCAATGATTTGAACCTCCCCACCCCTCCCCAACACCATCCCACCTGCACTTGTCCACATTAAATTTAATTTGCTATTTGGCGCCCAGTTTTCCAATTTCCTGAGGTCTACCTGCAATTTTTCAGTCTGTATGCATTTTAACAGCTCTAAACAGTTTAGTGTCATCTGCAAATTTAATCACATTACTCGTCGTTCCAATTTCCAGATCATTTATAAATAAGTTAAATAGCACTGGTCCCAGAATATATCCCTGTGGCACTCAACTATTTACCCTCCTCCATTGAGAAAAATGGCTATTTAACCCTACTGTGTTTTCTGTCTAATAACCAATTCCTAATTCACAACTGAACATTGCCTCATATCTCATGACTCTAGATTTTCAGAAAACTTTTTACAAAGCTCTGAGAAAATTAGATACACTACAACCAGCTCAACTTTATCCACATTTATTCACACCTTCAAAGAAGTCATGCAAATTGGTGAGGTAAGATCTCCCTTGACTGAACCCATGCTGACTGTCCCGTTAAATTATGTTTGTCTACATGTTCCATGATTTTATTTTTATAATAGTTTCCACTATTTTGCCCAGTCAGCTTGTTTCATCATTAAATCATTGTTGGGTCAATGCCCCTCTTCTATTAGGAAAAACTGTTTGATTTTACAAAATCAAGGAGGCATTAGATTGGAAGAAATAATATGCTTTCTTTTCCAATCTTAAAAAAAATGTGAAATATAAAATTTATCATCAATTCACATTTGCTTATCTTAGAACAAGGATTTGGATTGGTGCCATGATATTGTTTATTCTGTAAAATGTTGAAAACCTATTTGTTTGAGAGCTGGGTTTCTTAGATTTGTCGACATCTTAGTTTAAAAGAAATTTCTATTTTCAATGTAGGAATTTTCTTGCTGTGATCCGCCCTGAATCCACCATTGAAGAAATTGTGGAATATAAGGCATTTTAGCATAACATAGCATCTGCCTTTAATCTAAGTGTGATCTCTGCAGGATTTGTGTTATATATCTATGTAAACAGAATTAGATATTAAGAAGGTAATTTTATAATATGGTGCCTAGATTAACCATGCAGGAGGTGCCTGATTTTGGCCCAACAACATACTCTGTAACCTACAGTTTAACCAGGTTCACAGACACTTACGATACTAAAATATACACATACTGCACCTCATCCATGACATTTGCATCAAGTTGATTTTTTTTAATCTACTTCTCTCTGTCCCCAACAACACCAACAAAAAAATCTTACCTGGGGATGTATCTATTCATTATAGCGTAGAAGCAGTTGTACAAATCACTGCGTGGTATTTGAAGCTCTGCTAGGGGTTTGAGCAGATGTAGCCAGCCCAAGTCTTGTTGGTATTTAACATTGCGTGATTTACAATAAAAGGTAACAACAGATTCAATATCCAAAAGCAGCCCTGGTTTCTCCTCTTCTGATATGGAGAGTTGGTCTGTAAACAGCACAGATAATTACATACTGAATATAGGTCCAATGACTATGTTAACCATTTTGGAGAAGACAGTTCTGTTTCACACATGCCAATCTAGCTAGCAGATCTGATGTGAAAACATATTTTCTGGTAGTAAAGACTAGAAAGCTATATCATGCTTACCTCTGCACCATTCTTCATTTACTGAGTGTGAAAAATTCCTTTCTACAGCTAGTTAACTCTGCCACTGACCAAGTGACATTACCTAAATATTAGTCCACTGACAGTTCAAAGCAGACATGCCATTAAATAACAAGGTGAACGATGAAACGTAACTGAGAAAAAGCAGTTACTTACCATAACAGGTGTTATCCTGGGACAGAAACAGATATTCTCACATGTGGGTGATGTCATGCACGGAGCCCCGGCAAGGACAGTGAAACATGTAGAATCACTTTAAGCTTTAACAAGCTTTTAGACTGCCTGTACCGCGCATGCCAGCTCGCAAGGTCATCAGTTCTATGCCCAAGCGAAGAAGCCCAACTAGGGGAGATGGGCGGGTTGTGAGAATATCTGCCTGCTGTCCCAGGATAACACCTGTTATGGTAAGTAACTGTGCTTTATCCTTAGACAAGTAGGCAGCATGTTCTCACATGTGGGCCTCCCTAGCTTTAGAAAGGGGATGGAGGGAGAGTTGGGTTCCAAGAATTCAGAAAAATTTGAGTTGCCTCGCAAAACATAGACTCAATGTCATATACAAGAGCACGGAGGCAAGGGAAGGAACATAAAGGAAAAAAATGAATAGGGGAATTCCATGCTCTGCTAGAGATAAAAGGAGAATTTCCAGAATCCATATATGTATGGAGGCTGAAAAAATAAGAAAAGACCTCCTAGAGGCAGGTGAATCTAAACATAGGCGATGAAGATGCCAAAAAGATTCAAGAATCAAATAAGACTACTTGTAAATGCACCCATATGGAGCAGGATACTAAATGAGCCGTTGAAACTAGTCATGTCCCAGAGTAGATACAAATGAAAAAGGGAAAGGACTTTCATAAGTAACGAAAGCATGATTCATATTTAAAGAATAGCCGTAGAGGATAAAAAGGATGAACCATCCTAGAAAGGAAGAAAATCTGATGATATGAAGTATAAAACTAGAACTAAGCTGAGAAAAGATTGTAATAAGCTTTAAACGAGAAATCAGCAGAGAATAGAAAGGGGAAGCATATGACACAAGCAATATGCTAGTAAACATAAGATCCCCGCAGAGGAGGAGGAAGTGACGTCATCGCGAAGCATGGCCGCTTAATTTTCGAGCTCCAGAGGGGCTCGACATTGCCAGTTTAATCAAACATTTCTACAGCGCTGAGGGAGCGGTGTCGCGGGTGCAGTACCACTGTGATTGCATGGCGAGCAGGAAAAGTTGGCGAAATTCCAGTATCCGGGGGCGGTGAGTGTAAAAATGAGATCGCACGCTCCCAAGTCCCCAACGGCTCCTATCAAGATGGCGCAGCAGCCTGGGCCCAAGCATGCGGGCTCACCGATAGCAGACACAGATCCGGAAGCCCAGCACCTGGAAGGGAACCTGGAGCGGTGGTTCCGCGAACTTAAAGAGGAAATGGTGGGGCTACGATCAGATGTAAGGGTGGCCCTGGCCGAGATAAGATCGGAGGTGAGCGAATTGGGCACCCGGGTGTCGGCGAATGAGGGCCGTTTGACTCACGTGGAGACCACCGTGCATGTACAATCCACCGAGTTGCATGAGGCAGTGTCCCAGCTAGAAGACCTGCGGAACCAGGTTGAGGACTTGGAAAATCGATCTCGGCGCCTTAATTTGCGCTTCAAGGGCTTTCCAGATACGGAGCACTATAAGGATGCACGTACAGTGATAAAGGATTTTTGCGCCGCCCTGCTAATGGAAGAGTCGGGAGGACAAGAGTGTTATTGTGTTACGTGTCCATCGGAGCCCAGGCCCCATCCGGGGCACGGGAAATAGAGACATCATAGCCTGCTTCGGGGACTTTCCGATCAAGGAGCGGATTCTTCAGGCGGCCAGACGTCATCCTAATTTTACCTGGCAAGGAGTAGCAGTGGGGGTATACCAGGATCTGGCTTCTGCGACCCTCCAAAAAAGACGTGCTTTTAAAGAAGTGACTCAACTCATGCGGGCTGAGGGATATCGGTATCGCTGGCTTTTCCCGTTTGGCCTGTTACTCACTGTGAATGGGAAACATCGCCGGGTGGATTCATTGGCTGATGCCTGGCTGGCCCTGAAGGACTTGGGCTGCCGGTTGCCTAGGGACTGTTGCGATCTGAGTCCTGCAGGGGATCTTGATGATTCTACTCCCAGGGATTTCAGTGCATCAACGGAGATTCCTCAGCCTTCAACATCAGGCACCTGAACTGCCCTATTATTCCTGGCATTGACTTTTCCTGTTAGGTTTCTATCTCACTGTTGGTTAATGAGGAGTTCCCTTTTGCTGTTTTTTTCAGCTAACTCCAAGATAATAATTATGGGAGTTTCTCCCTGACTAGAATGGTTGATTATGAGGTGTCCAGGATGGGCGGTAACCTGGCCATCATTTGCTTTTAGATTGTGTGCTGTTTTTTTTTTTGTTTTGTTTTTTTACATTGCTTTTTCACATTGCCTTTTATAAGTTTAATGATCAGTATGTTTGGATACTTGTTGTATGAAAGGAGGGGATGGATGGTTGGGGTGGAAGGATGTGCGAGTGGTATGATTGGGGAGCTGCAGCTACCTTTTAGGGCGAGCTTCCCGTTTTGCTATATTTTTACTTTGTTGTTCCTCCCTAAACCTGTCAGTTCATTTCGAATTCCAGCTTATAGTTCTACCATGCATCCTCTAGATATTGATGGCAGGGAGTTAGTTCAGGGATGGTTTGTTTAGTATTGTGTTGTGTTCTTACAGGGTATCTTGCACATGTTTTAATGCCTTATGAGGGTTGGTTGGACTTATAATAATCTTTGAAGGTTGATTGTACTGGGAAAGTGTGATTGTTTGGTGAATGTGAGTTCGCCTAGGAATGCAGGGGAGAGTGATGAATGGGGTGTGTAACTGTAGAGATCATGATAGCGATCAAGATGAGCCTCTTTGTTATGACATACTTTTCTCATAATGGCTGATTCTAAGTTAGGCAGATCAGCTAATAGGAGGGGGGTGGGGGGTGGGAGGGGATTGGCTAGAAGGCGCGAGCCAATTGGGCAGAGAGTAGGGGATGGGGAACCGGAGATTCTTATTGGATCCTGGAATGTTAATGGGCTAAATAGTCCCGGCAAGAGGAGCATGGTGTTTCGAGAATTACGACGTATGAAATGGGATATTTGTTTGCTCCAAGAGACACATTTAAGACCCCGGGATACTGGTCTTCTTCAAAGACCCCAATTTGATTTGATTTGGACACACCAAGGACAGGGAGCCACTAAAAGGGCGGGGGGGCTGACCATTTTGGTGCGAAAGGGACTGGGCCTTCAGGTGGACAACATATATAGGGATAAAGAGGGGCAATGTCTGGCCTTGCAAGGAGTATTACAGGGTCAACTGTTGACTATCATCAATATCTATGGACCATGCTCTGCTCAGGTTGCCTTTTTTAGAGGTCTTCAATTCAACCTGTGCTCTTTCGTTAAAGGGGCGGTTTACTTAGGGGGTGATTTTAATGTCCCCCCCAGATCCTGTATTAGATCACTCGGGCGGGGTGGCGCAGATCCTTAAACAGTCCAGCTAAGGCCTTAGGAACATTGATGTCTTCCTTAGGCTTAGTGGACTGTTGGCGCTTACTTCATGGATCTCAGAAATCGTTCACATTTTATTCTCATGCTCAAAATACCTATACTAGATTGGATGGGTTGTGGATTCATCGAAATCAGATGGGAGGGATATCCCGGGCTGAAATTGAGCCACTGCATATTTCCGATCATGCTCCCATCTGGGTAGCCTGCACTGGTGTGTTGGATCAGGGAGGCTGCAAATACTGGAGGCTTAATGATTCGCTCTTGGGATCTCCACCAGTTGTTGCAGCGGTAGAACGTACTATAACCGAATATTTAGAACTGAATGACAACGGGGAGGTCACCGATGCTATATTATGGGTTGCCTTAAAAGTAGTGGTACATGGGGAACTTATTAAATGGGGGGCTAGATACAAACGTCAAAGAACCCAGAGATTCTTCCAGTTGCGTCAGAGGCTGTCTGTGTTGGAAAGGACACATCAGGAAACACGGGAGGCAACAGTACTGGCTCAATTACAGAGGGTGCAAGATGAACTGTACCAACTCCAGATTGAAGATATCGATAAGATGCGAGAACGTTTTCGACTTCAAATTTACGAACATAGCAATAAGGCGGGAGCTCATTTGGCTAGATATATCAGGATTAAACAGAATAGAGCTACAATAACTCGGATACGGGGAGCTCCGTCAGGAGCTTTGAAGGTGGTGGACTCGGATATCAGAAGTGAGTTCTTGGCCTTTTATTCTCAATTATACGGTCCTCCGGACCCGGTTGATCAGGAAGCTCAGGCTATTTTCCTTGATTCTGTTCCTTTACCGACTTTGTCGGAATCGGATCGCGCATATTTACAGGAACCAGTTAAGGTGACGGAAATTATGGGCGTGATTAAGAAGTTGAAGAATGGGAAATCGCCGGGACTTGATGGATATACTGGATGTTTTTATAAACAATTTGCAGAGCAGTTAGGGCCTCTACTGGTACGAGTGGCAAATGGGATTCCACAGGGATCCCGCCTTCCGCCTACCATGGGGGAAGCTGGAGTGACCTTACTTTTAAAACCTGGGAGGGATCCCTGTCATGTGGGTCATATCGCCCTATTTCATTGCTGAATTTAGATGCAAAAATCTTGGCTAAGGTGCTTGCTTTGCGTCTGGGTAAAGTGTTGCCGTCCTTAATTCACCAAGATCAAGTGGGATTTATAAAGCATAGACAGGTGAGCGATAATATCAGGAGGACCCTTAATCTGCTATGGGGAGCTAGTCATCGCGCGGATAAATCGGTTTTGATGTCAGTCGACGCGGACAAGGCATTTGATCGGGTCCTTTGGGGATTTCTATGGGACGTGCTAGATTGTATGGGAATGGGACAGACTTTTACAGCCTGGATTCGGGCCCTGTATAATGATCCGAGGGCTTGCTTACGTATAAATCATTCTTATACTGATTTTTTCTCTATTTGCAGAGGGACCAGACAAGGGTGCCCGCTTTCACTTTTGTTGTTTGCTCTTTCCATTGAGCCTTTGGCGATGCACATCCGGAATCATCCCGATTTAAGCGGGTTTGTGATGAATGGGGTTGAACATTGGGTGGCGCTGTTTGCAGATGACATTTTATTATATGTGGGACAGCCTACTGTCTCTATTCCACATCTATTGCAGCTTTTCGACTCGTATGGTAAAATCTCTGGGTTCAAAATTAATTTGGATAAAACAGAAATTTTGAATTTGACCTCACCCCGTCAGAGGTAGAGAACATTCGGGGTAGTTTTCCTTTTCGTTGGGCGACTCACGGGATTAAATATCTCGGTATTCATATCCCTTAAGATATAACCCGGCTTTACGAGAAGAATTATCAGCCCCTTTATCGCCGCATTAGAGCGGATTTGCAAAGGTGGCATGGCCTTTGGTTGTCCTGGTGGGGAAGGATAGCTCTTGTGAAAATGAATGTGCTACTCAGGTTGCTATTCTTATTTCAAACACTACCAGTGCAGGTCCCAGTCCGGGAGCTCCGAGGGTTAACAAAGGAGTTACGTGGCTTTATTTGGCAACGCAAGACCCCTAGGTTATCCCAATCCTTGCTGTGGGCAGCATGATCAATGGGGGAGGGGCGGGGATTACCAAATTTGGAATGGTATTACTATTCAGCGCAGATGAAATTGATATTAGATTGGGAATTGGGAGAGGATAAAAGTGGGGTAATGCTGGAACAGGTCCCGGGGGACAGGATGCTGTTGAAATATAGGTTTTGGGTATCTGGACATTCTCGGTCTTGGATCCAAGGTCTTGCTAATCCCTTTGTGCAACATCTGGCCACGGAGTGGTACCGCGCCCGAGCACAGCTGGGCAACGGAGCATTGGTGTCATCCTTAGCTCAGATACAATTTGAACCCCGATTCCAAATTGGGAGTGATAACCGGATTTTCCATAGATGGGCCCAGAGCAGCCTGCGGGTCTTTAGGGATCTGATGGGGACTTCTGGGATCTTATCTTTTGCCATGCTCCAGCAGAAATTTAACTTGCCAGATCGGGACTATTTGGCCTATTTCCAGATACGGCATTTCATGCAGGCTCAAGGCTGGGGAATGCCATTAAGTATTGAACAGGAGTCTTTTGAGAATGTGTGGTTGCTGCTCCGACAGGTACCCAGGCCTCTATCTGTATTGTATCAGTTTTGGAGAGGACACTTACCTATTCAACTTACCTTTCAGAAGCAATGGGAGCGGGACTTGGAATTCTCCTTCGCTGCTCAACATTGGGATGTTATTTGTGGGGAGGTATCCCGGGCCTCTACTTGTGCTTTGGTTCAGGAGAACGCTTATAAAGTGCTTACTAGGTGGTACTATACCCCTGAACGGTTGCACAAAATGTTTCCAGGAGTGTCTGCTCAATGTTGGCGTTGTGGTTCACCTGTGGGATCCTTTTTACACATTTGGTGGGACTGTGTGATTCTTGGTCCCTTTTGGAAGGCGGTGACTAGTACTTTGTCTACTATGATTGGGGAACCGGTGGGCGTGACTCCACAGTCATGCCTTTTGGGTCTCCATAATGAGAGAGAACATCAATGGCAGACTAAACTACTTTGTTGGGGTCTTGCAGCTGCTAAATGCCTCATAGCTAATCACTGGAAAAATAAAGTTGCTCCCTCCATCTCAGACTGGACCACTAGATTTTTGTCCATTGGGAAAATGGAGCTGGCGGTGGCTATGCGTCGCCATAAGTTCCTGACACGTTCTTTGACTTGGAGCACAATTGGAGCCTTATTGGATGCTCTGTAGGGGTTCCCGAGTTCTTTCTGCCTAGCTGGCTCACAGGATGGTGAGCGAGAGTTCTGGGGGGGATTTGAATAGGGGCTGGGAGTGGGGGTTGAATGAGTGGGGGGAGAGGGGGGGTTTTGGGGTAAAAATTGTAGGGAAAATGTGCATTCTTTTTTGTATATTGAGCATTCTTAGTAGTTGATGTCTACTCTATTGCTGTGCCTGATAGTTGATGTATATTGTCTGTTGTATTTTATGGAAAAACTTTACAATAAAAATTTAAATTAAAAAAAAAAAAAAAAAAAAAAAAGATCCCCGCAGAGATTTAAAAAGGAAAGAGTGAACAGAATTGTTTAAGATCCTTGTAAAAACAAAAAGATGGTCAAATATTTGTTTGTTTGTTTTTTGTTTGGGGGTGGGGTGGGGAGGGTTAAGACTCCTTATGTACTGAAAGAAGGAGCTTAGTAAGGTTAGAGCGTTACCCAAGGTGCCTTACTAAAAGTGGGACCTGAGCCCATGAAAGCATATTTCTAAAAAGAAAGTAATGGAACCTTCAAACTTCTGTCCCCCATATAATTTTACCCCAGCGAAACAAGGAACGAAGAACAAGCAATGACAGATGTGGCCCTATGTAGTAAATAACTGCAACATGTAAACACATGTACCATTGAACTCCTGTGCCCTCATACTTTGGTATAGAAGAGGGACCATGGGTAACTGAGGTTAGCCGCGTGGAACCCAAAATCAAAGAAATTACTTCTGAGCCAGTGGTACCAACTGAAGCAAAGAGTTGATAGTAAATTAACTCAACGAAAAGAGGCAAAGTGCCTGGAGAGTTGTAGTGCTGAAAAGAATATTTCTGGGAAGCAACAGATGTGCTCCACAGAAAGTGGTCATAAGTAGCAAAAAACACAAGAGAAACAGGGCAACCAAGAGAAAAACCTCAGTGTTGCACAGAGAAGTACAGAGTGACCGGATACATCAATCACTGAAGAGATTGCTGAAGTGGTGAATTGACCAAATCTTTTCGGATAAGAGGTCAAAAGCTGGAGACTACTGAGATGCCAGAGAACACTGAAACACTGAGGCAAATAGGTTTAAGGGATTGAAGATGTCATGTGACCTACACATATAAGCTTAATCCCAGAGGACCAGCTATAAAGCAGTGTATTCTCAGAACAAGGTTTTAAGTATGAATTTAATAAACAGATACCAGAGAACCGTGTGAAAATCTCTCACAGCTAACCCGATTGAGGAAACTTCAAACATGGTGAAATACAACTAAGATATTTCCTACAGAAATACAGAAGTATAATGGTAAAAATTAGTCGACAGACCAACCACTCTTCTCCCCTGCAGCAGCCCGAAACCTTTCTGTTCCATGGAAAGGCAAGAGGAAAAGCAACGCTGCTAGACCAGTGGAAAATGGCTGTAGCAAAAGAATACACAAGGTCATCAACTAAGACAAATTGTGTGAATTTTTTTTTTTTTTATCCGGAGTTCATTTAAAATGAGTCAGAGAAAGACTACAGGCTTTCATTACTACTAGAGAATGACACGGTGACAAAATTCATCACCGTTCCTGTCCCCGCGGATAACCGCGGTAAACCATCTTCATGTCATTCTTTAAGGAGAGAGGGAAGAATCAGAGTATGAATGGCCACAACCACTGACCCTCAAGCTTTGCTTTGAAGAATGCTGGTGTAGAAAGACTGAGGCTGAAATAGACACTAAAAAAATGACATGGGATTATTTCCTGCGGTTATCCGCGGGGACGGGAACGGTGATGAATTTTGTCACCATGTCATTCTCTACTACCATGGAGGGGTTTTTAGTCTTCTAATGAGGAATATTCTTAAAAAGATGCGAGTTAGGTATGAGAGTGCGATAATGAGCTCAGGTGGGGCGGGGTGGAGAGTACCACTGGGGGGGGGAGGGGGATGTTATGTAAGGTTCTGGCACTTAGTCACGGGTCTGTTCTTTGGGGATAGGTGGGGACGGGGGGGGGGGGGGTGATTTGGCCTCTTCGGGGCTCATAAGAGTCCAGGGCCCCGGAATGCTTTTCTGTCACCCAAGGTCTCGCATTTCCTGTGTAGATTGAAGGAGGGGGGGGTTGTTACTCTTTACCTGTACCAGCTTGATATACTGTTGTATATGATGCATAATTGATTGTACTATGCACCTTTGTGTGCCTCTGTATTGTTTTTTGCTGCTGTTTGCATCAATAAAAAATTATTTGAACCTAAAAAGATGTCAATGTAGTACATAGTAAGAACGAATTTACTCTCGACAGAGGTAACACAGAAGTGACCTAGGAGTAGTCTAGAGGTCACAACATGTAAAGCAGATTAACAGGATCCTCGCATACTGCAGAAAAATATTGACAGATAGAACAGTAATACAGAGAATGAATATCGATACAAGACCCAAGGACCTATGAGAAAGGTACAGCTTGATTTCAATATTGGAACCACTTCCAATGGAACTATGAAATGATATATGTTTATTTAAGATTTGATATACCGCTCCTGCATTTTACTGACCTAAGCGGTTTACAATGTATCAAACTAAAATGAAATTAGGTACTTGAGAAAAACTACCCTATCTACCCCGAAGGCTCACAATCTCCCTGAAAGCATGCACCGGTACAAATGGCTGAACAGCTGGTACCATCGGTGCAGCATGTTGTCTCAGAATGGATGACTTTAATGAGGATGCAAACCGTGAAGGAGAGAAACTGTAGGGCATGAAATGGTTAATTGTTGCTTGAAATACTGCTCTGGCCTACATAGCTGGAAACAGTATACAATCTACTGACATCATCTGCCTGAAATGTATGTCCCTGCCTTACCACATTGTAAACTAAATAGATAAGAGTTTGAGCCATGATGTACCCTGCCCTCCTAAATATGTAACATTTAGAACTGCAAGGCTTAGATAAGCAGATAAATGAACTAGCTCCCTATAGGACTATAAGTCGTACCCCCGAACCTATCGCAAGTGCTGGCTTAGGACCAATAATAATTGTAGAAAAGTTATAGAAGTAACAAATGAGAAGTTGTAGTTTTGCATATATTAGTTTGCATATGTTTAGTGAAAAGGGCATAAAAGTCCATGCATTTCCTGTTTCTGACACTCTTGTAAGCAGGCTGCTCACTACACAAGAGTCCGGCATGCTGTAAATAAAACTCTTGTACTTTTTTCACATCTCTGACTTTGTGTGTCCAAGTGACCTTTCAAAACCTGCAGGGGTGGATATTGATAGCGTTGCTGTTCGGTCTTCATCAAGGGACTCGACGCTGTTGAGACCTGTGACGCTGTTCATTAATGAAGAGGAGGCACCTTGACGATGTAATATCAAGCAGTATTAAAGGTGTCACAGGCATCGAAGCATGAATGCCTGAAAAGACAATGCACTTTAGAAATAACAACCTTTATTGCCCATGAAGTCATGCATCAAATGGACTTGATACTTAATTGGCAGGGCATTCTCCAATGTGATGCATCTGCATCAACAATACCACTTCTAATCTGTAGCCCCCAAGTCAGATACAGTCAGAGAGGGCAAGCTGGGGTAGATCTGAAACAAGGCCGAATCCATCGATGATCACAGTAGGAAGTAAGGTTGGAACATTGTGTGAAGGCTGCTGAACTTCGAATAAAGTTTGAAAAAAGTCCAAAAGTTAATTTTCCTTTTACTATACTAGATTATTATTTTTGAAAAGAAAGAATAGCAACTAGAAATAATTGAAAAAGGTTATAAAAAATAGAGACTGGAAGGCAACTCGAGCTGGCGTCGGGTGGGAAGGCAACTTGAGCTGGCGTCAGGCAGGAAGGCACTCACGCATGTGCGGTGTGGGCAGTCTAAAAGCTTGTTAAAGCTCAAAGTGATTCTACACTTTTTACTGTCTGTGCCGGGGCTCCGTGGATGACGTCACCCACATGTGAGAATATGCTGCCTGCTTGTCTAAGGATAACAAAACTGACTAGGTGCGACTCTTGCCACTTATTCTGGCCAGTTTTTCAAAGTCAGTGAATAGCAATCAGGCATTAGCACAACCTCTCATGCTGCAGTGCTATCTGGCTGGGGTAAGAAACTTGATTACCTGTTAGCCTTAGACAATTGTGTCTGCCTGCCAAGATTTGTTTTACACACTGTTTATCTGTGAACACCATTCCTCACCTAGCAGAGAGACCTCTCTACCCACAGTAGATTATAAAGCATCAATAGCCTCCTATTGTTTACCCCTGTACAGACACAGAGGACTTGCACTGTGGGACAGGAGGGTAGCTGATTTAATCAAACATCTTCTAAAAAAAATAAACACTATAGTCCAATTAAGAATGTTCAATTCATAGGTGCAACAAATCTTATTTAATAATGAGATTTATAGTCCATCCTCCCAGCCTCATAAAGGGCAGCCAAGAATGGTATACAGTGGTACCTCGGTTTACGAGTGCACCGGTTTGCAAGACAAGCAAAACATTCACAAAATCGGCGCCTCGGAAACCGAGCGCGCTTCGATTTGCGAGCGCCCCCCCTTGCGAACCAGCACTCTCCCCTCCACGATCCGGCACCCCCTCGCCGCCATCAGGACCCCCCGCCACGACCTGAGGTCCCCCCAACCCACTCGAACCCTCTTCTTACTTTGCTGTAGCCTCCGCAGCGGCACCGGCACTAGCATGTCCTGTGCGTGGTGCCGGTGCCTGAAGATCTGCTTCCTGTGCTGGGCCTTGAGCATGTGCGCATGCTCAAGGCCTGAGAGTTCACGTCGAACGTGAACTCTCAAGGCCCAGCACAGGAAGCAAATCTTCAGGCACCAGCACCACGCACAGGACATGCTGGTGCCGCTGCGGAGGCTACAGCAATGTAAGAAGAGGGTTCGGGTGGGTTGGGGGGACCTCAGGTGGCGGCGGAGGGGGTGCGGATCGCGGGGGGGGGGGGGAGGGTGCTGGTTCGCCGGGGGGGGGGGGGGGGGAGCAGCGCTGCTGGCCTCGGGGGGGGGGAACCTATCAAAGCGAGTTTTCATTATTTCCTATGGGGAAACTCGCTTTGATAAACGAGCATTTTGGATTACGAGCATGCTCCTGGAACGGATTATGCTCGTAATCCAAGGTACCACTGTACATGATAAAACCTTAAAAAAAAAATTGACCCTTGATCCTCCAAAGAAATGAAAATCTAACAAAAACAAAAACGCTGTAGAGAAGCTGATGTTCAAGATGAAGGTTTTATTAAAAGTACAGTCTAATAATCCACAAGAGAAATGCCTAGGACCCAAATCATTGGGGACTTTGGACCCAACACGGTCTGTGTTTCGACAAAACTGTCTTCCTCAGGGGTCCCTAAAAGTCCTGATACAAAGGGCTCCTTTTACTAAGGTGTGCTAGGGCTTTAATGCGCGGAAGAGCGTGCACTACATTGCCACGCACGCTAGACCTTAACGCCAGCATTGAGCTGGTGTTCGTTCTAGAAGGGTAGCATGCGGTAATTTCCTGCATGCACTAAAAACGCTAGTGCACCTTAGTAAAAGGAGCCCAAAGACTCGTGGATCAAAGGCTAAAAATGACTGAATGAAACACTACGCAGTTGAGAAATCCTCAAAAGTTTTAAGCAGTTTCCTAAATTGTAGCCCATTTTTACACAAATTGTATTGTTCTACAAATCTCATTCCAAAGTATGGGTCCAGCTATAGAAAAAATGGATTTTACCGTCTTTACAAACTTTACCTCTTCTCTTTTTCGTACATCTAACCGCATACAATTCTCTGATCTCAGTGACCTACTTGGCCTATATAAATTCAAACATTCACTAAGATACCTAGGTAAACCACAATAAATCCCCTGATGAACTATCTTCAGGATTTTAAACTGTACGTGAAAATATACATGTATGTACAGTATGTATATTTGAATGAATGTATGTTAATTTAATTTATTTAAAACTTTTAAACTTCGCCTTTATCAATTACCCAATCAATATCCGGGCTGCTGAATTCTGTAAATGCCATTATCTTGAGCAGGATTCTGAAATGATCAAACATGGATCTACAAGGTATGTTATCATTAAACAGGTTATTCAACCTACCAATTAGTTTTTGGCAGTCTTCATGAATTGCAGTCTGTTCTGGCAGGTCTAAACAACCATCCCAAGATGCTAAGCTGTCCCCCTTTCCAGCAACATTCAGTGCAATCTTTAAAAAAGCAAAATTAAAGTTAAATCTGTAATAGCCCAGGCCCAAGTGGAAACTTAAAGAGTGCCAAGTTTAATACTTTAAAAAGATGCGTCTTAAACTTCCAAGCTAGAGATGCAACTCCTCGTTATATGCTCAGGTTTTATAAATGCCTTGATAAGGTTTACCTTCCAGACTTTAGCCCTGAGATCAGCAGGCAGTTCTCGTCCTTGAATTATGTTTCTTACTGTTTCAAGATCACACCCTCCTGCCTCCAGAGCTTCTGCAAGGTCTTTTTCCCTGTTGAAAAAAAAAAAATGACTCCATTCAGTGCACATATAAAAATATTCACATTCTGTTTCAGCGCTGATCTACCCATGTTACTGATCTGTTTATGTACCAACTATTACTCAAAAATTAAGAAGGCTCTGCTTTGGTACACTGGTTCTGCATTTCATGCTGTGCTGTGAAGGATCTGGGATTCAGATCTCTCAGGCATAGGCAGGTCAGAGATAATGTGTTCATGCCCAGAGAGGAAAAGAAGATTGTTGCTGCTAAAGTTTTACTTTGCAGGAGGCACCTTCAGCCCTGAGACGGATCAGGGACCACTAAGCTACCTGTGCATGCCGTCGGAGAAAGCAGCAAGAGGGAGGTGTCCGAGACCGTTAGGGAGGAAAAAAAAAGTTTAAAAAAAAACTCTTTCCAAGTTTTATTAAAATTTGATATTCCGCTTATCAAACTTCTAAGCGGTGTAAAATCGGGTTACATGAATTATAACATACGAACATATTGTTACAGAAGGGATGAGGGGGGAGAATTACATGTCATCCATATCACAAAACCTTAGTAAAGCTCGTGGCATCAGATATGCAAATTAATCATGTTACATACTATAATCCTTGATCACATGAATTTAGTCAACTTTCATTAAGGGGAGGAGGGTGTGCTATTTATCCTTTATATGCAGCTTGAACCTCTAATTGTAGTTCTGTGCGATTGGACATCACACTTGCCCTGATCCTACTAGACATCAGGGATTTTGCAAAGCAGGCTTTAGGGAGGGAGGGAGTGTGTGTGTGGGGGGGGGGGGGAAGAGTACACTGGGTAGTATGAATAACACTGCTTTCAAAGTTGATTTTAAACAACATTATTCATATACTGTGGGAATTATTAACCTGTAGGTCAGTACCAACCTAATAAACACTTCCCTAAACACAGCCAGCTCTGGTAATTATTAGGTAGGAAACAAACACCAAATAATCTCCAGAATTTAACCATAAGCTAGCTTCTCTCACATCAAGCGGCATTATGGGGAAAAGATCTGGAACATTTGCTCACGCATACTACTTATGGGGAATTTAGGAAACACCTAAAAACATACCTTTTCTTTAAGTATTTAGGCAACTAACTTGTACAATCCTACTCCACAATAACTGATCTCTAGCGTTGTTAATAACTAGCTTCTAACCTTGTTAATTCTAATTAATTTGTAACATATTTTAACCATTGTAAACCGCATAGAACTTCAGTCCTGCGGTATATAAACTGTTATTATTATTATTAAGTTTAAAAAAAGGTGATAGGAGTCTTGGACTTCTTTGTTCAGAATGCTCACTTTAAATTATAAGTGATTTTCATTTGTCCTCTTTCCTTAAAGCCACAGCCTTGGTTTGAGATACCTATACAAATTCCAATCAGATCTGTCAAGGTGGCAGAGGCTGTAAAGACTAGGTCACACTCCCCTGGATTCTACATATGGCCCCAAATTTCCCCACATATGGCCCCAAATTTTCCCCATTGTATAACTGCTGAAGCATGTTTCTAACTACAAGCCCACTGCCAAGACTGCAAAGTAATTGATTAAAGAGCTTGTAACCATCCATAATTGGAAGCCAACAATTAGCATTCATTAAAACTTGCACTTGCATATTGTGCCATTCTACAAGGAAGGCACCTAACTCCCATAGTGCATATCTTGAAAGGGGGCAAAGTGCCAAAGCATTCCAAAACATTTGATTAGTGTTTCCATGAGTTTGCATATTATTGATGTGAGACTCACCGGTCTGTAGTTTGCAGCCTCTGCCCTGCAACCCTTTTTGTGCAGTGGGATGACATTAGCTGTTTTCCAGTCTATGGGGACTCTCCCCAAACTTAGGAAGAGATTGAAGAGTCCTGGATAGCGGTTCTGCATGATGTCCTGGCAGAACCGCTATCAGGACTCTTCAATCTCTCCCCAAGTTCAGGGAGAGTCCCCATAGACTGGAAAACAGCTAACGTCGTTCCACTGCACAAAAAGGGTTGCAGGGCAGAGGCTGCAAACTACAGACCGGCGAGTCTCACATCAATAGTATGCAAACTCATGGAAACACTAATCAAACGTAAATTAGATGCAATCTTGGATGAGGAGAATCTACGGGATCCCAGTCAACACGGATTCACCAAGGGTAGGTCCTGCCAATCCAATCTCATCAGCTTCTTTGACTGGGTAACAAAACAGTTAGACTTGGGAGAATCCATGGACGTCGTATACCTAGACTTCAGCAAAGCTTTCGATAGTGTCCCGCATCGCAGGCTGTTGAGCAAGATGAAATCAATGGGGCTGGGAGAAACACTAACTACATGGGTCAATGACTGGCTGAGTGGCAGACTTCAGAGGGTGGTAGTTAACAGTACCCTCTCTAAAACATCAGAGGTGACCAGTGGAGTACCGCAGGGCTCAGTCTTGGGCCCGCTCCTTTTCAACATAATCATAGGTAACCTAACTCAGGGGCTTCAAGGTAAGGTAACGTTATTCGCTGACGACGCCAAACTATGCAATATAGTGAGAGATGGCAATTCACCCGATAGTATGACACAGGACTTACATTTGTTGGAGCTTTGGTCCTCGACCTGGTAGCTGGGCTTCAACGCTAAGAAATGCAAGATCATGCACCTTGGCAGCAGAAATCCGTGCAGAACTTACACCTTGAATGGTGAGACCTTAGCTAGAACTTCAACAGAACTAGACTTGGGAGTGATCATCAGCGCAGACATGAAAACTGCTGATCATGTGGAGAAGGCTTCATCTAAGGCAAGACAGTTGTTAGGTTGCATCCGCAGGAGTTTCATCAGCCGGACGCCTGAAGTCATAATGCCATTATACAGAACCATGGTGAGGCCTCATTTGGAATACTGTGTGCAATTCTGGAGGCCACACCACCGAAAAGATGTGCTGAGAGTAGAGTCGGTGCAACGGATGGCCACCAGGATGGTCTCGGGGCTCAAGGATCTATCGTATGAGGAAAGGCTGAAAAATTTGCGGCTGTACTCACTCAAGGAATGTAGGGAGAGAGGAGACATGATCGAGACATTTAAGTATATTATCGGCCGTATCGAGATGGAAGAAGAGATTCTCTTTCTCAAAGGACCCTTGCCACAAGAGGGCATCCGCTCAAACTCAGGGGCGGGAAATTTCATGGCGACACCAGGAAATATTTCTTCACCGAGAGAGTGGTTGATCCTTGGAATGAGCTCCCGGTGCAGGTGATCGAGGCAAACAGCGTGCAAGAATTTAAGAGCAAATGGGATGCCCATGTGGGATCCCTTAGAGGGTTAAGCCAAGGGAACCTGTCACCAGGAGTGGGATCACTAGGATAGTAGACTTGGGGGTGGGTCAGTAGAGTGGGAAAGACCTGATGGGCTATGGCCCTTATCTGCCGTCATCTTCTATGTTTCTATGAGTTCTTCAACCTTTTGACACCTATGGACCGGCGGAAATAAAATAATTATTTTGTGGACTGGCACCGGTCCAAGGACCAGCAGTTGAAGAACACTGGGCTAAGTCATGCCCATCTCCTCTCAATCTCTGCCCCAGACCCTGCCCCCGCCCCCATAATAGTACTAATTGTAACACCATTTTTTCCATTCATTTTCATATATATACACACATACACAATATAATCGTATTAACAACACATAATGGTTAACCACAAAATTAAAATACACAAAGCACACTGTATGCTTTTCAACATTCATTCCTACCAGAAAACAGATAACCCCATGCAAATGCAGAACCAAAAACTAAAAGTACACACAAACCCTAAGATGCAAGACTCTGCAAGCAGTACAACCCCAGAGGAAAAGAAACAAATGCATTTCTTCCTGAACAGACAAATCAATCACTATCACTAAATAAAAAAATAAAAGCATTCCCTCTACCATTGTTGTCTCTCTCCCTCCAAGCTGCGCCTTGCCTTCTGGCCTGCCCCCCGATATTATCTTTGGGCCGGTCCATGGTGCAATCAACGCGGCGTCATGGGGCCAGCTCCCTGAGTGCTGCATTGCACAAAGCTGTGGGCAGCGACTCCTCGCACGCCTCATCTGGTTGATCCGAATTGTCCAACGCGCTACTTTCAGATTTCATTTTCAATATTGGCAGCGTCCACGTGTTTTGCCAGCAAGTATATTTTTTGCTTTGTGATTCTTAAGACTCCTGAGGCAGGCCTGTTGGCCGAAACATGTACATGTCGAGTCACTGAATCATTGATTGTACCATGATGATGTTGGAAGAATAAAGTTTTATACATCTACAGATTAGCCTGTGGACACCTTTTTAGTGTACCTCTTTCTTCTTTGGACAATTCTACTTTTTTGTTTTCTGGCATTTCACTTTACACTTATCCACGTTGAACCTCATCTGCCATGTTGATGCCCATTCCTCAAGCTTGATTATGTCACATTGCAGATCTTCGCAATCCCCCTGCGTCTTCACTACTCTGAATAACTTCGTATTGTCCGCAAATTTAATCACCTCGCTCATCGTACCTATGTCCACATCGTTTATAAAGATGTTAAAGAGCACGGATCCAAGCTCCGAGCTCTGCGGCACCCCACTGGCGACGCTCTTCCAGTCCGAGTATTGTCCATTTACCCCCACTCTCTGTTTCCTATGCTCCAGCCAGTTTTTAATCCACGTATTTCACCCTCAATTCCATGGCTCACAATTTTCTGAAGTAGTCGTTCATGCGGAACTTTGTCGAACGCCTTCTGAAAATCCAGATATACAATGTCGACCGGATCGCCCTTGTCTATCTATCTGTTTACTCCCTCAAAGAAGTGCAGCAAGTTCGTCAAACACAATCTGCCTTTACTAAAACTATGCTGACTGGTCCTCATCAGCCCGTGTCCATTGAGGTGATCAATGATGCTGTCCTTTATCAGTGACTCTACCATCTTTCCCGGTACTAAGGTCAAACTCACAGGTCTGTAGTTTCCCGGATCTCCCCGCGAACCTTTCTTGAAGATCAGCGTAACATTTGCCACCTTCCAATCTTCTGGAATCTTTCCCAATTTGATCGACAGATTGGCTATTAGTTGAAGCAGTTCAGCTATGGTCCCTTTCAGTTCCTTGGTGACCCTCGGATGGATGCCATCCGGTCCCGGGGATTTATCACTCTAAAGCCTATCAATCTGCCTACACACCACCTCTAGACTGACTGTCAATCCTGTCAGCTTTCCGTCTTCGTTTCCAGAAATTCACACTTGTGTTGTAAATATGATCACAATCCCTAGAATGTGTCAGTTTATATATAATCAGAGCAATACAAATGTTCTTCATGGTACCATATATGATGTGGCTCAAACAAGACCTAGAAGTGCCAGAGATGCTGACAGGCAAAAATCATTTGGTTCACCCTATGTATTCAGTTACCCTTAGTTAGATACCCCTATCTGCCTCATAAGATCAACTGTCCACACTGGATCCTGAACCTCCAAACCACTAAGGATATGTTACAGCCATACACACTTGACTGCTTGTAGCATATTGCTCCTCTTCAAACCTAGGAGGTGTAGTTAAGGCAGCCTGCATTCCTTGCTAGGAAACTACAGAAGGCCCCCACCCCAATCATTCACAATATCAGAGAGATCTCATCTCTTCCAGCCAGAGTGGCCTTTAGCCTGGTGATGGTCCTACTAGTCATTTCACCCCAATAATGTTTTAAGATTGTACGATGACTGACTTTGCTTTTTGTACTTGGGAGTTTGACACAGCTTCATCAGTGTTTTCTGCAAGATAGCTTTGTCTTCACGTGGAAGAGTAGAGGGCCAAAATGGGAGTAGTGGAAGAGTAGAGGGCCAAAATATCTCTCCATGTCTAGTCCAACACCCCAAATAAATTTTACCTACTACTTCCCACCTGCTTTTAAAATGCTGCTCCTTCTATTTCTGTCCATATGTAGTTCTGTCATAGTTTTGATTACTAGCAAAAAGAAGGGGTTCATAGGTCAAATGAGTATAAAAAAGACTTTTTATAAAATCAAACATATTATTCAGGCAAGGATACTGCATAATCATGACATACAGATTAAACTAGAATCTAACTTGCCAAAAATAAGATTTTATATATAGTACTATTGAAACTATCAGCAAACCAAATAAAAACTTCAAATATCAACTTAACTTGAAGAAAGGAATAGTCATAAAGCATGTGGCCTGAAGATCCCTCGTCCTTGATTTTTTTTTTTTAATGGAAGCTACCTTCTACCTTATTGAAGTCTACAAAATATTTTCCTTTCTATACTGATTTTCTGTAGTATTTTTATTTTTGGCCCTTTATCATTGCAGTATCTCTTCTCTGAATTACTTTCATCTGCTCAATATCCTTACAGAGATACAGCCTTCAGAATGGAGCACAATACATATAAGAAACTAGTGATATCCCACACAAGAACTCTAGTGCAAAAGTACCCTCTCCTCCTATTAAGTTCTAAAGCACTTGCATAAACTGTAAATATCAAAAGGTTTTATTATTATTATTATTATTTTTAATAAACAGAAAACAATTAAGGAAATAAGTTTTAAAAAGTTAAACTATTTACCGTATTTTCGCGGATATAACGCGCGCGTTATACGTGATTTTACGTACCGCGCATACCCCTCGCACGTTATATGCCTGAGCGCGGTATACAAAAGTTTTTAAACATAGTTCCCACCCCGCCCGACTCACCCCCCCAGCAGGACCGCTCGCACCCCCACCCCGAACGACCGCTCGCACGCGCTCCCACCCGCACCCGCATCCACGATCGGAGCAAGAGGGAGCCCAAGCCCTCTTGCCCAGCCGACTCCCCGACGTCCGATACATCCCCCCCCCCCGGCAGGACCACTCGCACCCTCACCCCGAAGGACCGCCGACTCCCCAACAATATCGGGCCAGGAGGGAGCCCAAACCCTCCTGGCCACGGCGACCCCCTAACCCCACCCCGCACTACATTACGGGCAGGAGGGATCCCAGGCCCTCCTGCCCTCGACGCAAACCCCCTCCCCCCAACGACCGCCCCCCCCCAAGAACCTCCGCCCGTCCCCCAGCCGACCCGCGACCCCCCTGGCCGACCCCCACGACACCCCCACCCGCCTTCCCCGTACCTTTGTGTAGTCGGGCCAGAAGGGAGCCCAAACCCTCCTGGCCACGGCGACCCCCTAACCCCACCCCGCACTACATTACGGGCAGGAGGGATCCCAGGCCCTCCTGCCCTCGACGCAAACCCCCCTCCCCCCCAGCCGACCTGCGACCCCCCTGGCCGACCCCCACGACCCCCCCACCCCCCTTCCCCGTACCTTTGGAAGTTGGCCGGACAGACGGGAGCCAAACCCGCCTGTCCGGCAGGCAGCCAACGAAGGAATGAGGCCGGATTGGCCCATCCGTCCTAAAGCTCCGCCTACTGGTGGGGCCTAAGGCGCGTGGGCCAATCAGAATAGGCCCTGGAGCCTTAGGTCCCACCTGGGGGCGCGGCCTGAGGCACATGGGCCAAACCCGACCATGTGTCTCAGGCCGCGCCCCCAGGTGGGACCTAAGGCTCCAGGGCCTATTCTGATTGGCCCACGCGCCTTAGGCCCCACCAGTAGGCGGAGCTTTAGGACGGATGGGCCAATCCGGCCTCATTCCTTCGTTGGCTGCCTGCCGGACAGGCGGGTTTGGCTCCCGTCTGTCCGGCCAACTTCCAAAGGTACGGGGAAGGAGGGTGGGGGGGTCGTGGGGGTCAGCCAGGGGGGTCGCGGGTCGGCTGGGGGGGAGGGGGGTTTGCGTCAAGGGCAGGAGGGCCTGGGATCCCTCCTGCCCGTAATGTAGTGCGGGGTGGGGTTAGGGGGTCGCCGTGGCCAGGAGGGTTTGGGCTCCCTTCTGGCCCAACTACACAAAGGTACGGGGAAGGCGGGTGGGGGTGTCGTGGGGGTCGGCTAGGGGGGTCGCGGGTCGGCTGGGGGACGGGCGGAGGTTCTTGGGGGGGGGGGCGGTCGTTGGGGGGAGGGGGTTTGCGTCGAGGGCAGGAGGGCCTGGGATCCCTCCTGCCCGTAATGTAGTGCGGGGTGGGGTTAGGGGGTCGCCGTGGCCAGGAGGGTTTGGGCTCCCTCCTGGCCCGATATTGTTGGGGAGTCGGCGGTCCTTCGGGGTGAGGGTGCGAGTGGTCCTGCCGGGGGGGGGGGATGTATCGGACGTCGGGGGGGGCATCAGGCTTTCAGGATGGGGACAGACCTTCAAGGGGGGACAGGACTTCAAGGGAGGACAGTGCACGGAAGTCAGGGGGGGTGAACGGAGAGTCGGGACAGCGCACGGAAAGTCAGGGCGGGCGAAAGGAGAGTCGGGCAGCATGCGCGTTATATGCCTGAGCGCGGTATAGAAAAGTTTTTGTACATATCATCGTGATTTCTGCGCGCTATACCCCTGTGCGCGTTTTACAATGGTGCGCGTTATATCCGCGAAAATACGGTACATTTCAAAAGTTTAAACCAAAAGTAATTCCTCAATTTCTCCCTCCCCCTTAGTACACTAGCATTCCTCACTGACTAAAAAAATAACAAATAAAAACATTTATAGCCTCATTAAGCCTATGAATAGAGGAAGCTTCCATAATGGCGATTTCCAAAGTACTGAGTGGAAAAAGTACACTATTCACATATCATTTACTGTACATTGATAGTTAGAAACATGCTTCAGCAGTTATACAATTCATTCTCCTTATTTGCGTGTTCCCGATACATGATTTTGTGTATCTGCGGCTGCATCAATTGCTGTCAATATTCCCCATTCGCGCTGCTATGCTCGCATATTCATGGACCAGATTATATATATATATATATATATAAATAATCCTCCCTACATTTGACTATACTTTATATGCAAAATGGAAAAAAAGTTGATTTTACATACAAACTATGGTTGTATATAAAAACAATACTATTTAACAATGTGTTATATGGTTAGGATGTTCATTTTTCCCAAATGGCTATATGTACTCCAGACTTTGCCGCTCTGTATGCTGAAGATAGATTTACGCATTCTTTATAAAGGAATTTCTCGCTTTTGCTGGGCGGCCAAAAAACCAAAATTGCAGATATCTCAGTTGCTGGGGAATTGGCGGAGGGGGGGATTGGGCTTACCAGACATGAGGATTTATAATTATGCGTGTTTGCTTCGCCATTTGGGAGAATGGGTGAATATGACTAGTAGTTACACACCTCTTTGGATGGAACGTGTTTTTTGCGCCTTATGACGTGTTTGCGCTTTTGCATTGTACACGGGGGGGCCTTGCCCCCTTCTCTCCGATCCAGTATTTTATTTAGAGCATTGCAAGTGGCCTGGCGTTGGCTTGTGCAAGCCCTGGGTGGGGTCTCGACAGTTACCAATCTCTTGCCCCTGTGAGGTAACCCAGCCTTCTCTCCGGGACGGGACTCTAGAGAGTTCCTGGCCTGGGGAGCGAAAGGGGTTTCTCGTTTAGAACATATTTTGGGGGATGATGAGGAGTTGTTGGCTCGTGCAGCTTTGCTAGCTAAGGTGGGGGAAGACCTGGGGTGCACAGTTTGCGTGTCATCAAGTGGAGCACTATGTGGGATCCCTCGATAGAGCACACTTGCGCTTACATATGGGGGCCAGGCTGCGGGAACTGTTTGCTCAGGAGGAGGGGGGTCCCTCTCGGTTTCAAGCATTCATGCTAGCTTGCAAGAGTTACAACCAGCCAAAGATTACCAGAGCATTCGGGGTAAATGGGAGGGGGAATTGCACATTAATTTGGGACAATGAGATGTAGCCAGTACCTTGAGGACGACGCCAGGGGTTACCCTGTGTGCTTGGTTGAGGGAAACGCACTATAGGGTGACATTAGGCGCATATTACACTCGCACACAGCTGTATTATAGTGGGGGGTCTCCCTACACCACTGTGTCATAAATGTGGGTCAGGATGCCACACTTTGGGACATGCCTTCTGGACCTGCCCTATAATTCAGCGCTTCTGGAGGCGTATAATCTCATACATGTCCAGGTTGATAGGGAGAGCCCTGCGCAGTACCCCGGCTCACTTTGTCTTGGATTTGCCAGAGGCTTTTGGCCACTTGCCTAGGGGGAATCGGCTCTGTGCAGGAAGATGAGTTTACTGGCCAGGAAATGTATTCTTCAATGTTGGACGGTCCCTGACCCTCCGGCGTTTTGGCATTGGCGGAACCAGTTGCATCAGTTGGCCATCTGGGAGGCGCACAATGCGGGAGGGGCCAGGAAGCGTAAGTTGTTGTTCCTGGATGTTTGGGAACCATATTTGCATGATTTGCATCCAAAGGGCCGTAGTGCGGTGTTGAGATGGGTGTCCTAAGGTGGGTGCTAGGAACATTGGGCTGGGAGAGTACTGGCAAGTGTTGGTGGGGAGTACCTTTGGGAGGGTGGAGGGGTTGGGGTGGGATTGAGGGGCATGGGTAGGTTCTGGGCTTTTGCTATGGACAGGGTACAGGGGATTCAGTGGGGGGGGGGAGTGGTGTGGCATCTTCGGGGCTCATCAGAGTCCAGGGCCTCGGAGTGCATTTATGCTCTCCTTCCAATGCATGCTCTTCATAGTGTGTGCGGGGGGGGGGGGGGGGGGAGGAGGGGGGAGTTTGATTGATGATCCTCTTGTTTTGTCTTTGTATGTTATTCTATTTATATGATGCCTATTTGTTTGGTACTGTGCACCTTTGGGGTGCCTTGCTATTCTGTTCTTGTTGTTTGCATCAATAAAAATTGTTTGAACCCAACAATGTGTTAATGAAACTTTGATGTTTCTGCTTGCATCAGGTTGTTCATTGTACATACATTTTTTTAAAAATAACTGATGCATATATTTGTCAAGGGACGCTAACTGATTAATGCATGCTAAAGCTAAGACACCCACAGGAATATAATGGGCATCTTAGCATGTGCTAAATCAGTTAGCGCCCCTTCATTAATTCCCACTTGTTGTACTTAATATGTTCCTGTTAGCATATCCCTATTTGTCAATAATTTGCATGCTCATCAGCATCAGATTCTGAGGCTTAGATCCTGTTACTATCTATCCTGCTAGGATGGAAAAACTCAACAGGAAGATTGCATTGTCTTTCATGTTTAAAAAACAAATCAATAAAACTACATGTTGATATAGTCAAAACTTTGTTCAGAGCATGGAAAAAAGCAAGCAATAAGAAATAACAGAGCCTGAAGATATGTTATCCAATATGCTAGCATTAGGAGCAAACAAATATATTTCTTTATCTAAACTGTGAAGCAAAGTCAAGTGAGGGTTTTTAAAAATTTTTTTAAATTTACTTCTGAAGGTACAAGATTAACAACTATTGGCTAGATTCACTAAAGTCCCCTTACCTGTCCGACCCGGTTCCGATCCGTTTCTGAGTCTTGCTGGGCAACCCATTCACTAAAGGCTCCCCATGCAAATGGCCTAATTGGAAACATACCCACAAGCGATCCCACGGATCACTGAAGACCGATTGTGACACATGCGCAGATCATAATTAATGGCTGTACATACGATCCGTGCATGCACCACTCTCCTGCACCAGCGAGGTCAAAACAATGGGGGAAGGGTGGCGAAGTAATGGCAGGCAAAAGGCTGAGAGCCAGGCCCAATCTCGTCTCCTGATGGGACTCGCTGCAGCCTCTTTTAAAAAAGCCAAGGGGGGAACTTCCAGACTATGGAACAGAACATGAAACCCACCCCGAATTTCCTGCTCTCTGCTGCCCTTCAGGGATGGAGAAGCAGGCTTGCTGCTGGAACATACAAGGCAGGCATGGCAACAGAGAGTAGGGGTTTTTCAGGGCTGCAGGGGGGGGAACTGCCAGACTACAGAACAGAACACAAAACCCGCCCCGACTCTCCTGCTCTCTATCACCCTTCCCTGCAGCGCGAGCCTGTGGTTTTAAAGTGGGGCTGCACTGCGGGGAAGGGTAGCAGAGAGCAGGAGAGTCGGGGCAGCACTTTTCCCCACAGGTATGGTTTAGCGGACAGAGAAGCAGGCTTGCTGCTGGAACACACGAGGCAGGCAGGGCGGCAGAGAGTAGGGTTTTTTTTCAGGGCTGCGGGGGGGGGGGGGGGGAAACTGCCAGACTACGGAACAGAACATGAAACCCGCCCAACTCTCCTACTCTCTGCTGCCCTTCCCCGCAGTGCGAGCCCATGGTTTTAAAGCAGGGCTGCACTGTGGGGAATGGTGGCAGAGAGCAGGAGATTCGGGACGGCACTTTTCCACACAGGAATGGTTTAACGGACGGAGAAGCAGGCTTGCTTCTGGTAAACCTGAGGCAGGCAGGGTGGCAGAGAGTAGGGTTTTTTCAGGGCGGGAGAGAGCAGGAAAGGAGTGAGCAACTGGTCCTCATCAGTACCTTGGTTTTGGATCGGCCAGCCCAGTTGGTGTGCCTGAAAAATGTTGGTGAATCACTGTCTTCCTAGATTTGCATGCCATTTCACTCATTTGCATTCACGGATTGGATCGGCCAGAAGGTTAGTGAATCAGGTCGGGGGTCGCAAACCGATCGGTATACAATCGGTTTGCTTAGTGAATCTAGCCCTAACTGATCTCAAGCAAATCCTAAAAGACAGACAAACATCTACCTCTCAAAATCACCACACATTCAAATATAACTCACCTTTAGATATGCTCCAGCCAAGCAAGCACCAGATTTTCTAGACAAGTCTTATGGCCCTACTTGGATGGTTGTAAATGTATTGACTTGTTAATAATGCAAGGAGCACTCAGATTCAATCTGAATGAAAGGCACTACATAAATGCTAGATTGTATTTATGAGAATGAACTGTATTAGCTAAAACACCGACAAGGCAGCTAAATGGAAACAAACATCTTTATTTCGCTCAGTGGCTCTGGTTTATGAGAGGACAACGTCAGCACCAAACCTATTACACTCAAGCTAGGAATTCTATGTGAAAAGGAGTCCAAATGACCTAAGAAGGCGAGGATAAATTTCATAGTAAAGATACATGATGTTTTCAAGAAATAATTTCCAGCGCCTTCTCGTGATAAAACGAACTAAACAGTGATCAAGTTAATTCACCTGCTTTTCTGAGCTACTAGATCAAAAGACCCCCGGGAGCAGGGACTATTTCAGGCATATCTCTACAGCACCGCGCGACAAAATGCATAGTAAAGGATACATGATGTTTTCAACAGATAATTTCCAGCGCCTTCTCTTGATAAAGCGAACTTAAGAAGTGAACAAGAATTCACCTGCGTTTCTGAACTAGTAGATTATAAGATCCCGAGGGGTTATTTCACGCATATCTCTACAGCACCGCGCACACCTTTACAGTAGCACTACAAGTGAAGAGTATGAAGTGGACGAGGCAGATCGGACTAACACCAGAAAAAGCATCCTCAGCTAGGGCCCGGACGCTCCCGAGCCCCGGGCCAATCAACGGAGGTAACCTGTACCCCGGCACGGCTCGTTCTCCAGAACGGGCGGCGCCTCCTACTCCTCCGCTTTCCCCGGTCCTCGACTTCCCTCCGCTCACTCACCAGCATCTCTCAGCCAGCAGCACCTCCGCCGTCTCGGCCATCACTCTGTTGACGTCCACGTCACTCGGCCGTAAAAGAGGGATGAGGGGGGCGGAGCGCGCTCCACTGTCGTAAAGGTACAACTGGAGGAGGCGGGGTTCTGTAAGGAGCGAGGTGCGGAATACTCGCCCTCGATCTTTTGTGCTGGCGTCTGCGGTTTCGATTTCGAGTGCCGTGAAACTTCGATTCCCCAGCTCCACCCCACTCAAAGTCTAAACGTCTAGAACTGACGTGGGATAAGGCAGGGGCTGAGCTTTACTCCTGGACGATCACAATTTTTGTTTACATTTTTCTTCTCTGTCCCCCCCAAAGGCAGGGGTAGGGAACTCCGGTCCTCGAGAGCTGTATTCCAGTCAGGTTTTCAGGATTTCCCCAATGAATATGCATGAGATCTATTTGCATGCACTGCTTTCAATGCATATTCATTGGGGAAATCTTGAAAACCCGACTGGAATATGGCTTTCAAGGACCGGAGTTCCCTACCCCTGGCTTAAGGTGTACACTGAGGTTTCTAGAAAGTAGTGCAACTAGAAACATTTTGCATGAGCTTCTGTAGTACTTCGTCTTATCTTTCAATTTACTTATACTGAGGGTTTTTTTTAACTTTTTCTCATAGAGAAGCTTTTTAATAACTTGCTGAGCAGGAAAGCTAAATTAAAACACATGACTTTAATATTCTGTTGGGTTCTAGATGCACTACCTGAGTGAGTTCTGTTCAAAGTTAGTGAGTAGTCTTGAAGGCATATATTTGGGTTGAAATCAATGCTATAATTTTCCTTAGCTTGCTTTTTTCACTTTATTGAACCATGCTTTTATTTGGGGAGGGATTCTCAGATTTTGTAATCTGGATTCTTTGGGGAGTCACCAAGTATGTGTGCTTGTGGGATCTCAGAACTTTGGTCTAGATTCACAAAGCAAACCGATCGTGTACCGATGGGTTTGCAACCCCTTTACGAGCAAATTTCCCTCCAGCCTGATTAACTTACCTCTCCTGCGATCTGCTTCGAATCCGTGCATACAAATGAGGAGAAACGCATGCAAAGTAGACAGGGACGCAATTCACCAACCAAAATTTTAAAACCGACTGGCCTGGCCAATCAATCCAAGAAGCGACTGCTGGAGACCAGTCGAAAACTTCTGTCCAGCTCCATAGAAGCCCTGCTCTGCCCCGATCTGTCTCCTGCTCTTCCCGAATGCCGTCCTGCTCTGCCCCATCTCTCCTGCCTGCTCCTGCCGATGCATCAGGAAGGGGTCTAAGGCCAATTAGATGCATCAGCGAGGAGTCTAAGGCTCTGATTGGTCCAGATGCATAAGGCCGCCCCTTAGGAGGGGCCTTAAACAACCTGGGCCAATTAGAGCCTCAGGCCCGAGGAGGGAAAGGCATGCCATTTTAAAGAGGCAGGCAAGTTGGCCGGAGGGAGTAGGCATCCCTCTGGCCAACCATCTAAAGTGAGGTAAGGGGGTCGTCAGAGGCATGGGGGGTGTCGCGTGGCATCAGGACAGCGTGGGCATCTCTCCCCCTGCTGGGGGGGTGGAGGTGTTGGTTGGTGGGCATCTCTCCTGTTGTCGAGGGGTGGTGTTGGTTGGTGGCAGGAGAGAGTGGACATCTCCTGCTGCTGGGGTGGAGGTGTTTTATGCTGCGGGAGAGTAAGCATCTTTCCTGCCAGGGGGGTGTGTTGGTTGGCAGCAGGAGATATTGGGCATCTCTCCTGTTGCTGGAGGTGTGTTTGCGGCAGGACAGCTTGGGCATCTCTCCTGCTGCTGGGGGAGGGGGGTGTTAGTTGGTGGCGGGAAAGAGTGGGCATCTCTCCCGCTGTTGCTGGTTTTTTTGGGGGGGGGTTACATTCTGAGCATGTGCCTATCGCAGTCACCAGTGATGGGCACATGCAAATTTAGTGAATCTTCACTACGCCAACCTCATTTGCATGAGCATCTTTTGGAGAATGACTCGCTTTTAAAAAATTGCTACTATAATAATAATAATAATAACTTTATTCTTGTATACCGCATTACCATGGAAGTTCTATGCGGTTAACAGAAGAAGAGACTGTACATTTACAGCGATATTACAATTTCGTTAATATTAGATTTACATTTTGGATGATACATATTCGGTCAAGTTACCTTTACATTTTTGACAGTAAATATCCTGAGAAGTTATTTTGGCGATAGCAGCCCGACAATTTTTTACGTGTTTTTTTGAGAATCGGCCTGAGTGTGGTGATTGAACCCTGGGATTGTAATCCTTTGGCCTACTGGATTTAGTCTGGCTCTGGCCTATGCCCAGCTTAAAAGAATTAAGCAGTTCCAAATAAATGTCTTTTTGTAAGCCCTGGTTACAGGTACCTGCCCCCTTGTGCTGGCCAAAGCCCACAGACTGTGTGTGAGCTGGACCAGGGTTACATGTATTGTATATCTAAAGAAGATAACTATGTGGTCTTCAAAACCACTTTTGTGATTGTAATAAACTTGGAAATCATAATACTTTCTGAGAACTACTGGACACTTTTCTATGCCAGAGTAACAAAGCTTGGATGATGCTTAAGAAAATACACATAATTTTTACTATTAATTAAATAAGAAGACATAACTGTTTTTGGCTGATGGCTTGTTATGTGAGTCAGCAAAATATGTAATAGGGACTTTGGCCATTGCTTAGCAAGTTGGAGATAAGAGGCAAATTCCGTTCTTTCCTGGGTAACGTGTACTGAGAACTAAATATTTCCTACATACACAGTGCCAAGTTTAGTGGGCTGTATTCTTATAGACGTAAAACAGGAGAAATTCTTTAGTGAATCGTTTGAAGCTGAATTTGAATACTGAAGGAGGAGGAAGAAGCCCAGTGTTTAGAGCAATGATCTGAAAATCAGGGAACTAGTATTTGAGTTCCACTTCCTCCATTGACACTTGAACTTGGTAAAAAGGGTTGGTGTGCTTGAATTGTAAAAGTGCTGGAAACTAATATAGCAAATGACAGCAGAAAAAGAGAATGCAAATCAGCTGCCCAACCTCTATAACCCCTCTTCTTTATGCCTTCTTAAATTCAGATACCGACCTTGTCTCCACCACCAAATTCAAGTGTTATTTAGAAAAACAACCAGGACTGGATAAAAAGTATTCCTTCTAGAACTGGGTACCTTGCTCAGTTTCCTTGGTTCTTAGCCCCACTGCTCCAGAGCTGCCAAGTCATTTTTATTTTCTGTTGGCTCTGATACAAATCAGATATGCCAAAGGTAAACTACCCCAAGGAGTGAGATATAGGCAATTTATTTATTTAAGACTTGCTGTACTGCTTTAACTAATGAGTAGAGCAAAGCAGTCTATCAACTAAAATATAAATGAAAGGGACTACAGTATAAAAATAGGAAAGTCAAGCATTCATCCCAGCAAAGAAACAGTACAGAGTGATGTCTAGCAGTATGTGTGGTTTCCTTACTATGGTCATTAGGAGTTCAACTATGATTTTAATTTACTAAGGTAATACAGTGGTACCTCGGTTTACGAGTGCACTGGTTTGCGAATGTTTTGCAAGAAGAGCAAAACATTCGCAAAATTGGTGCCTCGCAAACCGAGCTTGCCTCGATGTACGAGCGCCTCCCCCCGCGATCCGCCCCCCTCCCCCACGATCCGGCACCCCCCTCACTCGCGTCGCCCTCCCCCGTCGCAATCCAACATCCTCCCCGTACCCATCACCCACCCGAACACATTACTTACCCCCCATCTGGCACCCGGCACCGGCACCAACGCACAGGACATGCTGGTGCCGGTGCCCGAAGATCTGTCATTGAGAATCTCGGAGAGAGCAGGAACTAAGGCCTTGAGCATGCGCAGATGCTCAAGGCTCAGCAAAAAGGATGACAGATCTTCGGGCACCGGCATGTCCTGTGCATTGGTGCCGGGTGCCAGATGGGGGGGTAAGTGATATGTTCGGGTGGGTGATGGGTATGGGGAGGATGTCGGATCGCGGCGGGGGGGGAGGGTGATGCGAGCGGAGGGGGGATTCCCGATCACGCGGGGGGATGGCGGATCACATGGGGGGGCCTTCGTGAGCGGGGAGGAGCAATGCCGGTTCTCAGGGGGGGGTAGAGTAGTGCCACTGGCCTCGGGGAGGGGAACGAATAAAGCGAGTTTCTCTTACTTTCTATGGGGAAACTCGCTTTGATATACGAGTAATTTGGTTTACGTGCATGCTTCTGGAACAAATTATGCTAATAAACCAAGGTACCACTGTACTTATTTTTTGTATGGAGATATAGTATGAATGTTGGAAACACATTTTAAAATATTTTTGACTGTGTTAGAGAGAGAGAGAGAGATCAGGAAAGCTGCATTATTCCAAATTTTAAAGGGCTCATTTTCAAAAAAAACATCCAAAAGGCAGCATAAACCAGCACTTGGATGTCTTACTAGTCAAAACGTCCAAGTGGGCATTCTCAAAACAGAATTTCTAGACATCTTTCTGGTCGTTTTGTCTCCAGTGCTTCCAAATCTTAAAGGGGTGTGTTAGAGGCGTGTTTTGGGCGGGCTTAGGACTAAGACACTCAGCAGACATAATCAAACTTTTAACAAAACATCCTGGGCTTTTCTTTTTTAGACGTTTGGAGCTAGACCTGTTTTAAATTGTCTAAATGCTAAAAAGGTGCCCAAACTGACCAGATAACCTCTGGAAGGATTAAGGCATGACCTCCCTTACTCCCCTAGTGGTCACCAACCCCCTCTCACCACCTAAAGATGTGAAAAAAACACCAGTATTTTCCAGCCTGTATGACAGATTCACATGGCTCACATACGAAAGTGTGTGTGTGTGTGTGGGGGGGGGGGGGGGGGTGCTGAAAAATTCTCAGCCAAACCAACTTCCTAAATCTGATGTTATTTTGCCACTGTAGCTGAAAAGAGTGTGCAGTTTATTTCATTAGAGTTTGAAAATTGGCACATTTAGGAAGTTGGTTGGGCTGAGAACTTTTCAGCACCCCCTCTCAAATCTATCTCTACAGAAGAACAGAGGGGCTCTAAGGGTTACTGTAGAGACACGACACATTAAAAGTCGCAGGCAGATTGATTTATTTACTTTGTTTTCTATTCCGTTGTCCCCCAAAGAGCTCAGAAGGGGTTACAGGTTAAATATACATAATTTTAGTACAAGTTTACGATACAAGTTTTTATCCTAACTTGACACATTAATATATACAGGTCCTCGTCGACTATATGCAACTTACGACGGTTCGACTTTACGGCGCGTTTCCCTCATCTCCCATCCCAGCCCATACTAACTATTTTTTACCCCTCACCGCTGGACCAGGGAAAAGGTACGTGGGGAGAGGTAAAAAATACTGTAGTTAGTATAGGCCTACTTACGTCCAGATCGACTTGCGGCCTGTCAGTCGGAACCAATATCTAATATACAGTTTACTGGTTACAATTTTCCATAGTTATCCTTAGTTAGGGTTACCAGACGTCTGGATTTCCCCGGACGGCTTTTCAAAACCCGGCACTTTGTCCAGGTTTTGGAAAGCTTCCAGCTAGCAGCGACATCAGGACAGCATCAATGCATGTGCGGATGCAATGTAGTGACATGCGCATGCGCACATGTGTGTGATGTTATCGCGTCACACCAGCCCATGCGCAGATGCCCTCCAGACAAGCAAACAGGTTGAGGGGGTGGGGCTGGGAGCAGAACGGGGTGCGACTCAGGTAGGGTGGGGCCATTGGTCCGGATTTTTGTTCCAGAAAATCTGGTAGCCCTACTTACAGTGCAAGGTTTTCAGTACAAGTTTTATCCTAATTTGACACACACAGTTTACAGATTAGACTTGACATAGTTAAAGTGCAAGATTTTACAATACAAGTTTTCCTTATGTGATGCATACTGGTTCTGGTACCAATATACATTTCTTTGTAGTCCATCGGTCAAGGGCGGGGGGGGGGGGTTAGGTGAAGAGGTATCTTTTTATTGCTTTTAATTTAATGTGATGTCTTTTATACCGCTAAATCTCCCAAAGGATTCGAAGTGGTTTACAAAACAATTAAATTGACTTAAGTAATGGCCAAAAATCTAATCAGATACTTTGAATTTTCCTCTCTGTCCCAACGGGCTCACAATCTAACTAGAGTACCTATGAAAGAAATAATTACTTGCATTTACCTTTATAAAGAGAAGGAAGAGGGAAAAGATAATACAATAAATTAGAAACTATAAGTACATAAAAGGCAGAACAGAAGGGAAAACTTCAATATCAACGAACTCCAAAGAAAAATCCTAAAAATAAGTACAAAAAAAAATTGCTAAACTTAACAAGCCCAACAAAAATAAAGCAAAAAGAAAATTAAAAATAAAATAAAAATAAACCTGTCATTCTCACCACTCTCAATCTCCATATGATATGATGTAATAAGATGACGTTGGTGTCCGAGTTACAGTGGCATAATTAATATATGGTTATATTTGAATAGTACTATAAAAGTTTGTGTGATAATTAGTAATTGTCAGGTGTTTCACTCAGTTTGGACTCTTGACCTTAAAACTAAGGCTTGAAATGCTTACCATATAATGGAGGGACAGTGTTGATGTTTGTTTTTTTTGAGCCATGTGATAGTTCCCCTTTTTGGGTTATATCAGGGGGAACCAATCTATGTTCAAGGCTGTCTGGTTTTGGCCAATTAAATAAATACATGTTTTAAAAGCTTACACTTTTGCTTGATATCTGAGATTGCTACAGTTGAGAAAGTCCCTGCTCTGGTATGGTTTTCCTTTTTTTTTTTTTTTTTTAAAGTGACTAACATCTCTTTCCTGTTTGAGAGATCACTTTTTCAGTAATTGTCACTTAACAGCCCACTGGATTATAGCAACCAGTCTTTTTTTTCTGTAGAATTTTCATAACTTTTCCCACCACAGAGCTAAGGCTTACTGCTTCTGTTAATCTAATCTAAACCTTAAGTTTATATACCGCATCATCTCCATGAGAATGGAGCTCGACACGGTTTACAAGAACTTAAAATAGTGGGTAGAGAAGAAGAAAAAGGATTACACAAACTTATATGTAGAAGGGGGGAAGGATAGAGCTACAATTTGCTGAAAAGGCAGGTTTTCAGTTGTTTGCGGAATAACTGAATGGAGCTCAGGTTCCGCAGCGGGGTGGTGAGGTCGTTCCAAAGACCTGTGATTTTGAAGAGAGGGGATTTTCCCAGTTTACCTGAATAGTGGATGCCGCGTGGAGAGGGAATTACTTCATGCTGGGTTTTTTTTTAAATTTAATAAAGTGGAACCAGTCTCTTTGATACTGTTCTTCTTGTGGATGTAGCTTTCCTTGTAGATATTTCATGAGAATAGTTATCCCAGGACAAGCAGGCAGCTTATTCTCAACATGTGGGTGACATCCACGGAGCCCGGATGCTGACAGCTTCGCAAGCAGACTTGCTTGAAGAACTTTAGAAAGTTCATGACTGCCGCACCGCGCCTCTACAAGTGCCTTCCTGCCCGATGCAGGGCACGCATCTCCTCAGTTCTCAGTTTTCCACGGAGCCGAGAAGTCCTATTTTGACGCTCTGCGCTAGACTCAGTTCTATTTCGTGCCTTCTCTCACTGCGGCTCATGTTTTATTTTTACAGGGTCACTGTGTTTCTTTGTACGTTTTCATTTTTTTAAAAAAACCTTAATTTTGTTTTTCTTTTGTGTCGCGGTGGGGCCTGCCTCGCAGACTCAGCCTGTGGGCTTTGATCTCGCTGAGGCTATTTTTCCTTTTATGTCCCGGCCGATCACAGGCTTCAAGAAGTGTAGCCGTTGCCGGTGCGCAATCTCCGTCAGGTGGTGTGTTCAGTGTTTGGGACCTGACCATCGTCCGGAGTCATGTGCCCACTGTGCTACCCTTCAACCTTGAGCCCTCAAACCTCGTCGAGTTCAGGTGGAAAAACTCTTTGGTGGTATGGATCCACTTTCCCCGGTCTTGGCCTCGAATCTGGTTAAGCTTCTCATAGAGGTTCCGCCTTCTGCCTCAACCTCGGCCTAGACCTTAATCAAACCCTCATCGTTCGGCAGGTCCTCATCCTCGAGCAAATCTGCTAAGTCTTCTCCTGACGAGACGCTTGCCTCGCTGCCTCCCTCAGGTCAGGGCAGCAGTGGTTATCAAGATGCCCAAGAAGCATGTCTCAATGTTGAAGAGTCATTCTTCCTCTTCCTCGGAGACTATAGCCACACCAAATGTACCAGATCCTCAAGTCTTGGTGTCACATTTGGAGGCTATGATCCAGACCATTTTGGATCGCCAGTTTGGTAATATGCTTGCCAAACATACTCCTACCTTGACTCTGCTTCCTGCAGTCCAGTCTGAACACTTAGCAGTATCACAAAGAGTCAAGTCCTTGGCAGTGCCTCGAGCTGAATCTACTCACTCTATACAAGGAGTCGAATCCTTGGGAGTGCCTCAAGAGGATTCTACACACTCTATGCAAGGAGTTGAGTCTTTGTGAGTGTCTCTTCTGGAGCATAAGCACGCCACTCAAGGAGCCGAGTTGTTGTCAGTGCCTTGAGATACCTCGACACAATGAGTTCAATCCCTTTTGGTATTTCAACCTCCAGCCTCTAGCCCTCCTTCCTCGCATAAGGTATCGCCCTTTCCGAGGCATAGGATGAAGATTCCTCGACGTTTCTCTCAGTGAGACCTGCCTGGTTTGAGGCACAGTTCTCCATATAAATCAAGGCATCCATCGAGGCACAGATCCTCTTCTCGAGACAGGCCTCATCTCTCCAGGCTTTGAGACTCTTCGAGGCCTCCAACTCCGAAGTCGAGGACACCACCTCCAGAGCCTTACATCTATACTTCTTCTCCTTCGAGGGATTCTATCTATTCTGTCAGTGAGTCATTCAGACCTCAGGTATCAGAACTCCAGAGAAGCTTCACCTTTGTTTTCTGCCTTGTGAAGTGCCTTGGATCTCAGAGTGCTGAACAAATTTTTAGTCAAAGAAAAATTCTGAATGTTTTTTCTGGCATCCTTATATCCCCTTCTAGATCAGAACGATTGGTTATGTTCTTTAGATCTCAAAGAGGCTTACTCACATTCCCATTCATCCAGCCTCTCGACAGTTCCTCAGATTTTGGGTGGGAAATCTGCATTTCCAATACAGAGTGCTACCCCCACATCAGAAGATCCTCATGACAGATTCTTCGACCTACGCTGGGGGGGCTCATCTCGAGGTCTCCATACTCAAGGCTTATTCTACACTACTCAGGATTTTGTAGACCTCAATCACATTTCTCCTCAGTTCTCTCTTTTCCAAGCTGCAGAACCCTAACTTTAGCATTTCTTCATGAGAAGAGTTCTATCTCCTTCAGGGCGTACCGCGGGGGGGGGGGGGAGGGGGAGGGGGGTGCACGCTCCAAGTGGGTGCACAGCCAGCCGGATCCAGAACCTCCTGCGCTGCTCCAAACGGCACCTCAGCACAGCTGCCATACTTACAGCAGAGTCGGCAGCCATGCTGAAGTGAACGAAGGTCCCGCGATGACTGTGCCATCTACCGCCTCTGTTCCGAAAGAGGTAAGTGACGGGGGGAGGGGGGGTGGACTGGCAGCCGCAGTCATCGCGGGATCTTGCCACAACTAACTGCGTCTGCCAGCCCAGCCCCCTCCGACGTCACTTACCTCTTCCATCCGGAGCAGAAGCAGTCATCGCGGGACCTTTGGGATGGAGAAAGAAAGGAGCATAGTAGGGTGGTGAAAGGAGGTCAGGGTGGCATGGAAGGGTGTGGAGGGTGAGAAAGGGAGTCAGGGTGGTATGGAATCATGCTGAATGGTGACAAAGGGGGGTCAGGGTGGTATGGAATCATGGTGAAGGGTGACAAAGGGGGTCAGGGTGGTATGGAAGGGTGTGGAGGGTAATAAAGGGGGGTTAGGGTGGTATGGAATCATTGTGAAGGGTGACAAAGGGAGGGTCAGGGTGGTATGGAATCATGGTGAAGGGTGACAAAGGAGGTCAGGGTGGTATGGAAGGGTGTGGGGGGTGACAAAAGGGGGTTGGGGTGGTATGGAATCATGGTGAAGGGTGACATAGGGGGGTCAGGGTGGTATGGAAACATTGTGAAGGGTGAGAAAGGGGGTCAAGGTGGTATGTAAGGGTGTGGAGGGTGACAAAGGGGGGTCAGGGTGGTATGGAATCATGGTGAAGGGTGAGAAAGGGTCAGGATGGTATGGAAACATGGTGAAGGGTGAGAAAGGGGGTCAGGGTGGTATGGAAGGGTATGGAGAGTGACAAAGGGGGTCAGGGTGGTATGGAATCATAAGGGTGAGAAAGGGGGTCAGGGTGGTATGGAATCATGGTGGAGGGAGAGAAAGGGGAAGATGCTGATGGAATTGCAGGGAAAGAGACATAAGGGGGAAGGATACTGCATGGAATTGAGTTGGAGGGAGAGAAAGAGGGCAGATGCTGATGGAAGTGGGGGGAAGGGAGAGGAGAGAGTGAAATGCCAGACCATGTGGGTGTGGGAGAGGGAAGGGAAGAAGAGGAGAGGAGAGATGCCAGACCATTGGAGGAGGGAAGGGAGGAAGATGGATGCCAGACTAATGGGGGCAAAGGGAGAAATGGAAGAGGAATGCATAAATTTCTAGAAAGGGAATAGAAAGACAGAAAATGCCATATAGAAGGAGCAGAGAGAGGGTAGACAGTGGATGAAAGGAAGAGAGTGGCAAAAAGATGAGGAAAGCAGAAACCAGAGAAGACAAGGTAGAAAAAAATTCTATTTATTTATTTTTTGTTTTAGGCAGTGGCGTACCTAGCATATGTGACACCCGGGGCCCATAATTTTTGACCCCCCATCTGTATGAAAAACATGATTTTTAGTAACAAGCACATGAGTACCTAGGAAAAGGCAGCATCTTACATACATACTGCAGTGAGCAGTACAACATCAATACACCCATTATAAAACTAAACAAGCCAGACAAGTACAGATCAATCCTGCAGTCAATCCTAACAAAAAACCATGTCTTTCGAACACACAGAACACAGAAAACACATTCGCCTAGTATGGAATATGTCATCACAAACTAACCCCTCCCCCTTTTACAAAACTGTAGTGTGAATTTTAGCCATGGTGGTAACAGCTCTGACGCTCATAGAATTTTGAGCTTCAGAGCTGCTACCACCACGGCTGGCGCTAAAAAACGCTCCACAGTTTTGTAAAAGGGGGAATAAAATAGAAATACATAGACAAAGGTTAAATTGAACCAGTAAGAAGCTGGACTCTGCATACAGTGCACCACAAAAACAGTGACACATGTCTCCTAAAGCAATAAATAATAGAAAAATTTTTTCTACCTTTGTCTTCTGTGGTTTCTGTGTTCCTCATCTTCTTCTAACTTTCTTCCTTCCATCCACTGTCTGCCGTCTCTCTTCCCCTATATGGCATCTTCTCTCCTTCTATGCCCCTTCTAGAAACTGTATGCCTCCTCCTTCCATCTCTTCTTTCACCCCCATTGGTCTGGCATCTCTCTCCTCTCCTGCCCTCTTCCACACCTCCCCTCTGCAATCCCTTTCCCTTTTCTCCCTCATTTTCCTTTTCAATTTATTTTCTGCATCTGTCTAGATTACGTTCTTACTACCCTCTCATCAATGTCCTTTTTTACTGTCTACCTAAAGCTTTCCACCTCTTTCCCTCACCCCTAACTCAATCCTTTTCTCCTCATGTGCCCTCCTTTTATTTATCCCCTCCTTCTATCATGTACCCTCTTTCTCCAACCCTTCCATCTAGTACCTTCTCCTCTCTCTGTCCACTTCCATCCAGTGTCTGCTCCCCTCTTTCTCTCCTCCCATTTCCTTCCTGCATTTGCTCCCTTATCTCTCCCATCTGCACTTCCATCCAGCATAGGCTCCCCACAACCATCCAATGTCTGCCCTTTCTCTCGCCATCCACCCCTTTTCAATCAGCATCTGCCCCCTTTCTTTCCCTCCACCACTCTTCCATTCCAGCAATCCTACTCCTTTCTCTCCCTTCATGCAGCAAGGTACCACGATGATTGTAGCTGCTGGCTGCCAGTCCACCCCACTCCGACGTAATTGCTCTGGAGTGGACTCAGCAGCCGCATGCTGGAAGATCCCGCAATGACTCATCTGCTGACTCTTCTCCAGAAGAAGTAAGTTACATTGGAGGGGGTGGACCCGGCAGATGCAGGGAGTTGTGGCAAAGTCCCACAATGACTGTGTCTGCCTGGTCCACCCCCTCTGACGTAACTTACTTTTTCTGGTGCAGAGCCGGCAGACGAGTCAGCGCGGGACCTTCACTGCCTGGCTGGCCCGGAACGTCTTCTCCGACGTCAGAATTGACGTTGGAAAGACTTCTTGTCGGCGGGGGGAGGTAAGATTGTAGCGGTGCGGCTGGGAGAAAGGAAGGGCAGGAGGACCCGGACCTGGCCGGCTGTGCACCCCCTCCAAGCTGTGCACCTGGGGCGGATGGCCCCCCCCCCCCTTGGTACGCCACTGGCTTTAGGTGAGATGCCACTGGCATCGCTGTTTCTGTGATGTTGCATTGTATGCAGAGTCCAGCTTCTTGGTGCTTCAGTTTAACCTTTGTCTATGTATTTTTATTCTATCTCCCCATTTACAAAACTGTAGAGCGTTTTTTAGCGTTGGCATCTGAGCTGTTACCACCGTGGCTAAACACCACATTACAGTTTTGTAAAAGGGGGAGGAGTTAGTTTGTGATTACATACTAGGCGAAGGTGTTTTCTGTTTCTGTGTGTTCGAAAAGACATGGTTTTCTGTTAGGATTGACTGTGTAGGATTGATCTGTACTAGTCTGGCTTGTTTAGTTTTACAATGGGTTTATTGATGTACTGTTCACTGCAGTATGTAAGATGCTGCCTTTTCCTAGATATTTATGTGTGACTTGTGGATAGTTACTAAAAATTATGTTTTTCATACAGATGGGGGGGTGTGTGTCAAAAAATGATGGGCCCCAGGTGACACATATGCTAGGTACACCACTGATCTCCTTTATCATTTTGATCGCTCTTCTTTGAATCTTTTCTAATTCCGTTATATCGTTTTTGAGATACAGTGATTAGAACTGAACGCAATACTTGAGAGGTTACACCATGGAGCAATACAGAGATATTATTTACCATCCCTTTCCTAATAATTGTATTGTTAATAAGATTATATTGTATGTATATGAAAAATGAATGGAAGAAATGGCATTTACAATTAGTACTATTATTATGGAGGTGGGGTCTGGGGCGGGGCTTGGGTATATTTGGGGTGGGGCTTGGACAGGTCTGGGGCGGAGCTTTTGGGGCCCACCCAACAAGAAAGTATTCCCCTGCCTAAGGATCCCACAACTTCAGGGTGCTGAGGAAGGGGCTCTACTACTAGGCCACTTCTCATCTCGCACTGAAGTTTAATTTTTGAAAAATTTGACATTTTTAATCCAAAGTTTTAATATTTATTTTATTAGTATAGATCAACTGTCACACCTTGTAACCAACCAAATTAATTTACAATTTATCCCCAGCACAGAACACTATTTCATAAATCAGGCTCGGGACTGATCGATATAATTTTCCTTTAAAAAATAAAACCTCTGGTTGCACATCCTACCACCCCCGGGCCCCCCGTGGTAAAATATTTAGGCGTAATAAAATTTATAAAATCACATTGCTTAAAACGTCTACCATGGAGATCATCACAGGTTATACTCGAGTTTCTTAATAAAGCATGATCATCACAAATTCAATTCGTGTGTCTTAGTTCTGGGTTTTAATCTCATTGCCAAAAAGCATTAACATTCACCTTGTAGCTTGGTTTTGAACACTGCGATTCAAGCCTCTTCTTCGTTTGTCCATAGTAGTCCGGGTGACAGAGCGAGGTTTGGAACACATATTTCTCCCCTCCCCTTTTAGTTTCGCTCTGTTTGGTGCGAGGTTGGTCTGTTGTCGCTGGTTGTGACGCGTGGAGTTGGCGCGCGCAGTTTGGAATTTGGTGCGGTGGTATTTGTATTTTGGGACATGGGCGACGACTTGGGAGAGGAGTGGTGGCATGAGTCTGAGCAGCAAGGAGAAAATAATGGAGGTAGGTTTCTTCCCCCATTCCTGCTTATCTGCATAGTCTTCAGGGAATACTTTAAGGCTCCCTTTGGAGCGTGGTGTGAATCACTCCAGCTAATGTCTGGAGCTTACTTAGCTCTACCTGATGGATTTTGTTTTGTGGAGCAATAGTTACCTAAGGTTTTCCTCACCTGTGTATTGCGGCACAGTATTATATACTGATATACATGAGTTGTGGACCTGGGTCATCTCTCATCTTCAGCATGTGAACAACACGTGTTTCTAAGCAAATCTGCAGCTCTCTGGCATCATTTGTGAAATCTTTAGCAATGTGCTGGCAATATTTGGGTTGTATGATGTTTATTAGGGTGTTGTTTATTAGGGTGTTGTTTATTTGTAACACTGCTTTTGTTAATACACTGAGGGCCGGATTCTTAAAACTTACCGTGCCTTTAACTAGACCGGCTCCAGATGGTTTAACATGGTACTATTTTACTGCCTAATTATCAGAATGACTCACTATGGTCTTTTCCAGGCTTCCTATTAGCCTCCGCCTCTGCCATGCAAATGTATTACAACGAGGTCATAAATATTAAATTGACTCATTAATATTTAAATAAGCTCTCCTGCTAATTTCTTGATCATGATTTGTTTCTTTAATTCTTGCTTTTGTAACATTTTGGATCCATAAAATGAAGGACTTGAGCGGAATTTAAGCGTATGCTTTGTCTTTTGAATTTCCTTTTCTTTTATGTATAACAAAATTGCTTAACTTTTGTTGCCTGTACAAGTTTAAACTTGATGTGTATACTGAAAATTATAAATAAATAAAAAATAAAGTAAATGAGCACTCCAGGTGATTCTTCAAGTGGGTTACTGATTTTTCGACAACTAAAAATTACCAGCTGGTCTGGAGGTGCTGGTACTGTGAAAAGCGTGTGTCGGGTCAGATTTGGTGCTGGTTATCGCCAGTAATGTTGACTCCTCTCTCTCCTCTGCTCAGATCCAACAAACCAAATCCTGTAATTTCCTCCTCTATAATATTACCAAAATCCATCCTCTTCTCTTTGACCACACTATCAAATCCCTTGTCCATGCTCTCATCACCTTGTGCTTAGACTATTGCAACGAACTTCTCTCAGGCCCCCCAAGCACCCATCTCTCACCTCTTCAATCTGTTCAAAATGCTGCTGCACGACTCATATTCCACGAGAGCCGCTATTCTCACATTACCCCTCTACTCAAGTCACTTCATTGGCTCCCCATCCATTTCCGAATACAGTTTAAACTCCTCTTCCTGACTTACAAGTGCATTCACTCTGAAGCAGCCCCCCCCCCCAATATCTCTCTTCACTTATCTCCCTCTATGCTCCTCCCTGTGATCTCCATTTATCAGGTAAGCCCCTCTTATCTGTACCCTTCTCTTCCACTGCCAACTCCAGACTCCGTCCCTTCTTTCTTACGGCACTGTATGCCTGTAACAGGCTGCCTTAAGCAATACGTCATGCTCCATCCCTAGCAATATTCAAATCCAAGCTAAAAGCCCACTTTTTTGAAACTGCTTTCAACTCTTAACTCCCACTCACTGCTATCAGCTACCTATATCCACTGAATCATTTCCTCTACCATTATCTCCCCAACCCTGAAATGTACTGTCTAAATTAGATTATAAGCTCTTCTGAGCAGGGACTGCCTATTGTATGTTAAAATGTACAGCGCGGCATATGCCTTTCAGCGCTATAGAAATAATAAATAGTAGTAGTAAATGTTAACAATTTCAAAAAGAGGAGTCATTCTCAGCTGCGCATGCAAATGAGGTTCATAAAGGGTTGCAAAATTTATGAGATGAGTCACTGGTGATAGTAATCAAAAATATGTGTAAAGCTACTATCTTTTCTTTATATTTAAGCTACAGTACGTTATTTTGAGGACTGTTTCTTTAAAGTTTAACATTTTTATAGACTGTGTACTAATGTACAGGATCCGAGTTACATACAAATTCAAATTAAGAACGGTTTAAAAAAACGGAACTCGTTCTTAACCCGGGGACTGCCTATATAATAGTTTCAGGGGAAAAAAAATCCCAAAAGCACCCATCTCGGGCACATGCACGTTTGTTGAAAGCCAACACTTGCACCCCCTCCCTTCCATCCCAATAGTGCTGGCACACCTATGATTGACACAACAGCTGCATGTGACACGCACCTATGAAGTGTGTATATATTGTGCTCCAATAAGGCATTTTCATGATATTTGTAGCTTTTTCCTGGCACATGCACATATTTATGCCTCTTTTCATAGACTATTCTGCGTATATACCGTTCTTCATCAGTCCCACTGCTCCCTCTCTACCACCAAATCCAACATTTCTCCCCCTCATCTCTCTCTTCCCCATGCCTCTCCCACCACCAAGCCCAATATTTCTTTCTCCCTCTTTATGCCCAATTCACCTAATTTCTTCATTTCCCCATGTGCACCATCTCTCTTTCCCTCTTACTCGGACACTCATGCCTAACAATTTTTCCTTTTTATTCCCTCCCCACCTCTCTTTCCCTCACTTCTCTATTCTTCCATCCCATGTCCCAAGTAGAGAATGACACGGTGACTGTTACCCACGGGTAACTTGCCGAAATGGGGACGTTAAAAAAATGTTCTCCATGGGTATGGGGAGAAGGCCATTCACTGCCCTGTTAACTGAGGATTGCGCTGAAGATTGCGCAGTCCAGCAGCCCCCCCTCCTTCCTCCCAATCGCGCTCTGGGTATCTCCCTCCCTCCTTCCCTTCGCTGCCTTACTTTAATTTTCATCTTAACAAGCCGCCGGAGCCTTGAAGTTGCATGCGGCTGCCGGAAAGACCTCCTCTGACGCAACTTCCTGTTTCCGGTTGCATCAGAGGAGGACTTTCCAGCAGCCACATGTGACTTCAAAGCGCTGGCAGCTTGTTAAGATGAAAATTAAAGTAAGCCAGCAAAGATAAGGGGAAGGAAGGGAGGGAGGGAGCTGCTGGACCATGGCAGGAGGGGAGGCTGCTGGACCGGGTGAAGAGGGATGGAGAGGAACAGATGCTGTACACTTTGGTGGGGAATAGATGTGAGGACGGGGATGGAACTCGCGGAGGCGGGGACAAATTTTTTCCCTGTGTCATTCTCTAGTCCCAAGTTCATGCTCCCTTCCCTCACTCCATTCTGTGTCCCATGTTCCGGCTCCCTCCCTTCTTTCTTCCATTTTTTGTCCAAAGTTTGTACCCCCTCCTTCTGTGTCCCAATGCAACCCTGCTTTTCCCTTCCTATGCCAACACAGTCCCTCTTTCTCCATTTCATTTATCATCCCTCTCTGTTCCGCACCCCAAAATTTTGCCTCCCACGTTTACTTCCTCATGCCGGCTCCCTCCTCCCAGCCTCACTTCTGTTGTCAAAGCAGCAAGCGGTGGCTCCAGCATGTGGTCCTCTGGTCTTGCAAAGCCACAATCAGTGGCTTGTGCATGTGGTCCACTGACCCAAAAGTCTTCCCTCTGGTGTCTGGTGTCAGAGGGAAGGCTTCTGGGTCAGCAGGCCACATGCATGAGCCGCTGATTGTGGCTTTGCAAGACCAGGGGACCATGTGCTGGAGCCGCTGCTTGTGGCTTTGACAACAGAAGTGTGGCAGGGAGGAGGGAGCCAGCAAGAGGAGGTAAACTTGGGAGGCACAAATTGGGGATGTGGAATGGAGGGGGACGACCAGGGGTGCGTTGCACCACAGAAGGGAAAAGGTGGGTTGTGTTTGGACAGGAAGGGAAGAAGGGAGCACAGGAAGGGAAGCACAGGAAGGGAGAGGCAATACCCCGGTTCGTATGTACGAGTTTGACGTAAGTCGAGTGTTATTAAACAGGGGACTGCCCTGTACAACTATATTATAATTTTTTAAAAAATTTTATCATGAGCCACAGCCAGAAACACACACCTGTGATGATTTTCAAACTACAAATGCACCATAAATGAATCACATATATGTACTTTGTATAATAGGCACAGCAAACTTTCAAATAGTACTGCAACAAAGAAATTTCCCCCTCCCTTCCAGCTAATATGCAAACAAATAATTCAAACCTTCATGAAACCATTCATAAAATCGGTGGACAAATTCCATTCCCTTACCCCATCCCCCCAGGATGTGTACGTTTACTTGTTTATAAAATACAATAAAATAAAATTATTCCTCTTTACAATATTTGGTCAATGGCTCCCATACCTTCATAAAATTCTTCAATCGTCCCTGTTGTATGGCCATGCAACGCTCCGTTTTATATGTATAACACAGGGATTCCCACCAGAATGTGTAGTTCAACCTATCCCAGTTTTTCCAATTTCTTAAGATAAGCTGCATGGCAGCCCCTGTCATCACTAATAGAGGCTTGTTATTATTCGTAGATAGTTGACTTTTGGCTCTCATAAGAGTACCAAATAAAATAGTATCATAATATAAAGCCACTGGATTCTCTAACATATTATTTACTTGGCCCCAAATAGACCTCCCAAACTGCAAAATCAAGGGACAATAGTAAAGTAAATGATCTAAAGTCCCAGCATCAAGATGACAATGGCAACATCTATTTGACTTGGAACTATCTAATTTATGAAAACAAACAGGGGTCCAGAAAGCTCTAAGTAATAAGAAAAAAAACAAGTTTGTCTCATAGATGCTGACATCGTACATCTCATCCTCCAAGTCCAAATTCGTGGCCATTGAGACGCAGTAATCTGATGCTTAATCTCAATGCTCCAAATGTCACGAAGACCAGTTTTTGGTTTCTTATTCAAAGATCCAGATATTAATTTATATCATTGAGTGGCCTAGTGACCCAGGAAGTCCACCTGAAAACAAGACCGGCACACTGTGAGAAACAGTCAGCTGGGGGCTCACACGAATCGGGATCCAAGATGGCCGTGGGCTTACCTAGTTGAGCACCAAGCTGTAGCAACTCACTCTAACAGTTTGGTCTCTGAGTTTTCGATAGTTCCTGCAAATGCTGAAACGGAGAGGAAGGAGTTCTGCTGGGGCCTCGCGGCGCTCCGGAGCAGCTGTTCAAGGCAACATAGAGGAATTACTGCGGTGGATGCAGGATATCGGTTTGCTGTTGGAGACTTCCCCGCTGGAGCCGCACTGCAGAGGCAAGGCAGAGCCGGTCTCCTTGGGTTTGGAGACCACGCTGAGTCCCGACACCAGGGCACTGCCCCCTCGTCCTCAGGTTACAAGCTCCCCGCGGGGGGGAGGGCGAGTACCTGGAAGACAGAGCTCTCTCTACCCCTGAGGCCAAGGAAGAAGCGGCAGGGAGCAAGTAAACAGACTCTCCACAATTACAGGAGAGTCTGATGGAAGCCGAGGACTCAACAGCACTTGGGGATGGATTATTCCAAGATACCCGGCAAGAAAGATCATCAGCTGGTGAGCAAAAAGACACTATATTACAATTATCTCAAATACAAAAACCCCAAGAGGTGACACTAGAATCAATATGGGACCTGGTTGCAAATCTGCCTAATATTATTAACCCACAGTTTCAACAAATAGAAGGAAAAATAAAAGCTCAATCGACTGAAATAAAGGATTAAGAAAAGAAGTAACTGAATCCAAAACTTCTATAGGACATATTAATCAAGAATTGAAAGTCTCTAAACAAATTCAAGATACATTGATTAAGGACAATATTAATCTCGGAAGAAAGCTTGAAGCATTTGAGAACTTTTCAAGGGAAACAATTTAAGGTTGGTTAATTTCCCTAGGATTATTATGGTAACTCCTAGGGAGATGTTGTTTAAAAGATATCTGCAAGAAGTTTGGAAGTTTCAGAGGAGGCTTTACCTCCATTAACACAAGTTTACTATCTTCCTCAAAAACAGCAGCAAGCAACTGTTCAAGAACCATTAAATGTTTCCCAATTATTGGAGCTTTCAGATAAAGAACAAGCAATACCTGCAACTTTATTTTTGACGGTTGCTTTAGCCGCGGATTAAAAACTGGTTACTTGAGACTTTTCTTTAAGAACAAACAAAAGGACTTTTTGGGTTTAAAAATTCAAATGTACCCAGATTTGGCTAGAGAGACCCAAAAACATCGTAGAGAATTTTTACTTTTGAAACCAGGTGTGTTAGCTCTAGGGGCGACTTTCTTTTTGTGTTATCCATGTAAATGTATCATATATTATTCTTCACAAAAATTTGTCTTCGAGCCTTTCCAACTGTCAACTTTCTTGCCAGTATCACGATTGGAAAAAGAAAGTTCTAATGCCCTATAATAAAATGTGGAAGATATCCTGAAACTCAGCTAATTAGGCCTAATTCCTAATTATGATTTGTTCCTTTAATATCGCTTTTGTAACATTTGGGATCCTTAATTGTTTGACTTGAGTGGAAATTAAGCTTATGTTCTGTGTTCAAATTTGGTTTTTCTTTTATGTATGATAAAATTGCTTAACTTTTGCTTTCTGTAGAAGTTTAAACTTGATAAGTATATTGAAAATTATAAATAAATATTAAAAAAAAAAGACCGGCAAACTATATTGATTTGTAAGATTCTTCAGTTCAGGGAACCCCCTCTGAATGGCCTGCTTCAACTGCAACCATCTATAATTTTGCGATTTGTTAAGACCAAATTTGTGTTGCAGTTGTGAAAAATCAAGCAGTTTACCATCAATTATAATACATCCAAAGTACGTATACCTGCCTTCATCCAGTGTTTCCAAATGCCCTTAAACCCGCCTATTTGAATCTTGGAGTTCAGCCAGAGGGTCTGACACGTGGATTTATGAATTGGAATAGGTGTCAAATTATTGATGAGTTTTAAAGTTTGCCACGTGTCTAATTAAATTCTGTTGTCCTTATATAGCCTAGACATCTTTATACTTAGAACATGACTTATGTCTCCATTGAGATTGAGTTGCCATTCCAGCCATAACCAATCAGGAAGATTTTCCATTAGCTTAGGGAGGATCCAATACATATCCTGACACATTATATAGGCTTGATGGTACCTATAAAAATTGGGAAAATTTACCCCACCCTCCGCAATTGGTCTTTGTAAAGATACTAGAGCAACTCTCGCAGTTTTCCCCAGCCAAATAAATTTTGTCAGAATAGTTTTGCGAATTCGTCCTACACAACTCAATCACTTCATCACATAACCTAATTGCAGGAGACATAAACTTACATCTAGATGAAATAGACAATACAGAAGCGAAAGACTTTAAAAACTTTCTTTCGCTACTCAATTACAATCTCCCTTCACCCACTCAAACACATGAAAAAGGCCATCACCTAGATATGGTAGCGATGTCCATAAAGGAAAACACAGACCCTCCCATCTCTCTCTCAAACGGTACCTGGTGTCATGATATCTGGTCCGACCATTTCATATATTATTTCAATCTAATTTGGACCCAGCTAAAAACTAAGACACGCCCACGGACAAAAAGAGATCACCTCACAAGGGGCCATATCAATCCAGAGGAATATTGGTCACAATATGATCTACAAACGAAGATAGAAAAAGAAGGAGTTGACTTCCATGCTCACTGGATGAAAACTAGCACGTCCATCTTAGATAAAATTGCCCCAATACGAAAGAGCAAAAGCTGCTCAAACAAATACAACAAATGTTTGACATCAATCTCCTAACAATGAAACAATCAATAAGACGATTAGAGAGAATCTGGAAAAAAACGGGAAAAATGTCAGACCGAAACATCTGGAAATCCAACATAAAACTCTACAAACAACAGATAAAAGAAAAACGTAAAACATTTTACTCGTCCAAAATCAACTCATCTAATACTGGCTCAAAAGGAGCCAATACAAAAGAACTGTTCAACATAATTACAAATTTATTTGACACCACACGCCACACTCAACCCATGCATAATGCCAAACTACCCTCAGCAAACGAACTAGCACATTTCGACTCAAAAATCAAAAACCTAAGAAACAACTACTCAACAATTTCTGCATACGAACGTCAATCAATTGATATACCAAGAAATGAAATACCAGCGGATATGATCTGGAGTTCCTTTCACAACTCAGATTGGAATAACTACATCAAATTATATAACAAACTAGCTTTATAGCCTGTTGCATTAACGGGTGCTAGAATATATGTGTATGTTTGTCTTTATTTCTTTCTCTCTCTGTCTCCTTAGCCGCTTTTTCCTGTCCATTCTCCCTTCTTTTTACCTCCCCTGTGTCCATCACCACCCCTTCACTGCTCCCCTTATCTAGCAGCAGCCCTTCTCCCTTTGTTTAACCTCCCCCCATGTCCATCATCACCTCTTCCTGTTCCCCCTGTCCAGCAATAAGCCTCCCCTCCTTTTTTTCCCCCCTGTCCATCATCACCTCTTCCTACTTGCATTTCCCTCCCCCTCCAGGTCCCTGTGCAGCAGTAGCAGCATTTTCCCCCACCCTCTTCCCTACTCTTACCACGAAGTGGCCTGCTCCTTTTGGCCCCTCCGCCTTCCATTCCCGTGGTCTAGCCTGCTCGAAGGGCCCCCCCTTCCCTTATTGTGTTCCCCGCAGGCAGGCCCAGCTTCTCCCTGCACGTTACCTTTTTTTAATTCTGTTGCCCTCCCTTGCGTGGCTGCCTGCCTGGTCCCATTGAGCGGCTCGCGGCTGAAGTCTTTTTTGTTGGCGCTTCCCTGCCCTGTGTTTGTTTTGGTGTTTGTCTCTTTGGCTGATGTATGTGGATTTTTTTTTTTCTGTGTCTCTCTCTCCTTTTATTTTTTTCTTTCTTTCAATCTTTCTCTATTGCTCCTTGTCTTTAAGGGTTTTTTTTTCCTGTGTGTGTCTCTCTCTGTTTGTATATGGAGGTGTCATATGTCACCTATTTTTTTTTTTTTTTTTAAATAACTGAAGTTTCACAGATTAAGTTTTTTTTTGTTTTTTTTTTAAATGTATATTACCAGCATTCCCTCCCTCTCCATTTCCCTTCCCCCACACTACTTTCCTGTGCAGCAGCAGCATTTCCCCTAACCCCCCCCCTTTTCCTTCCCGTGGTCTGGTTGGCTCGCTTAATCCCTTTCCGCCCCCCCCTTCCCTTCCCGCGGTCCCGACAAACCTGCTACACCAGCAGCGTCTGCAGCACTGTACACACGCTGCTTCGGGGCCTTCTACTGCCCTGGTTTGCTCTGCTTCTGTGCCAGAATAAATCAGGGCAGTAGAAGGCCCCGAAGAAGCGTGTGTACAGTGCTGCTGGAGTCGGGACCGCGGGAAGTTTTGTAGAGAGTAGCTGAACAGGTCACCGGCAGTAAATCAAGGGCTGCTGTCCTCGGGGGCAGAGTCGTGGCAGGAGCTTGAATTTAGTTTGCGGTCGGGCGGCCGTCCTCGCGCTCCGTCCACCGTGCGCGTGGGCTGCTTCTGCCCTCGGGTGCGCTCGGCGGCGATGCTTGTGGCAGCCATTGTGAAGGGTGGCGTGGTGAGGTCTGTATTGTGAGGTGGAGAGCAGGGAAGGGCGCACATGCGCACTTGTCTTGCCACATCCCGACAGAAAAGGGATCAGGGAACACTCGAAGCAAGTGCGCATGCGCGGATAGCATTTTATTATTTAAGATACTCTAATTCATACTGTGTCTTGGACTCATGTCTCCCAGAGATTATGAAAGCAGCTCCATTAGGCTTTAAATTATCCCTATTGAATTATCTAACCAATAACCTATACAATGGTAATTTCCTCACCAACAATGGTCATATTATAATAACCCCAATCCCAAAAAATTGTAAAGAACCAGCAACATCAATAACCAACTATAGACCTGTAGCATCTATTCCATTTATGGTAAAAATCATGGAAGGACTGGTACACACCCAACTAATGGAATACCTTGACCAATTCTCCCTCCTACACGAAACTCAATCTGGTTTTAGGCCTCTATTTAGCACTGAAACAGTAATTGCGGCCATTCTGGACAATTTGCGCTACTTGTTCAGTAAGGGCCTCAACGCCCTAATCATGCAATTTGACATGAGTTCCGCCTTTGACTTGGTGGACCATGGAAAACTGTTACAATGCCTAGACGCAATTGAAATCAGAGGAGAAGTACTTAACTGGTTTCGAGGTTTCCTTATATCACGCACATACCAAGTCCGATTTAATCACAATCTCTCAGATACATGGAGCAATCCATCTGGCATGCCACAAGGATCACCGCTATCCCCTTTGCTCTTCAATGTTTACATGTCCTCATTGGGTGCACAACTATCCCAGATGGGGATTAAACTATTTAGCTATGCTGACGACTTCACGATAATCATCCCATTCACCAACTCTGTCTCAGAAGTCACCCCCAAAGCAACAGAAGTATTAAATCGGATGGAGCAATGGATGACCGAATTCAGACTAAAACTAAACTCAGAGAAAACAAAATTTTTCATAGCAGCGCCATACCCACTCGACACTAAAGCACCAATGTGCATCAACAACCTTAGTTATCCAATTCAACCCACTATGAAGATATTGGGTGTAACACTGGACCAAAACCTGACCATGAAAGACCAGGTAGACTCCTTGATCAGAAAAATTTTTCACACCCTCTGGAAATTTCTGTCCATCAGAGCTTACTTCGATGCCTCATCATTTCGAATTCTAGACAATCCCTTATTCTGAGTCAACTCGATTATTGTAACATCGCCTACTTGGCACTCCCCCAGAAGTACATGCGGCGATTGCAACAAATTCAAAATACAGCGGTTAGACTACTTTGTGGACTGAAGAAGTTTGATCATGTGACACCTTCCTATCGACTTTTACACTGGCTACCGATGGAGGCACGTGTGAAATTAAGGTTTGGTTGTTTTTGCTTCAAGGTACTCTATGGCTTAGCCCCTAAATACATAACAGACCTTTTCTCTTTCTCAAGCAACAGACACAAGCGAAGCTCACACCTGAACTTCGTTTCTCCACTGGTTAGAGGTTGTAAATTTAAAAGTCATCATCAACATCTTCTCGCACATCAAGCAGCATTATGGGGTAAAGACCTTGAACAATTGCTGGTGCCTACTACCTATGGAGAATTTAGGAAACGCCTGAAAACACATCTATTCCTGAAATACTTAGGAAAGCAAACTATTCAATCTTAGTCCTTAACAACCGAGTGCAAAAACCATCTGTCGCTAAATCTATACTTTGTTTATTCATTCAATCTGTAACTTTGTTTATTCACTCAATCTGTAACATTTCTAATCATTGTAAACCACATAGAACTTCATGGTCCTGCGGTATATAAACTGTTATTATTATTTAACTTTTTGTAAAAGGACCCTTGAAAATAAACTGGCAATATACCCATTTGGTAGCAAACCACAGGCAAAATCATCATCTTGACTGTTTGAAATCTCCCCCACCAAGACAGATGTAGAGGGTTCCATTGCTCACACATTTCCGTGACCTTTAGCAATAAGGATTTTTCATTTACTTTCATCATTTCTTCCAATGTATTTTTTATCCAAATACCTAAATATTTTATACTCTCTTCCTTCCAAAGAAAAGGGAACGTATCAAATAATCCTTTTGTACAATGTACATTTAATGGAAGAACCTCTTATTTACTCCAGTTTATTTTGTAACCAGAGAATTTTCCAAATCTATCTTATCAAATCCAATAAATGTGGAATGGTTGATTCAGGATTCCTCAAATGAATCAAAATATCATCTGCATATGCAGAAACTTTATATTCCCGACCTGCATAAGGAATACCCCGTATCTCCTCTGCCTGTTGAATAGCCAGTAGCAAAGGTTCCAGAAAAATATCAAATAGCAAAGGAGATAATGGACACCCTTGTCTAACTCCCTTCTCCAGACGAAACCGCTCTGAAAAAGTATTATCTAATATAATAAAACCCTAAGCCGCGCATGCGCGCTCCCACCTGCGTGCTCCTGTTTTCTGTGAGCTGAAGGGCACTGCAGGTAGGAGTGCGCATGCGCGCAAATCTCTCTCTCTTTTTCTCTTTTCCTCCCGAGGTGGATGTCGGCCGTGGCTGCTGTCAGCAGCTGCAGACCGCGATGGCTGTCGGTGGCTGCAGGCGGCTGCAGGCCGTGGCGGCTGCTGGCGACTGCAGGCTGCGGCGGCCGAGCGCAGCGGGTGGCGGTCAACCTGAGAAACCCCTGACAAAATGAAAATCGGAGGACTGAGACAGAACAGAAATAGTACCAAGACAGTCAATTAAACTACTGGAGACCATCCACAATTATGAAAAGAAGATGAAAGATGTTCATGGATTCCAGCTGGAGCAATTATATCCAGCTTTAAAATAGGACACCAGATTAATAGTTGCACAGGGAAATGGAGGGAGAGGGAATGCTGCGGCTGCTGCACAGGGAAGTAGGGAAGGAGATAGGAAGAAAGACACAGGGGCAGGGAGAGAGACAGAAAGACAGACAGTCAAAGGGGGGCCAGGGAGGGAGAGAGACAGAAAGAAAGACAGCAGGAGGAAGAGAGACAGAAAGAAAAAGACAGGGGTAGGGAGAGAAACATAAAGAAAGACAGACATATATTCTAGCACCAGCAGGAAGAAGGGAGACAAAAAGAAAAGAAGAAAGACACAGGGACAGGGAGAGACACAGAAATAAAGACAGACAGACATATATTCTAGCACCCGTTAATGTAACGGGCTAAAATACTAGTTTATATATAATCTGGCAGAAGGAGAACTATACAAGGTTTGAATCATTTGTATAAATCCAGAACCAATACCAAACCAATCCATTGCCTGATACATAAAGGTCCATTCTACTCGATCAAAGGCCTTCTCTGCATCCAAAGATACAGAGAAGGTTGGATCATCCATTTTTTTGTTAAGTTTAACATATGAAAAGCCAGTCTGGTATTATTTGAAGAATGTCTTTGAGCAACGAACCCCATTTGGTGCATACCAATAATATAAGGGAGAGCCTTAACCAGATGTAAAGCCAATAACTTAGCTAGCAATTTTCCATCCACATTAATCAAAGAAATAGGCCTGTAATTTGAAATCAACAAGGGATCTTTATTTGGCTTTTGCAAAACAATAGTTAAAGACTCAGCCATAGTACCTGTAATACAGCCTTTAGTCAAAGCTCTCAAAAAGTGGTGGTGTCTCAAAAATTCAAGTTTCATTCATATATATTTTTGAGACACCACCACTTTTTGAGAGCTTTGCTGAGTACTCCATTTGGTTCCCTGACGCAGGATCAAAATGGGCCCCGTCGGAACCTTTGCTCAAGCTAAGTGATTGCTTGTGACTGTTCAAAGTATAAGAATTTTTCTATGCTAGTTTGCAGCAAAGAATTTTGTTTTTCACTGGAATTTACAATATGCAATGATTGGGTGGTGAGGCAATTTTCTCTTGGGGCTGCGGCTCCATGTTGTTGCCTTCGTGTCTCTAAGCATATTTTTAAATTCTAAGTCAGACTCCTATGTCTGACTACACTTCTACCCTTGAGGACCACCGGTTGCCCTCTGGCTCAGGAAACCCACTTTCTTTGCAGCTTTGTTTTGCAAGGACCCTTTTCCTCCATATTTCGGAGGCGGAGGTTTCCCCTTCGGAGGGTTCCTGCCTTCCTGCCATAGGTAGTTTTGGTTTTTCATTTCAAACAGTAAGTGTGTTTGCCTGCCTTTCGACCAACAGGTTCAAAGACACAGGGCTGCCTGTTGAAAAAACTGGATGTGCGTAGGGTTCTTCTTCATTCTCAGGAGGTCACCCACGAGTTTCTTCTCTCTGACCATTTGTTTGTGCTGACTCATTCAGTTAAGCGGGGTGCTCCCACTTCCAAAGCCACGATTTCCAGATGGATACGTGGGGCCATTTCTTCAGCCTACATTCTTTTTCGGAAGCAGTTTCCTGTTTCTGTCAATGCACATTCTTCCAGGAGTGTGGCTTATTAGATCTGTCTTTCCTGAGGAAATTTGCAGAGTGGCGACATGGTCTTCTTTTCAAATGTTTGCCAAATACTGATGAGGGCACTTAAGGATTTGCCCGGGAGTGGTGGGCAGTGCTGAACTGCAAGAGTGTCATTACTGTACTATGTTGCGGGCTTATGTCCCCCAGAGCCAGGCTTATCATATGGGATGTATAGACACACAGCTTTGTATAAAATGTCAGTGGTGAACTCATATGTGCATGGTTTGTGGGCGTGTTTAACAATTCGGGGGTTTTGGTGGGAGGTGGTTGCTTTTTTGAGTATTATTTTGACCAACGCCGTTTCTGTCTCGGCCCCTGGTATGTTATTCTGTCATTTTACTTTGTTTAATAAGCATCCAGCTCAAGAACGCTTGTTTTTGAGCAAAAGTTATATGGTGGGGAAAAAATGTATTATGAACCATTGGCTGTCTAATCAACCTCCCTCCAAATAGTATGGGAGGAATAAACTACATTCTCTGATGCAGTGGTAGGCGAGATCTGTAGTAGGTTCTCAGAAGCATCGTAAAGCTTTTCTACAGGTGTGGACTCCTTATCTGAATACATTGACTCTGAGAGGTCGTAGCCTGATTTTTAATACTTTATGATTTTCTGATTTGAATTTTCTGGACAGTTCTTTGGGTTGCATATTGCCTATTGTCTCTTTGCGGGATGGGAGGGGGATGGTTCTGTAGGGGTGGGGGTTGGACTGGGATAGGGTGTGGAGTTTTGTTGTGATTTTATATTGCTTGAATAAAAAGATTTTAAAATAAAAAAATATAAAATTTTGAAAATTAGCATCCATTCAATTAATATTCAAAACATTAAAACAATATTTAGCTATTTTGCACTTCGCTAATATGCATAATTGTTTTCTTTAACCTTTTCAGCTGGCTATTGACATTTAACAAAGTATGACATTTTTTTGAGAGGAAGGTCAGGTCTTTACACTTCAGTTTATCTCTTTGTACAGTTTGGAGGAGTTGTTCTACTGGCTGGGCTTTTTCTTGGACTGATCTCTTGACTTGTTGAGTTGATTGGCTTGGTGGGTACCATTTTTGGCACACATGTCTTTTTTGGCTTAGGGATCCTAGATGGAGCTGTATGTTGACCAGTTATCTGCAAAAAAAGGAAATAAAAGCAGTTATTACAATGCACATTAACTAATGAATTGCTTCCCAGTTTTTCATGCCCCTTATTTCCACATTTAACTTTGTGTAATTTTCTTGTTCATTAAACTTCATCTAATGTTACCCTTCCACATTGATTCTGGCTCTGAGGTAATTTAGCACTTCTGCATTAATAGATTGCTTTTTTACATATAGATATTTTTTTTCCATTTTACTATCTCAGTTCGATAAGGGAAAGGGACTTGTATACCGCCTTTTTTGTAGTTACATAACCACATTCAAAACAGTTTACATACAAGTACTCAAGAATTTTCACTATCTGTCCCAGTTGGCTCACAATATATCTAATGTACCTGGGGCAGTGAATTAAGGACTCCTTTTATCAAGCCATGTAAGGATTTTTATCGCAGGTCGCTGCGGTAAAACCTCAGATTCTCATAGAATCGCCCAGAGTCATAAGGAGCAGCGCAGGGTTTGAACTCACAATTAGAGAATGACGCAGTGACAGTTACCTGTGGCTAGCTGCGGGTAACCAGGAACAGGGGGGGGGAAGACTGGTTGATACGGGAACAAGTCCATTCATCGCCCCGTAGAGTGGTGAAGGGCCTTCTCCTCGCAGTGAAGTATCTGCCACGAGTTGCCTCCGTGACCTCCTCGGTGCGAATGCGCATCCAGAAGCCCCATCTCACCATCGTGGGTGCAACAGCAGCCCCCCTCCCTCCCTATCGTTGGTCCAACAGCCTCCCACCCTTATACCTTCCCGATGACGGACGGAAAAAAATCCCCAAAACAAACAAACCTGCGAGTGCGACTCCTGGGTCAGCCTCTTCATGCCTCCCAGGGCAGGTATACCAACCTGTTGGAATGGAAGCTCCCTGCACACATGACACAGGGCTGCTTGGACTGGAAACTTCTTGCCACTGAGTCCCTCTTTCTGATGTAACTTCCAGCCAGAAGAGGGTTCCAGCCCAAGCATTCCTGTGTGCAGGAAGCTTCTGTTCCAACAGGCTGGTATGCCCACTCTGGGAGGTGCAAAGGGACAGACATAGGAGTTGCACCCACAGGTTTGTGTTTTTTGTTTTTTTTTGCCATCCGCCATCAGGAGGAAGGGTGCGAAGGTTGGGAGGCTGTTGGACCAGCGATGGAAAGGGAGGGAGGGGGGTTGCTGGACGTAGATTGGGTGGAGCTGAATGGAAGGGAGACAGTTGCTGGATCTAGTCTGGGGAAATAGGGAAATAGGTGCTGGGCCCATATGGTGGGTGGAGTGAAGCTGGAGGGAAGAGAGAGGTGGCAGATCCACACCTAGGCTTTTGAAGGGAGGGATAGAGGTGGTGGACTCATGGGAAGGGGGGTAAAGGAAAGGGGGAGAGGTGCAGGACCTGTAGGGAGGAAGAGAGAGAAGGAAAGAGAAAAGCTGAATTAAGGGGGTGAAGGAAGAGTTAGCACAGTTACTTACTGTAACAGGTGTTATCCAGGGACAGCAGGCAGTTATTCTCACAACCCACCCACCTTCCCTGGTTGGCTTCTGTGCTAGCTATCTGAACTGAGGAGACGCGCGCCCTGTGTTGGGCGGGAAGGCACTCGCGCATGTGCGGTGCGGCAGTCATGAATTTTCTAAAAGTTCTTCAAGCAAATCTGCTTGCGAAGCTGTCCGCATCCAGGCTCTGTGGATGACGTCACCCATATTTTGAGAATAGGCTGCCTGCTTGTCCTGGGATAAAGTGAAACATTGAATATGAATATAGCAGAGGGAGGGAAGAGAGAGTGTGAGAGACATCCCTAGTGATGCCCCCAGTAAATTATGGTTTCTCGGGCTGTCCTTCTACTCTGATTCCCCTGCCCAAGAGACGGGCTCTGCTTTGGCAAGGCCTAGTAGAGATGGAAGATCCATAGAGAGGTGATTTTTAGAGAAGCACAGGTTTTTCTCTGCTGTGATATCTACCCTGCTTCATCCATTGTAAGGTAAATTAAGGTGGCTATTGAGACTGCTTACATTGGCTGGAATTGTCCAATGCCTCAGGGGCTTAGGGTCCATTTGACTAAGACTCAGCTACTTCCTAGACAGAGGCCTGAGGAGATCTGCACAGCAGCAACTTGGTTGTCGTTCCATTCCTTTGCTAAACACTACAGATTGGATGCACTGGCTAGAGCCAATTTGGACTTTGGCAAAGCTGACTTTTTGGGGGCCTTGTCTTCCCCTGCCCAATAGATCTCCTTTGGTACATGCCATTCATTCAGAACAATGGAGCTGACATTAAGAAAGGAAAAATTGTCTTTCTTAGTGTCAGCAGCAGATGAATCCAGACACAAGTGGGATAGCACACATCTACTAGCAGGTGGAGATAGAGACCTAACTCACAGGTGTATATCTTGGATGGAATCCCTCCTGGCCAGCCAGTATGCTCTATCTACAGCAGGTTGGATGACTGCTATTCCTCTAGGCTCCTGGCTTCAGCTACCGTCTTCAGTTTTCTGGATCAGAAAGGCGAAATCCTCCTGTAGTTTAGGCCTCAGTTAAAAAATCTTCCTGTGGCTTAGGCCACAGTTGAGCTGTGGGGAGTTGGCTGAACGGTGCCAACTTTGGGGGCAACACTTGGGCCCTCCCAGGCCCCTTCCCCACCTGAAGAACTGAATACCTGAGGAGCTTTGTTGGTTTGAGGGCTTCTTTCCCATAAGTAAAAAAGAGCCTGAGTATGGTTTTTCTGGTGGTGTTTACCTTTCGAATTCAGGAGGAGTGTGAACAGCAGTTGTGCTTGGAATGGCGGCAGAAGCAGTTAAGCAAGGTAAGCGCCACATGCCGTCAGGAGTGGCTTCCACCGTGAGCTCAGGAGATGCGGTGGCGGTTAGTTTGACACAAGAGTGTGTGCTGGCGCCATGGGTAAAAGAAGCACTATATGAAGTGAAAATGATGCCTTCGCGAGAGCGGGCCGCGGCAGTGAGTGAGCTTCGCCTGTCTTCTTTGGCGGGGGCAGTGAGTGCGTGGATGTCACAGGGAGAGGCAGACTGGGAAGATTCGTAGGCAGGCATACAGCTCTTCTCTCCAGAGTTTGTCTGGTTGCTACACAATGCTTTTTTTCTGCAACGGACAAACCTGGAGAGGGGGGAGGGGAGGGATCAGGTGGCAGAATGGCCTAGGTATCTTTGTCCTGATTTCAGGGGTGGGGGAGGGCCAGCAAGGTGCCAAACGGCATAAGGTAGTGCAGGATGTGAGGTTTTTTTTGGTCTGCTAACTCATCTCTCGTTTCCCCTGTTTGACCCCAGGGAGGCTGATAATGAACAAGATATGGAGATGGAGGTGGGAGCAGAGGTGGATGATCCCTCTGTACGGAGACTTTTTCATAAAGAGGAGCTAGCTGCATTTATCTCCAAAGTTCTAGAGCAGGGGTCCCCAAAGTCCCTCCTTGAGGGCTGAATCCAGTTGGGTTTTCAGGATTTCCCCAATGAATATGCATTGAAAGCAGTGCATGCATATAGATCTCATGCATATTCATTGGGGAAATCCTGAAAACCCGACTGGATTCGGCCCTCAAGGAGGGACTTTGGGGACCCCTTTTCTAGAGTGTCTGCATATTTCTCCATCTGACTCAGGGATGACTAGGGTTAGAGAATGACACAGGGAAAAAATCTGTCCCCGTCACTGCCCCATTACCGGACCACCGTCCCCTTCATCGCCCTGTCCCCACCATTCCTTTCATATCCCTATCCCCGCCCCTGCCGTCCCCTTCACCGCCCCGCCCCCGCCATCCCCTTCACCTCCCCGTAACATCCACCCTTCCCTCTCGTCACCTCACTGCCCTTCGGCAGCCCTTGTGCGATCCATGCATCTCCCTCCCTCCCCCTTACTTTCGTGGCACGTTTTAAGGTTTGAGTAGCTTGTTAAAAGCCGCTGGAGTGTTCGTGCAGTCATGTGCGTGTATGGGCAGAAGCTTCTCCTCTGACGCAACCGGAAGTTGCATCAGAGGAGAAGCTTCTGCCCACACACTCACATGACTGCACGTACGCTCTGGCGATTTTCAACAAGTCTCAAACCTTAAAACGCGCCGTGAAGGTAAGGGGGAGGGAGGGAGATAGATAGATTCGGGTAGGCATGAAGGAGGGAGGGGGCTGCGCGCATTCCCTCCCTTAACTACGGGGACAAGGCCTTTCTCCGCTCCACCGTTTTGGCGGGTTACCCGCGGCTACTCGCGGCTAGCCGCGGGTAACATCCACCGTGTCATTCTCTAACTAGGGTGTTCGATCGCTTGATGGCTGGACCGAAGAAGCCTCCTAGAACCTTTCCGATGCATGAGGCCATAAACGAATTAATATCGGAGCAATGGACCGCTCCGGAGTCAGGTCTCAAGGTGGCTAAAGCTATGAGGCAGTTGTATCCTGTGACTCAGGAGGAACTGGATAAGTTTCAGCTTCCAAAGGTGGATGTGTTGGTGTCAGCCATTTCTAGAAGAACCACTCTTCCACTGGAGGGGGGACTGGAACTTAACCTTTTCCTATCATGTGTCCTGGATGACGGGGCATTCCAAAAATGTTGTTGCCATCGTATGTCCCATGGCAAGAGACATACAGTACACCTTCTACCTATCATTTGTCCCATCTATTGGGCCATTGTAGAAATGATCTGCTCTAACTATCGTTCGTCCCAGGGTATGGGACAAACTTGGCGCACACCTCTAGGTCACGTGACTAGGGTCGCCCTGATCAGAGACTTGCTGGCAGCCCGAGGAGGTTTGATTGACAGCTGAATGAGCAGTAAACATGGCAGAATGAGGTTGCCGTTCTCGTGTCAAACGAATGACTGGGGCTGCAGTTTTGGCACAAATGGATTTATTGCCAATACAGTGGTACCTTGGATTACGAGCATAATCCGTTCCAGGAGCATGCTCGTAATCCAAAATGCTCGTTTATCAAAGCGAGTTTCCCCATAGGAAATAATGGAAACTCGCTTTGATACGTTCCCACCCCCCGAGGCCAGCGGCACTGCTCTATCCCCACCAATGAGAACCGGCATTGTTCCCCCCAAAGGCCCTCCCTGCGATCCGGCACCCCCCTGCCGCGATTGGGCACCCCCCGGCTGCTACTTACTGTCATCTGGGCACCGGCATTGGCATGTCCTGTGCGTTGGTGCCGGTGCCCGAAGATCGGCCTCCTCTTCTTGCTGGGCCTTGAGCATCTGCGCATGCTCAAGGCCTGCGAGTTCACGGAGAGTTTAGTTCATTTGCTGTTGTTTGGAGAAGACCTGGCGAGGTTAGTTAACGAATGTGGAGACTCTAAATCTCAGAGGTTACCGCAGGATAGTCCCAGGAGATTGTCTCGGTTGCCACCCTCTAGGCCATGTTTTAGGATTACCAGGGGATATAGCCCAGGGAGATCATGTCCTACAGTGCCAGGTCAAGGTTTGCTCAGAGGCGATCTGGGCGTCCTCCCATGCCTTCTTCCGCCCAGTCAGATGGTCTTCAGACATCACGGTCTGCTAAGTGACAGGTCAGGGGATCCTTCTGTTGATGGGGTAGGGGGATGGCTGGCCTCCTCTGGGGCTGTGGGCCAGTTGGTATAGGACATTAGATACTCATTGTTATTTTCACGAGTTACATGTTGGATTCTTCTCTCGCGGCGTAGATTGTGTTGGAATTCCCCGTCTTCTAGTTATCCAGTGGGTCAAGCAGGTCTTACTTCCTCCTAAGGCTGCTTGTTGTTTTTTTTTTCTTTTTTCAGAGTTTTTGGATGAGAGGACTTAAAGTGCTATATGTTCTTTATGATTTCGGAGGGCGGTTCACCTCTTTATACTTGTCCTGGTAGTAGGAAAGGCTGTGCGACCTCAAAGGCCTTAGATGTTTACATCTGTCGGAGGCAGCAGGTTTGTCCCACCTGGTTTCAGGTTTGCTTTGCTACATCCCACTTGTCTCTGGATTCATCTGTTGCCGGCGCTAAGGAAGGTAAAATTAAGTCCTATCTGTTAATTTTCTTTCCTTTAGATGCAGCAGATGAATCCAGAGCCCCACTCTGGTGTGTTCTCAGAGGAGGGGGGTTTGGGTTTTCTCTCACAGGTTGATTTCCTTGGTGGATCAGGATGTTCTTTTTGCTTATGGGAAAGAAGTTTGTTGATATGGAGCTGAATTGTTCCTGATGCTTTGGCAAGAGCGATACTGGCTGGCCAGGAGGGATTCCATCCAAGATATACACCTGCGAGTCAGTTCTCTATCTCCACCTGCTGGTAGATGTGTGCTCTCCCACTTGTCTCTGGATTAATCTGCTGCATCTAAAGGAAAGAAAATTAACAGGTAGAACATAATTTTACCTTGCTTGATGATTTTCTTTTCTTTAATCAGCGACACTATTCTGAAATCCCACCCTGGGAAGACCTCGGACCTGGGTTTGGGGTATGCTCTGTGTTCCCTTTCAGTTCATTAAAAAAGAAAAAAAGAGAAGAGCCAATTATGATTTTGATTGGCAGCCATACAGGGTTCCTGTGAGAAGTCAATTCCTTGATTTATGCAGGGTAGCGAATTTCACTTTGATATTTTAATCACTTGCTTATCATTGCTGCTGTAGTGGTTGATGGGGATTGTTGCGTTACAAAAAGGGATATTCTGCTGCTTGGACAGATGCAATCTGGATTATTCCAGGGGGAAGAGTGTGGCACAGTGGTTAAAGCTACAGTCTTAGCATACTGAGGTTGTGGGTTCAAAACTATTCTGCTCCTTGTGACCCTGGGCAAGTCATTTAATCCTGGTACGTTAGATAGATTGTGAGCCCGCTGGGACTAGAGAGTTGCGCGGGGACAGAAATCCCACCCGTCCCCGCCAAAGTCCCACCCGTCCCCGCGAGGAATCCCACCCGTCCCCACCCGTCCCCGTGAGGAATCCCTCCGTCCCCACCTGTCCCCGCGAGGAATCCCCTCCGTCCCCGCCCGTCCCTATAAACTTCAGAAATAGTTATTTCATTTAATTATGCTACTGAATTAAAGGCTCTGGTAGAAACCCATTTACAAATAAGCAAAAAGACTTTATTAATTTGAAAATATTAATTGGGAAGAATACATACTTTGTAAACGGGTTTCTACCAGAGCCTCTAATGTTTATAAATTTTTATCAACACAACTAATATACTACTTTATCCTGAAGCAAAAAAAAAAAAAAAAAAGAAATATAATTCTTTTCCTACCTTTGTTGCCTGGTTTCTGCTTTCCTCATATTCTCATTCAATTCCTTCCATCCACTGTCTCTCTTCCTTCTGCATCTTCCATTTGCTCTGTTACTGTGCCTCTCCCTTTCTTCCCCCTTCCAAATTGGTCTGGCACCCATCTTCTTCTCTCCGCTCCCCCCATAGTCTGGCATCTGTCTTCTTCCCTGCCAGCGTCTTCGCCCTACTCTCTCTTCCTCATTTCCTTTCAGTGTCCTTCTCCCCCCCCATCTTCCCCATGTCCTTTCAGCGTCCTTCTCCCTCTCTGTCTTCCCCATGGCCTTTCAGCGTCCTTCTCCACCCCTTTGTCTTCCCCATGTGCTTTCAGCATCCTTCTCCCCCCTCTGTCTTCCACAAGTGCTTTCAGAGTCCTTCCCCCCGCCCTTCCCATGGCCTTTCAGCGTCCTTCTCCACCCCTTTGTATTCCCCCATGTGCTTTCAGCGTCTTTCTCCCTCCTCTGTCTTCAAGTGCTTTCAGAGTCCTTCCCCCCCCTCCTGTCTTCACCATGGCCTTTCAGCGTCCTTCTCCCCCCATCCTTCTCTACCGCCCCGGGTGCAGCACAGCCGGCCAGGTCCCCTTACTTTTGTGGCACTTCCCCGACCGACCGACAACAGCCCCGGTCCGACAAACCTCCCTGCCCTTAACCGCGAATCTAAATTACCTTCTTACAGCTGCTGTAAGAAGGTAATTTAGATTCGCGGCTACAGGGCAGGGAGGATTGTCGGACCCGGGCTGTTATCGGTTGGTCAGGGAAGTGCCACAAAAGTAAGGGGACCTGGCCGGCTGTGCTGCAACCGGGGCGGGGCGGGGCGGACCGCCCCCTCCCTTGGTAGCCACTTGAACCGCGAGGCTACTCTCCTTCTCCTTACCTGCCCTGCCTGCAGCACAGAGCCGAACGGAAGTCTTCCCGACGTCAGCGCTGACGTCGGAGGGAGGGAGGGCTTTGTTTAAGCCCTCCCTCCCCTCCGACGTCAGCGCTGACGTCGGGAAGACTTCCGTTCGGCTCTGTGCTGCAAGCAGAGAAGGTAGGGAGAAGAAGAGCCGCGCGACTGAGTACATCCAGCCCCGCAGGATCCCCGCGACCCTCGGAGGCGTCCCCGCGACCCTAGGGGGCGTCCCCACGGGATCCCCGCGACCCTAGGGGCGTCCCCACGGGATCCCCGTGACCCGAAGGGGGAACCCGCGGGATGCCCGTGGGTCCCGCGGGATTCCCGTTGTCCCCGTTCCCGTGCAGCTCTCTAGCTGGGACAGACAGGAAAAAATGCTTGAGTACCTAAATAAAATTCATGTAAAACCATTCTGAGCTCCCCTGGGAGAACGGTATAGAAAATGTAATTAATTCCAGGGAGTATCATAGCTTATACAGTGATGTCACTGGCAGAATTCAGTTTTCTCTACCTCCATCTACTGGTAAGAGGGGATAATGACCCATTTATTCAGAACAGTGTTGTTGACTAAAGAAAAGAAAATTATTAGGTAAGGCATAATTTTTCCTTTTGTTTAAAGTCAGAAACCATTCAGCATGAGATATATGCAATAACAGGGGATATCAGAAATGTGTGGGAGGGGATAAAACCTATTCATATGACTGTATAAGCATTTTTCTAAATTTCATCCGTCTGAAAAGTTCTGGCATATGGGTCTTCCAGAACTTGCTATTCCTGATCATCATATATAGAGTATTGTACTTAAAGTCTATAAAACAGATTTTCCTAGTTGAGACCTGCTGATAGATCTCATTATATCTGGTTTTAACGATGCAGAGATACCTGAAAACTAAACCAGGACTAGATGCTCAATGCTCAGACTATCAGCTAGACTTTACTTAGTAACCTCCTTTGTTCTCAAATGATCTAAATCAGATTTCAGACAGTTACCTAAATGTGGAGAATCAAGCTTCTTGTTTCTTGTTTCCTGCAGTGTATATTTATACATGTTTTAAAACTCTAGGTGGCAGTGTTGTTTGTGTTTGAAAAAAGTACATAAATCTGTGTTAACTTTAACTAAAAATTGTGTTCATGTAATTTGATAGTCATTTACATTTCTTATTTTTTTTTTTCTCAGCAAACTGAAAAAGAATTCATATTTTTATAATTAGTGAATAGCAGTCAGTTTTTTACAAACTAGGCATATGGTCTGTTTCTATGTTAATAAATTCCATTAAATCAATGAACAAATGAATGTGTGTGTGTGAGAGAGGGAGAGAAAGCCACTTCTGTTGAAGTAGTATTGTGTCTTGGGAAGCTATATAGAAACTGAAATTGAATTGACATTCTGCACATTAGCTAAGCAAGTTGTCATTACAGGATTGACTCAACCCCAGGAGAAGCTTCATTCCTTCTTTGTTCCCTGCAGAGCCCACCACCCCAAATCAGCCCTGTGAAAAAGCAGAGTTTCACCAGCTACATATCAGCTAGAAGCAGCCTGCAATCACAGAGAAAATAAAACTATTTTCTCCATTTAAAAGTTTATAGCAATATGCAGTTTAAGGGAACATTTCAGTCTATCCTTCTTTTCAGTGCCTTTTCAATATACTGTATTAACAATGACAATTTTCTACTGTTGAACATTCAATAGATATTTGTCCTGAACACAGCACTTGCATTCCTCTCTGAGCTAAGGGGTCCTTTTACCAAGCCACGCTAGCGGGGTTAGCGCATCAGACATTTCATCACTCGCTAACCCCCGCGGCCGGCTAAAAAACTAACGCCTGCTCAATGCAGGCATTAGCGGCTAGCGCAGCAGGAGGTTTAACGCGTGGTATTACGTGCGTTAAACCCCTACCGCAGCTTGATAAAAGGACCCCTAAGCGTTCTTAGCCCTTATTCCAGCCTGATTTGAGCATTGTTTCCTTTTTCTTCTTTCTTCTAGTTTATTTGGGTCTTGATATACCACTTTTATAAGCAAAGCGGTTTCCAATTTATACAAAGTATTAAAAAGTTTTAAAAATATAAAATAAAGGGAACAAATTCCCAGTTACGATACAGACATAACGTAATACACATGGGCAAATGGGGAGGATACATTGCTTAAAATAAAAGAAAGGGTAGGCAAAAGGAGAAAAGGGGATCTTTAATGTAAGGCCTGATGTCTGAGGTTTTTGAATTAAAAAAAAAATTAAGTATAAATCTCAAAAGCATCTCTGAAAAGAAATGTTTTAAGATTAGATTTAAAGTTGTTGAGATTATTTTCTTGTCTCAGGGTCAGAGGTAAAGCGTTCCACAGTGTGGGTGTGGTTACAGAGAAGATTGTTTTACGTGTTATATCATAAAATAATTGACAAACTGAAGGGACCACTAAAAGATATTGTTGGGAAGAGCGTAGTGTCCTATGTGAATCATATGGGATTAGCAACCTATCTTTAAAGGATGGAATGTGATTAGATTGGACTTTGAAAGCAAGAAGTTGTATTTTGAAAGTAATCCTATGTGAAATAGGTAGCCAGTGAGCTTTTCTGAGGAAAGGTGTCACATGGTCAAATTTTTTAGCATTAAAAATGATTTTTACAGCAGTGTTTTGAAAGACCTTGTAATCTCCTGATCTCTTTTTGAATGATGCTCTGGTAAAGTGAATTGCAGTAATCTAAGATTGAAATTACTAGTGAATGGGTAAGAATGTTGATCGAATTGGGGTTAAGTAGCGATTTGAGTGATCTGATCATTTTTAGTTTAAGGAAACATTTTTGTACCACAGAGCTGATCTGAGATTTAAAGGCTAGGGTGTTATCAAGAATCACTCCTAAAATTTTAATGTTTGATACAAAGTGAATTGGGATTGAAGAGATACATATTGGGGATGCAAGGGTTTCATTTTGATCCTGCAAAAAAGCATAGATTTGGTTTTTGATATATTAAGAGAGAGAAGATTTTGGCAGAGCCAGTCATACACAAGATGTAATTTTTGATTAATATCCAGGATTTCAGGTTCCAGTATCCTCTATTGCTGGCAGCCCTATATTTAGGTCCAGCCTATCAGTTCTTCTGCAGCCCTATGAAAGTGCAAAAGTACACAAGGTTGATGGCAAACACATTCTCATGGCCATAGTTTTAAAGCTTTTAGCATATTGTATTTTTACATAGATTACACAATTTTTATTTTTCTTGTCTGTACTGGTCTATCAGGATGATTGATGAGTGGATTACACTTTCCAAGCTGCAGATGGAAGCAGAGAACACTGACACTTCAGTGATGTTGTCATCAGTATAAGTGGTGCAGCCCTGTAATTTGTCAATATTTCTCAGCCTCCATCAGATGATGCAGGTTGGATTAGTGCAGCAGGAGTTTGAGTCTCAAGGGCACAGTCCATGGCCTGTAGCCTAGTAGTTGAGTGTCTTGGCTAGTGTTGGTTCCTAGATATTGGTCCAACCTCTCTCACTGAGGAACCTCTACAAATTGGTGTTCTGGCTTGGCTCCAGAGCTGGGGGTTCTTGTTAGGGGCCTCAAGGAGTTTCTGCTAACAGAGGGTGAGTGCCCCCTTTTTCATCAACTGCAGAAAGGGCCATCAATACACTTGTGCAGTCTTTACCACAAAAAGTAGCCCATCTATATATTTCCTCTCTGACTCCTCATCAGCAGAGTCCTTTGGAGAGTGGCCAAACAACAAAATTCTTGTGATCCTCATAGCTCTGGATTGGCTTTGTCCTTCAAATGAGGACCTGGTTCACCTTCTGGCAGGTCACCTGCCTCCTCTTCCGTGGTCTTGGAGAACCCAGATCCAAATTTAGGCACTTAGATAGAAAGCTGAAGTCCAGATCCTCCAGGATAGCATTTTCAGAAATGCTACCAGTGCCATGCGCAGGACCCAAGAGGCAGGTAGAGCTTCGAAGTCTCAAATGCGTGGTTGAGACAATGGTGCAGGGATGAGGGATTTAGATTGTTAGGAACTGGGCAACCTTCTGGGAAATGGGGAGCTTGTTCCGAAAGGACAGACTCCACTTTAACTGGGATGGAACCAAGCTGCTGGTGCTAATATTAAAAAAGGAGATAGAGCAGCTTTTAAACTGAGATGTGGGGAAAAGCCGATAGTCGCCCAGGAGCGGATGGTTCGGTGTGAGGTATCCTTGGAGGATACTATTGAAATAGGATATTTAGAGATTCCCAGTAAAGAAGTTCCAGTAATGGTGAAAGAAAGTCAGGAGGGTTTAAGAGGAAGGCAGTGTAAAAGACTCAAATTTTCCCTGCTTCTCAGCAGCCTGTAGGAAAAAACACAATTTGAAGTGTCTGTATACAAATGCTAGAAGCCTAAAAAATAAAATAGAATAGGAGACTTAGAGTATATAGCACTGAATGATGAGATAGATATAATAGGCATCTCGGAGACCTGGTAGTAGGAGGACAATCAATGGGACACTGTGTTATCTAGGTACAAATTATATCACAAGGATAGAGTAAATCAAATGGGAGGGGGGTTGAGCTATATTTTAATGAGGGAATTGAATCAAATTAAATAAACATTCTGCATGACATAGATAGCAGTGTGGAATCCTTATGGATAGAAATTCCATGTGTGAAGGGAAGGAATATAAAGGTAGGGTTATGCTACCATCTCCCGGGACAAAATGAGCAGACAGATGAAGAAATGTTTTCAGAGATTAGGAAAGCTGGAGAATCGGGCAACAGTATAATAATGGGTGATTTCAATTACCAAATTCCACAGGACAAGATAAATCTAATCACTAATACACAAATACTTTTATCTCCTATTAAACTGTGGAGGAGAAAAAGACCTCACTTATAATGAAGTGCTCATCAGAACAGCAAAAGCTGCAAAGCAAATGATCCCTCAGTTCATCATAGGTCAAAAAAACTCCCCCACAGGTAAAACAAATTATTTCCTATTCAACAGCAGGAAAAACACAGAATAGAAAAGTTCTTCAAAACAAATGAGATGTGGAGCAGTATTCAGGGAAAAGCAGCATGTAGAAAAAAGAAAGGCAGTCTTATCAATAAATGTCCAACAAATCCAGGCAAAAAAAAAATACACACGATATCCAAAATATCAATCGCAAAGTCCAAAGTACTTAGCTCAGAATAACGATCCCATTCTTCACTGGAAAAACATCCACATAAACAGGAACTCTTCAAAATTCAATGGTGTCCATTCCTCCAGACTAGGCTGTACTACGGCAAGTACAAATGTCGTGAATACACTGTAGACTCCAAGTGCCAGAAAAAATATAAATCCCTATAGGAGTACCCCATTTTGCTTATGTGTCATCAGAGGTTGAAAACACACAAGAGCACAATAGGAGGAATTTTTTTTCACTCAGAGAATAGTTAAGCTCTAGAACACATTGCCAGAGGTTGTGGTAAAAGCAGATAGCATTGCTGGTTTTAAGAAAGGTTTGGACAGTTTCCTGGAGGAAAAGTCCATAGTCTGTTGTTGAGAAACTGTTTTTCTTATTGTAGGGATTTGGTAGTGTATTCTGCACTACTAGACCTCATAATAAGACAACTAAGGAATATCAATGTCAAATGTCAAAACCTGACTGCATCAGCCCTTATACTGGTTGATGTCAGTGAAATATTTCTGTTTCATTGGACTGGACTGGTCTGGCAGGACTTGGGGAAAGGAAGTTAACAAGTTTGAATAAATTTTACTAGCCTTGTTGGTGAAATACTGGTCAATTTACAAAGATTATTTAGTGTGCATACTTTTTAATAATGCATGAAGTGCTGAGATGTGAAACTAATGTTCCTTTTCTGAAACACAGTCCAACTGTTCTGACTTCATCTTTGGCTTCTGCTTTAGTTCAAACTGTCAGGTTTCCCACTACAGCAAAGATTTATTTGGTTCCTAAATGTGATGTACGGTAACTTGCCTCAGTGGTTACTCATTGTTGAGTGCTAATGATTCAGGTACAGTAAAACTAAACTCACAAAAAAAATGTTGCCATACAAATTCTGTCTCCAGGTATACAATATGGAATATTTCTTATGGTTATATAGAAATGGTAATTATGGCAGATAAGGGCTGAAAACTGGTCTGCTTTTTCTATTTTCTCTTTGAATTGCAAATTTTACAAAATAAAATTACCGTCGCATCCCTTCTGCAAAGAATCTTTTGTGTTTATCCCGGGATCTCTTGAATTCCTTCTCTGTCTTTATCTCTGCTGGGAGCCCATTCTATGAATCCTTTCCCCTTTCTGTGTAGAATATATATTTCCTGATGTGATACCTGAGTCTATCACTCTCCAATCTGATATCATGAAGGCCTGTTCTAGAACAGGCTTGTCCAACCTTTTTCCTGTTAGGGGCCACATTTTATATTCTATAACATTTGGAGGGCCAAAATACTCCCCCACCCTACTGCACAATTCAGCATTGTCCCTGACTCTCTTTCCTTCCCTCCTCTTATGCAGTAGTTCCCCTCTCTGCTATCTCTCCAGACATTTGCCATTGTCTGTCTCTCTCCCCCACCTCCTATTCACTATTGCCCTGTCTGTCTTTCTGTCTCTCTCTCCTAATCTTGCATTGCCCTGTTCTCTATCTCTTTCTCTCCTCCCATCCAATCTTGCCCTGTTTCTATTTTCTTTTCCACCCATTCAGTCTTGCCCCATTTCTCTCTGTCTCCCATCCATCTCCATTCAGCACAAGTTTCCTCCCTCCCATTGCACTTCTGCTGGGTTCAAGTTACAAGTTTATTAAAAGTTTGTTGTACACGCAATATCAAATACTTCAATGCGTATGACAATTTAAAATTAGGAGACAAAAATAAAACAATTTATACAAATAAACATACAATGTATGTACACAAGTAATTAGTGATACAAAAGGGAAGAGGGGTGAACTACAATCTTTGAAGAAAGTAAGAGTACATTTAGGGAAAAAACAACATCAGAAGGGTGATGAAGAACGTTTTAAAAATATGGCTAAGCCTAAAAAAGAGGATAGGGGAGATTGTGACCTATACGTAAGGTCTGGTTAAAATTAGGTATTTTAGCCTGGGATTAATGATAGATGAATTATCCTGTCTATGACTCAAATGCGTCTTTGTACAGGTGGCATTTTAATATGCTTTTAAATTTTTCTAATGAGGTTTCTCCATGTAGATGGATTGGTAAGTTGTTCCAAAGCTGGGGTGCTATGACTGAAAAAATTGTAGATCTTCTGGTACCTATTATTTTTAGAGAAGGGATAGTCATCAAATGCTGTTCCGTTGATCTAAGTGTCCTGGCTGGAGAATATGGTATCAAAAAACGATCCAGAAATATTGGTTTGTTGGATTTTGAAGGTTATCAGTGCAATTTTATACATTATTCTATGCAAAATTGATAACCAGTGTGCTTTTTGTAGAAGAGGTGTGACATGATCATGGAACTCAGAGCGATTTTCAACACTCTCAAAGCTTTTCAGCATCTTATACAAGATCAAGTTCTCCTTTTCTGGACGGACAATCAAGTAGCAATGTACTGTGTAAACAAACTGGGAGGTACATGGTCTCTCCTTCTCTGTCATGAGGCTCAGAAGATATGGAATTGGGCAAGTCCTTGCAACATCTTTCTCAAAGCTGTTTATATTCAGGGAGAAAAGAATTCTCTGGTGGACAAGCTCAGCTGAATTCTTCAACTAAACGAATGGACTCTGAACTCAGCAGCTCTCCATTCCATTTTCTCACAGTGGGGGGGGGGGGGACTCCTCAGGTAGATCTGTTTACATCTCCCCACAAGCTACCCTGCTTTTGCTCCAGGCTGTACTCTCCTCATCACCTAGAAGCGGATGCATTTTTCCTGGATTGGACAAACTAGTTTCTTTATGCATTTCCACCCTTTCCTCTAGTTCTCAAAACACTTGTAAAACTCCAGCAGGAGCCTGCCACCATGATTCTAATAACTCCTCGGTGGCCCAGGCAACCATGGTTCTCCCTTCTACTTCAACTCAGTATAAAGGAGCCAATACCCCTACAAATTTTTCCATCTCTTCTCACGCAGAGTTAAGGTTCTCTTCTTCATCCCAGCCTTCATCTTTACACCTGACAGCTTGGTACCTCTTGGGCTGAGTTCAGCTGATCTTCATCTCTCTTAGCCTGTCAGACTAATATTGGAAGCATCCAGAAAACCAGCCACTTAGCAATGTTATCAACAAAAGTGGACACATTTTTCTGCTTGGTGTCTTCTTCATCATGAGGACCCGATATCCATCTCTGTTTCCCTGATTTTGGTTTATCTCCTCAATTTATCTGACTCTGGACTCAAATCTACATCCATTAGAGTCCATCTCAGTGCTATCACTGCTTTTCATCAGCCAGTGGATGGTAAGCCTCTTACTGCTCATCATCTCATTTCCAGATTTATGAAAGGACTTTTCAATATAAAACTACCTCTTAAGTGGCATGGGATATCAATGTGGTTCTTGCTAAGTTGATGAAGCCTCCATTTGAACCACCCTCTACAGCTCATCTTAAATACCTTACTTGGAAAGTTGTTTTTCTCCTCTTTCTTTTCTGCCAGAAGAGTCAGTGAGTTTCAAGCATTAGTAACAGATCCACCATTTACAGTGTTCCATCATGACAAAGTTGTACTTTGCACTCATCCAAAGTTCTTACCAAAGGTTGTTACTGAATTTCATATCAATCAATCGATTGTGCTTCCAGTATTTTTTCCCAAACCTTATTCCCATCCTGTAGAAATGGCACTTCATACTCTGGACTGCAAAGGAGCATTAGCTTACTATTTGCAAAGGACTAAATCATACAGATCATCTCCACAACTTTTCATCTCTTTTGATCCTAACAAGTTGGTGGCATCCTGTTTCGAAGAGAACGATTTCCAACTGGTTGGCTTCCTGCATATTGTTCTGTTATGCTCAGGCTCGGCTGCACCTGGACAGTCAGGTCACAGCCCATAAAATTGTAGCTATGGCAACTTCTGTAGTTTTTCTTCGCTCTACTCCTATTGAGGAAATCTGCAAAGCTGCTACCTGGTCCTCAGTTCATGCCTTCATCTCACATTACTGTCTGGAATCTTTTTCCAGATGGGATGGGTGCTTCGGCCAAACTGTATTACAAAATTTACTTTCCTAAAAGGCCAACACTCCCACCATCCCATTCAGGTTAGCTTGGAGGTCACCCGCATGTGAGAATATGCTGCCTGCTTCTCCTGGGATAAAGCACAATTACTTACCGTAACAGGTGTTATCCAGGGATAACAGGCAGATATTCTCACAACCCACCTTCCTCTTCTGGTTGGCTTCTTTGCTGGCTAACTGAACTGAGGAGCCGCGCACCTATGTCGGGTGGGATGGCACTCGCGCATGCGTGGTGCGGTCAGTTGCAAACTTTCTAAAGTTCTTAAAGTGGCGATGCACCAAGATTAACCAAGGCTCCATGGGTGACATCACCCACATATGAGAATATCTGCCTGTTGTCCCTGGATAATACCTGTTAGGTAAGTAACTCTGCTATTTGCACATAGGCTTGGGAAAGCCACTGCTTAACTCCGGATGAGAAATTAATCTTAGAGATGGCAAGTCACACACATTAGGTGTATGACCTTCTATTTGGCTGCCCTAATACACCAAGAACCTCTTTCCACATACATTCAGTATCTCTCTCTCTGCACTGAAATTCATGTTGGATAATGGGTGTGGCAGTTGGCAGTGAAAACGTTAAAGGCATGAGAGGAGAAAAAAACCCTCTGTGCCCCTGTTCTGTTAAGTGTAGTTGGTGAACATGACAGTCTTAGCTTGCCACCATCTGCAGCACTTCTTGACCTCAATCATATCATCTAACTTCTCTGGTCTTGAGCATCACTGGCAAACATTATAGTCCAAAGGCAGCATAGCCCAGCATGTTTGTTTGCAGCCATTAATGCAGATGTGAAACCAAGACTGTGTACATGGACACATATTAGGATGACAGTTTAAAGGCAGGATTAAATTTTATCAGGTAGTCAGTATCCTCCTGGATTATTACGTAGGTTACCTTAATGACTTTAAGCTTAGACAAAAATGTCTAAAGACTCTTATCCTGTAAGGGGGACTAAAAGAGGAAGATTTGTTGGACAATAGCTTGCCTCTTAAATCTGTGTCCCACTAGTGAATGTGTGGGCTGCAAAAATGAGCTGCCTTTGAGGATTGCATGTTGTGTTTTTAGATACGTAATCATTTATATCTAGCATCACTGCAGATTTTGTGGTAACTCATGACACACAAACATCAGTATTACATGGGGTTCCTGAAAGCTTTCTCACTTTTGTTATGCATAATTATAGAAGCTTAGGGAAGGAACATCTAATCTTATATTTTGATATTTTACCAAGATTAACCTTTTTTTTTTTTTCCATAATCAAAGATCCTTCCTTAGATTTAGTAGCTGTAAAACAGTGGCATTACTAGATAACCAATTTTGGGTGGGTCTGAGCTTAAAGCGGGTAGTCTGCCTCCTCCTCCTCCTCATCACTCTCCATTCCTTCCCCAGCACTTTCCAATTCAAAGTATAAATACTTTAGCTAATGAAAATCCCCAAGGTTTGTCAGATGAAGATTTTCCCCAAAGGCAGCCAGAACTCCCTTTTACCAAGCTTGATAGGCAGTAACAGCATTCCTTAGCCACCGATGCCAGCACCCCATACATGAACTTAAGAACATAAGAATAGGCTTACGAGTCAGACCAATGGTCTAGCTAGCCCAGTATCCTACTTCCACATTGGCCAATCCAGGTTACAAATACCTGGGAGAAACCCAAATAGTAGCAAATTTTCAGGCTACCTATCCCAGGGCAAGCAGTGGCTTCCCTTTACTTAGCTCTCAGTGGCTTAAGGATGCTGCTGCCTACTGCAGGACTCTGATGAAGATCGTTCTAGCCACCTTTGGAGGAGGTCCTCAGCTGGTGGTGCTTGGGGATCCTCACCAGCTGCAGCAAGGGTTAGACATGCTGGGGCCCAGGTCAGAAAATAAAAGAAGATCCCCTGATCCCTTCTCCTTTCCTTCATCCCAACCATCCCACTTGCCAGCACTATCACAGCAGTAGAACCTCGCCAAGGGATCACAAATTAGAAATAAAAGTATGTAGACAAAAATTGAACTGGGAACTCCAAGACTCAGCATGTACTGCAACAATGAAGAAATAAAAAGGGGACATGCATTTCCTTTTCTAGTGAACACAATACAAATACATATCCCAAAGCTAACATATTTCATTTAATAAATTCAAAATAAAATGCTTTTTTCTACCTTTGTTGTCTGGACATTTTATTTTTCCATTATGTTGGTTCCATCAAGCTTCTCTTTCCTCTGCTAAATTCTCCTTCAAGTTGCTGCTAATCTATTTGTCTTTCCCTCTCCCTCCAGTCTTTTTCCATTCTAGAGAATGACACGGTGGCAGTTACCTGTGGCTAGCCATGGGTAACCCGCCGAAACGGTGGGTGGAAAAATGTGCTCACTGTGGGCACGTGGACAAGGCCATCCACCACCCCGTGGAGCGGTGAAAGGCCTTGTCCCAGCAGTTAATGGAGGGAAGGCACGCGGTCACCTCCCTATGGCCAAATCTATCTCCCTCCCTCCCTCCCCCTTACCTTCATGGCACTTTAGTAAAGAAACTCATATAAACTTCCAAAATGAAAAGAAACTGTAGCAACACTTACAGCTAAGAGGATCTTTAGTAAAGAAACTTACTGAAACCGGCGAAGCCTGCCTGCCTGCAGTCGCGTGGGTGTGGGTGGAAGCTTCTCTGACTGGTTGCGTCAGAGGAGAAGCTTCCGCCCATACATATGCGACTGCAGGCAGTCTCCGCCGGCTTCAGTAAGTTTCTTTACTAAAGCGCCATGAAGATAAAGGGGAGGCAGTGAGAGAGGGAGATAGATTTGACCGTAGATTTGGCTTTAGGAGTTCCTGGCAGCCCTGACACCCAACAAAGCTCGAGCCCAGCACAAGCACATACCATATTGATCATAGCAGACCCAGCTCCATTCCAGTCCTTAGTCGTCTGTTACAAGTCTGAACAGCAACAAACCTCACGCTGTTTATCAGACGCCTTGTTTCCTAGCAACATCTGCCACTACTCCGCCCATCTTACGTGCTACCGCCGTCGGTGATTACCCTGGTATGACCAATAAAGTAATAATTCACTGGAACGTTTTGAGATTCAATGGAGCCACGACATTCAAATCCCAGATGTCATGACGTCAAGATGGTTTGAGGTGCCCACACACAAGATGGTTTGAGGAGCAGGCACAGGCAGGCAGTCTCCGCTGGATTCAATAAGATTCTTTACTAATGCTCCACAAAGGTAAGGGGGAGGGAGGGAGATTCTCGGGCCGCTGAAGGGCAGTGAGGTGGCGAGAGGGAAGGGTGGATGCTGCAGGGGCGGTGAAGGGGATGGTGGTCTGGTGATGGGGCAGTGACCGGGGCAGATTTTTTTCCCCATGAGGGGACTACACCTGTCTCTGACATATTGATCTTTCCTTTTGGGCTCGTTCCTCTCTTTTTCTTTTCTGCCTCTCTGTCCATTCAGATTTCATCCTCTTTTTCACCATTCCTTCTTTTTACTTTTCAGCTATCTAACAAATTTCTATTACCGTCTCTCACCTACTAGCTTTCTCATTCCCCTTCTTACTCTTTCCCCAGCCTTCCATTCCTTTTCATCTTTAATCTATTCTCTATTACCACATCTCTACCCCCATGTAATCACTGTCCTCTCATTCACTCCCTCCAGCCCCTTTCACATGGTTCTACCATTCTCAGCTTGTACCTCCCTCCTTCCTTCTAGCTCAGCATCTGCTCCCTCTTTTTTCCCCTTTCTACCCATATAGCCTATAACCTGTCACTTCTACTCCACCCCTGAGTATCTTCTTATCCCCCTCCATCATGGTCCAGCATTTTGTCTTCTCTCTTCCCCCTCCCTCTCATTGTCTCCCTCAATCCCTTCTGCCCCTGGATCCAACACCTCCCTCTCTCTCTCCTTCATTCATGTCATCTCTCCTCTCTTCACCTCCCTCCCTTCCTCTCTCTCACTGTTCATCCACCAACTCTCTGTCTCCCACCTGCACCTGAGGTCTGACAATTCTTACATTATTCCCCCCTTCACCCCATGCAGCCTTTTCTTTTCTCCTCTCCATCATCCTGTCCAACATTTATCCCACTCTTGCTCCCCCCATGTAGCATCTTTCCCACCCCAATGCAGCAGTTTTCCCTCTCTTCTTCTTCCCTTCTGCTGCCCAGTCTTCCTGGTCTGGGCGAAATAAGCTGGGCTCAACCGGGGAGGCTTCCTTGGTCCTTCAGCGCTCTATCTCTCTCTTAGCAGCAGCAGCAGTGAATCCAACAGGCTGCCTCTATCTGAGCCCAAAGCCATCTTTGGAAACTTGGATTACGCCCAGGCTGAAACAGAAAGTTGTGTCAAAGGAGGGGGGTGCAGAACACAGTAGAGAGAAGGTTTCCAGGTCAGTTATTTACAGTCTGTTGGAATCACTGCTGCTGCTAAGAGAGGGAGGAGGGGAGAAATCTGCATGATCACAAGAACCTTTGCTGTGAAGTGTGCACCATGTTGGGTAGACCTGAGCCTAAATTGGGTGGGCCCAGGCCAACCCATAGTTATATCACTGCTGTGAGATTATTTAAAGAAGCACACTTGTAATCCATTCAGTTTTTATGGTTGCTACACCTAGCCACTGAATTGCTGACAGAAACCTAGTAATGCATTGTATATTTCTAAAGCCTATACACAGAAATTATTTTGGGTTTTTTCCTTTATATGCATAACATAAGAATATTCCCCACTAATAGTAATCTGGCTGCTGAAATCTTCAATTAAAAGCACTCATATAAACTTCCAAAATGAAAAGAAACTGTAGCAACACTTACAGCTAAGAGGATCTTCAGAATACCACGAGGGTAACATAACCCTGATTGGCTACAATCGTCATTGATCCCCCATCAGAAACTTTAGATATTTTTATTTTAAATTTTTCTTCTTAATTTGCTCCCACAGTGTCCATAAGTAAAAATAGGTTACTAATTAGATTAATATTACGGTAACTGGTCTTTGTCATAATTATAAGGGCAACAATATTACAGAATAAAGCCTTAAAACATTCACCCCATATGAAACAGTTGATAGTAAGAAATGGGGTATCAAGATAATAAATATGAAATATATAGTAAACAATTTCCAATTAATTTTTGACCATTATGATGACAAAATAAAATTCCATGATCAATTCATAACGTCCATTTTCACCATATCATTTTTTTTACTTTTTTCTTTGAGCAATAAAACTTGAGGTGGGCATATCAAATGTACAGACATCAATCTTTAGAACCTCTTATGATATATATCATTTCAAGTTCCTGTCATGTGTATCTTTTATAATCATTTATGCCCACCACCACCTACCAATGACTATTTTTTATTTTTTAAGTTTTTTAAAATTATGTAATTCATTTGTTAATAGTGCTACCAATAAATATATTTACTAAAAAAAACTTTCAATAAATTATGTGACAGTCAACCTTCTATTTATAAATGAAAGGCAAAACTTATCTTTAAACTTTGGTGGATCCTTCCACCATCAACGCTGATGTTTCCTGATTCCTGACGCCCTTTATTTTTTGTGGGCGTTTCAACCCCAAATGGGTCTTTCTCGGGGGATGTTAAATATAAGCTGCCTCTCTGTGAAGAAATGTGTGTGTGTATATATATATATTTATATATGTAATTATATATATATATATTTATATATGTAATTATTAACACTATATTGCATACACTAAACTTCAGTTCTCAAAGTTTTATTAATAGTGAGCTCTCTCCCCTTAAGAATACTCTTTGCAATGATATCATCTAGACTGCCGTCACATGCACCCAATCAACTCACTCAACATGCGCTATCAACTTCTAAAACCAACCACACTGTGCTTCCAAGAAACTACCAATATAAAGACTGTTTAACCACATTCTGTTGAAAATAAAGATATAAAAATGTTAAAAGGAAATAATTTATATAAATATTCTCCTTAAAAAAGCTGTTAAACTCAAAGATATACAGAAATGCACTAGCTAAGGGTCCTTTTAATTAACTAAACATCCTAGTTTGCTGCTCACTGACGCTATTTCCATTTGTTCCGTGTTACTAAACTTCCGTTAGAGAAAAGTCCACCATCTTGCTTATCTCAAATATCTATGCTGTTATTTCAGTCTTCTTGAGATATGTGTTAAAAAAACTCATCTTTATTGCAACTGACGGCCAAATAATGTATCTTTGTACAGAAAGGAGAGTGAGGAAAATTGTCCATTCAATCAATCATGTTATAAATTCCACGGGAACTGTGTTCAATTACAGAAAAATCCCTCTGCTCCGCTTACCATAACTTTTTAAAGCATATAGCTCAACCTTCTTGACGGGGGATATTAACCTCGGTCCACCGTGGGTCTCAACAGACTGTTTTTAATTACGTTTCTCAAATTGCAAAGGTGCCACGCCTACGTACAAACGTGGTGATGTCACCACGTAATAACTCAATCCTCAGTAACTCACCCTCATTCCATTGACACATACTTGAAAAACTTGATGGATTGTGGGCAACGTAGTGAAGTAAAAAACACATGATTCTCACATAGATGTGATTACCATATAGATGTGAACTAAACTTTGTTAAAGATTTATATTTATTTTTTCTCTTATCACAAAACCTAATCACTCATTCACAACATAAGAACATAAGAATTGCTGCTGCTGGGTCAGACCAGTGGTCCATCGTGCCCAGCAGTCCGCTCACATGGTGGCCACCAGGTCAAAGACCAGTGCTCTAAATGAGTCCAGCCTCACCTGTGTATGTTCCAGTTTAGCAGGAACTTGTTCAACTTTGTCTTGAATCCCTGGAGGATGCTTTCCCCTATAACAGACTCCGGAAGAGCGTTCCAGTTTTTTAACACTCTCTGGCTGAAGAAGAACTTCATTAAGTTTGTACGGAATCTATAGCCTTTCAACTTTAGAGAGTGCCCTCTCGTTCTCCCTACCTTGGAAAGGGTGAACAATCTGTCTTTATCTACTAAGTCTATTCCCTTCAATATTTTGAATGTTTCGATCATGTCCCCTCTCAGTCTCCTCTTTTCAAGGGAGAAGAGGCCCAGTTTCTCTAATCTCTCACTGTATGGCAACTCCTCCATCCCTTTAACCATTTTAGTCGCTCTTCTCTGGACCCTTTTGAGTAGTACCATGTCCATCATGTATGGCGACCAGTGCTAGACGTAGTATTCCAGGTGAGGGCGCACCATGGCCCAGTACAGCGGTACCGGTAACCTTCTCCGATCTGTTTGTGATCCCCTTCTTTATCATTCCTAGCATTCTGTTCACCCTTTTTGCCACCGCCACGCATTGCGCGGACGGCTTCATTGACTTGTCAATCAGAACTCCCAAGTCTCTTTCCTGGGAAGTCTCTCCAAGTACCACCCCGGACATCCAAACTGTTAACAGCCCCAAAATTTGTCCAATGCTCAGCGAATTTGAAAAACCTTTCACTCATACTGTCCCAACTCAACACCAAAGGATAACCAACCTTCCTATATTTATGATTAAAAGTAAAAAGAATGATATGATGAAAATGGATGTTTTGAATCGATCATGGAATTTTATTTTGTTATCATAACGGTCAAAAATTAATTGGAAATTGTTTACTAACTCTTCCGACGTGATACACATTTCAATAACTTTCTTTAAGGATGAGGTGATCTGTAGCGGATTAAGGGCCTGTTTTACAAAGCCGCGCGGCAACAGTCCCAAAGCTCTTTAAATCTCTATGGGCTTCGGGGCTGTTACTGCAGCGGCCCGTGCTAAACGGCTTCGTAAAAGAGGCCTAAGTGTAATATATCATAAGGAATATACCTTTGAGTTTATAAGTTGTCTAAATTGGGAAATGGGCCCTTTGTTTTGTTTATGGGAGCCCTAAAGAGTGTCAGGATCTCTATGGTATACTGCCTGTTTAACAAATGACATCATGATTTTGGGAAATCCCTTTATAAGGCTGGAAAAACACCACAGCTATTTTAAATAAATGTGGCGATATTGCAAAACATAGATAGGTTAGTGCTAAATGGTAAGCTTCTGTTAATTTTCAAGGTCTGTCTGCTTTTGGATTAAAAATGAGGGTTTAGTAATTTCTGGCTTTCTGTTGCAGCGACTATAAATTTTAATCACCTCGTCCCTGAGGAAAGATATTGAAACGTGTATCACGTCGGAAGAGGTGCCGTTGCAGAGATAAGTTGGACATTTTTGCCCTTAGGATTATGACAAAAACCAGTTAATATTAATCTAATTAGTAACCTATTTTTATAAATGGACACTGTGGGCCTGATTCTCCAAAGTGCGTCCCGATTTTAGGTAGCTGTAGGCGTCCTACAGCTGTCTAATCAGCCAATCGGGATGCACGTTTAAAAAAAAAAAATGCTCCCCAGGCAGGCTGCCTATATTGAAGGCGAGGCCCGCAAGACACCTAGGCCCTGATTCTGTATAGGACGCCCGGGAGAGGCGTCCTATTCAGAATCGGCCTACACTAAACCCCGATTCTGTAACCGGCGTCCATGTTACAGACGCTGGTTAGAGAATCGGGTTAGATTAGACACGGCCCGCTACACTTATCGCGGCAAGGGATCTCTCTGCCGCTATAAGTATAGCGGGCCGCGGCCTGTCCGATCGCTGGCAGGAAGGGTGCCCAATCCCTCCTGCCCGAAGAAGGGTGCCCAATCCCTCCTGCCCGAAGACGTACCCTCCCCCCCCCCGGCGCTAACAACCCCCAAACCAACACCCCACCAAACTAACCTGTTCTTACGGCCAGATGGGTCTTGCCCGTCCAGCTGGCAGGCACGCCTGGTCGAAATGAGGCGGGCCCGCCCCTTCCCGGCCCATCCCACCGAAGTCTAAGGCCTGGTTGGCCCAGGCTCTAGAAGCCTGGACCAATCAGGCCTTAGGCATAGCGGGTCCACCCATCCCCACTAAGTCTAAGGCCTTAGATTAAGTGGGGATGGGCGGACCCGCTATGCCTAAGGCCTGATTGGTCCAGGCTTCTAGAGCCTGGGCCAATCAGGCCTTAGACTTCGGCGGGATGGGCCGGGAAGGGGCGGGCCCGCCTCATTTTGACCAGGCGTGCCTGCCGGCTGGACAGGGAAGACCCATCTGACTGTAAGAACAGGTTAGTTTGGTGGGGTGGAGGTTTGGGGGTTGTTAGCGCCGGGGGGGAGGGTGAGTCTTCGGGCAGGAGGGATTGGGCACTCTCCTGCCAGCGATCGATATTGTCGGGGGGGAGAGTGCGTCTTCGGGCAGGAGGGATTGGGCACCATTCCTGCCAGCGATCGGACAGGCCGCGGCCCGCTATACATATCGCGGCAGAGAGATCCCTTGCCGCGATAAGTATAGTGGGCATGTCTACTTACAATGTAGACCAGCATTTTGCTGGCCTACATTTTAAGCTTCTCCTCTACTAGGGAGACGCGTAGGGCCGCCTAGGTTCGCCTAAGGCCCTTAGGCGAGCTTAGGCATCTTGCGGGTCTCCCTAGGCTCCCGGAGGCGCCTTCAGGCCTGCCTGGGGAGCATTTTTTTAAAAAAACGTGCATCCCGATTGGCTGATTAGACAGCTGTAGGACGCCTACAGCTGCCTAAAATCGGGACGGCACTTTGGAGAATCAGGGCCTGTGTGAGCAAATTAAGAAGAAAAATTGTAAAGAAAAATAATCTAAAGTTTCTGATGGGGGATCAATGACGATTCTAAAGATCCTCTTAGCTGTAAGTGTTGCTACAGTTTCTTTTCACTTTGGAAGTTTATATGAGTGCTGTTAATATAAGGATAACCATACTGGATCAGCCCAATGGTCTATCTAACCCAGTATCGTGTTTCCACAGTGGCCAATCCAGGTCACATGTACCTGGCAAAATCCCAAATAGTAGCAACATTCCATGTTACCAAACCCAGGGCAAGCATTGGCTTCCCCCATATCTGTCTCAGTAGCAGACTATGGCCCTTTCCTCCAGGAAACTGTCCAAGCCCTTTTTAAACTCAGCTACATTAACCACTGTTACCACATCCTCTGGCAACATATTTCAAAGCTTAACTGTTTTCTGAGTGAAAAAATATTTGCTTTTATTGTTTTAAAAAATATTTCTCTGTAACTTTGAGTGTCCTCTATTTTTTTGTAATTTTTGATGGAGTAAAAATTAGATTCACTTATACCCATTCAATATCACTCAGGATTTTGTAGACTTCAATCATATTTCCCCTCAGCCTTCTCTTTTCCAAGCTGAAGAGCCCTAACCTCTTTAGTTTTTCCTCATATGAGAAGAGTTCCTTCCCCATTATTGCTCTTCTTGAACCTTTTCTAATTTTGCTATATCTTCTTTTGAGATACAGTGACCAGAATTGAACGCAATACTCAAGTTTCAAGTTTATTAAGAAATTTTTTATACCGCTCAATCAAACTTCTAAGCGGTGTACAAATAAGTGCTAATGAGGAACCAAAGACACAGGCTTACATAGGTAAAACTTGAGATAGGTTACGAGACAAATATTACATAACATAAAAATGGACGGGCACAAGAGGAAAGAGGAAGGAAATACAATAATCAAGTAAAGTTAACATAAAAGGTAAGTATCCAAAGGTAAGTATCCAAACCTTGGTCCAACCCCTGTGGCGTTCCACAAAGGTCCCCACTGTCCCCTACTCTCTTCAACCTATATACGGCCTCTCTTGGCGTTTACCTGAACAAACAAGGCCTATCCTCTTATAGCTATGCTGATGACATCACCATCCTCATTCCTTTCGACCAACCAATGCTCTTAATGTCAGACACATTACACAGAACTAGCTACAGTTACGACTTGGATGGAAGACCACAAACTGAAACTCAACCCAGACAAAACTAAATTCATCCTCCTAGAAAATAACAAAATCCCAACCATAACCAACTTAGAAATCAACTCTATCAACTACCCTTTGCAAACCACCCTAAAACTTCTAGGTATGACTATTGACAAAGGCTGCATCATGCAACTACAAATTAACAAAACAATACAGAAATCTTTCGCAGTTATGAGAAACCTTAGACAAGTCTGAAAATTCTTCGAAAAAACACAATTTCAGCTCCTAGTACAATCTCTAATCCTAAGTATCCTAGACTATTGCAACATCCTCTACCTCCCCTGCCCTGCAATAATGATTAAACAACTACAGACAATTCAGAATACAGCTCTGAGACTCGTCTATTCATTGAAAAAAACATGATCATATTACTGAGGCATTCATCAATTCTCATTGGCTTCCAATCCAGGAAAGAATACAATTTAAATTCTACTGTATATTATTTAAAACTATAAATGGAGACAGCCCAACCTACCTAAACGACTGCCTCATCCAAACCACCTCTACCAGGCATAGAAAAACACACACCCCATTCACTTACCCCCCAATCAAAGAAGTAAAAAGGAAAAACTATACAACGAACTACTGGCCACTCAGGCAGCGAAGATAGACAACCAAGTCTCCAACCTATTGACAACAACCCCAGACTACAAGATGTTCAGAAAGGAAATAAAAACTATACTCTTCAAGAAATCCCTTAATAAAGCTTAATACCATGATAAAGCTTAATCCCCTCTTACCATCCCCTCCCTAACCCCAGATCCTACTTTTCCCTCTCTTGGAAACCTTATCTGATCTAACGTTGTAACCCTTCTTCCATAACTCTTTTTGTAATCCGCTTTGAACCGAAAGGTAATGGCGGAATAGAAATCTGTAATGTAATGTAATGTAAGTACAATAGGAAGGGGATTAAAAAAAATGATAATAATTCAATTTAAAAATAGAGCAATACAGAGGCATTATGATATTTTAGTCCTATTTATTATGTGTTTTCTAATAATTCCTAGCATCTTGTTTGCTTTTTTGGCTGCTGCTGCACATTGAGTAAAAAGATTTCAGTGTATTGTCAACGGTTCATAGACAACAGCGCGAAAGACAAAAGCGCGCGCCGACAATTGAGCGCAGTGCGTGCCGCCGCGCCGCTCTAAATTACAGTTTTTAGGGGCTCCGACGGGGGGTTTTGTTGGGGAACCCCCCCCAGTTTACTTAATAGACATCGCGCCGGCGTTATGAGGGGTTTGGGGGGTTGTAACCCTCCACATTTTACTGTAAACTTAACTTTTTCCCTAAAAACAGGGGAAAAGTTAAGTTTTCAGTAAAATGTGGGGGTTACAACCCCCCCACATCCCCCATAATGCCCCCACAACGTGGTGCGATGTCTATTAAGTAAAGTGGGGGGTTCCCCCCACGCCCCCCGTCGGAGCGCTAAAAACAGTAATTTAGAGCGGTGCGGCGGCGCGCGCTGCGCTCAATTGTCTGGGCGTGCCTTTGTCCCGGCGCGCTTTTGACCTGACACCATTGTCTACAATGACACTTAGATCTTTTTCTTGGGCTGTGACTCCTAAGATAGACCCTAGCATCTGGTATCTATGACTTGGATTATTCTTCCCAATGTGCATCATTTTGCATTTGTCCACATTAAATTTCATCTGCCATTTGGACATCCAGTTTTCCAATTTCTTAAGGTCTGCCTGCAATTTTTCACAGTCTGCATAAGTTTTAACAACTCTGAATAGCTTTGTGTCATCTGAAATTTAATTTCCTCACTCGTTCCAATTTCCAGATAATTTATAAATACAGTTTGTTAAATAGTACCGGTTCCAATACAGATCCCTGTGGCACTCCACTATTTACCCTCCATTGAGAAAAATGTCCATTTAACTCTACCCTCTGTTTTTTGTCTAATAACCAATTCCTAATCCACAACAAAACATTCCTTAGCAACAGCAGCAGATGAATCCATAGACCAGCGGGATAGCACACATCTACCAGCAGGTGGAGATAGAGAAACTGATTAACAGGTCCTATTGGCTGGCACACCTCCTGTATCTTCAGTATGCTCTATCTCCAAGGAGGTGATGGTCGCTGTTCAACTAGCTCCTGAATTCTGGCTGACTGGAAAATTATTTTCTCCTGTTGAGGTTTCTCTTTAGTGAGACAACAATGCTATTTCTCCTGTTGAGGTTTTCTCTTCAGTGAAACAGGAGTGTCTGGCTGAACGGTGCCGGCTTTAGGGGATACACCTGGACCCCCCCAGGTCCCTGCCTCACCTTCCCTCCAGTGATAGAGGATTTAACTGGGTCTCCATTTTTCTTCTTTTCCTTCATTGTAAAAAAAAAAAAAAGATACCACAGTTACTACATTCTGCCCTGTTAGTGCTGAACAACTGGCATCAACCAGCACTAACAACAAGCTTGTGAGTATGTGTGTGTTATTACTGGTGTTTGAACTTTGGGTTCTGTTTGGAGTATTAGAGCTGCGGGTTCAGTCGATGTCAGTTTAAGGAATGGATATTTTAATAATGCTGTTTTATGACTAGAACTCCGTTGAAGGAGCTGGGACCTTCCCGCCAGTAGCATGCACGCGCTTGGTCTTCTAGTTTGGTTACAGTGCAGCAGTAGCAGTTAAATTTCATCCTCACGCTTGTTCTCCTAATTGGGTTACAGTGCAGCAGTATTAGTCAAATTTATTCCCGAGGCTCACTTTAGGCGGTGTTTGCCGTGGCAATGTGAAGCTGGTTGTACGGGGCAATGTGAAGCTGGTTGTGCGGGAGCCGGTTTATAGCAGCGCGCATGACATGTTTTCTGGCACTGTAGGAAGCACCACAGCATTCTTATAGTTATTCCCTGAGTCTGATTTTTTTCTATATAGGCCGTGGTGGTTGGCTCATAGAAACATAGAAATAGACGGCAGATAAGGGCCACGGCCCATCTAGTCTGCCCACCCTAATGACCCTCCCCTACCTTTGCCCTGTGAATAGATCCCATGTGTCGATCCCATTTGGCCTTAAAATCAGGCACACTGCTGGCCTCAATCACTTGCAGTGGACGACTATTCCAGTGATCAACCACCCTTTCAGTGAAAAAGAATTTCTAACAGCATTGATGCAGCAGCCACATTTCAGCATGAATCAGGCACGTGCTTGGGTCTTCAGCGATGGCGGGAGAGCTGCAGCGTTCATGGAGGTTATTTTCAAGCTGACTTTGGTCAGGGTATGCCGCGGCTTCTATCTTTTCCGGTTCAGATGAGTAGTAAGTGTTTCACTAGCTTTAGGCAAGATTGGGCAGATCTAGATTTCTATGTCTGTGTTTCCTGCTGTATCCACTTGAAGGAAGCAGCTAGTGTAATCGGACTCTATGGTTAGCCCTCAAGGAGCTTAACAGAGAGACTGTGACCTGTGCTAGGTCACCCAGTCTTGGTTTATCTCCGGACTGGGTCGACATAAGGCAAATTGTGACACAGTGATATAAGCAGAAAGAGAGTACCCTGTGTTTCACACGGGTATCTCATCATCTCTCTCGGGGTCCCTACAGATTGAGCCTTTGTCTGTTTGTAGATGTCCTTCTTATTTGGGCCTCTGTGCAGCGCTGCATGTGTCTGGTAGCGCTATAGAATTTATGGCTAAAGGTAGTACGAACAGATTCCAAGTTGGGGGGTGTCTCTATAGGAATAATAACACTTCACATCTTCCTGCAGCCAGGACTCTATTTCTAGGGGGGCCTGGACTTCAGATTTAAAAGCTTATCGAACAGTATTCTCATGTTGCCATCTTCTCATGGCACATACTAGACGGACCTCCAACCAGGCAGGAAGGTTTGTATGGCTCCTAACCAGGAGCAAGTTACCTATTCTCTCAAACCCACAGAGGAGCAAATGCTATGTGGCTGATGGAATCATCCCTGAAGCTCTCTTTAGGGATGTGAACTTTGTCTGATAACAATTAGGATGCAGATTGTTTCCCATGGGGCAGTAAATGCAGCATCTAGATTACGTCTAGTATGTCTTCACTTTGAAGGCAATATGTTTTTTTTGCTAACATTGCATGGAGTTAGTACTGTTTTCAGAGTTCCAATATACTCTTTCTTACATCGCGAAACTGGATTTCCTTTCTTCTTTCAGCCATTCCCCGACCTTCTGCTCTTCATTCTGAAGGAGTCTTGACTTCTTCCAATAACTCTTTAGGCTTTCTCATGAGGGGGGAAATGCTATGATGTCAGGTCAGCGGACCTTGAACATTTTTCAGGATGCTTGAAACTTTGCATCCTCTTCCAATTCTTTCAGGGAGTCTCCATGTATTGAGTTTCCTAACGTTACGTTTGTGCAAGACCCCCTTTAAGTGTTACTGGTCCTCAGGGCAGTTCTTTTAGTTTTTCCGGAACTAAGGGAAGTTATTCCACTTACTTCATAGTGCCCAAGACGGGGGAATTGGTCAGACGGGGGCTGGATCTCATTCTGCTGAATTAGTTTCTCAGAGTTAAATATTTCCGGAGAAAAACTGTGAGAATATTTACATTTTGACTATGTACACCGAATCAGCACTAGCTTCGCTTGCCTCTCTTAGAGCAGCGCTATCAGTTTTGGCAGATGCCATTTCTCCTAGCCAAGGCTTCACAAACATTTTAGAAAATGAGGGCTGGCTTTTTGGCACAAACAGGAGATTCAGCTACTTTCTTTCTTAGCTGACTGCTTGATTTGGACATCTTCCAGCCAGGTCAATTTGACAGACACAAAAAGGGTGATTTATTTTTCTTCAATTCACAAAGCGCTCTTTTCTCCTGTACTAATTATTGGAATATCAGGGAGATGTTGTTATTCATATAGGAGAGAAATGTATTTCTTCCCAGAGACTAGGGCGATGGGTTACAGTCTCAGGTTTGCCTTCTTCAGTCACCAAGAACAAGAGTATGGGATTCTGTACAGGTTCTAGGATCCATGGTGCTGACTCCACTGGGAACTTAGGCTCGCTTTTACATCAGAATGCTACAGCGGTCGCTTTTGTTCCGGTGGTTCCCGGTTCTCAAGGCTCCAATTGTATTATTTAGTAGGCTCCTCAAGCATCGCTCAGTAAAATTTGGTGGCTCAGCAAGATTAATCTTTTCAAAGGCATGCCTCGGTCATCAAACATCCCAGGCTGTCGGGTTGGGGGGGCTCAGTGCCATCAATCCTCAGCGCAAGGAGTCTGGTCTTAAGAGGCGACTCAGTACTTGTTCATTCTTCTACACTGAAGCATGGTCAAGCTACCGTTTCTGGAGTTTCAGACCATTCTTCCAGAATGACGATAAAGGTCTTTTAGGTCAGTATTATGATGGTGGTATTTCTCTACAGCCAGGGCAGTATGTGATGTACTCAGTTGGCGAGTAAAGTTATGGTTCTATTTCAATGGGTGGAATCTCATCTTCCTGTTCTGTTGGCAGATCATTTTTCGGAACAGGAAAAGAGTTTAGATAGACTTTCTCACCACAAAATCTTCTACATCCTGGAAATTGAGACCTATTCGCGTTCCAGCTCTTTGTATAAAGGTGAGATCTCCTAGAACTAGACCTCATGTCCTTGTCTTGAAATTCAAAGCTTCCTAGCTTCTTCAGCAGACACAGGGAGTTGCAGTCAGAGGGGGTAGGAGCATTGCTTCTTTCTCGCCTCTGGTTTCTCTTTTTTAAGTATTTCCCCCTGGTCGATGGTTGGATGCATTTGCCATCTCAAGCTCGCTTTCAGGGCTCAGTGATCAGAGAATCTCCGGATTGGCCGCACCATCCATGCTATGCGGATCTGATGAGTCTTTCGACGGGTGAACTGTTGAGATTCCCGGTATCTCTGGATTTACTCTCCCAGGGTCCGATCAACATGATATTCATCCCACTTTGATATTACGGCCTAGCTTTTGAAAAGTCATGGCTGACGTGTACGTGTTATGCAATACAGGCGATACAGACGTTTTCACCTGTAACTTACGCTACTTTTTGGAGGCTTTTCCATTCTTGGGTACTTCTCAACATTTGGCAACCTTCCAGACTCCTCTGTGCTTTCTATGTCTTATATTCTTTCTTTTTTAGCACAAGCGTATTGCCAAAGTCTTAGCGTTCAAGTCCCTTCACCTTCAAGTGGCAATCTTAGCTTGGTTCACAGGCTAGGTATCTTGCTCTTCGCTTGCTTCTCAGCTTCATGTAGTTCAGTTCCTAAAAAGAGTATGGTATATTAGTACACCTCTTAAGAAGCCCTGTCCGGAATACAGTCTTAAAGTACTTCTTCCCAGTTTACAGAAGGCTCTGTTTGAACCTTCCTGCCAGCGATTGGGAGTTTGGGGGAGGGGTTCGGCACCCTCCTGCTGGTGATCTACAGTTTAGGGGGGCAAGGGCAGCTTTCCGGCAGAAGTGGTTCAGCACCCTCCTGCCGGAGATCGGGCAGGCGGTTGCTATACTTATCCCTTGCCACGATAAGTGTAGCGGCCACCTCTACTCTAACCCGATTCTCTAACCAGTGTCTGTAACATGGACGCCGGTTACAGAATCGGGGTTAGTGTAGGCCCGATTCTGTATAGGACACCTCTCCCGGGCATCCTATACAAAATCAGGGCCTATATGTAGGTTTCTAACGACTTTAGTTGTTTAGATGAACTCTTTTTATTTTCCAAAGGATGCAACAACATATGGCAGCGTCCAAAGCCTCCATCGCTCGAGGGGGCCAGGAGGACATTCTTTCTGCTTACTTGATGGCAAGGAAGCGATGGGCGGAATAACTTCATGACCATTCACCCAGTCCAGAGGTTTATTCCTTGGAGAAGATTTGTCACCAATACTTTATCTATACATTACCGATTAGATGTGGCGCATGTGGAGGCTGCTTTTAGTACTTCGGTTGTTGTGGCGGTGGCGTTTTCTTCCCACCCAGATTGAGGATTGCTTTGCTACATCCCACTGGTCTCTGGATTTATCTGCTGTTGTTGCTATGGAAGGAAAATTATTTTATTACCTGTTAATTTTCTTTCCTTTAGACACAGCAGATGAATCCAGAGCCCCGCCCTTTTCTAGTTGTTGCCTTTTGGTTTGTTTCACAAGTTTCAGAGGTTTTGTTATAGTTGGTAGTGGTATTCTCTATTATTACCTTTGAAATTTTATTATGAGAAAGAAGTTTTTTACATGCTAAGCATATTTCTGGTTCCAGATGCTTGGGCAAGGAGCAATACTGAAGATACAGGAGGTATGCCAGCCAATAGGACCATCTTTTAATCAGTTTCTCTATCTCCACCTGCTGGTAGATGTGTAGTATCTCACTGTTCTCTGGATTCATCTGCTGCGTCTAAAGGAAAGAAAATTAACAGATAAGAACATAATTTTTCCTTGCTTCCTATCTCATGACTTTAATTTTCTCAGGAGCATCTCATGAGGAACTTTGTCGAAAGCTTTCTGAAAATCTAGACACCATGTCAACCGTCTCTTCTTTATTCACATGTTTATTCATACCTTCAGAGAAATGCAGTAAATTGGTGAGGCAAGACCTCCTTGACTGAACCTATGCTCCCTCTGTCCCATTAAACAATGTTTGTCTACATGTTCCACAACTTTATTTTTTTATAATGGTTTCAACTTTTTTCCCAGCACTGAAGTCATGCTCACCAGTCTGTAATTTCCTGGATCACACCTGAAAATCCTTTAAAAAAAATCAGTGTAACGTTAGTCACCCTTCAATATTCAAGTACTACAGATGATTTTAGTGATAAGTTATAGATCACTAGCAGCAGATCAGCATTTCATGTTTGAGTTCTTACAGTATCCTGGGATGTATACCATCCGGTCTAGGTAATTTATCACTCTTTAACTTGTTGATTTGGGTCTGTACATCTTCCAGGTTCACCGAGATTTCTTTCAGTTCCTCTGCTTCGTTACCCTTGAAAACCACTTCCAGTTTAGGTAGATCTCTTACATCTTCTTCTGTAAACTAAACTAAACTAAACTAAGCCTTAGGTTTATATACCGCATCTTCTCCACTGAAGTGGAGCTCGACACGGTTTACAGAGTTTAAAAAATATGGGAAGAGAGAAGAGAAAGAGTTTACAATGCATAAAAAGAGGGGATGTAATCAGGAGAAGAGATTATTATATGCTAGAGAAAAGCAGGTTTTCAGTTGTTTTCGGAATAGTTGGAGGGAGTCCAGGTTCCGCAGCGGGACAGTGAGGTCGTTCCAGAGGCCGGTGATTTTGGAGAGGAGGGATCTACCCAGTTTACTTGCGTGGAGGATGCCGTGTAGAGAGGGGAAGGATAGTTTATGTCTGTGGGCAGATCTGGTGGTAGTTGGTGTCGGGGCGAGGAAGGATAGAGGGATTAGGGGCGGAAGGATGTAAAGACTGAAGACAGATAATTTAATTTCTCCGCTATAGCCTTATCCTCCTTAAGTGCCCCTTTTTGCTCCTTGATGATCTAATGGTCCCACGAATTCCCTCACAGACTTTCTTCTATTGATAAACCTGAAAAAGTTGTTACTATGAGTTTTTGCCTCTTTAGCAAGTTCCTCTTCATATTCTTTTTTAACCTTCTTTATCAATGCTTTGCATCATGTTGCTGCTTATTTTCTTCATTCAGATCTTTTTTCTATTCTTTGAAGGATGTTTTTTTTGGGCTCTAATAGCCTCTTTCATTTCACCTTTTAATAATGCCGGCTCTCATGCTCTTCTTTCTACATTTGTTAATATGCAAAATACATCTGCTTTGGGCTTACACAATAGTATTTTTAAATAACTTCCTTGCCTTATCCTTTGCCTCCAATTCTTTTAGCTTCTTTTTAACTAATTTCCTCATTTTATCACAGTCACCCTTTCAAAAATTAAGTGCTACTACAGTAGATTTCTTACTGTAAATGAGAAGGGATCATTAGATATTTTTAAATGTACTCAATTTTAATATATATTTTTTACTTGAGATAAGTGAACTATAAAACTGAGTAATGTTGCTTGCCTTAGATTGGCCGAGATACATTTTCTGTTGTTATATATACACAGGACCCTTGGCCTTAGATACTTTATGATTGAAAGAGTGTAGGAGTAGGTACTTCCTCTATTTTTCACAAGTTTCTCATATTTTCATTAGTTAGCAGCTCCCTCTGCTCTTAGATAGGAAACTTGAAGAAGAAGATAAAGTGGACAGATAGAAATTATGTATCTGCTTACCCTCTCCTTACTCATTCTGACCAAGAGTATTTTCCCGTTAGATATGCCTGAATGGTTTTAGCTTCTTATTCTGCACCTATTCATGTTACTGTTTTGTGTGTTTTATTTTAACCTCGCAGTTGTGAAAGACTAGATTTGTAAATAGAGTAGTATATGAATCTTTTTAAAATAAATGTTTGCTGCTATACTGAAATGGTCTTTGCTTGTTTGAAATGAGCATGCAGAATAAGAGATGTTTAAACATTCAGCCACTTGACTGGTCTGGTTGACCTAGATCCAGATGTTATGATTTCAAGGTTACTTTTGATGTCCTGTGGGACTCGTCTCCTGTGCTCATCTGGTTTAATACATTTTCCGATACTGGAAAAATAAAACTGACTTCAGACATCAAATGGTTAATAGTTTGCTGAAAACCAGATGTGATTGATTGGCTAACATGATTTAAAACCATCTTGCAGGTTTTCCACCTATCTGAAAAGCTGGTATTAGAGAAGATATTAAATGAAAACACTGGAAATAAATTGTCTGCCTTTGTGGGAGTACTGCCTACTGCTCAGCATCCAGACAACCCGAGCACTAGCGCTGTACCAGTGCAATCTGCTTTATCTGCCTGTTTTGCAGAAGAAAAATGATGATGCGCCAGCACCTGGAGTACTGTGTTCAATACTGGTCGCCGTACCTCAAGAAGGACATGGCGGTACTCGAGGGAGTGCAGAGGAGGGCGACTAAGCTGATAAAAGGTATGGAAAATTTTCCATACGCTGACAGGTTAAAAATGCTGGGGCTGTTCTCCCTGGAGAAGAGGAGACTTAGAGGGGACATGATAGAAACCTTCAAAATCCTTAAGGGCATAGAGAGAGTAAATAAGGACAGATTCTTCAAACTGAGGGGAGCCACAAGCACTAGGGCTCACTCGGAGAAATTGAAAGGGGACAGGTTTAGAACAAATGCTAGAAAATTCTTTTTTACGCAGAGGGTGGTGGACACATGGAACGCGCTTCAGGAGGAAGTGATAGGCCAGAACTCTGTACAGGGGTTCAAGAAGGGTTTGGATAGGTTCCTGGAGGATAAAGGGATAGAGGGGTACAGATAGAACTTGAGGTAGGTTATAAAAGTGGTCAGAAACCACTTCACAGGTCGCAGACCTGATGGGCCGCCGCGGGAGCGGACCGCTGGGCGAGATGGACCTCGGTCTGACCCAGTGGAGGCAACTTCTTATGTTCTTATGTTCTTATAACCAAAACAGAAATGAGAGATCAATGATATTTTAATCTAATTTTGTGCTATTCAACCCTACCAGGTTAACCAGGAATTGCAATTTATTTACCTATCCTAGGATCATTGGCTTGGATAGGATGCTAGCATTCCAAGCAAGTAAACAACGGTCCTGGTTGGGCAATTATATTAGCGGAACCATGCAATCTTACAGTGCATTTCGAAAAGGGATTAAGACTGTAATATTTGATAAATTCATTTCTTAACTGAAGTTTTATTTTTAACAATAATTTTATACTGTCTATACTTTAGATAACATGTTGTACTTTTATTCTCAATACTTTGTACTTCGCTGACTGTCCAGTTTATCTTCTGTGTAAACCGCCTAGAAGTTGTTTGATTGTTGGCGGTATAGAAGAATAAAGTTATGTTATGTTATATTTAGTGTAAAAAGTACATGAGGACAGAAGCCAACAAATACAAACGTTTTCATGAAGCCAGAAGAAAGAGGATTTGCACCTTTTTCCTTGACTTATGAAGAGAAGACTTGTTATCTCACCAATCCCAAATGAAACTTAGTTGCAGAAAAGTTGCATTCTGTTAACCAGAAAGAACTGTTCCACAGACAAGAGTACATTCAGTAGACAATCATCTAATTGTGTCCATGCATAAGAATTATGCGCATATATTTTTCTGTGTGGACTTAACTGGATTTTTAGAACAAAAGTATTATCCCAGGACAAGCAGACAGCCTATTTTCACATAAGGGTAACGTCACCGACGGAGCCTGGATGCGGAAGCCTCACAAGCAGACTTGCTTGTAGAAACTAGAAGTTTCGAGTCAGCCGCACTGCGCATGCGCGAGTGCCTTCCCGCCCAGCGTAGGGCGCGTCTCCTCAGTTCTCAGTTTTCTGCGGAGCCGAGAAGTCCGTCTTTGACTCTCTGCGTTTAACTTTCTTACTTCGTGCCTTCTCTCACTGTGGTTTGTGTTATTTTTCTTCACGAATCGCTGTACTTACTTTATTCTTTTGATGCTTTTTTTTCAGCCGAAGCTTCATCTTCGACCTAGGCTGCCTCGACAACCTCGAGTCCTTCTCGAGGCAAGGCATTACCAGATCAGCTATCTTTCTCCTCTTTTCTTCGTCAGATGGCTGTGGACTTGAACCTTCAACTGGATGCTGGTTCCAAATACTCTAAGGAGTATCTCGAAGTCCATGCATCTTCTTCAATCTCCAACAGAGTCACTTAAGCTTCCTATTCACAAGCTTTTGTCTCAAACTTTTACCAGATGCCTGGTAAACTGGAGCCTGGATGCCTGGTAAACTGGTAGCCTGGAGACTCCTTATGCAATTCCAGCTGTTCCAGGCAAATTAGACTCCAGATATAAAACTCTCCATTGTAAAGGATTTGAGAATTCACAGTTATTTCACCAATCTCTACTTGTGGAGTCTTCCTTAAAAAGATCCCATCCTTCCAAGGTTTATGCTACCATTCCTCCTGGAAGAGAAGGGAAAACTATGGACACATTTGGACGTCGCATATATCAAAATGCCATGATGTCCTCTAAAGTTCTCAATTACAATTTCCATTTTGTCACTTATTTTGAGTTCCTTATTGCTCTTTTGCCTAAATTTCTTAGTTATTTAGACACTCAAAAGCACTTTGAATTTCAAGAAGTCATCGCTTCTCTATCACAACTCAGATTACATCTACTTCAGTCTTCTTATGATGCCTTTGAGTTGTCTGCCCGGGCAGCTGCTTGTTCTGTAGCAATGCATCGTCTTGCCTGGCTTCGTACCATTGATATGGATCCTAATCTTCAGGACCGTTTGGCTAATATTCCTTGTGCAGGCAATGACCTCTTCGATGAATCTATCGAGGCAGCCACCAAGAAATTGTCTGAACATGAAAAATCCTTTGCTTCTATTGTCAGACCTAAGCCAAAGCCAGCTCCTGCCAAGCCTACATGCCCTCCTCCCATTTACCAGAGGCGTTTTGCTCCGAGGACGGCTCCTTACACTCGCCCTCCTCTTAAGAAACAGCAGCCTCAAAAGCAACAAAAATCTCAACCTTCTGCTGCACCTAAGGCTACCCAGCCTTTTTGACTGTTTACAACAGAGTATAACCTCCAGCGTTCTGTCTCTGAATTCTATTCCCCCTATAGTAGGTCGTCTTCATCATTTTTACCACCGATGGAAGACAATTACATCCAACCTCTGGGTGCTGTCCATCATCAGGGAAGGATATTCTTTTCATTTCACTCAGGTTCCACCAGAGCTTCCTCCAAGAGAGTATCCTTCCAATCCATTCCAGACCGCCCTTCTTCAAGAAGCTCAAGCTCTGCTTCGTCTCCATACCATTGAACCAGTTCCTTTGGAACAGCAGAACAGGGGTTTTTACTCCCATTACTTCCTTGTTCCGAAGAAGACGGGCGATCTGCGACCCATTTTGGATCTCAGGACTCTCAACAAATTTTTAGTCAAAGAAAAATTTTGAATGTTGTCCCTGGCATCCCTTTATTCCCTCTTAGATCAGAACGACTGGTTATGCTCTCTGGATATCAAGGAGGCCTACACTCATATTCCCATTCATCCGGCCTCCCATCAATACCTCAGATTTCGGGTGGGTAATCTGCATTATCAAAACAGAGTGCTGCCCTTTGGCCTCGCTTCCTCTTCCAGAGTGTTCACCAAGTGTCTGGTAGTGGAAGCAGCAGCTCTAAGGAACCATGGCTCATCAAAGATTCAACATTTCAGGGGGTTATTGTAGCGACCCAACGGACTACGTGGTTCCTACAAAGTTTGGGTTTCGAAATCAACTTTCCCAAATCCCAACTTCAACCCTCACAGAATCTAAAATTCATCGGAGATGTTCTTGATAATATCCAACTCAAAGCATTCCTTCTGCAACAACATCTGGAAGCTCTCCTTCAACTCAGTCATACAGTGTCTTACCACTCTTCCATCTCAGCGAGACACATGATGGTTCTACTAGGTCACATGGCCTCCACAGTACACGTGACTCCTTTTGCCAGACTTCACCTCAGAATTCCTCAGTGGACCCTGGCATCTCAGTGGATGCAGGTTTGTGACCCACTTTCTTGACACATAACAGTCACTCCTTCATTGAAGCAGTCTCTCCGTTGGTGGATGCTGTCTTCCAATCTCTCCAGAGGCTTGCTTTTTCAAACGCCCCCCCATCAGAAGGTCCTCACGACAGATTCTTCGACCTACGCTTGGGGCGCTCATCTCGATGGTCTCCGTACACAAGGCCACTGGACCAGTACGGATCGTCAATGTCACATCAATCTGTTGGAACTCGGAGCGATTTTCAAGGCTCAACGTTTTTCAACATCTTCTTCATGACCAGGTAGTCCTCATTCAGACGGACAACCAAGTCGCCATGTATTATGTCAACAAACAGGGAGGGACGGGATCTTCCTCCCTTTGTCAAGAAGCTCTGAAGGTTTGGGACTGGGCAATCCGCCACAACACCTTCCTCAAAGCTGTCTATATTCAAGGGGCGAAAAATTGCTTGGCGGACAACTTGAGTCGTCTTCTGCAACCTCATAAATGGACACTCCATTCCTCGCCTCTTCATCACATTTTTACCCAGTGGAGAAAGCCTCAGATAGATCTCTTTGCAGCTCCCCACAACCACAAACTGCCTCAGTTCTGCTCCAGGATATATTCTCCTCATTGCCTCAAGGCAGATGTTTTTCTTCTGGAATGGACGAATCTCTTCCTGTATGCATTCCCTCCATTCCCTCTCATTCTCAAGACTGGTCAAGTTGGAGAACGATCATGCCACCATGATTCTGATTGCTCCTCGGTGGCTGAGACAGCCTTGGTACTCCCTTCTACTCCAACTCAGCAGCAGGGAGCCATACTTTCTACCAGATTTTCCATCTCTGCTTTCACAGAGTCAGGGATCTCTGCTTCATCCCAACCTGCAGTCCCATTTGATTTTAAAAGTTATTGTCCAATTATGGGGTTACTTTTAAGTAGCTGAGCAATGAACTGCCTCAGATATAAAGCATCAGAGTTTCTCTTTTTCTCTTGAGTGTGCTGGAGCTAGGGGGGTTTCCACCAAGTTTGTTCTTGGATAGGAATTTGTCCAAAAGAGCATGCTAAGCAGAATCCAGACATCATTTGTTTTCTATCAAGTGCAGCTGCTGGTATGGAATCTGAAATTTCTTGTATTTAATTAAAAACTTTAACTTTTGGTGAATACACAAGAAAGAAAGGATATAGAACTCCTTGAAGATGTCCCCATGCCATGGCTAGCACCATTATCAATAATAATAAAACCCTAAGCGCGCATGCGCACTTAGGGTTTCGTGATCCCTGCCGCCGTGTTTTCTGTTCCCTGACCGAATTCTATTATAGAACATGGCGGCAGGGAACACTCTGGAGCTTCCCCCCTCCCGCCCTCACTCACCAACCGCTGCCGACACCTTCAAAGGAGCCTGGGGAGGATCGTGGCCAGCTGTAGCAAACTTTGCAGGCCGCACAGCACCTCGGTAGCACGTTTCCTCTGATGTACGTGATTGCGTCAGAGGGAACGTGCTATCGAGATGCAGAGCGGCCTGCGAGGTTCGCAAAAGCCGGCCGCAATCCTCACCAGGCTGCAAACGACCATGTTGGACCAGGGGAGCAAGGAAGAGGTGCTGCTGGATGGGGGAGCAAGGAAGAGGTGCTGCTGGATGGGGGAGCAAGGAAGAGGTGCTGCTGGATGGGGGAGCAAGGAAGAAGTGCTGCTGGACCAGGGGAGCAGGGAAGTGGGACTGGGGAGCAGGGAAGAGGTGCTGCTGGACTGAGGGAGCAGGGAAGAGGTGCTCATGGACCAGGGGAGCAGGGAAGAGGGACAGGGGGAGCAGGGAAGAGGTGCTGCTGGACCGGGGAGCAGGGAAGAGGGACAGTGGGAGCAGGGAAGAGGTGCTGCTGGACCGGGGGAGCAGGGAAGAGGTGCTGCGAGTCCGGGGTAGCAAGGAAGAGGGACAGGGGGAGCAGAACCTGGGGGAGCAGGTAAGGGGTGCTGCTGAACTGGGGGAGCAGGGAAGAAGAACCGGGGGAGCAGGGAAGAGGTGCTGCTGGACCGGGGAAGCAGAGAATAGGTGCTGCTGGACTGGGGGTGCTATCGAGATGCAGAGCAGCCTGCGAGGATCACAAAAGCCGGCCGCGATCCTCACCAAGCTGCAAACGACCATGCTGGACCGAGGGAGCAGGTAAGGGATGCTGCTGGACCAGGGGAGCAGGGAAGAGGGACAGGGGAGGCAGGGAAGAGGTGCTACTGGACCGGGGGGTCAAGGAAGAGGGACAGAGGGAGCAGGACCCAGGGAGCAGGTAAGGGGTGCTGCTGGACCAGGGGAGAAGGGAAGAGGTGCTGATGGACCGGGGGGAGCAAGGAAGAGGGACAGGGGGAGCAGGTAAGGGGTGCTGCTGGACTGGGGGAGCAGGGAAAAGGGACAAGGGGAGCAGGGAAGAGGTGCTGCTGGACCGGGGGAGCAGGGAAGAGGGACAGGGGGAGCAGGAAAGAGATGCTGCTGGACCAGGGGAGCAGGGAAGTGGGACTGGGGGAGCAAGGAAGAGGGACAGTGGGAGCAGGGAAGAGGGACAGGGGGAGCACGGAAGAGGTGCTGCTGGATAGGGGGAGCAGGGAAGAGGGACAGGGGGAGCAGGGAAGAGGTGCTGCTGGACCGGGGGAGCAGGGAAGAGGTGCTGCTGGATCAGGGGGAGCAGGGAATTGGACCGGGGAAGCAAGGAAGAGGGACAGTGGGAGCAGGGAAGAGGGACAGGGGGAGCACGGAAGAGGTGCTGCTGGACCGGGAAGCAGGGAAGAGGGACAGGGGGAGCAGGGAAGAGGGACAGGGGGAGCAAGGAGGAGGTGCTGCTGCACAGGGAATTGGGGAAATACTGCTGCTGCTGCACAGAGAAATGGAGGGGGAGGGTATGTTGCTGTTGCTACTGCACAGGGAAGTGGGGTGGGGAAGGAAATGCTGCTGGTGAAAAAAGGGGGTTGGGGCTGAAAGGGAGAAGGGGGCTGGGGGGGATAAAAATGGGTTTGGAGCTGGGACTGAAAATAGGGGACATGTGAGGGAAGGAGGCTTTACTAGCACCCGTTAATGTAACGGGCTTAAATACTAGTTTTGATATATTTCTGAAATAAATAAGTCTTGATAGAAATAGAGTAGGAGGCAAGCAGCATTTTTTACTAATTACATTTTAATAATGATATACTATCTGCTTTATAAATGCTTCTTTCCCTAACATTGACCTAAATCCCTTTACTGTTGACCTCATGTAAAAACTAGATCATTTCAGGCCTATAGCACTATTATTATCAATCACTATAAGAAATGGGCAGCTGTCCAAAGGCTGAAACCATGTGTATTGTAAGTGACTGAACTTGATGTCTTCCATTAATTGAGCTTTTGAAACCTATATATCAAGTGACTTTTTTAGCCCCGGGCAGAAACTCATGGGTGACCAGCACCAGGTTTTAAACCTAAATAAGCTCTGCCCCATACATCATTTGGTCTCAATTATCATAAATAATTAATATGCATAAACGGTCACTGTGAGACACGTCAGTACGGGCCTAGGTATGTGTTTGTGTGTGTGTATATATATACCGTACTGAGGTGTCTCACATTTATTAATTAATGTATTATTTTCTTCTGGTCTTGTGAATGTTCTTTGATCTGTTTATAACAACATAGTAACTGTTGGCAGATAAAGACCTGCATGGTCCATCCAGTCTGCCCAGAAAGGTGCTCAGGGTGGAACCTGCTGCTCTGTGCAGACTACCTTCCCCTGCCCAGCTTTTCTGCTTCAAAAGCTCTGGGCTTGTTTTGTATAGATTCCAGTATGCCCTGGATGCAATGCCATTTTTATATCAGGTCAGTGCCAATCAGTGGCAATTTCAGTTTGGGCGGTGAAGACCGCAGCAGTAGTAGGGGTAGAAAGAGGTATGCTTCCTTGATCCTGTTCCATTCTGTCTAGTCCTGACCTGTTGCATTTCTCTCCCTTGTCTTGGAAGTCTTCCTTTTCCCACCCCATGTAACTGTTGGCTTCTTAGGTCTCTCCCTGATGCTTATGTGAGTTTTGCTGTTCTCCCTCCCCATTCTTCTCTCTCACATAATCTCCACCTGCTTCTTTCTCTAGAAGTGGTCAGATCTGGAGAGAGTTAAGTAGGGAAAAGGTAGCATTTCTTTTCACATACTGGCTATTACAATGGGTTGCAGCTTCAAATCTGGAGTTAACACTTTTGCTCTACAACCTAATGTATTGTGAAAATGATATGATGCCTGGTATCTGCTGCGATCTCTAAGAAAGTAGTATGGATCGCCATTGAAAACATCTGCATTTTTGAAGCTTTATAACCAATGACTGATAATACCAAAGCCTTAGAAAATATAATTGAGCAGGGATTGCCTGGTGGTTCACTGGCAAGTGCTCTGTCATGTAGGTGACTTGGGTTTTATTCCAAGTCCAGGTTTCTGCTCCTTAAAAGAATATAAGAGTTGCTATACTGGGACAGACTGAAGGTCCATCAAGCCCAGTATCCTGTTCAATAGTGGCCAATCCAGATCACAAGTACCTGGCAAGATCCCAAAAGAGTAAAATCTTTGAAAACACACCGTTTTAAAGACACTTTTAATTCTTAATATTTTTAATTTTTTTCTTAGCATTTTAACTTTTAATCTAACCCTTTCCCTTATGTTTTTTTTCCCTATTTGTTTTCCTAACTAAGACAGATGTAATCTTTTCCCTTTCTTTCCCTCCACCTCAAGTTTGTCCTGTCTTAAACTTATGTTATTGAGTTTTAATTTTGTATCCCTATATTTTATGTTTTATTTTGTACATCGCTTTGTAAACAGATTTAGCGATAAATCAAATATTAATAAACCTTGAACCTTAAAACAGATTTTATGCTGCGTATCCTAGAAATATGCAGTGGATTTCCCAAGTCCATCTTAATAATGGCTTATGGACTTTTAGGAAATTATCCAAACCTTTTAAAAACCCTGCTAAGCTAACTACTTTCACTGTATTCTCTGGCAACAAATTCCAGAGTTTAATCACGTTAAGTGAAGAAATATTTTTTCCAGTTTGTTTTAAAAGCACTACTCAGTAGTAAATTGGCCTGGAGGTACTATGGAATCAGTGTTCACAAGTTTCAAGTTTATTTGTAATACCGACCATCACAAGTATCTGATCGGTTTTCAATAATAAAAATTTTAAAAAAAAAGTAAGATATTTAAAATTGCATAAATAGCTAAGAAAAAAAAATATGGGGAAAGTTAATGACAAGATAAAGACATAATTGAGACAAGTGGGTGATGAGAGGAGGGAGGGGGAAAGGGAGGCTGTTAATTACATTATATAAATAAATAAAACGGAAGGGAAGAAAGGGAAGGGTAAAACAAAAGGGAGATGGTGGGGGGAGGTGGAGGAGGCTGAGTCATCACTTACTGGTGACATCCAGTGGCGTACCAATGGGGGGGGGGGCAGACCGCCCCGGGTGCACTCCGCCCCGGGTGCACTCCCTAGGGGGGTGCACAGCTGGCCAGGGCCAGATCTGGAACATCCTGCCCTACTGTGCAACAGGACCTGCACCTCAGCGCGGCTGCCGGTGTACCCCCTCCGACGTACCTTCTCTGGAGCAGAGTTGGCAGCCGCGCTGAGGTGCAGGAAGGTCCCACAATGACTACGTCTGCCGGCTCTGCTCCGGAAGAAGTAGGTTATGTCAGAGGGGGTGGACCCGGCAGACGCAGCCATCGTGGAACCTTGCCGCAACTCCCTGTGTCTGCTGGGTCTACCCCCTCCAACGTAACTCACTTCTTCTGGAGCAGAACTGGAAGACGTCATCGCGGGACCTTCCTGCACCTCAGCTCGGCTGCCGACTCTGCTCCAGAGCAAGTATGTCAGAGTTGGGTGGACTGGCAGCTACAGTCATCTCAGGACCTTGCTGCATGAAGGAAGAGAAGGGAGCAGGACTGCTGGTACGGAAGAGTGGTGGAGGGAGAGAAAGGGGGAAGGGTGGTACTGATGGAATTGGTGTACAGGGAAAGGGGAGAGAGATATAAGGGGGAAAGATACTGGATGGAATTGAATTGGATTGGAGGGAAAGAAAGGGGGCAGATGCTGATGGAAGTGGGGGAAGGGAGAGACAAGGGGTAGATGCTAATTGAAGATGGGTGGATGGAGAGAGTAAGGGCAGTCATTGGATTGTAGTGGGGAGGGCAGAGAGGGAACCTATGATGGATGGAAGAGCGGATGGGAGAGATAAGGGAGCAGATGCAGGAAGGAAATGGGAAGGAAAGAAAGAGGGGAGCAGACCCTGGATGGAAGTGGACAGAGAGAGGAGAAGGTACTAGATGGAAGGGGTAGAGAAAGAGGGCACATGATGGAAGGAGGGGATAAATAAAAGGAGGGCACATGATGGGGGGAAAGGATTGAGTTAGTGAAATACTGGAGGGGATAAGAGAAAGAGGTGACAAGCTGTAGGTAGCCAATAAAAAGGAAATTGATGACAGGGTAGTAAGAATGTAATCTAGATAGATGCAGAAAATAAATTGAAAAGGAAAATGAGGGAAAAAAGGGAAAGGGATTGCAGAGGAGAGGTGTGGGAGAGGGAAGGAGAGGAGAGAGATACCAGACCAATGGGGGTGAAAAGAGAGATGGAATGGGGAGGCATACAGTTTCTGGAAGGGGCATAGAAGGAGAGAAGATGCCATATAGGGGCAGAGAGACGGCAGACAGTGGATGGAAGGAAGAGAGTAACAAGAAGATGAGAAAAGCAGAAACCAGAGAAGACAAAGGGAGAAAAAAAAATCTATTTATTGCTGTGGTGTTGCATTGTATGCAGAGTCCAGCTTCTTGCTGGTTCAATTTAACTTTTGTCTATGTATTTCTATTTTATCTCCCTTTTACAAAACTGTGGAGCGTTTTTTTAGCGCCAGCCGTGGTGGTAGCAGCTCTGATGTTCAGAATTCTATGAGCATCAGAGCTGTTATCACCATGGCTAAAAACCACACTACAGTTTTGTAAAAGGGGGAGGGGTTAATTTGTGATTACATATTCCATACTAGGCGAAGGTGTTTTCTGTGTTCCGTGTGTTCGAAAGACATGGTTTTCTGTTAGGATTGACGGTGTAGGATTGATCTGTACTAGTCTGACTTGTTTAGTTTTACAATGGGTGTATTGATGTTGTACTGCTCACAGCAGTATGTAAGATGCTGCCTTTTCCTAGGTACTCATGTGTGACATGTGGCTTGTTACTAAAAATCATGTTTTTCTTACAGATGGGGGGGGATGTAAAAAAATGATGGGTCCTGGGTGTCACATATGCTAGGTATGCTACTGAATACATCTCAGTCTCATGTTAGCTGGGTTCTGGAAATGGACATAGTTTATGACCTCTAGCTGAAGATAGTTACTGCAATGACTGAGCTGAGTTGGGAGGGAGATATTAAAATTATAAAAATAATGCAAACACATTATGGGTACTTACAAATTAAGGTTTATAGTGCTATAGCCACATACCTAGAGGTTCCAATTGAGCCTGAAATCCAAAGGAGCACCTCACACCCCCAGTAGTCCATTTTATTGAAGCTTGGGGAGTGTGTATGTGGACATAATGTACTGTATTTTGATCTATAATAAAATTCTAACTATTGTGAAAAGTATATGTGTTGACTGTGAAAGGGAGAGGGTTTTTTTTGAGGAATTTATCCTTTTGATCAGTGTTGCTGTTTATTGTATGTTTGTACTTTGCACTGTATGACCTTTGGTTGGAAAGTTGTGGGTTATAAGATTTTGTGTTACATTAAATGATTGATGTGTACTTTGCTGGTAATAATAATAACAATAATAATAACTTTATTCTTCTATACCGCCATAGTCGAAAGACTTCTAGGCGGTTCACATTCGAAGAAGACTGGACAATCAGCGAATTACAGGATGCAAGAAGTGAGGGTTACATAAGAAATAGGTAGAGGACAGCAAATTACATCGTGTGCAGGGTAGAGTTCTCAAGTACACATGTAATTTTATAAAATACACTAATTTACAAGAGCATATAAATAATCTAGGTGTAAATGCCTGTTCTGCCTTGGACTAAAGTAAACAATTGCCACACTCTCATTCAATACTCAAACTAAGAAAATGATTATTTCAAAATGTTCTGCCTTGGAGACATGATTTCTGCCACTTACACTGGTATTTTATAAAGGCACATGTGCACTTATGCATCTTTATAAATTAGCACCTAAATAGGCATTTACTTACCCTCTTAGATTAAATGCCTCCTTATAAAATTACCTTCTTAAAGGGTGCTTCCCCTTTTACAAATAAACCTCTTCAAGTAAGCCTCTAGCAATAGTCATTTTATCACATTGTGAATTTTATGTTGCCTTTATGAGGCTGTTCTGTATTTGGGTTCGCTGAGTGCAGTTGCTTAAAGATCACCTTTTCTGTGTTCAGTTGCTGTATGGTAAAAATGCTGCAGGAAGCTGGATGATCTGTCGGGACACATTTATAGACAGTGCCTTTCTGTGGCCAGCTCTGGAAAGAAATACCCTCAGCATAGCTTTCCAAAGCAGCTACTCTTTTTCTTTTTTTTACAGATAATCCAAGAATTTGTCACCATCTCCATCCCTACGGATAACCGCAGGAAACTATCCTGTATCATTCTTTAATGTCTATTTTAACCTCAGTCCTTCTACACCAGCCTTCTTCAATGCAAGGCTTGAGGGTCAGTGGTTGTGCCTGTTCATACGCTGATTTTTCCCTCTCTTCTTAAAGAATGATATGGAGATGGTTTCCCACAGTTATCTGTGGGGACGGGGACTGTGACAAATTCTATCACTATGTCATTTTCTAGTCCACATTTAAAGTGAGAACTGTGACTTAAATTTATACTTTTTGCTATATTGCCTGTAAAGAAAGTTGGTTTAATGGAGGCTTCAGACATTAGGGGTGCAGTTAGCAATTATGGTTTTGAAAAATGAAGCCAAAAAAGAAAGATTAGGTGTGCTGTACAAAACCCAACAAACGGTGAGTGGTATATACCCACAAGTCATCACGGAACTAAGAATGCAGAAAAGTCAATATTCAGTTCCTGTGGACAGTGGATTTTTATAAACATTGGCTTCTGTCCCATAAGGACAGTCAGTGGTGCTGAATGTGTGGGTTCATCATTGACCACCAAACTCTAGAGATGGCAGTGATTCTCAGCCCAGTTCTTGGGACGCACTTAGCCAGTGAGGTTATAAGGATATCCACAATGAAAATGTATGAGAGATTTGCATAAAATTGAGATAGTGTATGCAAATTTATCTTATATATATTAATTGTACATTCCTGAAAACCTAACTGGCTGGAACCCTGGCCTAAAGCAGCAGTCCCAGGCCTTTTTTTGCACCAAGGACCAGTCTCATTCAAGACAATTTTTCCAGGGACCAGGGGTGTATAATCAATAAAGTGCATAATATATAATCTAATTATATATATATATATATATATATATATAATGTGAATGTAATATTACATTTTATATTATGCACTATATTTCTATTATTATTACATTGTAATACACTGTATACAATATATTAATGCTACTTACCATAATGCAGAATCAGTGGGAGCCCTGAGCATGTTTCCCTGCAATTAGACGGTCCCATCTGAAGGTGATGGGAGACAGTGACACCCGAAGTGTGTTCCTTATGTCCAGTCTACTCCATATTCTTCCCACCTCCTTGAGGCCCCTCTTGCATCCCTTTCAACCTATCCCATTGTTCCCTCTCCACCACCTTCAACATTTCTCCCTCTCATCTCTCTTCCCCATGCATGTGTTACCTCACTCCTCTTCCACCACCATGTCCAGTAATTCTCTCTTCATCCTTATGCCCAACAATTCTCCTCTTTCTTCACTTCCCCATGTGCACCATGTCAATTCCTCTCACTCAGACACTCATGCCCAACAATTCTTCCTTTCTATTCCCTCCCCCACCTGAGCATCTCTTACCCTCACTCCCTCTATTCTTCCATCCTATGTCCCAAGTTCATGTTCCCCTCCCTTCCTCCATCTCTCTTTCCCTCTCACTTAAGACACCTATGCCCAACAATTCTCCTTATTCCCTCCCTCACTGCGGCATGTTTCTCTCACTCCCTCTATTTTTCCATCCTATGCTCCCCTCCCTCCATTTTCTGTCCCAAGTTCATGCCCCCTCCTTCCTTCCTTTCTTTTTTTCTATCCGTTGTCCGAAGTTTGTGCTCTCTCCCTTCCTTCTGTGTTCCAATGCGCCTCTTCTCTCTCTCATGTCCCAACATGCCCCTCTTCATTCTTCCCTCCTTCTATTCTGTGTCCCAAGTTCATGCCTCCCTCACATGGGTGTTTACCTGTTCTGGCCAGCTCCCTCCTTCCATCTGCACTTCTCTTCACAAAGCCACAGTTGACCCGGAAGCCTAGAGGGAAGGCTTCTGGGTCAGCTGCGGACAGTGTGTAGGAGCTACTGCTCGTGGCTTTATGAGGAGGAGAGAGCCAGCCAGAACCTGGGGATTGCCTGTAATGTAAATAAAATTAAAATTTCTGTGTAGCCTGGTTCAGCACAGCCCACGGCCTGGTACTGGTCCGTGGCATGGTGGTTGTGGGTCTCCTGGCCTAAAATAAATCACTTAGCTATTCATATATAATGGTTGAATATCACAAATATTCATACATCTTGTCTTTGTACCCTGACTCTGCCCTGACACTGAGGAAGTTGGAGGGATTTTCACCAGCATTATTCAGATAGTACTATTGAAAATACCAGGCTAGCAGATTGTACAGTTACCAGCTGCCAATATAAGTCCTTTTGAATATTGACCCAGAAGTGTTTGTTTAATAAAGGATTAAAAAAATTATATACTGTAGATCCTGTGGTGAAAGTGTCTTGGAGTAAAGCCAGATTTGCTTGCACCATGATATAGAGACAGTAGATGAAACCAAGCTGGAAGGTACATTTCTGAATAATGATGTAATGCATCCCAAGATGATAAATTCTACCTTCTGAGGTGCTTGATGTGACTAGCAATCGTAAGTGGGTCAAAGGAATTTGGATTTTGCTCATACTAAAATATGATGAAACCAAACAAAAGTAAATAGTAAATATTGTATTATGGTGACTATATACATTTTATTTCAAACCACACTAATTAAATTGGCTATTCACAATTCACAAATTCAGCAAATGGAGGGAAAGGGATTGGGACTTGTATGCCGCCTTTTTGTAGTTTTACAACCACACTCAGAGTAGTTTACATACAGGTATTTCAAGCATTTTCCCTGTCTGTTCTGGTGGGCTCACAATCTATCTAATGTACCTGGGGCAGTGGAGGATTAAGTGACTTGCTCAGGGTCACAGAGAGCAGTGCAGGGTTTGAACCCACAACCTCAGAGTGTTGAGGCTATAGCTCTAACCACTATGCTCCAAGAAACAAGAAAAATCTTAGAAAAATCTTTTCGTACCTTGTAACTCTATTAGGCGTTATCAATAGTCATAAAAACCTCCAATGTTTTATAGTTCATTGTATCATAAAAATAGTCCATTTTATCTATGGGAGGAGTGTGTGGCGCAGTGGTTGGATCTACAGCCTCAGCACCCTGGGGTTGTGGGTTCAAACCCCGCGCTGCTCCTTGTGACCCTGGGCAAGTCACTTAATCCTCCATAGCCCCAGGTACGTTAGATAGATTGTGAGCCCACCGGGACAGAGAGGGAAAAATGCTTGAGTACCTGATTGTGAAAAAAAACCCCGCTTAGATAACCTTGATAGGCGGTATATAAAATCCTAATAAACTTGAAACTATTCAAAATCCAAAGAATTACTAAGCAGAACATATAATTGTTCTACTTAGCTAAATGCAGGCAGTCTTCTGTGCTCAAATCCGGGCGAACCACACTGTAATCAAAGTCCTCTGCTCAAATCTGGACAAATAAAGCTGTGCTTCTCTATTTCACTTAATAGCTTTGTCAGGAGCTACCCACTCAAACTGACTATTTTTGGAAAATCTTAATTCATTCTAAAAATACAGAAGTGAATATTGAAGACTCAGCAACATGACCATTTGGATCACAAGCTGCTTTGTAGTTCCGATTTTGCACCAATTCGTTTGCAGGGGAGTTAAACTTCATACTCCTCACATAAGTGTTTATTTGAAAATGACGCTGTAGTGTTTGTTTAGCTGAAAGTTACTGACTTGAAATGCTGAGGTCATCACGTTCAGAATTTCAACCAATTTTATTAACTTTCTTTTTTAACCAACCATCAATATTATTTCAACTGGAGAAATGCTGGATTTACCACCTACAAACTCTCCAACTACAAGGATTAAATGTAACCATTAATTAGCAGACTTTTTTTTTTGAAAATCAAAGGTATATTTTATATGCTTTTACGGTTCCAGTGGTTGCATTGATAACATTTAATGAGATGTTCCATTTTGATGACTATTTGGTTAAAAAAGAAGGTTAATAAAGTTGGTTGAATTTTGAACATGATGACATCAGCATTTCACGTCAGTAACTTTTAGCTAAAAAAAATGGCAAGTCACGCTGATGTGAGGGGAGTATAAACTTTAACTCCCCTGCAACGTCAAAACTACAAAGGGGCTTGTGATCCAAGCAGTCATATTGCCAAGCCTTCAATATGCACTTCTGTATTTTTAGAATGAATGAGAGTTTCTGAAAATAGTCAATTTGGGTGGGTAGCTCCTGACGAAGCAATTAAGTGAAACGAAGAAGCTCCATAGAGCACAGCATGGTTTACCCGGATTTAAGCATAGAGGACTTTGATTACAGCGTAGTTTGTCTGGATTTGAGCACAGAGGACTTTGCCTGCATTCAACTAAGTAGATTGATTGTTCTGCTTAGTAATCCTGTTTGTATGACACAATGAACTATAAAACATTGGAGGTTGTTATGACTAATGATAACTCCTAATAGAGTTACAAGGTACGAAAACATTTTTCTAAACCTTGTTTCTTGGAGCACTTGAAATCTTTTCCTCCATTTACTGAATTTGTCAGTTGTGAATAGCCAATTTAATTCATGTGGTTTGGTTATTTTTGATAAGTAGTATTTTGTACAACACTATTTCAGCATTTTTTAAATATATGCATAAATACCTGTATATAAAATAAAACCACAAAGCTCTGCATGCTCAAAGGTAGGTATAAAGACATCCTTTCCATGACGAATTCTTAAAAGCAAAAGCATGCATATGCTCTCTGGTTTAATATTGATGTAGCTTATGTTCATTCTTATTGCACAAGTTAAGCAGTCTGTTGTGAAATGATCTTTGTAGCTATTGCCAGTTAGCAAATATGGTGTCTCTTTTAAGCCTGTTTTATACAGGCAACATATATGCTTGTGACTCTGAGCCACTCCCAATAGCGCACAAATGCTGATTTATACCTTCTCCAGAGTTGGTAGAAATGTATATGTGTACTCTATGAATTCACATATTTTATAAAATACACATGTTCATCACAACTCTGCCTTCACTCTCACGCATAGCACACATATCAGTTTGTTCATGTACACATACATACATAAATGGCCAATTAACTTTATAAAATATATTTTCCGTGTGCAAAATTGACTTTATAACACTAACCCCTACATTTGTAGCAGAAAGTGAAGGGTAACTTGTCCAAAGATCAGAAGGTGCATCAGTGGGATTTGATCTTTCATCTTCTCTGTTATCAACCTGTTGCAGTAACCACTAGGGGCCCTGATGCTTAAGACTTACTGTGCCAGCAACATTTAATTTAGACTGGTTGTAGCCAGTCTAGCACACTAGTTCTTGTACAATCCCACTCTATTTCTGGACTAGAAGGTTACTTTCCTATGGTTGCCAGACAGCTTGACAGGAGCCTCAAAAAAACAATGTTTTCAGCCCTTCCCCTCTTACCTCAGGACTTCCCCCCAGGAATCCAGTTTTTTCCTACAAGCCAGACTGTAGGAGCTTGACTTTTATGCTTTTGTTTATTTTTATTTAAACTTGGTCTTTTTGTTTGCGAATTCCGCCCTTGTGTTATTGAAGTTCCCTTCGGGGACAGCTCTGACTGCGGGAGATTACAGACTTTGCGTAAAGTCTGTTTCCAGAAGGTTGGCTGCCTATCAGTCCACTCTCTGGACAGCCTGCACAGCCTGCACTTTGCTTTGGGGCTCAGGGACTGTTCCCTTGGGAACTGGCTCGCCCCAGGTGCGTCCGGGATTAGGAACTGCTAAGTCCATTGACTGAGGGGACCCAAAGAACAGTTCCCTTGGGAGCTGGCTTGCCCCAGGTTTGTCCGCTAGTGGGTCTGAACACTGGATGCGTGGCTCCGTGGAGGTGCGTCCGGGATCGCAGCCAGCTGCATCCCTTCGCCAAGTCGCTTCCACACGGGTGTTCAGTAGTTGTGGAGGTCTCTGATCATTGGTATCAGGCCAGTAGGGCAGTCAGAAAACCAGCAGTCCAATTTTCATGCTTGCAGAGGGATGTCCCTGTTAGCTATTTCAGCTTCCATTGCAGCAATACCAGCACCTCTTGGCACAATGAGTGTTAAGCTGACAGCCTGAATTAGCGATTTTGGTAGGTCTCTAAAAGTGGTTTTCAGAAGGTTTGAGAGTGTGCCCTAATCCCCTCAACCCCTAAAATCAAAATATCACTGCATTTTAGGGGTCCCTGTGTTTTTCCTGGGCTACATTATTCTAAAAATAACACCTGCGATGGCCATCTTGGATTTTCTCAATTTGGATTTAAAGTTGTTTTTAGCTTCTAACAGCTTTGCTTTTGCAAGAAAACTGCTCAAATGGACTCCCTAGGGCTAGATGCTGTGGATTTATGCCCTATTTGCGGTGGATGGCTATCTGGTGAACATGTGTCTTCACCATCTGATGGGTGTTCTTCCTCTGTTTCTGGCTGGGGGAATCTGATAAAGCTGATCGCAGGCCCCGAAGACAGCGCTATTGCTGTTCCTGCCAAGTGCAGCCACAATTCATCGGATAAAGCTCATAAGTCTTTCAAGTATGCTGAGAAGGGTCCACAGGAGGTGGTTCCTGCCCCAGCTGACTTTTTTCCTCCAAATTTATTAACATGATGTATCAAGCATATTTAGTAAAGAAACTGATGCCAGCCGCCCCTCTGTGGGCATCCTTGCTGGATGGAGCAATACCCCCCTTCCCAGGACATGGGGAATGTGTCGGGCTCCCCAAGGAGCCGGGGCTTACCAGGACAATCTATGCCCTTACTCAGGTGAGCACTACCACTGCGGGGGATGTTGCAGCCCTCGTAAATCTCCAGGATCAGAATCTGGGTGGACCTCCAGATCTGGGTGAGGATCCCACGGTGCAGAGATTTTTTTTTAAACCTGCTCATCTGGTTAATTTGATTTCTCAGTCCTTCCAGGAGTTGAAGCCGGAGGTTAGTCCATCCATTACCGCGGAATTCTCTCTTATAAGTAATGAGAAACTGCAAGCAACTTTTCCTGATTATCTGGACATAGCCAAGATGCTCACTGACATTTGGGAGGTGCCTGAGGGCCCTTTCAAATGTGCCAGAGCCATGGCTCGGCTCTCTCCAATGGTGGATGCCTTTAACCAGTGTTTTGCATCTCCAAGAGTTGATTCCGAGATGCACTTCTCTCCTCAGAGATGAAGGAGTGGTACTGAAGGATGTTCAGGACCACAGAGTGGATTTTATCCTCAAGTGCCTCTTTGACTCGATGGCTGGTGGGTTGAAGGCAGCGTCAGCCTCCTCTTTTGTGGCTAGAGTATGTCATTCTATGTGCGCCTGATCCGGACACTATTGTGATCCAGGATCTCGCTTTCCTGATCTCAGGAGTGGACTACCTGGCGGATGCCCTGTACGACAAGTTCAAAATCTTTAGTAAGCTTTCAGCTTATTCTATTTCGGCATGGAGGATGTTGTGGATCCGGCAGTGGTCTGGTGATTCGTCCTCAAATGTGACTTTAAGTAGCTTACCTTTTAAGGGGCAACTTCTGTGTGGCAAAGGTCTAGATGACCTCATGGCGAGTGTGCAGGAACCCAAGCCCAAGTCCTTGTCGGATAATAGGCCCCAACCCTCCAAGGGGTCAGGGCACTCTAGCTTCAGATGTTCTCATCAGTACTTTGGGGGCTCCTCTGGGCAGCACTCTTCCCAGTCTACCAAGCAGAGGCTCAGTGGTTCCCGTCTGGCAGCTACCTCCTAAGAAGCAGTTCTTATGCTAGGCCTATTGTTGCCCCTCTGCGGATCGGCGGGTGGCTATCGGCCTTTCTGGCTTGATGGCAGAACCGTTGGGTCTTGGAGGTTCTTCGGCTACAAAGTTTCATCACCTCCTGGTGGATTATTTTCTGTATTCCCCTGTAGGGAGATCAGAAAAGGTGGCCTGGGTGGAGGCCACTGCTGGACATTGCGGCCATAGAGCCTGTTCCAGAGCAAGACTCGGATCCTGCAGATACTCAGTATACTTTATTGTGCCAAAGAAAGGCTCCAACGACTGGAGGCTGATCCTGGACCTTAAGGCGGTAAATAGGGTGCTGAGAGTGCCTCATTTCCGGATGGAGATTGCATTCAGTGATCGTCTTGGTGACTGGGGGAAATTCTTGGCTTCCCTGGATCTGATAGAGGCATATCTCCATATGCCCATCTTTTCAGAACACAGGAAATACCTGATATCCCACGTTCTGCAGCAGCACTATCAGTTTGCGGCAGTGCCCTTTGGGTTGGCACCGGCGCCCAGGACCTTCACCGGTTCGAGGGAGCAAGACTGAGTGTTGCGGTCCTTGGATGTATTCAGGATCCTGTTGTGGTACCTGGAGATCACAAACAAGTTTCATGTCTTTTACCATCTCTTTGTACTGGTGGATCCTGCCCAAAAAAGGCAAGCCAGCCAGCTTCCAGAGCCACCATTTCCAGATGGATTCATATGACTTATTTCTTTGGCATATATAATGGCTGGTAAGAAGCCCCCCGGTTCGGTGCAGGCTCACTCTGCCAGAGGCATCTCTTCCTCTTGGGCATATTTGTCAGCGATCTCTTTGGAGAAGATTTACAGGGCTGCTACATGGTCCTCTTTGCATAGTTTCACCAAGTTTTACAGGATCGATATGGCGGCCAAGCTGGATGCTGCTTTTGGCTCCTCCGTTGTGGCAGTAGGTTCATCAGTCCTCCCCTGAGTCTGCGGGACTGCTCTGTTATGTCCTACTAGTCCAGGAATTGTACAAAAATGAAAGATTAGGTTCTTACATTTGCTAATCTTCTTTCTTGTAAATCCATACTCTATTCTTGGAACCCACCCTGTGAGTTGCTGATTCGCCAATTGCCTTGATTTACAAGTACTGGTAAGCTGGATTTCTGATTTCTTGACCAGCATTTCTAAGAATTCTATTCGATTATATTTAGCACTATGTCATGGGGGGGGGGGTCCTTAGTCCCATTTGTCTCTCCTTATAGCAATGTTATTTTTGCTGTTCAGATTCCTAATGTTTTAATGACCTATTTCAATTGTTCATGATTGTTCTGGTTTCATGTTATGAGCAGAATAGACTTATTAGTTGGGGAGTATCCCTGTAACCCTCTCTTTTGCCTTTGTCCTCTACAGATGTTTCTAGCTGCTTTATCACAAACTGGATTCCTGGGGGGCAGTCCTGAGGTAAGAGGGGAGGGGATGAAAACATTGTTTTTGAGGCTCCCTACAAGTTGTCTGATAACCATAGGAAAGTAACCCACTAGACCAGGAATAGAGCGTGGATTTACAAGAAAGATTAGCAAATGTAAGAACCTAATCTTTCGTTATTCAGTGTCTAATGCACAACAGGGGCAGCTTTTACCATTTGTGGGAGCAGCTACTGATAATCCTATGGAAATATATTACATCGAGCTCATTATTATTAAAATAAGCATTCCATGTAATGCACAAAAAGGTGTGCCTATCTTTAGTGTTCAAAATTTTCCAGCAAGTCTGGAGCTGGCGTTGCATGAGGGTGACTTCTTGATAAAACAGCCTGCTTGCATATTTAAATCTGCCACATGCATATATTGTATATGTGTGTGTTGCGTGTGTAACAGTTGTGTCAAAAGTTGTCATGAATCCAAAAATACACCCAAACTACTGCCTTAGCAAAAGGTTTCAGTTGCAACTCTGCAGGTTTTTATTTGTGCTTGTAGTCAGAGCCGAATTGAGGCATAGGCAAACTGGGCATGCATGTTGGGCCCAAAGGTTTAGGAAGGCTCTATCAAATTTGCTGAGGACAAAGGAGCCTTGAATTGCCAAATAGGCTGAGGTCTGCATGGGAGCTGTGAAATCAGCAAATATTCTGGAGGAATGTGAATTTTAAGAAAAATAGGAGAAGGTGTGAAGGATCTGTGGCAGCAAATGCAAGAACTTTGCATGATGGTATGGAGGTGGGAACACTGCCTGAGAGAGTGCATTCACTTGTGTATGTTTCTGTATCATATAAATAGAGCTTCCCTTTGAAATGTGAGCTGAGGTTCTCTTTGAAAATCTTCCCTTTGAAAGCCCACTGCTACAAATGTACCTGCACACTTACAAAATGAAAGGACGTTTTCAGCCCAGGAAATTTACCCTGTTAGCTATTTACCGTATTTACTTTAATATAAACCAAGATTTTTGAGCCAAAAAAATGGCCCAAAAATGGGGTTCTCAGTTTATATTCAAGCTTCCTTTGGATGATGGTGCGGGAAGGGGTAAAACGCGGACCTCACGGACCTCGGGGATCTAAACCCATACGGCCTTAAAAATCTGAGATCCGTGTCGGTCCGTGTCCCTGCCGCTTGTAGTTTCTGTCGCTGACAGATCTTGATTGAGATTTGAGCGCTGCCGGATCCGTCTCAGCATAGGGCTTGATTGAGATTTGAGCGCTGACGGATCCGTCTCAGCATAGGGCTTGATTGAGATTTGAGCGCTGACGGATCCGTCTCAGCATAGGGAGGGGAAAGTGTTAGGAACCGTCAGCGCTAAAAATCTCTTCGAGGTCTGTCAGAGCCAGAGACTAGTGCTGGAGCGGCAGAGCAGAAGCCAAGAGAGCGGGGAAAAGAAGTCTCCAAACTCCAGCACTAGTCTCTGGCTCTGACAGACCTGGAAGAGATTTTTAGCACTGACGGATCCTAACACTTTTCCCTCCCTATGCTGAGACGGATCCGTCAGCCCTCAAATCTCAATCAAAATCTGTCAGCGACAGAAACTACAAGCGGTAGGGACATGGACTGACACGGACCTCAGATTTTTAAGGCCATACGGGTTTAGATCCGCGAGGTCCGTCAGGTCCGTAAGGTCTGCGTTTTACTCCTTCCCTGATGGTGCTTTTTTTTGCTCCCCTCCTCACCCGATGACCAACAATGCTATTTTCCATCCCTCCAGATGCTCAGCACTGCTATCCACCCCCTTCCCATGACCAGCACAGCTATTATTCCCCCCTCCTCATTGACTGGCACTCCTATCCACTACCTGCCCCCCCTGCCCTAGATTGACATCGCACTTACAGTCCCGATGCTCTGGAAGCTGACGCTGATGCTCTGTTCTGAGCTGAAGGCCTTTGAGGGTCTGTGCATGATCAAGGCCTTCTAGCTCCTGCCCTCTCCGGGATTCTTGAAGGGAGTCCAGCAAGCCTTGAGCATGCACAGATGCTCAAAGCCCTTTACCAGCCCAGCACAGAACATCAGCGTCGGCTTCCAGAGCATTAGGTTATAAGTACGATGTTGGTCTGGTGAGGGGAGGAGCAGGTAGTGGAGGATAGGAGTACCTAAGATGGTGGCCTCCTCTGCACTTTTCTTTTGCCATGGTCCACCCACCTCTGAAGCAAATTCCTGTTTCCGCTTGGGTGGATCGCAGCAAAGGAACGATGCAGGGGAGGCCGCGGGCAGCAAGAGGAATTGATAGTGGCACATGGATGGCGGAAAGGGGAAGAGATGGGGCACATGGATGGATGGAAGTGGAGAAGGAGGGAAGATAGATTTGAGATAGAGGCAGAAAAATGGAAGAAAACTGAATATGAAAATCAGTGCCAAAAAAAGATGTATGCAAAAAGTGAAGGAGCAGAAAGAAACAGCAAATGCATAAGGAGGCCTTAGAAACAGAGTGAAGAGCACAGATGGAACAAGATGACCAGAAAAATAAAATTGCCAGATAACAAAGGTAGGAAAATGGTTTTTATTTTTAATTTAGTGATTGAAATATGTCAACTTTTAAAATTTAAATCTGTTGTTTTTATACATATTTTAGACTGTTCAGGAAGAAATGCATTATTTTCTGTTTCTCTTGTGGTGCACTGTGTGCAAGTCTGGTATATTAGGATTTCATTTGTGTACAATAGTACTTTTAGTTTGGGGGTTTGTATTTGAAAAGGGTTTTTTTTTTTTCTGTTTTCTGCATGTGTGACTGAGGCCAAGTGTTCTGGTGAGGATAACAAATGACACTCACATACCCAAATTTCTAATCCGGGTTTATATTCAAGTCAACCTTTTTTCCTCTTTTTTTGGGGAAAAAGGTTGGCTCGGTTTATATTCAAGTATATACAGTAAGTTTCCTTGGCAAATTCCTTTGAACACTTTCCTAATACTGCCTTCTCTCTGTCTATATCCTTTCATAAAAGCAAAAGAAAGTGACATTTTTTATTTTGCTGCTTCCATATGAAACTTTTCTTACATTTAAAACTTTATAAATATATACGATTACATTGTCCCTTGGTACCTCTGGTTTGTATCAGGGACAGTGGAGGGTAAAAATGACTTGCACAACCTGTTTGGCTCTTGGCTCACTGCTGCAGAGCTGCCAAGTTAGCCAGCTCCAAGAGGGAGAGTTTTTGGCCAATGAGGTGGTTGAACTTAACATCCCAATTTAGTGTGCTATGTGTAGTCCCTGATATTACCAAGTGAAATCGCCACTTCAAATCCCATAGTGGATAGGGTTGCAGAAATCCAGGACTAGTTCAGAATCTCTCTTCTGGGATTGGGTAATTTAGCAGCTCTTCAGTTCTAACCATTAAGCATTTGAGGCATGTGCTTGCAGGATCCTCCTGCCACCATGCCCACAGATAGACTCTGCACTTTCCTTGCCACTTCTGGAAAAGTGCAGTGTTAGAGAGGGGGAGGAGGGAGGGGGAATCCTGGTAGGAGGCCCACATATATATATGTTTGCTGGGGCCCAATAAAGTATTAATCCGACCCTTCTTGTACTGTTTCTGCCCTGTTGTCTGGAGTTCCGGAGACCACAGCCATACACTCTACTGGGCATATGCACAAGTGCTGTACCTACCACTCAGCTCTTGTGGGCATGTGCCAGGCACATTCCTCCACCTTTTACTTCCAATGCTCAACACAGCTTGCATATACTGTACAGTGGTGCCTCACACAACGAACTTAATTCGTTCCAGGAGCAAGTTTGTTATGCGAAAAGTTCGTTATGTGAAACGCGTTTTCCCATAACAATACATGTAAAAAAAAATAATTCGTTCTGTAGCATAAAATATGCTAAGATGACATAAAAAAAGATAAATTTATCTTGTTAGAGCTGTTAGCATGATATAGAGGGGATATATGTGAAGGGGAGGGGAGACAGGGGTTTTGTTGATCCTTGCTGTGTATTATAATCACCCCCCACATACTCCCCAGTACCTTTTTTAATTCCTCCCATCTTTCCCAGCCAGTGGCGTACAGGCCAGAAGCGCAGAGATCAGGAGCAATTCCTCTGCATGCCTGTGTGGGCCCATGCCGATCTCCGAATGGCTGCAGTTAGTTCTTGTGAGTCCCGCGAGAGCTGACTGCAGCCATTCAGAGATCAGTGCAGGCCCAGGCGGCGGGGGGAGGTTTAAAAATATGCGGTGGCGGCGGGGGGAGGTTTAACAATATGCGGTGGCGGCGGGGGGAGGTTTAAAAATATGCGGTGGCGGCGGGGGGAGGTTTAACAATATGCGGTGGCGGCGGGGGGAGGTTTAACAATATGCGGTGGCGGCGGGGGGAGGTTTAACAATATGCGGTGGCGGCGGGGGGAGGTTTGCGATGCAGCTCGGGCGACTTCGTTGTGTGAAACGAAGTCCGTTGTACGAATCAAGACAAGAAGTTCGTTGTGCGCAGCGTTCGCTGTGCGAGGCGGCCGTTATGTGAGGCACCACTGTAATTTGAATGCTTTTAGTGTTGAGCATCGTTTGATAATTTAGAATTGCTGGAACAGCTAGTGTTTTCCAACAAGGCACCAGAGTTCTGTGCCTCTCTCAGGTGACTTCTCTGCTGTTCCACTGGGTATGTGAAGTCCTTTTGTCAAAAGGCATTCCATATGTGCTCCGATATTAACTAACAGGGTATTTCTTACCATGTGTAACATATCTATTTTGTCTTTTTTCATCAATGGGCCAATATAGAAGATTTTAGACAATCTAAGGACCTTTTTATCAAATAAATGGGCTCCCATATGCATTAAAAGCTTTTATTCTCTGCCTGAAGGTGCAGTATGTGATCAAATGAGCTATGGTATACAGTATGAGTTGTGTACTGCTGAAGAGCTTGCTGCCTATCATGTGAGTTACCTCAGGGAATTGTTTTGATCTATTGTGTGTAGAATGTAATGCTGCTTGAAAGGTTTTATTAAATTATTGCTTCAATAAGTGCTTCTGTATGGCAGTTTACTGAGAACATGTGTGTATGGTATGTATGTCCATGAATATTTATAGCAACACACATACGTGTATATTTTTCTTCTCTCTAGTCTCATTTGGTGGTCATGTTTGTCTAGCCAAAGATTGGATGGGTGACTTTGCTCATGCTTGAGATCTTTACTGTTTATCTTGCCAGAAGATGTTCAAGCAGAATACAGATACCTTTCCTGTCTTTGGACCAGTGCACATCCCTCCTCAATGTGCCTGAATTGCATTAGCTCTGGAGATCTGAAGACTCAGACAGACCACCCAGTAATGGACCCAATACCACATGTTTTAGCTGAGGTATCTCATGTTTGCTGAAGCCTTCAGGGATTTAGCGTTTATTATTAAACTCTGTTAATTATATATCTAGTTAAAACTGAACTATGAACTCTTTACTCAATGATGTCACTCTGAAGCACATTCTAAGACTTAGAAAAAAGCTGGCAGAAGAAGATACTCATTTTGTATGATGGAGCTTCATGAGGCCTTTAACTCCCCAACCCGAGAATACACATATCAATATGGTTTATCTGATTATGGTATATAGAAATAGTGTGTAGGAGTGGCCTAGTGCAAAGGCAAGGGAAGACAAGGTTCTCCCAGTTCTTCCACTAATGTTTCATGAGATTTTGAGGCAAGTTGCATGACTCCTTTCCCTTTTGCCTCAGATATTAACTTAAACTCTAAGCTCTTTTGGGCAAGGACCTACCTATAATACTTAAAATGTAATTTGCCTTGACTAGGAGTTTAGAAAGGAAATACCTAACTCCAAATAGCAAAATGTAGCAGGCATGTAGAATAGCAATCACTTTAACCTCTGACATGATCTTACCATTTTATAAATAGGTTACCTTAACAAAATAAGAGGGGTTTGTTTGTCTGGGGGTTAAGTAGTGATTACTGGTACCTTCATTATCTATAATAACCAGAAAAGCATTGCTAGTAGAAATTTAGTTCTGTGTTTTGAATAAGGCAAATAAAGTGAGCCAATTTAGGCGAAAGAGATTGTAATCTGCAAATAATTTGTGATAAACACAAATAAATGATAGTTTTTTTTTGACTTATAGAATATTTAAGTGAAAATCTGTTCCTTTTTAGCTTCAATTCAGTTAGAAAGAAAAAAAAAATAAAAACCATAAACTGGACCTAAGATGGTATCGCTTGCTGAATTCGAGTAGGATTTTTAGATTAATCTTACATCAGAAATCTAAAACAAAAACGGCTAACACATTACCTGAGTGATGCATGTTCAATGCCAGATGTAAAGAAATAAAAAAAGAATTCTTTAGGCATCAATCACTAATCAAGTTTACTGCTTTGCAGTGTTAAAATATTTCACTAAGTCAAGTTGCAGTCAAAAATAATGTCAGCTATGGAAAATGAACATAAAAATAAATTTAATAGAGGTGCTCACTAAAAGATATACAGTAAGTGCACACTTTATAACTAAACAGGCAAAAAGTAAGTGTTCTGTGTACTGTTGCCCAGATCATGCACAGAATAAAAGGAGTGCTCCAGTAATTCTTGCAGGGATGAAAAAAGGGATGGTCACTGGTGAAAAAGATGCCAACCATGATTTGTATCACTTATAAGCATTACTTACTGTAATTTGTGATTGTCGTGGGGGAGGTGTACCTGATGGGGTAATTCTGATACTGCTGGTGATTTTATTTGCAGGTCTACTTGGTGTTCCATTTGTTAGTGTTGCAGTTCTGTTCTCTTGTCCTGAACTGTAAGGGCTGATGGATCTTCCTAAGTGAATATGGATTTTATTATCTTCAGTAGTTATGATGCTAGAAGTTGAACCAGTGCTATTTGATCTTTGAATCTGCCACCCAGCTTGTCTGTCAGGGGACACTCTAAAAACTGCATGTGTGCTGCTGATTTCTCTGGCTTCGGGGGAAAGCAGGTGATCTGGAGAGTTTGTTGAACCTGTAACAGCTAGTACCTGAATAGGGGACATTGTCCTTTCAGGTGTTAGTGAACCACATGAGTCTGAAGTTTTAGCTCTCACAAAGGATGTCATGGTAAGGGGAGACATGGCTTGCTCTGGGTTGATGTACCCATCCACTATTTTTGATTTTACAGGTGTTAAAGAGGCATTTTGAAAAATGGTTATTCTTTGTTTTGGGGTACCACAATTTGGTATTACTGCTGTACTTGTAAAAGAGTGTGGATTTTCTGATGTTGGACTTGTAATCTCAAGAGTGGCTGTATTTAGACCATGGTCTGGAGTGACTTTTATGTGTAGAGGTTGTCCTGGTGTGTGAGTTAGAACCAGGTCACCTGACTCTACACAATTTCCATTCTGTTTTCTGTGAACCTTTCCATTTTGAGGAAGGTTTTCTTTAGATTTCATCCATGGAATCCACAATTTTCTATTTTTAGAATTAGCAGTAGACGAATTAGAGTTGAAAGCCATGGTTTGTTCCTCATCATTTGATTCGTCATCACTGTCCTCGTATATCTGTCCATTTATAACTGCTCGCTCCAAAGGAAGAAGACTTTTGTAATCAGGTGGTTCATTGTCTGTTGGATCTGTTTGAACTTCCTTAGAAAATACCTGAAGGTCTGAAATTCTTCTTCCATTGAGGCTTGGTCTTAGGCTTTTACTGAAATGTCTGTACCTTTCCAGTTCTCTTGAAAGATTTTCAATTTCTTTGTTTAGCTCTCTATTTTTGTTTTCTTGTTGAGAAAGCCGCCTTTGAAGAACCGAATAGTCTCCTTTTAACCGACAGATTGTATCTTCTGTTGCCATATACTCATGAATTTTTTCTTTTAGTGCATCTACCTCTCTTGCGAGATGTCCTGATTTTGCTTCCTCCTCCTTCAGTTTTTTGTAGAGCAAATGCTCCTGACTAGAGTCCATCTTCTCTGCTAGTTTATACTTCGCAAGTTCCTTTTTCACAATCTCAAGTTCTTCAGAAAGAAATTCAGCTTTATGTTGTTCATTAAGATATCTTTGTTCTAGGGATTCAAATTCATCTTCTGTTTTCATGAGATCATCTTCCACAGCTTTCATTTCTTTCAGGGTGTGTTTGAGCCTCTCAACTTCTTGAGTGAGTTCTTTAATTTTTTTGTTTTCCAATTGAAATGCAGCAGTGGACTTAGGATTCTCCTGTTTATGTTTGTTTTTGAGAAACTCCTTTTCAATTGCTTCCAAGGATTGTAGTCTTTTCTTCAGGATGTTAACTTTAGATAAGAGATCATTTCCCTTCTCCTCTTCTGCATTTAGTTTGCTTTTCAAGTCGTCCTTCTCTTTTGTTACACAGTATATTTTTTCTTGCAGCTCTGCCTTCGATTTCAGTGCTTTTCTACTTTCCTCAATAAGTTTTTCCGTGATTGATGTAACTTTGTTTTGCTCTGCTTGAAGCTGTGTGGTAGTAGCTTGCAGTTTTTCCTCTGTTTGGTTTATCTTTTCGCTCATGCTTTTTCTTTCATCCACAAGCATCACTGTTAGTGTTTTCAGCTTGGCTAAATCCTCTTTAAGTGTAAGTTCAGTTTTTTCTAATTTGATTTCAATGACCTCTAATTCTCGGATTCTAACTTTTAAGCTGTCAAGCTCATTAGATAGCTGCTTTGTGTTCGTTCTCTCTTTTTCTAAGTTGCATTTCAAAGCATAACATTCTTGTTTGCTTCTACTGAAAGCATCCTCCAGTTTTTCCAGTTCCATAATTCTTTTATTGAGCTTTTCGACCTCTGCTTTCAGGTTCTTGGTCTGTGCTGCTTCCCTATCTAATTTTTTATTCAGGTCTCTGCATTGGTCCTCCATCTTTATGAGCTCTTCGTCTTTGCCTTCCATTTCTAATACTCGTTTTCTTAGCTCTTCCATTTCAGCCATGAGGTTAGAGTTTCCACATTCCCCCTTATTCATTTTCTCTCTTAAGTCCTGCAGCTCCTCCTCAGCTTTTCGTAAAGACTTGTTTGTCTCTTCAAGCTCATCGATTTGCCGACTGACTGATGACAATTTTGAGCGGAGTTGGCGGTTCTGGCTGTCTTCGTTGGTTAGTTTTGCCATCATGGCTTCCTGGTCTTGGTGTAGTTTATCTGTCTGTGCTTGAAGTTCTGTCTCTAGCCTAGTTACTTTCTGTTCCTCTTCTTTAACTCTTGCTTCTGCTGTGGCAAGCTTCTCATGAGCCTGTTCTGCAGTGTGTGTTAAATCTTGGATTTTCTGGCTTTGTTGATTTAGCTGTCCTGTAAGCCTTTGTTGTTCATCTACCAGCATTAATGCAAATGACTTCAATTTAGTCAACTCTTCCTTTAGTTTTGATGTTTTCTTATCGGTTTCTTTCTCCTTTTTTGCCTGATACGTTGTTTCCTGATCAATCAGATTTTTTAGCCTGAAAAAGAAAAGAAATCCTTAGATGATACTTATTAAAGGTATTTTGTTTCTGTTACAATTTCAGTCCTGATGTTTGAGACAAGAATATTCAGATAATATATTTTTGTAGCATTCTTCCCAAATAAAATCTTTCTAAATGCAGAATGTAGTTATAGGTTTAACTAACTAAAAGATATCATTACAAAATAATGTTCTGTACTCAATCATACATAACAGACTAATGGTTCTGAAAGTGTGAACTTTGCCTATGTGAAGGCTAATAAAAAAAAAAAAAACAACTTTCAGATCGCAAGCAGGGATCTCTGTAGTTTAAAAGCTGATATAGAATATCATCCTTTTTCTTGATCTACTGTGTTTCCTCCAAATAAGACCTACCCCGAAAATAAGCCCTAGCATGATTTTTGAGGTAGGTCTTAATATAAGCCCTACCCCCAAAAATAAGCCCTAGCTGCTGGCAGCAACAGCACTCCCTCCCCCCCGACACATTTCTCCCTCCCATCCGAACCGTGAGACCAAAATAAAGTCCTTATAACAAACCGGCAGCATCGGCAGCAATCTAGACAGGTTGCTTTGCGGGCATTCCTCTGCCGCGTTGCTGATGACGTGATAATGACCCTGATATTTCTAACCCGGGAAAATTTCAATAATACTACTAAACCAAGCCCCATATATAATGCTCTCTACAGATAATAGCCTTTATTTAAAAAAAATAAAAAAATAGCTTGGTTTAGCAGTATTATTGAAGTTCTCCTGGGTTCAATTTATTAATAAAATAGCCAGCACTATGATTATTTAAAAGATTGTTCTATCTGTTTCTGTGGTCAAAGATAAATTTGTATTTTTTCACAAGTAATAATTAGGTCTACATCGCTCAACACTTCTCTGTGTTTGCCTGCTGGTGCTCAAAAATATTGCAGGTTTGTCCAAAGAAGAATAAATACAGTTACATGTAAGAAAGTTATATGTATGCATATTCATTTTGGGCTCAATTCACCTATAAACTTTTTGACTTCTAAAAAGGGGAGGGGCAGTCAAATAGCTATTGCAATCTTACAAGTAAATTGTGTAGTAAAGAAGCAGCATTTGATAAATTATGGGAAACTTATTGGAACTGGAGATGAACTCTTGTGTAGTTTGCTCTAGACTGATGGGGAATTGCGTTCTTTTTGGGTTGCTTTTTTCAGATGGATATCTGTAAATCTGTTTCAGTGGTTTTGACTGTATGTATGCCACAAGGCTGTTTTTGTTTGTTCATTTCTGTCTGCAATATTTAAATAGAGTTATAAAAATAGCTATTGTAAAGGTAGATATTAAGTTAATATCTAGCAAAATAAGGGCCCCTTTTATCAAACTGCAGTAGAGTCTTTTACAGCAGGCCGGCGAGGTAAATGCTCCGATGCTCATTCAGTTCCTATGATCCAACGGAGCATTTACCTTGCCAGCCCGCGGTAAAAAGCTCTACTGTTGTTTGATAAAATGGGGCTTAAATTATGAAAAAAATCTATTGGGAACATGCAAAAGTAGGAAACCTCATAAAAGTTCCATCAATGCTCTCTATTAGGGGCATCAGAATATATTTGGAGTTGCCACACCAGACAATCTTAAGTACATAAGAATTGTCGCTGCTGGGTCAGACCAGTGGTCCATCGTGCCCAGTCTGCTCACGTGACAACCCTTAAGTCAAAGACCAGTGCCTTAACTGAGACTAGCCTTACCTGCGTAAATTCTGGTTCAGCAGGAACTTCTCTAACTTTATCTTGAATCCCTGGAGGGTGTTTTCCCCTATAACAGCCTCTGGAAGAGCGTTCCAATTTACCACCACTCTCTGCCCCCTCCCCCCCATGCTGTGTTGTGTAAAATACTGGTTGAGCCATAGCCTCTGTGGCCCACCACATTCTGCTTCCTAGGCTCTCCATGATGCCCACTAACACTTTGTTACCTCAAATACATATGTGCCTTTTATTTGCCTCTGGCCACGGTTGTGCCAGATACATGTACTATTGCTAGAAACTGATGTAAATCATCTGTGCTAGAATATAGTTGCATCGACACAACTCTCATTCATTCCTGTGGTGTAATTTTGACATTTTTAAATCTTTATTTTTTAAATGTTTGAGGGAAAATTAATAAGAAATCTAACTCTTCCAATAAATCTTCTTTTCCTCTATTCCATGTCATCTGCAAAATGAAATTAATTTTCTCTTTTTTAAATAAGAGATTGTGTTTCTCGTGTTGAAGAAAGGATTATGCTTTATGTATATACTAGTGTTAAAGCCCGTTACATTAACGGGTGCTAGAAAGCAGCCCCCTTTCCCTCTCCCCCTACAGTTCCTCCCTGACTGTCTCTCCGTGGCCCTCCTTCTGTCTCCCTCCCAAGCAAAGCTGTCTGCCTCCCAGCACCCCCCCAAAGCAGCCCCCTTTCCCTCTCCCGTTCGTCCCTGACTGTGTCTCCGTGGCCCCCCTTCTGTCTCCCCCCCCAAGCAAAGCTATCTGCCTTCCAGCACACCTCTCCCCAAAGCAGCCCCCTTTCCCTCTCCCCCTCCAGTTCCTCCCTGACTGTCTCTCCGTGGCACCCCTTCTGTCTTCCCGTCCCCCCCAAGCAAAGCTGTCTGCCTCCCAGCACACCCCTACCCCAAAGCAGCCTCCTTTCCCTCTCCCTCTCCAGTTCGTCCCTGACTGTGTCTCCGTGGACCCCCTTCTGTCTTCCCCCCTCCCAAGCAAAGCTGTCTGCCTCGCAGCACACCCCTCCCCCAAAGCAGCCCCTTTCCCTCCCATCCCGCGATGTGGCCAGCTCCCTTAGTCCCTTGCGGCCCTCTTCCCGTGGTCCCGACAAATGTCCTTACTCCAGCAGGGGCCGCAGCACTGTAAACACGCTGCTTCGCGGCCTTCTACTGGCCTAATTTGCTCTGCCGTGTCGGGCAGAGCAAATCAGGGCAGTAGCAGGCCGCGAAACAGCGTGTTTACAGTGCTGCGGCCCCTGCTGGAGTAAGGACGTTTGTCGGGACCGCGGGGCGGGAAGAGAAGAGGAGCGGTGGCAAAGGACTAAGGGAGCCGAAGGTAGGGTCGGATGGGAGGCTGAACAGGGGTTCGGGTGTGCCGGGGAGAGGAGCGAAGATGCCGCCGCCGAAAACTGTTCCGCGATCGAGTTCTGTTTGGTCTGCCACTGGCTGGAAGAGCTGAAGAGCAGGGAGTCCCATGTACAGATTCTCTGCCGGCCAGAGAGAGAGATTCACGTGCATGCGCACTCCTACCTGCGGTGCCTTACATCTCACGGAAAACGGACGCATGCAGGTGGGAGTTTGCATGCGTGGCTTAGGGTTCTATTATATTAGATTAAGTTAGTCCTAGAGCTGTGTGATTGGGTCCCTCATTGATCACAGTGGTGGTTCAACAGCAGAGATCAAGCGTCGATTAGCACTGGGGCGTGCAGCCATGGTGAGCATGGACCAAATATGGAAGTGCAAGGACATCTCAGTCAACATCAGACAAAGACTGATCACTTGCCATTGTGTTCCCAATCGCAACATATGGCTGTGAGACATGGACACTCATGAAAGCAGATAGAAGAAAAATCAATGCCTTCGAGTTGTGGTGCTGGAGACTTCTACAAATCCCATGGACAGGTAGGACAGCTGGGTTTATATGTTCTTGATCATATAAACCCAGAGTTGTCCCTGGAAGGCAAGATTACCAGACAGAAACCGATCTATTTTGGACATGTGATGAGTAAGAATTCACTAAAAAAGGAGGTGCTACTCAGAATGGTCAGTGGTAAAAGGCCCGTTGGCTGGATACCATCAAGAGTGACATGGAAATGAACATCAAGCAATTGAAAGAAGCTGTGAAAAACAGGGAAGCATGGCGAGGACTGGCCTACAGAGTATCCAAGGGTTTGACACAGCTGAATGGACAGCAGTAGTAGTAGGGCTATGGAGTTGGTACATTAAGCCTTTGACTTGGACAGTTTAAAAATAGTGGAGTCAGACCCAGGACACATCTGTCTACTAAATATAATGCTATAAGTTTTTATTTTGAAGCTGGAGTCAGTCAGTACATTTTTACTGACCAGCTGTACTCAAATTTGCTTCCAGCTCCGACTTTAACTCCACAGCTATCTTTTTTCTGCCAGGAATTGTACCTCTAGTCTTCAGAAATACTTTGGCCTACTGTAATGTCTGCATTATCCTATATAGCAGTGGTTCTTAAACCTGTCCTGGGGAACCCCAAGCCAGTTGAGTTTTCAAGATATCCCTAATTTGTTAATCAACCTTGCTTTTTTCACAAATATTATAAATATATTAAATATACCACCCTCTGACTTATAACAAACACCTATTTCAACAAACAACCCAGGCAAATGCCCTTGTTGCCCCAAAAACCTGGATAATCAGTTCCACATTGTCCAGTGTTTTATTTAAAATGACCTTGCCAAACTGGTGCTTCATGGATTAAACTCCTGCTTTCATGATAAGATATTGTTCTCTCTTGAATAACAACTGACAGAATGTTCAAGCCAGCCCAACACAATCTTGTGTTTCGTCACACAGGTGTCCTCAGGAGCTGAAGCCACTTCATGTTTTCACTGTATTTTTCTCTCTACAAGATAAACATTATTCCACTATCATGCTGACCTTAACTTATATATCAAATACCACTCTTTCTTTTCAAAATTATATCAGTATAACACATATCTGTAATCACATTTGTTAATCAAACAGCAACTGCAGCTTAGGCTCAAAAACCACGTCTTCCTTGTGGAAGGAATAAACCAAACTACAAGACCTTCTCCGAGATCCTCCCAGTACCAAGAGCGGATGGAAAGAGACAAGGGGAATTGCAAGCTATTAACGCCTGGATGAGACGATGGTGCGAAGAAGAAGGCTTTGACTTCGTGCGCAACTGGACGGCGTTCTGGGGAAAAAGCAAGTACTACAGAAAGGACGGACTACACCTCAACAAGGAAGGAGCAAGAGTATTGGCGAGCAACTTGAAGAGGGCCATCGAGGAGGCTTTAAACTAATAAATAGGGGAAAGCCGACAGTCGACCACCAGTCGATGGTACGGACAACAGGATGCCCCGAAGAAGGATCAATGGGCTACTACTCATACACAGGAGAGGACGAACTCACAGCAAATAAGGAAGACAAGGCAGGAAGGGACAACTCAGACACAGGAGGGGATGACTGCACAGCAAATAAGGGAGACAACACTGGAGCGGTTAAGGAGACCGTGAAAGAAACAGTAGGGACAGCAAAGAGCAGAAAGTCCAAAAAAGTAACTCGAAGAGAACTCGAATGTATGTATACCAATGCTAGAAGTCTAGGAAACAAAATGGGGGAACTAGAGACAATAGCAAGAAATGATAAGTTGGAAATCATTGGCATAACAGAAACATGGTGGAATGAAGAAAACAAATGGGACACAGTACTTCAGGGATACAAACTATATAGAAGAGATCGAGTAGGGCAGAAAGGTGGAGGTATTGCCCTATATGTTCAGGAAGGAGTAGAATCTGTTGAAGTGGCTACGACGGAAACGAAAGAGAAGCTAGAGTCAAGATTCCTGGCCAAAACAGTGCAGACACGAAAATTGGCCTTTTCTATCGTCCCCCGGGACAGGCGGATGAAACTGACTCTGAAATGATAGAGGAAATCAAACGAGAATGCAAGACGGGCAATGTAATAATATTGGGAGACTTCAATTTCCCGAGGATAGACTGGAAACTAGGAACCTCCAACTGCGGCAATGAGGTCAAGTTCCTGGAGGCGCTAGGGGATTGCTTCCTGGAAAAAATGGTAAAAGAGCCGACAAGAGGCAACGCCACCCTGGACTTGGTGCTAAATGGCCTCACGGGACCGACAAAAGAAGTAGAAGTTACGGCACCGCTGGGGACGAGCGATCACAAAGTGATCATCTTTAAGCTTGACATCGGGAATAGAAAAAGTGCCAAAACCTTAACCAAAACCTTTAACTTTAAAAAGGGCAAATACGATTGCATGAGAGCCATGGTGAAACAACGACTCAAAAAAAAGGTGGATAAACTTGAAACAGTAGAGCAGGCATGGTCCCTACTGAAAACTACTATCACAGAAGCACAAAACCTATACATTCCGAGGATCTCCAAAGAAAGGAGAACAAAGGGTAAGGGAGAACCAGCATGGCTTACCAGACAGGTGAGGGAAACCATACAAAAAAAGAAGGACTCTTTCAAAAAATGGAAACACATGAAAACAACCGAAGCATGGAACAAACATAAAGATGATCAGAAGAAATGTCACAGGGCGGTGAGGGATGCCAAAAAGGACTATGAAGAAAAAATAGCGCAAGAGGCCAAAAACTTCAAGCCCTTCTTTAGATACGTGAAAGGGAAAAAACCCGCAAAAGAGGCGGTGGGACCCCTGGACGATCAGGGAAGAAAAGGGTACATTAAGGAAGATAAACAAATTGCGGACAAACTAAATTCCTTCTTTGCGTCCGTCTTTACGGAGGAGGATACCGCAAAAATACCAGAAACTGTGAAAGTGTTTAGTGGAGTAATAGAAGACAGCCTCACCACAGTTGAAGTAGATTTGGACCAGATATACTACCAGATCGACAAACTTAAAAGTGACAAATCCCCTGGACCGGATGGAATTCACCCGAGAGTCTTAAAGGAATTGAAGGTTGAAATCGGAGAGTTATTGCAAAAACTCGCCAATCTGACAATCAGAACTGGACAGATACCAGATGACTGGAAGATAGCGAACGTCACGCCACTTTTCAAAAAGGGATCAAGAGGAGAACCGGGCAACTACAGACCTGTGAGCCTTACGTCTGTTCCTGGAAAGATGGTTGAAGCACTGATCAAGGATAGCATAGTCCGGCACTTAGATATACACGAATTGCTGAAACCCAGTCAACATGGGTTCAGGAAAGGGAAATCATGTTTAACGAATTTGCTTCAATTTTTTGAGACCGTGAACAAGCAAATTGATAGTGGAATGCCGGTGGACATAATATATTTGGACTTCCAGAAGGCATTCGACAAAGTTCCGCATGAAAGACTTCTCAGGAAACTACAATGCCATGGAATAGAGGGAGATATACACAGGTGGATAGGCAAATGGCTGGAAAACAGGAAGCAGAGAGTGGGCATAAATGGGAAGTTCTCAGACTGGGAGAAAGTGACTAGTGGTGTGCCCCAGGGCTCGGTACTTGGGCCGATCCTATTTAACATTTATATCAATGACCTTGAAGACGGAATATCCAGTGAGATCATTAAGTTTGCAGACGACACAAAGATATGCCGGACAATCAGAACGCAGAAAGATAGCGAAGAACTCCAGAGCGACTTGTATCAGTTAGAGAAATGGGCAGAGCAATGGCAGATGAAGTTCAACGTGGAGAAATGCAAAGTAATGCATTTAGGCAGTAAGAATAAGGAACACGAGTATAGAATGTCAGGAGCAACTCTTGGTAAGAGCGAACAAGAAAGGGACCTGGGTGTACTGATAGATAGGACCCTGAAGCCGTCGGCACAATGCGCAGCAGCGGCAAAGAAAGCGAACAGAATGTTAGGAATGATAAAGAAAGGAATCATGAGCAGATCGGAGAAAGTCATAATGCCGCTTTATAGAGCAATGGTCAGACCACACTTGGAATACTGTGTCCAACATTGGTCTCCCAAACTAAAGAGGGATATAAAACTGCTGGAGAGGGTGCAGAGACGAGCAACGAAGCTAATAAGAGGTATGGAGAACTTGGAATATGAGGAACGACTCAAGAAACTAGGACTGTTCTCCCTTGAGAAGAGGAGGCTGCGAGGGGACATGATAGAGACGTTCAAAATACTGAAAGACATCGATAAAATAGAGCAGAAAAACAAATTATTTACACTGTCCAACGTGACACGGACAAGAGGACATGGTTTAAAGCTAAGGGGGGACAAGTCCAGGACAAATGTCAGGAGGTTCTGCTTTACGCAGCGAGTGGTGAACGCCTGGAATGCTCTTCCACAGGAGGTTATTAAGGAATCCACTGTGCTAGGATTCAAAGGCAAATTAGATGCACATCTCCTTATGAGAGGCATAGAGGGATATGGGTGGTAAAACTACATCAGGTGTATACCTGACTGGGCCTCCGCGTGTGCGGATCGCCGGACTCGATGGACCATGGGTCTGATCCGGAGATGGCAGTTCTTATGTTCTTATGTTATGTTCTAACTTGCTCTTATGCTGCTTAATCCCTCCTCCCAGTTCCTAGTTAATCCAATCAGTGGACTCACAAGGAGTGCCACTCTACCTCTTTATTCAATCCCATTGGTTCTGTAGTTCCCCATTGAAAAATAAACCTCTGTTCTTTCTGTAGTAAAATCTCCGATATATTACCACCCCCCCCCCCCCCCCTAGGGAGATGTACTTGCAGCAAATTGTAAATCCTCTATGTTGAGCTGCCTGCCAGTGGGTAACCAGTGGGATCTCCTGTATTACAAACCTAATGTTGCTCAAATGCTGAGCAATACATAATTTGATTTTTCTTTTTGTGTAGCCAATGTACCACTGACCACACAGGCATTTAATCCCTGAGACTTGAGACGTGTTGCAATCCGCATAAGATTTCAACCAAAATTCTCCCCCAGTAGATGGAACAACTACCCAATCACAAACCAGCACATAATCACAATAAATGCATCCACTACATTTAAATTGACCAACCCTGGCATCCCTAGCAGTAGCACCACATCTATAAGTGGAGAAAGTCTCAGCTAGATTGCGTCCACGAGTGAACGCAAACCGAGGCAGATCACATAAACCCGGATGTCACGGATAACCTTATGAATCAACTGAGCCTGAGGGGAATAAGGTAGTACACCTTTTGCTCTCTATTCCGACCAGAGCTCAATAACAGCCATTCTTTCTGGGTATTCTTGGCCCATTTCACAGCTTTGTTAACCACTCTCCGGGGATACCCCCAGTTCAGAAACCTCCCACTCATTTGATAGTCAAACTCTCGGAGATCCGAACACAACCTTTTTAGCCTCAGAAGTTGTCCTACCGGAACGCTATTTTTTAAATTTTGGGGATGACAACTTACATAATGTAATATTGTGTTGTGGTCCGTGGGTTTTCTAAATATTGAAGTGGTGAACTGACCTTAAGATCCAAAAATTCAATCACACAATCCAACACCGTGGCCTGGAATGTGGAACTGATTATCCAGGTTTTCGCGACAACAAGGGCATTTGCCTGCGTTGTCTGTTGAACTAGGTGTTTGTTATAAGTCAAAGGGTGGTATATCTAATATATTTATAATATTTGTGAAAAAAGTAAGGTTGATTAATAAATTATTAATGTTGTGTGCATATATGTATTAGTTTTTCTCTTCTTCTAAATGTATGTTATGCATATTTATTAGAGATATCTTGAAAACTCAACTGGCTGGGGTCCCCCAGGACAGGTTTAGGAACCACAGCTATATAGCATACATTCTATCTATGTTTTACTCACATTCACAATTTCAGTTTCACACTCTTATTACTCATTTAGGGGCTCCTTTCATTCAAGTGTGTTTAGTCAATGTAGGAATTAATGTTTGCTCTTAGTGTATGGCCATATTAACTTCTTGACACTTAACATATCCTAATTTCTATATTAACTAAATACTGTAGTGTGGAATAGGATAGGGAATGGGTATAAACTGTGCCTTGGATTTAATGCATAGTAACTTACTACATGTTAAAGGTTAACATAGCTGATATTGCAGAGTACTGCTGTCTGATTCTCGATTCAAATTGGTTCAGGGTTTTGGTTTTGTTTTTTGTTTTTTTTAATGGACAATAATTCAGGCCACATCTGCTGGGGTCAGGACCAGCACCATCTCCTTCCCGTACTACTCTCCCACTTTCTGCTGCTGCTTTCCCAAAGCAGCAGCAGCAATGGCAACAAACTGAAACAGATGGGCTCTAGGACCTTCCCATATATACCTGCGGCTGCCAGCCTGCCCTCTCCGACATCAGATATGTATATGTATGGGAAGGTACTGTAGCTGGTCTGTTTGAGTTTGCTGCTGCTGCTGTTGCTGCTTCAGGAAAGCAGCAGCAGTGGTGGGTGTGCTAGGGGGCAGTCGCTGGTGGATATAGGGTGGGGGAGAGAGATGGGCAAACAAATACTTGTGGATATGGGGTGAATGGGAGAGGGGTGCAGATGTTTGTGGAAGATGGGTAGGGGAGAGAAAGGAGTTAGACATTGGTGGAAGTCGGGTGGGAGGAGAGAGAGGGGCAGAAGCTGGTAGAAATGGTTTGGAGTGAAGGAGAGAGGGCAGATTCTGTATAGAAGTGGGAAGATGCTAGATGGAAGTTGAGAGGGAATAAACTGTATAGAAGGATGGAGACAGAAGCCTAAATTGAAGTGGGTGGAGATAGTTTCAAGTTTAATAAATTATTTGATTTGATCGCAAAATCATATTTCGATGCGATTTACAGCAAATAACAAATCGAATAAAAATAATAAAATCCATATACATCACATAAAATACTACTATACATTAATACATTAGGGAAGAAGGGAGTATAAAATACAATATTAAAAAATAAAACAGTAAATAAAATCAGGTATAGGTTTAATATACACAGGAAGGGAAACAAGTACCCACATATTTCAAAGAACAGGTTCCACCTATTTCAATGAACCTCCACATCCTGCCCACAAGTATAATAAAGCCGGTTTATTGAAAAGCATCTTTAAAAAGCCAGCCCTTTAGAAGGCTTTTACATTTATTCAGTAATTTTTCCTCTCTTAGGTTAATTGGAAGTAAGTTCCAGATTTGTGGGGCCGCAACAGAAAAAATCATGTCTCTCCTAGAGTAGATCACTTTTAAAGAGGGAACTATTAATAGGGCTTTATCCTCTGATCTTAACGATTTAAATGGGGAGTAAGGTATTAAATATCTTTCCAGAAATGTCGGGGCTTTATTTATGAGTATTTTATGAGTAAGTAAGGCTATCTTATAGGAGATTCTATGAATTACTGGCAGCCAGTGTTTCTCCTTTAAAAGTGGTATCACGTGATCAATTTTTTTCTTTTTCATAATTATTTTTATTGCAGTATTTTGAATGATGGAAAGGGGAAGTGAAAGGGGGGAGACGGAGCAGGCTTTATGGAAGGGGGAAGAGACAGTGGAAGGAAATACTGGTGGAAGGAGCAATACACTGTGGAGATGCTGGATGTAAAGGAGAACAGGAGGCAGACACTGTATAGAAGGGGGCAGGTATTGGATGGAAGAGGGGAAAGAAATAAGCAGATATTGGGGGGAGACAGGAAGGAGGGAAGTAATGATGGAAAGGGAAAGAAAGGGCAGGTATAGGACGAAAACACCGTATAGAAGGGAGAGAGAAAGAGTGCAGAGTTAGTGAAAGACTGGGAATAAGGAGAAGTAAAATAGGAGATCCAAGGTGTGGGAAAGAGATGGAAAGCTTCCAGTAGACCGTTAAAGAGAGGGAACTTGAAATCTAAGTAGTAAGAATGAGTTAAATCTGGACATACAGGTTAGAAAAATAAATTTAAGAATGCCGATAGGAAAAGGAGGAGAGAAAAATCCTGGCAAGAGACTTAAGACGGAGGAAAGCAGAAACCAGAGAAATAAATGGCCAGAAAACAAAGGTAGAAATATAATTGTATTTTTAATTCAGAATAAAGTAGTATGGTACCCATGTTTATAAAGGTTAATAAACATAAATAGGAAATAAAATTAAGATCTTTTCATTGGACTAAATTTAATACATTTTTGAGCAACTGTCAGACACCAAGACTTTCTTTCTCAGTTCAGGACAGCTTACTGTCTTGACCTGGGAAAGGAGGTGTTGGCCTCTGAGAGCAGAAATGTTTTAAGTCCTTTCAATAAAACAGTTTATTTTCCATTTTTAATTTGTGTTTGTAATTCTTGATTTGTAATGTACAGTGCATGTAATACCATCAGGGTAATGTAACAGAGAATTTTTTGCTCACAACAACTCAGTCTTTTTGTGAATCGAATTGTGTTGAATCAAAAAATTGATTCAACTGACAAAATCGAATCAAAATTTTTTTTCCTGAATTGGACAGCACTACTGCAGAGTAGTTAATGCTATCTCAGTAGATGGTGCTAAGTGTCTGTACGTTATATGTAATGCAGGTAACACGTGGTAAGTGTATTGTCTTTGTGTTAACTATGGGAAGATGCTGGGCACATTCTCAACAGTTAATACAGAGGCTTTACCAGACATTAGTAGAAAAAATTGCATTATATATAGTATTTATAACCCGCCATAGCCTCAAAAGGGTTCATAGCAGTTTACAACAAGAATAACTGATCATACTCAGGAAGAACATGCAGCCATAGTGATCTCTGAAATAAAAATATTTTAAGATGCTTGTGAAATAACCTATAGTCAGTAAGACGCTTCAAAATAGCTGGTAAGGAATTCCATCAGTTAGCCACTTGATATATAAAGGTTGAAGACAATATCATCTTATACCTATCTCTATTCATGCTTGGATAATGTAACAGAATGTCTTTAGATTGTCCTCCTACTTTTCTTGTTGATATTTAACTACCAATGACATATATGATGACGCAGAGCCATAAAAAATTTGAATCTGGTTCTAGGTTCTACTGGCAGCTACTGAAGTCTTATCAGAAGTGGAGTGATTCTCTCAAGCCTTGATAATGCAAAGTAACTGCAAAATTTTAACACCTGTCAGTAAAAGAGTCCCTTAATCACTTCTCTTAGACTTCGACTCCTTTCACTTTCAACCCTTTTCCACCTATCAATCTCTCATCTACTCAGACGCACAATACAAGGGGCTATGTGAAGGCTCAAGACTGGATATTAAGATGTGCAGTACTGGTATAGTGCATTGGTAAGCAGAAACAACTGTAAAACTATCTGGCACTACTAAATATAGCTATTTCTCAGCCATGGAAGCCGATTTACAAATATGCAGGGTAATTTTATAAACTATTTCCTGCAGGTAAACATGTTTTATGTGCATAAACAGTCTCTTTATAAAACTACCCCATGGGTTGTGAGCATAATGTAGGCTTGGTGGTTTGTCATGTCTAGTTTTATGCAACCCAAACATAGGTGTTCTTAGGGGAGAAGCTTAGGTGGATCATGGGTTAAAGTAACAAAATACATGGGTTGTTTATAAAGTCGTAGTAGCTGATCCTTTTGTTTGATTGAGTGGCATTTGTTTGCCGGTTGTATATCGACCTTTTCTCCTGAGTCAGCACTTTTTACAGTGAAACAAGGCTCTTGTCGAAGGAAGGTCTTATTGAGGGAAGTACATATCAAGTAGCTCCCTAGCCAGAAGTTGGATTACAAATATCTGTGGTTTGGAACCCCTTTTGGATCTCAGCTTTTGGACATGATTTCTTCTTTCTGAGCTAAGTATTTGAGGAGCTTTTCTGCTTGACTGTGTTCACTATGTCCAGGTTTTTTTAGCGTGTGTCACCTGAACCTTTTAGAACTTTTGTTTGCTTTACAGGCTGGTGTGGATTAGTTCCTTTGAGGTTTGTTTTTTTTTACTGCGTCTTCCCCTCCCTCCCTGCCCCACCAGATAAAGGAGCCTGTGATTTAACTCTTTTGAAGCTGGTTCTAGCTCTATGGATTTGCAGTGACTTTGTAGCCCTGCTTTAATTTCTGAGGCTCACTTATTTAACATTGGATGTGTTCAGCTTCTAAGTGGCCACTCTGTTGAAACTTTTACTTGCCAAGTGTTTGTGTATTGTTTATAAAGTAGTCGTGTACGTTTGCACTTGTAAAATTATCCCCCACATTGCTTGTGTCTTTCCTTCACACCACACATAGACACTTGGTAATGAATTTAGTAATCAAGTTTTTGGGTCCTGCCATGAAGCTCATATTAAGGCAAAATCCCTCATCTGAATAGGCATGTGATGATGGTCCTCAGAAAGGAGTTCTGTAAAATCATACTGTGTTCTCCTCAGGTCTTTGTAATAACTATTAGCTCTTTTGCCCTGGCTATTAACTTAATTCTTATTTTTTGCATCAAGCTTTTGACTTGAAAGATTATTAAAGTGATACCTGTTAGTGCAGCATAGCAAATTATTGAGCACACATTCAGCCTTCTGAAAATCCCTTTTATAGTGTCACCTCCACTGATGACCTTTCTGATGCTGGGAACTGCCAAAGTGTGCAGTATTTATCTGCCACCTTGTTTTGTTCTAGGCTTTTAAAAAATATTCTAACAAACATGAAAGATTTCCCTAGCTGCTATACTGTGCATTCTCACTGTAAGCATGTTCTATAGTCATGGATTCACTTATTCACAAAAAAATAAAGAGTAATCCATTTTCACTATTCATGGGCATTTTTGCTTATTCACAGCCATGCACAGTGTGTTCCCATGAGGATGAAGATATTCATAGTGAGTATTGTTAGTACATACTGTATTTAAAAAAACCCAACCAAAATTGTGTATAAAATACATTTATAAAATATGCAATATAATAAGTAAGCTGATCTTTACAAGAAGAGTGAATAAAATAATGAGTTTATGGTGTTAGAAAGCAACAGTTTACAGCGAACAGGGCTGCACAGAAATCAAATCCTTTTTTCCCTTTGGGAGCATTGGTTCCATATTTGCGTTTTCAGTATTCACAAGGTTTTCTAGAAACCTAACCCCAGCGAATAGCGAGACCGCACTGTACACTTATGCTGTTTTCTTTTAATTATATATATATAAAAAATTACATGCATAAAACTGTATTAGGTGATAGCCATTCCATTTAGTCTGTTCAGTTATTGCAGTCTAGAATGGAGGAATGCAACCTAGTTGTCAACTTTGTAAGTTATCTCCCCTTACACAGCACAGTTTTAATGAAACTGTTGTTTATTAATTTCCTCCAATTGATTCCTATCTGACTGAGCAATAGATCTGATTTAGTGAAAATCTCTTTTAATGTTATACTTTGTGACAGGGAGAGCCTTATCTTAACAGCGGAAATCCTGCAGTGCTCTGAAACTGTATCTAAACCTGCTCCTAGAAACAATCAGGGTAAGGAAATACCTCTGATGAATAAATCCAAATGAAGGATAGCACTGTATTGACCCAATTTATCCTTGCCTAGCACTAGCTTATGAATAGCTAAGGACAGGCAACTACAAGTCCCAGCAGGCACTAGGCAGGTGGTAGCAAAACCCAGAACCGGATTAGCTCCTGCAGTTAACCCAGCTGTGGGCAGGGCTAATCAACAGAGAAGCTATCAAGGCTCAGTAGCAAAGAGCTCCAGGTGCTCAGCTGAACCTAGGAGATCAACTTTCCCAAATCTCATCTACAACCGACCCAGTCTCTTCCCTTCATCGGGGCGGTCCTGGACACCATTCAGCTTCGAGCATTCCTTCCGCCTCAGCGCCTGGATGCTCTTCTTCATCTCTGCCAGTCTGTGTCTTCTCGCCAGTCCATCTCAGCGAGACACATGATGACCCTCCTGGGCCACATGGCCTCTACGGTTCATGTGACGCCGTTTGCCAGACTCCATCTCAGGATTCCTCAGTGGACCCTGTCGTCTCAATGGTCTCAGGTGTCGGATCCGTTGACTCGACACATCATCGTCACTCCTGCTCTTCGGCAGTCTCTACTTTGGTGGATGACCTCTTCGAATCTATCCAGAGGTTTGCTGTTTCACACTCCTCCCCACCAGAAGGTTCTCAGAACCGATTCCTCGACCTATGCCTGGGGAGCACATCTGGATGGTCTTCGCACTCAGGGATTCTGGACCAGTGTGGACCGACTCCATCAAATCAATCTTCTGGAGCTCAGAGCCATCTTCAATGCTCTTCAAGCTTTTCAACATCTGCTTCACGACATGGTGTCCTCATTCGAACAGACAACCAGGTCGCCATGTATTATGTCAACAAGCAGGGGGGCACGGGGTCGGCCCCCCTCTGCCAGGAAGCTCTCAGAGTCTGGGATTGGGCGGTCCGCCACAACGCCTTCCTCAAAGCTGTCTACATTCAGGGGAAGGACAATGTTTTGGCAGGCAACTTGAGTCGTCTTCTACAGCCTCACGAATGGACTCTCCATTCCAATCCCCTTCATCAGATCTTTGCAGAATGGGGGACGCCTCAGATAGACCTATTTGCGGCTCCCCACAACTTCAAACTGCCTCAGTTTTGCTCCAGGATTTACACTCCTCATCGCCTCGAGGCAGATGCCTTTCTACTGGATTGAGGGAATCGCTTCCTGTATGCGTTTCCTCCATTTCCTCTCATTCAAAAGACTCTGGTCAAGTTGAGATCAGACCATGCCACCATGATTCTGATTGCTCCTCGGTGGCCCAGACAACCTTGGTTCTCCCTTCTACTTCAACTCGGCAGCAGGGAGCCGGTGCTTCTTCCAGTGTTTCCTTCACTACTTACTCAACATCAAGGTTCACTGCTTCATCCCAACCTGCAGTCTCTCCACCTGACAGCTTGGTTCCTCTCAACGTAACCCCTCACCTGTTTTCCCAGGCGGTGAGGGATGTCTTGGAGGCTTCCAGGAAGCCCGCTACTCGTCAATGCTACTCCCAGAAGTGGACTAGATTTTCTTCTTGGTGTGTTTCTAATTCTAAGGAGCCTCAGCGAGCCTCTCTATCCTCTGTATTGGACTATCTTCTACACCTGTCTCAGTCTGGTCTCAAGTCAACATCTATACGAGTCCACCTGAGTGCTATTGCGGCTTTTCATCAGCCTCTACATGGGAAACTCTCTCCTCTCATCCTGTGGTTTCCAGATTTATGAAAGGAATTTTTCATGTCAATCCTTCTCTCAAACCGTCTCTAGTGGTTTGGGATCTCAATGTTGTCCTTTCTCAGCTTATGAAACCTCCTTTTGAGCCTCTGAGAAAGGCTCCACTAAAGTTTCTCACTTGGAAAGTGGTTTTTCTGGTGGCCCTCACATCTGCTCGCAGGGTCAGTGAGCTTCAGGCCTTGGTGGCGGACCCACCTTTCACTGTATTCCATCATGACAAGGTGGTTCTCTGCACTCATCCGAAATTCCTACCTAAAGTGGTTTCTGAATTTCATCTCAACCAATCTATTGTACTTCCAGTGTTTTTTCCAAAGCCTCATTCTCATCCTGGAGAATCAGCTCTTCATACTCTGGACTGTAAACGTGCTTTGGCTTTCTACCTGGATCGCACCAAACCACACAGAACTGCTCCCCAACTTTTCGTCTCCTTTGATCCAAGCAAGTTGGGACGACCTGTATCGAAGCGCACCATCTCCAACTGGATGGCGGCTTGTATCTCTTTCTACTATTCCCAGGCTGGATTACCCCTTTCCTGTAAGGTCACAGCCCATAAGGTCAGAGCAATGGCAGCCTCGGTAGCCTTCCTCAGATCGACACCGATTGAGGAGATTTGTAAGGCTGCCACTTGGTCCTCGGTTCATACATTCACCTCTCATTATTGTCTGGATACTTTCTCCAGAAGGGATGGACAGTTTGGCCAAACAGTGTTACAAAATTTATTCTCCTAAGTTGCCAACTCTCCCACCATCCCATTGAGGTTAGCTTGGAGGTCACCCACTAGTGAGAATACCTGCCTGCTTGTCCTGGGATAAAGCAATGTTACTTACCGTAACAGTTGTTATCCAGGGACAGCAGGCAGCTATTCTCACATCCCACCCACCTCCCCTGGGTTGGCTTCTCTGCTAGCTACCTGAACTGAGGAGACACGCCTGGACCATCGGGCGGGAAGGCACTGGCGCATGCGTGGTGCGGGCATCTCGAAACTTCTGAGTTTCTTCAAGCAAGACATGCTTGCAAGATGTCCGTATCGGGGCTCTGTCGGATGACATCACCCACTAGTGAGAATAGCTGCCTGCTGTCCCTGGATAACAACTGTTACGGTAAGTAACATTGCTTTTTGGGGAATAACATCATTTGTAAAGGCTAATTCTGCCGCTCAGGGAAAGTGACAATGCTCTCCATTTAGCTTACTGTAATTTAGTAAGGTTAAGTAGAAGTGTGATATTAGCATAATACAATTGCTACAGGTAAGAGGGTAACTGAATACCCATCTCAAGGAGAAGTATGTCCCCCAACCCTGCATTAAGGACTCATCAGTGGACAAGGCTTCCCATAGTCAGTTTGAATCTCCGAAAAATAATCATATTCTATAAAGCTTCCTAAAGGAGTAGGGAGGAACTGATAGGGCTGTAAGATGTGGTCAAGAAAATCATCTGCACAACAGAGATCTGGATTATGTAATATTTCTGTAATTAAAGGATCCAGCATGAGCACAGAAAGCACTAGTGATAATGGGCAGCTCTGCTATGCTTTCAGTTCATGATACAGTGTTGTGATGGCATCTACAAAAGGACCAGTAAAACCCCATATATAAAATTTATGTAAAACCCCATATATAAAATGTCAGTGCCTCTTCAGCATCAAAACTGATAAAAAGGGAAGTCTTCCCTGGGACACAAATCTTCTCCAATGTATCCAAAACTGTTGTGATGTTCTTCACAAATCCCACCTGAGGGTCTGCAATCAAAGTTGGTTGTACTTGTTCTAGCCTACTAGCTAAGACTTTTGCTAACAATTTGGCTTTAGTGTAGAGAAGGGAAATAGGCCTAGCCAGCAGATTATTCTTCCACCCTAACTGTATCCCCACCCTGGCACCCTGTTTGTCTGTTTAGATTGTAAGCTCTTTCGAGCAGGGACTGTCTTTTTGTGACTCTATAGTGCTGCGTACGTCTGGTAGTGCTCTAGAAATAATAGTAGTAGTATTATATGAGTTGGCTAACAAAGGATCATTCCCAGGTTTGGGAAAAACTACAATCTGTGCCATCACTAACTTATCTGGCAGGGTCTGAAGTTCTATGATCTTATTAAAAACCACTACCAGAACAAGTAGAATATTATCTAACAATAACATATACAATTCAACCCTATAGTCATTTATTCCTGGCACCTTGTGTAGCGCACACAGTCTAATTGCCAAAATGAGTTCTTCATCCCTTAGAGGTGTACTGATCTTTGCAGATCCCCTTCCTTAGAGGTGCACTGATCCTTGCAGATCCCCTTTAATGAATAGGAAGATCAATATTTGAAAGATAGGCTCCAAGCCATAGTCCAAGTTAAGATGACTCTCTATCAAGTACAACCACTCAAATAGTTCTTAAAAAATCCACATCCTCCCATTCTAATTTCCCTTTTTCTTTCTTAAGCGGTAAAATCTGAGTAGGCCCTTCCCAGGTTTTAATTGACCTCGATAGCAGTTTTCTTCTTTTGTTCCCATGAAATTGATAATATTTAGCTGATTTCTTCACACGCTGATGCAAGAGCTCATTAAGTCCAGATTGTGTGGCTAACAATTGGAACTTATGAGAAGCAGAGGGGTGACAACCACTAGCCGACACCCTTTTATTAATTACTGTTCCAAATACAGTATTGCTTTATCCCTGGTTTTCTTTTTATAACTTGAATAATCAGTGATATCCCCCTTTAAGACCATTTTAGCGGTATCCCAATATAAAATAAACGCAAATATTGAATTGCTTCAATTTAGATTGGTATTGGATATACCACTAGATCTTATTACTATATCATCTTCCACCAGCAACAGTTCAGTAAATTATCTACAAGAAATCATTAGAGATCTATGTTTGAATGCCTTAAATCTAATTATCTTAGGTGATTTCAATATTCACTTTGTTAATCCAACAACATCAATAGATATTTTACTACATGTGTCTCAGATTTAGACTTGACTACCCATATCATTAAACCCACACATAACAGTGGATATACTATTGACCCAATTATGTCTCTTAAATTGATTAAATTCTTGATCACAAAAACTAGGATTTTGTCTTTGCCATGGAGTGATCACTCACTTATTGTTTTTTCTTTCAGAAGTAATAGCCTCCGGCTGGCCTATCTTTCTAGACAATTTTTCTACAGATATCTGAATATAATCACTCCTACATCTTTAATTAACCATTCTCAATTAAATCTGAATGTATTCAGACTCTCTTACTCAATGAACAGATTTCAACATGGAATGATACTCTTAAATCCATCCTAGACAAAGTTGCTGCACAACTACCTTGTATACAACAATAGATATCAAAAACAAAAAAAATCCATGGTTTACAAAAGATCTATTGGACTTGAAAAAGCAAGTCCAACAAGCAGAACGTAAATGGCTACAAAACATAAATTTATTTTTCTTGTGTTTAAATCAACAGCTAATGCATACAAAAAAGCAATTAAAATAACAAAAAAAAATCTTACTATGATAAAATTTAAAAAGCACCAAATACATAGATTCTATATAGAACTTTAAAAACTTTAACATCATATCAAATGACCAAGATGAAACACTACCAACTGCTCAAAATCTGGCAGACTGCTATCAAATTAAAATTAGAAATATAAGGAAGACATTTCTCACAGGAAACTCATACTTCACATCCTTTAGATATTGCCTTAAAGTATTCTTTAAGTAGTAATATGGAATGATTTAACCTGCCAAATCAGGAACAGCTTTTAAGACTCATATCTAAATTATAAACTACAGCTTCACCTTCGGATCCCATTCCTTCGAATCTCCTTAAAAAATTGCTTCAGTCATTTTTACCATTTATACACTCAATGGTCTTAACTAGTCTTCAGTCTGTGATCAATGGAAACATGTTTTCATACATCCAAGATTAAAAGGCAGATCAAAGAACATATCAGATCCAAGTAATTATTGGCCTATAGTAAATCTCTCATTTATGTAAAAAAATTGTGGAATCTGTTGTATATCAACAATGACAAGATTTTGTGGATATAACATAGGTTTTACATCCACATCAGACAGCTCTTCGCTATCACCATAGTACCGAAACTGCTTTGATAGGCATTATATTTTACATTCATAGAGCTTTTGATCGGTATAAAAATGTATTGATGGTATCTTTTGATTCATCTTCCGCATTCGATCTTATAGATCATTCACTATTACTGGAATGTCTTCAAGAAATTGGTATTTCAGAAATTGTGTTAATTTGGTTTACTTCATATTTGTCGAATTGCATGTATTCAGTTATTATGCAAAATGAGACATCTACACCAAATTCTCAGGGTTCAATACTATCACTGTTACTATTTAACATTTATCTTGCTCTGCTTTTAACTTTGGCACAATCCATAGGGTTTACTATGTACGTCTATGCAAACAACATTAAAATCTTTTATACGCTTTATTCACATTCTTCCTCAGAGATAGCAAGTATAAATGAAAAACTCGATAAATCTCAAAATGGTTAATTGACCATCGACTTAAAAGTCATCAATTATGATATTGTCACCTTCTGATGGTGTTACTTTACCTCAAACAAATTAAAATAATTAATATTATGGTTTCTATTTAACATCTACAAAAATTCTTGGGATATTTGATTCAAAACTAACCTACCAATTGCAGATTTCTAGTGTGGTAAAAAGTTCATTTTTTAAACTGAGACTAATAAGATCAATTTGAGATCTACTTTATCCTGGGGCTTTAAATATATTAGTAAACTTGATCACCTCACCCCATATTGGAAAACAGTGCATTGGCTGCCAATTAACCATTGTATTACTTACAAAATACTTTTATTAATCTTTAAGGTCTTATTGATCGATGAACCCCCCCCTCCCCTCCATCTGGCACATCTTTGGAATTTATATGTATCATCAAGAAAATCAGAGACATCTTATAATTCCATCATATCATGAAATAGTTCATGAACATATTAGAGAAGCAACTTTTTTTATGTTAAGAGTCCTCAACTTTGTAACGGTGTACTGTTAACAATCAGATTGTTAGGAAATTTAGATAAATTTAAAACTGAATCAAAAATATTCCTTTTTTCAGATGCTTACAAGAATAGATAGTAGCAGATCAGTTTCGAGAGAATCATGGACAGACTTGTAAAGATTTGATTTTATGGCTTTTCTGTATTGATTAGTCTGTGTAATTTTACTTTACTTTATTTTTATATGATTTTATGTAGCTTTTTAAAATTGTATGGTCTTTTAGATTGTAAGCTGCCCAGAAGGTTTTGACCCTTGGAGCAGGATAGTAAATTTGAATAAACGTGCAAACTTGAATGTTGGTTGATGGATTGATAGTCCACCCATTTTTGCTGAACATATTCTCCAAATTGTGCATAAAAATTTTAGTATAAAGGGAATTTCCAATATCTGGCCAGTTGGGGCTCCAACTGGACATCTAATTCTACCCACAGAATAGCATGGTCGGATCTCAGTAGGACCAATGATCGCTTTTAGAGTTTTAGAAAACAACCCCCTAAAGGTTAAGATAAAATCGATGCAAGAATGTGTTCCATGAGCCTGAGACTTATGAGTAAAATCCCTATCAGAAATGTAAAGTACAGGCAGTCCTCGAGTTGCAAACGCCTGACTTAAGTACAACTCGTACTTAAAAACATGGTTGCAGCTTCATTGATGTCACTGATTAGTATTTCCAGTGGCATAAACTTCTACAGTTCTGTAGCAGATTCAGGAATTATGCATAGCAACAACAGTGTGTGGTTGTGGATGATGTACCTTAGAGCAGTGTTTTTCAACCTTTTTACACCCATGGGTCGGCAGAAATAAAAGAATTATTTTGTGGACCGTCAAACTACTAAGACTGAAATTTAAAAAAAAAACACATTTCTGCCCTGTTTTCGCGAGCTCGGTCCCCGCAAACCATCTGATCCCATCAGCACAAGCCTCAGTTATGATTTTATATTGAACGTATTTTATTAAAGTATAAAAAGAAACAATATTCTGTACAATTGTCATTTTATAAATATAAATATACAGAGCAAGAACCAACAAAATCTCTGTCTCCCCTCCCCTTCACATATATCCCCTCTACTATCAAGAAAACTGAACAAGCCAAATTATTACAGAATGCTACACAGAAATATCATGCTAAAAGAATACTGCAGTCACACATGACAGGAATAGTGTTAGGGGAGTGCTCCCTGGTCAGAAAGAGCCCTGAGCTAGCTGGAAGCTAAAGAAGCACTACCTGGGCTTTGCAGTCCCCAGTTATGCCTCTATCAGGATATATATTTCAAATCTGATATATTCTAATGACAAAATAGAAATAAAATGATTTTTTTCTATCTTTTTGTTATCTCTGGTTTCTGCTTTTATCTTCTTTTTATTCTTTTCCTTCCAGCGTCTGCCCTGTCTCTTCAATCCTGCATCTGCCCATTCCAACCACTGTCTGCCCTTCCAGAAACTGTCTGTCTCCCCCTGCCTTCTCTCCTCTAGACCCCCCCCTTTTGGTCTGGCATCTATCATCTTCCATCTGTTCCTTCATGATCTGGCATCTTTTTCCTTTCATCTCTCTTTCCCTCCCCCCTGTGGTTTTTAGCATCTCTCTCTTCTCATTTCCTCTGCTCAGATCTGATATCTCTGTCTCCTTCCCCGTTTTCTGGCATCTCTCTCTCCTCTCTCTTCCCTTTCCTTCTCTGGTCTTCCTTCTGTATTTTCTGCCTCCATCTAAATTAAATTATTTCTTACTATGCAGTCCTCAGTTTCCCTCTATTCACTGTGTCTACCCACAGCATGCCACCCCTTTCCTTCACCCCTCCACTATCTCACTAACTCTATCTTCTTCCCCCATCCAGCATATGTCCTTTTTCTTTATCCCTCCTTCCATCCAGTATGTGTTCTCTTTCTCCACTTCCATTCAGCATTTGCTCTCCCTTCTCTCCACTTTCATCATCTGCCCCTTCTCTCTCTTTCTCCCCACAGTCCCTCCTGTCGGCCCCCCTGAAAGCGCCTGAGCTAATCAGATCCTTAGGCCCTTCCCCGGTGCATCCCATGATGCACTGGGAAGGGGCAAGCCCGCCATTGCAGCGGAGGCAGGCCTGCCAGCCGGACGCAGGTAGAAGCCATCCATCTGGCTGTTGATTCCAGGTTAGGAGGGTCCAGGTAGGGGTGGGGAGGTTCTGGGGGTGGGGGCAAATGTTTAGGGGAGGTGGGGGTGTTGGCAGGTGGGATTGGGCATCCGTCCTGCCTTTGTTCATTGGGGGGGGATCACAGGGTGTCATCAGGAGAGATTGGACATCCCTTCTGCCAGGGAACATTGGGGTGGGTTCAGTGATGCCAGGCAGGAGGGACTGGGCATACCTCCTGCCTGCGATTGTACAGGGGTGAGGAATGGATGGCCGCTAAACTTATCACAGCAGAGAGATTCCTTGCCACAATAAGCTCAGCGGCCCCATCTGCTTACAATGTAGGCCAGCATTTTGCTGGCCTACATTGTACACATCTACTGCTGGCCTAGGGAGACACGTACGGCCGCCTAGGTCCGCCTAAAGCTACTTCCGGGCCAAGCCATGCTTATGCCTAGCCTTAGGTGAGCTTATGCGGGCTTGTGCGCCTCCAATGTAGGCATCCTGCCTTGGGAGGTTGTTTTTTTTAAAAAACGTGTGTCCTGATTGGCTGGTTAGGCAGCAGTTGGCCACCTACAATCAGGACATCGTTTATAGAATCCGGGCCTAATTGCTGACCATTCACACTCGCCTGCACAATTACAAAACATCCTGTTATATCTGTAATTGTGTATTGAATTTAATAACCTGTTATCTATGCATCATTATATCCAGGTTTTAGATCTTCTTAGTCAGGAGTCCCCAAAATCCCTCCTTGAGGGCCGAATCTAGTCGGGTTTTCAGGATTTCCCCAATGAATGTACATGAGATCTATGTGCATGCACTGCTTTCAATGCATATTCATTGGGGAAATCCTGAAAACCCGACTGGATCCAGCCCTCAAGGAGGGACTTTGGGGACCCCTGCCTAAGAAGATCTAAAACCTGGATATAATGATGCATAGATAACAGGTTATTAAGTTCTTAGGAAATAGAGCCATAAGGAAGAATTTTAAACCATCGGTTTTTAGACCCTTTGTTCAAACTTTGCTTTTATCTAGACTTGACTATTGCAATATTGTTTGTGCTAGTTGCTCTAAGTTTCTTTTCAATCAATTACAAATTATTCAGATTATAGCTGTCCGGTTAATTTTTGGATTATACAGATATGACTCTTAAAGATTTTTATTCTCTGTTGCATTGACTTCCTATGGAAGCCAAATACAATTGAAAGTAGGCATTACAGTTTTTAAGGTACTGATTGAGGATGCCCCATCTTATTTGTCTGAATTAATTTCTTTGCTTCATGGATCTAAATAGTCTTGTAATACACTTATGTTGCATTTTCCCACAGTTTATAAAAGTCATGAATCAACTTTTTTTCTTTACCATATCATATGGCAGCAATTTGGAACACCCTACCTACCACCATAAAATTATGTAGAAATTATTTAGGTGCCGGAATCACGCCTCTGTAGGTGCTTTAGGCTGCCTAATGCCACTGTTGGCATGGCTAATGCTGGAAGTGGCATTAGGCGGCTTAAAGCGCTGACATAGGCGCGATTCACGACAAAGATAGGTGCCAGAAATGTAGGCCTAGAAAACCTTGGTCTGCATTTCTCGCACTTATCTTTCACAGAGGTGCGATTCTCTATTCAGCACCGTCACATGATTGACATGTGATCAGCGGCCATTGATATTGGTGCACTATAGAGAATCCAGGCCTTAGTGTTTTGCAAAAAATCAGAAAACCTATCTTTTTCATAAATATGGTTTGTTAGGTAGAGAATGATATTTTTTGCATGGATCTAATCTCTCTTATTGTTGTAATCTGCCTAGAATTAAGAACATAAGAATAGCCTTACTGGGTCAGACAAATGGTCCATCAAGCCCAGTAGCCCGTTCTCACGGTGGCCAATCCAGGTCACTAGTGCCTGGCCAAAACCCAAGGTGTAGCAATATTCCATGCTTCCCCCGTGTCTTTCTCAATAACAGACTATGGACTTTTCCTCCAGGAAGTTGTCCAAACTTTTCTTAAAACCAGCTATGCTATCCGCTCTTACCACATCCAGAGCTTAACTATTCTGTGAGTGAAAATTTTTTTCCTCCAATTGGTTTTAGAAGTATTTCCCTGTAAGGTATCAGCAGAATATAAGACCTGGTTAAAAGTTAGTTATAGCATCTATAAGGGGTCCAGAAAAAATGGGACCTGAATGTTTTTCCAAATAGCTGAAAACCAAATATACTATTATTATATAAAGATTATCACTATTATTAACATTGTTTAAATTTTTGTGACAAAATAAGGCATACAGCGTTTGCTAAGAGTTTCCTAATAAAAGGCTCCTTTTACAAAGGTATGGTACTAGCTGCTGCTTTGAGAATTCCTCTGATGCCCAGAGGGATTTAATGGGGGTTGGAGTGTTTGCTGCACAGCAGCCGCTACCATGGCGTTGTAAAAGGGGGTGAAAGATTGGACTAATGTATTTTTAAAGCTCATGCTAAATGTTTGAACAATTGCAAAGTATTTTGGAACTATGCAAAGGGTCTCATTTAAACCGACCACTTAGATTCAATAAATGGTGCCCAAAAAAATCATCATGCAGTGTTATTTTGTAATAGGCACTTAAAGATGAGCACCCATTATAAAACTAGCATTGAGTATCAATTTTAGTGCCCGAATTTGGGCACCATGAATTAAACCTGCTGTAATTCCTGGTGCCCAATTTGGGCGTACATCTCCGGTATTCTATAAAAATATATGCAAATTTTAGGAATGCTCTGGATCAACCCATGTACCTCTCATGGCAAAAGCCCTTTTTTGGTTTCCATGCTATAGGATTTGGGCTTACATTATTATAGAATAGGGCATAGTAAGATGTAAAGTATCCATGCCTGAGAAACTCCCTAACCCCCTACTTGTCTGTCTGTTTGATTAGATTGTAAGCTCTATTGAGCAAAGACTGTCTCTTGACTGTTTTAATGTACAGCGCTGCATAAGTCTAGCAGTGCTATAGAAAAGATAAGTAGTATGTTCAAGATCATCTTAACATAGGGTAAGGAAGAGGTACTGAAGGTCAAACTGGAAAGAGGAAATGAAAAAAAGTATTTACACTGGTGTGATATACAGGACACCTTCACAGATGAAAGAGGTGGACATAGATTTAATAGAAGACATTCCAAATATAGCTGTAAAAAGGAAAGTACTACTAATAGGTGATTTTAATATGCCAGATATTGATTGGGGTATCTGTTTTGCAGGATCTAGAAGTAGGAAGATCCTGGATTTTCTACAAGGAGGTCCCAAAAAACAGAGGGGTCATTCCATGCTAAATGGTCCCCACCATTATGTTTCAGATTTTGCTCAAAATTTGTACCTAGAATAGTCGGTACAAAGAGGATTTTCCTAAGATTTTAGATTCCTAAATGCAATAGTCATGTTTGACCCACTTGTTTGGCTGGATGTTGGCAGTATTATGCACAAGATGAATAAAGTGCCATTTTTAGCTGCTTGTAAAATTGAGAATAATTGATCAAGAGTGCTAATTTTTGGTAGTCCAGCATCACTTTTGTGCTAGTTGCAGTGATGCTAGTGTGAGCATCATGAATACAAAAGCCCAACTTAAGTGGAGGTATATTAGGCCAGGGTTTCTTGACCTTAAATATTGGTGCTTAATTCAATGGACATCAATCCAAACTCCTAACCATGCCTACTTTTCAGATAGGCGCCTTAGTGTAGGCACCTGCTGACTAATTACTTTTTAAAAATTGCTTTCAATTATCAGCACTAATTAACCAATTAAAAAACTTAAGTTAGGCACCTACATCAGTTGGTGCCATTTATAGAAGCAGGACCATTATCTCCAAATGGAGAAGACTTGGAGCAGTGTGAATCTTCCAAGGAGTAGCTGGCCTGCCAAAATTACTCCAAGGACAGAGCATCAACTCATCCAGGGAATCATAAAACATCCAAAGAACTGCAGGCTTCACTAGCCTCAGCTAAGATCAGTGTTCATTACTTTGCAATAAGAAAGAAACTTGGCAAAAATGGGATTCATGGGAGAGTAGCATGACAGAAACTTCTGCTACTCATCTCACAGTTGCAAAAATGCACATGGATAAACCCCAAGCTCTTTGAGATAATGTCATGTGGATAAATGAGTCAAAAGTTAGCTCTTTGGATAACACAGGTCCCATTATGTCTGGTATAAAGCAAATCCAGCTTTCTACAATTAGAACATCATACCAACAGTCAAAACATGATGGTGGTAGTGTAATGGTGTGGGTATGCTTTGTTGTGTCAGGTCCTAAAATAACTTGCTGTTATTGAAGGAACCATGAATTCTGCACTGTGCCAAAAAATTCTGAAGGAGATCTATCTGTGAGCTGAAGCTGAAGTGTAATTGGGTTATGCAGCAAGATAGTGATCAAAACATAGAGGCAAATCTACATCTGAATGGCAGCAGAGAAACAAAGTTTGGATTGGCCTAGTAAAAGTTATCCTTTCTATAGGTCATTTAAAAGTAAAACTGGACTCGGGTATGACTTTGATTTTACTAGAGAAGCAAAATCCTTCTAAGAACGTGCTCCAAAAGATTGATACCTTTATACAGTACTAGGAGTTAGTTACTTTACCTAAGAAATATTTCCTTAATATCAACTCCACTGTTCTTTGCAAGTGGGTTTTATCCCCTCCCACGTGATCTTACCGGTATTAGTTGGTGGTGCTTCCTGGAAAGATCTAGTAGATCAGCAGATGATAGGTTATGCTCCCTGCTCTGCTGGCCACAGCTTGGTTGAGCCTGAGGGCTGCTCTCAGGTTATCCAATTCCTGGGCCAGACCTGTCATGTGGAGCTTGACTCCACTGCTCCCAATTGTGTGTCTTAGTGTCTACTTGGTGAGGCTTATGACTCAGTCCTGCAGAACCCTGCCTGAGGGGTGTGGGCTCCCATTTCCCCCCTCTCCTTGTCCGCTCAACCTGTTTGACATTTCCCGAGACTCCCCCTGCAGCTACCAGTGATAATTTAAAAGAAAATAAAACAAAAACCTCTAATGGCTCGCCTGATTTAGCTTTATTTCTGGATACAGATAATAAAGTTTCTGCTGGCCAAACAAAAAATCCCAAGCAAAAGAGCACATCTGAGAGAGCAGAGAGATTGGCAGAGACACCAGAATACTAGGCCTGAGTTGGCTTGAGTGGCTATGCAGGCCTACATACATAGCAAGCAGACAGTGCAGTGTCTGCAAGAATCGGCAGATCAGCACACTTCTCTACCCCACCTATGATGGGCCATTTTTTTAAAAATTTCAGAATGGGCCCCCCCCAGGGGCATGTCTTGCTCTAAGACATGAGGACAATAGCTATTTTGTCACAGCTTGTGATTTCTCCTGCTGTAGTTTCTCAACAGCAGGATCCCTCACAGCCCCCATCGGGGCTTAAGGGGGTGGAGAGTCTTGCCTTCCCACCCACGAAGGGCCTGCTTCCAGTAGGGTTCCAAAAAGGCCTCTAGGAGCCCCAAGTTTTATTGGTTTTTTTTTAGCTCCAGCTTAACTCAAATGGTCAAAGAGGACCAGCAGGAGGAGTCAGTGATTAGGCCCCTAGGAACCTAGAGATTCCAGCTGGGACCCCCCTCATGGGGACCAAATATTGCAAAGGAAATCAGGGACAATGGTACAGTAAGAGAGTGGATTGCCCCAGGCACCATTTTGATTGGGACGTTGGCACCTCTCCTCTCTGCCCCCTCCTCCCCGGGACCTCTAACTGTTCGCTAGTGTGAGCAGCATCTCCAACCTGCTGCTCATGCCAGCCTTGGTTCTCCCTCTAAAGTCATTTCCAGGTCACGGGACCAGGAAGTGACCTCAGAGAGAGAGCTAAGGCTGGCACAGGCAGCAGGTTGAAGAAGCTACTTGCACTGGCAAAGAGAGGTTCGGGGAAAAGGCGCACGTAGGGGGGTACCACTGCCCTGGTCACATCCTACCCTCGCTACCCCACTGATCAGGGGAATGTCATGGATGTCTCAGTCATCTCTGGGACATTAGTGGGAAGATCTGGAGGTCTTTTCTGACCTTCAGTTCTTCTCAGATTCAGATTTTGACAACATTCCCCCACAGAAGGAGGAAAAGAATTAGTTCTATGTGATCTAGGTCTTCCATTATAGGAGCTCTCTTGTTTCATTGATGAGATTACAGAGACTCTCTGGCTTCTCAAGTTGCCTGCTGCAGACCCCTCGGAGGATTTTCTCTTGGAGGGTCTTGCAGGGCCCCCAAAGAATTTGTAAAGCATGTGCCCAAATGATACTGGCAGAGTAGGAGGCCCTAGATGGGGTCGTCAACTGCCTTTACTCCTCCACTCCAAAAAGGTGAAGTACTAGGTATACCCTAAGGTGGACTCTCTTGTTACAGCAGTCACTAAGGCAACTGCTATCCCTGTTCAGGGTGGCTCAGCCCTCAAAGAGCACCACGATAAGCAGGTGGAGCAGCAGTTAACACCTAGCCTTTTTCGGTAGGGATGTCTAGTGTACAAGCAGCCATGTGTGGTGGCTTTGTGGAACGTGCCATGCTGTAATGGTTGCAGCAGTTGCAAGAGTCTGTGGAAGTTTCCCACCTAGAGTTTGGAGTAGCCTTCTTGGCGGATGTCCTGTATGGTCTGCCTGGCCTCTTGATCAATGTGCTTCGCTTTGATGGGCCTTCACTAGCTATGGCTGGCCTCTGAGAAACTTCTTAGCCGGTTGCCCTTTCAAGGGCACTTGCTATTTGGGGAGGACCTGGAAAAGCTGGTAAAGGATATGGGAGAGGATAGATGCCCTTCATTTCCCTGAACTGAGGCCAAAAGGTTCCTAGCTGTCCTCCACTTCCAGAGATTTCTCCAGCGGGTGAACCATTTCCGGACATCCCAACATGTTCCAGGAGCCTATCCTGCCTAATGAGGCCATGCTGGGTCCCTCAGTGGTGCAAATGGGGAGCAGGTTGTCCCTGTTCCACTGTGAGTGGACCCACATCACTTTGTATCAGTGGGTTCTGGAGGTGGTTAGGAAAGGATATTTCCTAATGCCTTCATGTTTTTTCCCTGTGGTATGTTCAAAAGTACCTTGCTGTTGCACTTACTCTCAAGCATCAGTTGGAGCATTTAATTTGTGGTCCCCAAAAGGGTGGCTCCATCTGTCCCAATCTGGACTTAAGGGTTCAGCATTTTCTCATGGAAACCCTCAGGTCAGTAATTGCCTCGGTTCAGCCAGGTGAATTCCTGACATCTCTGGGTCTCACGAAGTCCTATCTGCACATTCCCATTGTAGCCCATTACAGGTATTATATTTGCTTCTGTGTTCTTGGGCGCCATTACCATTTTTGGGCTCTGCCTTTTGGTTTGGTAATGACCCCTGCTTATCTGCACCGCCAGGGGATCAAGGTGCATCCTTATGTAGATGACTGGCTGATTCGAGCGGACTCAGCAATAGAGGCCAGCTTTGCCATTTCTCAAGTCACCACCTGGTTGGAGACACTGGGCTGAGTTGTGGATTGGAGCAAGAGTCACCCGATTCCCTCTCAGCCCCTGGAGTACCCTGCAGTTTGCTTTAGGCACTCTTTAGGGATGGTGTTCTTCTGAAGGACCGAGCAGAGACTTTTCAAGTGCAGAAGCACACACTGTGCAAGCTTCCATTTCCCACAGTATGGGACTACTTGGTGCTATGAAGCCCAGGAGCTGTGACACTGGAGGCAGTGCTTTGGAAGAGGGCTTACATGTACCCCCTGCAGTGGGCCCTGTTGTCTCAGTGGGCTCAAGTCTCTCCAGACTTCCACCATCTTCTGCCTCTTTTGTCCAAAGCGAGAATTAATCTTTCCTGGAAGTACAGCACAGTTCACCTCCTGAGGGGGAAGATGCTACTGGATCATTACAATTAAATTATTGCTACTTTTATTTATTTGTATACGTGCCTTATTCATTCAGGCATTTCTCCCATTCTGTTTTGAACAGTTTTGCACACTGTTCTAGTTAAGGGAACCATATAAAATGTCAAAATTAATGGTGACAGCATAAGAAAAAACAGTTCCACTTATAAATGTCCTTGTATTTATTTACTTGGTTATGTATTTATGTCCTTTAATTGGTTTCCTAGCTCCTAAAGTGCTTTAACTGTTTTTTTTCTTTGTCTATGTAGATCAGCTTACACTTACTTTTCTCTAAACATTTCTCTTTTCGTACTCCATCATTCACTCTTGTCAGGAACAACTGACTGTTTTTTGGTTGTTGTTTTTTGCTTCTCACATAGAGGATGACCAAGAAGAAAGCTAAAACAGCACAGTCCATGCTTATCAACTAATATCCAGAGAAACATCCCAAATGAGAGTCATATAGAGCTGGCTTTGCAGATAAAATCCAAGCATATCAAAAGCCAAGAGATGCCCTTGAAAGGTCCAAATCAGGAGGGCATTTCAAATGAGAGCTTTTTCTTGCCTATTGCCTTTAAGCATGTAATTTAATCTTATGGTCTTCAGCACTATCTGATTGTGCATGCCCTACTTTTTCACTGCCATGAGGTGTGCTGGCACTGGGAATGAACCATATGGTTTTTAGAACATTTTGTGATGTAAGAATGTCTATTTATCAATGAAATCTTGTTAAGTGCCCTTTCATAAAGGGGGCCATGCATGTGGCTATGAGAGGAGAGAGTCAAAACTAAATCCTGATGTCCATGAAATAATTGGGGCTGCTTTGCTTCGATGAGATTTACAGCACTGGATTGAGTGTAGCTGCTTGTGGAACCGGTACTTTTGGAATAAACCTTGACTGGTTATTCAGAAATTGATGAGTTTTAAGCAACTAGAGTGTTTTAGAAGATTCATTCCTATTGTCCTCTCCCCCTCCCCATTGTTTTTGACAGCTACATTTTTCAGCTATTTGAAATTAAAGCAGCAGTTGCTTTGATGTAGATTTCAGTAGTGTGTTGCAAACTCTTCTGAAAATCAGAAGTTTGGTATACCTACAATAGTGGGGTTAAAACAGCAGTGCTAGTAAATATTCATTTGACAGTTAAAAGAAATGTAAGTTTTGTATCTTAACAGATTTGGTATTTAAGAAGAGCTCTCAGAAACTTTAACCATTTCCCCTTTAAGCAGAAAAATAACTTGGAGTGTTAATGCCAGTCCATTTAGGGCTTAATTTTATAACAGGATACCTATGTGAGAAGTCCAGAAAGGCACCTGTTTTATAATAGACACCTATGTATCTTTATAAAATAGGTTCCCAAATCCAGCTCCTATGGCACACAAATTTTTACCCCAGGACAAGCAGACAGCATATTCTTACATGTGTGTGATGTCATTCACAGAGCCTGGTACAGACAGTGTTTTAAAGTGTATGTCACTTCAAAAAATTTTGAAAGTCAAATGTTTGGTTACTTATTCAAATATATCATATGCTTTCTTCAAACCTGACCAGTTAGAAAGATTTCTGTTAGATAAAGAGTACTACAGGCGTATTACTTTTTTTTCTTTTTCTTATTACTAAATATGTATGAAGATTGTTCCTCTTCTCCTTGATGTGGACTCCTATTGCCTTAGAATACTGTATGTATTATATACCATTATATTCAAATTAATTAATTTAAAAAATATATATATATTTTTGAAAGTCACAAGACCACCTGTACTTTACATGCACCGGTGCCTTCCTGCCTGATGTCGGTTCACAGGACTATTAGTTCTTAGTTTTCTGTGAAGCTAAGAGGTTGTTTTCTTAGAGTTTCTCCAAGTGCCTTCCTATATATATTTCTCTTCATTGTTTTACCTTTTCCTTTATTCTTTGTTATTTGGGTTAAAAAAAAATTATTTTTAACAACATTTTTATTTGGCTCCTTTCAGCCTGTCCTCAGGCCGGGAGTGTCAAACTTTTTTCGGAGTAACTTTTACTCAACCTCCCTGGACCATTCAGTCTTTCGATCTAGCATCAGCATTGTTCCCCTCAATGCTAAGGACTCCAAGTGGCTTTAAACAGTGTACTCGGTGCAATCAGACCATCTCAGCTACTGACCTGCATAATTGGTGTGTGCAGTGCTTGGGCCCCAAGCACCTTGAAATTTCTTGTACTCTTTGCTCCAAATTTCAAAAAAGATCACTCAAAGCCAGACAAGCCCAGTATGAGAAGCTTTCTGGGACACCGGAAACATCGACCAGGTCTACCGATGCTGACCACCATTGACAAAGACTTTGACACCGAAGACATCGGTGCCTCCACCTTCATCTTCTTTGCCTCCATCAGGAGAAGTTTTAAAGAAAGCTAAGAAGCATAGGCATACTTCTTCCTCTAAGCATGCATCCGGAATCCTCCCAAGCATTGACTACATTGATGCATTCAAAATGGAGATGCACCAAAGCTAGATCACTTACGTTTCAACTGGTGTTTCCTCAGAGGCATGCCCGACATCGAGGTCACCAATGCCTCGACACCCAGTGCAGCTTGTGGTATCTGTACTGGTCCCAGTAATGTTACTGGTACCATCATTACAGGATAAGATTAAAGTCTTGATTCAACAGGAACTTTTGATTATACAGAGAAAATTCTGCATTGGATGCTGAAGTCGTATCCAATGCAGGTACCGGCTACTAAGACTCCCAGTTCAGCCCAGTCCAAGCAGCAACATCATCAGCCATCGTGGGATCGTTCTTGGACTCTTCTTTATAGAGGTTCGGCTTCCTCTCATTTGAAGCACTCGCCAAGTCAACATTGAAATACTCTTGTCAACCATCCAAGCCATCCTTGTGGGATACCTTTCTGCAGGCTTGGAGATTCTGGCAGATTTGAAGTGCTAAGCTGGATCCATCCTCCCCCCTCTGTGTTTACCTGCAGGGCATTTATTCAGCTTCCTAGTGAGATCCCCGTGTTTCTTGAGGGTTCTGCTTTTCTCATTGATTCTCTGTTTCTCTGGTGGCTCTTTGACCGAAACAGACTCAGGCCTCCCTTTTGGTTCAGGCAAGGAATAATAGGGTAAATTCTCAGGTTTTGGAGCCCGCCCTGCCTTGAATGCAGGGTTTTTGACCCTGAAAGGGTCCTGCCTTTCACAGTATTCAGACCTTTCTGCTGAGGAATCCTATGGTATACCATCTGACCCATCTCCACCACCTCCACACAGAATGTCACCACCGGAGTCCTTGTCTTTTACAAGATTTAGTTGGCAGATGAGCCATGCCCTTCTTGTTAAAATGGAGTTTGAAGCATAGCCTAGAGCTGAGTTGGACGCTCTTGATTATAAGCACTTGGCAAGAGACTGTTTAAAACTGCCATTTCATAACTTGTTCAAGGAGGTAATGTTTAGAAACTAGAAAGCACAAAGAAAGCTGGATTCTCTCTATCTCTATCTCTATAGTACAAGCCTGTCCAAGTTTCAATAAACCTCAGCCCCAGCTTCAGTTCAGTCCAGTAGTTCCAGAACCTATGTCAGTAACCCACCTGGCTGAGAAGGAAGAACACTAGACAAATTTGGTCACAGGATTTTTCAAAGTTCCATTCTCTGCAGTAGAATACTCAGTTATAATTTTTATATAGCCTTTTTCTATGGTACAACAGCTTTCCCAGTTTGAGCAGTACATTCCTACGGATTAGTAGGACTCTTTTCAGGACATTACCAGCAATCTGCTCGAGACAAGTAAATTCATGGTGCAATCAGTATTTGGTATGTTCAATGTTACCTTCCATTAATATCAATAGCAATTAGGTGACTGCTACTATATTCAAACAGCAACCATTAGAATTTCTCAGTGTCAATCTCTCAAAGTCCTCAGTGATACCACCAGAGACTCAAAAGACTTACTTCTAGAACATCAGCAATATCTATTGCCATGAGACACCAGGCATGACTCAGGGTTAGAGAATGACATAGTGACCCATTACCTTGGCTAGCCACAGCTAACCGCAGGAATGGGTAGAATTTATATCTGCTCACCGCCGGTGCGGGAACAAAGCTTTTTGCCGCTTCGAGAGCGGTAAACAGCTTTGCTCCTTTGGGGAACCCCACCCACCACAGCTTCCTGATATCTCCCATGCCTCCCCCCATTGTGGGTCCAGTGGCTCCAGGCCCTACCCCCTCTCGCTCGTGGGTCCAGCAGGTCCAACTGACTTCCCTCCCTCCCTACTGCTGGCACACACCTTACAAAGCGATCTGATCTCTACACAAGCTTGCTCGATGGTGCTGGCGGCCTTCCCTCTGCCGGACTCCTTATGATGCAACTTCCTTTTTACGCAAGGACAGGAAGTTGCGTCATAAGGAGGAACTTGGCAGAGGGAAGGCCTCCAGCACTGTCAAGCAAGCCTGTGAAGAGATCGGATTGCTCTGTAAGGTGTGTGCCAGCGGCAGGAAGGGAGGGAAGCCAGCTGGAGCTGCTGGACCCATGAGCGAATAGGAGAGCTGGAGCCATCGGCCCGGATGAAGAGAGGGAACAACGTAAGGCAAAGTCGAAGGAGGAATTGGCCCAGGAGGGGGTTTGGGGCTGGATGAAAGGGCATAGGAGGGGGGCTGGAGCTGAAGGTAAGGGAGTAAGAGGTGCTTAACCTGTGGTGGGGAGGGCTGGAGCTGAAGGGAGAGAGAGAAAGGACATACAGGAGGGGGAGCTGGAGGGAAGGGAGAGAGGTGCTGCACCTGTGGAAGGAGGGCTGCTAGAGGGAAGAGAAGGGAAATGGAGATGCCATACTAAGCGAATGAAGGACTAGGGAATGAAATACTGAACACAGCAGAGAGAGGGAGAGACACAGGGAGGTATCAGAAACAAAGGGAAAATAATGGGCATGGAGAGGAGAATAGGGATAGGGACACAAAGGGAGATATTGCATGGGAATGGTACATGGACAGAGAGGAGCAATGCCTGACATGGAAGGGCATATATGGACACAGAGGGAAAGTGATAGATGTAGGCGTGAATAGGAAAACAGAAGAGAGATGAGTAATGAGTAATGCAGGACATAGAGTAGTGATGATAAATACAGGGAGATGGACACAGGGGAGTTGCTGGACAGGGGAGTTGCTGGATAGGGGACCCAGAGAAGGGAAAGATAGGTACACAAAGATGGAAGATGGATGGTGAGCACAGAAAAGAAGAAATGTCAGATGAACAGCAGACCCTGGTGAGTGAGTTAAGAGATGACAGAGGGAAACAAACCAGAGCCTGGGACCAACATTGTCTGAAAAATAGAATGATTTAGACAACAAAAGTTAAAAAATAATTTTATTTTCTATTTTGTAATTAGAATATATGAGAACTGAAATGTTTATCTGCGGTTTTACTGTGGTTAGTATCTCTAGTGTTTAACTGCACAACAATATGTCTTCTAGGTCACATGGCATCCACAATTCATGTGACTCCGTTTGTTTGATTACATCTCAGAAGTCCTCACTGGACACTCTCCACCCAGTGGTCTCAGTCCACAGGAAGTCTTTCTCAAAAAATACAAGTAACCTCAGACTTACATCAATCTCTTAAGTAGTGGCTAATGCTGACTAGAGAATGACACGAGGACAAATTTGTCACCATCCCTGCAGGAACTCAATTTCCCCATCCCATCTCTGCGAGTTTTGTCGCTATCCCTGCTCCATTCCTGCAAGCTCTGCCTTAACTGCACAAGTCTCAAACACTTATGATTTTAAAGTGTTTGAGGCTTGTGCAGATGAATTTTCTTGTCTCAAGCAGATTGCTGGTAATGTCCTGAAAAGAGTCCTAGGAATGTACTGCTCAAACTAGGAAAGCTGTTTTACCATAGTAAAAGGTTATATAAAAAGCATAACTGAGTATTCTACTGCAGAGAATGGAACTTTAAAAATCCTCCATTTCCACATCCCGATCCTGTGAGGTTTGAAGCTTGTGCAGATGAGGACAGAGCTTGCAGGAATGGGGCTGGGACAGGTAAACTTGCGGCGATAGGATGAGAAAATGAGTTCCCATGGGACAGGGAAAAATTTGTCCCCGTGTCATTTTCTGATGCTGACCAATTTGTCCAGAGGTCTTCTATTCCAAATTCCACCACATCAGAAGGTGTTAACAATGGACACTTCCATGCTTGGGTGGCAAGCTAATCTGGATGGTCTCGATACTCGAGGCAGCTTGAGTGCTCACAAGAAAACTTTCCATATCAATTTCCTCAAGTTCTGAGCAATTCGGAATGTACTCCACACATTTCAAGATCGCCTTCTAAATCAAGTAGTCATGTACTATGTGAACAACCAAATGGTTATGTACTATGTGAACAAACAAGAAGGCACAGGCTCTCACCCTCTTTGTCAGGAGGTGATCCAGATTTAGTCCTGGGTGATACCTCACAACATATTCCTCAAGGCGGTTTATATACAGGAATACAATACCTTAGCTGACAGGTTGAGCAGACTCCTGCAACCTCACAAGTAGTCGTTCAGTTCAGCTGTTTTACATCAGATATTCAAGGATTGGGGAGCTCCACACATAGATCTATTTGCATTCCCCCCCATCCCACAATCACAAGCTTCCAGTCTTGTATTCCAGAATCTACATTCCCAATTTTCTGGAATTGGATGTCTTTCTCCTTGGCTGGCATGGTAACTTCCTTTACACTTTCCCTCCAATTCTTCTACTCAGGAAAATTCTACTCAAACTTTGCCAAGAACATGCTCCTATCATACTCATAGCACCTCAGTGACCAGTCAACTATGGTTCCCTCTCTTTTTGTAATTCAGTGTAAGGCAACCCATCACACTTCAAATCTTTTCAATCTTAGTGACACAGAACAAAGGATCTCTGCTCCATCCCAATCTGTTTGCTAGCACTCACAGCATGATATTTATCTCCCAGTGAGTAGATTCTTCCGCACTTTCTGCACCAGTGTCAGCTATAATTGAAGCTTCTAGGAAATCCACCACTCACCATTGCTGTCATTTCAAGTGGACTCGTCTTACAGCCTGGTGTAACCTCTATTCACTAGACCATCAGTTCTAGACTGTCTTCTATCTACACCTTTTTAACTCTGGTCTCAAAACTTCTTCAGTCAGAGTTCATCTCAGTGCTATTACAGCTTTTCATACACTTCTGGATAACCCCCCCTCCCCCCCCCACACACACTCATTATCAGTTCATCCTTTAGTCTCCAGATTCATGAAGGGCCTTTTGCACACCAAACCACCAATCAGGCCTCTTCCAGTTGCTTGGAATCTTAATGTTGTGCTCTGATAAACCTCCGTTTGAACCACTTTCATCTACATCTCTAAAGCTTCTGACTGTTAGCTTGTTAGTAGTTTATCTAGTCTGTATCACATCTGCATGTTGAGTCAGTGAGCTTCGAGCACTTGTCTCAGATCCACCTTATACAACATTTTATCACGACAGAGTGGTTATTCGCACTCATCCAAGGTTCCGCCCGAAAGTCATCTCAGAATTTCATTTAAATCAATCCATAGTCCTTCCTGTCTTCTTTCCAAGACCACATTCTCATCCTGCTGAGCCTGTACTCCACACATTGGATTGTAAACGTACTCTCGCTTATTATTTGGACTGCACTGAACCTCACAGAACTTCCACTCAAATGTTCCTATCCTTTCATCCAAACAGACTTTGAACTCCTGTCTCTAAGAGAACCATTTCAACATAGCTCGCAGACTGTATCTCCTTTTGCTATGGTTCGGCTGGGCTGACACTGAACGGCCGTGTCACTGCACACAATGTTTGAGTACTAGGGACTTCAGTAGTTCACCTATGTTCCACTCCCATTGAGGATGTCTGTAAAGCAGCCACTTGGTCCTCAATTTGTACATTCACATCCCACTACTGTTTGGAGAATCATTCCATACAGGATAGTTGGTTCGGCCAAGCAGTTCTACATAATTTGTTCTCCATTTAGATGCCATCTTCCCCCCTTCCCTTTTATTTATTTTTTTACTTACGCCAGGCTCAGACCTCAGAAGCGTGATCCTGACAGCTAGGGAGTGTCACATGTGCGAATATTCTGTCTGCTTTTCCTGGGATAAAGCACAGTTACCTGTAACGGGTATTAATTTGAGGACTGCAGACAGATATTCTCACAACCCTCCCACATCCCCTCATTATCTTCTTAGATTTATTACTGAACTGATGGTCCTGCGAGCTGACATTGGGTGGGAAGACACCAGCACATGCACGGTATGAGCGATTTTGAGACTTTAAAAAAAAAAAAAAATTTAAGTGACAGAACTCTATAACACTGTCTGTACCAGGCTCCGTGGATGATGTCACCCACATATGAGAATATCTGCCTGCTGTCCTCGGATAACATGTTACAGGTAAACAGTGCTACACCTACTTCATAAAAGGTATAAACCCTGTGCATGTGTTCTACATGTTCACCTGTGTATTTTATAAAATACATGCCTATATTGCAACTCTGTTTCTGTTTCACCCAAACTGTGCCCCCAGGAATGCCTACATATAGATTGTTTCAGGGACACATTTCCGTGCACAGACTTTATTTGCACATATGAAGCCATGCAATTTTATAACAACTCCTTTCTGCACTTAAAACAGGCTTTACATACGGAGAAGGCTTTATAAAGATCCCTCATGGGTGTAAATGCAGCAGGAACAGTGGAAGAGTGGATATAGAGGAGGACTTAAAAAAATAATAAAACTCATTATAATATACAGTATATACCTTATGCAAAAAGTATAAAAAATAAAAAAAATATGGTAGGTATCTAGGTAAATGATCAACAGAAGAAGCAGTTAAGTCAAGAAACAGGCAGGAAATCTGGTGGTAGGTATTGCAACTCTCGTTCATCTGTAGCTTGCAAAGAGCATGGGATGTTAACAGGGCTGCGTCATACATCCGATATATAAAATTTTTGGCAGCTGTATACAATTTGAAAGAAATGTAAAACTCATGGACCTAGATTGAGACTATTTAAATGATTAAATGGAAACAATTTATGAACTGCAAGCTAACAGTATTGAATTGAATGTAAAAGGCCTTTAGAAAAATAAATAGTTTCCAGACTATGGGAAGTATAGCTGTTAGGGCTTAATTGATGTCAGGATATGTAACAGACTATAGTTTGAACTGAAAACAATAATTAACAGTTTCTGTTCTCCTCTTCCTCCAAAAAGTGCATAAAATCCTCTTGTGTAAAAACAAGCAAAAAGTTTGCATCATCCCTTATAGTCAGTCTTTGATCTGACTTTGTATTCACAAATTTGCATATCATTAAACGTTTTATTCAAGCTCTGACAAATTCATACTTATTTATTTTAGATTTATCTCAAGCCTTTTATAGATAATTCATATAGGTAGGCATGAATTTTTTTCAATTCCTAGCCAAGCATTTGGTGCTTCATTCTGCATTAAAGTGAAATGATCCCTAGTAAATCGAACATTAAATCACCCCAAAGCAAACTTCAAATGAACAGATATGGTGACACAAATCACATGCATAAAAATGGCTGCGGACTGAAGACATCCTGTGTGTTTCGATTTATACCATATCCTGAGCATTTCGTTGTTAAAATTGTGCCTCATCTTTTCCAGCCACCTCAATGAACCTTCACTGAATGAATCAGTGCAATGTGAGCTCGTTTGGTCTGCAGCTAGGCTCAGTGAAACAGCTGCAACGGAAAGACACGTGAATGTACACAATCATTTATAATGGGATATTATCTTAAACACCTAACTGTGACCTTTTAAGAGCAAAGTGGAAATTACAGAATGCAAATACAGTACTCAAAAGTCAGGGGAATACTGTACAATGCTCATACATCATGCAAAAGAAGTTTTTTCTTACTTTGAAAATAGGCGCAACATGAATACTCGGCAGCCAGTTCTGAGTTAGGATCAGCAATATTTAAATTTATATATTTATTTATCATATTTCCTGACTCTAATCAAGTCCAGTTGCAAAAAAAAAAAAAAAAAAAGGGGGTGTGACATAATGAAAATAACTAACGTAACATAGCTATATTCCCAGTGTATACCGATCAAGTTTAAAACCGAATTGCTCTAGTTCTTCCCTGATTGTTGCCGATATTAGCTGTGTTGCTATTATCAAATTCTGTAAATTTGCCATTGTCTTTCATAGAAAGTGGAAATAAAAATTTTGCATCTTGCCAACTAAAGCTGCTTAACTATATAATGACAACACATTCTTAAAATTACTTAGGGCTCCTTTTACAAAGCCGCGCTAACGGGTTTAACGCGCATGACTTTTCATCACGCGCTAACCCCCCCCCCCCCCCTGCGCTGGCTGAAAAACTACTGCCTGGTCAAGAGGAGGTGGTAGCAGCTAGCGGTTTAGCGCGCACTATTACGCGCATTAAATCGCTAGCCCTTAGCTAGCTTTAAATGTCGATCATGTAGAATTCTCCATTCTGGGGAAACCGCTGCATGCCAGGTACTGAGTGGTGGGTAAACTTTCTTAAATGGCAATCTGACTTGAAAGGGATCTGATGCTATCGTGCGGAACATGTAAATCACAGCTGGTGATTCTTACAAATCTTGGGACACATCCAGTTCTTTGCAGATGCAGAATACTCCTGAATCAGGATTTTTACTTCCCGAGGAAACTTTGACAAATTCTCTTTGTATACGAGTACTCCTACGTTAAGAGTCTGCCATTGCATCGTCACGATAAAGCAGTAGCTTAAATAGCTAATAATTAACCATTTCGGTGGAAATACCTTTATCTTGAGTATGGTATCAGTTTGCTATTGACGTTAGAAGAACGAAAAGTAAATCTGGAAATGCTTTTCTAACTCACGCCTGTCTTTAAAAAGTTTCATATCTGTCGGTCCTCGTTATACATTCCAAATTCTTGTACAGTGATTTAAAAGATGTTTTGCAAAAAGCTTATATGCCAAAGATGTTTGGTTTCAGTTAAAAGATTGTGCAAAACGTGCTCGATTCCAAATCTGTATAAAAGTGCGGAGTTTGCAAGTTGATTGATGACTTTGCATGCGAATGGGGTGCCTCTGTATATATCTTCTTCATTTCCACTTTTTTTTTTTTTTTTTACATTACACTTAAGTCTCTCTCTCCACCCCTCCTCGCCAGAATGTCAAATAACCAGGATCCCATTCAGTCTAGTTGGAAAGAGCGAGCCTATGTGCAATGCAGACTTGCCGATTTGTCTCACTGTCCAATATATATATATATATATATATATATTTTTTTTTTTAAGTCCCTTTCTGTATAGCACTTACTGAAACGTACTTATGCAAGTTTGTAAATACTTCTGAAATGAAGTTGACTTGTAGGAAACGAAACAAACCCCCTTTTTATTTTTGGCATTGTTTTCTATAGCTTGCCCACTTACCTTAACAACAGGGGTTCGTGCTAGTAGAGCTCGGGTGTCCTGGCTGTTGCTCCATTAAAGAGACTTTGTGATGTGAACATTCCAGCAGTAGCACCAAACAATGAAAGACAAGCAGGGAGCATGCAAAGAGCCTATGGAACATTACGTCATGGAATTGCCTTATAAGGAACCCAGCATTGTGCAGACTCGTCCGGGTCTGACTAGTGCGCTTCGGCCATAGCCAGAACTTATTAATGGGTTCTGGGCTCCGGCTGACGTCCAGCCTCTGTGAAATCTTTAGTTTGCCTGCCCCGGTTCGTGGCCGAAAAGAATTCGAGGAAGGTGTAAGTTACAGCAGTTCCTTCTTGCTAATTGATAAATAAAGTCATTTAGAATTTTGAACGGCCCATCTTGCAAACTTTTTCTCCCCATGCAATTTCCTAGCATGGTAGCATTTGAAGGAATTTTTTTTTTTTTCCTTAAAATGACTATTTTGTGGCGAACTTGATTTTTTTAAAATTGCAAATGTATGGGAAGGTGGTATAGCAAAGAACAGAGAATGAGCTTCAAACTCATCCCATTTACTTTTGTATATGTGAAGGGGGGGGGGAGCCTCAGGGGATAGTGCTTTATTTCCTAGTGATGTAACTGTAAAACAATTTCTTCAAGTGATGATGGGAAGGCCAGATGAAACCAGATTTTTTTTCTGCCTTTTTTTTTATTTTCCCCAACAAAATCCTTTTCTTTTTGCTAGTTGTGTTGTTTGTACTAAGGATTGAAGAAATTGTAGAATTATTTTACTAGAAAGTCAAATAATTAGGGTCACTTTTACAAAGCCACAGGGGTGATGCTGCTGCAGTAAATGCACCAAAGTCCATTCAGTCCCTATGGGCTTTGGTGCATTTACTCACTGGCTTGCACTATTTGGCTTGCTAAAAGAAACCCTTAATGTTCTGTGTTTAAAAAAAAAAGGACAATGAACAACAAAAATCCAAACCAGAGCCAAAGTTACTTTGTTTTTACCCAAGTAAAATCATCTTTTAACTGTAATTGCCACTCTGGTTATGGTTTTGCTTGGTTTACAGTATTTTTATCAAATGGCTTTCTTATGGCTTTAAAATAGCTTTGTGGGCACTCAAAAGGTCTTACAAATGCCTGTGTAGCACAAGATGAGGTTTAGCATTTATATATATATATATATATATATATATATATATATATATATATATATATATATATATATCTGCCTTGAATACTCTATTAATGGCTGAATCAAAAATACTGTATATCTCATGTCCTGGCAGTGACAAATTTATTCTTTGTGAGCCCCCCTCCCAAACATTTGATTCAATTTGAACCTCCTTTCAGGACCCCAGATATAATTTTTATTTGTGCAGATTACTAAGGACTGCTTAGAGCATGGGTGCCCACACTTTTTTGGCTTGCGAGCTACTTTTAAAATGACCAAGTCAAAATGATCTACCAACAATAAAATTTTAAAAAACACAAAGCATACTGTACGCAGAGAAAATGTTAATTATAATTTATATTTGTGGTTTTTTTTTTCAGAGGTCAAGGCGTATGACTTTAAAATATGCAATGTCACCTCAGTAACAACTATACAAATATACCCCCCTCCCTTTTTAAGAAACCGCGATAGCGTTTTTTAGTGCAGGGAGCTGCGCTGAAAGCCCTGTGCGGCTCTCGACGCTCATAGGCTCTTTGCGCTGAAATCTGCTACTGCGGTTTAGTAAATGGGGGCCATAGTGCAAAATATAGACAGCAGATATAATTTCTCAAATCGGACACATTTTGATCACTAAATTGAAAATAAAATAATTTTTCCTACCTTTGTTGTCTGGTGATTTCATGAGTCTATGGTTGCATTTCCTTCCTGACTGTGCATCCAATATTTCTTCCCTTCCAGCGATTCCCTTCCTGTGAATGGCTGGCCCAGAACTTCCTCTCAGATGTCACAATTGACGTCGAGAAGGGGGGGGGGAGGGAAAGACTGGCATGCCCGGTGCTTTTGTAGCCGGTGCTGGCCTGTTGTGGTGTCGGGGAACAGGGAGAACGCAAAAGAAACGCGAGTCTATCGTGGAGTCCAGGATGGGCTCCGCGATCGACTCGCGTTGCCAACCTTTTGGGCACCCCTGGCTTAGAGCATCTTATAAAATGTAATTCCTTTCTTTCCCTTTCCCTGAATTCTAATAATATTTTAAAATACCTTGAGGCAGGGTAAAAATCCAAGGGGCTGATACCCAGTGTTCCCTCTAAGCGGGCGGGTGTTGTGAGCAAACTTTTTTCACTGTGAGCTAAAAATATCGGGCGCCAGCAAGTTATGAGCCAAATAAATATGTTGTCAAAGTTGCTGATACATGAGGACGAGGTATTCAAAGGAATTTTAGGCCTACACGCTAAATTAAATAACGTTAAATAATATTTTTAAGAACACAAAACAACGCATTAATTCTTGAAAGTACAAAATTCTTTATTTTTTTTTTTTTTTTTTACCAGAAAAACTCAAATTTATTTTAAAACAGTCTACAGAAATTGTAGGGATGAAATGATATCTTAATAAATGTTTTACAACAAATGTAGTTATGTCTGTTACATCCATATGTGTAAACTGTAAATTAAAAACAGTCCAGAAGACAATACGTTTGATGCTTTCAATTTCTAGACAATCTATCAATTCCAGCTTCTACACAAAAGTATAAATACATTAAAACAAAATATTGAAAACCATTTTATTGGGCACAAAGTTTGCCTTCAGTGAGAAGAGTTCACTCAATATGTTGTAGAATAATTGTTGTGAAACTGGAATGGAATCAATTCTTCACTCAAGTTAGATATCATCAATATCTTCATCATCATCCCCAAGAAGAGGCGGTCGGAGCGTACGCGAGTCCGGCTGCCTCTCCTTGTTGGCGAGCTGAGCGGACCGTCGGGATCGACCCCCCGCACCCCCTAGGTACGCCTCTGCAAGTCTTGCCTTGCCCGGATTTGCCGCTCTCTTCCGGTGTTACTCCCCCCCCCCCCCACCCGATTCTCCTCTCGCCGCCCTGCCATCTGCCGTACGCCTCTTCCGATCGCCCCCCTCCCTGCTCGCACCCCCACCCCGACGTCCGATTCCTCCCCCAGCCTCCCCTTACCTTTGCGACGCGTTACATGGACTGCCAGCTCGCCTGCCTGCAAGCACGTGTGTGCGCTGTGACGAGAAACTTGTGCGCTGCGATGTAATATTTTGTGCGCCAGCGCACGCCAGCGCAGCTTAGCGGGAACACTGCGTGATATCCAAAAGGAATTAATGCAGTTAGCATCAGATGCTAACTGATAAATTCTAAAAAACAAAACAAAAAACAACCCTGCTGCCCAATGGATAACCTTTGGCTGGACAACTCAGGGCCGGATACTCTAAAATTGCCATTAAAATCTTGTGGGTTGCTGTGGTGCTGGTAAATTATCTGATTTGAAAATGGCGTTTGATGTTGAAACAATTTCGTATGCAAATGATTTTTGCGGAGGTCTGCCATAATCCTATCTGATCAATCACTGGAGAAAGCAATTGACACGTGCAGAGCCAGCAGGGGAACCCCCAAACAGCTGAGTGGCAGGGGAAGCCCTGAAGCAGCCTCCTGCTGCTCATCTGTTCAGAGCAGGAAGAATAGGTGCTTTTTTATGGGCACACAATGTGCCCATAAAAAAAAAGGTTGTGCCGTGGACCCCCTCCCCCCCCCGAACTGAAAAAAAAAAAGTGGCAGGAAGGAAGCCCTTGCCTTCCTGCCTCGGCAACCCGGAACTCGCCACACCCCTGACCCCCCCCCCCCACCTTTATATTGAAGATCTGCAGGAAGGATACCCACTTCCTCTTGCCACCTGGGTCCCCCTGTGAATCCCCCAACTTTAAAGATTGGCAGGAGAGATGCCAACTTCCTCCTGGATTGGCCACCTGGACCCCCACATACCCCCAACTCCCCACCCTTGAAGTGAAGATCAGCAGGAGGGATGCTGCTGGAATCCTCCCCCCGTGAGCCCCCTCAACTTTAAAGATCAGGAAGGATGCTCATTCTCTTCTACCACCAGAAGCTCCAGGTGAACCCCTGCCCCCCCCCCTCCCTGTACCTCTAAATTGAAGATTGGCTGGATGGATGCCCACTTCCTCCTACTGATAGGCCCGCCTCTTCAAAACGGTGGGCCTTCCCCTTCTCAGTGCACTTCCCCTTCCCAGAGCGATCATCCTATGCTCCTGCCCCGTGCCAATCACTCATAGAAAATGGCTGCGGGGAATTCCCGTAGTAGCCTCGAGAGACTACGGGAACTCATGGCAGCCATTTGCTATGAGTGATCTGCACGGGGCAGGAGCATAGGAAGATCGCTCCTTCCCCTGAAAGCCTGCTAGACTACCGGGTAAGGTCTGGGATGTCGGGAGGGAGGCGGGAAGGTCCGGAATGAGGCAGGGGTCGGTCAGAGCCAGCCGAAAGCTTATTTGTGATTTTTCACACTTCGCGGTCCGGCTCTGCACCCAACCCCTGCAAATACCGAGGGAGATGTGTATAATAAAAAGGAATTAAGGGAAATGAATTCCGTATAATTAGTTAGATATTTCAGCCCTATAGAAGACTACTTACTATTGCTGCTACTAATTATCATTTCTATAACACTACTAGATGTACACAGTGCTGTACACTAAACATATAATAGACAGTCCCTGCTTGACAGAGCTTACAATTTAACTGGCAAACAATCAAGACAAATAAGGGAATAGGGAATTATAGTACTTGTATAGGCTGAAGATATAGCACAGTTACTTACCGTAACAGGTGTTATCCAGGGACAGCAGGCATATATTCTCACATGTGGGTGACGTCGTCTACGGAGCCCCGATGCGGAAGCATTTTCAAGCAAACTTGATTGAAGATTTAAGTTTGCTCTGCTGCTCCACGCATGTGTGCCTTCCTGCTCCACTAGGGGGTGCATCCCCTCGTGGTCTCCAGTTCACTTAACTAGCCAAGAAGCCAACCTCGGGGAGGTGGGCGGGTTGTGAGAATATATACCTGCTGTCCCTGGATAACACCTGTTACGGTAAGTAACTGTGCTTTATCCCAGGACAAGCAGGCATGATATTCTCACATGTGGGTGACCTCCAAGCTTACTGAAGAGGGATGGAGGGAAGTTGGCAATTTAAGCAAATAGATTTCGCAATACCGATTGGCCGAACCGGCCATCGCTTCTGGACAGGGAGTCCAGAAAGTAGTGGGAGGTGAAGGTATGAACCGAAGACCATGTGGCAGCCTTGCAGATTTCCTCAATAGGTGTGGACCTGAGGAACGCTACGGAGGCTGCCATCGCTCGGACTTTGTGTCCCGTTACTCGACCGTGCAGTGCGAGACCAGTCTGAGCGTAGCAAAAGGAGATGCAATCGGCCAACCAGTTGGACAAGGTGCGTTTGGAAACTGGGTGGCCTAACCGGTTTGGGTCGAAGGACAGAAACAGTTGTGGGACTTTCCGGTGTGGCTGAGTGCGTTGGAGGTAAAAGGCCAACGCTCTTTTGCAGTCAAGAGTGTGTAGCGCCACTTCTCCGGGGTGAGAGTGGGGCTTGGGGAAAAACACAGGTAAGACAATGGACTGATTGAGATGGAAATCAGACACTACTTTAGGTAGGAACTTTGGATGGGTGCGGAGTACCACCTTGTCGTGATGGAATACCGTGAAGGGTGGGTCCGCTACCAGCGCTTGCAGCTCACTAACCCGCCGTGCGGACGTGAGCGCGAGTAAGAAGATTACCTTCCAAGTGAGGACTTTTGGATGGCATTTGTCTAGTGGCTCAAATGGAGGTTTCATTAATTGAGCCAGAACCACGTTAAGGTCCCAAACCACCGGGGGAGGTTTGAGAGGGGGGTGGACGTTCAGCAGACCCTTCATGAAGCGAGTGACTAAGGGATGGAGCGAGAGGGCTTTCCCTTCCAGGGGCTGATGAAAGGCCACAATCGCACTGAGGTGTACTCGAATGGAGTTGGTCTTTAGGCCGGAATGAGATAGTTGAAGTAGATAGTCAAGGACCAGGGGGACGGGGACCGACACCGGGTCCTGGCTGTGGGAGGAGCACCAGGTTGAGAATCTGGTCCACTTTTGAGAGTAGCAGGTTCTCGTCGAGGTTTTTCTGGAGGCCTCCAATATCTCCTTGACTGATTGAGACACGGGGAGAGCAGTCAGGGGGAGAGAAACCAAGCATTCAGATGAAGAGACTGAAGATTGGGATGTAACAGTGAACCCTGACCCTGTGACAGTAGAGAGGGAAACAGAGGCAGAGGCAGTGGATCTCTGACACTGAGTTGAAGTAGCAGGGAAAACCACGGCTGGCGTGGCCAGCGAGGGGCAATGAGGATCAGGGTGGCTTGTACTGTTTTCAGGTGGACAAGCGTCCGCAGTATCAGAGGAAACGGCGGGAACGCGTATAGGAACCTTCCCTCCCAGTCGAGGAGGAAGGCGTCGGCCTCGAGTCGGTCCGGGGAGTATATCCGGGAGCAGAAGAGAGGCAGCTTGTGATTGTGAGGGGACGCGAACAGGTCTATTTGAGGTGTCCCCCACCGTTCGAACACTCCTCGCAGGGTCTGAGAGTGTAGTGACCACTCGTGTGGCTGGAGGAGACGGCTGAGTCTGTCCGCCAGGCAGTTTTGTTCTCCTTGTATATACACCGCTCGAAGGAAGGTGTTGTTGGAGATTGCCCATTTCCAGAGGCGCAGGGCTTCCCGACAAAGGGGCCAAGACCCTGTCCCCCCTTGTTTGTTTACGTAGTACATCGCTACCTGGTTGTCGGTTCGGATGAGAACCACTCGGTCGTGGAGCAGATGTTGGAAGGCTACAGCTGCGAGATAGATGGCCCGAAGTTCTAGCACGTTGATGTGGCAGCGACGGTCTTGTGCTGACCACATTCCTTGGGTGCGTAGGCCGTCCAGATGGGCTCCCCAAGCGTACTCCGACGAGTCCGTGGTGAGTACCTTGCTGTGGGGTGGGGTGAGGAAGAGCAAACCTTTGGAAAGATTTGAAGAGTCGGCCCACCAGCGGAGCGATCGTTGCAATGAAGGAGTCACTGTCACTGAGTGGTCGATCGGGTCCCGGTCTTGACGCCATTGAGACGCCAGGGTCCATTGAGGGATTCTCAGATGGAGGCGGGCGAAGGGTGTGACATGGACGGTGGAGGCCATGTGGCCCAGAAGAGTCATCATCTGTCGAGCTGATACTGAGGTCAGCAGGGAGATCCTTCGGCTCAGACTTACTAACGCCTCCAGGCGCGGAGGGGGGAGGAAGGAACGGAGGCGAACCGTGTCCAGCTTGGCCCCGATGAACTGTAGGGTCTGCGAGGGGCGTAGTTGAGATTTTGGGAAGTTTATTTCGAACCCCAGACTTTGTAGGTAGGTAATAGTCTGTTGGGTCGCTGAGATAACCCCTTCCCTGGACGGGGCTTTGATTAGCCAGTCGTCCAGGTAGGGGAATACCTGGAGGCCCTGGGAACGTAAGGTTGCTGCTACCACCACGAGGCACTTGGTGAAGACCTGAGGTGATGATGCTAGTCTGAAGGGGAGGACTCGGTATTGTAGGTGCCAGTCCCCTACTTGGAAGCGCAAGAACTTGCGGTGAGCGGGGTGCACTGGGACATGTGTGTACGCCTCCTTGAGATCGAGGGAGCAGAGCCAGTCGCCCTCGTCGATCAGGGGGTAAAGTGTTGGTAGTGAGAGCATCCGAAACTTTTCCCGTACCAGGAATTTGTTGAGGCGTCTCAAGTCTAGTATTGGGCGTAGGTCTCCCGTTTTTTTCGGTACCAGGAAGTAGCGGGAGTAGAAGCCCTTCCCCCGTTGGTCGGGGGGAACCTTCTCCACTGCTCTCAGGCGAAGCAGGTCTCGAGCTTCGGAGAGGAGTAGGGGTAGCTGAGTCCGGTTGGGAGGGCAATTCCTTGGGGGGTTGTCCGGGGGAATGGCCCGAAAGTTGAGAGAGTACCCTGATGAGATCACGCCAAGGACCCATGCGTCCGACGTGATTTGTTCCCAGTGGGGGTAAAAGGCTTTGAGTCGACCTCCGATGGGAAGGCGGCCTGGGACTATGGCGGAGGGGGCCCGCCCCCTTCCGCGTGTCCCGTCAAAAGGACGGGGATGGTTTGTGGTCGCGGGCGGTTGGGACTTGGGCATGGCCCTGTGGTGGGCTTGCGGACGTCTGGGTGGGGGCCGCGAGAAAGCAGGGGTGGACTTTTGTGGGTAGCGGCGCGGAGGGGCCCTGTATGGCCTGGACGCTGGCGGTTTGGGCTTTTGCCGGACAAGGGAGGCAAACGAGCGTTCATGTTCGGAGAGGCGTTTTGTCGCCGCCTCGATAGTGTCATCGAACAATTCCTTTCCCACGCAGGGGAGGTTAGCCAACCGGTCCTGTAAGTTGGGGTCCATGTCGACCAGGCGCAGCCAGGCTAGTCGGCGCATGGCGATAGCGAAGGCTGCTTCTCTGGAGGAGAGTTCGAAGCCATCGTAGGCCGCGTGGAATAGATGAAGGCGCAGGTTGGAGAGGGACTCTAAAAGCAGGCCGAACGTTCCTTGCCGGGAGGCCGGTAGGTCAGTCTCAAAGGCTCTCAATAGTCCAATGAGGTGTTTGAGGTATGATGTGAAGGTGAAAGTGTAGCTTTGCACCCTAGAGGCCATCATTGCGTTTTGGTATAGTCTCCTGCCGAACTTATCCAAGGTTCGGCCTTCTCGGCCTGGGGGGACCGCTGCTGAGACCCGGGACGGGTGAGCCTTTTTCAAGGAGGATTCTACTAGCAGCGATTGGTGGGAGAGCTGTGGTTGTTCGAATCCCGGGTAAGGTACTGTGCGGTACTTGGCCTCCATTTTGGAGGGTACGGCCGTGACCATGTAGGGGGTCTCCAGGTTCCTGAAGAAGGCCTGTTGGAGTACCGGGTTGGGTGGTAAGCGAAGGGACTCTCTGGGCAGTGATGGCATATCCAGCTCCGCCAGGTACTCCTTAGAGTATCTGGAGTCGGACTGGAGGTCTAAGTCCAATGCGTGGCCCATGTCTTGGACAAAACGAGTGAAGGATGGGCGAGATGTCCCCGGGGCCCCGTGCGGGGTCGGGGAACGAGACCTTCGTCGGGTGGAGAAGGATAGGGAGGCTTCCCTCGAGTATCGAGGTTCATGCTCTGATCCATGCTCCGACATTGGGGAAGCACTGTGAGAGTGTTCCGGGGTTGTCGATCTTCGGCGTCTCGAGGAGCCCCTCGGAGACGATGCCGGGGTTAGGGGTACCGATCGATGTCAGATCGGTGACCTCGATCCGGACTCCCTCGGAGAATACGTCCGAGGGGGAGTTCGGAGGATGCGCGGGTTGGAGAGTGATAACTCAGCCACCCTTAGTGGTCCCGTACGAGGTGTGGGGGAACGGCCTCGTAGAGTTGGTGAACCTCGGGCCTTCTTGGAGGTACGGCGGTTCGAGGTTTCTGTCATTCTAGCCCGACGTTTTGCCCCTCGGCGGTCTGCGGAGGGGGAACGTCTCGGGTGCCTCGGCGAGGAGTCCGAGGAGGATGGGATGCGGCGAGGATTGCGCACCCTTCCTCGAGGTTGTTCGGTGCGAGGCTCAGGCTGGTCTGGCACATTCGAGGTCGAGTCCGATTGAAACTGGGCCATTGCAGCGGACAGCTCCGACGTGATCATCGCTCGGAGTAGGTCCTGGAAGACGGGCACGGACAGCATCGCAGGCATGTCCACTGCCTCGGTGCGCTCCACCGGGGGCGACCTCGTATCAGAGTATTCCCGTGTGGTGGAGGCACGGCCCGAAGGCTTGGAGGGCTTAGACGGGGCTGTAAGCATGGGGCTTCCGCCATGCGTCGCCATTGTCCCCGAGGCTGGCTTCTTCGCTGTTACAGAACCTGAAGAGGGAAGAGGGGACTTACCCGGAGCCGAGGCTTTCTGTTGTCCCGAGGACTTCGGGGTTGAGTCTCGAGGCGATGCCGAGGTATCCGGGGCCGAGGTCAAGGCCGGGGCCGAGGCCGGGGCCGACCTCGAGGCCGAGGTGGAGGGTTGGTCCGGGGTGAAGAGGTCCGCCATGCGGGCTTTTCTTCGGCGGAGGGCCCTGTTTTGGAAAATAGCGCACTGGGGGCAGGAGTCGGTTGGATGAACCGCCCCCAGACAGAGGATGCACCGGCGATGCGGATCTGTGAGAGAAAGAAGCCGCTCGCACCGGGTGCACTTTTTAAAGCCGGTCAGAGGCCGGGACATTAAATCGAAAGTAGCCGCGGCTCGACTAGCCACGCGGCCACGGGGACCCGGAAGCCTCCGGGTTGTTGAAAACGAAGCAGGAATCAAGTAAGAGAGGTAAAGAATTTGCGCACAGCGACTTAATCGTGAAAAAACAAGAAAAAATCGCAGTGCTAGAAGGCAGTTGGGGCAGAGCCTGAAAAACACGGCTTCTAGGCTCGCGGAAAAATTTGAACTGGAGACCACGAGGGGATGCACCCCCTAGTGGAGCAGGAAGACACGCATGCGTGGAGCAGCAGAGCAAACTTAAATCTTCAATCAAGTTTGCTTGAAAATGCTTCCGCATCGGGGCTCCGTAGACGACGTCACCCACATGTGAGAATATCATGCCTGCTTGTCCTGGGATAACCAGATATCTCAAATTTGCTTTAAAAGGGGCTTTAAAGCTTAGTTTTTTCATAGGCCTCTAATGATATTTTATCCACATGAGTCATTTGGCCTGTTTTTCCTGGGTTATGATTGAGGAATGCTGTGGCCATCACTGGGATGTTGACAGCCTCTTGTGTGTCTATTTGCTTTTCTATATTATATCAGGCATAAAGATAAGTGAAAAAATTATCCACTTATTTCTATTTGGCACCCATCATATTGGATATTTAGACCTTCAAATTATTAAGGGATTGTTGTACTAAGATGTGCTATGAGGTAGGTTTAGCACATCTTTTCCTGTGCTAAGACCGGTTCTTTTTTCTTTTAAATATAATTTTTATTAACTTTTTCAAATAATACATCTTATATATAAATTACACAAATCAATCAAAAATAAAGGAAATATTTATAATATTTGACATTGACTGCTCTGGCTAACCATCATCTTGCTTGCAATTGGAAAGATAACGCCAATCTCAATTTTCACAAATGGTGGAGTCACTTGTGTATGATTAGGAAATATGAAGAAATGATAGCTTTCAAATTTAATAACAGTGATAATTTCAATCTGAAATGGGCCCCGCTAGATGATTTTTGTAGAAACCTATCTAAAACACAGTTCTAGCATGCCCATAAAATGGGGCATTTTTAAATTTATTTTTTAAATTTGCAAATCATGCACTTAGGTCATCAAGTGGCAATTACAAATAATTAACGTCAAGGAGGGATATGATCTTTTCTGTTACAGCTTCTCAAATTTGGAACTTGCTTCCTTTCAACATAAAAGAAGAAAAATTACTTAATAAGTTCTAAGGCCTACTAAAAAGTTGGCTGTTTAAGGACGCCTTTAACTGACCCATTTAAAATCATATGACCTCATTCTGGAATTTATCTGGACAAGGAACACTTAAGCAGAAATTAAGTGGGTAACGTTTCCTAACCTTTTGTCTCCTTACCCATCCTTTTTCATTTATTTTGGAATTGTATTTAATCCTATTTTCTTTAACCCCCTCTTTCTCAATTGCATTTTTATGTCAGAATTGTTTTTAATGTCCTGTTTGTTGGAATTTTTTTATTTTTCCTATTTTTAATCTTTGTAAATCGCATTGGATTTGGATATTGCGATTATATCAAATATCTTAAATAAACTTGAAACTTGAGCACTTATTGCCTCCTATTTAGGAAGTGCTAAGGGCTCCCATATTAAACCTGCATTAGCCAGTTTGCGCACACTAATGTCAGTGCGCTAGCTGGTTAGTGCTTCCATGCCCACTCCGCCCAGTCAAAAATGTTGCTCCACCCTACTCTCCATGTTCCCTCTCGCTCAACTTATACTGTAAAACTTGAGCTTTCAGGTATTCCCATGTTCTGCCAGCTGAATATATCTTCCTGGTCAGAAATGCCCAAGGCTCATGGTGGGCAGCATTTTCCATAGGCCGCTGCCATGCTACAGTCCCCCAAACATGCTCTAGCCAATGTGGTACGGCCTATGGAAAGTACCACCAATTGTGAGCCTTGGGTGTTCCTGGTCTCTAGATGAGGACATCATTTGATAGTGGGGTTTGGAGATTCCTGTCAGCCATAGTAACAGAGAGTGCCGCAATTTTGAGGGGGCTTGAACCCAAAGTAGAGAGTTGCGCGGGGACAGAAATCCCACCCATCCCCGCCCGGATCCTCTCCTTCCCCACCCGTCCCCACCAGGATCCTCTCCGTCCCCACCCGTCCCCGTCTGGATCCTCTCCGTCCCCGTCTGGATCCTTTCCGTCCCCACCCATCTCGCAAGGAATTACCTCCATCCCCGCCCGTCCCCATAAAAAGCAGCAATTACTTCTGACAGGATCATCAATCCCACAGTTTCTTTTGTGTTTGCGCTGCTGTTTTCCTTGTGGAATCTCTTTGGTGGAACCCTTTTTTGTTTTCTGTTCAAGTAATTAACTTATAAACCCCCTCTTTTACTAAGGCTGACGTGTCCATTATATTATATGGACGAACCCTGCTTCCAAAGCCTTCCATCCCCGTGGGAGTCCCGTTGGCTAGCGGGGGGTCCCCGTGGGAGTCCCATGGACCAGAGGGGGTCCCCTTGGGAGTCCCGTGGGTTAGGGGGATTCCCGCGGGACCCCCGTGGGACCCGCGGGATTCCTGCGATCCCCATTCCCATGCAGACCTCTAACCCAAAGTGGCTACACCACTGGCAGGATTCTGGCAGCACTGTCGTCAGAAGTCAGTGAGTACCGTAACTGAGAAAACTCATAACACCATGCATATAGCCACAACATCCTGCATAGAAGGCTAGATGCCTTCTATGGGTCATTGTAAGGCCTGTGAGCATAAACTCATCTTTGCCTTCTGATGCAATAGACAGGGATGAATACACAGAAAGTGACAGGAGTGGAAGCGGGTGAATGGACGCTCAAAATCCCTGACGAAGCATTGTAGCGAAACAGGGAGCCCTGTTGGATGATTGTGGAAGTGTTGCATTGGATATGCTTTAATTAGCCTTCAGCTGACTTCCCACGGAGCATTTTTTGTTCCTGCTTTCTAACCCCAGGACTACGTCTAAACAGCTATCTGTTCAGATAAGTGATTTTTATGACACTATTTATGAAAATTTAAACAAAGTTGATAAAACAAGATGTGTGACTCTGAATATTAATGGAGTTTAAAGGAGTTTTTTGGCCAAGGATGTGTCTGCCAGTTTCAAACTCTGTCTGAGATTGGCTTGTCTATTTGGGAAGCTTTTTTAGAGCCCCTGTTAGACACTGAGGTCTTTTCTCCTTTTTTTGCTATAGATTCTGAGATGTAGCCCTGGATTTTGAGGGGTGTTTTTGTGAGTTTGAGTACACAGAAAGAATGTCATAAAAAAGAACAAGAAGTTGACTATGGGGAATGAGGAACTTCAGGGAATCTGTTGTCAAGAAACAACATTGAGTTTACTGAATGAACCTGAAGTTGCAAAAAAAAAAAAAAAAAAGCATTACAAAAAACATTGCAGAACTCCATCTCATTGTTCTCATATACAAAATGAAACATGAGGGGATTACAGACATTCGTGACATAAGTACCATATACCAAACAAGTATAATATAAAGTGTTAATAGAAACAAGTGTGCTAAGATGCAAAGTATTTGAAAATAAGTTAGACATTCAGTCCTACAGTCTGCATTGCATTGTCGTAAAAATTAAATAATAAATACACTTGTTTGGTATATTGTATTTGTTGCAAAAAAAAATTTTTATGGCACAAATTTCTCTACAGTCCCTATTGGTGTTTGTGTATGAGGACTATGAAATTGAGTTCTTTGATGCTTTTCAGTATGTTTTGCATTTGAAATTTTAGAGTCATTCAATGAACTCAATAGTGTCACTCATCAACATATTCCCTATGGTTCATCAGTTGTTCATGACCTGCTTCGTGTTCTTTGTTGTGCTGTTTTGTCTTCTGATAACAATGTTGGGGGTGACCCTGAAACTTTTTCAAGATAAGTTCGTTTATGTATATATTTTTTGAGCATTCAAGAATGTTTGGAGTTTCACATAAAAAAACTGCTTAATACATACATATCTGTGATGATTGGGTGGTTAGACTCCGTTTGGGGCTTAGTTCCCAGGTGGTCTCCAGGTCTCTGAGCATATATCATATATTTTTTAATTTTGGTATTGAGCCATTATCTCATATATATTAAGTTCTTGTGAAAGGGATCGTAGCATTTTGCATGCTTATTTTTAAACAATGTTGTGGGGGCCAAAGCATTGTGGTTTAGGAGGAGGGGCGAGGGCATAGAAGGGAAGTTTGGTTTATTTGATAACTTCTTATACTGCATTACATCTACAGCTAGAGGAAGAACAAAGTGGTTTTCAATAACATGAGTATAAGAGAAAAGGAAAAAGAAAAAAAGTTTTAATTCAAAAGAGGAAAAGCCAGAGAGAAAAAAAGAAATTGTGTAAGAAGGAAATATATAAAAAATGCTTTGAACTGTCTAAAATTGGGACAGGTATGGAGATTTGTGACACACACACACTTACTTATACTTACACTTTATGGGCAGGAAAAATAATCTAGTGTACCTGAATGTAACTCCCTTTGAACTATTACTAAATCTAAATAAGAAGAACTTGCTATAACAGCCTGCTTCACTTCCAGGCAATATCAGAACAATAAGAGATTTCCTGTAACAAAGATGCATCTTCCTCTCATAAATTTACAGTGGTACCTTGGTTTACGAGCATAATTCGTTCCAGAAGCGTGCTCGTATATCAAAGCAACTTTCCCCATAGAAGATAATGGAAACAAAAACTTTTTGTTCCACAACCCAATGTAAGACTAACTGCGCCTACTACTTTGTCTTGGGTCATTATTTCCTCTGTAATCCTTGCACACTATTTCCTAGGCTGCCCCTCCCCCCCCCATCCCGCTCCATCGCGCTCTGGTATGATTTCCTCTGGAATGAAACCCACATTCTGCATGCCCGTTCTCTGCCTCTACTCACAACACCCAACTTCACCCCCCAGCCTGTGGGAGCAGTGAAGATCACCTCGTGCACTTACTGTCTTTATTAGCCATTCTCTCACGCGCCATCTCAGGCCTTAGTTCCCTCTCCTTCAGCGCAGGATCCATCCGACGCCAGCGGCTGGGGAACGACAAGCCAGCCCCACCTGGTCTTCTTCCCGGCAGGATCCATCCGACGCCAGCGGCCGGGGAACGACAAGCCAGCCCCAGTCGGTTTTCTTCCTGGCTCAAGCGTAGGCTGGTCTGGCGCCCCCTTCCCAGATCCCTGAGCTGATTTGTGCCACTTTCAACCCGCACCGCCATCTGGTACACCTCTACTGCGCATGCACCCGCAGAGCCAGCATCCAGGGACAGACGCTCTCTACCAATCAGAGGCCACCGAAAAGAAGGGCATGAGAATTTGAAGGCGGGCTTCAAAGGGAAGGTGAGGGGAAAGCACGCATGCGACTTTTCTTTAGTTTACTTTACCATGTTGGGGAAATTCAGCGCATGCGTCTTTTAACTCTTCTCTAGTTTGGAGGAGTCGTTTATCGAGGCAATGCTCGTTTTGCGAGTCACAGTTTGCTGAAGTGTTTTGCTCGTCTTGCAAAACACTCGCAAACCGCGTTACTCGCAAACCGAGGTTTGACTGTATTTATTTATTCAATTTTCTATACCGTTCTCCCAGGAGAGCTCAGAACGGTTTACATGAGTTTATTCAGGTACTCGAGCATTTTTCCCTGTCTGTCCCAGTAGGCTCACAATCTATCTAATGTACCTGGGGAATTAAGTGACTTGCCTAGGGTCACAAGGAGCAGCGTGAGTTTGAACCCACAACCTCAGGGTGCTGAGGCCGTAGCTTTTAACCACTGCGCCACACTGTCCCCCATGTGGGCTTGTTGGAATTTATGGGAAAAGAAGGAGAAAAATTGTTTTTCTTTTCTTGGGTTTGTAAAGGGTGATGTTCCCATTTTCTTTATTTGTGTTAATGCATATATAAAAAATTCTTAATAAAAAAAAAGAACAATAAGAGATTTAAAATTATGTTTATACCAGCACTAGAGATTATGGCATCTATTTTGAAGTGCAGGTTACACTGGGTAGGAGTGACTGGGCATTGCTCCTGCCCATTTCCTCCTAGACCACAAGAGACCTACAGTGGTAGGTCTGGAAGTGGGGAGAGGCTGGGGTCTAGGATGTGCTTAGAATTTCTTCAGGGAGTGGTTGGAAGGTATCTCAGGTTCGGGGGGGGGGGATTGAAGGGAGGAGGGGTGTAACAAGGCCAGATGCGTGTCCTGGCTAATATTCAGCTGACACCCCCATAAGTGTCATATGTGGGTCTTGGCTGAATATCAGTTGGGATCTACATAAGACCTAGCAAAAAGCATCTACAGAATTAGCCCCAGATATTCAATGCTGGTGAGTGAACATGGCCTGACATTGAATATCTGGGACTGATTCGGTCTGCAACAGTCGGCACTTAAAAAAGTACAAGATATAACATTTTAGGGTCTGATACCTTATTTCCTCATGTATAGGCCACAGGAAATGCCGATTTAGGTTTTAAAACTCTTAGATAAGCCGCCCCCATGTTACGAGCTGCGGCTTATCTAAGAGTTTTAAAACCTAAGTCGGTCTATACAGCGGGGCAGCCTATACATTCCCCCCCTCCCCCCCCCGGTATATACCTCTGCTGGCTGCCTCCTGCAATGTCGCTGCCAGTGGTGCAAGGCAGGAGCGATCTTTTCAGCATCCAGCCGTCCTCGCGCTGCTTCCTCAATGCTTGCCGCCAGATACCTGACGGCCTATACATGGGGAAATACGGTATTCAGTCTATGGCAGTAAACAGCTTGCAAATCTCTCACAGCTATGGGCTGAATTAACTATTGGTGCAGTAACTTGGAAGTTAACTGGACACCAGCCAATATTTAGACTTGTACCCAGTTAACACAGTGGATAGAGTTAGGATAACATGTTTACTGTCTTAAATTTATCCACTTAGCCAGTGAGTGGACTGAATAGTGCCACTAACCAGGTAAGTACTGGCTCTGCATAAACTCCGCCTCCTGACCATCCCTACCCTAGTTGGTTATAGAATGGCTTTTTAGAGCCAATATCCAGGCATACTACCCAGTTAAGTGCTGCTGAAATTTGGAGGCTGGCCAGTTCAATGTGATTTAACCACACAGGAGTCTCTCCTGCTTGTTTAAACCCCTTTCAACCAAATATTTTTTATTTGGTGTTCAAGCAGAATCCCTCAAAACAGGCATAATTTGATCTTAGATCATCTTATTTATCAATAAATGCACTGAAATGTTTTGTACCAGTTGCAATTGTTTCAACTGATGCTGTAGTAACCCACATTGTAAAGCATTACAATAAGTTGAAGGTCACAAAGGCATGCACCAACAAGGCTAGATCCTTCTTCAATAAATGCCTAAGTCATTGTATTAAGTGTAAACTTGCAAAACTGGCCCGGACAACAGAGGAGATTTGTTCCTCAAACCCTAGTCTTATAATCCAACCGTACACACAAGTTATTTCCAATTCTTTGTTCAGTTACTGCAATACCATCAATTGTTGGCATTTAACAGAAAGAATTATTTTGCTTAGAAAACCACATACACATTTTTCTCATGATTCAGTTTCATTCCAGGCAGCCAAACTGAACACATGGCTTGTAAAACCCATTCTCGAGGCCACTTCTTACGCCGACTTCAGAAAATCACTGAAGACCCATCTCTTTAACAAATTCTAATTCCCAATTCTTGCCCAATCCCCCTCAGCTATCCTCATCCCAATCCCCAATTCTCTTGCTTTTAGATTAACTCATCCTTCTTCCCATTTGTAAAGGTATTCCACCCAAATTGTTTTCCCCTGCACCCCAATCTCTGACTAGATACTTCGTTTTGATTCAAACCATCTTGGTTCTCTTCCATTTGCAATTTGTATCCCAGAAAGTACTTTTTCTGTTCCCCTTACATCTCATTCACTCATGTATCTTGTTGTAAACATCTCTTACTCTCATTGTATGCAACTTGTAAACCGCTTTGAACTTATGGTATAGCAGTATATAAGAAATAAAATTATTATTATTATTTTAAACCATAAAGGCGTATCCGGCAAACCTTTATTTACAATTTTCAACACTCAACCTAGATTGTTCCCAACTTGCACCTAAAACTGTATATTGTCTGCTTACGTATGGCATAATATTGTGGCCCTTTTGATAATATCAACTATTGGTGCAAGATAAATATTGCAGAATAGCAGTGATAACACCAAACTGCAGTAGCTAGCAATTAACCCCTTCTTCTACAAAGCTGAGCTAGCAGCTGCCGTGCAGCAACAGCCCCGAAGCCCTTTAAATCTCTATGGGCTTCAGGACCGTTACCGCGTGGCAGGCTTTGTAGAAGAGGGGGTAAGAGATGCTTTTTTTCCTGAATGCTGTCCTTTCTGAATAACTACCAAATACCTATTTCCCCAAAAGGAGACAAACCAATTCTAAACCATTCCTCCAACGCTCACTCCCGACAATCCAGTGAGCAGCAACTTGTGATTTATAGAATCAAATGCCCTAGTAAGAGCCAACAATATCAGCATCACATCCTTCCCTTTATACCAGTTCTTGATATCCTTTACTAATGAGGTTAGCTCAGTACCATGATTCCTATGTTTCCATCTGCCTTTTACTCAAAGGCCCTGATGCTATAAATGGTGCTTAGGCTAGGCGCCGGTAGACACCTATTCCGAGACCAAGACCCTTAATGCCCCTTTTCAATCCTCCTCCTCCCCCCCTTCCGATCTACTCCCCTCCCCCGTCTCCCTCCTCTCCCCCCACTTCTCTCCTTGCTGTTCGCATCTCTATGATCAATTTGATATGTAACCACTTGTAACTACTCTCTCCTTACTGTTTGCAACTCTATGATCAATTTGATATGTAACCTCTTGTAATCTCTGTCTAACTAATGTGAACCGCCTAGAACTCTTCGGGGTATGGCGGTATACAAAAATAAAGTTATTATTATTATAGATCCTAGCCGATTTCCATGTGAAACTTAACATTTTTAAATAGACTTAAAATGCATGATAATTTAAAATGCCATTAAAAGCCAATTAAACACTAACCCCCTCTTCTAAGAAACCGCACTAGCGGTTTTTAGCGCAGAGAGCCGCACTGAATGGCCCGCGCTGCTCCTATGAGTTCCTATGAGCGTCAGGAGCTGTGCGGGCCATTCAGCGCGGCTCTCTGTGCTAAAAACTGCTAGCACGGTTTTGCAGAAGAGGGGGGTAAGGGGTCCTTTTACTAAGGTGCATTAGCCATTTTAGCGCGCGCTAATGTGTCCATACACTTATAATAGGTGTATTAACGTTTAGCGCGCTAAAACGGCTAACATTCCTTAGTAAAAGGACCCCTGAGTTTTTCATAGAAATTGGTGTGGCGCCTACCTTAAAAGTGGGTGTGATTAGGGGCAGAGTTTGGGCGTGGAATAACTCGGGTCTCAAAAATTAAGCCAGGAAAACTCTGGCCTAATACCTGCACCTAACATTATGATGCCTACTGATGCCTAAGTTGAGTTAGGTGCTACTAGATGCAATTCTATAAATGGTGCCTAACTTTGACATGTAGGAGGTTATTGTGGAATCCACCGTTCTAGGATTTAAAAGCAAACTAGATGCACATCGCCTTACGAGAGGCATAGAGGGATATGGGTGACTTAATTTACGCAGGGCCTCTGCGTGTGCGGATCGCCGGACTTGATGGACCATAAGTCTGATCCGGTGATGGCAGTTCTTATGTTCTTTACCAATTTAGATGCTGTTTACAGAATCAGGCCCAAAATGTCTGTCCTCAACAAAATCCAAAATGTGTCTATATACAATTTTTTTAATGTTTCCTGAAAAAGGAATTTGAAACACTGGACCAGAAGTTGTTTATCTACATTACCACCCTTAAGAATAGGTGTTATAAAGGCCTGTTTAAGCATATTAGGTAATATACCTTGCGATTAGGTAATACATCTTGCGATAGTGATGAATTTATTAGATAATCCAAATAAGGAGCTATCCAATTCTAACATTCTTTAATTAACCCAGTTGGAATCTGGTCTGCCCTGCAAAAAGTAGCCTTCAACTCTTTTAACAAATTCCTAACTTCTGTATTTGACACTTGCCTAAAAGAAACTACATTTCTACTTTCAACCACATCCCTTAAGACAGGGGTCTCAAAGTCCCTCCTTGAGGGCCGCAATCCAGTCGGGTTTTCAGGATTTCCCCAATGAATATGCATGAGATCTATGTGCATGCATGGCTTTCAATGCATATTCATTGGGGAAATCCTGAAAACCCGACTGGATTGCGGCCCTGCCTTAAGACATCTGCTAGGTGAGGCGCCAGGCTTCGGCATCACTATGCGCTGCTGGCTGTGATTCTGACATGACCATAGACACGAAAATATGGGCCTGTAAAACTCTGGCCTACATTTCCAGCGCCTAGGGTCCCGTCAAGCTCTGATTCTGTTGGTGATTGACACGAAGCAAGCACCCATTTTGTAAGTGCCTGTCATGGCAGACACCATTTCCAGAATCAGTCCCTTTGTCTATTAGACTTTTCCTAGGAACAAATTGTCTTGCAGGAGGTTCCTAGTGCAAATCCTTTTACAGCTTTACTCTCTATGGCCCCTTCTCCTGAAGGAAGCTGCCCTATAAGTTTTCTTTTGTCTAAACTGGGTTCTCTGAGGCCCTTAGTGCAAAGTCCATAGAAGGTGTTTCCTTCCCTGATGAGAGCTCTTTATCCTTATAGAAATCTCTCTTGCTCCTTCAGGCCTATTCTTTCAGTACCTCAATGCTTTTCTCTTTGGCATGACATGGTGGTGGCTGGTTCCTAGAGCAGCAGCCTTTATAGGCTCTATTACTGCTTTCTACTCCTTCAGGTGTACTGACTATGTTACCAGAGACCCTTTTCTCCCTCACCGTGTGGTACAATGGCTGGGGAGGCTAGAACCAAAATGAAGAATTTCAAACTGGGTTTGGTATTTATAGTTTCCTTCCAAGGGGTGTCTCCTACCACTGTCAGTCGACAATAGAAGAGCCAGCTGCATGTTCCAGAAGCTGTGGGGTTATTCTAAAGTCAAGAAGCAATTATCAGGTAGAACCACTAGAGGTCTCTGCAAGTCCTTAAGGAAATAGAACCTTAGGGCTCCTTTTACTAAGCCGCGTAAGGGCATTAACGCGCGGCATAGCACGTGCTAAATTTCCACGTGCGCTAGACGCTGATGCCAGCATTGAGTTGGCGTTAGTTCTAGCTGCATAGCGCGGGTTTAGTGCGCGCTAAAATTCTGCGTGCGCTAAAAACGCTAACGCAGCTTAGTAAAAGGAGCCCTTTAGAGTCTGCACTGGTTTAATTTTCTTGCTTGTGTCTCTTTTATTGGCCTTTACTTTTTAGTTCATTTCACTGTTTCAAACAGAGTTTCTAGAGTGGCACTAAATTCTCAGCTTCAAAATATTATGATTAATCCTAAGGCTGCTGAAAGTGCTAATAGGATTTCAGATCTAAAAGTTACATTCATAGATTCTAATATAGAAACAATAAGACATCTCCTGTTTGATTTCCGTGACGTGACTGACGTCATAATGAACTTTAGATAGCAGTCTTGGTTTAACATCACTAGCAATCCATTATTTGGCAGCACCCAAGAAAAAAGATCTACAATATGTGCAGGTGTCATTGTAGATAATATATTGAAACAATTCGCCCAATGTGTGGCAGCGGTCAAAAAAGCAAACAGGATACTAGGAATTATTAGGAAATTGATGATAAATAAAACTAATAATATAATGCCTCTGTATCTATCGCTCCATGATGCAATCTCACCGTGAATATTGTGTTCAGATCTGGTTGCTGTATCTCAAATAAAAAAAAAAGGCAAAATTAGAAAAGGTTCAAAGAAGAGCAACTGTAACTATAAAGGGGATGGAACTTCTCTTGTATGAGGAAATGTTAAAGGAAGTTAGGGCTCTTCAGTTTGAAAAAGGAGATATGATTGATGTCTATAAAATCCTGAGTGGTATAGAATGGGTAAAAGTGAAATGATTTTTTACTCTTTCAAAAATTACAAAGACTAGGGGACACTCGATCAAGTTACATGGAAATACCATTAAAACAAATAGGCGGAAATATTTTTTCACTCAGAAATTAGTTATGCTCTGAAACTTGGCAGAAGATGTAATAGTGATTAGCTTAGCTGGGTTTAAAAAAAGGTTTGGACAAGTTCCTGAGGAAAAGTCCATAGTCTGCTATTGAGTCAGACATGGGGAAGCCATTGCTAGCCCTGCGATTGATAGCATGGAATTTTGCTGCTATTTGGGTTTCTGTGAAGTATTTGTGACCTGGATTGGCCACTGTGGAAACAGGATACTGGGCTACATGGACCACGGATCTGACCCAATATAGCTATTCTTCTGTAATATCAGGTAGTTTTGAACCATAACTAGCTATCAGGAATGAAATGAACTAAATAGCAACAGGGTAACCTCATTCTTTAAGGTTTGGAAATCCTGCTGTAACAGAATAGGACAGGAAAGCGAGAAGCATGTTATTAAAGTATGTTTTTCACTACCAAAATGTTTCCGTAGCAACTGATGATGGTTTTGAGGAACTGATGTCCTTTTGAGACTTAGCAGCAGGTTAAAGCACATAGATCCCAGGGATTAGCTTGAATTGGCAATTGAAAACCTAGATACACAGACAAAGGTACATGATCCTGCTAAAGTGAAGTTTGGATTTTGGGGGTCTCTGGATTTGGTGATATTGGCATTATATACAGGAGCTGAGCAAAATAGTGTGGTTGCCATGTTAAATCATGTAGATGCATAGAAAATAAAGGTCACATGGCTTTATGAAGAGTGCACAGTGATTAAAAACTAAACACAGTTGTATTGCAATCAATGAAAAGATTTTGCTAGCCAATTTTAGATCTTAGTTTTTATGATTGTGACATAGTAGCTTTCATTAAATAAAATTATGACATTTAAAAAAAGGGGAAAAAAAATAAAAGGTGAAAGTGTCTACCTAATTCCATATCTGGTAATTTTGCCTGCAGGAACTAAGGTTTCCACGTCTTCAGTTCTGAGATGAGAGGAGGTCAGAGAAATCAGTGCCAGCCTGGGAATCCCTTTCTTCATTCATAGAGAAGAGGGGAAAAGGAAACAGTTGTGGTAGTTTGAGATTACCTTTTCTGGGTCTGGAGCAGGATCATAATCAGAAATCCATTTTGGAGGGGTTCTGGGAATGGACTGAGGTGGCCCATGCATTTCCTCTCATCTCTTTCCCCGCTCTTCCTGCATCTGCATTAAGTCCTATCTTTGTTGGAAGGGATACCCAAGCCCCAACAGTCAAAGCAGTTTGCTGGCAGCAAAGAAGTCAGCAGCATACTTCAGCTCTTCTGATAGCATCCCCATGTGTGTTTAGTTCAGGCTGCTGAACTGAGCATGCACGGAAGCTGATGTCATAGGCTGTAGCACACTGCTTGCTGTACCGCTCAGGCACCATTAGAGGGAGCTCAGACAGCGGACTGCTTCAGCTGGTGGGGCTTGGGCATCCCTGCCAGCCATTACACGGGTGTCACAATTTTGGAGAGAGGTCCTGAGTAGTGCTGCCCAATACAGGGGTAAAATTTCAATTTGATTCAACCTATTGGATCTATTTTTTTTATTTTATTTTATTTTCCTGCCCAATTAGGTAGGTTTTTTTCAAACATTCTAGTGGGTCTATTTTGTAGCCTCTTCACCCCATGCTGGCACTGTGGCAGGATACAAATTTCAAATCTGACATTGTAATCACAAAATAAAAAATATATTTTTTTTCTACCTTTTGTCTGGTCATTTTATTATTCAAATCATGTTGATCCCAGGCTCTAGTTTCTATTTGTTTTCTGTTAACTCGCTCATCAGGATTTCCTGCCAATTTGATGTTTTCTTCTTTCTGTGTACTCACCATTTATCTTCTATCTTTGTACCTTTCTTTCCACTGCCATATCCAACATTTCTTTCCCACTGTCTCTCTCTCCCTTCCTTGTGCCCTAGGTTAAACCTCTCTATTCCCCTCCATGCAGCATCTCTCCCTTCCTCCCCTCCATTATCATGTGAAATATTTCTTTCTCTCTCCCCATGCATCATCTCTCCTTGCCCTCCACCCTATGTCCAACATTTTTCCCTCTTCTCCATGCATGTCTTCCTTCCTTCCACCATATGCATGATTTCTCCCTCTCACCCCTTTCTACCTCTTTGTTGAACTCCCTTCCTCTCCTCCACCCCATGTCCAACAATTCTTTCTCTCTTCCCCATGTGCAACAGCTTTCTTTCCCTCCCTCCTATCCCCCTGTGTGGCAGCTTTCTGCCCCTCCCATCCCCCTGTGCAGCACTTCCTGACTAACCCCCCTAGATCTGACATACCATTGGGTCTCCTAATGCAGTAGCAGCAGCGGCGGTGGACGGCTAGCAAGCTCAGGCTCTGAACAGGCTTTTTTGCGGCCTGCCTTGCCAGGGCTTCCATCTGCCGTATCATCAGTTACATCATCAGTGATGTGGCAGAGGGAAGGCTCTTGTGGGGCAGGCCACAAATGAGCCTGTTCAGAGCCTGCGTCTGCTGGCCATCCACCGCTGCTGCTGCTGCTTTCGGAGGCCCTGGAGGTATGTCAGGCCTCACCGGGTGTGGGGGGGGGAGGAGGGGAGGCGGTCTGTTCACTGAATTGATGAATTTGATTTTTTAGGGAAACAAATCGATTCAAACCAATTCACCAAAGTGAATTGGCAAATTGGGCAGCACTAGTCCTGAGCCCAACATGATGGAGGTCCAGGTCCCAAACGTACCCCTTGGCTACACCACTGGTATGGAAGAAGGAGTAACTGTCATTGACTCAGATATTCCTGTCCTTCTGGGACTGTCACCACTGACTAGGGATCCCTTATTTCTTATGTGCATTTTCAAGTTTACATCAAGCACATACTTAGCAAAAAAGCAAATACATCCACAAAAACGCTTCAAAAACAAAAAGAAAAAAGCAGACGTTTTTTCTAAAGTCCACAAAAGAAAAGTGACCCAAAGAAAACCTGGAGCAAGGTCATATCAAGGGAAAATTAGAGAAAAAGAAGTCTAACATTCATGAAACATGCTCATGATAGCCATATCCTAATAACTAGACGTTACCCCACCCTAGTTCCTCTAAACAATATTAACTTAGATGCATTTTTATTATCCAGGCAATATCTTAATGGGAAGGACTTAAAATTTTTTTTTTTTTACATCATTACATCTCACAATTCAGAAACTGTGCATAAAGAGAACCTCAGGGCACATATCTATAAACTTTATTGTTCTGATCTTAGTGTCCCAACAAAGACTGGGGAAAATCTGAATGTTATGGTCCATAAATAAAGCCTATTATTTCCTGAAATACTGTTGAAAAATGGAACTTCTATCCTGCAAGAACATAGAGAGCCCATTCCACTCCACTTCTTCCCTATGTGGAGATTACATTACTGGTCTTTTTGGCCTCCTCATTACACCCCCCACCCCCTTAGCTTACTTGCTGGTTAGAACAGAAGTGAAGAAGTAAATCCTGCCAAGAAGAGGGAAAGGCTTCATCCAAAGTCCTGGGTCTCCATATATTTATGAAAGAGATCCAAGAGAGTACTGAGGTTAAGGGATTTTAGAACATTCTCACTGTTCTTTTGCTGAGGATATACTTCTAATTTATATTGTATAATTACAGACTGAAGCTTAGGTTAGACTGCTCTAGTTACACTATTTTCTTTCCCTATTAGCTATCCACAAAATATCCTGTAGTGAACATCAATTGTTAAAGCAGCTACTGAAGAAACCAGCTGCTTCACTGAGGCCATGGAATTCCAGTGTGATAAACATTTGACTAAGGTTAACTTTTCTTTAATGTAGCTATAACAGTTGTTACTTCCAATGAGAGCATAGTTCTTCAATCTCCCACCACAGCACATTCAAAACTCTCCAAAGCTGAAACCCCCTACAGTTCTTTTCTTCCATTCCCAGGTTCTGGTAAATCCTACAGTCGCTATATTTGGGACATCTCGCCTCTCGTGAGGCTCATGGCCAGAGTGTTCTTATTGCTCTTTCCCCACACACAAATTAGTTTGAACCATCTAATGGTGGTGTGAGGGGCTGCTCTAATCCCTATGATTCCTGAAATGGAGCTCAAATCTGACAGCTGTTCCTATGCTGCTGGGCATGAGCAATTTTCCAGGATCAGTTTAGGACTGCACTTCAGTCAACTTTGGGATAAGTGATTGCTGACGTGCCAGTGCCATGGGGTAAAATAGGGCTTGTCTCAGTAAGCATTTCCCCATATTCGGGAAAAGTAACAAGTAGAAGAAAATCCAGAGCTGATGCAGATAAATCTCATCTAGATAATAATAATAATTTATTATAATAATAATAACTTTATTTTTGTATACCGCAATACCACAAGCAGTTCAGAGCGGTTTACAGGGGAAGAGACTGTACACAGACAGCGATGTTACAGAAAATATTTTCAATTACATTAGTAAGCTGAGAGAGGTTAGGTATATCCAGAAGAATATCAGAGATACAACAAGTATTTCAGAGATACAATAAGGCAGGAAGGAGTCAGAGAAATTTATCAAAGAGATAAGTTTTAATTGATTTCCTGAAGGATTGGTAGGAGGGTGTATTTGAAATGAGAGTGGTTAGGCATTTATTCCATTTGCCTGCTTGGAATGACAGTGTTCTATCAAGGAATCTCTTGTAGATACAGCCCTTCAGGGAGGGGAAGGCAAATAGATTGGCATTGCGTGTGCAAGTGGTGCTTGGAAATACAAAATGGTGCGACAGGTAGATTGGGGATGAACCTGTTATGGTTTTGAAGCAGAGGCAGGCAAACTTGGAGATAACCCTTGCCTCCATCGGCAACCAGTGAAGTTTTCTGTAGAACGGGCTTACATGGTCTGACTTTATGAGACCATAAATGAGACGGACGGCAGTATTCTGGATGATTCTCAGATGTTTGATGGTTTTCTTAAATGATCCCAGGTATATGATATTGCAGTAATCTAAGGTGCTTAAGATTAGAGACTGAACCAGAAAGCGAAAGGAGAGGAAGTTGAAATAGTGTTTGATGGTACGGAGTTTCCAGAGGGTGCAAAAGTATTTTTTAACCTGAGCATTGGTATGGTCTTCAAAAGTCAGGCATCAGTCCAGGATGACTCCAAGGATTTTGATGGTAGGATTGATTCGGTAGATTAACCCATTTAACTTCAAAGAGGATTTATTAGCTTGTGGTTGGGACTTGCCAGGAAAAGCTTGTTTTTTTTTCAGGGTTCAATTTTAGTTTGAATTGTGTAGTCCATTGCTCTACCTTAGTGAGAACAGATGAGGTGAATTGTTTTTTGTGTCAGTGAGGTTATGGGGATGATAATTGTAATGTCAACTGCACATATGAATGATTTCAGTTTTTAAGTCACATAACATATGTCCCAATGATGCCATCTAGACGTTGAACAGAGAAGGAGAGAGAGGGGAGCCCTGTGGAACACCGTAGGGATTGCACCAAGATTGGGAAAAGGTTCCATCGCTGTGGACCTGGTAGGTGCAGCTTTTTAAGAAGCCTGTGAACCAGGTTAGTACTTGTCCAGAAATGCCAATAGAATCGAGGCATCTGAGCAGAATGTCATGGTCGACAAGGTCAAAGGCGTTGTACAGGGCCATGGTGAGACCTCATCTGGAGTACTGTGTGCAATTCTGGAGGCCACATTACAGTAAAGATGTGCGCAGAATTGAATCAGTTCAACGGACGGCCACCAGGATGATCTCGGGGCTCAAGGGTCTCTCGTCCGAAGAGAGACTGAACAAATTGCAGCTCTACACTCTTGAGGAACGTAGGGAGAGGGGAGACATGATCGAAACATTTAAGTACCTCACGGGACGTGTCGAAGTGGAAGATGATATTTTTTTTCTCAAGGGACCCTCGGCCACAAGAGGGCACCCGCTCAAACCCAGGGGCGGAAAATTTCATGGCGACACCAGAAAGTATTTCTTCACAGAGAGCGTGGTTGATCATTGGAACAAGCTTCCAGTGCAGGTGATCGAGGCAGACAGCGTACCAGATTTTAAGAATAAATGGGATACCCGTGTGGGATCCCTACGAGGGTGAAGATAAGGAAATTGGGTCATTAGGGCATAGACAGGGGGTGGGTAAGCAGAGTGGGCAGACTTGATGGGCTGTAGCCCTTTTCTGCCGTCATCTTCTATGTTTCTATGAAGTCAAACTAAAGTACCAGTTCGCTTTTTCCCAGAGAAAACAGATGGAAGAGGTGATCAGTCAGCGACGCTAAGACATTTTCAGTACTGTAGTTTGTGCGAAATCCTGACTGAGAGTCGTATATATATTGCCATACCCATGAGTTCTAGGCGGTTCACAACAGTTATGCATAGTACAAACAATGCAAATCGTTTGAGATTCGACAAATTAAGTGCATACAATATGAAAGAAATACATACAATATAAGAAGAATACAACAATGTTAAAATAAAGTAAAAAGTTAAAAGAATAAGAAACATTAAAAACCCAGCCTGCTGAATAATTGAGTTTTTAACTGTTTTCTAAAATCGAGATAAGAAGAAGCTTCTAGCACAGTTTTGGCCAGCTATGATTTCTTGAGTCTTAGGTCAGGATGCCTTCATGATCCCTGTTCCCTAGACCTAAGAGGAGTGAGCAGTCACAGTCAATATATGAAAACCATTTGCAGGTGGATCTTAGGAAATTGGAAGACTCGGTGACGAAGTGACAGATTAAATTTAATGTGGACAAATGCAAAATGATGCACATTGGGAAGAATAACCTGAATCACAGTTACCGGATGCTAGGGTCCACCTTGGGGGTTAGCGCCCAAGAAAAGGATTTGGGTATCATTGTAGACAATACGATGAAACCTTCCGCCCAATGTGTGGCGGTGGCCAAAAAGCAAACAGGATGCTGGGAATTATTTAAAAAGGGGTGGTTAACAAGACTATAGCGACTATAGCGAATTTAGGAGACACCTAAAAACATACCTGTTCTTGAATTACATAGGTAACGAACAAGGACAATAGCCCCCTTCGTAATTCCACCCATATCTGATCTTGCAAACTGTTAACATCTAATCTCTAAACTATGAATGTCCCAATCAATTAATGAAACTTTTCTAACTCATTGTAAATAGCACGGAACTTCCCGGTCCGGCAGTTTATAAACTGTTGTTATTATTAATGTTGTTAATTTCAGATGTTCACTGTTATACTCTGTAATTCACTGACTGTACAGTTTCACCTCACTGTAAACCGCCTAGAAGTCACAAGATTGTTGGCGGTATATAAGAATAAAGTTATTATTATTATTATTATAATGCCCCTGTATCGCTCCATGGTGCCACCTCATTCGGAGTATTGTGTTCAATTCTAGTCTCCTTATCTCAAGAAAGATATAGGAGCGCTAGAAAAGGTTCAAAGAAGAGCGACCAAGATGCTAAAGGGGATAGAACTCTTGTATGAGGAAAGACTAAAATGGTTAGGGCTCTTCAGCTTGGAAAAGAGATGGCTGAGGGGAGATATGATTGGTCTACAAAATCCTGAGTGGAGTAGAACGGGTACAAGTGGATCGATTTTTCGCTCCATCAAAAATTACAAAGACTAGGGGGACACTTGATGAAGTTACAGGGAAATACTTTTAAAACCAATAGGAGGAAATTTTTTCAATCAGAGAATACTTAAGCTCTGGAACGCATTGCCAGAGGATATGGTAAGAGCGGAGAGTGTAGCTGGTTTTAAGAAAAGTTTGGACAAGTGCCTGGAGGAAAAGTACATACATAGGCTGTTATTGAGAAAGACAAGGGGGAAGCCACTGCTTGCCCTGTATTGGTAGCATGGACTCCTCCCCCCCACACCTATTGTACTTCCCTTTTATGTACTTTTTCTTCAAAAAAATTGTATTTCTACCCCTCTATCCTACTGTTTCCTGTGGTTTTAAAAGTCAATTACCCTGTAGGTCTGATTAATATATTATGTATATTGTGATTTCTTTAAAAATCATATTTTTACCTTTTGTATAATGCTTTGTAATTTGGAAAAGCGTTCAATCAAATATCTTGAATAAACTTGAAACTTGAATAAACTTGAATATTGCTACACCTTGGGTTTTGGCCAGGTACTAGTGACCTGGATTGGCCACCGTGCGAATGGGCTACTGGGCTTTGGACCATTGTCTGACCCAGTAAGGCTATTCTTATGTTCTTACTTATGTTACAGGTGACTATTTACTGAAAAATGTGACTATTATATAGGACGCCTTACTTTGCTGATAAAGTCTATATTTTTAAACTTTTTATCTGTGAGCTTGGCACTGACATTGGACAGGAGAATAAAAACTTAAGGCAAAAATAGTTTTGGAATTCAGCAAAGGACAGGAACAACAGAGCATTCTCAATGGTAGGAAATCAAGAGTATAGTGCTTTGAACATGTTTAAACATTCTTTCTCCACTTGCTTTAGACACAGCATGCAAAGCATGGCTTATTGAATTCTTTCCAACCTGTATGCATGTAAATGAATATATACAGTATATGTGTGTGTACATGTTTATGTTGGTACGTGTATGTGCATGTTTGTGTATGTGTATATTTTCTGTATGTCTGTGATCAGGAGAGGAGAGAAGACAGTTTGAAAGGTCCAATTCCTTAATCGCTATGTTACAGTGAATCAGTGTATGTACAGTGTTCCCCCGCGAATTTGCGGTTTGCGAATCACAGACTCACTCATTCGTGGTCTGCTCCGACCGCCTCTTCCTGTAGTAAAGTCGGGCTACACCAATCAGGAGCTGCGTGTCAAAGCAGCTCCCGATTGGTGTAGCCCGACTTTACTATAGGAAGAGGCGGTCGGAGCAGACCGTGAGTGATTTTCTTCACTCGCCGGTGCTCCAGCTGCCCTCTCTTGCCTCTCCAGCTGCCCTCTCCTGCCTCCCCTGCCTTTTGACAGGCGAGAAACCGCATTTGCGGTTTTTTTAAATTTGCGAGGGTTCCTGGAATATATATCACTTGCATCACTTTGCACTTGCTCACATTAAATGTCAACTGCCATTTTGACACCCAGTCTTCCAGAGAAAATTTTATAGGAGACTAAAACTGATTTTGAAGAGGGCATAGAATAAAATACAACTGATTAATCAACTGGCAGTTGTAGACTGCTCATGCAATCATTTATAAGAATCAGTGTATGCCAAGTGTATATCCCCTGAGCAGAAGGAGGAATAGTCCTTCTAGAAATAGATTACTGTATACCTACAGAGCTACTATCATAAGCTTTCAAATGTGCAAAAGGTTTTGAAATTTGGGTTCCCACTAAGCAACATAGGGCTAGATTCACTAAGCAAACCGATCGTGTACCGATCAGTTTGCGACCCCTTTACAACCCTGACCCGATTCACTAACCTTCTGGCCGCACCCGATCCGATCCATGCATGCAAATTAGGGAAATGGCATGCAAATCTAGCAAGGCAGTGATTCACTAACATTTTTCAGGCACACCGACTGGGCTGGCCGATCACAAAAGAAGTGACTGCTGGGGACCAGTCGCTCAAGCCCTTTCCGGCTGCCCTGCCTTCTGCCGCCCTGCTCTCTGCCCTGTCAGCCCAGATCTCTTGCTGCCCTGAATGCCTCCCACTGTCCAGATCTGCCTCCTGTTGCCCCAATCTGCCTCCTGTTGCCCCAATCTGCCTCCCGTTGTCCCAATTTGCCTCCCGCTGCCGCAATCTGCCTCCCACTGACCCGATCTGCCTCCCGTTATCCCGATCTGCTTCCCACTGTCCAGATCTGCCTCCTGTTGTCCAGATCTGCCTCCTGTTATCCCAGTCTGCCTCCTGTTGTCCCAGTCTGCCTCCCGCTGCCCCGATCTGCCTGCCCCGCAGTGCTAGCTCGTAGTTTTAACCTATGGGCTTCTAGCGGGTTAAAACCACGGGCAAAAGAAAAATAAAAAAGCTGGCCCAGAAATCCAGTAAAAAATAAAAAAAGATCACGGCGCAGACCACCTACAGATGGTCTGCGCATGCGCGCGGATCGCACAACAGCGATCCGTTCAGGCAGATGGGGACGTTCCTCCGATCGCCTCCATCTGCCCAGATCGGGCCCGATCAGGCAAGTTAGTGAATCTTGACCTTTGATTTGTACAGGAGTCATCTTCCAACATTACTGCTGATGAGTGAGTGATGCAATGATATCACATTTGCAGTCCCAGGTAGTTTCCCTGTGATTTGCCTGTTCCTTGTAATTGAAAGCATCATACTTTCCCCCATCAGGAATTCCAAGGGTGGACTCTCACATAGCTTTAAGCTCTTTATTGGGAACACTGGTTGAAATATGAAAGTAAACATCCAGAATCCATTTTTTTCATTAACTTGGACAAGTGTTCCGAAGAGTAAAAGGAATAAGTAAGAATCCACTGGTATACATAGGGAAGGAAGCAACATAATTTTCAAAAGAGGAAAATACTCTTTGAACAACTGAATTATCAAACAAGGAAAAACAAATGGCAAATGCATAACTACAGTGGGAACTTCACAGTGTTACTCAAAGTGTTTATCTAAACCGAACACATGAATTTAAAGAGATAGCAGCCCCAGACAACAGTTGGTTCACAGAAAGCATAGAAAAAACCTGGTAGAATAGAAGTCTGTAGATTTTTTATGAAAGAGTTGAAAACAATTCCTCATCTTGTAGCTGGCTGAACAGTTCTGATACCAAAAACAAGGAAAAAACTGCAGAGCGGAATGTATAAGGTGCAGGAATCTTTACTGAAAGTCTATACACCGCTTAGAAACCTGATTAAGCAGTTTAAAAAACTTTTAATAAATTTGAAACTTAATAATATACAAAATTGTAATCCATAAAAATGGCTCTCATATACATGAAGTATGGACCCAACATTACTGCTGATGAGTGGGTGATGCAATGATATCACACTTGCAGTCCCAGGTAGTTTCCCTGTGATTTGCCTGTTCCTTGTAATTGAAAGCATCATACTTTCCTCCATCAGGAATTCCAAGGGTGGACTCTCACACAGCTTTAAGCTCTTTACTGGGAACTCTGGTTGACACTCTTCCTCAGGGGTCCGGGATGTCCGATGTATCACATATAGAGAACAACATTGTATTATAAAATAATCAAAATGTTTGAATCGGAGGTAAGAAATTCTCCTTCTGGACTAACGCACAGGGTGAGTACTGCTACCGAAAGTGAAAAGTTCTGATGGCAGAAAACTTCTGTATACAAAGGAGGTAATTCTATAACTGGATGCCTCCATTTTGGCATACCAAACCCATATGGTAGGAGCCTGTTCCACAATGGAACCAAGATGCTTATGTTCTTTTATAGAAGTATAGCTTGGTGTCAGTGAGCCTGAAACCAGGTATACACACTTAAGCTAGCCATAGTGGGACAAGCATGTGGGATCTATTAGGGAGAGGAGGAGATAGTGGATGCTGTGAATGGGCAGACTGGATGGGCCATTTGGCCTTTATCTGCCGTCATGTTTCTATGCATCACATCAGCCCCGATCCAACTTGTATCCACAATTAACCTCTTAGGGGTAGTTTTGGACAACAAACTTTCCTTTAACGTACACATCAGTTCTGTAGTTTGAAAATGTTTCTTTAAACTTAAAATGATCCATTCTCTCACATCACTTCTGGATTCCAAATTCCTTAATATTCTTGTTCACTCATTAGTCATTTCCAACTTAGACTACTGTAATTCACTCTATCAGGGAATTACACAAAACGAAATCAGGAGACTTCAAATAATTTCTATTGCAGTATTTTGAATTATCTTTAATGCTAAAAAATTTGACCACGTAACTCCGCTTCTGAAAAAGGCCCACTGTTGCCCATTCCCCAAATAATTATATTCAAAATCCTATTTCTTGCATTCAAAGTGCAAACCAACTATTCTCCCGCATTTATGGATAAACTTTTGATTCCTTACGTAACCTCAAGAACGCTTAGATCATCACAACAATATCTTCTTACAATTCCCTCTGTTAGACAGTTATTCTATGACACAACCCGCAAAACAATTTTTTCAGTGGTAACACCTTCGCTTTGGAATTCTCTCCCAATAACTTTGAGGCAGGAAACCAATTCTAATTAATTCAAGTTTAACCTCAAAACCTTCCTCTTTAAAGACACATATGAAGTTTAGACCTAGAGCTTAATCTTATCTAACCCATGTGCCCTTATGTTTTATCCTCCCCCTTCTATTTTTTTTATTTTAGGCAATGTAATCCACCCTCTTCCCTTTTATGTCTCATGCAGTTTTCCTTTTTTAAATATTTTAATCATGTATGTCTTATTTCTTTTTAATTTTCAAATTAATTTTTATTGATTTCAATATAATATTAAGTATAACTTGTACAGAAAGCAAATTTAACCAAAGCAAATTTCAATCATTATAAAATAAATCCATACTTAACAAAAGTTAAGAAAAATTACAAGAAAAATTATTATGGTGAAATTAGCTCAAGTCCTCTTTAGATCCAAGAAATTATACTGGTGAGCTAAGAATAAATAATATAATCAATACAACAAAGTAATGTTGTTCCTATACATCGGGAACGGAGCTGCTATTTTTATTTTAGAGTTCAAGATTTAGATTTATCCTTGTCCAAACGGGACATAACCACAAAATTAGTTAATTGTTGAGGTTCAAAGAATACATATTTAGTTGAGTGATAGTGAACAATGCACTTACAAGGGTGTCTTAAATAAAATGCAGCCCCTAGTGAAATGATTCCGGATTTTAAGAGAAGAAAGTCACACATACGTTTTTGCGTTTCCCTTGAAACATCAGGGAACATTTGAATTTTAAACCAAGGAATTCCTTCTGTTTATTCTTAAGAAACAGTCTCAATAACCATGATTTATCAATAGAAACAGCCAGTGTAACAACTAGTGTTGCCACCTCCGTGTCTCCAGAATCTCAGTGATATTCAATGTTTGTTTTAATTTTTTAAAATTGTATTATTTAAACCACTTAGGAAGGTCAAGCGATATATCAAGACTTAATAAAACTTGAAATTTGAAAGCAAGTTTTCAAATACCCACAATAAAAATCATTAGATATTTGCATATATTTCGTTTTAGAACTTTCAAAGTAATTTCATTTTTTAATTTATAGGCTGCCTTTCTGAAAATATCTGCCCAAGGTAGCATGTGTAGCACTAAAAAGCCTGACAGATAACCACACAATACAGTCATAACTCTACAACATCAACTAAAAGCATAAACCCATCAATAAAAAAATCACAGACCCATTTCCTCAAATCACAACTTAATAAAATCAAGAAAGCATAACAAATGTAAAAATTATTGCTGTTCCATATTAACTTTATGCTGCCATATCTGTAAGTTTTTTTTTGACAAGTTCCTAGTACTATTTTACTGTATATTATGCTAATTGGCAAGAGATTGTATTCAGGTCTTTATTTTTTTTTTTCCCATAATAATTACAAAAATAACTTATGTATTTTGTTTTTGTGTTTTTACATTCGTGATCCTGTTCTCTCATACAGGTTCCTTTTACATCTGCCCAGCAGCCTTCAACATAACAGATGATGCTGGTTTTACTTTTCTGATAGTTTGATGTTTTTAAAGGATTCTTTGGACATCCTATTCATGTCATGCTCTTGATTTACTGGGCACTGTAAATTTGAATTTGTTGATGCAAAACCAGCTATAACCACGCTCTGACAAGAAAACAGATTATATATCCTCCAACTGAAACTAACATCTGTATTTGACCAAAACTTTAGAGTGCTGTTTGACTCAGCTATTCAGCAATGCATAAGAAAACAGTGGCCATGCTTTACAGCTGTGCTTGTGCCAGATGTGAGAAAACAGTTTTATCCTTCTGTAATCCTGTTGTCATAACTTATTGTATAGATCTTGGTGAAAGAAACAGAATGGTTAACAGTGAATTAAAAAAAAAAAAAAATTGTATTAGTTTGTCCTGTTCCATTACAAGCTGTGGTGGCAAAATTTCTGTTTGTTAGACTCTGGTTGGTATTTCCTGTGTTTCCCTAGAGTCCGATCCCATCTTTTCCATTACTTGGCAGTAAGAAAACTTAATTTCAAAAAGTCATTTGTATTGAAACGCTCTCTTAGAGTGACTAGGACAGACATGGGCAACTCCGATCCTCGAGGGCCAAAATCCAATTGGGTTTTCAGGATTTCCCCAATGAATATGTATTGAAAGCAGTGCATGCAAATAGATCTCATGCGTATTCATTGGGGAAATCCTGAAAACCCGATTGGATTCCGGCCCTCGAGGACCGGAGTTGCCCATGTCTGGACTAGGACCTCTATAATTAAAGCAAGTGATTTTACTTTGCAACTAAAAGCTTGCTTCTAGGTACCTCTCAGGCTCTCACTCCTATTCCCCCATGCTCTTAATCCTCTTGCAGTGTCCATTCTGCAACCAAAGGTTCCCTAGTGGGCTCTGCAGAGACTTGGGGCCAGATTCTATAAGCGGTGCTGTAAGTTAGACAATGGTAAGCATCGTACCACCACCTAACTTAATTGCTTGAATTGGTTTTACTCAGCGTGGTAATTGACCATGCCATTAGAAACGGATTAAAATCTTGTTAAAAAAAAGTATTTGCCAGTGGGCACCTATGAAGGTAAGCGTCATAATCACGTTAGTGGTGGAATCGTTAAGGTTAGGGGCGGAGATGACCTTAGGCGCTGTTAGATGCAATTCTCAAAATAACTTACGCATCTGCAATGTAGGTAAGTAAAATCCTGTCCTACATTGCAGAAGCCTAAGTTTTGTGGTAGGCACAATTCGCTGCAATTTTTTTAATGAATGAAGGGGAGGAGTTTTACACTCGATCAGGGACTTGGGGGGGAACCGTATCAGGTGAGAGGCTTCTGGAATTGAATAGAAGGGGCAAATGGCTGTCACAGTAGTTTCACTGGGAGAGGAGGGGTGTAGTTACACTATTGTACCACTGGTAGCATGGCTGCACTTAATGCTGTTATAGGGGAAAACACCCTCCAGGGATTGAAGACAAAGTTAGACAAGCTCCTGCTGAACCAGAACGTACACAGGTAAGGCGAGACTCAGGGCACTGGTCTTTGAACTAAGGGCCGCCGCATGAGCGGACTGCTGGGCACGATGGACCACTGGTCTGACCCAGCAGTGGCAATTCTTATGTTCTTATAATCTTATTAAGAGGTGGCGTTGTACAGCCATGCTACTGGCAGTCATTACAACCAGCCTCTCCTCTTATTTTGTCCCATCACACCTGCAAACTTCCCGACCCACATTAAGCAATTAAAGGGAAGTTTTTGCACAATGCTGTTGCTTAACACAGCTCTGTAAAAGGGCCTCGTTTATAGAATCTGGACCTTGGAGTGTAACTAGGGTTAGGGTTCTTGGGCCACACCAAGCCCCTGACTAGTAAGAAAAATAGCTTGTGCAAGCACTTTTTCCTGCATGAATTTGCTATGAATGAGCTCCATTGCAAATTTGAGAGCATAATTGTGTTATGAGGCCCAGAAGCAATGGATACCGGTAATTACATTTCATTGAGATATACATATATTTTTTGTAAAAAAAAAAAAAAGAAACTGTCAGGAACATGTTGTTGCATACTGGTTTCTTGCTGAATTTCTTTGCATGATACTTCATGCAGAATTTTAGTAAATGGTTGTGCTTAGTGGACTATGTTCTAAAATTGACTATTTGCAAAGATAAAATGTGTGCAGCTATTTCACAAAAGGGGTCTGCGTGCAAAAAAGTGCAGAAAACTGAAAATTTGGCATTTTACACGTTGCTGCTGCTATTTACAAAGACATGCCTTTTCCAAAATAACTTTTTTTCAGTACATCCCCCTTTAAGCAGTGACTCCCAAATTCTATAAAATCTGCCTAAATTTAGGTGCCTACATCAGCGCGCATATTTGGTATGGCAGATATCAAAATATCTTCTATTATCCCAGGACAAGCAGGCATGATATTCTCACATGTGGGTGACGTCATCTACGGAGCCCCGATGCGGAAGCATTTTCAAGCAAACTTGATTGAAGATTTAAGTTTGCTCTGCTGCTCCACGCATGCGTGCCTTCCTGCTCCACTAGGGGGTGCATCCCCTCGTGGTCTCCAGTTCAAAATTTTCCGCGAGCCTAGAAGACGTGTTTTTCAGGCTCTGCCCCAACTGCCTTCTAGCACCGCGATTTTTTCTTGTTTTTTCACGATTAAGTCGCTGTGCGCGAATTCCTTACCTTTTTACTTGATTCCTGCTTCGTTTTCAACGACCCGGAGGCTTCCGGGTCCCCGTGGCCGCGTGGCTAATCGAGCCGCGGCTACTTTCGATTTAATGTCCCGGCCTTTGACCGGCTTTAAAAAGTGCACCCGGTGCGAGCGGCTTCTTTCTCTCACAGACCCGCATCGCCGGTGCATCCTTTGTCTGGGGGCGACTCATCCAACCGACTCCTGCCCCCAGTGCGCTATTTTCCAAAACCGGGCCCTCCGCCGAAGAAAAGCCCGCATGGCGGATCTCTTCACCCCAGACCAACCCTCCACCTCGGCCTCGAGGTCGGCCCTGGCCTCGGCCCCGGCCTTGACCTCGGCCCCGGAAACCTCGGCATCGCCTCGAGACTCGACCCCGAAGTCCTCGGGACAACAGAAAGCCTCGGCTCCGGGTAAGTCCCCTCTTCCCTCTTCAGGTTCTGTAACAGCGAAGAAGCCAGCCTCGGGGACAACGGCGACGCATGGCGGAAGCCCCATGCTTACAGCCCCGTCTAAGCCCTCCAAGCCTTCGGGCCGTGCCTCCACCACACGGGAATACTCTGATACGAGGTCGCCCCCGGTGGAGCGCACCGAGGCAGGGGACATGCCTTCGATGCTGTCCGTGCCCGTCTTCCAGGACCTACTCCGAGCGATGATCACGTCAGAGCTGTCCGCTGCAATGGCCCAGTTTCAATCGGCCTCGACCTCGAATGTGCCAGACCAGCCTGAGCCTCACACCGAACAACCTCGAGGAAAGGTGCGCAATCCTCGCCGCATCCCATCCTCCTCGGACTCCTCGCCGAGACGCCCGAGACGTTCCCCCTCTGCGGACCGCCGAGGGGCAAAACGTCGGGCTAGAACGACAGAAACCTCGAACCGCCGTACCTCCAAGAAGGCCCGAGGTTCACCAACCCTACGAGGCCGTTCTCCCACACCTCGTACAGGACCACTAAGGGTGGCTGAGTTATCACTCTCCAACCCGCGCATCCTCCGAACTCCCCCTCGGACGCATTCTCCGAGGGAGTCCGGATCGAGGTCACCAATCCGACATCGATCGGTACCCCTAACCCCGGCATCGTCTCCGAGGGGCTCCTCGAGACGCCGAAGATCGACAACCCCGGAACACTCTCACAGTGCTTCCCCAGCCTCGGAGCATGGATCAGAGCATGAACCTCGATACTCGAGGGAAGCCTCCTTATCCTTCTCCACCCGACGAAGGTCTCGTTCCCCGACCCCGCACGGGGCCCCGGGGACATCTCGCCCATCCTTCACTCGCTTTGTCCAAGACATGGGCCACGCATTGGACTTAGACCTCCAGTCCGACTCCAGATACACGGTTCGCCTCCGTTCCTTCCTCCCCCCTCCGCGCCTGGAGGCGTTAGTAAGTCTGAGCCGAAGGATCTCTCGGCTGACCTCAGTATCAGCCCGACAGATGATGACCCTCCTGGGCCACATGGCCTCCACCGTCCATGTCACACCCTTCGCCCGCCTCCATCTGAGAATCCCTCAATGGACCCTGGCGTCTCAATGGCGTCAAGACCGGGACCCGATCGACCACTCCGTGACAGTGACTCCTTCATTGCAACGATCGCTCCGCTGGTGGGCCGACTCTTCAAATCTTTCCAAAGGTTTGCTCTTCCTCACCCCACCCCACAGCAAGGTACTCACCACGGACTCGTCGGAGTACGCTTGGGGAGCCCATCTGGACGGCCTACGCACCCAAGGAATGTGGTCAGCACAAGACCGCCGCTGCCACATCAACGTGCTAGAACTTCGGGCCATCTACCTCGCAGCTGTAGCCTTCCAACATCTGCTTCGCGACCGAGTGGTTCTCATCCGAACCGACAATCAAGTAGCGATGTACTACGTAAACAAACAAGGGGGCACAGGGTCTTGGCCCCTTTGTCGGGAAGCCCTGCGCCTCTGGAAATGGGCAATCTCCAACAACACCTTCCTTCGGGCGGTGTACATACAAGGAGAACAAAACTGCCTGGCGGACAGACTCAGCCGCCTCCTCCAGCCACACGAGTGGTCACTACACTCTCAGGCCCTACGAGGAGTGTTCGAACGGTGGGGGACGCCTCAAATAGACCTGTTCGCGTCCCCTCACAATCACAAGCTGCCTCTCTTCTGCTCCCGGATATACTCCCCGGACCGGCTTGAGGCCGACGCCTTCCTCCTCGATTGGGAGGGAAGGTTCCTGTACGCGTTCCCGCCGTTTCCTCTGATACTGCGGACGCTTGTCCACCTGAAAACAGTACAAGCCACCCTGATCCTGATTGCCCCTCGCTGGCCACGCCAGCCGTGGTTTTCCCTTCTACTTCAACTCAGTGTCAGAGATCCACTGCCTCTGCCTCTGTTTCCCTCTCTACTGTCACAGGGTCAGGGTTCACTGTTACATCCCAATCTTCAATCTCTTCATCTGAATACTTGGTTTCTCTCCCCCTGACTGCTCTCCCCGTGTCTCAATCAGTCAAGGAGATATTGGAGGCCTCTAGAAAAACCTCGACGAGAACCTGCTACTCCCAAAAGTGGACCAGATTCTCAACCTGGTGCTCCTCCCACAGCCAGGACCCGGTGTCGGTCCCCGTCCCCCTGGTCCTTGACTATCTACTTCAACTATCTCATTCCGGCCTAAAGACCAACTCCATTCGAGTACACCTCAGTGCGATTGCGGCCTTTCATCAGCCCCTGGAAGGGAAAGCCCTCTCGCTCCATCCCTTAGTCACTCGCTTCATGAAGGGCCTGCTGAACGTCCACCCCCCTCTCAAACCTCCCCCGGTGGTTTGGGACCTTAACGTGGTTCTGGCTCAACTAATGAAACCTCCATTTGAGCCCCTAGACAAATGCCATCCAAAATTCCTCACTTGGAAGGTAATTTTCCTACTCGCGCTCACGTCCGCATGGCGGGTTAGTGAGCTACAAGCTCTGGTAGCGGACCCACCCTTCACGGTATTCCATCACGACAAGGTGGTACTCCGCACCCATCCAAAGTTCCTACCTAAAGTAGTGTCTGATTTCCATCTCAATCAGTCCATTGTCTTACCTGTGTTTTTTCCCAAGCCCCACTCTCACCCCGGAGAAGTGGCGCTCCACACTCATGACTGCAAAAGAGCGTTGGCCTTTTACCTCCAACGCACTCAGCCACACCGGAAAGTCCCACAACTGTTTTTGTCCTTCGACCCAAACCGGTTAGGTCACCCAGTTTCCAAACGCACCTTGTCCAACTGGTTGGCCGATTGCATCTCCTTTTGCTACGCTCAGGCTGGTCTCGCGCTGCATGGTCGAGTAACGGGACACAAAGTCCGAGCGATGGCAGCCTCCGTAGCCTTCCTCAGGTCCACACCTATTGAGGAAATCTGCAAGGCTGCCACGTGGTCTTCGGTTCATACCTTCACCTCCCACTACTGTCTGGACTCCCTGTCCAGAAGCGATGGCCGGTTCGGCCAATCGGTGTTGCGAAATCTATTTGCTTAAATTGCCAACTTCCCTCCATCCCTCTTCAGTAAGCTTGGAGGTCACCCACATGTGAGAATATCATGCCTGCTTGTCCTGGGATAAAGCACAGTTACTTACCGTAACAGGTGTTATCCAGGGACAGCAGGCATATATTCTCATAACCCACCCACCTCCCCGAGGTTGGCTTCTTGGCTAGTTAAGTGAACTGGAGACCACGAGGGGATGCACCCCCTAGTGGAGCAGGAAGGCACGCATGCGTGGAGCAGCAGAGCAAACTTAAATCTTCAATCAAGTTTGCTTGAAAATGCTTCCGCATCGGGGCTCCGTAGATGACGTCACCCACATGTGAGAATATATGCCTGCTGTCCCTGGATAACACCTGTTACGGTAAGTAACTGTGCTCTTTGCTGGTAGCAAACAGGGAGACTGTGGTTAAGTCATAATCTATTATCCTTTTAGGACTGTACTGTATAAAAGGCAGAATGTTTTCACGTGAAGTATGCCGTCTTTGCAGACCTACCTTTTTCAGGCAGTTTTTAATTCTGTCCTGATTCTAAGCATTGGACTGTATCTTAATTCTAGAAAGCATGGGACAGGCACGTGAGATCACTTAGGGAGAGGAAGAGACAGCAGATGGGCAAACTGGATAGGCCATTTGGCCTTTATCTGCCATCATGTTTCTATGAGGAACCACCTAAAGTTAGACAGCAAGTATGTGCATAAATGCTAGTATTCTAGTGATTTACAAGCATTGATATACAAGTAAATGACTTGTATACTGGCTATGTGCCCTTCTTAAAAAAACCCTGTTATATGCCATGGCATGTAGTTTGAAGGTGGGTGTACACATGGGTTCATAGTCAGTGGCACGTGAGACACTAGCGCACTGACAATTTGGCACAAGAAAGAAGCACGCCATGGGAAAACTTATTTTTAAAGAACTCCGACGGGGGGTGTTTGGGGGGGTTAGAACCCTCCATTATAGAGAAAATGGAACTTTTTCCAATTTTTTTCAGGAAAAGTTCAGTTTTCTCTATAATGTGAGGGTTTCACTCCCCCACATCCCCCCCAACGGCAGCACGAACACTATACAGTAAAGTGGGGGGGGGCTCCCCCCACACCACCCCGTCGGAGCTCTTTAAAAATATGTTTTCCGGCGGCACACTTCTTTCTTGCGCCAAATTCTCATCGCTGAATTGTCGGCGCTCTGGTGTCTGGCGCGCAATTATCCTGTCACCGTACACATGCATAGGGCACACACTGTGTATATTTTTTGGCATTCCAAGTGCAAGCATTGCCACCAGCTCAATAACTGCTATACATGGTTATATGCCTAAATTATGCATGGATATTAGCACTTCTTTAGTATTCTGTAAAGGAAAGTAGATGCCTACTTTGCTTTATAGAATAGGCTGCAGATAGGTGCTCCTTTATAGAATTATCCTTCACAGTCTGTGTTGTGTCCTTTTATATTGCTATGATTTCTATTTCACTTCATTGGCCTAATGGTTTTATGCTAGACTGATTTAATTCCTTGCTTTCTTTGAAGGTTGTTGTTTGGTATTTTTTTCTTACATAAAAAAAAATTGCTTATTTATTTGTCTCTGATCACATTATTTCCTGAACTATTCAACCTGCAGCATCCAGATCTTCAGAATAGTAAGATCTATATAAAACTTACGGCCTCTTTTACAAAGCTGCGCTAGCGGCTGTGCTGCGCTAACGGCCCCAAACCCCATAGAGATTTAAAGGGCTTCGGGGCTGTTGCCATGCAGCAGCCAGTAGCGCGGCTTTGTAAAAGAGGCTGTTAGTCACCAGAATAACATTTTCCAAGAAAACTTGGGTGTCCAGGAAAAATTAAGATGTAAAAATAACTTTTTTCAGCTGCAGTTCCAGCACTGGCCCATAGGTAGCATTATTCAGTTATTATAATAGATTATACTGCAACCTGCACTGGCAGATGAAAAGTATGATGTCCTAAGAAATGACAGTGTTAGGAAACAAACATTTCATAACAACTGCTCTGTAGTTCTTTCCTTACTTGTTTTTGTTTAATACAATGTAAAAAAATTAATTCATCTGAAAAAGACTTAAGAATAAAGGAGCTTTTTTTTTTTTTTAAGTACCACCAAAAACATGGAACTGTAGCTTAGGAAAACCCTTTAGTCTGGTCCTGTTTCTGGTATACATTTGATATGACCTACATTTTAAAACTTTTGTTGCATATTTTCTATATCAGAAGCTGGCATGTAGCACCAGTGCCAAAATTGTCTGAGATCATTGACTCCCCCTCCCCCCATGACTCATAAGTGTTATAGTTAGAATATACTGTATATGGAAGTCCATGGTCTGAATTTGTGCTCCTGATGCTTTGGTTCCATTCAGATTTTTAACACTGGGAAAGAGATTTGTGAATTATTAGAATCTCCATTTGCAGGATACGTAGATGACGTAAGGTACTATTCCCGCCTTCTCTCCATATGTAGTGCATCTTGTCAAAATATGCTAAAAATAATGAACGGGTCCTGAGGAGACTAATTTATTTGGAGTCAATAAGAGCTATGCAAAGTCCCTCACAAAAAATTGTCCAGAAAGGCACACTCCAGTGATTTAATTGATCTAAAAAAAAAAATAAATGAGAGACTTTGTCTAGCTATAGTTTTAAAATTTTAACGTCTCTCTAGACTCAAACATTTTAGTACTTAAGTCAAATCTGTTTTCAGTAGACCTGAAAGAATCTTTCCTTCATATTTCAACAAGTGTGTCAGAGGAAATTTGTAAGGTTGATTTGCATTAAATATCCACTGTTACTAGACCTCCCTTTCATTTTGATTGATGTTCACCCATTGTATTCTTGTAGTTTCTGGGGTTGCTTAGCTGTGTGCAGAAAGGCTGATTGTGTAAACCTCTTTGGATGGCATTCTTATCTGGGTTATATTCACTAAAGCAAGTCGTGAGCAACATCAGACAGGTACTATCTGAGTTAAGATGGCTAACTGATAAGGAAAATAATTAGTATGAGTTCTCACAAGATAGATCATCATCTGGGAGGCAGGTTATTAACAGGGTAAACCCTAGTTGTTTACCTAATGAGAAATAGTCAGCATTAGCATTAGCATCAGACAAAGCCGATGATAAAACATCCTATGACTGGAACATTTCTGGAATGATGTCATTATCTACAGAATGATGGAATGATGTAATTATCTACAGAAATGATAATCAGGACAAAACCGCACTTTAAACCTGTACAAGATTTTCTGCTAACAGACCGATCTTTTCTTTTGGAAGATTTTAAATTGTAGCTATTATGAGGCCCTTTTACAGAGCTGTGTTAAGCAACAGCCACTGTGCATTACAACCAATCAGTACAGTAAAAACTTCCCTTTAATTGCTTAAGGTGGGTTGGGAAGTTTGCAGGTGTGATGGGACAAAATAAGAGGAGTGGCTGGTTGTAATGACTGCCAGTAGCATGGCTGTACAACGCCACCTCTTGAGGCAGCATTAAGTGCAGCCATGCTACCAGTAGTACAATAATGCAACTACACCCCTCCCAGTGAAACTACTGTGACAGCCATTTGCCCCTTCCATTTCTTCCAGAAGCCTTTCACCTGATACGGTTTCCCCCCAAGTCCCTCTTTCTAAGCCCAAATCCATGGTGAAGCCCCTGATCGAATGTAAAACTCCTCCCCTTCATTCCAACCTGTCCCCCCTATCCCCAGAACTTATATACCCAGTGGTAAACTCTGATCATCTACAGTGGGAACAGTCCCCTTCCACTTCTGCTCTATCTGGCTCTGGGTGTCATAATAGCACCAATGACCCCTAGCAGTAATCTTTGCAGTCTACTACTAGGGGTAAGCTTTCCTTCAGCTTCGGGCCGTCTTGGGGGACCCCTGTGACATGAGGGACCACATAAATTGTCCTGGCTACATCCCCCCTCCCCCAAAACCCTGGCCCTGTACTTACACAAACACGAGTTTATCAAAAAGAACTTTCTAGTAAATGACTAACAATCTGTTCATTCTACTAATCAAAATTACCAAAAGATATTAATGGATTTTGTGGTTACATAGCTATCTCAAGATAATGATTGAATGAGTATTTCTAAGTAAATTTGACTAGGCCTTTGCTCTCTCAATATTCAGCTTCTGAATGCTCATTACATCCCTCTGTGGTATCACTTCTACCAGAGCCCTAAAAAACAGGAATTCCCCTTTCTCTGGGACATTCATAGTGCCCAGAGACTACATGATTGTTGTTTTGCAGAATAACTTGGAATGGGCTATAAGAACAGTCTTAGTACCGTATGTAAATTTTGTTTGATGGTGTTGGATATAGGTTTGTGTTTTAGCCAGCATATATGTTTCTGTAGACCAGTTTTCTTCAACCTTTTGACACCTAGGGACCGGTGGAAATAAAATAATTATTTTGTTGACCGGCACCAGTCTGCAAACTGGCAGTTGAAGAACACTGGGCTAAGTCGTGGGCCAGACCCCGCCCATCTCCACCCAATCTCTGCCTCAGACCCCACCCCCATAATAGTACTAATTGTAACACCATTTTTTCCATTCATTTTTCATATATACACACATACACACACACAATATAATCGTATTAACAACACATAATAGTTAACCACGAAATTAAAGTACACAAAGCACACTGTATGCTTCTCAATATTAATTCCTACCAGAATACAAATAACCCCATACAAATACGGGATCAAAAACTAAAAGTACTAATATATACAAACAAACCCTAAGATGCAAGACTCTGCATGCAGTACAAACCCAGAGGAAAAGAAACAAATGCATTTCTTCCTGAATAGACAGCAGATGTAAATCAATCACTAAATTCAAAACTAAAATCATTCCCCCTACCTTTGTTGTCTCCCTCCCTCCATGCTGTGCCTTAACTTCTGTGCTGCTCCGGCCTGGCCATTTTATGCTGCCCCCGTTGTTGTCTTCGGGCCGGCTCCCTCTTCCTCATTGCTGCAGTGCACAAAGACAAGGGCAGCAGCAGCTCCTCGTGCATGCCTCATTCGGAAGCCTTCTCTCTGACGTTGCGACGTCAGAGAGAAGGCTTCCGGTTCAGGCATGGGAAGCGCGTAGGAGCCTCTGCCCGTGTCTTTGTGCACTGCAGCACTGAGGAAGAGGGAGCTGGCCCGAAGACAACGCCTCATCGATCGCACCGTGGACCGGTGGCTGAAGAACACTGTTTTGGGCCCGATTCATGTGCCGGCCCTGTGGACCAGCAGGAAACTTCTGCGGACCGGCGGTTGAAGAACACTGCTGTAGACCATCTATGTCATTAGAGATGTCCTAATAAGGAAAAAGCGAATCTTTTAAGCACATGGATATCATGTGTGCAGAAGGCTAAAACCAAAGTGTGTTAAGTCTGCTTCAGCTTGAAATCTAAATGTTGTGTTTAAAACTATCTAATCCTCCATTTGAACCTCTGGAGTTTGTCTTCCTGGGTTTTAGTCCTGGAAAGCTGCATTTCTAGTTGCTGTTAGCTTGGCAAGAAGTAGCAACCTACAAACGTCACATTTGTCTCTGCTTTTCCCACAGAAAAATTGCATTGGCACTTGGTCCTGGGTTTACTCCAAAAATAAGCAAAGAAGTGCATGTGAATAACACTTCACTTTCTCAGCCTCTGTCTGAGACATCATTCTGAAAATAAAGATATGTGCTTTGTTAAGACTTCAGAAGGGCATTAGAAATCAGTCTTAAATTATAATAGAACCAAAATTACGTATTCTGTATAGAACAGTAAAAAGAGTTATATGTTTGAAATTGTGTATCATTAGATGTGCCTTTTAATAGTTTTAAAGAAATGGGTTTCCACTCTTCAGGGTAAAGCAAAAGACATTCAATTTAAGCAGATCTGACATCTACAAAAATGGTAATCCTATGAAGTGTATTCCAAGAACATCATGGTTAAATAATAGTTTTAGGTCTTAAACAGGCTTTCATGGAAGAAGCTGTTTTTATGAGAAAGTAAGTTAATTGCAAGTCATTGTTTTGATTTGTTTTTTGTTTGTAGCCGTTAAGTTTCCAGTAGGGTTGAAAGAAAAGGGATATAAATATGGTCTATACTATCCTGCAAAAATGAGAGTATCCAGTGGGAATAAATCTCTATATTTTGAAGATCCTGAAAAACTGAGAGATTTCTTGGCCACTTCAGAGCCAATGTCTATTTGAAGGTATTTCAAGAGAAGAAGAAAAGAAGAGGATGGACAAGAGTTATGCTGCACCATTCGTCTGTTTTATTATGTCCAATGGAATTTTTTTTATTTGGTTTCAAAGCTGTTATTGGAATGGTTTCTGTTTATTTATTATTCTTTCTTTTGAATATTTGGTATGTTATATTGGTGTTGGTGGTGTCATGAATGTTGTATGTTATTTTGTTTAATGTATTGTCTATTAAAAGAGACAGAGATAAACTTGTAGTTTGACTTTGCTTTTAACGTTATGACTAAACAATATATATGTATTTATTTATTCAATTTTCTATACCATTCTCCCAGGAGAACTCAGAACGGTTTACATGAGTTTATTCAGGCACTCAAGCATTTTTCCCTGTCTGTCCCGGTGGGCTCACAATCTGTCTAATGTACCTGGGGCAATAGGGGATTAAGTGACTTGCCCAGGATCACAAGACGCAGCGTGGGTTTGAACCCACAACCCCAGGGTGCTGAGGCTGTAGCTTTAACCACTGCGCCACACTCTCTTGGGCTCAATACTGTGCTGGCACTTAGCCCCAGTTTTACTACAGCTTCAGGGTGTCATCGACTATTAACGCAAAACTATGATGGAGTGCCGAAATTTATACATGCCCACTTACAACAGGTCAATGGCTGGCTTAAGTTGACACACCTAAGTACGCCAAGCAACAAGTGCAACTAATAGTACTCTATGTTGCTCAGTGATGTGCCCAAGTGTATGCTCCCCTAGTTACATGCTAAGCGACTTTGTTGCATACATTACATTATAGAATAGTGCCTAATATACACATAACTGGGGCAGCCTCCTTGGAGCGGCTGGGGCACGGGCAGTGTGTCTAGGAGGGAATGCATGGATGGGAGAACATCGCAGGGGAGGAGACATAGGCATCCTGGGACTGTCTGCCAAGTCTCTTCCCTGAAGAAGCCCTTTCTGGAAACGTCAATCGCTCCTCCTAAACTTACTTGCTCCACTTCATCACTGACGCTGAAACCGTGGATTGAAGACAAAGTTTTATTTTATTTTTCTTTCCAGCTTATGATTTATCTTTAATCTTATCTATTGTTTTGCCTTTTGTCTTTGTTTTGTTCTATTTCTATCATTTAAATTTCTCCAGAATTCTACTGTTCAACGGCTCCCCCTTCTGCTTCTATTCCTTTCTCCCCTCTCTTCTACCTTCCAAAGTATTTAGATCAATGCTGTCTTGTTAAAATGTTTATTTTATTTTTATTTTTCCTCTAACTCTACTTTTCACTTCTCTATTACCCTCCAGGTACTTTAGTTAGATTGTGAGCCTTCGGGACAGTAAGGGAATTTTTCAAGTACCTTTCTTATTTCTAATCTTAATGTATATTTTCTGTAAACCGCTTAGAACCTAACGGATGTAGCGGTATATAAGAAATAAATTACATTACATTACATTACATAACTGCTAATTATTGGTACCTCTGTTGCATGTGTTATTGTACTATAACATATTGTACATGTGTGCTTGGGCCCGGCTTTTAAAAATGATGCCGTCATCGGTGGCCGCCTTAAAAATGGCCACCAATCACGTGCTAATCACGCGATGGTGCCGTTTATAGAATCACACCTTCAGGAAAGGTAGGCGCTGGAAATGTAGGTCTGGGTTTTCAAGGCTTACGTTTCCGGCACCCGCCTTTGACATGAATTGCGCCTCTGGAGGCGCATTATGATGCCTAACGCCACTTCTGGCATTCGGCATCATAAAACAAATCCATAGGTGTGATTCTGGTGCCATTTTTTTTTTACATTTTTTTTAAACTGCCACCAAGTAATTGAGAGGATACAGTATGGAACAGTTCACTGTGAATCAGGTGCCACAGATGCTTTCAATCTCAAGTTCATTCTCATCACCCTTCCAGCAGCAGATTAGTAGAATTTAAAAGTAAAGGTGCATGCTCGATAAATGTCTATTTTCATAACAAATTTCTGATTACATAGCTGATCTTATGGTTGTTAAATGCTATGTCTTCCTGTCCTATTCAATATTGTATTTCTCCCCTTCTACCTTCTGTAATCTAAGTCGGTCTATAATGTCTAAATGTATATTTATACCATCATGTAATGACTATTGTTTGTATATCCTTCTATTTTTATAAATTTTATTACTGTCAGCCGCTTAGAAATCTGATAAGCGGGATAATTTTAATAAAATCAGTTTTAAATTGCATTTTCAATTTAAAGTTAGGTGCCAGTAGGGCGCCTGCCAGCCCTAACTTTAGGTGCTTTTACGGGCCTTGGTGCCTAAGGTTAGATGCCAAGTTATAGAATTAGGGGGTAAATGTATAAATTATTTGTTTAGTGACTGAATATTGCTGCTAAAATAATACTAATTTATTCTATTAACACCCTGCCCCAAACTTATTCCATTTTTATAGAGATAGTATCAGGCTCTTTAGTGATATAAACATCCCGATGCTATCCATATAAGCTTTGAAAATATGCAGCTAGACAAGCTAATTTTTTAAAATTTGATTTAAAAACGAATCAACAAGAAAAGATAGAAAATGCAACAAATAAGAGAAAACACCTTGCAAGAAAGAAGAAATTACTATCTCATTCCTACATCAGTGGAGAGAAGAGCGTTTTAGAGCAGAAGAATAAAAACCAACCGATTCTGTTGACCCCAGTTCCTAAACCACCTTCACAGAGGTTATAACATTCTTAGTACTTTTCTTATTCGTAGACAAAATCTTCTCCAAATAGTTAGGATGAAATGAAGTGTACTTGTTAACCAGATGAACTATCACACACTTGCAAGGAAATTAAAAAAAAAAAAAAGCAAAAGCTTTTAGGGTAATTCCCCTCGGATTCATCTGAAAAAAACCTTCCTATGCATTTGCCTAGATCAAGTAGATATTCTGAATAAAGTGTTGAGTACTGTTTGACTTTTGCCTAGATCAGGCCACATCAGGAAAAATCATCAGTTTTTGTCTACTGATGTTTCTTAAAGTAAATTTTCAAAACCAGCATTTTATCGTTCTTTGAAAGATAGCTAGAAGAGTGGCTTGAGTAGTGGCTATTCACAGATAACTCCAAGGTGTAGTCATCACATTGAAACCCCATTCCTTCTGTCTCCCAGAGGTAACCTTTTAGGTAAATAACAGCATTTAGAAAACAAACTTGAACCTGCATTAAAATACTGTTTAAGTAAACTCTCAGGAGACAAACCATGAAACCAAGGAAATTGCAAAAGATATAAATTTCTCAGTTTTCAAGAGCCGCAATTTTATATTTATGTTTAATAGCATTTGATAAAATCACTTTTTTGTAAAACATAAATCAAAACAATGTCCAATAAAAACAATATAGATCTATCTCTAATCTTCTATTTGCATCTAATATAGTTGAAAGACTTGTATCTCTTCAATTTTCTGATTTTCCTGACCATAGTAATGCTCTTCATCCCTGTCAAGCAACAAACCGAATCCAAAGAGGAAACCAAGGTTCAACTGTCTGCAGTGTAAAACAATCCAGAACAAACAAAACAAAAAACTGCAGACCTTGTACACGATGCAGGCAGGCTTTATTATGACAAGTAAATCTTTGATTAAAAACCTTTTACCAGGTAAGGTACCCAACACGGTCCGTGTTTCGGACTAACCTTCGTCAGGGGTCCAATTTTGATAAAGGAGAAAATTATCAAAAGAAAAAAGCCTTGGGTAAATAGCGATGGGTAACACATTGAGAAAACCACCCGAGTGGCGGTTTTCTCAATGTGTTACCCATCGCTATTTACCCAAGGCTTTTTTCTTTTGATAATTTTCTCCTTTATCAAAATTGGACCCCTGACGAAGGTTAGTCCGAAACACGGACCGTGTTGGGTCCCTTACCTGGTAAAAGGTTTTTAATCAAAGATTTACTTGTCATAATAAAGCCTGCCTGCATCGTGTACAAGGTCTGCAGTTTTTTGTTTTGTTTGTTCTTCATCCCTGTCAAACAGGCTTGGTGCCCACCACTCTATTCAGCATATCCTCCTGGGTCTTATCAGTTAGGTTAATATTGGATGGGGGCAGGGACATGGTTCTTTACCCACTAGACATGTCATCAGCTTTTGATTTAGTAGACCACTCTGTTCTCCTCACCCATCTCAAGGATTTGCACATAACTGGTCAAGCTCTTCAGTTGTCCCATTCCTATGTAACTGACTGCTCCTATATTGTATACCATTCTAGCTCCTTTTCGCCTTGCCCACTGCTTTCTGGGGTCATAAGAACATAAGAATAGCTGTACTGGGCTAAATTAATGGCCCATTTAGCCCAGTATCCTGTTTCCAACAGTGGCCAATCCAGGTCACAAGTACCTGGCAGAAACCCAAATAGTTCAGTCAGGGTTCGGAACCTTTTCAACATCTTGGCTCCTTTAACTCTATTACTTCAAACACTGGGTTTCATTTTCTGTATACATGCTGATGGTATCCAGTGCCTCCTTCCCTTTGAGTCTAGCTTCCTTTCTAGTTATGCCTTCATTTCTAATAAATTAGACAGTATTGCGGACTGGTTAGATAATGATTGTCTGAAGTTAAATTCTAATAAGTCTGTAGCCATGATAGTCAGGTCTCATTCCCTTGATTTAAGACCTTGATGTTTCACCATTAAAGGCACTCCTCTTCCTTATTCTAAGTCAACAAATGTTCTGGATGTTCTTTTGCACAACTCTAAGATAGTATCTTCTTTTTTCATTCTCAGACTCGTGCATCCCATTAGGTCCCTTTTGGAGCCTGATTCCTTTACTACTACTACTTATTACTTCTAGAGTGCTATCAGACGTACACAGTGCTGTACAGAGTCATGAAGTAAACATTTCCTGCTCAAAACAGCTTACAATCTAAACAGACAAGATAAACAAACAGAATGCTAGGGTGGGGGATTACAACACTATCATAAACCTTGGTCCTCAGTATCAGAGTTACAGACCCATCAATTATGACAACCGAAGGGAGCAGCTCACTATGGAGGGAGATGCACCAGTGTCTGATGACCTGGAGATAGGGAAACTATGATCCAAAGCAATTGCCATTACTAGAGAGATGCTGGCACATAGAAGAAAAACCAGTAGAGAGAAGAAAATCACTTACCATTATTCCCTGCCTCCATATTGGCAGCTGGTGTTTCCAAACATCATAATTCTATTCTAGTAGGCCTACCTGCTTATCAATTACATGGACTCCAAACGGCATAAAATGCTGTTGTAAAGCTTCTCTACAGCTGGAAGACGCACAATAACAGCGGGACCTGGAGTGACCCGCCTCTATATAACACATTACCCCCTTCCCAACATACCTTTCACCTATCTCAATGAGACAATACACTTTGTTGGTAATACCTGGCCGCAGCCCTGTTTATTGAATATTAACATATTAAGATAACATTTACATAAATCAATATATAAATTAACAGCCATAAATAACACATTGACAATAACCCATAACAATGGTATCACCATTGTGACCTTGATCCCGAGCTACCATTAGATGTAATTGGCCCCCGACCCCGCCGTCTAAGCAAGGGTCCGAGGGGTGGCATGTCCCACACATGCCCCATTATCCAGGGTCATCCAACCCACCAGGCACAGCTCCCAGCCAGCCCACCGCTCATCTCTTGATGAGCCTATTAGCCAGTAGCTCGGGATACCGCCACCCTGACTACCTTACACACCCCAAAACTAGAGGGCGGGCGGGCGGGAAAGCTGCTTCGGAGGACCCAAACTGTTCGGGTCCTCCGCGAGCCCTGCCTTTTAACCCTTCCCTCCCCCACAATTCCTTTCGGCCCCGACAGCCAATGCGATCCTTTCTTAGTGACCGCCCCCCTTTGGGCCTGCTACCCCTACCCCTCCTTCGGCCTAACTAGTCCGATGGGCGATCCGGCGGGCCACCCAGCCCCGCGTTAAGTTCGCCCATCGAGACTAGCTCTTGGGCTTTTTATAACAGCGGGACCTGGAGTGACCTGCCTCTATATAACACATTACCCCCTTCCCAACATACCTTTCACCTATCTCAATGAGACAATACACTTTGTTGGTAATACCTGGCCGCAGCCCTGTTTATTGAATATTAACATATTCAGATAACATTTACATAAATCAATATATAAATTAACAGCCATAAATAACACATTGACAATAACCCATATCAATGGTATCACCATTGTGACCTTGATCCCGAGCTACCATTAGATGTAATTGGCCCCCAACCCCGCCGTCTAAGCAAGGGTCCGAGGGGTGGCATGTCCCACACATGCCCCATTATCCAGGGTCATCCGACCCACCAGGCACAGCTCCCAGCCGGCCCACCGCTCATCCCTTGATGAGCCCATTAGCCAGTAGCTCGGGATACCGCCACAGGCCTGTAACGCGTTACAGGTCCCCCCCCAATAAAAGGATAACAGGGCTGCGGCTAGAAGACCAACACTCGCTCGCAACAGGAGGCGAAGTCGTCCAACTGCAAATCACAACTGCTAGCCCATCATGAGGCTCAACGAAGCAGAAGCCCAGCAAGACACAACCCTGGCCAGTTGACCTCCAAGCCCAACCCCAAAGCCCCCAGGACCTACCCAGAGGGCGGGACGAAACCCAGAATCGGACCCCCAAGGACGAGACCCAAACCCTGCCGAAACCACCCCGTTAACAGGACGGCAAGGACCCTGCTCGCCCCACACCTCCCCCATGGAGGAACCCCCTGAACAGTCCACAAAGCCCAAGCGAGACAAATCAAGTCGACAGCCCTGGACATCACCAGAACAGCCCCCTGCCCCTGAATCTCCAGACTGTAACCCAAGGCACCAACCGCCAGCATAGCAGCTTGGAAAAACTGGAGGGAAGGCACCACATAACACAGCCGCAGGGCAATAGGGAGCGGCCGACCCACACCCAGACACACCCCCACCGGCACCAAGCGTAAAGAGAGCCGATCCGACCGATTGCAACCACGCCAACAAGGCGCCAGGAGAATCCGAAGAACCAGGACTAAGACCCCAAGCCCAACTCGCACCTATACACCAGAGGGACGACAAGGAATAACACGCCCGCATCCGGCTCCAAATCCAGCAAACTAGTCTTGACCAAGAAGTCCCCGAAGGAACCGACTGAGACTAACCAAATCCAAAATGGGCCTCCCCCCGACACAGCCCCGCCCGAGCATGCACCGAACAACTCTACTCCAACCCAACGGGGCCACCGAATAAAACCCCCAGGTCCAAAAGGGGATGGCCATAAACTCAGGACGGGACCCACCACCAGGTAACGAACAGATATTCCCAGAGCTAATGCGAGATACTGCAGGACCACCCTAGCCCTGCCTACCCAAAACGACCTAAGACAAGCGCCACGAACAGCGGCAAGCCAGCCAAAGGAGGAAGGGGGAGAGAAAGGGTCGCAGACCGAGGCACCTGGACCGCACCCTATATCACACCGGCCCCCATACAGCCCGCGCCCCAAAGAACCAGGACCACCCACTCCTGCCACCACCAGACCAACCGCAAGTCATCGCACGACCGAAATATGAAAACAACCAAGCAGGAGCCAAACACCAGAGGAACCATGATAGCAACGCAGCACCTGGTCCCCTGCCCCTAAGAAACCACCAAACACCTAGTCCAACCACAACCCGCCACCGAGGCACCCCGAAACAGCCCCACGTTGCAGGGCAGGGGAATAAAGTCCTTCAGCATTGGAACCAGGGCCCCTCAGCGCCCCGCACTGCAGCACCCCCCACGAACCAGGAGCACCCGCTCCATCTGGGACAAGCACCAACCATCCATCACCACCCCTCGCCCTAGGGGAGGGCACTGCAAACCCATGGAACTCAGGCCGACGCCACGCACCACCAGCAGCGTGCAACCAGCACCACCCAGCCCGCATTGGAAAACCCCCAGACTGACCTAGTCCTCCCTAGGAGGTCTCTAAACCATACTCAGTCTCAATCGTGCTCTAAGGAGATCACCAGAACCTCCTCAAGCTCGCCCCATCCTTGGATACCAAAGGACCTACCCCAGCTAGCCCCAAGGAAACCATCCAAACCAAGCCAGCATTAGCCCTTCCCGGGAGTCCCCAGAACCGTTGCCCGGATCCTCCCCTCCAGGAGTTAACAGAACCCCCCCGGCCCCGCCCCCAGGGGAGGCCCAGAACTACCTTCGTTCAGCCCCCCCCCCGGGGAGTCCACAGAACCACCCCGGTCCTCCCACCTCAGGGAGGCCGCCGAACCCCACCCTGGACCCGTCACCCCCAGGGAGGCCACAGAACCACCTCAGTCCAGCAACCCCCGTGGAGTCCACAGAATCACCCCAGTCCTGCCCCCCCCCCGGGGAGTCCACAGAACCACCCTGGTCCTGTCCCCCCGGGGAGTCCACAGAACCACCCTGGGTGTTCCCCCCGAGGAGCCGCAGAACCACCCCGATCCTGCCCTCCCATGGAGGCCACAGAACCACCCCAGTCCTGCAACCCCCGGGGAGTCCACAGAATCACCCCGGTCCTGCCCCCCCCGGGGAGTCCACAGAACCACCCCGGTCCTGCCCCCCCGGGGAGTCCACAGAACCACCTCGGTCCTGCCCCCCCCGGGGAGTCCACAGAACCGTCCTAGCACTGCCCCCCGGAGAGACCACAGAACCGCCCGGTCCTGTTCTCCCGGAGGGTCCACAGCACCAGATCAGCCCAATCCCCCAAGGGGAAGCCAGGCCACCAACCAATCCACATTTCGCTGCCACAGAACAACTCCATGTCCTGCAGACAGCTGGCAAAAGGGCATGCCACCGTAGTAGTGGCGCCCTCGAAGCAACCACCAGTCTCTCAGCGATCCCAAAACCAGACTGGAAGAAAGGATGGCGCCGTTCGCAGCAACCAATGTGTCTGCTGACCCCCAGCTGTAAGCCGTGTCCTCCAGGGGCACAGTCACCAACTGCACTAACAGTCCTAGCCGTTGCTCAGCAGCGAAGCAAATAGGAATCTGGGAGGCAGTGGCGCCATCCGAAGCTACCACCAAGTCTTTGGACCCCGTCACACGCTGGCTCCAACGTATCCGAAATTCCGCCTATGGACCACCAGTGAAGAAGAGACGATCCCCGGAGACTGCCATCACCAGACCTGAAACAAAACCAAAAGAGCAGCAGCAACTGTCCAGGAGCGCCCCAGACCCACCCCCAAAGCATCCACACCCGATAGAACACCCGCCAGTGGCCTCAGCCCCTACTGACATCCCCACCTCCAGGCCAAGCCCCCCCCCCCCATCCGGACCCCTGCCCCAGGAAAAAAGGAAAAGAAGGAGAAGGAGCCGACTCACCAGGAGACCGCAAGACCCTAAAGAAGAGGGAACAAGGCCCTAGAGCAAGGAGCCACCAGAGCGAACTCCCCCACCTGCCACCAAGGCACCCGCCCTCCAACGGAAGGACCCTGCCTCCCGCCGCACGGACACGAAGCCCGTGCGTAAGAGCAGCGCCCACGTGCAAGAGCAACTGAGAGGAGCCACAGGGCAGGAAACCCCCCGAAAGAAAAACCCCCCACTGCAGGGGCCGAGGCAGAATCTGTATCCACCGCGCCCCAAGCTCCCCCCCAGTCAGGCACAGGCTGAGGAACCTGATTCAATGAGGTTTGGTTTCGGTTTTATTTCGTTTTATTTTATTTTTATTTTATTTAATTTAATTTTATTATATTTATATTTTAGTATAACATATTGGTACAGAGGAAAAGGGGGCCAAAATCCGCCCCACCGCCTCACCACACGGCCTAGCAGCCGCCCATGAGGCAGTCAAAACAGCAGCCCGGCAACCCTGTGAAGAAACAGGCAGCACACAACGAGCACCCCCACTCCTGCCCCCAGTGATCCAGGATCCTTTGCTAAGGTGGCCGGGAGAGGGGCAGCAAGCATGAGCCCCACTGCACACACCCAGCGCCGTCCACTTACAACGCTACGAGCGCAGGGGCGCCCCGATCTGTGCCCTCTCGCGCCTGATCCTCTCCATCTCCCCGCCGACGTGACCCAGAGGAGGAAGAGGAAGAAGAGGTTGAAGAGGAGGAAGACGAAGAAGAATCTCTGCCCCCCGTCTCTTTTTACCCTTACCCTTTTTCTTCCCCCGTTGTCCCCGAACACTAACCCCAGCCCCTAGGGCCATGTTACCCGTGATCCGGTCGTCTCCAGGACTGTGTCCGCCTCCAGCGCAGCAGTCACCATAGCTGGACGCTGCTGGTCTCGAGCATGCTCTCCGCCACCGATCTGTGGAGTTGCAGCCGTTCCTCCGCTAGACTGTCCAGTATCAGAAGTCCCAGCCATCTCGACAGGTCCCGCAGCGACGTCCTGTGGGAAGAAATCCGAACAGGGGCCAGCAACCGGCACAGCAGAAGGGTAAGTAAGCCCCGTAGAACCAGCCCCAACATGAGGTCCCCCGCTACCCCCAAGCGCACCCGGTCCCCAAGGATAAGGAGGAAACGGTGGTGGGACTGACACCCAGGGGGGTTCTACTCCAGGGCGCGCACCAGGGACCTGTAGACCAGGGAGCCCACCTCCCCTCATTCCTGATGTCGAGGGGGTGCCAGGAACTGCGGCAGACTCGGGCGCATTCCCCCCCCCAGCCCGATCTCATGGGGAACTCGGGCGCCGCCGCCGGCTCTCTCCCCGGCCCTCCACCCCCTGGCGGGCTCATGATGGGCAGGCTCCGGGGCCACCGCCCCCGGGTCCCCAACGACCGTGACCCTCCCGGCCGGCAAGGCACCCGAGTTCTGCGCCCCCACGACGCTCCTCCCCCTTCCCGCGGCAGGGTTCCGGCTCCTGCCCCTGCGGGTAGACCCCGCACCGGGACGTGCAACCGGTGCCACCCCCACTACCTCCAGCGCTATAGCAGCCCGTGCCGATGCACGGGAGCGCCTCGGAGGCAACTGCCGGCCCCCCCCCCGCAGCTACACTCACCACGAGGTTTTCATCCTCGTCGATGGAGTCGCCTGCCACGAAGGAAATCTCCGCCGGGTCTGCGGCGTCGGCCTGGGAATTCGCCATGCTCGCCGCCGGACACGTGGCAGAGAGAGAAGAGAAAACAAGATTTTTTTTTTTTTTTGAACGCTGATCCGGCCGGCAGGCTCCTACGGCGGCCCGACACGAGGCAAGAAGAAAGGAAGGCCCCGCCCGCACTCTCGACCCGGCCGGTAACTGAAAGCTGCTTCGGAGGACCCAAACTGTTCGGGTCCTCCGCGAGCCCTGCCTTTTAACCCTTCCCTCCCCCACAATTCCTTTCGGCCGCGACAGCCAATGCGATCCTTTCTTAGTGACCGCCCCCCTTTGGGCCCGCTACCCCTACCCCTCCTTCGGCCTAACTAGTCCGATGGGCGATCCGGCGGGCCACCCAGCCCCGCGTTAAGTTCGCCCATCGAGACTAGCTCTTGGGCTTTTTATAACGTCAATTCTCTTCTTGCCACAGAGCACATACTTTCAGTCATCTATTGCAGTGGTTCCTAACCCTGTCCTGGAGGACCACCAGGCCAGTCGGGTTTTCAGGATAGCCCTAATGAATATGCATGAGAGATATCTGCATATAATGGAGGTGCCAGGCATGCAAATCTGCTCCATGTATCTTCTTTAGGGCTATCCTGAAAACCCGACTGGCCTGGTGGTCATTCAAGACAGGGTTGGGAACCACCGATCTATAGAATTCCTTTTAAGATTAATATATTGTCGCACCAGATTCAATCCTTAGGCATCCCTTCTTTTTTTAGCTAGCCTCTTAGTTCCCTGCCTGTACACCCTGCAATGCTATATAAATGTTTGGTAGTAATAGAGTTGCTGTTCACTGAACATACACTAGCCTGGAATAAATAGAAGCCTTAGTTATAACCATACAGAAATGATATTCATCTATAATCGTATTATCAGTAACAAATGCCTTTTACCATTCAATTTTCCCAAAAACGGAGAAAGAGACCTCAGTGTTTCTCCAGAATAATCTGGGGAAACGTTCTATGGCAAGTACTTCGTTGCCATAGAGAAATACATCCTCGGTCTCACAAAACTCTGTTTCGTGCATCGGCTGCATCAGGGGATTATTTTAAAAAAAGAGCTACCGCTAAAGGAAAAATCATTGAAGCGGTAGCTCTTTTTTGAAAATAATGCCCTGATGTAGCCAATGCGCGAAACAGGGCCTGTCGGGATATCTATATGAAGTATTTGAATGATATCTAATTCTATCTCCTAAGTGTAGTGAATCTGCACTGAGTTTTTGACTGCAACCTGCGGTGATTTTGCAGTATTATCAGACATGACTAACAAGATAAGTGCCTAAAATGAGTGCTTAAATCTAAATTTATAATATATCTAACATTGACTTAAGAGAAGCACCTAATAAGAATATTAGTGGTCTTTAGCACGGAATTTTGTGAGACCGAGGATGTATTTCTCTATGGCAACGAAGTACTTGCCATAGAAAGTTTCCCCAGATTATTCTGGAGAAACACAGAGGTCTCTTTCTCCGTTTTTGGGAAAATTGAATGGTAAAAGGCATTTGTTTCTGATAATACTGCTTATATAATTCTGATTATAGATGAATATCATTTCTGTGTGGTTATAACTATTGAAGATATTCAGCTTGTGTGGAAATCCACTTTGTCATAAATAGAAGCTTGCCATTTGAATGGTTGCACAACGGTATTATTGATCTATTGGTGAAATGGGCTCAGCCACCCAGTGGAGCCTTCACAGACTCCAACTAATCCAGAACACCGCGGCCAAACTTATCTTCTCAAAAAGTAAATTTGACCATGTCTCACCGCTCATGTCCAAGCTCCACTGGCTTCCCGTTATTTCCAGGGTCCACTTTAAATGTGCCTGCCTAACCTTCAAGATCCTCCACGGTATCCTTCCTCTTCTTATCCCTCTATCCTGGAATTCCTCAAATCCAATCTCCACTAGATCCACGCAAAAATTAAAACTATCCTACCCCTCCTTAAAAGGCATCTCCCTTGTTGGTAAACTTGGGTCTTCCCTCCCTTTCAGAATCGCTCAGCTCTGGAATAGTCTCCCTTCCCCTCTCCGCAATTTGAGCCCCTTTCTACCATTCCGTAAGCATCTGAAGACCTGGCTCTTCTCCAAAACGTAACCCCGTCCCCTTCCTGGCACTCTCACACCTAACCTCTCTTCTCTCTTACTTATATAATTCCATTGGAGTTCCGTTCCTTCCCTAACCATGTAAACCGTGTAGAGCTCCATCTGCGGAGATGATGCGGTATATAAACCCAAGATTTAGTTTAGTTTAGTTTAGTTATGATTTTCCCCATAATAAATTTTCATGTTTGTTGGGCATGTCTAAAGCTATACAGTGAGGTTTTGTTTAAGAATGTAACCCGTGCTTTGCTAGTCAAATGAACATTTTTTCAGTTTAATTTGCTTGCTTGGGAAAAAAAGCTACTTCTTAAGTGATTTTTCCCTCTTTTTCAGATGTGATTTGTTTAATGTTAGTACAGTTTATTATGGCATTCCTTTGCATCATTTTATTTCAATTATTTGTACATCAGTGCTATAGAAATGATAAATAGTGGTAGTAGTAGTAGTAAATTGCCTTGCTATCACCCAAGGAAAGGAAATTTATTAAATACTAATAAACATAAACATGATATACTGCTATTTGAAATTACCATCATAGCAGCGTACAATTAAGAAATTAAAAGAGGAGCATTAAAAGAAAAGACTAAGAAAAAGGAAAAGGAAAGAAGAGAACAGTTATAATTATCATAAATAGGATCCAGATAGAATGGTAGATACATATTCCAGGTTCTTGGTTAGCATTTATCAGACTCTCCCCCTTTACCTTAATCTCATAGATGTTCATAGGCATCTTTAAATAGAAAGGATTTAGACTAGACAAAGAGATTAGTAGTAATGAAGAAATGAATGTGACTTTGGTGAGATGGATAAAATTGGTGAGAGAGACTGGGGTTGGATTATGGGCATTGGTGGAAAACTTCTAGCACACCTAATACCTAAGCGGATTCCAAAGATAAACACACAAATCAATAATACAGAATAAAATCCATAACACAAAATAATAAACAATAACATCAAAACCTACTATACTATAAGGGCCTGATTATAAATAGGACACCTTGTCTCAGCAGCCACCTAAGAGGCTTGTGAGAATCGCACAAAGGTGCCCTATATAGAATCACCTAAGCACCCTGATTCTCAAACCGGCGTCTATGTTGCAGGTGCCAGTAAGAGAATTGCATTGCCACTGAGTTGATCACGGCAAGGGAATCTCTGCCATGATCAGCTGAGCAGCAGCTGCAGGGAAGCCCTGAATTCCCCCCCCCCCCCGGCAAAGTCAGGAAGGATGCGCTTCCTCCTGCCACCCCCTTCCGAAACATCCCCCCTGAAGCATCCGCCAGCAGGAGCAGTGCCCAATCCCTCCTGCAAGAACCCCCCCAAATAACCCCTGACAGGAGGAGTGCCCAATTCCTCCTGCCGGAACCCCCCTTTCCAAATATCCTCCCACCCAACTGTGATAGGCAGGAGGGATGCACACTCCCTCCTGCCAGAACATCTCCCCCAAATACCACCCCAACCAACCACTGTAGGCAGGAGGGATGCCCACTTCCTCCTGCCAGAACACCCCCCACCCAGCGACCGAAATGATTATACGTACCAAATGTGTACGCGCTAACCATGTCTGGGGGTTGGAGAGTGGGCATTCCTAAGCTAATTAGTCAGCTACATTACTGCTTGTTAATTGGTTAGCATAGGAATAACATGTGAGCATTTACTGCCTAAAAAATGGGTGGCGGTAAGTGCACATGCACTAATTTATTTTTTAATGGCTATGCACTAATGTCAATTAGTACAAAAAATAGCAAAAAGCCATTTTTACAGCTGTGGTAGAAATGGCCTTAGTGCATAGGTAAAACCTGACCAAGGACATGCCAAGGCTACTTTTTTTTTTTACTGCAACTTAGTAAAAGGACCTTCACAAGTTTCTCAGTCGATATTCTGTAATTTTAATTGTAAGTCCTGTTAATCTTATTTATTGAAAGAATACCACTTTGATTTTGTAGCTGTAGAAAAAATATTTTCAATAAATGTGTAGTTTTATAATGGCAACATAGGTACCTGTATGTGTTTGTAAAATACATTCTCAGTTATCCTCAATTGAAGGTGTAAATGTGTGCATAAGCTGTAAGTGTGTATACATATATTCCCCCAGGATTCTGTATACTGCGGCCAAAGTTGTGCACACAAATCTGTGTGCATTGCCAATTTGTGTATGCAATTTAATTGTTGAACAAGACAATCAGTGCTGGCACTAATTAGAATTTATGTGCACAACTTTCTAAGTGTATTTTATAAAGTGGTGCATGGATCTCAAAAGGGGAGTGGCTAGGGGAGGAGCAAGGGCAGGTTATGGGCATTCCTAAAAGTTAATTGCATTGTAGAATATAAAAGAACACAAAAAAGGGGTAAAAGTAACCACAAAAAAGTCCACAGCAAAAAGGTGGGAACAATGCAGTATAAGGGTGACACGGAAAAAAACATTTAAAAAAATTTAAATAATTTATTGATAATATTAAAAAAACCTCTCCAGAGTAAAAGCAGCTAATAGTGTACAGTGATGAACAGTGGGACTTAACTCAGTCCGTGTTTTGATGGATGTAGCTTTCCTCAGGAGTCCATGTTTCCACTACATTGCTCTATATAGAAAATTAATTTTTTTTTACAGTAGAGCTAGGGGAAAAGTTGCTACTGTAATGCTTGAGTACATTCAGGTACTCAAGCAATTTTCCCTCTCTGTTCTGGTGGGCTCACACTCCGATCTAATGTACCTGGGGCAATGGGGGATTAAATGACTTGCCTAGAGTCATAAGGAGCAGCTTAGGATTTGAACCCACAACCTCAGGATGCTGAGACTGTAGCTCTAACCACTGCGCCACACACTCTCCAGCATGAATGGCACTGTGATGTACACGCACGTATTTTATAAAACATGTGAGTGCACTTAACATTGGAGCAGCTCATTTGTGTGCTACAGAAGTTAATTCTGGACACCTATATTACCTTTATAAACTAATTTTAAAATAGTCATCTTTTTAGACTTCTCACATAAGCATACTGTTATAAAATCAGACCCTTACTCTAAGAGGAAAACTCTGATTAGTTTGGCTCTTCAACTATTCATTGTAAAGAGAAAATAAATTGTCAGCCTGGGTTGCCTTGGAGATGATTTCTTTCTGTCTAACATAAGTTTTTAATAGTTCAACTTCCTATGTCTTTATTATTTTATGTTGGCAGCCAAGTGTCTAGTCAATCTTAAGTGTCCAACTGCATTAGATCACTTCCTTTGCCGCAAGAGCAATTAACAGCTGACTGGCTCATTTTTTTTTTTACATTATGTTTTAGAAAGGCACTAGGAGCCTGATTTTTATTAGGGCTTTATTTCCCATTCTGAGTCTACTGGGAAAGAAAAAGCTTAGGGGTCAGTATTCAGTGTTATTTAACCAGGCAGAAGAAGCTTTTGCTTGGTTAAATAATGCTGTGTGACTCAAACACTGATATTCAGTGGCAGTACAACTGGAGACTACTGCTGAAAATCAGCTCTGACCACCACAGCACACTCCGGTTAGTCCTGGGATGGTCCAGTGGTAGTTATCAGTGCTGGTGTCTGTGTAACTAGGCAAGTAGGACCACCTTTAATGGTGTTCTAACTATGCCCAGACCTGGACATTTAGAGCCGGATTCTGTATAGGACACCCAATCTCAGAAGCTGCCTAAGAGGCTTTTGAGAATCACGTCTATCCTTACGGACAGATGCCTAAGCCCACCTAATACCACGATTTTCTAACCGGCATCCATGTCACAGTCACCGGTTAGAGAATTGGGTTCCGCTCAACATATCGCGGCAAGGGATCTCCCTGCCGCAATAACTTTAGTGGAAACCCATGCCCCCACCCACGAAGACTACCGGTAGGAGGGATACCCAGTCTCTCCTGCCGGAACCCCCCCGAATATCACTGGCAGGAGGGATGCCCAGCCCTTCCTCTCGGAATCCCCCACCCCCTGAACATCGCCACCAGAACCCCCCCTAAACATCTCCCACCCCACCTTCGGACTCCATAGGGGTGGCCTAAGGGATCTGGCCAATTGGAATTTTAGGCCCCTCCCAGTTAATCCCAGAATGCACTGTGAGAGGGGCCTAAGATTCCAGTTGACCCAGGAGCCTAAGCCCCTTCCCTGGTGCATCCCATGTTGCACCGGGAAGGGGCAGGCCCCACCATTCATGCGAAGGAGGCTGGCAAGGATGCCTCCGACCAGTCATCTTTATAAGGTAGGGGGGTTCTGAGGGGTCTGGGGGTTGGGCAGGCTGGGGGAGTCCTGTAGGGAAAGGGGTGATTGTACGGGTGGGGGGATTCTGGCAGGAGGGACTCAGCATCCCTCCTGCCAGCGATGTTAGGGGAAGGGGATGTGGGTTCTGGCAGGAGGGATTGGGCATCCCTCCTGTTCGTAGACTTCGCGCGGATGGGGGGGGGGGGAAGGGGGGGTGACAGGTGGCTGCGGCCGCTAAACTTAAAACAGCAGGGAGATCCCTTGCCGTGATAAGCTCAGTGGTTGCATCTGCTTGAAATGTAGGCCAGCATTTTGCTGGCCTACATTGTAGATTCCTACCACAGGCCTAGGGAGGTGCATAGGGATGCCTAGGCTACTTCCAGGCAAAGGTACGCCTAAGCTAGCCTTAGGCGAGGTTAGGAGGGCCTATGCACCTCTATAGGATCCCAGAGGCACACCAAGAGCAGCGCAGGGCATTCAGCGCAGCTCCCTGTGCTAAAAACCGCTATTGTGGTTTAGTAAAAAGGGAGGGGGTATATTTATGTACTGAGGTGATATTGCATAAAGTCATTTGCCTTGACTTCTTTGAAAACCCGCGGAATATAAATAATAATTAACATTGTCTCCACGTATAGTGTGTTTTATGTTTTTAAAAATTTTATTGTTGGTAGATCATTTTGACTTGGTCATTTTGAAAACAGCTCCAAGCCCAAAAAGTGTGGGTACCCCTGGCCTACAGCATCCAGGAACTTGGTCTCCCTACTGCAGCCGGAGGTGCCTAGGTTCCAGTCTATCCCCTGATAATTGAAGTCACCCATGATAACTGCGTTGCCTCCCTTGCAATTGCGTTTAATCTCGTCCGTCATTTCTCTATCAGTTTCTTCGGACTGCCCTGGGGGTCGGTAGTAGTGCCGATCTTCGTTTCCATTGTATTTGTTTCCGAAATTTTGGCCCATAGAGACTCTGCCTTATTTTTCATTTCTGGCGTGTTCTCTCCGGTAGACTCAATTCCCTCTTTGATGTATAGGTCAATACCCTCACCTTTTTTACCTACTCTGTCTCTGCGATATAGCTTGTATCCCAGTAGCACAGTGTCCCAGACATTTTCCTCGTTCCACCATGTTGCTGTGATGCTGATCATGTCAAGGTTATCTTTTTGTGCCATAGCTTCCAATTCCCCCATCTTATTCCTTAGGCTCCTTGCGTTCGTGTACATACACTTGAGTTTGTGGCCTGTTAATTTCTTGCATTTCCTTCCCTCTTGTGTCCCTTTCGATCCTTCAGGATTTCTGTCTTGCCTATGATCCAGTGAGTCTTTCCTGCAATCTTCCTGCATGGTATCCTCTGGGTATACTGTTTCCCGAACCATCGACTCTTGGTTGACTGTCGGCTTTCCCCTTCTTCCTAGTTTAAAAACTTCTCAATTTCTCGCTTAATGTTGTTTGCAAATAGCCTCGTTCCGTCACCTCTGAGGTGGAATCCGTCCTCCCTGTATAGCTTGCTCTTCCTCCAGAACATCATCCAGTTGCGCACTAAGTGGAATCCTTCTTCCTCATACCAGCTCCTCATGTATGTGTTGACTGCTTGCAGCTCCATCTGCCTCTTCTCGTCAGCCCTGGGTACCAGCAGGATCTCCAAGAATGCTACCCTCGGCGTTCTGGTCTTCAACTTCCCTCCTAGCATCCTGAACTGGCCCTTCAGTGCTTCCCTGCTGTAGTTCCTGTTGCTGACATTGTTTGTCCCCAAGTGGATCACCACCGCCGTATCTTCCTCTTCCATGCTGTCGATGCGGCTCACTATATTTTCTACATTGACTCCCAGTAGGCAGGTCACCAGCTGATCCTGTCTTCCTCCTGCTATGTGGCTGTCGATTTGACTGATGATGGAGTCCCCCACGACGATTGCTGTCCTCTCTATCTTCTCTTGTCTCTCTAGCCGCAGGTCCATGTCCCTGGTGTATGTCCATCTCTCCAGCCATAGGTCCGTGTCCTCTGTGCACTTCCATCTTCCCTCATCCTGGCGTTGGATTGCACCAGACTCGTCTTCCTGTGGGTTCCCTCCGCTGTTTCCAGGTCTCGCTGCTTTGTCGCCTATTTCTTCCTTGTGGTTGTCCTCCAGGTGGTCCTCACTCACTGTAGGTGTATCTTGACAGTTCCATAATTCAAGTTTTGTACCCTGGGCAATGGAAGGTTAGGTGGCTTTCCCAAGGTCACAAGAAGCTGCAGTGGGAATTGATCCCAGCTTTCTAGCATCAAAGCCCATTGCACTAACCACTAGGCTACTTCTCCATTCTTACCATGGCATAACTGCAGGTGTGTAAATGTAGCAGAGACAAGTGCAACTTACATTATTCTGTAAGTTATATTTGTAACTGGGAGTCCCACGTGTGACCTGTCCATGTATATGGTTCCTTTGCATTTACGCACTATGTCACTTATGCACAATGTTACAGAATAGTACTTTGGCACCCTGCTGGCGCTTTAATGGGTAAGTATACACTAATGTGCATAAGTGCTATTATTCTACACATTTACACACTCAAAGTGTGTAAATTTGGGTGCCTAGATTATAGAATTATTCTTCATGTATCTAAGCATTATAATTAAGTTGTCTAGCTTAGATGGTTCAAATGGATATTCAGCAGCACTACCTAACTAGACAGATTTGCTGAACATACGTATGATCTGAAAACATTTAAGTTAGATGTTTCAAATTAGACTTTGACTGCACATCTGACTATTGACCTCAAAATGTTTAGCGCTAAAAATAGGTGCTTAAGTTCTTCTGAACAGTTGGCTGAGTTTACTTGCTGATTGACTGAACACAACTTAACCAATAAGGACAAGGCTGACGTATTGCAGAAGAGTGAAGGAAGACACATGTTTTGAATTGAACATCTTTGTTCCGGTCAGCTACAAAGCAGCTTGAGCGTGGTAAATCAGCCCAATCATCAGACAGCCCACGTATTTAATGATGACTTTGGGGAGATCAAATGTTAGTAGGTGGTTACAGCAAGTGGGTGCTTCTTTAAAAATAAAGCTAGAACCATATTGGGTCTATGTTTTCCACTTTGTTCAGAAAAAGGAATATACAAAAAATATCTCATTTTTTTCCCTTAATGGTCTTAGGTTTCCTGCAAATAGAACTCTTCCGACAAATATACTTGCTTATTCAATGGATCTCCTTTGTCATATGCACATAATTATTGTGGAATTCTTCAGACATTTTACAGAAACCCCAAATGACATATCCCACATGACTAAACCCTGCATACAGTTGTGCTTATTTTATTACGATGAGTAATTTTATTCATCTGTTTTTACTGGAAAACTCTTTGGACGTTGTGGTTTAACATCCTATAAATTCTAGCAAAACTATCCTGCACTCTGTATGGAAGACAAATCTAGGATTATTATTCTACTGGGTCACAAAATAGATCTCTGCCAGGATTTGTCTGTCTTTCATTTCATTCTTCAGGGGTAATTTTATAAAGTTTTTTTCTGCATATAAAGCTTGTTTTCCATACAGCAAAATTTTTTTATTGTTTATTTTTTTTTATAAAATTGCATGGCTGGCTTATATACATAAAAAGTTGGCATATGGAAAAATGCAGTTTGTGCATAGGGGCTTCCGGAAATATAGTTTGGACAGATCAGATGTGGATTGTGATATATGCAGTGTTTTATAAAATATGCAGATGCAAGAATAAAGTACCTGATCACATTTAGGGCCCTTTTTTCAATTCCTATGGGCTTTGGTGCATTTACTGTGGTAACGTTGTTACCGTGGCTTTGTAAAAGGGGCCTTTAGACACTTTCAGAACAGAAATAAATTTTTATGTTGGTATCTTCACACTATTGGGCTGGTTCTGGGGCATCTATTTCATAGATGACTATCTGCCTTTATAAAATAGCTTTAAAATAGGCACTTACTTGGATTCCTCATATAGGAGTTCTGTTTTAAAAAAAAAAACATCCCCAATGAGGTCTATGTAATGTAATGTAATGTAATTTATTTCTTATATACCGCTACATCCGTTAGGTTCTAAGCGGTTTGAAGAAAATATACATTAAGATTATAAATGAGAAGTAAGAAGGTACTTAAAAAATTCCCTTACTGTCCCGAAGGCTCACAATCTAACTAAAGTACCTGGAAATTAATAAAGAAGAGAAAATAAAGATGGTTGAAAAAAGAAAAATTCTATGTGAACTTATAGGATGGAAATTAAACTGACAGTGAAGAACTGTATGAAAAATACATATGGAATGCAGTTAGAGAGGGTAGGTTACAATCTATTTATGGTATTTGTTTAATTGGAAGGTGTTAAGGTGGGTAATTTGGGGGAAGGTTATCTGAAGGTAGGTGAATCTTCTGGAGGTAAAAGAGGAGGGGTTAAGTGTAGTGACAGAAGAAAAATTGTGCATGCTGTTTGTTATTTAGCACACACTGGGCTCCTTTTACTAAGCTGCGATAGCGTTTTTAGTGCACGCTAAACCTGCGCTACGCGGCTAGAGCTAACACCAGCTCAATGCTGGCGTTAGCATCTAGCGTGCGCTAAAACCGCTATCGCAGCTTAGTAAAAGGAGCCCAGTGTTTATCTACCAATGCATGCATGTAAATAAACCCAGTATAAAAAGAGTTCATGCAGTTTTACTGTTTTGCAAAACTTTAAACTGTACCTCACTGAGATATGGTTAGTCTATGAAGATTCTGGGTTGCAAAGCTCTATTTTTCACATGTAGTTTTATTTATTTGGATTTAGCTTACACCTTTTTTAGTAGTAGCTGAAGGTAAGTTACCTTCAGGTATGCCAAGTATTTTCCTGTCCCTGGAGGGCTCATTATCTGAGCTCATACCTGAGGCGATGGAGGGTTAAGAGATTTACCTAAGATCACGAGGAGGAGCAGCAGGATATGAACTGGGCTTGCCTAGTTGTCAGCCCAGTGCTCTTAACCACTAGGCTACATACCATCATAGTTAATCAGATGCTTTGCCCAGTTCCCATTGCAGATACTTATTAACTATACATTAAAAAAAAATATCACATGCAGCAAAATTTTGCATGTTAAAGAGTAAAGAGCGCCTCCTATCACAAACCCCTTAATGAAGGCATGGGGGTAACCTGAATCCAGCAGCAGTTCCAACCCTGAACAAGGGGGCGGGGACAATGTAACATATACTGAGTGACAGCTCAACCCTAAGGGTTCAAATTCTATAAAAGGCATCCTGCTGCTGTCTAACCAGCTAATTGGGCTGCACGTTAAAAAAACAAACACCACCCTGAGGCAGGCAGCCTACATTCTAGGCATTTTCACGAGCCTAGGGAGATGTGTAGGGCCGCCTAAGCTCGCCCAAGGCTAGGTGTGGATGTGGTTTCACCCAGAAGTGGCCTTAGGCAAGCTTAGGTGTCTCCCTAGGGCCACAAAAGGCACCTAACATGTATGCCAACAAAATGCTGGTCTACATTTCAAATAGACACGGCCACTAAGCTGATTGTGGCAAGGGAATCTTTCTGCTGCAATCAATTTAGCGGCAGAGAACCCATCCCCCTGCAAAGTTGGCCGGCAGGAGGGATGCCCACTCCCTCCTGCCGGAACCCCCGAATCCCCCCCCCCCACAAATGTCAGCAGCAGAAGGAGTGCCCATTTCTTCCTTCCACCACTGAGACATCCTTTGGCAGGACAGATGCCCTTTCCCTCCTGCTGCCACCCCCCAAGACATCCCCGGGGAGGAGGGAATCCGCTTCCTCCTGCCGCCACCCCCCCAAAAACATCCCCAGGCAGGAGGGATGCCCACTCCCTCCAGCCACTGGCCCTATCATCCCCCTAGATTCCCCTGCCACTCCAAGATCCCTCTGCCACCCCTACTAAATTACTTTGTTATTTTCCTTTATAGCACATAAACTATCCTTTGAACAATTGTTTTGGTTAGTATATTGGTATCATTGTATGAAAGAGCTGCCATTTTGCTGACCACACAAAATTTGCCCATAATGCATGAAAAAAGAGTTGTTATTCCTTCATTGAAAATGAAAAGAAAAGCTCCTCAGGGCAGGCCAACTGCCATTGGGAGCTGCCTCAATGCGAGGACCACCATCGGCCGTGGTGAGGAAGTTGGGCTGGCGTGGGAGACGAGCTCTGTCCCATGACGTCCCTTAGTGGCACGGCAGCTCTTTTTTTAAAAAAAGAAAAACTCCTCAGGGCAGCTCCACTGCCCAGTTATCTGGTCACTAGCATATATTTATGCCAGCTTGAGAGTAGGTGTGCCAAGCTGGATTAAGTTCATGGGGACTCTGCACCAGTGTTGTAGACTATTTCTGGATAAATGAATTTAAGCATGCATCGAAGATGAAGCATGCTCCAGATGCCCAATTGAGGTCACCATGAAGGATATGTTTGAAAAAATCCAAGAGAGAGTGCACGAGATTTCTGAGATTGTAGGTATCACAAGTGAATGAGTGCACAAAATCCTGCATGAAAAATTTTCACATGAAAAAAGCAGTGTGCACAATGGGTGCCGCGATTGTTGACTGTCAACCAGAAATGCACACGAAAGGTCATTTCAATGCAGTTTTTAGCAATGTTTAATCACAATCCATAGGATTTTTTGTGGCAATTTGTGACCATGGATGAAGCATTGATCCACTAATACACACCTGAGTCGAAGCATCAGTCCAAGTAGTGGACAATGGTGAAATTATGCCTATGAAGCTGGGAAGGTGATGGCCACTGTTTTTTGGGATTCCCAAGTAATACACTTCTCCCTCTGGATTTGCGGGGGATAGGGGCAGAGCCGGACCGCGAATGGCGAAAAACCGCGAATATCCGGCTCTGACCCACCCCCGCCTCCCTCCCGCCTTCCCGGCCTTACCTGGTGGTCTAGCGGGCTTTCAGGGCAGGAGGGATCCTCCTACGCTCCTGCCCCGTGCAGATCGCCATTAGGAAATGGCTGCTGTGAGTTCCTGTAGTCTCTCGAGACTACGACGAGAACTCCCTACAGCTGTTTCCTAATGGTGATCTGCACGGGGCAGGAGCGTAGGAAGATCGCTCCTGCCCCGAAAGCCCGCTAGACCACCAGGTAAGGCCGGGATGCCGGAGGGAAGACTTAACGATGGTTTTTTTTTTTCTTTTTTCCCCCTCCCCAAAAAATCTCGAATATGTGAAATTGCGATTACTGAAACCGCGAATGGGGAGGGGGAAGTGTAATCCTTATTGACTACTTGGAAAAGGGTAAAACAATAACAGGAGCCTTCTATGCAGCATTGTTGGTCCGTTTGAAAGATGAGTTGAAGAAAAAACGGCTAAGATTGGCTCACAAAAAAAAAGTGCTCTTTCAGCAGGACAACTCAGTGTCCCACACATCAACTGTTGCAAAGACAAAATTGCACAAATTGGGCTTCAAATTGATTCCTCATCCTCCCTATTCCCCGGACTCGGCCCCGTTAAACTTTTTCCTGTTCCTGAACTTAAAAATTTGGCTCAGTGGGAAGAAATTTTTGTTGAATGAGGATGTTATCAATGCAATCAATGAGTGTTGTGCAGAATTTGACAAAACCTATTTTTCCAAGGGGATGAAAAAACTGGAAACTCCCTGAACTAAGGGCTCCTTTTACAAAGGTGCGCTAGCGTTTTTAGCGCACGCTCCGGATTAGCGTGCGCTATCCAAAAAACTACCACCTGCTCAAGAGGAGGCGGTAGCGGATAGCGCGTGTGGCATTTTAGCATGCGCTATTCCGCGTGTTAAGGCCCTAACACACCTTTGTAAATGGAGCCCTAAGTGTATATCCCTTGATGGAGATTACATTGAGAAAGAAAACTGATATTTTTCTCCCCAAAATGTGTTAATTTGCTTTTTTACCAAACTTTTCAAATACCCCTCGTAGATGCACATTTTATTAATGAGCATATTTCCTAATTCTGCCCAAACTATGCCCTCAAGCACAAATATACCTGTGTTATATACAAGTATGTATGTACTTTTATGTGGGGGTTAATTCTTCGTGATCAATGTCATTTTTAAGTATGTTGCTATTGGCATTATAATACTCTTTGAGTTTGTTGCTTCTTTATTGTTTTGCTTGTCTTAAAAGTTGGAAGTTTTTGCTGAATTGTAAGCTTCTTGGTTTCTGTGTGGTGAATAGTAAGCTGGGATCCAGTAATACAAAAGATGAGCCCAGTATTTATAGTGTGAGTTTGTCTAGACCCGCTTCAGTTTTTACTTGTAATAACCAAAGAGCAGTGGTGATTTTGTGTTCAGTCACGTTGGCTCAGAAACCCAAAACATTTTTAGTTGTCATGCCCATGATTTTTCCATGCGGGTTAAAGAAATAAGGACGCGACACCATCAGTTGTGTCAGCCAAACAGGAGGAGATGGAATCGGCGGTCAGCGAGTACTGAAGGATGTGGTGTCAGGGCCTTTCACATACCAAAGGGAAGAAGGTATTTTCTTCTGTGCCAGTGTCCTGATAAGGAGAGTTGCTGTCTGCTGGTGAAGACCCTACAGACACAGAAAGAGTGGCTTTCTGGCAATAAGGGTTTTGAGAAAGAAATGGAAATGGATGAGGATGGGGGTATGAGAGAGGCTCTCACCACTGAAGCAACTCAGGAAGGAAGACAGGAAGGGATGGAGAGTAACATGGCCCATTAAGTCTGCCCAAGAAGATCCTTGGGGTTGTGCCTGCTGCATACTTCCTCCATGATTTTTAGAAATATAGCTATATAGCTGAAGTGCCCTGTGCTTTTTTTTTTTTATATCCTCTTGCTTTTTAGGGTTCTGTTGTGTATATCCCAATCCTTTTTGAATTCCAGCACTAACTTTGCTTTCACCATCTTTTATTTGAAATCATTTTTATTGAAAACCGCAAACAAAAGTCCCTCGCATAACAAGAACAGCATAGCACAAATGCAATCAAACAGTCATGAAGAAAACAGTAACCAACCCTTCCCCCCCTCTTGCCCTCCCACCGTACCCACCCTGGGAACAGCAGCATTAACATATACACAGGACTCCTAAAACATAACAAATCAATCAGTCAAGAGTACGGTAGGGCTGAATTCCAAACTTTGTCTCTAATGTAGGGGGTCAGAGTCCCACAGAAGGGTGTCCAACAGTGAGCAAAGAGACGACCCTCACGCGTGTCCATATCTTGAATGCCACTTACCATCTTTTTATTGGGAGGGCATTGCAGGCATTCTGCACTCTTTCTGTGAATAAATATTTCCTGATCTTGCTTTTAATTCTAGCTGCTGTTGTTTAATATCACGTTCTCTAGTTCTAGAGCTTTTCATTTGAAAAAGATGTATTTTTTTTTTCAGTGGTTCCTTTAAAATATTTATCCCTTGTGTTCCTCCTCTCCTTCAGAGTATAAGTATTTAGGACCTCCAGTCTGTTCTTATATGTCTAATGGAGACCTCTTTCCATTTTAGCCACTTTTCTCTGTACTGACTTCAGTCTTGTGGGAAGTAATTCTGTGAAGTAGAAACTAACATTTACATACCAATGACACACGATTTTTAAACTACTAGCATGTACACATACACAAGTGTTTAAATAATCACAGCTTTTATAAATAATAAATCATAAATAATATTCTAATTAAAGATGTGAAGTGCTCAGACCTTATAACCTGTGTTTTTAGTGTTATCACCAAAACGAGGTTAACAAGGGGACCATCATAGCCTTCACAGTCCCCTAACCACCTGTAATTTATAAAAGAAGGAAGATGTACTTATCTTTGCCATAGGCTGGGACCATAGGCTGAACAGTACAAACAGAGAAAAGTTTTAACGTCACATCACACGGTTCAAGTTGGTTTGAACGAGGATTAACATTATCAAAGACCACCTGGCAAAGATAAGTACATCTTCCTTCTTTTATAAATTACAGGTGGTTAGGGGACTGTGAAGGCTATGATGGTCCCCTTGTTAACCTCGTTTTGGTGATAACACTAAAAACACAGGTTATAAGGTCTGAGCACTTCACATCTTTAATTAGAATATTATTTATGATTTATTATTTATAAAAGCTGTGATTATTTAAACAATTATCGATTTTCATCACAGAGTTAAGTCAATTATTCCTCCTGATATAAGTTTACCACATACACAAGTGCACACATATGCTTACATGTTGAGTATGTGCTTAAGTGTTATTTTATAACTAAGCATATGTCTCTAATGGCCGTGTAGTTTGCAGGTGGACATACACACAGGAAGGCCATAAGTTACATAATTTTTATTTCATTCAATATTCTATACCGTTCTACCAGGGGAGCTTAGAACGGTTTACATAAATTTATTCAGGTACTCAAGCATTTTTCTCTGTCTGTCCCAGCGGGCTCACAATCTATCTACTGTACCTGGGGCAATGGGGAGATTAAGTAACTTGCCGAGGGTCAGAAAGAGCAGCGTGGGTTTGAACCCACAACCTCAGGGTGCTGAGGCTGTAGCTTTAACCACTGGAGATTTAACCACAGGAGATTTTTGGACATTGGATTTTTCCCCTGAAGTAGCCTTTTAGGCGAAACAGAAGGACTTTTCTGTCGGGATAAAGGACTGAGAATCGTTGGACACTCCGTATTTTCAGATGAGTTGTTGCTTGTTCTCATTCTTGTGCTCCAAATTTCCATGCCTCAACAATTGCATACACCTGTTTAGTTGAGCTGTAGCCCTCGTGCTGTTTGTGATTAGTTTGGGATCTGGTTCATGCCATGAATATGTCTATATATATTACTCTGAAACACTTTTGAAAAAATTTTTTGAAAACTCTTAAAAAGGTATTGAGTGTGAATAAGAAAGTATTTATTTAAATGTACACGGAGTTTTTTTATAAACCAGTGATGATGTGAGTAGACTCGGGTACTTGTGTAGTCCCGGCCTCTCACACTTGAGGTTTATTTTTCTCCGTTGTTTTATAATTTCTTATATTGATGGTGTGATGTTAATGAGTGTTTTGTGTTAATGTGGCATGAATGGTCCTATGTTATCAAAACAGTATTTTCAATACGTTTTCACATATAGTTTGATATACACGATTGAATTCCCGTACATATTTGGTTGCTTTAACCACTGTGCCATGTTGTAAGTTATATGTGTTTGTCTGGAACAGAGGTACACACACACATATACCAGCTCTTTAGATTGCATAAGTGCTCACACCTCATTACATTACATACACCCGGATATACTAGTATTCTAAAAGTAAGTTCAAGTTTATTAGGTTTTTATATACCGCATATCAAGGTTATCTAAGCGGTTTTACAATCAGGTACTCAAGCATTTTCCCTGTCTGTCCCTGCGGGCTCACAATCTATCTAACGTACGTACCTTTCATTATAGAATATATGTCAATCAGGTACCCTCTGGCCATCTATATTTAAGTACAACAGAATAACATGATTCCCTTTATGTCCTTAATAGAATACAGTCTCCAAAACTGAATACAGTACTTCAAGTAAGGCATTATGACCTCCTACTTTCTGATGATTATGAAGGTTGATAGCCTAACCCCTCTTCTCCTTGCTACCTGATCACTCCTAAATTGTGGCCATTTTCTTAAACCAACAAGCAAGCAAAATGGTACCACATCAGTGTGGACTGCAGTGGGGAAAAAGAAGTAAGGTCAAGAGAGGTTTGGGTTGACAACTGGACATGATCTGGCAGAAAATCTCCACTACTGCTGATCCAGTACCACTGAAATCACTCTTGATTGTGGGGTCTTTAATTCATTTTACATTTTTTAAATCCTCCTTTGGTGTGGGTGTAACTTACAACACTGCTGGAATACTGGATTGATTTGGCTATCACAAGAAGTATCAAAGAAGAGACAAGTTAAATTAATCATGTATTTTTGATGGGTATAACTAATGGGCAGACTGGATGGACCATTCAGGTCTTTATCTGCCGTCATTTACTATGTTATGTTATGTTATGTTATATATTCTGTATTGTCAGGGCTTTCAATTAAACATTTATTCATTAATTCTGCTGTGATTTCATAGTAAGCAGCACCATTTCCACATGACCTACAGGGAAATGATTAATTAAAAAATCACTGGTAAGAAAAGCCTGTTGTAACCTGGGATATAAGACTTGTTCTGCTAAGTGCATCAGAACTCCTGCAGTGACCCTTATTTCTGATTCTCAAATAACACATATGGAAAGCTAATTAGTGGGTTACTGTAGCTCCAGGTCTCCTGTGCTTCAGTGACTGAATATTTTATATGGAAATAATGTTGATGTCTGTTGATGCACTGCTGGGTCTTTTACTGATACCCAAACGGCATTTCAAATAAGAGTTGTCAGTAGCTGCATCACAGAAAACTTTTACAATGCGCCAAATATTTTCCTTCACAATTGTTTATATTGTATGTCTTAGCAACTTATAAACAGCTTTAGGTTGCATCTATTTATGAGTAAAGGTGATTTATGAATGTACAAATTAAATACATTATATTTCATTACAGCAGTACTTCTCAGTCCAGTCCTCGGGATACACTCGGGCAGTAGGATACCCACAATGAATATGCATGAGATAAATTTGCATGCACTGCCTCCATTATATGCAGATCTCAAAAATATTCATTGTGGGTATCCTGAAAACCTGTCTGGTTCAGTGTGTTCTGAAGACTGGGCTGAAAACCCCTAAGTTAGATGCTTCCAATCCAAGATTTGGAGGTGTATGTGAAAACAGTAGCAAGATTAAATCTCTAAAGTTGTCATTCACCCAGACTTGTCACTTGGAAAACTTTCCGTCGGAATATAATTTTCCAGTTTAAGTGAATACAAATAATCACATTCTATGCTGGAAACACTGAGTGAACCTTCTTAATGTAGATGTTTAGGCAGGATTCTACTCTGAGTCATGTAGTACATTATCAGCTTCGTTGCAATATGCAATTATCACTTGATCCCACTCTTCTGACATTACCAGCTCTAGAACTAAATAAGAAATCAGCATTGTTTTTCCTCCCAGTATGATGTCAGCTAATAATAAACTTGATGAACGTATTACTGTTAAGGTCTTATTGGAACATAACATTCATTCAGAATACTGAAACAGTGAACAAACACATACAGTGAAGAAAAACAGACCTCAATATGTGTGGCTTCTCAGATTACAATGAATCATATACAACCCATATCGTCATAGGTCTGAAAAATACAGCACATAACATGTACAATAACTTACATTCAATTTTCCGTTTTTCTTTGTTTAAATACCTTAATTTCACCTAATAAGGCTTTTATATCATCAAGATGAACTATATAAAAGCTTCGCTCAAGTCTATTATTATGGACATTAAGTGAAATTAAGGTATTTAAACAAACAAATATTGAATGTGAGTTATTGTACATGTTATGTAGAGGTTTTTTTCAGACCTATGATATGGGCTGTATATGATTCATTGTAAGTGATTAGCCACATGTATTTAGGTTTGTTTTTCTCCACTCTGTTTGTTCACTGTTTCAGTGTTCTGAATGGATTTTGAGGCAATCAGGGTCTTAGGGCCCTCCCATGCCATCCCAAGATGCTTTGGGAGGGGAAGATCCTATTGACTGAGGGAGTTGGCTTTCCTCCTGCTGATCTTTCATTGAAAGGTTTAGGGGGTGTCGGAGAATGTTGCGTGATGTCATAGGGTGCTGATTAAGGTGGGGTGTGTCAGAGGATCTTGGAGGATGGGGGGGAAGGTTGTGAGACTTCAAGGACAGTGGTTCTCTGTGGAGGGGGGCTGAGGGGATTGGTGGGTTTGAGGGAGGGAGGAATTGAGTTCTCCCTGCCAGCTCAGCTGATCCTGGTAGTGGAATCCCTGATCAGCTGAGCTGGCAGGACTTCCCACCAGCTCAGCTGATCAGGATTCCCCTTCCATGATCAGCTGATGACAAGCCATTCAGACAGGCTGGATAGTATTATTATCATTATTATTATTTTTCTTTTTTAGATCTTTGGGTGGTGGAAAGGGGTCGGTGACCACTGAGTAAAGGGATTCATGACTTAATCCCTCCAGTGGTCAACTTGTCAGTTTGGCCACCTTTTTGACACTTATGCTTGTTTGAAACAGGTCTAGTTCCGTATGTCTAAGACTGTTTCCCTAAAGGTTTGATTATCCCTGCCGAACATCCAAATGCTAATCCCGCCAAAAACACCCCCCCCACTTAAGATTTAGACACACTGGAGACAAAACAACCAGAAAGACGTCCATAAAGTCAGTGTTGAAAATGCTCACTTGGACATTTTATCTAGTAAGATGTCCAAGTGCCAGTTTATGCTGTCATTTGGACATCTATCTTTTTTGAAAATGAGCCTGATAGCTACTTATGTGCCTTTTAAAAATAGATACCGTACTCTTCTGCCCTATTACTCCAAGTGCCCTCTTACATTATAATTCTGTAGGAAGCGATTGGGGAAAGGAAAAATACAGAAAAACTTATTCTTGGTCTTGAAAATTACTGTTGGAATTAGAAAAAAAATCAAAGGCCTGGATGCTTTAAAATTGCCATTAAAATCCTGTGAGTCACTGTGGGGCTAGTAAATAGTCAGATTTGAAAATGGTGATTGATGTTCAAACAATTTCACATGCAAATGAGTTTCCCGGAGGTCTGTCATAAAATCCCATCCGATCAGTTATTGTAGAAAATGACTTGAATGTGCAGAGAAGCAGGGGGAGCCCCGAACAGCTGAGCAGAAGGGGAAGCCCTGAAGTAGCCTCCTGCCGCTCAGCAGTTCGGGGCAGGAAGAGTAGATTTCTTTTTTTTTTTAATTTATAATTCTTTATTGATTTTCCATACTTCAAAAGTGCAATACATGAATATATAACACAATGGTTCCCAATCCTGTCCTGGAGGACCACCAGGCCAATCGGATTTTCAGGAAAGCCCTAATGAATATGCACGGAGCAGATATGCATGCCTGTCACTTCCATTATATGCAAATCTCTCTCATACATATTCATTAGGGCTAGCCTGAAAACCCGATTGGCCTGGTGGTCCTCCAGGACAGGGTTGGGAACCACTGATATAACACATAAAACATCAATTTAAGCACATCCACTTACAATTATACATATAACCGCTCATTTTCTCACCCCCACCCCCACTCAATGATTATATAATAAAACAGCCACATTTATTTGCGCAATAACCTTACCCTCTTCATATTAATAATATCTTCCCACCCTTCCTCCCACCTCAAGTGTAACTACTCTAGGGTCAAATTAGGACAGAAATATCCCCCCCACCCTATTTTGGATGTGTATGTAAGTAAACAAAACCTGACTTATAATCAGAGACCTGCCAATGGACCCCAAACCAATTTAAAAAGAATACTGTGCCCCAGGCTTTCTGCATTAATTTTCTCATATCCATAGCTGGAGCACAGATTAGCCCACCAGAAAGGGAAATTCAGACAATCATAGTTTTTCAAGTTTTGGGTTATCATCTGCATGGCTATCCCAGTCATTATAAGGAAAAGATGGCATTTATATCTATCTAATAGATTTATATCTATCTATCTAGAATAGATTTCTTTTTAATGGGCACAGATGTGCATGTGTTACACATGCATATCTATGCCCATTAAAAAAAAAATTGTGCCGTGACTCCCCCCTAATAACGGCCCATACCCTCGAACTTTAAAAAAAAAAAAAAAAAAGAAGAAGAAAAGAAAAAGAATCAGCAGGAGGGAAGCCCATTTCCTCCTGCCTCAGCCACCCAGACCCCTCACACTCCTGACCCCCCTACCTTTAAATTGAAGATAGAGAAGAGGGATGCTCACTTCCTCCTTCTGCTGCTGTCACTGCCATTGCCCTTCCCCATGAACCCCCATTAACCCCCCCACCTTTAAATGGAAGACCGGCAGGAGGAATACCCACTCCCTCCTGCTGATGGAGCCCCCTGTGAACCCCCAACACCCCCAAACCCCTGACACCCCCCTACAACCCGTACCTTTTAGATGAACATTTGGCAGGAAGAATGGCCACACCTTCCTGCCGTCGGGACCCCTCCACCTCCTCACCTTTGATGGAAGATTGGCAGGAGAGATGCCTATTCCCTCCTGCCACCGGGCTCCCCCTCCCCCGAACTCCCAACCCCTCCAACCCTGTACATTTTTAATGAAAATCAAGCAGAAGGGATGCCCACTCCCTCCTGCCAACAGGCCCACCTCTTCAAAATTCTTTTGAAGGCCCCAATTCTTGGAGACATATTGTCTGATTCCTTTTGTTGTTCTTGAGCACTGATTCTAATACTTGTAAACTAAGTTCAAAAGGTAGGAGACATCACCAAGTTTCAGACTTCAAATACTTCCCAGAAGCCTTTGGCCAACACTTTGGGTATGCCCTGAAGTATTAGGATAACTTTCAGCTAAGTCCCTAAACAACACAATGTCATGCTGACAATACCCTTGGCTTAGCATAGAGGTTCATCACATTCATGTATATACAAAAGTACTTAATTGGAGACACGGCTCTCAGAGCAAACTTCAGATATTGAAATCATATCCAAACGGCATTTTAAATAATAGCTGTCTTATTAATATATTCCCTGAAATAGAAATGAGGATCATTTCTGAGAAATCTCATTGCCTCTTCTCTGTGCTTTTATAATAGACTAGTGTTTACGCCCGTTACATTAACGGGTGCTAGAGTAGATGTCTGTCTGTCTGGGTTTTTTTCTTTGTCTCTCTCTCCTTGGATGCTGTCTGTCTGTCATTCTTTCTGTCTGTGTCTCTCCCTGGCCCCTGTCTATCTATTTTTCTTTCTGTTTCTGTCTCCCTGGTCCCCCTGCCTGTATTTCTCTGTTGCGCCATGCAGGCCTGTCTCTCCGTGGCCCCCTTCCTATGTCCATAGTGTTCCCTCCTATGTCCTTAGTGCCCTGAGTGCCTCCTTCCTATGTCCTTAGTGCCCCCACTGTCGCCTTCCTATGTCCTTAGTGCCCCTTCCTATGTTCTTAGTGCCCTCAGTGCCTTTTATGTCCTTAGTGCCCTTTCCTATGTCCTTAGTGCCCCCAGTGCCTCCTTCCCATGTCCTTAGTACCCCTTCCTACGTCCTTAGTGCCCCCAGTGTCTCCTTCCTATGTCCTTAGTGCCCCCCAGTGCCTCCTTCCCTTGTCCTTAGTGCCCTCAGTGCCCCTTCCTATGTCCTTAGTGCCCCCAGTGTCTCCTTCCTATGTCCCCCTCACTGCATTCCAGACTTTGACCCACCCCACCCCCAAAGCCAGACTGTCTGCCTGCCTGCCTCCCATCCCCCTATGCAGAACCATTGAGCAGCATCTTTCAATTTCTACCTCCCCCCATTCCCCCTGTACAGTAGAAGCCGACATTTTTCTTTCCCTCCCTTCCTTCCATCCACCCTGTGCAGTAGAACTGGTAAGCAGCACCCCCACCCCCCACTACAGCCCCGTGCAGCCGACCCCATTGACCCTCCCATCTGCTCATCCCACTGCGAGAAGATCTACAAATCTCCCGGCACCAGCAGTGTCCCCAGCACTTTAAACACGCTGCTTTGCAGCTTTCTACTGCCGATTTCCTCTGCCGCGTCTCTGTCTCTGATGAGTATAAGCCCTCATGTAAGTAAATCACTTAATACCTCTACACGGATGGGAAATGTAAAGGGTGCAATGTCTGTAAAGCAGTATATACTAATTCTCGAATATGGAAAACAAGATTCTGGATCTAGAAGCTGTGATGGAAGAAGAGGAGTTGGATATATTGGCGATCACAGAGACATGGTTCACAGAGAACCATGACTGGGATGTAGTTATACCGGGCCATAATCTGTTCAGGAAAGACAAGGTAGTAAGAAAAGGAGGAGGAGAAGTGTTATATGTTAAATATTAAAGCCACACAATTGCAGGATCTGCAGGGCAAGGAAGAGGCACTGTGGATCAATTTGGAAAGAGGGACTGGTGAATATATTTACATTGGTGTGATATTCAGGCTTCCTTCACAGACAGAAGAAGTAGATAGAGATTTAATAGTAGATGTTCAGAATATATTTAAAAAAAGAGGAAGTCTTGCTAATAGGTGATTTTAACATGCCGGATGTTGACTGGGGGAAGAAGTACAAAAGTGGCATTGTGAGACTCAAAGGTGAAGGGGAGCAATATGTAGAAGCTGATAAAGAAAAGGCCGAATTGCTTAACAGATATTTCTGTTCTGTGTTCATGGCTGAAGCGCCGGGAGCGGGACCGCAGAAGACAAACATAAATAGGGATGGAGGAGTACCGGTAATAGACCCTGATCGATTTTCAGAGGGTTGTGTTTGTGAGGAGCTATCTAAAATAAAGGTAGACAAAGCAATGGGGCTGGATGGTGTACATCCTAGGGTACTCAAGGAACTTAGGGAAGGTCTGGTAGCTCCGCTGACTGACCTTTTCAATGAGTCTCTAGAGTCAGGAGTGGTACCGGAGGATTGGCAAAAGGCGGATGTGGTCCCTCTCCACAAAGGTGGAAGTAAGGAACAGTAGGGAATTACATGCCAATAAGTCTGACTTCTGTGGAAAGCAAATTAATGGAAACACTTGTAAAACAGAGAATGGTCAAGTTTCTGGAATCCTGTGGATTACAGGACCGGAGGCACTAGAGGTAGGTCTTTTAGGGACAAATCTGATCAATTTCTTTGACTGGGTGACCAGAGAATTGGATAGAGGATGTGCTCTAGATGTGGTGTATTTAGATTTTAGCAAATCCTTTGACAGTGTTCCGCACAGACGTCTAATAAATAAACTGAGTTCCCTTGGGATGGTTCCCAAAGTGACAGGCTGAGTCAAGAATTGGTTGAGTGGAAGGCGACAGAGGGTAGTGATCAATGGAGATCGCTCTGAGGAAAGGGATATTACCAGTGGTGTGCCTCAAGGTTCTGTTCTTGGGCCTGTTTAACATTTTTATAAACAATATTGCTGAAGGGTTGTCGGGTAAGATCTGCAATAGAGTAGATACGCCGGATGGTGTGAAAAACATAAAGAAAGACCTGGCGAAGCTTAAAGAATGGTCTGAAATTTGGCAGCTAAAATTTAATGCTAAGAAATGCAAGGTCATGCATTTGGGCTGCAAAAACCCGAGGGAACGGTACAGATTAGGGAGTGTGAAGAGCTTATGTGCACGACAGAAGAGCAGGACTTGGGTGTGATTGTATGTGATGATCTTAAGGTGGCCAAACAGGTTAAAAAGGTGATGGCGAAAGCTAGAAGGATGCTAGGTTGCATAGGGAGAGGTATGGCTAGTAGGAAAAAGGAGGTATTGATGCCCCTGTATAAGATTTTGGTTAGACCTCATTTAGAATATGGTGTACAATTCTGGAGGCTGCACCTTCAAAAAGATATAAAAAGGATAGAGTCGGTCCAGAGGAAGGTTGCTAAAATAGTATGTGGTCTTCATCATAAGGTGTATGGGGACAGACTTAAAGATCTCAATCTGTATATTTTGGAGGAAAGGCGGGAGATGGGAGATATGATAGAGATGTTTAAATACCTACGTAATGTAAATGCGCATGAGTAGGGTCAGTTTCTATCCTACGAGGGTCAAGATAAGGAAATTGGGTCATTAGGGCATAGACAGGGAGTGGGTAAGCAGAGTGGGCAGACTTGATGGGCTGTAGCCCTTTTCTGCCGTCATCTTCTATGTTTCTATGCAATTTGAAAGGAAACTCTGCATTGAGAGGGCATAGGATGAAGTTAAGAGGTAATAGGCTCTGGAGTAATCTAAGGAAATACTTTTTTTACAGAAAGGGGGGTAGATGCATGGAACAGTCTCCCAGAAGAGGTGGTGGAGACAGAGACTGTGTCTTAATTCAAAAGGGCCTGGGATAGGCATGTGGGATCTCTCAGAGAGAGAAAGAGATAATGATTACTGCGGATGGGCAGGCTAGATGGGCCATTTGGCCTTTATCTGCCATCATGTTTCTATGTTTCAATATTAATCATATCACCCCTCAGCCATCTCTTTACCAAGCTGAAGAGCCCTAACCTTTTTTTTTTTTTTTTTTTTTTTTTTAATTTATTTACTTTCATTTTACATCCAAAGAAATTCTTTGATTAAGAAAAATAACATTCCAAAGAAGAAATAATAAAACATTAAATAATACATATGTAGTACCATGATAATAGTCCACTATTGAGAGGAGAGGATCAAGCACTTATCAAGGGTAGTTGATTATACAAAGAAAAAATTCAATATTCATAACATAATACAGAGCAAATCGGTTGTATCTTTCTATACGGTCTGGCCGGTGACTTCAACGGGCATCTGAGTAGTAACGGAAGCCGCTTTACCTTCCAGAAAAAATTGTAATTGATCAGGTTCATAAAAAACATATCTATTTGCTTGATGAGTAATACAACATTTACACGGAAAACGCAGCTGAAAGGTAGCTCCCAGCCCCAATACAGATTGGCGTAACATCAGAAATTTTTTACGACGTAATTGCATCCATTTAGAAACATCCGGAAATATAGCTATTTTTGAACCATAAAATTCAAAATTCTCAGTCCTAAAGAATAGACGAAGAACTGCTTCCTTGTCCTGTAGGAAAACAAAGGTCACAAGCAATGTAGCCCTCTCAGAAATTTCAGGATAAGAGGACTCAAGAATATTTGTTATATCTAGTTCTATTTGTTGATTTTCCAAGTCCTGATTCTTTCCTTTAGGAATATTCAAATAGTATAATTTCTGTAGAGGAGGCATTGAAGTCTCTGAATACTTTAAGACCGAGGTTAAGAACTGATGAAAAATTTCCTTAGGTGATTGTAATCTGGTGACTGGAAAATTGATTAGTCTTAGATTTAAGTTCCTATTTGCATTCTCCAGATTCTCAATCTTCCTAAATAACATTGCTTTATCTTTAAGTTGAAAATTAGAAAATTTCTGTAAATCAGAGACCTGTTTTTCAACTTTGTCTAGTCTCTGGTCTTGATGTTGAATTTTCATCTCAATATTTTTTAACTGTAGTAAGGAAGTTTGCAAAGTTGGTATAGTATAGGAGCATACCTTATGAAGGCTTTCGATAGCCTCCCATAGTGCTTCCAAATCAATCACCGGTGGTTTCTTCAGCGGGGTCAGAAGAGAAGCTGGAATCATAGAAGTAGCTGAAATCTCCATATCCGGATTAGAAGTTCCATTCCCTAAACCGCCCTGAATTCCTAGTCCCCCAGTAGCTGGCACTTGATGTAAGGAGTCCAGCGAGACTGGAACTGCCTCCGGGGTCAGGGGTAAGCCAAACAGCACTGGCGAGGTCAAAGACATCCCCGCCGCTTCCTGTAGCGCTGTCGGCGTCCCTGATATCCTCCCGGGGCGTGGGGGAACTCCCGGACCCATTGGGCTAAGCGATACTTCACTTTCCGAAGCTGAGTTCGACCCCTCTCGGCTAACCGGAGTGCCCTGGACAACGGGACAGCAAACGATGTTATGGCTGTCTGGCGCGATAGCGGGGTGGTGAAGGAGGCAGGAAGACCATCCCTCTGTTTCCCTCTGTGCTTAGGCATAGCAAAAAGCAAATTAGTAAGTATTAAGCAATATTTAGTTTGCCGGAGCAAAGAGAGCCTCTAGCTATGCGACTAGCTCCGTCGCCATCTTGAATCCTCTCCCGAGCCCTAACCTTTTTAGTCTTTCCTCATATGAGAGGAGTTCCATCCCCTTTATCACCTTGGTCGATCTTCTTTTAACCTTTTCTAGTGCCGTTATATGTTTTTTGAGTAAGGAGACCAGAACTGAACACAATAGTCAAGGTGAGGCCGCACCATTGAGCGATACAGAGGCATTATAACATTCTTAGTCTTGTTTACCATCCCTTTTCCAATAATTCCTAGCATCTTGTTTGCTTTCTTGGCTGCCGCCACACATTGGGTGGAAGGTTTCAGCGTGTTGTCCACGATGACACACAGATCTTTCTCTTGAGTGCTGACCCTCAAGGTGGACCATAGTATCTGGTAACTATGATTTGGATTATTCTTCCCAATGTGCATCACTTTGCGTTTGTCCACATTAAATTTTATCTGCCATTTGGATACCCAGTCTTCCAATTTTCTAAGGTCTTCCTGCAGTTTTTCATAGTCTGCATGCATTTTAACAACTTTGAACAGTATAGTGTCATCTACAGATTTATATCATATTAATTGTTAGTTTAATTATGAATTGATAATGAGTGTGACTGTTGGGCAGATTGGATGGATAGTTCAGCTATTTATCTGCCATCATTTACTATGTTACTAATGGTACTCATATCACATGGCACTCTTGGGAAGGGGCCTTAGTAAAGCACTGTTTTGGAAATAGTTATTCTATATGTGATATGGCTCCAATCAATCTCCTGATTAAGGCTACAGATCTACAAAAATGAATACAAAATAGGAGTGTGACTAATCCATCTGCACATATGTATGTGACTTATGTGACTCTTGTAGACCCATCGCATATCCTATCCTATCCTTATATTGGCAGCCCTTTCGTGTCCTTGTCTGTATGTAACATGTATTGTCTGTTTAAAGAAATTCTCTGTGCATTAGCTTATGCTTCGTTTACTGATCAATATAGTAGTGTTACATTCCATCTGTGTTTCTTATTTGTGGTGATTGAGTGGTGAAATGTCCAAAGTTCTTTGGATGTTACTTATTTTAGAGGCACAGAGAGTTAAAAATGCAGACAGTGTTTTGAAAAAATAACTGGCTAGGTTACAAAATGAAAAGTATAATGTGAAATATAACCTCTTAAAAGCTGGAATTCTCTCTTTAACTGTGTTATCAAATCCCAGAAGTACACTGGCCACTCATTCAGCTCTCACACATACATTTTTTTTAGTTTATAGATAAAACAGAAGTGGGATAAAGAAGCTGTTTTCATCAGCAACAGAACAGTTTTCAAGTTGAAGAACCATAAAATATTAGATTATCTAGATAAACAGGACTAAAACTAAACTAAACCATGAGCTAAATATGAACTAATGTTGAATTAAAATATATTATGAGTCATACAATAGTGCCTATTACAGCTTCATTATAAACCATCATGCCATCTTTTCCCAGATCTGCCAAATGTCATCACCATCTGTCCTGGGTTAGGGAGTAGAGCCTGTTCTGGTTTTGTTATAAATCGCTTTCTATCCATCTTTTTCTAAGTGTTAATGGCTTTTTCCTGGTTGGCCTTTAGCTAGGGTCTGCCTGGGTTTGAAAGCAGTTGTTTTATCTTTGAGCTACAGGGTTGCATGGGACACTATTTCCCAAGCCATTCTAGGAGTATTCCTTATCCAGCTTGATCTCACCGAGTCTGTAACTTTCCCTCTTGGCCAATGTGTCTGACTCTTTCTCTACGTTACTACATCAGTGCCGGCTGTAACTGACTGGCTGTTCTGATGGTATTAGTGCTATTCTTCGCCACTTCAGAAAGTGAAAAAGCTACCTGATGTTCATTGGCTGCTGCTGCCTGTCCCTTAGTTGCTCTGTCTCCACAGCAGAGAACCACAGAGGTGTGCTGAGGAGACAACAGGCATATGAAGCCAGCAAAGTCAAGAGGAGCAAGCAGGGCTTGGTGGACCTCAGAACTCTAAGGCCAGCAACAGGTCTCTGAAGGCCAGGGTGGTCTCTGAAGCCTTTAAAGTTAAATTCAGTTCAGCTGATCAGTATAACTAATGAAAATTTTTTTGGGGGGGAGAAGAGGAGACGAGAAAGGGGAACAAATTACATCTGGTTAAGAGAGGAGTGAATAGAGAAGATGGATAGGACTTGGGAGATTGGGACCAGAGAAGAAGAGAGATGGGACTCGGGGAGGGGGGGTGAAATTTGGGAGGAAGACTAGAAATTGGCTAGAACTCAGTGGGGGAGGGGGAGAGACTGCTAAGAACTGGTTAGGAAGAGAGAGACTAGTTGGAGGGCACTGTCTGGGGAGGAGAGAAAAGAGGCTGTGAGGCATGTCTATAGAGGTAGATTAGAGGAGAGTGAGAAAAACTGGTGGGGTGTGATTAGGGGGGAGATACCGGTAAAGAGTGGAAAAGGAAAGAAGATTACAGAACTAATGGGAGTAGGCTTGGCCAAGAAGGGAGGGGAGTTGAAAAAGAATGGTAGGCACTCATATATAGGGGGGTCCCTAATCTTTTAGATGGTGTTAAGGGCTGGGGTGCATACATCCCAAATGTTTGTGAACCTCTGAGCTAAATTACTTGGTTTATTGCTGACCCAAGTTTTGATATTTACTGTTTATGATGTCGTATATTGATTCTCTTGCTCTCGTCTTGTATCTCATATCTCATTTTGTGTTGCATTTTCCTCAGTACACATATGTGAAGTGTTTCTGTTTCTCGAATGTTGCACTTTCACCGAGTAAATACATGTAGAGTTTGGCTTCTTAAGATGTCCATTTCAATTTTTGTCTGCACATTTTCTGATTTGTGGTAACTTATTCTTCATTTGATGAATGCTGCTGGCTCTGTATTTGTTTTACTTTGGGACTTGAGGGATTCTATTAGTGTGAAGTTTTCATATAGGAATTTTTAGCAATCTAGCCTTTTCTGTTTTTCAGTAGGGGATGTCTTGATGTCCTACCACTGTTGAAATATTGTTCTTATGTTGAATTATTTGAGTTTAGCAGGGGATATATGATGGAGATTTATACCACTTAAGCTCTGCTCTGCATCCACTGCTGAGGAGCTTCTTGATTACAGGTTATATATTTATAGAACTGGATTTTAAAGGTTTAAAATCAATGATTATTCTGCTATAAAATGCATGTTCCTTTAAAATTAATCTTTTGATAGCAAAATAGTATAAAATTTCTCTGTTCTTTACATGGGGCCAGTGCTAGTTTGAGAAAAATAAAAATGTGCTCATCTTCAGTAGTTTGCCCAGTGGTTACCATCAGAGTGGGCGACTCCTGAGGAAATTAGAAAATCATGGAATAGGAGGTATTGTTCTACGTATTATGAATTAAAAATGTGTTAAAAAATAGAAAACAGAAAGTAGGGTTACCGTAAATGGTCAATATTCTTAATGGAGAAGGGTAAATAGTGGGGTTCTCCAGGGTTCTGTGTTGGGACCATTGCTTTTTAATGTATTTATAAATGATATAGAGATGGGAATAACTAGTGAGATAATTACATTTGCTGGACAAAGAGTTATTCAAAGTTGTTAAATCGCAATAGGATTGTGAAAAATTGCAAGAGGACCTTGCAAGACTGCGGCTGGGCATCAGAATGCCAGATGACATTTAATATGATGACATTCCGTGGAGATGACGCGGTATATAAACTTAAGGTTTAGTTTAGTTTAGTTTAATATGAACAAGTGCAAGGTGATGCATGTAGGAAAGAGGAACCTGGACTATAACTATGTGACACAACAAAGAAAAATGGGGAGGCCCAATGATCCACAGTGAAAACAATCCACCGATGAAAACAAAAAACTGTGGATATAGATGTTCTGGAGATCATTTATTATACACTGACATATAAAAACATGAAAATTCAATTTAAAAAGTACAATGATAAAAAATACAGTGATAAAAATCCAACCGGACCCTACACGGTTCGTGTTTCGGCGAACATACCTTCCTCAGGGGTCTAATGGATTGCAAACTCACATATAAAGAATTGGACTGAAAACAGTCCAATGTCTTTAAACATGTGGGCAAAAAACACCGCTATAGCGTGTTTTTGCTAATTCAGCTTGTCTGTGGTGTTCTTTGCTCACATGTTTAAAGACAATAGACTGTGTTCAGTCCAGTTTTTTATATGTGAGTTTGCAAACCATTGGACCCCTGAGGAAGGCGTGTTCACCGAAACACGGACCGTGTAGGGTCCAGTTGGATTTTTATCACTGTATTTTTTATCATTGTACTTTTTAAATTGAATTTTCATGTTTTTATATGTCAGTATATAATAAATTATCTCCAGAACATCTATATCCACAGTTTTTTGTTTTTGTTTCTATAGCTATGTGATGCAGCGTTCCAAGTTAGGAAAATTGAAAAATAAAACAAAAATTTGTTGAAAACTTTTTTCTTTCCTACTGAGGTAGATAAATTATTGAATGCCCCTTGTACCTCATATGTTCTTATGTTTTTGATCCATAAAAAATAAATGTAAAGAGTCATGGATTTGATATATTGCCTTTCTGTGGTACAATCAAAGTGGTTTACATATTATATACAGGTACTTTATCTGTCCTAAGGGCTTTCAATCTGTTTTGCACCTAGGGCAATGGAGGGTTAAGTGACTTGCCCAGGGTCCCAAGGTGCCACAGTGGTATTCAAAGTTTATAAAATCTAAGGGCTCCTTTTACAAAGTTGCGCTAGTGGTTTTATCGCATGCACCGGATTAGCGCGTGCCATAGCACACGCTAGCCGGAAATCTACTGCCTGCTCAAAAGGAGGCGGTAGCAGCTAGCGCACGCGGCAATTTAGCGTATGCTATTCTGCGTGTTAAGGCCCTAGTGCGGCTTTGTAAAAGGAGCCCTAAGTGTTGTTTTCCTTTTTAATATTCTGTGAATAGTACCATTGACTGAAAGCAATGTAACTTATTGCTTCAGTCATTGATATCGTCAAAATTAATTTTATGGCCAAGGTAATGAAAATGTAAAACATATTTAAGAACATAGTTGACAATGACAGTTGATTTTGATAGGCTATTTCCTTTAAAAGCCATTCTCTATGTTGAATTAGAGTTGTAGAACAAAAGCAAAAACTGCAGGGATGGTGTACAAAACACCAAGTCGTTAATGAAAAACGTAAATATAAATATAATCATAAAACAGTTTGTATCCAAAAGGGGTTGATGAACCGGGACACGACACAGTCCATGTTTCAAAGAAACACTCCTTCCTCAGGGGTCCCAAAGTATATTATATACAAGAAAACCTGATGGATAACAACTTGAAGCAAGCTGTTACCAAAAACTCCACAGATTAAACTCTTAACTTGCAGTTGCAACTTGCAACTTGCAACTTCTTAGCAGTTGCACTTATTTATTTAATATTCTCAAAAAGCAAAGAGCATAACAGTGCAGTGTCAGCAAATATCTTAGCAAAGTCAAAATAAAGAAAATAACAAAAACTTATTTGCCACAGATTTCTCCTCCGTACAGGTAGCAAGAAAGGCAAGGCAGGAGATACCAGCTTAACTGTTACGCCGGTACTTTCTTAAGCAGGTGAAAAACTCCAATCCCAAAAGATTCTCATAACAGGGCCCCTGTTTCGCTATCCAAAGCTTTATCAGGAGAAACGCTTCAAAATGAGCAATACACTTCAAAAGTCCTGTTATTTTCTTTATTGCTTTCCTTATTGCTTTGGTTTCAAGCAGCGCGTTCTTCATGATTCTCCATATACTTGTTACTCCACAATAGTGCTGCCCGATTCAGGAAAAAAATTTTGATTCGATTCAGCCTATTGAATCGATTTTTTGATTCGATTTTCCTGCCCAATTGGGTGGTTGTTGTTTTTTAAACATTCTGGTGGGTTTATTTTATAGCCTCTTCACCCCCTTTACCTTCTCCTAACCACACTGGCGCTGTGGTGTAAACAAAATAAACAAAAAAGACTCTTCCTCTCTCTGTTAAATCTTAGCTCACGTTTGTGGTCTAACACCAGCTCTGGCACGATACACATTTCAAATCTGACATATTGTAATCACAAAACAGAAAATAAAATTATTTTTCCTACTTTTTGTTGTCTGGTCATTATTCAAATCTTGTTGGTCCCTGGCTCTGGTTGTGTTTTGATAACTTGCTTGCCAGAGTCTCCTTCTTTCTTCTTTCCCCGTGCTAACCATCCATCTTCTATCTCTGTCCTCCCCTTCGGTTTCCCTTCCCTCCCCCGGAGGTCTGGCATCTTTCCTTTTTTTCGTCTCCATCCACAGATCCACCTTTTCTCAACTACCCTTTCATCCAGCGTCTCTCCCTCCTTCCCCACCACCCCAGGGTCCAGCATATCTCCCTTTCTTTTCCAAACTACCTTCCTATCCAGTATCTCTATCCCCCCTCCACACCATCCCTTGTGTCCAACTTCTCTCCCTTTCTGTTCCTTCCCTCCCTAAACCCCATTGTCTACAATCTCTCTCTCTCTCCTCTGTTTTTAGACCCATTATTTCCCCCCCCCCCCAAAGTCCGGCATATGCACGTCTCTTTGAAAACCTCCCTTCCCTCCCTCCGTGTACTTCTACACCAGGGCCCCCTTCCCTGAAGGCCTGCACCTCCCTATGAAGGCCTGCACCCCACCCCTGAAGGCCTGCCTGAACCCCCGAAGGCCACCATCCCTGAAGACCTATCCCCCTTGAAGGCCTGCACCCCCCCTGAAGGCCTGTCCCCCTGAAGGCCTATACCCCCCCCCGAAGGACTACACCCCCCTCCCGAAGGCCTGTGTGTTCCCCCTGGCCTCCTGCGCAACATTTACCTAATATCGCAGACTCGCAGAGAAGATGGCGGTGCTAGCGGTCTTGCAAGTTGCCATAGGTCTTTGGAGCTGTTTCCTCTGCTGTGATCCTGCCTCTGATGTCAGAGGAGGGGCGGGACCACGGCAGAGGAAACAGCTCCAAAGACCTATGGCAACTTGCAAGATCACTAGCACTGCGATCTTCTCTGCGAGTCTGCAGGCTACTGATATTAGATAAATGGTGTACGGGAGGCCAGGGGGGAAGCTGGACACTAGCAGGAGGCCAGAAGGGAAGCCAGACACCAATGGGAGGCCGGGGAGGTAAGCCAGACACCAGCACTTCCCGACTGACCTTTCCCCTCGCCCTCTAAAGCTGGTGTGGCAGCACTGCTGCTCCTGCTTTAGAGGGTCAGGGGGGAGGGTCAGTTAACGAATCGGGAGGCCGATTTTTTGTTTTTGTTTGTTTTAAATTGATTCAAATCGATTCACCTGAAGTAAATCGGTGAACCGATTTGAACCATGAATCGGGCAGCACTACTTCAAATATCTCCTACCATCGGACTTTCAGGGACCCCTGAAGAAGACTATTTCTCAGCGGACTAGGTCCTTAAGGTTTTTATGTGGATTATTTTATTTTTGATGTGGATTGCTCAATTATACTTTTGGAACTTTGAAATTTTCTTCACTCCACAGTGTTTTTTTGGTTTCTCTCGGATGTTAAGAAGCATCTTGAAAGGAAATTGGGTTTCTAACTTCTATTGCATAATGTTACACTGGATTTTCACAGAGACTTTACCCCCTCTTCTACAAAGCTGTGCGGCAACAGCCCCGAAGCCCTTTAAATCTCTATGGGCTTCGGGGCCGTTACCGCGCAGCTTTGTAAAAGAGGGGGTTAGTTCTGTCTTTTTTCTCCATACAAAGCAGCAAGAGACACAAAATCTGACTACTGCATTTAGAAGACTGTTTGGATTGGCACTTTTAGAGTTGCATGCTTTGAGTCAGAGGTGTCTTTGGGGTTGTGCATCCTTATATGTAAGGAATATGCTTGAAGAAAGATGCAGCAAGAACAGAAACGTGAATAAGCGTTAACGGTGTTCTCCTTGGCTCCATTCAGTCTGCTTTTATATCCTGTATAAAGGAGGCAGTTCACAGTGGCCTTTCCTGGCACATAAGTGGCAACATATGTTTGAAACACTCAATCGAAACTCCAGGAAAAAGTGACAAGCGTACGGCAACAGGAAAGCCAGATAAAATTTGTCGTGCTAATGGTTGCCACATAATTTGTATACTTAACTACTTAGAGAATGATTTATTCGACATAATCCGGCCCATTTGTGTAGCTTTTCCATGTAAGAGGGAAAATTTTCAAAGCCATTTCTATGGGTAAAATACTGCTTTATTCATGGAAATTGGCCGCGACATATTCAGGTGAACGTACATGCCTAGGTTCAGTACATGCATACTTTGAACTGCGAGGAGTTGGGGCAGGCTTTGGAAATGCACATAAACTTTTCTGTTTTCAATAGTATGTACCTATTTTTTTCTCAAAAAGAACTCGCACATCATAGCAGGTATAAATATGTGTGGATTTTTTTTACTTAGCTCTCAAAATGAAAGTGTGTTCTTATTAGTATAGTACACTACTTTGTTTTCTCTAATATTAAGGTGGTACAGAAAGCAACAATAAACATATTTTCACTTTAATGCAGAGTACACAGATAAAAAATACAATGGACTTTACGTCTATCTGGCTACTCTTAAAATTACCCTCCTCCTAGGGCATCTAGATGAGGGGAAATACAGTGTGTTTCACCCATCTTCTAAAGACATCATATACACCTATATGCTTTTATAAAAATACCCCAGGGAAAGCACACATTTATACAAGCTGTGAGGTGGATGTAACTGTGCATATTCATGTATGAGAAAGAATAGGTGCCTATGTACGAGAAAGAATAGGTGCCTATGTACATATATTATAAAACATATAAATAATAGCCAGTCCCATCACTTCTCCTATTCTGTGTCCCAGAGAATGCCTAGGTGTTATATTCCTGTGCACCCACTTTTCATATGTGTACATCCCTGGGAAATTTTATGAGAGTACTTGAGAGCATAAAACACACTTTTAAAATGATCCCAAAAGTGTGCCTTATTTCTCAAATTACAGAATAACATTCCTGTACTTGATTGGAGCAGTAACCTCATGGTTGGAGCAGTGGCCTGGGAACCAGGGAAACCAGAGTTTGAATCCCACTGATGTTCCTTGTAATCTTAATCACGTCACTTAACCTCCATTGCCTCAGGTATAACCTTAGATCATAAACCATATGGTGAAGTGTACCTCAATGTAGTGATACTGAAAAGGCATGAGCTGGTCCAAAATCCCCCTCCTCCTACTCTTGAAGAAAGATACGGGTTGGTTTTTTTAAAGGTACAAAGGGAGGGTATGATAAAAAAGGTACAAAGGGGGGCAAATGATTAAAAAGGAACAAGGGGGGCTATGATAAAAAATGTACAAAGGGGGAGGGGATGCTGGTCCGCAATAATTTCATGCCAGTCCGTGAAGGATTCGGGTCTTCTCCACAAACTGCACACTAGGCAGGAAGAGAGGCTGTGGTGCCAGCGTCAGCTGACTTGCAACTTCCTGTTGCATATGCTGGGACTCCTGCCTCTTGCCTTTGCTGGGTTTCTTGCCTTTGCAGCGTATGTCTCCGCACCCCCAGACCAGCATCGGCAGCTGTGTGTGCTTTTAATTTCGGCACACAGCTACCCCTAAGCAGTAGTTTAGCTGCGGTTTCATGAGGCAGCCTCGGGATCTTTGCTAGGCCAGCCCGCTTCGATGATGCGATGTGGGCCGGCGTAACAAAGGCCCTGAGGCTGCCTCATGAAACCGCGGCTAAACTACTGCTTAGGGGCAGCTGTGTGCCGAAATTAACAGCTGCCGCTAGGCTACAGAGAGGAAACATTTGCTGGAGAGGGGAGTGTAGGGAGAAGGGGTACTCTTGGACAGGGAAGGACGGAAGGGAAGGGGTACTGCTGGACAGGGGAGGAGGGAAAGGGAAGGGAAGAGAGTTACTGTTGAATAAGGGGAGAAGGAAAGTGAGGAGGGGTACTGCTGGACAGGGCAGGAAGGAAAATAGGAAGGAAACATCTGGCAGGGAGTTTAGAGGAGGGGAAGAAGTTAGGATGGCATGGAGAGATCAGATGAGGGAAAGGGGAGAGACAGAGGAATGAGAAAGTAGAGAGAGATTGATGTTGGAAAAGGGGTCAGATGAGAAATAAAGAGAGAGGAACAAAGATGCTAGATCTGGTGTAGGAGAGATAAAAATGAAGAGAGCAGAATGAATCATGTTAAAAGAGAGGGAGCACAGGCTGGATGGAAAAGGGAGAGGGGCATAGAAAGAAGGCAGATACCATATGGAAGGGGGAGAGGGCAGACAGTGGATGGAAGGGACAGATGCTGGATTGAAGAGACAGAGGGCAGACACTGGATGGAAGAGAGTGAAAAGATGATGAAAGCAAAAAACAGAGACGACAAAAAGTAGAAAAAAAATAATTTTATTTCTATCTTGTGATTAGAATATATCAGATTTGAAATATGTATCTTGCTAGAGCTGGTGTTTGACATAACTGTGGACTGCAGAAACCAGGCACTGCTTCTTTAACTTTCAGTTGGTTTAGGGCTCTCTCTGACCAGGGGGCAGTTGCCCTAGTTGCACTTCCCTAACACTATTCATGTGTGCCCTGTATTCTGTTAGCATGATATTTCTGTGTAGCATCCTATATAATAAAATCCTGAGCGCGCATGTGCACTTAGGGTTTCGTGTTCCCTGCCGCCGTGTTTTCTGATCTATGGCCAGATTCTATTTTAGAATGCGGCTGCAGGGAACACTCTGGCCACTCCTCTCCTCCCGCCCTCGCTCACCAACCACTGGAGGAAGCACAGGCAAGCTCTCTCCCTGCCTGCTGCCCAGTCACTCCTCACACGCGCACGACGCCAAGCCAACAGACCATTGCCCAGCAGAAGCCCCAACACAGCACCGACACAAGGGAATTGCGCACAGGAGCCCCGCCCCGACACAACCCTCCAAGACAAGCAGCACGGACATGGAGCCCCGAAGGCAGCCCAAGAACACATGCCGACTCTGCCGAAAAGGCCTGGCACACAGCTCCACCCATGCAACCACCGTGCGCCAACTGAAGAAAACGCCACGGACGCCCGCCCGCAAGGCAGGCCCTCAGGACGATGCCTGCAGCTCCGAGCAACCAGCGCTCCTGACATACAGCCCGCCGGAAAGAGGTGCTTCTGGACCTTGGGAGCAGGGAAGAGAGACAGGGGGAGCAGGGAAGAGGTGCTACTGGGCCGGGGAGCAAGGAAGAGGGACAGGGGGAGCAGGGAAAAGGTGCTACTGGGCCGGGGAGCAAGGAAAAGGGACAGGGGGAGCAGGGAAGAGGTGCTACTGGACCGTGGGAGCAGGAAGAGGGACAGGGGGAGCAGGGAAGAGGTGCTACTGGACTGTGGGAGCAGGGAGGAGGTGCTGCTGGACAGGGAAGTAGAATAGGGAGGGAAATGCTGCTGGTGAGAAAAGGGGGCTCGGGCTGAAAGGGAACAGATGGGAGAAGGGGGCTGGGGGGGTAAAAATGGGTTTGGAGCTGAAAATAGGGGGCATGTGAGGGAAGGAGGCTTTACTAGCACCCATTAATGTAACGGGCTTAAACACTAGTTCTGTAATAATTTGGCTTATTCAGTTTTCTTGATAGTAGAGAAGGGGAGGGGAGACAGGGGTTTTGTTGATCCTTGTCCTGTATTATTTGTATTTTTAAAATGACAATTGTACAGAATATTGTTTCTTTTTATACTTTAATAAAATAAGTTCAATATAAAATCATAACTATTTGAGGCTTGTGCGGATGAGATCAGATGGTTTGCGGAACCGAGCTTGGGGGATAGGGTGGAGATGGGGTTTTTCATTTCAGTCTTAGTAGTTTGCCGGTCCACGAAATAATTCTTTTATTTCCGCCGGTCCATAGGTGTAAAAAGGTTGAAGAACACTCTCAGAGTAAGAGATAATGAATGGTTACTGCAGATGGGCAGACTGGATGGGCCATTTGGCCTTTATCTGCTATCATGTTTCTATATCAGAGTTTGTTTTCTCTTCTCAAATTGCTTCTACAAAAAGGATATTCACACGAGCTTGAGAGTAGTTTAGCTCTGTCCTGCAGAATTCTACTCCATGAAGAAGTTTTTGCATGTCTCCAAATTCATTATTTCCTTGCTGTTTGTGTTTTCTATCATTGAAAACTCACTAATGATGGAAAACATGTCAACAGTAATTTTAGAGATATGGGAACAGCAGAAAGGGATGGTTTTAGAAAATGACATGAAAGCAAAGACTTTACAGTTCAGTGCACCCAGGAAACAAATCTAGGCTGCCTCCAGAAGAAATGGAAAGAATTTTTTTTAAAAGAAAAATATTTATAAGTATATTGTCTCAGAAGATTAATGCCAAATCCTCAAAAATGCAGTGGCGGGCGATGACTCATTCTAAGCCATGTCAAAACAATGCAGTTTTGTAGTTTTGCCTTCCCTCAAGAAGCCGCTACAAGTTAAACAAAATGCCAAGGAACTATACTGATAGACTGTCTCAAATTTTGCTTGGCTGTATGCCACCTCTTCCTTGCATAGTGATTACCGCAGAACAAAATCCATAATTTACACTGACTGATCATCCAGCATTTACTTTACTGGCATCTCAGCTCTATCACTTAAAAAAAAATTCTACTTAAATAAAGCCTAATAGGCTCAAACAACTAATGCAACCATATAGCATAGACTTTTGCCAAGCTTGTGGGGAGTGGTGGTTGAATGTGTTTTTAATGTTAGGTTGCATTTATCGACTCATGCACTCTCACTTCATGAGAGCATTTGGTAGTTTGAAGTTATTGTTCAGTGAGATTTTGATGACAAAAGGCTGTTGTGTTAAACAATGATTGTTAAATTTTGGCTCTCACCATGGAGGTTAGTTGGAGAGGGGAGAGAGGGAGAGTTATCAACATAGGCTACTGTTAAGACAGGCTATTTTAGCACAAGTCGGGCCAGGTACAAAATAAGTACCTCTATATATGTAAACTTTTGAATGTGTAACCACAAAAAGACTATATACAAGTCCCATCCCCCTTTCCCCCAATGGTTTCATTGCATGAATTGGAACCCTGTGCTAAAATAGTACAACTTGTGGTAAAATAACTCATCTTTAAGAAGAGCCTGCTTTGATAACTTCCCCCTTAATTCTTTATAACCTGTGTAGCTATACCACCCAGATTTGGTTATTTCCATGCTTTACTGCCAAAAATTCATTTGTCTTTTTATTTGTAACATGTTGGGCTTATTGTTCCCACTTTCCATTGTAATTGTGTAATATGTAAGTTCCAGTGTTTACATGGCTCCTATCCTTTTCTAGGCCTGTTTTCCAAAGCGTTTCCCATATGCCACACCTACTGGAATAATACTTCGGAAATAAAGCCTGAAACAGTCAGTGACTGTTTTTTGTCCTTGTGTTCTTGAGAAGAAGAGACATTAGGAGCTTTGGAAGTATTTCTGTTGTCTTATGAAAAGTAGGATTACACAGTTCCTGGCTATTGCTCCTTTTCTAAGGGACTAGGGTATGTCTGCAACTAAAAAATTTTTCGGAATCATCTGATAACACGGCACATTTTTCTAAATCAGTTTTTCACGCTGATTTCTGATCTGTTATTAGTTTTTTTTTAAAAAGTCACGTAAACTTTTAAACTTATGACTAATGTTAGTTTATAGCGTTTTAGCATATAGGGTTTTAAGAATTGCAGCATCAACTTAAAGAATCTTCGATCCAAAGTATCTTCGGTCCAAAGTCAAATAAGCACATGGCATAGCATAGTTATACTGGACTGTGTCACTTAACAACCAATATTTCTTCAAAAATGTTTAGAGTATGATTTCTTTTTGAGTGTTGTGTCTGGATTGTCTCAGCACAACATCCAGCAGTAGTTGGCCATCATACTCTCATTACAGAAACCTTGGTGCGACGATCCATTAACTGAATGTCCTGGTGGAAATGTTCTCCTTGCTCGTCACTCAACACACCAAGATTTTCCGGAAAAAAGTCAAGCTGTGAGTGCAACAAGTGCATTTTTAATGACATGCGACAGCCAAGTTTCTGATATGAGTCAAGCAGATTCTAAACTCCTTCCTTGTATGAAGGAGATTATGGTTGCCCAGAAAATTTTCCACTAACCACTTGAATGCCTCCCAAGCTTCAAGCTCAGCTGCTGAGAGTGATTGCTGAAAATCTTCATCCTGCATAACGGACTTGATCTGTAGGCCTATAAATATCCCTTTTTTCAGTTTTGCAGTGCTGATTTTTGGAAATTTCTTAACAAGATATTGAAAACCTGGCGAGGTTGCTTTATCCATGGCCTTTACCAGGTTCATCGTCAACCCCAGCTTGATATGAAGAGGTAGAAGAAATATTTTATGAGGATCCACCAGTGGCATAAATTTCACACTGCTTGTCCCTGGGTTATAGGTATCCCTCAGCTGCCAGACACACTTGACATAATGTTCAGTTTTGTTTCTTTAAATTTATTTAAGAAAATCACAAAAATTAGAAAAAGTCTTTCAATACTATTAAAATAATTTGGTGAAGATGAGAGCCCAATGATCAGATGGATGCTCCTGGAGCCTTTCACAGCGGTTTCACATGATCAATGCAGAGGATCTCTAATTGCCATATTGCTCATTCAATATTTCAACTTTTAAGTTGAAATATGTTTTTGTTTTGGGGATATTGTTGGAGTCATGAGTATCTGCACATGCTTAAGGTCATGAGCATTCGTGCATGGTTGGAGCCTGGAGCATGGACAGATGTTCAGGATCCTGCACTGGCCCAGCATCATAACCACAAGACGAGGTAAGAAGAGAGATCCAGTTGTTTCTGGGGGCTGGAGAGTGGAGGGGAGCAGTGCTGAGTTGGAGGGCAATTATTGGGGGAATTTTGATTTGGTCTGAAGACCAAAATTTCCAGTGTTTTGGGGTTCTTAAGCAGGGGCGTGGATGATTATTGGTGGTGGACATTTATTACAGACAATACGCTATCTATCTATACGTTGTCTTTCCTTGTCTTTTTTGTCACAGCTTAGTTTTTACTACTTCAGTCTGCTCCACATTATATCCATTTCAACTACCTTGTTCCTTCTACACAACATATCCTCTTGGTGTTCCTGCCTTGCTCCTGATCCTTCCTTCTTTCTGCAATCTGGCCTTGTTTCTGACCTTATCTTCTTTTTAACCTAAATATAAACTACCCAAGTGGTCCAGATCACAATTTCTCATATATAAAGAACCTATATGCCCACTTAGTGCAAGAAGTACATTAGAGATTATCGCATACTAATTCAGGAAAAGGCCTCAGAATTGGAGCCTACGCATAGGCTCCAATTCTGAGGCCTTTTCCTGAATTAGTATGCGATAATTTCTAATGCACTTCTCGCACTAAGTGGGCATATAGGTTCTTTATATATGGGAAAACTTATCTTCTTTTTAGTCATAAGCATGTTCTGCAGATCCTGTTCTCACTGTTACAATGTTCTTTGTCCCGCTGCATGAAGCTAAGACCTTAAGCTGATAGTTCTGGCATCAGAGGGTTCTCTGTCCCTCATCCTATCCTGCTGTGCCCAGGACCTTATCTCCCACCTCCTAAAAAGGCTTACTATGTCAGTACCAAGAACGCTGCATTTTTCTATTTGATCCCCCCCCTGCCCCCCTATTCACTTGGAGCTTAACTTTGTAAAATATAAAACTCTTTTAAAAACTCATTTTTTCAGATTGGCTTTTGGTTGCAATGTATAACGTGTTTATTATGGACAGTCTAGTCTATTTGGAATTTATATGTGTCTTCTTATTGGTTTGCTGATTGCTGCTGCCTGGTATGATTGCTTCTTTCTTATTTTAATTGGTGTTCATTTCTATTTTAGTGGATTATTATTATTCTAAGTGAACCGCTTTGACCTTTTTATGAAGAAATGGCATTATATTTTATTTTATTTTTATTTTTCCTCTAACTCTACTTTTCACTTCTCTATTACCCTCCAGGTACTTTAGTTAGATTGTGAGCCTTCGGGACAGTAAGGGAATTTTTCAAGTACCTTTCTTATTTCTAATCTTAATGTATATTTTCTGTAAACCGCTTAGAACCTAACGGATGTAGCGGTATATAAGAAATAAATTACATTACATATATCAAGATTTTAATAAATATAGACCTTGGCCTGTTCCTTGTCCTAAGATCTATGGGTGCCACGTACAATATGAATTACCTTTCCCTGGGCACAGTGAAAGAGGTTTCTCAATATTGGGGTGCTCCCACTGGCACCCACAGAGCCAGCTCCTTTGCACAGATCCCTTCTGTTTAACAAGAAATATCACATCAAGCTCTGGCCAGTGAACCTCACTGAGTTGGCCTCAGCCCTAGCCACCCAGGGAAAATGCTGAAGGGATTGTCCAAGCCCTTGATTAAGAAGCAGGAATAGACTGACTGGTTCTGACCAAGCATCAGATGCAGATAAGTGATCTTAGTTGAGTCTTAATTCTTGGCCACCTCCTGGTGCACTGTCTGAGGGAGGGCTTATACTGGGTCTCTTGTCTGCAGCAGTACTATGAATTCCCACTCCAGAGAGTCTGCTTCTCTTAGCAAGAATAAGTCCTGCCTTCTAGAAACCAGTTTCTGCTTGAAGTCTAGCTTCCACTTCATAGCCTTGATTCTTCTGGGACTTGTTCTGTCCCTTGGTCCTATGTCTGTCAAGATTGTGCTCCAGGGGTCTTCTTTGTGTTGTCCTTGAAAGGGGAAGGGGTGTAGGTCATGGGATGACTGTATGAGTTTTGTATGTGGCTCATTTAGTCACTCCTACCTGCTCTATGCTTTCTATTTCCTCTTGGGAGTCATCTTGTTTCTGTCTTCTTTTCCTGAGCTTGGTTCCTACCACTGTAGCCTGCAATGCAAACTATTGTTCCAGACCCTGACTCTTCTCAGTGTTTTTGCTGTGCTCCTTATCCTATCTTCTTGCTGTGAGTCAGCTGACATTGGTAAGGCCAGCAGAAAATGCTAACAGTAACAGAATTTAAAAATGCCTGAGATAAACACAAAGGAATCCTGTTTGGAATGAAAATGGAACCAAACAAACTTAGCGTGCTTAGATGGCAATTCCAGTAATTTGGAAATTAAAGTCACTGTCAGACAGACTTCTATGGTCTGTGCCCTGATCATGACTGGACAGATCTGGATGGATTAGAGTAGGGCTTTGTCAACACTAGTAGTTGGGAAACAAAGTCAGTGTCAGGCAGACCTCTGTGCTCTGAAAATGGCAAGGACAAATCAAGATCAAGTATGCATATACAGTATCACATCATACCATATGTTATTAGTTCATCTTGTTGGACAGACTGGATTAGAGAACGACACGGGGACCGTTTACCTTGGTAAACCGTGGTCATCACGGTAAATCCGCAGGAATGGAGAAATTTGCAACTGGTTTACTGCAGGAATAGGAACAAAACCTTTCACCGCCCCGCGGGAATGGGGACCAGACCTTTTACTTCCCCGTTGGAGCGGTGAAAAGTCTTGCTTCTGTGGTAAAAAAAATTGCACCTATGTCAGACTTGGCATCTCCTCCCTAGCAACTCTTGTACCTATTTTACCTTCAGGAGCCAGCCATGCCATGATGAAGACAGAAGGAACCCAAAACCAAAGCCTGAGACCAATGTGATTTGAAGAATAAAATTACCAGACAACAAAAGGTAGAAAAAAAAATTAATTTATTTTATATTTTGTGATTAGAATATTTCAGATTTGAAATATGTATCCTGCTATAGCTGGTATTAGACATAACTGGGGACCGCAAAGCCCAGGCTGTGCTTCTTTAGCTTCCAGCTGGCTTAGGGCTCTCTCTCTGACTAGGGGGCAGTTGTAGTTGCACTCCCCTAACACTATTCTTGCCATGTGTGACTGAAGTATTCTGTTAGCTTGATTTTTCTGTGTAGCATGCTGTAGTAAGTCTGTTTGTTCAGTTTTCACAATAGTGGAGGGGATATTTGTGAAAGGGAGGGGAGACAGGAGTTTTGTTGATCCTTGCTCTGTATTATTTGTGTTTCTAAAATGACAATTGTACAGAATATTATCTCTTTTTATACTTTAATAAAATAAGTTCAGTATAAAATCATAACTATTCGAGGCTTGTGTGGATGGGATCTGGCTGTTTGCAGGGCGGGGATGGGGACCGAGCTTGTGGGGCGGGGACTGAGCTCATGTGGACGGAGCAGGGATGGGGACTGAGCTCACAGGGATGGGGACTGAGCTCACGGTAACGGGACAGGAACAGGGTAGAGCTCACGGGAATGGGGCAGGGACAAGGATAAATTTTTTTCCCCCGTGTCATTCGCTAGACTGGATGAACCATAAAGGTCTTTATCTGATGCCATCTGCTATGTTACTATATTTCATTGCTTTAAATTATTTCTGAGGCCTCCCTATTTTACCCTTACCCCATGTGTCCTCATTCTAGAAGCTTCTTTCTATTGGAGTAAATGGAACTTGTGCATTTATTCCTTGAATGTTTTAAAATGTTGCTATCATTGCCTCTTTTAGTATTCTGATTTTAAGTGCGTAGTGTTTTTGGCTTAGATAAATAGAGCCCAATGTGCATGAATTTCAAATTGGAATAACCCTTCCTAAATTAACAAATATAACATTATTACAACTTAAGTACCTTCCTCATGGGGCATTTGTCTTTCTTTTCTTGGCTGAAGACTAGAATAGTATACAGATTATAGACTAAATAAAGAAAAGGACAAGCTAGCATTTCAAAATCAAAATTAATGCATCAAACCCATACCCTACATAAGAACATGAAAAAAGCTATGTTGAGTCAGACCCAATGTTCATTGAGCCCTGCACTCTATCTTGAAACGTGTTCAGTCCAAGTCAGAGCCAGCAAATCCCAAACAGTAGGTACACTTTAATATGTTGTTGCTGTCTGGTGATTTGGACATTAATGTCTTTTCAGTGGTCACCAACAATGATAATGACTGTTTTCCTGTTATACTAGTCACTTGGCTTGATAACCCTTCCATCTTCTACAACAGAAAATTTACTTTTCTTTCCCACTCCAGAGGCAGATCTCAACATGCTCTGCATCTACTCAGACTAAAACCTAAGTATGTGCATGGGAAAAAGTTCTATTTTTTTATTTTTAAGTAATATTTCTATTAGCAATTTTTTGGGTATAGCATTTCATCAGTTTTATCATGTGCTATGCTTTTACAATGTTTATACTTTACTAACAGTACACCCCCATAACAATTTCATTAGCTTTTCGTAGGATTATCATATGGCTCCAGAAAAGGAGGACGGATTGAGACAACCGGGTTTTACTTCCATTGAAAGCAATGGAAGTAAGGAGGACAGTTTTGCTTGCATTGAAAGCAAAGGAAGTAAAACCCGGATGTCTGGATCCATCCTCCTTTTTCTGGAGCCATATGGTAACCCTAGTTACTATAAAACAGTACAACTAATAACATTGATGTTTTCATATCATTTTAAAATGGCGCTCTAGTAGTAGATGAAGTAAAAGCCAGCGATTTGCATTGTTTGTAAGTTAAAATCTTGTGCCTCTACTAGAAATTTTTTAAAGTAGAGAATCCTTTAATGGAAAGAGAAGTAAACTAAACATCACATTAAATTAATTGGATTTTGATTTAGTTAGAGTTGCCAACTGGCTCCAGATTCACCTGACAGGTTTTGGCCAGTCCAGATTTTACCCATTGCATACAGAGACTTGTAGTTCTGATTTTCAAAGTGGATTCCCTAAGAGAAGCACTACTGCAACAGGGTAAACCCAGGGCTTGATTAATCCTATTAAGTGAATCGGGAGCCAGTTGGCAACCAGATTCAGCTAACACCTATTCATTGGTTGTGCTAGGTAAGTTACATTCAGATACAGGAAGTATTTTGTTGTCCCCAAAGGGCTTAGTATCTAAGGGGCAGATGCATAGAACTCTGCAGACCAATACAAAACACCAAGTCACAATGTGATTTTATTTTACCAGACGATGCACAACACAAGCAGCATGTAAATTATATATATGCTGTTTGTGTTGAGGATCGGCAGTAAAATGAGGAGTAACATGCCTAGCATCTACGTACAGGAGCTGAGCAGTAGGCCCAGTAGAGTGCAGTGCCGTGATTGTCAGAGCTCCAAACAAGATGCAGGTAGCAGCAAGGGCAAAAAGAAGTCCCTTCTAGCTGCAGCTGAAGCCTTCTGTTGCTAAGGTGAGTTCGGGAGTCTTCATGTTATAACATTTTATTGAAGGAATCAAGTAAATATACATTAATATAAAACAAATAGATATGCATTACGATTACATTCACAATTATGATATTTCCATACATATTTCTATCATTCCTCCAAAATATATATCCATATGGCCTGTTTCAATCCCCCCACATCTCCTATTTCCTTCCCCATCCCCCTTTCCCCTTCCCCTCCCCACCCATTTTTTTTTTTTAATTTCAAGGTGATTTTAGATGTGGCTGTTAGACGTGGGACACACACACATTTTAAACATGCATGTGGTCACAGAGACTTTAAAATCCTAGCAAAGTCCTGTCATGCTCTGCAGGTGTCTCTATTGTATTTTTCTTGTGATTTACCCTACAATAAATTACTTTCCACTATCAGTGGGGGGAGGGGGGCTGTTAGATGATATTTGCTGAGGTCCATAAGAGTCCAGGACCTTGGTACGGTTTTCTATGGTTTCTAGGCATGGGGTAAGGTGGGGATGGGAGGGAAAAAGAGAGAGTTATGTTTATATAAATATGGTTGATGGTTGTTTCCCTATGCTGGAATGGTTGTTTTCTTATGTATTGCTGCCTTTTACAATGTTTTGTTGTCTTTGATGGCTGTTATTTTGTTACCATCAATAAAAATTGTTTACACCTAAAATTCAAGCAAAACGCAATGCTACTGAGGCTCCAGACCTGCCAGAAAAGTGTGCATGCTAAAAGTTGAGTGTTTCTTGCTGTGCATTACACGGAGGGCTTATTTGAATACTAATAAGCTCCTTCTAATGTATTTGAATAGGATTCTTGGTAGCTGCTATTGCAATCAGTAAAAGCCACTGAGAAAAATTTGTGCATCAAACACTAAACTAGCTTGCAAAGTAGACTGGAAACAACTAGTCTTGCGTGCATGGTAAGCTTTTGAACATCTGCCCCTAAGTCTGTACCTGAAGCAAAAGAGGATAAAGCAATAGCATAGATATGGGTAGGCACAGGCCCACTCATTAATGACTCAGGCCTTCCCTTAAAACAGTTCAGCGGCAGCTGCCTCTCTCCCTCTTTGATCTCCACCTTCCCCGGTCTACCTCAAAACCTTCCCTAGCAGCAGCAGTGATGCATATCTGTTGTCTGCACTATCTCCACAGGCTTCCCTCTGCCTCATCCTGCTCTTGCTGATGTCACTTCCTGTTTCTTCTCTGGCAGAATACAACAAAAAGAAGCCTATAGGGCCAGCTCAGGCAGCTGATATGCATTGCTGCTGCCGTTGGTAAAGGTTCTTAGGTAGAATGTGAAAGGTGGAACTTAGAGAAGGGGGAGAGTTGCTGGATCATGGGTGATGGCAGATGCCATTTTGGGTGGGTGGAGGAGAGGGAGACAGATGCAGGACAAATATATTAAAATGACCTCATCAACATAAAAATGAGCATCCTGGATGATGCTCTAAACTTTTTGCCCAGTTTATACGGGAAATATTTTCTAGCAGGGTCTGAGCTGTTATAGCCTTACTTTCTTGTCAGTGCCTGAACACTGATTGGGTCAGGCACTGATAGGAAATTTGGGGTATATGTTAAGGAACTGGAACGATCTAAAGTACTGGTAAATATAAATTACTTTAGATCCAGAACAAAAAAATCTAAAGTCTAATATCAAAGTCGGAGCTGGCGTCAGAGTCGGATTTGAAGGTTTTGGTGTACTGCCTCCACAGTCCTATGATCCTTGGGGAATACCAGCAATCCCTGGCTGCTGTTGAGAGATGATTTGTACCCTGATTTTTTTAGGGAAAAAGATTTTCCCTCCTTTTGTACTACAAGTCTTGTGTTCTTGCTTTGATTTATATCCAGTATTTTGACAGCATTTTCATATCAGTTTTATCTCTGTAAAAATACATATCTTTTAATTTTGCAATTTTCCTGCTATTGTTGAAAGTTCTGAGTTGCAAGATGTGAAGTTGCACCATTGTTCCCTGGTTGGTCTCTTGATTAGGATGGTTTGGCTATTTATGCTGGTCTGTTCTCTCTCTAAATAATTTCAGAATGATTGAAGTACAGATTATTACAGTTTGGCAAGGCTATCTGCTGCTTTTAGCCAACTTTTTCTAAAACTATGTAAGACAATACAAAACATTTCCTTCAAATCACTGAAAATTATCTGGTGACCTTTATTCTTGCTCCTAGGTAATTTCTTTTAAAAGTACAGACAGATGATGGAACTAAAAGGACTATCAGTCACTAAGACCCCTTTATGGGGTAAGAACATAAGAACATAAGCAATGCCTCCGCTGGGTCAGACCTGAGGTCCATCATGCCCAGCAGTCCGCTCACGCGGCGGCCCAACAGGTCCAGGACCTGTGCAGTAATCCTCTATCTATACCCCTCTATCCCCTTTTCCAGCAGGAAATTGTCCAATCCTTTCTTGAACCCCAGTACGGTACTCAGCCCTATTACGCCCTCTGGAAGCGCAATCCAGGTGTCCACATGTTGGGTAAAAAGAACTTCCTAGCATTTGTTTTGAATCTGCCCCCTTTCAACTTTTCCGAATGCCCTCTTGTTCTTTTATTATTCGAAAGTTTGAAGATTCTGGATTTGGATCGATTGATCATGACTTCCAGTTCCTACTTAGAATTTAGGGGGTATCTAAAAACATATCTATTTGCCAAATACTTGGGTAACTAATTCTTCCATTCAGTTGTATATCTTATTTTTTGTAAACTGCATAGAACTTCACGGTCCTGCGGTATATAAGCTAATTGTTATGTTACTTGCATGTTTAGGGAAGGCACTATTGGAAGAAACACTTAGATTACTTGGAGACAGAGGCTCGTTTTCAAAACGCTTAGACACACAAAGTATGGTACTTCTGGTCGGTTTACAATACTAAATTTCAAACAAAAAAGATACGTGTCATTTCTGGTGCAAGGATATAGAAATCAGTATTCTAGGTCAGTGTTTCTAAACATGCAATACGTGAGCCGCTTGTGGGGGGTACATGACACGGGCTCTGCACATCTCCCAACTTCTTCTGCTGTCATGTATATATGGTGCCGGCGCTGTATGTCTCCCTTCTTTTTGCCGTCGCATATCTCCCACCTTCTTTGTCTTCTCTCCCCAGCCTCCCTCCCCCCCACCCCCCCCCCAGAAACAGCTTTAGTTTAGCTGGCAATTCCATCAGACAGCCTTGGGCCTTTCCTAGGCCAACCCACCTCCGACAAAAGAGGAAGCTGCATCATTGGAGGTGGGCCGGCCTAGCAAAGGCCCCGAAGCTGCCTGATGGAATCACCGGCTCAGCATTACCTCTCCTCTCCCTAGCGGCAGCTCACTGTGTGCTTTTAACTTCTCCACACAGCTGTCGCTAGTGTTAGTTTAGCCGCGGTTCCATCAGGTAGCCTCGGGGCCTTTGCTAGGTCGGACCACCTCCAACGAAAGCCAAAGATAGGTGCAGATTGGCATTATTCAATAACTTACTGCCTAACATTTGGGAACACATGGCCCACTGTGGTAATGTGACTCCATGGCTAGGGCTGGAACTCTTAGCAATACAGCCACACACAGAGGTTGCAAGTAACACAACAGCTTTATTAAATGCAAAGTAAGGACTTCTCAAGTCTGTTCTTTCTCTTAGGCTGGACACTCTCCATAAACAATCACTTAGAGCTTTACTGACTTTTGATCCCTGTCCCTGTTAGGCTCTACAGTTAAGTACACGCTACTTTCTCTCTTGCTTCAGGGTACCTGCAGCTAGTCCCAGACATGGCTTCCACATGTTCAACACAGTCACTTCTTAACTCCAAGGTTCTAAGGAAACATCGTAGCTCATTGAAGCCTGGCAAACATGGGTTAGTAATCTCTGCTGAGGGTCACTTCTCTTCTCTAAGCTCACCCCAGGTGCTGCAGCCAACTGAAAAACCCTGTGAGGACTTCTTGCCTTGGGGCTTCCCTGAACTATTCAGCCTCAGCACATTAAACAACTCCCTCCCTGAGCCCCTACCCCTTTTTACTAAGCTGTGCTAAGATGGGCTTAGCATGTCCTTCTGCAGTACTTTCCCACGTACAAAGCCAACTTTTAGTGCAGCCATCATTTCCATTTGTTGGATTTACAGCCATGTACAAACGTTAGCATTAGTATGCATCCATTTAAAAAAATTACCGTAGGAGCCTGTGCCGCCTCCTTTTTTTTTTTTTAATTCTTTATTCATTTTCAAAATTACATTAAGTGTTACATATATTCAATCATATTAACAATAAATATATCACTTACATGCTATCATTTGCACATTACATAAATTCTTATCCCTCACCCTTCCCTACCATATATTCCATTATAATATAAATATGTATTAATAAAATATCCCCACCCTACCCAATTAAACTAATAAATTTAAGGGAAACAAACTCAAGTACTCCGTACAATATTTTGTTAATGGTTTCCACACATCCTGAAATTTCTTGAAATATCTCTTTTGTAATGCAATAAATCTTTCCATTTTATAGATATGGCATAGAGAGTTACACCAAAAGTTGTAATTTAATCTTCTCCAATCCTTCCAATTATATGTGATTTGCTGAATGGCAACACCAGTCATTATAAGTAATAATCTATTCAAGAATGGTGAAAGCAATATGCAAATAAGTATTCACACTTACCTGATGTCAAGGGATGGAAGGGGAGAAATGGAAGTTCGAGTGATCGAGGCAGACAGCGTGCCAGACTTTAAGAATAAATGGGATACCCATGTGGGATCCCTACGAGGGTCAAGATAAGGAAATTGGGTCATTAGGGCATAGAAAGGGGGTGGGTAAGCAGAGTGGGCAGACTTGATGGGCTGTAGCCCTTTTCTGCCGTCATCTTCTATGCTTCTATGAGTGGGGCCTTCCATGGACCTTGTAGATAGGCCGGGCATTTTCCTGATGGGGGCTATCTGAAGACAGTTTGCCTGTGCCGCCTCCTATATAGAAGGTGCTAAGGGCTCGCACATTATGAATCCACTAACCAGTTAACGTGGTGGTAATGTCAGTGTGTTAGCTGATTAGCACATCCGTACTCATTCTCTGCCCCTGACATGCTGTCTCCCTCCAAATATTTAAAAAATAATTACTGTGTGTCTAGTGCATGCAGATAGCCTAGCACAACTTAGTAAAAGGGCCCCTAAAAATACAGCTTGGTAAAAAGATCCCTTTATGTTTTGTTACAGCAAGAAACTAATGGCCTCTTTTACAAAGCCACGCTAGCGGCTGCTCTGTGCTAACAGCCCCAAAGCCCATAGAGAATTAAAGGGCTTTGGGGCTGTTTCCACCCAACAGCTGCTAGCGTGGCTTTGTAAAAGAGGCAGTAAGCCATGTTTTATGTGACCCATTTTCTCTCTTATCTGTAAGGCAGCAAGATTTGCTGCTCTCCTCCACACATTTAAATACTGTCAAGGAAGTGGAAAGGGCAGAGGGTACCATGATTTACATCCCACATATGGTTTGATGCATGTGTTTTTTTAACACTGCTGTACTTGCACAGCAAAGCTCTATTTGTCAAAAGGGCAGTACGAGATAGCTGTCATTCACCGAGGGTGGGGGGGGGGAGATCACACTGCTTCCTTTGGGAGCTGACTCGGTGGCATAAATGCAATACCCTTTCAGGCACGCTGTACAATCAGGGACCATATGTCTCTTGCTGTAAATCACATTTGAATGTAGGGTTTGTTATGCTCTGTTTCCTAGAGACTGGTAATTTTGTGGTCTTTTTTTTTTTTTTTTAAACACAGGACTAATGGATCCATACTGGGCATTTAAACTTACAAATGAACTTTGTGGGTTTTTCACATGGACTCTTTTGGTGGCCTGCAAAAGGTATACAAGAGATTTTCTCTAATTATCTCTTTGGCTTGCCAATCTTTGCCTTGGGGGTGGGAAGCGGGAAGGATCTCTCTCTGAAATCCTGCATCCTGGGGGGAATGAAATCTTGTGCTTTCAGTGGTGGGTGGCAGCAGAGTGCCCTGGTGAAATTGCTGACGGGTAGAAGGGAAAAGATTGGCAAAATTCAACATTCTCAGGGAAGGGGAAATCTTGAAACTGTGGCTCTTCCAACCACCCAACATGATGCTGTCTTGCTTTTTCAAAACCCATGGGTCAGCACATCCAACCTATAATTTTTGAAACCGAGTGCAGTGCTGGCATTGTAGAAGGAGCAGCATGGTTGGAGGGTGGTCTTTATTTTGAGGGTTGTTGCTGAATCCTTGCAAGGTTACACACAGTTGCATATTCAGTGGGCAGCTGTAGCAAATACTCAACTCAACTAAACTAAAGCTTAACTTTGTATACCGAGTCATCATTCTGAGAAGGCTTGACTCGGTTTACAGCAATGAAATAAACAGGGAATGATTTACAAATGATAAATAGAAGATAATAGCAAAATTTCAAAAGAATTAATTTTCAAAATGTTTGGCAAGTAGAGTAGTTTTTAAAGATTTACAGAAAAATTGAAACGAACTGGAACTCCTTAAAAAAAAAAAGGGGGAGATCATTCCAGAGTTGAGAAAATTTAAAAACCAAACCAACTACCATAATGTAGCACAGGGGTGCTCACACTTTTTGGGCTTGCGAGCTACTTTTAAAATGACCAAGTCAAAATGATCTACCAACAATAAAATAAAAAAGTAAAAAAACCACAAAGCATACTGTACGCTGAGAAAATGTTAATTATCATTCCTATTCCGGGGTTTTTTCAAAGAGGTCAAGGCAGATGACTCTATGCACTGTCACCTCAGTAACAACCATACAAAAATAGACAAATATACCCCCCTCCCTTTTTACTAAACCACAATAGCAATTTTTAGCGCAGGGAGCTGCGCTAAATGCCCAGCGCTGCTCTCGACGCTCATAGACTCCCTGCGCTAAAAACCGCTATTGTGGTTTAGTAAAAAGGGGGCCATAGTGCAAAATATAGACAGCAGATATAAATTCAGACACATTTTGATCACTAAATTGAAAATAAAATCATTTTTCCTACCTTTGTTGTCTGGTGATTTCATGAGACTCTGGTTGCACTTTCTTCTTCTGACTGTGCATCCAATCTTTCTTCCCTTCTTTCAGCCCGTATGCTTCTTCTCCTCCAGGCCTCATTCCCTCCCCCAACTTTTTCTTCCTCTCTCCCTGCCCTTTCTTTCTCCCTGCCTCCCTTTCTTTTTTTCTGTTTCCTTTCTTTCTCCCTGCCCCCTTTCTTTCTTTCTCCCTGCCCTCCATCAAGCCACTGCTGCCACCATCAGGGAACAGGCCCCAAAGCCGCCGCTGCCGCCCCAAGCTCTCCCTGCTTCCCTGCATCGGTCCGACCAGCATTCCTCTCCCCAACGTCAATTCTGCCGTTGGAGAGGAAGTTCCGGCCCAGCCAGGCAGCGATTGGCTGGCCCGAACTTCCTCTCCGACGGCAGAATTGACGTCGGGGAGAGGAAGGCTGATCGGCTCGGTAGATCGCCAAGGCAAATTGAGTCTATCATGGAGCCCGGGATGGGCTCCGCGATCAACTCACTTTGCCTTGGTGATCTACCGGTCAATCGCGATCGACCTATTGGGCACCCCTGATGTAGCATATACAGGTTTACCCAAATTCTAATTGAAATGTCTTCAAACACTTCAAAATACTGCAGCAAGAATACTATACAATGCTAGATGGTACGAACAGGTAACACCACTTTTCAAACAACTATATTGGCTCCCAATTCGATACACTCATGTATTCCTAGTTATTTAGCCACTATGATCATCTCTTACTCACCAACTTGTACACTCCATTCTCTAATGGATAATAGACTTACCATTCCTCATCCTTCTAAAACCAAGTGGGAGACAACTAGACACTCAGAATTTTTTGCAATTGTTCTATTATTATGGAATTCTCTACCCTCTCATCTATGATTAGAACATTTATTTATCAAATTTTGTGCTGCTTTAAAAACTCATCTCTTTGAAAAAGAATTTACCGTATTCCTTTTTAACCTTCTAGTAACGGAAGTATTTGAGAGTTTGGCCTTGCAGCAGCTGGTTTTAAAGGTACTGTATATACTGTATGTCTCTTATATGATTGTATGACTCTTATCCTATTTTTAATTAATTCAATTTTTATTTTTAATTGTAAACCGTCTTGATTTGTGCTGCAACAAAAAGCAGTATATCAATACTAATAAATGATATATAAAAATAATTTAGAATTATAAAAAAATTAATGAAAACTGGTTTTGCATCTGTTGAGGATTATACTGTGCAATGGTCCCAGACAGTTTCTCATGCAAGAGGTAAGGAACTGGTGTGCATTACTCTCTGGAACCTCTTTCTGCCTTGAGTTGTACTGCGTTTGGGTGATCTCACTGGTCTTTTGTATAGAATTACATTAAGGGTGTCTTTCACGGCGGAGTTTTCCTTACGTACTTACAAAAATCCTGGATAGCCATAGAAGAGGTCAAATACACAAAGGTCTGGTATCCATTTCATTACTTCCAAGACACGTTCGCAGGCATATGTAATATATATACACCAGTGCCAGAAAACCAAAGGAAATGATTGCATTCAGATACAATGCACCATGTGACAATAGCATAGTGTACATTGAATTAAAACCGGCTGCTTGACTGCATATATACAGTAAATAAGCAGGTGGTGCTTATTTTGTAAGCATGCTATAGAAAGATTTGTGTCTCATCTACTAGGTTTGCAAAAATGCAGAAAATGTTTTCTTCAGCTGTTTTGAGACCAAGGAAGTCATTTTAGAAGCCTTGCACAGTAATTACACATGTAAATAGCAACATCTAAATGGAATGCACATGTAAATACAGATTTTTTTTCACTATTTACATGTATAATTGCCACAGGACACATAGATTCAAAAGGGGGAGTATTCTAGGTATGTTTTGGATGTCCCCAAATTATACATGTATTCCTCATCTTGCAAGGGATTACACATATATATTTCAAAAGTCTTCCATCAGCTTTTTGCACTTTGCCCAAGGCATACATAAGTGACAGCAAAATGCTAACTTCAGCCAGAGCTTTAAATAGAAATAAAGCCAAAGTTTAGAACTTTTCACACACTAAATGTTCAAATTTGCCTCTAGCAGCTTGTCTGCTTAGCTGGTTGCTGTTATTTGTGTAATTTTTGAAATATAGCTCTTGTACATGTAAGTGGTGGAAATCGGCATGTACATGGCACTGAGTGACACTGTTCTTTTTATAAACTTATATTTTTGTAAAATGTTTTTCCTGCTGACCATTTAGGGAACGTGTATTTCCCTTGGCCCTATATGTATTTTACAGTAGGTTTCATATTCATTAGGAAATTTGTATAATAGGTTTGAAATGATGAATGTCTCTATTTGACCATTCTATTTCTGGACTAGATGTCTTACATAAAATGGGGCTTCAAGAATGCGATTTTCAAACACCATTTACTGGGATATTTATCTGGTTTAAAGTACCGTAAATGCAAGATTTCACAACATACAAATTTTTAGCCACATGTGGCGCGGGGGGGGGGGGGGGAGATATTCTTCAGCATGTGATTATTTGGAGGGAAATAATGCATATGGATGACTTTTTCAACACTATGCACAGTATATGTCATACTTTCACTTTGAAAACTGGTAAAAGGACTGAAGTTTGAAAACTGCCCTGAAGGGGATCAAGATGGTGCTGTTACTGCTATATGATGAAGGCCTGATGTGAGACTCATCTGGATGAGTTAAACTTGCATATTCTGGTTATCTTTTGTGCATTTTCTGTGGCATAATAAAAAGGTAAAGACCAGAGAGCTTGCCTAGCAATCCTCAATCTTAAGAAGATAAGAGATGACTATATCAAAAAAATTTCTCTGCTTATCACCTGAGGCATTGGTTAGTTTTAGTGTTGGCTAACGACAGCCCATCTGAAGGATGAGATTATGTAGAGCCCTGATCATTCTATTCTCGTGCGTCCCTTTACATATTTTACTCCAGGGAAGATCTTGCCAGTGGCCTTGACTGGGAATGGGGTGATGGAGGACATGTCAGCTGGGCCTGTGCTAGAGATGACACCAATTAGGAATACAGTTATGCAGTCGAGGTTGTTATCCTCAATGGATACTGTGAGCAGTGAGTCGATGGTGTGGGAATTGATTGTGCCACATATGTTTAAAGAGGTAGAAGGGAGGCCCTGTTATAGCAGGTACGACTTCTGGAATTTTCAGTTTATTCTCCCTATGGTTATGTCCCAGCATATTACTCCAGAAAGTACAGTACTTATAATGCTGTAGCATCTCTAGAGCGATCCATTCCTTCAGTAGCTTTAATTAGTAATGATATCCATGCACAGATACAAGTGCAAGAATGTCAGCTGCATCCCCAGGAGGGCAGGGTTAAGAAGTTGGAACAATCTTTGGCACAGGTATTATCTTTATAGGCTAAATTGATTCGAGACAGAGGCATAATGTTGCAAAGAATGGAAAATTTGAAGAATGATCTGAAGTATTTGAATCTGTAGGTCTTGAACGTTCCAAATGTTCCTTTCTTCTCTCCAATAAGTCTTATTTGTATGAAATCTTAAAGGTGCCAGAGCATAGGTTATTCCCAGTCAGCAAAGATTTTTTTCATTCCTCTTAGGAAGAAAAGCAAAACTGCTATGCAGAATGCTAGGCTCAAACTGCCCGCAGTAAGGTTCTCCCTATCTGGTTTGTTAGAGACATTGGAAGTAGGGAAAGGAAATAGAACCACTTTACTGGTAATCTCTATTTTCTCACAAGATACACATTCTATCCTATTCTCTGATTTTGCTTTCAAAGTAGTAAAGCTTTGTTTATGTGACAGAGTTTGGCATCTTCAGATACATGGGAGCCAATGTTTGAATACAGAACTTTCTAGCACACATTACACTTCCCCTAATACAATAAAGAGAAAATAACCCCAAAGCACAGTGGATTGTGAATATAACTTAACAGACCATATCTAAATGTTATAAGCAGATAATATGGACATGGAGAAGATCTCATAAGCCAATAAAGCTATCTGAACCTCATGTATCCAAATCAGAAGCCTCACTAGTCATTCTCTTCACCAACCTGTGCGTATTCATAAGGACATAAAAATAGCCTTACTTGATCAGACCAATCATCCAGCCTAGTATCCCAACTTCATGAAAAAATATTTCCTCCTATTGGATTTAAAAGTATTACTCTGTAACTTCATCGAGTGTCCCTTAGTCTTTGTAAATCTTGATGCAGTAAAAATATTGATCCACTTGTACCTGTTCTACACCACTCAGGATTTTGTAGACTTCAACTGTATTTCCTCTCAGCCGTCTTTTTTCCAAGCTGAAGAGCCCTAACCTCTTTAGTCTTTCCTCATACAAGAGGAGTTCCATCTCCTTTAACATCTTGGCCGCTCTTCTTTGAATCTATCTTTTTTGAGATAAGGAGACCAAAATTGAACTCAATACTCAAAGTGAAGTCGCACCATGGAGCAATAGAGAGGCATTATAACATTCTTAGTCTTGTTTACCATCCCGTTTCTAATAATTCCTACCATCTTCTTTGATTTCTTGGCTGCCGCTGCATATTGGGCGGAAGGTTTCAGCGTATTGTCTATGATGACACTCAGATCTTTTTCTTGAGCGCTGACCCCCAAGGTGGACCCTAGCATCCGGTAACTATGATTTGGATTATTCTTCCCAATGTGCATCACTTTGCATTTGTCCACATTAAATCTCATCTGCCATTTGGATGCCCAATCTTCCAATTTCCTAAGATCTTCCTGCAGTTTTTCATAGTCCGAATGCGTTTTAACAACTTTGAACAGTTTAGTGTCATCTGCAGATTTAATCCCCACACTCGTAGTTCCAATTTCCAGATCATTTATAAATAAGTTAAATAGCACCGGTCCCGGTACAAATCCCTGTTGCACACCAAGAGAAAAAATGGCCATTTAAACCTACCCTTTTTTTTTCTGTCCAATAACCAATTCTTTATCCACAATTCAACATTGCCTCTTATCCCATGACTCTTTAATTTTCTCAAAAGCCTCTCATGAGGAATTTTGTCAAAAGCTTTATGGAAATCTAGATACATTATATCAATCGGCTCGATTTTATCCACATGTTAATTCACACCTTAAAATAAGTCAAGCAAATTGGTGAAGCAAGGCCTACATGTTCTACAATATTTTTTTTTTTTTAATTGTTTCCACTATTTTGTCCAGCACAGAGTTCAGGCTTACCAGTCTGTAATTCCCCGGATCTTCCCTGGAACCTTTTTTAAAAATCAGCATAAGATTGGCCACTCTCCAGTCTTCAGGTACTACAGCCAATTTTAGCAACAGATCATCAATTTCAGTACCCTGGGATGTATACCATCCGGTCCAGGTGATTTATCACTCTTTAACTTGTCAATTTGGCTTAGTATGTCTTCCAGGTTCACTGAGATTTTTCAATTCCTCTGCCTCGTCACCCTTGAAAACCATTTCCAGTTTAGAAAGATTTCTTACATCTTCTGTAAAGACCAAAGCAAAGAATTCATTCAGTCTCTCCGCTATGGCCTTATCCTCCCTGAGCGCCCCTTTTACTCCTTGATCATCCAATGGTCCCAGGGATTAATAAATCTTGTTCTTGGTTTTTATTTTGTTATTTATTTGTGATATGTTACCACCTTTTGTTTGATGTCAGTTTGTGATTGCCCATATCTGCCATCCCTGAGTTTACTCTAGGCACTTCTCTATTTTCTGAGACTGCTCCTGCCCCTTTTCCTATTCCCTGTTGCACTTTTGCCAGTAGTCGACATGATGATGTCACACATGTGCGTGGTGTCATCACATCGACGTCTGCGCATTTCCGGTTGCCCTCCAGTCGCAGTCCCGAGATTAGTGTGCCACAGCTTAAAAAGTTTGCAACACACTGAATTAGAACAAGAGTATAATGATCTGTAATGCAAATAGATTATCATGGTCACCAAGGGTTTGTTTTTGGATTTTTTTTTACTTAACTACCAGGTGTCCACTGGTAGTATCCGTGCATTTTAGATAAAATTTGTACCCACCAAATATTGATGGCTACATTCAGACCACAAAAAAATTATTATGAGAACTTCTCCCCGAGTGAAAAGATGCTTGCTTGAATTCCATACTGAAAATTTGTGATCCCCTCACCCCACTCCCAGAATGGCTATTTTTAGCACAATTTATACCTATTGCTTCTATCGCTACAATATCACCAAAATTTGCCCCTTCCTTTCTGAGCACACTACTCGGACCCTTGTTCACACACTCATAATTTCACGCTTAGATTACTGCAATCTATTTCTAACTGGTCTCCCGCAGTGCCCCCTCTCCCCACTGCAATCTGTGCAAAACTCTGCTGCATGACTCATCTTCTACCAACCTCGCTACACTCATGTCATCCCTCTCCTTAAATCACTTCACTGGCTCCTTATCCGCATACAGTTCAAGCTCCTATTGCTGACCTACAAGTATGTTCTTTCTGCTGCCCCTCAATATCTCTCCTCTCTTCTCTCTCCTTATACACCTCCCAGAGATCTCTGTTCCTCAGATAAGCTGCTCTTAGCTGTACCCTTCTCCTCCACTGCCAATTCCAGACTTTGTTACCTTCATGTAGCTGCCCCCATGCTGGAATAAATTGCCCAAGTTTGTCCGCCAAGCCCCTTCCCTTCCCTTGTTTAAAGCAGACTGAAAACCCAACTTCTTGATATAGCCTTCAATCCATAACCCTACTCCCCATTGCCAACCAACCCAGCCAGCAGATTAACCGTTCCTCTTAACTGTATCCATGACATCGTGTTTGCCTGTCTTGTCTGTTTAGATTGTAAGCTCTTTCGAGTAGGGACTGTCTTCTTTATGACTATGTACAGTGCTGCGTATGTCTGGTAGCACTATAGAATTAATAATAATAGTAGTAGTAGTCACATTTAAGGCAATTCTGTTTGCAATTCTGGTTGCCATATCTCAAAAAAGATATAGCAGAATTAGAAAAACTACAGAGAAGGGGAACAAAAATGATAAAAGGTATGTGATGATTTCCCTTTGAGGAATGGCTAGAGCAGCTAGGGCTCTTCAGCTTGGAGAAGAGACTGCTCAGTGATAATATGATGGAGGTCTATAAAATAATGAGTGAAGTGGAAAGGGTAGATGTGAATCGCTTGTTTACTCTTTCCAACAATACTTAGGACTAGGGAGCTTGTGAGGAAGCTACTAAGTAGTAGATTTAAAATAAACCAGAGAGAATATTTCTTCACACAACATGTAATTCAACTCTGGCATTCGCTGCCAGAAAATGTGGTGAAATCAGTTATATTAGCAGGGTTGTTGGTAGTTGGTGTCTGGCCGGCTGGTAGGCTGAAGATTTTCCACTCTGGTCATTTGGAGAAGTTTCTGAGGCAGAAAAATCATTTTCCTCCATTTAACTGCTGTTTAAAATTGCTGACAGGCATTGCACTGCAGAAGTGTGACTACCCTCCATTATTTCCTATGTGAACTTCGGGGATGGCTTCTGGATCGTTGTTAGTAATTTTTCACAGTTTCTGAGGGTAGGGTTCATGTCCCCCACCTCCTCAGACCCCAAATCTCTTTTTTTTTTCCAGGATTTTGGCATGAATTCGCTGTCGGCGGCCATCTTGGATTTTAAATCCATCTTTTTTTTCTAAGTTATATTTCTGTCTCAAAAACCCTCAGTTTGATTAAAAATCATTTGGGATGGACTCCCTAGCCCCTAATCTGTTGAATGTGAACAGTCCTGATTGGTGCCTGATCAGCAACCATATACTGCGTGCCATAGCACGCTGGGTGAGGGGGGCGGGAGCTTTGGACTTTACCTCCTCCGAGTACTCTTGGGCTGAGGAGCTGGCCTGGGTCTGTGCCTTTGGCAGAAAATCTCACCCAGAAGCCATCCTGGTATCTGGCGCAAAACACCTGCATTCCGAGTCTGAGGACTTTTTTAGCGTGGCGCAATGTGTGGCGGCGGCCAAAAAAGCAAACAGGATGCTGGGAATTATTAAAAAAGGGATGGTTAACAAGACTATTAATGTCATAATGCCCCTGTATCGCTCCATAGTGCAACCTCATTTGGAGTATTGTGTTCAATTCTGGTCTCCTTAACTCAAGAAAGATATAGTGGTGCTAGAAAAGGTTCAAAGAAGAGCGACCAAGATGGTAAAGGGGATGGAACTCATCTCATATGAGGAAAGACTAAAATGGTTAGGACTCTTCAGCTTGGAAAAGAGACGGCTGAGGGGAGATATGATTGAAGTCTACAAAATCCTGAGTGGAGTAAAACGGGTACAAGCGGATCGATTTTTTGTTCAGTCAAAAATTACAAAGACTAGCAACGATCCAGAAGCCATCCCCGAAGCTCATCTTCTGTTTTCCTCAGCAGCCCATGTGGCTAGAGTCAACATTGTTCAGGCAGATTTCCTCGGTCAACAGATCCTGGACCCAGAAGCATGGTCCCTCTCACAGAAGGCGTGCAGTCAGATCGTACAATGTTGGAGTCATCCCTAGATGGACTTGTTGGCTTCGACAGAAAACTCGAACACCAGGCGCTTTTTAATTTGATGAACAGCGAGGAAGCTAGGGCCGGATGCATTGGTTCAGCCATAGCCGGCTTACAAGCTCCTGTGTAATGTTCCATCTGTGACCTCTGGTTGATTGGATCTTCTACTGGATAGCAAAGCATCCTGGCCTGGTGATTCTAGTAGCTTCAGACTAGCCTCGTTGCCCATGGTATGCAGATTTCGTCCATCTTCCATGGGGCAGAAACTTTGGCTCTCTCTTCCTCGTTCTCAGTCAGGGGCTGGTGCCCATGGAGAACCCATGGCGCTTTGGTCTTACGGCATGGCTCTTGAGCTTTGATGAAGCGTGGTTTCTGGAATATAGTTATCTAGACTTTTTTGCTCTCGATGAAACCCTCTACTATGGCATCTTATGCCAAAGCCTGGAAGTCTTTCCAACAGTGGTATGCTAAGAATCACGTAGAGCCTGAGAGAGCTCCCTTTTCGGTGGTCCTGGTTTTTCTTCAGGCAGACCTAGAAACAGGTTTAGGAGTGGCCTCCTTCAAAGTTCAGGTTGTAGACCTTTCATGTTTTAGAGTGCACAGAGGCACTAGTTCGCTTACTGCTCATCCCGCTGTGTCCAGGTTTCTAGAAGGGGCACTTTGTTAGCAACCTCCCTTGCATCATCTTTTCCCTTCGTGGAATCTTAAATCGTCCTGCAGGGCCTTGGAGAGGCCCCATTTGAAGATGCTTCTCTTCTGGATCTGTCAGTCAAGACTGTCTTTCTAGTTGCCATTGTCTCGGCACAGCATTTTTCAGTGCTTCAGGTTCTTTCATGCATGGGCATCCTTTATACGTATTCTGGATGCAGGAGTTTTCTTCATACTGTACTTTCCTTCCATGACAACCAGGAAGTTCATTTGTCTGCTTTTCCTTCCGCAGGCTCAGAGCGAAAAGATCGGATCTTGCTCAAGTTGACTGTCAGGAGAGTCTTGCTCCACTGTTTGGAGAGGACTAATGATTTCCGGCTGTCTGATCACCTATTTGTCCTGACTGCTGCACCTCACTGTGGTCGGCTGACAGCTTGATGGATTTGACTGGCTATTTCTGTGACTTATATCGCCCGTGGCAAGCAGCCGCCAATTTCATTTAATGCACACTCAACTGGAAGTGTGGCTGTGTTGTGGGCAGAGTCTTGTACAATTCATCCTGATGAACTTTGCAGGGTGGCTACTTGGTCTTCTACATAGTAACATAGTAGATGACGGCAGATAAAGACCCGAATGGTCCATCCAGTCTGCCCAAACTGATTCAATTAAAAAAAAATTTTTTTTTAAATTCTTTTTCTTCTTAGCTATTTCTGGGCAAGAATCCAAAGCTTTACCCGGTACTGTGCTTGGGTTTCAACTGCCGAAATCTCTGTTAAGACTTACTACACCCTCCCAGCCATTGAAGCCCTCCCCAGCCCATCCTCCACCAAACGGCCATATACAGACACAGACCATGCAAGTCTGCCCAGTACTGGCCTTAGTTCAATATTTAATATTATTTTCTGATTCCAAATCCTCTGTGCTCATCCCACGCTTCTTTGAACTCAGTCACAGTTTTACTCTCCACCACCTCTCTCGGGAACGCATTCCAGGCATCCACTACCCTCTCCGTAAAGTAGAATTTCCTAACATTGCCCCTGAATCTACCACCCCTCAACCTCAAATTATGTCCTCTGGTTTTACCATTTTCCTTTCTCTGGAAAAGATTTTGTTCTACGTTAATACCCTTCAAGTATTTGAACATCTGAATCATATCTCCCCTGTCTCTCCTTTCCTCTAGGGTATACATATTCAGGGCTTCCAGTCTCTCCTCATACGTCTTCTGGCGCAAGCCTCCTATCATTTTCGTCGCCCTCCTCTGGACCGCCTCAAGTCTTCTTACGTCTTTCGCCAGATAACGGTCTCCAGTTTTACCGAATGGATGTGGCGGCTCGTTCTGATGCCGCTTTTTGTGACCTTGGTGTTGAGGGCAGGCTCTTCTGTCCCTCCCTAGATGTTACCATTGCTTTGGTACATCACCAAGCATATGGAATCCCGAAGGGACGTAACAGAATGGAAGATTAGGCTTATACCTTCGATAATCTTCTCTCTATTAGTCCCTGTAGGATTCCATATGATCCACCCTCTTTGTGTACATTCAGTTTTTTGGAATAGCCTTCTTCTTTCTGCCTTTTTTTATTATTAATCTTTATTCATTTTTAAAGCTCACAATAAGTGTAACATAATAAAATCATTTATACTTTAACATCACTTAATATATCATCAAATTCAAACTCTAATCAAATAATCCCCTCTCTTATATCCAACAGTTATTCATAAGCAAAAGAAATCATAAAATATTCCCACCCCACCCTGGACGTGTATGAACAAAAGGGAAAAAAATAATATTTATTCTATGCAATAATTTCAATGCTTCTTTCTGCCTTGATAATTCTCCTTATAGGCTTGAACGCTTGCCAGCCAGTTGACTGATCCTGTGGGCAGTTTTCTGTGAGTATGCGCATTACCGAAGACCTTTCTTGGGGTGCTCATTGTGATCGACGTATTGGGCACCCCTGACCTAGTGTATGGAATTCTATAGAGACTGAAAGAAGATTATCGATGGTATAAACCTAATCTCCCAATAAGAGTAGTTTTTATAGCATGGTGCCTAGGTTTGGAGGTGGAGAAGGTTCCTATTTGTACATAGACATTTGAATGTCATTAAAACTAGCACAAATCTCGCAGAAATCTTCGAAAAAACACACCTATGTACATGTTCACCTGCACAAGCTGAGAAATGGGAATCTAACACAGCACCAGTGTATATGTGTTTGGCGTAAGAATGTTCTGAGGTCGACTGTGGGTGGATGCACAGTTTATATGAACATAGTTGGAGGTTTTTGGATTTGAATGGGGAGGAAATTTTGTCAGTTAGATTTCCTTGTAAATATTTTCAAGACATCTGTTGTAAAATATTTCTAAACCATCTGTGATCTTAGATTCTGTTTGGACTCTTAAGAAATGAGTGTCTGATATCCAGTTGTATGATCAGGTGTGATTGAGGAGTGATAAAAGGTGCAGGGTTCTTGGTTGTGGGAATATATTTCTTATTTTCATTGTTTTATATGCACTTTGTTCTGAGGGGGGGGGTCCTTTCTCAAACTCTCTTTTCTTTTGGACTTTTATTTGGAGTATCCTGATGTTTTGTTTTCTTTCCTTTCTTTGTTAGTTTATTTCTGATGTATTGCTCTTCATTGCCATACCAAGCTGCACTTGATTGTCTATGGGCTCCTTTTACGAAGGCGCAGTAGCGTGCACTAAACCACTGGCCGCACTAGCCGCTACCGCCTCCTCTTGAGAAGGCGGTAGTTTTCCGGCTAGCGCGTGATTAAAAGTCACGCGTATTAAAGCCGCTACTGCGGCTTCGTAAAAGAAGCCCTATGTTGAATACAATAAAGTTTTTAAAAAATAATGAGAATTTCGTGATTAATGGCAAAATTTCTGATATGCTGGTTAATTTTTCGTCAGAAGATAATTTAGTTGTATTTGTAGTTTATACCATGAAGCAGGTAAAAATCATCACCGCAGCATGTACAGCAGTGGTCTCAAGCTCAAACCCTTTGCAGGGCCACATTTTGGATTTGTAGGTACTCGGAGGGACTCAGAAAAAAATAGTTAATGTCTTATTAAAGAAATGACAATTTTGCATGAGGTAAGAGTCTTTATAGTTTATAAATCTTTCCTTTTGGCTAAGTCTTAATAATAATATTGAAATTTAAAGCTAAAGATACATATGATCAAGAAACTGTTTTATTTTACTTTTGTGATTATGATAAACATACCGAGGGCCTCAAAACAGTACCTGGCGGGCCGCATGTGGCCCCCCAGGCCGCGAGTTTGAGACCACTGATGTACAGGGATCCAGAAACACCCCTCTGAAACTTGAAAGAAAATGTACAAGTGTTTGTATATTTTCTGAAAACTAATTAGGAAGAAGCATGTCTTCTTTTGACCTTAAAGTCTGATATGATAGATGTGCATTCATAAGCTTTCATAGGTTGCCATATTCTGCAGACAAGTTGTAGGTCATTTGGGTCTCTTATCATGTCATACAAATTCTGTGCTTTGCAGGACTATCCAGGCCTTGTTCTTGGGGGGAAAGGAGGGGCATAACAGGTCTAGTCTCTATGCAGATGAAACCTCTTCTTATTTGAATGGCTGGAGAGCCATTCTATATAATATTGTCTCCTGTGTTTTGAATCCTCACATTTAAGCGAATGGAACATTTCCATCAATCACCTGCAAGACTGAGAGAGCTTTCAGTTTCCTTCCTGTTCCACTCTCCCTTTCCTGAAGGATACTGGCAGCTGCATAACTTATTAACCTCCTAAAGTCTAGGTGCCAGGATTGCATGTCGGCATACTCTCAAATCATCTGGAATACTGGCCTGATCACACTAAGACAAATGGAAGGTTGATTTTTATTTGTAAGCCTGTGTCAGCGCAGACAAGATGTGGTTCGACAACTAGCATAATTTAGGAATTTGTTTTTTATGTTCATGAAGGTGAAGTATTACACAGTGCATACAGCCATTCTGAAGTTTCTCTTTCTATCTCTTCCAGTGCATTTCATCCCTCACTTTATGGTACCTTTCCCTTCTATGTTTCTATGTGAGTCCTTAAGCAGATTGCATGGTATTATTTTAAAGGAATTGTGCCTTCATGTGGTGTCTTTGTGGTTGGGATGTTAGAACTTGTCAAAGAACTAGCAATTGAATCACTTGAAAAACTTCTTGGAATTGAGACTACGCTCCTTTAGGGTATACCATATTTTCACGCAGATAACGCGCACCCGTGTAAAACGCGCACCCGGGTATAGCGCGCAGAAACCACGATTTTATGTACAAAAACTTTTGTATACCGCGCTCACGGGTATACCGCGCATGCTGCCCTACTGTCCTTTCGCCCGCCCCGACTCTCCCCTGGCCACCCCGACTCTCCTTTCACCCTCCCCGACTCTCCGTGCGCTGTCCCGACTCTCCGTTCACCCTCCCTGACTTTCCGTGCACTGCCCCCCCCCCCGCCCATGTGCCTCAGGCCGCACCCCCAGGTGGGACCTAAGGCTCCAGGGCCTATTCTGATTGGCCCACGCGCCTTAGGCCCCACCAGTAGGCGGAGCTTTGGGGCGGATGGGCCAATCCGGCCTCATTCCGTCGTTGGCTGCCTGCCGGACAGGCGGGTTTGGCTCCCGTCTGTCCGGCCAACTACCAAAGGTACGGGGAAGGGGGGTGGGGGTGTCGTGGGGGTCGGCCAGGGGGGTCGCGGGTCGGCTGAGGGGGCGGTCAGAGGTTCTTGGGGGGGGGGCGGTCGTTGGAGGGAGGGGGGTTTGCGTCGAGGGCAGGAGGGCCTGGGATCTCTCCTGCCCGTAATGTAGTGCGGGGTGGGGGTAGGGGGTCGCCGTGGCCAGGAGGGTTTGGGCTCCCTCCTGGCCCGATATTGTCGGGGAGTTGGGGAGTCAGCCGGGCAAGAGGGCTTGGGCTCCCTCTTGCTCCGATCGTGGGTGCGGGTGGGGGTGGGAGCGCGTGCGAGCGGTCGTTCGGGGTGGGGGTGCGAGCGGTCCTGCTGGGGGGGGTGAATCGGGCGTCGGGCGAGGTGGGAACTATGTAAAAAAATTTTTGTATACCGCGCTCACGCGTATAACGCGCGAGGGGTATGCGCGGTAGGTAAAAACGCGTATAACGCGCGCGTTATATGCGTGAAAATACGGTACTTCAAGTAGTCATAATTCTTCAAGCTGAAATCTAATGTATCACATTCCCTTGCTACAAGAAGACCTCCATTGCTACCTGATATAAGACCTGATATATCAAAGAACTAACTTATGCAATAAAGCGTAACATGCTGTAATAAAGACAAATGGTAAGCAATCATGCTAAAACAGTCTGAAAAAAGCATTACGTAGTGTGTACATGTTAAAATTAGTCGAGCCATTATACAGTTTTTAAGCTGCTGATGGCCCTGGGCAGATTTAAGCACAGATTTCAATGCCTGGCCATTTGGGCAGCAGCATTGAATATCCTGGTCAGCCACCTACCCAGAAGTTATGTGGGTACTGATTTAATATTCATTGTGAGCCCATGCATAGCTGAGTGGGCAAAGATAGGGCTTTCTTTTGTGCAGTTCTCACTGTCCACTTAGCTATGCAAGCACCAGTGTGAATATGACCAGTGCCGTCATAACTACTGGCTCCTCCTCGACTCTGTCCACAGACTACACTACACTAGCACTACTCAGGCAGTGCTGTGGCAGTCAGAAGCCAAATTTAATGGTACTGCCTGTCAGTTGCTAACCCACTCAGGCCTAGATTCTCAAAAAGTCGTGTTAAAAACTGTCGTAGCGATTATAGTAGCGATTTTTAAAAAGTGAGTCATTCTCCCAAAAACTCTCATGCAAATGAGGTTGGTGGAGAGTAGTGAAGATTCGCTAAATTTGCATGTGCCCATCACTTGTGATAGCAATGGGCACATGCTGAGAATAAGCGCAAAAAAACAAAACACCCAACAACAAATCAAGCCTCCGAAGTCAAGCAGCCCTCCACCCAACAGCAGGAGAGATGCCCACTTTCTCCCATTGCTAAGCAACATCCCCTTGGCAGTGAGAGAAATGCTTGCTCTCCCCCGCTGCAAACAAACCCCCCTCAGCAGTGGGAGGAATGCCCACTCTCTCCTGCCACCACGCAACCCCTCCCCATGCCTCCAACAACCCCCGCCCTCTCCCCCTTACCCTGCTTAGATGGCTGGCTGGAGGGATGCCTACTCCCTCCGGCCAGCAGGCCCGTCTCTTCAAAATTGGATGCACCAGGGAGGAGGCCTAAGACTCTGATTGGCCCAGGTTGATTAAGGCCCCTCCTGTGGGTGGGGCCTTAGGTGTCTACATTAATCAGAGCCTTAGGTTCCTTGCCAGTGCCTCCGGAGAGGGGCTTGAGACTCTGATTGGTCCAGGTTGTTTGAGGCCCCTCCAGGCTCAACCATCTGGAACTAGTTTAGCGACCTTGTTAAAGGTTTTGAGAATCTGGCCCTTAGTGTGGTTTAAGCCAGTGTTTCTCAGCACACAGTATGCATACCCTTGGGGGTTCGCAGACCGCTTGTTGGGGGAACGTGGCATAGCCACTGTGGAGAATATTCCCTGCCTGCCCATCCGTCGAAGCTGCACTGCTGATGCCGGGGATCCCTCCTTGCTGCCCGCCCCACCCACTGAAGCCGCTGCTCCCCTGCCTGCCCCCCACCTTTCCTCCATCCCTCCCAAAGCCAACTCACAGGGCTTCTCTCTGATGTCAGAGCTGATGTCAGAAGAAAGCCTTCGGATCAGTGGGGGGGGGGGGTGTAGGTGGGGGAGTTTCCCAGTTGCCTCCTTGTTGCACTCGCGCCTTCTGCCTTCAGTGGCTTGTTGGGGGGACGCGCAGCTGACAGCGGTTCACACACAGCACATAGCTGACCCAGAAATCTTCTCTCTGATGTCAGAGCTGACGTTGGAGGGAAGGCTTGTGGGTCAGCCACGTGCAGCATGTGAATCGCTGCCTGCGCATCCCCCCAACAAGCCAATGAAGGCAGATGGAGCGAGTGCGGCTTGAACAAGGGGATATAATCTTTCTGAGACAAAGGGCGAAAGGAAAAGGGAGGGAAGGAGAGCATTGGAGGGGCACAATTCTGGGACAATGGCTGGAAGGCGGGGAGGGGGCACAAACTCAACTCAGAAGGAAAGGAGGTGGCATGAACATGGGATACAGAAGGAAGGAAGGGGCACTTGGATCATAGAAGAGAGGGAATAGAAAGGGAGAATTGTTGGGCATGAATATGTGAGTGAGAGGGAAAGAGATGGTGGCACATGGGGAAAGGATGAAAGAGGAAAATTGGACAGAGAAAGAGAGAGAGGAGAGAGGTAGAGATGCATGGGGGGATGGGGGTAATGCTTTGCACCTCAGCCCTGCTGGGTATACTCCAATTGCCAGTGCAGGAATATTAAGCCTCTTTTTATTGTTGTTGTGCACCTTAATTCTTCTATGTAATTCCTATTTTGGCTAACCATATAATTTTTCGATTTTTGTTCTTGCATCTATATGAATTGTTAATTTCGCTTTCTGTGATATGACAGTTGAAAACCAATATTAAAAGAAAAAATATTTTTTAAAAACTCCTCAAGGTGCTCATATTGTATTATCATTGTATTTTTGGATTGACTTGCATCATAATAGGGTGGTGTTGGCGCTAACGTTTAAAAAGGAGATAGAACAGCTTGTAAACCGAGATGGGGGGGAAAGCTGACAGTTGCCCAGGAGCGGATGGTTCAGTGTGAGGTATCTTTGGAGGATACTATTGAAACAGGATGTTTAGGGAGTTCCAGTAGAGAGTTCCAATAATGGTGATTAAGCCAGGAGGATTTAAGTGAAAGGCAGGGTAAAAGACTCAAATTTTCCCTGTCTTCTCAGCAGACTGTAGTTGCAAGGAAAAAAAACACAATTTGAAGTGTCTGTATACAAATGCTAGAAGCCTAAAAAAATAAAATAGGAGAGTTAGAGTATATAGCACTGAATGATGAGATAGATATAATAGGCATCTCGGAGACCTGGTGGAAGGAGGACCATCAATGGGACACTGTGTTACCTGGGTACAAATTATATCGCAAGGATAGAGTAGATCAAATTGGAGGGGGGGGGGGGGTTGTGCTATATGTTAAAGAGGGAATTAAATCAAATTAAATAAACATTCTGCATGACATAGATAGTAGTGTGGAATCCTTATGGATAGAAATTCCATGTATGAAAGGAAGGAATATAAAGGTAGGGTTATACTACCATCCCCTGGAACAAAATGAGCAGACAGATGAAGAAATGTTTTCAGAGATTAGGAAAGCTGGAGAAGGTGAAGGTCTACCATTTTGCTGTGGCAGGCGTGCCTCTGGCTGGACCTTCTTTTTAAAAGGTACAGGGGGAGTGGGGGTGGTGTTCCTGTTAGGAGGGATGCTGGTTGGGGTCTCCAGGTAGGTGGGGGGGGCCTGGAAGTGGGGTCACCGGATAGCTTAGGAATGCTTTTGGGGGATGATGCTTCGGGGGGGGAGGGGGGTGGCAGGAAGAACTGGACACTCCTCCTTCTGAGGGATGCTATGGGGTGAGGGGGTATCAGCAGGAGGAATTGGGCACTCCTCCTGCCGAAGGGATGGGGTGGCGACAGGAAGGAGAGGGCATCCCTTCTGCTGATCAACTTCGCAGGGGAGGGCAGGTTCCCTTCCACAGCCGCTCAGCTTATCGTAGCATGGAGATTTCCTTGCCACGATCAATTTAGCTGCCGCATCTAATTGAAATGTAGGCCAGTATTTCAATGGCCTACATTTCAGGTGCCTATCACTGCCCTAGGGAGACACCTAGGGCCCTTTAAGCTCAATCAAGGCCACTTCCGGGTGAAACCACGCCCACACCCAGCCTTGGGTGAGTTTAAGTGTCTTTACGCATCTCCCTCAAACACAACAGATGCCTACAGTGTAGGCAGCCTGCCTCAGGGTTTGTTTTTTTTTTTTGGGGGGGGAGTGGTTTAAACATGCATCCTAATTGGCTGGTTAGACAGCAGTAGGATGCATACCTCTGCCTACAATTGGGACGCCATTTATAGAATTTGGCCCTTAGAGTGGAGTGGCAAGAGTTATAGAATATGGGGGGGGGGGGGGGGGCGTTCAGATAAAAAATTGTATTGAAAATTCTTGCACTATAACTACGGCAAACTGTAACCTGTAAACTGTATATTATGTGTATTGGTATTAGATCCCTAGTATGTGTTGAGTTAGGATAAAAAACATGTATTAAAAAACTTGTACTGTAGCTATGGCAAATTGTAACCTGTTAACGTTATATTATGCATGTTAATCTGTAACCCATTCCGAGCTTGTTGCTTACCCTGGATCGGTAGCATGGAATATTGCTACTCCTTGGGTTTTGGCTAGGTACTAGTGACCTGGATTGGCCACCGTGAGAACGGGCTACTGGGCTTGATGGACCATTGGTCTGGACCAGTAAGGCTATTCTTCTGTTCTTATGAAAATGAATTTAATAAATAATAAGCAGGTGACAAAACTGCAGAAAGAAGGGAAAACAGATCAGGAACAGCGGAGAAAACCAATTTAGCTCAGGAATGTGGGGAAGATCTGTCTGTGTAAAAAAGCCAAGCTGACTTAAACTTAATAAGGGAGATGAAGAGGCAAAGATTCCAGGAAAAGGATGACAGACAGTTGAAAGCCATGCTGTGAGAATAATCTTGCTTCAGTTTTGAGGATGAGGAGATTACCAATAAATCAGCATTAGAGGATCGAACATATGAGAAGGTCAATAGTGAATTTAATGTGTGTTAGTATGCTAAAGTCCGTTTACTAAAACTTAGCATGCATTAAGATGTCCCTAAATGGATTATTCATTTTCAAGTAAAATTTTTATTGGCATTTTGAAGCACAAGTTTTATTGCTTAGACCCTCCCCCCCCAAATGAGAGAAATCACTTGTTACGGTAAATAGGATCTTAAATATGTTCAATAGCCAAATAATATTGAGCCTTATATTTTAATATGACATTTTGGTTATTGGTGGAGACAGCTGCAATATACTTTTGTGTCTTGCATAAAATAGTTTGCTGAGAGCTTTGGAAGTTTAATTATTCTTGTATTGCCTTTAGGTCTGTTGAATCTAGTGAAATATATGAACTGATGTGTGAAAAACAGGAGGGGAGTAAAAAGAAGTGAAGTGTCCTACCCTGGTGCTTTTTAGCTCTGTCCTGGGGGCACACATAGCAGGTCAGGTCTTCAGGATCACCACAGTGAGTAAGATTGCTTTCATAAGAACATAAGAAATGCCTCTGCTGGGTCAGACCCGAGGTCCATCGTGCCCAGCAGTCCGCTCACGCGGCGGCCCAACAGGTCCAGGACCTGTGCAGTAATCTTTTATCTGTACCCCTCTATTCCCATTTCCAGTAGGAATTTGTCCAATCCTTTCTTGAACCCCAGTACCGTACTCTGCCTTATAACGTCCTCTGGAAGCGCATTCCAGGTGTCCACCACACGTTGGGTAAAGAAGAACTTCCTAGCATTTGTTTTGAATCTGTCCCCTTTCAACTTTTCCGAATGCCCTCTTGTTCTCTTATTTTTCGAAAGTTTGAAGAATCTGTCCCTCTCCACTCTCTCTATGCCCCTCATGATCTTGTAAGTCTCTATCATATCCCCTCTAAGTCTCCTCTTCTCCAGGGAAAAGAGACCCAGCTTCTCCAATCTCTCAGAATATGACAGGTTTTCCATACCTATTATCAGACGTGTTGCTCTCCTTTGAACTCTCTCGACTAATGCCATATCCTTCTTAAGATACGGCGACCAATATTGGACGCAGTACTCCAAATGCGGGCGCACCATCGCCCGATACAACGGCAGGATAACTTCTTTCGTTCTGGCTGTAATACCCTTTTTGATTATACCAAGCATTCTATTCGCTCTCTTAGCGGCCGCTGCACACTGTGCCGACGGCTTCATTGTCATGTCCACCATTACCCCCAAGTCCCTTTCCTGGGTACTCTTATTCAATAACATCCCTCCCATTTTATAGTTGTACCCCGAGTTTCTGCTCCCCACATGTAATACTTTACATTTCTCAATGTTGAACTTCATCTGCCATTTCGTTGCCCATATATTAGAGACTTAAATCTATCTCATGCATATTCATTGCTAGGACTCCTGAAAACCCTACTGGCTATGTGCGTCTCCCAGACAGGGTTGGGAAACACTGTGTCACAAAAACTGAAAACAGGCACATGTATCTGTGCAGCATTTAGCTCTGGAATTTGTTCAGCATTCTCACACCCAGACTTTTCCATCTGTCAGCTGTTCTTATCCAGAAGGAAGTATTGCAGATAGAGCATGCCTTTTATACCATCTGGAGCAGACCAGATAGTCATGTTTCCTGTCTTTTTAAGTTGAGAAATTTTAATTTTGTCATCCATGGGAATAAGAAAGGGATAGTTCAATTTGCACAGTGTGAACCTGGGAGCTACTGTTCATTTTTGTCATTCATATATTTTGTAATAGTTCTTCATTTATTCTACTTAACACAAGTCAGATACGTTGCCATAATCCCCATCAAAATCCCAATTACACAGGAAGGAAAACTGGGGTTGCATCTAGCAAAAGAAAAAAACATAAACATTAGTAGGGGCATAATCAAAAAACTAAAACATCCAAAGAAACCACCTAAGTCGGCACTTGGATGTCCTAATCGCTAGGACATCCTAGTGCCGATAATCAAAACCATTTTCCTGGATGTCTAGCGAGATGTTTCACCTGCTGTGCATCCAGAGTTCAAGAGGGGCGTGTTAAGAGGCATGTTATGGACGTGCATTGGGCAGGCAAGACTTGGACATCTTGCAGGAATAATCAAACCTTTTGCAAAACATCCTGGATGGAACTTTGATGTTTTGGGCTAGATCTCTTTTGGAAGCATCTAAGTGCCAAAAATTACCCAAACTGACCAGATGACTGTTGGAGGGATTAAGTAATGGTCTCCCATCCTCCCCCAGTAGTAACTGACCCCCCTCTCCCCCACAATAAATCTATCTCTAGAGCAGCAGCACCTAATGTTTTTCCTCCAAAATAAGACAGGGTCTTATGTTAATTTGTGCTCCAAAAAACGCAATAGGGCTTATTTTCGGGGAAACATGGTATCTACCCTTGACACTTGCTATGTTATACCTATCCCTTCCTCCCATCCCTTTGTGCACTGGAACCCTACCAACCCTCCCACCCATCCCTTTGTGCACCAGAACATCTCTGACCACCTTACATACCTCCGAAGCCTCAAAACCGATGGCAGCGCTCTGAACAGGCTGTTTCGTGGTTTTCCCTGCTGGGGCCTTCCCTCTGCCGCGTAACTGATGACATCTTCAGTGAAGCAGCAGAGGGAAGGCCCCGGTGGGGAAGGCCACAAAGCAACCCGTTCAGAGTGCTGCTACTGGTTTTGAGGCTTCAGAGGTATGTGAGGCGGTCGGTGGGATTCTGGTGCACAAAGGGATGGGAGGGAGTGATCTTAACTAGGGCTTATTTTTGGGGTAGGGCTTATATTAGGACCTACCCCGAAAATCATGCTAGGGCTTATTTTCAGGGTAACACGGTAGTATGTGAAATCCTAGTAGAGCATCACACAGGTGTCTAAAGTATCCAGGTGGGTAGGCTAGTAAACCATAGTGAGGAGAAGCCAAACCCATAAGGTACTCTAACCACAACATCTATGGTGTTAAGTATGAGCTCACCAAAACCTCACTATACTACCACCTGCAGCCATAAGGGCTATTGAGGTGGTAGGTGGGTATAGTAGGGTTTTGAGGAGTTTTGGAAGGCTCAGCATAAATTATAAGGCGTATATGGTGAGATATATATCTGGCACCCTTTGTGTAAAGTTCACAGCAGTGCCTTCTAAGGTGCCCACTACTCTGTTGGCATGTCTATGTGGTTGAAAATGACAGATAAAGTTAGACATCATGGCAGTCTAGATGTTTTGGCGGCCAATAATTATTTGGATGTCCCATTCGAAAATTGACTCTTCTGTACTTCTGACTTTGGTCATTTAGCGGGAAACATCCAAGTTAGACTTAGACATTTGTTTTGAAAATGCCTCTCCACATGTCATGCAATTAAATCTGGAATTAACAAACATTGCTGTTATACTGGAATGTAATAGATGACAGCAGAGAAAGACCAGAAGTAGAAGAGGATGGTTTTGATCCTCAATTTATGGGTCCAAATCATTTTGGCTGCACTACTCTGCTTACCTTTTGAGCAGGATGGGGGGGATCCAGGTTATTGAGGCATGAGGAAGTGGGCATCCCTCCTGCCTCGGCCTCCAGGATCCCCGCATGAAGATCAGCAGGGAAGATGCCTATTCCCTGTTGCTTCTGTTACCTGGACCCCCACACATACCCCGTCCCTCCCTGCTTCCCTGATGCCAGGCCAGGCGCGTACAAGCACCGGGCCCACAGTCTTCCCTCCCGACATCAATTCTGATGTCGTAGAGGAAGTTCCGGGCCAGCCAACTTCCTCTCCGACGTCAGAATTGATTGGGGGGGGAAGACTTGTGGGCCCGGCACTTGTACGTGCCTGGCCTGGCTTCGGAGAAGCAGGGAGAAATCATCAGCGGCGGTGGTTTGGGGGGGGAGAGAGAGACATACAGAAAGAAAGAAAGGGGGGCAGGGAGAAAGAAAGACAGACAAAGAAAGGGGGGGCAAGGAGAGAGGAAGAAAAAGTTGGACTCATGGAAGGACAGAGAGAGATGTTAGTTGGGGAATAAAATGAGGTCTGGAGGAGAGGAAGCATGCAGGAGGCAGAAAGAAAGAAATATTGGATTTACAGTCAGAAGAAGGAAGTGCAACCAGAGACTCATGAAATTACCAGACAGCAAAGGTAGGAGAAATGATTTTATTTTAAATTTAGTGATCAAAATGTATCCGTTTTGAGAATTTATATCTGCTGTCTGTATTTTGCACTATGGCCCCCTTTTACTAAACTGCGATAGCGTTTTTTAGCGCAGGGAGCCTATGAGCGTCAGGAGCAGCACGGGGCATTCAGCCAGCTCCCTGTGCTAAAAATGCTATCGCGGTTTAGTGAAAAGGGAGGGGGTATATTTGTCTATTTTTGTATAGTTACTGTGGTGTCATTGCATATTTTAAAGTCGTCTGCCTTGACTTCTTGGGAAAACCCCCCCGAATATAAATGATAATTAACATTTTCTCTGCATACAGTGTGCTTTGTGTTTTTTTAAAATTTTATTGTTGGTAGATCATTTTGACTTGGTCATTTTAAAAGAAGCTCACAAGCCCAAAAAGTGTGGGGATCCTGCCCTGGGTATTGTGAATGTATAAGGAGAGCTTGGGAAAGAAGTATGGGCAATAGTGAGACTGACAGGAAAAAATATTAAAGGGTAGCAAATACAAACTACCCCTAGCAGTAGGAGAATAAATATTTAGGCCTCTCAAATCTGTGGCTAGGAAGGCACTCCATCTTTTAAATGCTGTAATAATTTAAAATTAGGGCTTTTTTTTTCTCTCTAAAACTTTGTGATTATTACTACTTTGTAAAAATAAATTTTGGTTAAAGTAAACCTAAATACAGCACAACAAAGCATTCTAACTGAGAAGAGAAAGTTGGGTAGACAAGCATAGGGTGATGAATCCAAACTTCTACTAGGCCAGTGGAATAGCATGATCCTTATTCTCACCACTGACCTCTAACCTCTCCTTAATGGCCAACCCTCTCTCCCCTCCACCTTTCTCCCCCCCCCTCCCCCGATTACATCATTTTGAAGAGAGTTAAAGAATTTTGCAGTAGATTGCTTCATACCAGGCTTTATTTTAATTACACATGCTGAACTGAAATGTAATCCCTGTGTGGGGAAATATAATACTGGCAATAACAAATCAAGTAATCTGCAAACTGTACTTTACAAAGCATACCAAGTTTACAATGACCAGTTAACACTGGAGAGAAAGTGTGGCTGTAAATTCTGCACTGTTACCATGTTTCTTGTTATAAAGACCCTAACCCTCCATGAAAAACCAAAAGGTCCTTTAGACAACAAAAAATAGTACCTCTCCAAACTTCACAGCTGTAGAGATTTGGCAGGCTGGAAGACTAATTCTGAGTCATGAGACTGTGAATGTCTTTCTGCTGGAGCCACGTAATACCTCTCTAGCTTTCAACACCACTTCCCCAACTAGCAGCGTTTGTACATATGGTAACTGCCAGGTCATGTAAGGTCTGCCTTACCACCAGCAACAAGGCTGGACATTTGTTAGAAGTGGAGTGGATTGCAGCCATATTCACAGGGAACTCTGCTGATTACTGAGTATTCCTGTGCAATCGTAGTGATTGCAGAATTCTCCTCCAATGCCCCCAACCTCATCCCTTCCACCAGTATTAGACTTCAGCGTATACTGTGCAAAGTGTTTGGTGATCTGCCCTCACATGCACTTTAATCTCGCAAAATGTTATGTAGTATTTTAAACCAAACTTTCATGATACTTTCATTAAAGACCTACCCTTAAAAATAAAGGGAATCATTTTATAGTCATCCCTGCATACAATATATGGAACCACACATATGTCAAGGTCTTCTTACAAAATACCGACTGGCATAAAAATACGTGCCATAACATGATGGTGTAGGGTTTGGTCAGCATGGGTGAACTTAGAACATAAGTGTGCGATTCATTAAATACATTAATCTATGTGGGTACATTTGTAAAGTACGCTTCTTTATTTACACTTGCTCTTGAGAAGGTGGAAGTGATTGCATCGATAGTCAAAGTATGTTCTATAGCACATGTGTTATACAATTACTTTCTTAGAGGCAATTCTACAGCAGGGCATTTGGTAGGAGTCTATTCTATAAAGGAACAAAGGCATCTACTGTCTTTTATGGAATACTAGCATTTTTGAATATATGCATGCATAATATTTAGGTGCAAACACTTAATGCCAGCTATAATGGAATGTCAGCCATTCCCAATCCAGTGCTTGGGGCACACCTAGCCCATCAGATTTTCAGGATATCCACAAGGAATATTAATCAATTCTTTAGCGCCAGCAGCAGATGAATCCAGAGACCAATTGGATTGTGTCCATCTACCAGCAGGTAGACATACAATACTGATTTGAACTCAGCCTTATTGGATGTACAACCTCCTGGCCAACCAGTATACTCTATCTCCAGCAGGCATATGGATATGTTTCTCACAGCTTCTAGTTTCTGCTTGTTAACTCTTGTCTAGGCCTTGGTCAGTTGAGTTGAGGGGTGTTCTGGCTGAGTGGTGCTAGCTTTAGGGGTTACACCTGGTCCCATCATGTCCTTTTCCCAAACTCCTAGGGATACACCTGATCAACCCAGGTCCCTACCCTTCCATTCAGGCTTCTGTGCATTTCTCCTTTCCCACAAGCTGATTTAAAAAAAAAAAAAAATGGAGGCAAAGATTCAGGTAAGAGTTTTCCCGGCTTCTTACTCTTGACAGAAGTGAGATCCCTGTTACTTCCGGAAGTTTGTTTCCCTGCTCCTTCAGTTTACCGTTTGTTTGTTTTTTTGTTCAGGTGAGTGTTTCTTTGCATTTTTTAATTACCTTTTGGGAACTCTGTGGTGTTAAGATTACAATATATGGAGCAGAGGAGGGAATATACAGTGCTCACAGTGCAATATAGTTAATATCATTGGGCATATGTCTGGTTTGCCGTGCTGACTCCTCTGTTGAAGAGCGCATCACTGGGAGATGGCTCTCTGGTGGCCGCTTTTTCCTAAAGCGCTTGCGGCCATCTTGAACCATCAAGACTTGGTCATATGCCATTTGCGAGCAGCCAATTATTGCGGTCTTCGGAAATTGATTAAGACCACTTTGTTTGATAAGTTTATTACTTAGTGAGTTTTATTATTGAAATTCTATTTTATAAATATTTGTATTTTTTTGCTGTATTATTGTATTTCACTGATTGTCCAGCTCTTTTTAGTGTAAACCACCTAGAACTTTTGGTTATGGCGGTATAAAAGAATAAAGTTATTATTATTATTATACATAAAAATATGCCCCCAATAAATTGACTGGCACAAAACAGGCACATGTCAGTGCCATCAATCTCCTTCAGTGCAGGCTATGTCTCCTAAGGGGGTGTGCATCCTCATTGAGGTCTCCCACCTCTCAACACCCTGCAACACTGATGGTACCAGCTGTTGAGCCAAGGGTACCAGTGCAGCTCTACAGAGGTCAACTGAAGGAGTCCCTCCACAGGGAGCTTGGTGATCTGTTTAAGTTTCATTCAGCACTGGTGTTTACATTGACTCCTTTGGTATAGGCCAAGCCTGAGCACTTCAAGGCTACATGGTACCGATTCCAGGTCTACATCGATGCAGCGCCATTCTACATTGCATGGACACTTTGTATTAAAGCATCGATATCCTGCATTGCAGCATCTACGAACATCAACATCACATGCTTCTAGATCCAAAAGATCATTACGTCACTCGTCATCAGATAGGCTCTTTATTATGTCACTAGTCTATTAGCCCGTTACATTAACGGGTGCTAGAATAGATGTGTGTGTCTGTCTTTCTCTCTCTCTCTCTCCTTGGCCGCTTTCTGACTTTTTATCTTTCTTTCTTTCTGTCTTTCTCTTTCCTCGGCTGTCCACCACCATCCCTTGCCTGCTCCCCCTGTCCAGCAGCAGTCCTTCTCCCTTCGTTTTACATCTCCCCTGTCCAGCAGCACCCCTTTCCTGCTCTCCCTGTCCAGCAGAAGCCCTTCTCCCTTCGTTTTACCTCCCCCCCTATCCACCACCATCCCTTGCCTGCTCCCCCTGTCCAGCAGCAGCCCTTCTCCCTTTGTTTTACCTCCCCCCTGTCCAGCAGCACCTCTTCCCTGCTCCCCCTGTCCAGCAATAAACCTTCTCCCTTCCTTTTATCTCCCCCCTGTCCAGTAGCACCTCTTCCCTGCTCCCCCTGTCCAGCAGCACCCCTTTTGTCCCACCGGTACGGACCTCATGTCAGTCTCTCTCCCTTCCCCTTCTGTCCCCTCACTGAATCTCTTTCCCTCTCACCATTTTGCCTCCTCCAAACACCTCGCTGGCGGCTGCTCTCAGGCAGGTTGTTCTGGCTGCAGCAGATGAGCTGGAACTGATTTGCCGCCCACACCGGCATGCTTGCGAAAGGCCATTAAGGCCCGTCTCTATCTTCCTGCCCCCGAGCGCCAATTTGGTGCCTGCGAACGCCACCAGCACCTGCCCGCTTCCCAACGACCGCCTCGCAGTCCACTGCGGCCAGCCCTAGCGAGGTTTCTCTGGCGGTGGATGAGTGAGGGTGGGAGGGGGGAGTTGCGGCGTGTTTCCTGCCTCCATCAATCAGCCACAGCTAAGCGCGCATGCGCACTCCTGCCAGCCAGGGACCTACAGATCACAGAAAACGGAACATGCAGGTAAGAGTGCACATGCGCGCTCAGCATTTTATTATAGTAGATGAGCCTTCACTGGTCCTGTCTACAGAGAACGTGAGTTAGAGGCTTGCTGCTCATTCTAGCCCTATCCGCTTGTTTCTGCTTTGCTTGATGTTCCATTACTATGTCCATTGGTTCATCTCTTCTGGATGTATGATATATTCAATGTTATAAGTCCTGCTATAGTCTTTGGCTACCATCATGATTTGTGATAAGGGTTTTATCAGTACCTTTAGTGCTACTGTAGAGTAGTCTTACTCTTAGTTACCTTTCAACCTTGGCGTGTGCTCATGTGGTTTCTTATTTTTACAGATGGGGTTCATCATTCAGGCCAGCAATTCATACGGTTGCATGTGCAATTAAGGGGTGGTAGCCACCTAGCCTACAGTAGCCCATTAGATTAGGGGGGGCCATAGTTTTTGCTTATGGGCTTTCTGATCCACAGCTTCCTTCTACTGCAGGGTTAGGGCTCTGTGCCTTCTTGGGCGGAGTCTAGATGTTTTTCATTAGATATTAGCAAAGCGGCTGATTGGTATTCATAGCTTAACTTGATCAGATGTTGTAGACTGATGCTTTCTTTGAGGTTTTAATTATTGCGTGAGCAATGATTGCTGCCCTCCCTACTTAAGGCACACTTTCCTACATCTCACTTGTCTCTGGTGCTGATGCTAAGGAAAGAAAAATTATGTTCTTACCTGAGAATTTTCTTTCCTTTAAATGCAGATGAATCCAGAGTCCCACACTTACTCAGATTTTTGGAATTATGGGCGAATTTCGGGATATTTTGTTTTAGATCGGGGTTTATGGTTTGTTTTTTGTTTTTTCAGTACAAAAAACAAAACAAATCATCTGTGTGAGAGAGTTTTGTGGGACCACTTGCCTAATGCTTTGCAATGAGCAATAGTTGTTGGCCAGGAGGCTATACATCCAATAAGGCTAAGTTCAGATCAGTACTCTATCTCTACCTGCTGGTCGATGGACACATCCCACTTGTCTCTGGATTCATCTGTTGTGTCTGAAGGAAAGAAAATTGTTCGGTAAGAACATAATTTTTCCTTAGATTTGTATGCAATTGAGGCAGCTCATGCAAATCTATCTCATGCATATTCATTGTAGATATCTTGAAAACCTTATGTGACTAAGTATGCTCTGAGGATTGGGTTGGGAATTGCTGACCTAAGTGCTGTAGATATCCATGTGACTTCCTACAACTACAATCTATCTATTCTGTACAGCTATTAGAAGTACACAGCACTGTACACAAAACATATAAGAGACAGTCCCTTCTTGACAGAATCTGCAGTTTATTCAAGGCAGATGAAGAGGACAAATAAGGGATTAAGGAGTTAATTATCTAAGTTTCAGTATTTTGATATACCGCTCATTTCAAGAACACTCTGGAGGGTTTACAAAGCTATATAACATTTAAAGAAATACTGTATAATAAAGGAATAGGAAATACATCATTGATAGAAGACAAAGAAGAGATGAGGGCAGACCAATGGCAAGGCACTTCCGTCTACCTCAAGAGGTGCTTGTTTTAAACAAACATGGGTACTGAACAGGCAAATGAGAGGTTAAAAGTTAAAAACAGCTTAAAAAAGGCAGACTTATAGCCTAGATTTGAATAGGGAAAGAGACGGAGCATGATGTACCAACACAGGAAGTCTGTTCCAGGTATATGGTGCAACAAGATGAAGGGAATTTTGAGTTGGCAGTGGAGAAGGGTACAGATAAGAATGACTTACCAGATGAATGGAGTTCCCGTGGAGGAGAGTAGGGAGATAGAAGAAAGATACCGAGGAGCTGTACAGTATTGTATAAGTTGTGTGTATGCTTGAGCCCCCATACTGTGCCCAAGCTCTGTTCAAATAGGTGTTATGTAAGCTAAATAGGTATTACAGAATAACACTTGGCAAATTGGCAGTTATGTGTGTTTGTGTGTGCACATGTAGACATAAATGCCATTATTCTAAACTAGTGGTTTTCAGCCTTTCTTCTGTTCTGACATGCCTGACAGAAAGTGTTCTTGTATGTGATACACTGAACACTAAGGGCTCCTTTGACGAAGGTGCGCTAGCGTTTTTAGCGCGCACACACGATTAGTGCGTGCTATAGTGCGCGCTAGCTGAAAAACTACCGCCTGCTTAAAAGGAGGCGGTAGCGGCTAGCGCGCGGGGCATTTTAGCGCGCGAGCGCACCTTTGTAAAAGGAGCCCTAAAATTCACAGCTAAACAACAATAGCAAAAAACTTAGAAATGTTTTATTCTGAAAACTGATTAAGCAGGAAATATAAAATATTCTTAAGCAGAATTTACTTGAATTTTAACAACAGTTTATAAAGCAAAGAAGTTTTGATCTTCACTTTGTCAGTGATAAATCTGGGACTGATGAGTTGCATGTAGTTTTGCCATATGAGATTATATAATAGGCAAATTCATAACCTCACCATCAAGTCTATACAGCTTATCATACAAAACAAATGTATTTTCAAATTCTTCTGTTACCTCAGTAACAGTAACACAAAATCCTTCTACTATCAGATACTGTGAAATAACACAAAACCCTGCAAATGCTCAGAAACTATTTAACAAACAGAATATATGGCCAGCAGACCTACAGCATTTCTATTTGGGACTGACAGCAACAGCAAAGTAGGAATAGGGACCAGTTATGGATATTTCAAGAGACATCGTGTATCCCATAACACTGGTTGAGAACCACGGTTCTAAACATTTACACAAGTAATCAGTGTGTAAGTGTTAGAACCTATGGGCCTGTTTTACAAAACCGCAGTAGCGATTTCCCTGTGGCAAATCTACCGAAGCCCATTCAGTTTCTATGGGCTTCAGAGTATTTGATGTAGGAAAATCGCTACCACAGCTTTGTAAAAGGGGCCCTATGTTATCAAATTATCTTCTTAATGACATCAAAATCAAACTTGAAACATGATGTTTTTCATGGATGTAGTATTAATGTTGCAGCATATAAATTGCTGCTTTGGTGCACCTCCTGACCCAAATGTAGATCTGGAACCTGCCAAGTCTACAGTCTAGAAGTAAGGACTGGGTATCCTCTTATTGTGCTTAGGGGTGCTCACAGGGGTGCCTGTGTTCCATCCGGTCCCCACTACTATTACTAATTACAGGCTTTAAGTACCTCAAATCAGGAAAGAAGATGATTTGCTTCATTTTTAAGCAGTTATATCATACCCAGAGATTTAAGCATCATTTCCTATGGACAGATGTTTGGAGAAATCTATAAAATGCAGTCTTAAAAATGACCTTTTTGATCTGAAAACAAAGCCTTGATTACACATGTACATTTCAGTACATTTGCAGTAGTGGGAACAGTATTCATAGAAGTATGCATTTGGTATCTGTGTAGTCTTACCTTTCACGCTCTTGCTCTAGTAAATTTGTGAATTCATCGCTCTTCTCCATATATTCCGTGTGCTTCCTTTTCTCGTCTTCCAGCTCATACAAAGTTTGCCGCTGTGATTTTTCTACCATTAAGAGCTGCTCCAACATTCTCTTGTGACTCTCTTTGTGTTTCTGAATTACTTTGTCCAGCTATAAAAAAATATATAGTTACATTTTATTTGATTTTATATTTTTCTAGATGTATTTTGCCAGTGTGAGAGGTCCTATTGTCAAGGGTGCTTCCATTTGTCTATCCATCGATTTATCCATTAGTGCATAGATTTGCCAGAAAGTTGGCATAGGGCCTTTAGCATAAAAGTTGTCAGAGAACTGTTAGTATGGTTTGAATTGATGCAAATCACAATTCTTTATTATCCATACCAGAACATAGTAACATAGTAGATGACGGCAGATAAAGACCCGAATGGTCCATCCAGTCTGCCCAACCTGATTCAATTTAAATTTTTTTAATTTTTTCTTCTTAGCTATTTCTGGGCAAGAATCCAAAGCTCTACCCGGTACTGTGCTTGGGTTCTAACTGCCAAAATCTCTGTTGAAACCTACTCCAGCCCATCTAAACCCTCCCAGCCATTGAAGCCCTCTCCAGCCACCCTCCCCCAAACGGCCATAAGAACATAAGAAGTTGCCACCACTGGGTCAGACCAGAGGTCCATCGCACCCAGCGGTCTGCTCCCACGGCGGCCCATCAGGTCTGTGACCTGTGAAGTAGTTCCTGACCATTTCTGTAATCTACCTCTACATCTATCTGAAACCCTCAATCCCCTCATCCTTTAGGAACCTATCTTAACCTTCCTTGAAACCCTGTACATAAGAACATAAGAAGTTGCCACCACTGGGTCAGACCAGAGGTCCATCGCACCCAGCGGTCTGCTACCACGGCGGCCCATCAGGTCTGTGACCTGTGAAGTAGTTCCTGACCATTTCTGTAATCTACCTCTACATCTATCTGAAACCCTCAATCCCCTCATCCTTTAGGAACCTATCTTAACCTTCCTTGAAACCCTGTACAGACACAGACCGTGCAAGTGTGCCCAGTACTGGCTTTAGTTCAATATTTAATATTATTTTCTGATTCTAGATCCTCTGTGTTCATCCCACGCTTCTTTGAACTCAGTCACTGTTTTCCTCTCCACCACCTCTCTCGGGAGCGCATTCCAGGCATCCATAAAGTACAATTTCCTAACATTGCTCTTGAATCTACCACCCCTCAACTTCAAATTATATCCTCTGGTTTTACCATTTTCCTTTCTCTGGAAAAGATTTTGTTCTACGTTAATACCCTTCAAGTATTCGAACGTCTGAATCATATCTCCCTTGTCCCTCCTTTCCTCTAGGGCAGCGATGGCGAACCTATGGCACGCGTGCCAGCTGTGGCATGCGAAGGCCTTGCAGCTGGCACGCGGGAAGGTCCGCAATTAAGATATGCGGCGTGGCGGGAGGCGAGTGTGCCGGTGTCTGCTTTGCAGCTCACCTGGCAACAGGGCCGGACTGGCCATTGGGAGGACCGGGCATTGTCCCGGTGGGCCGCGGCCCATCCTCCTGTGCTGGCTGCAGTCCTGTGAGTGGATGTTTAGCCTGCCTGTCTTCCCTTTAGTATCCTATGAGCCAGGCAGTGTGTGAGGGGGAAGTGGGGGGAGGAAGAGAAGCTTCACACTGAGTCTGTCACAGGAACTCAGTGAGGCTGCAGTGTGACTCCACATGTGACATCTGTAATCAGGAACAGTTCCTAGTGCTCCCATGCTAGAGAGGTGAGGATATGGGGGGATGTTAATGTGTCTAATAATGTGCTCCTCTGTAAAAACCTCTGTATCTTCCATGGGGGACATGCTAAATTCGAGGAAATAAAAAAGCCGCTTATGATGATTGCATAGAGAAGTTCAGTAAGCTGAGAGGAGGGCTGGGCTCTCTGTGAACAACCAACACACTAATCCTCTGCGCTATACCTTATGGAAAACTCAATATAGCAAAAAACAGTAAAGTGCATATGTGGCCCTTCACAGTGCTTTTGTAAACATCATAATAAAATAACAAAGGCTCCAATAATGAAAAATAAAAGTCCTTTTCCCATACACTCAGGTCACCTCTTAATTAGTTGTTATTGTGATGAATCCAATGTTGTATAGTCATTAATGCAATTAATCCAGTTTGCAGGTCATTTTATTTGGGGAATCGCAGTCACTTCTTATTAGTGGCTGGCCGTGCCTCTCAAGTGTGCTTCTGCATTTTAGCCCTGCCCCTGGACTTCAATGGGCAGGGCCTGCGTGAGGTCATGTGATTGGGCTGCTCAACCTAAAATGCCCGGGCCTATTTTTTGTCCCAGTCCGGCCCTGCCTGGCAATGTGTTCCTCACGGCTGCCTGAACCGCCGCGGGGCTGTGAGACAGTATATTTTTTGACCAAAACGGATGTCTACAATCAGTAAAATTCCCCAATCACATATTTTTTTATGGGGACGGATTTGTATACAGCACTTCATTAGATTTTTTTTATTATACAAATTTTATCTTTTTGTAGACTTGAAGTCTACAAAAGAAAATGAGTACAACAAAAAAAGCAAAAACAGATAGTGGAAGACCATAGTAAGTCACTCTCTGATGGAGATTTTATCAAAAAGGCAATTTTGGCTGGGAGTAATTCACTCTTCCGTGATTTCCAAAACAAGGATAAAATTGTGCAGCGCATCTCTGAGATGCCGCTAAGCAGAAATACTGCAAAAGATAGGGTTCTGCGAATGGCTGCTGATGTTAGTCAACAGCTTACTTGCGACTTACAAAAAGCACCCTTCTACTCCATGTGCTTGGATGAAAGTACAGATATTACTAACCATGCAAGACTAGCGCTCATTTTGCGTTATGCTACTGGTGACATCATGAGAGAAGAGCTGGTAAAACTGCTGTCTTTGCCTGGAAGAACACAAGGGATAGATATCCACAATGCTGTGATGGAGGCTTTTTCATCACTAGACATAAGTCCAGAAAAAGTGGTTTCAGTTACTAGCGATGGAGCACCTAGCATGGTGGGGACAACATCAGGATTCATTCATTTCTTTGCTAAGGAAGCAAAACATCCACTGATTCAATTTCACTGCATAATACATCAAGAGGCTCTCTGCGCCAAAGAAAGCAGCAAAAAACTTGACGATATCCTCAAAGATGTAACAAAAATGGTGAACTTCATCATGGCGCGTGCTCTTAATTTTCGACAATTTCAAGCCCTTCTTGATGAGGTTCAGGCACAATATAACACTTTACTGATGTACAATAATGTCTGGTGGCTGAGCAGAGGACGAGTGTTAGAGAGATTTGTGGCCTGCTTGGAAGAAGTTAGGCTATTTATGAACGAAAAGGGGGAAGACTATCCTCAACTCAACAACATGGCCTGGCTTACCAACCTCATGTTCTTTACAGATTTTACTAACCACTTTAATGTACTAAACAAAAAATTACAAGGCATGGGAAAAACAGCAGAAAGCATGTTTAGTGACATCAAAGCTTTTGAGAGAAAATTGCATGTTTTTGAAAAAGACCTTGAGAGTAGACAGCTAAAATATTTTCCCAAGCTAAAAATACATTTGGATAATTCTACAACATTTGTGGACAGTCATAAAAAACACCAGGAAATCCACAAAGCATATTCCACCGTTGTAGCCGAAGCAAAGGAGAATTTTAGTAAAAGATTTTCTCAGTTCCGTAAGATGGAGACAACCCTTTCATTTATAACTTCCCCAGAAAAGCCCACATTTGAAGATCTTGATCTTTCCTGCTTACAGTGGTTGGATATTCAAAATTTGGAAATGGAGCTACTGGAATTTCAAGAAAGCTCTATCTGGAAAAGTAAATTCAATGACCTGCGTGCGGCTCTTAAACGAATTGAGTATGAAAGAGTGACAAATGAAATCACTGCTAGCAGTTCTGAAAATGAGAAAGAACTAGTGGTTGGCTTCCTCAAAGTACAGGTAGTAGGTCTCTCGTGCTTTAGATCCAGACTAATATAAGGACATTGGCCTCTCACCCAGATAAGTCCAAATTTTTGAAGGGAGCATTACATCCACATCCTCCTGTAAGTAAACTTTTTCTAATATGGAGTCTTAATCTCATTCTGGAGGCTCTTACTAGAGCTCCGTATGAGCCTATGGAGATTGCGATATTGATGAACCCAACAATTAAAACAGTGTTTTTAGTGGTGGCTGCATCAGCATGATACATGTTTGAGCTATAGGCATTATCCTGCAGAGAACCCTTTCTCAGAGTTTTGGAGATGGGAGTTTCACTGAAGAATGTCTCCTCTTTCTTGCCAAAAGTAACTTCCAGTTTTCACATCAGCCATGAAGTACAGTTGCTGACCTTCACACCCTCAGGGTCTAAGAAGAGTGACAAGGCTCTGAAATTGCTGGATATTTGCAGAGTGTTGCTTTGTTATCTGGAAATGATAAATGAGTTTCAACTGTTGGATCACCTCTTTCTGCTAGTGGGTACTAGCTGCCAGGGCCATTTCCAGATGGATTTGTATGGCCATTTCTTGGTATCAGAAAGCAACTTCTAGTAGATACAAAGATCCATTCTACTAGGAGCGTAGCTTCTTCCTGGGCAGAGTCCAGAGCAGTTTCCCCTGAGGACATTTGTAGAGTGACCACATGGTCTTCTCTCCATACTTTCACAAAGTTTTATAGGGTAGATGTAGTGGCCAAATTTGATACCCCGTTCAGATTTTCAGTACTTTCAGCAGGTTCATCTGTCCCGCCCTAGATTCTAGGGGACAGCTTTCATATGTCCAACAGGTTCCAGAATGATGTGCCTATTGCACTAGAAGGGAGGATTAGGTACTTACCTTGATAATCTTCTTTCTAGTAAATAGACATGTCATTCTGGAACCTGTTGGACATATGAAAGCCGTCCCTTAGAATCTAGGGTGGGACAGATGAACCTGCTGAAAGTACTGAAAATCCGAACGTGGTATCAAATTTAGCCACTACATCCACCCTAAAAAACTTTGTGAAAGTATTACTGGATGCCAAATCACTACTATTTTGAAGAGACTAGGGGGTATCTTTCAGAACTCCAAGACTGTTAGTGCAGGTTGTACTCAGGTAGGTGGCCTAATTGTTCTACCTCATTGTATGGTTAAATATTTGTTTCATGATTATTTTGTGTTAAATGTTCTAATATGAGCAGAACACACTAGTTTCTCGGGAGTCTCCACGTACCTCTCCCTGTTATGATTCTTTCCTAGGGCTGACTATCTGCTTTGATATGAACTGAGGATTTACAGAACAGCCTAGAGAGATGGGAGCTGGAGCAAAAAATGTAAATGAGGCTCTCTACACCAGATCTTGTGATCAGGAAGTGATAACCCACAGGTTCCAGAATAATGTGCCTATTTACTAGAAAGAAGATTATCAAGGTAAGTACCTAATGTTCCTTTCAAATTACTCCATTTCATAATTGCCTACCTGCTTGGTACCATTTATACATGATTTAAAATGAATGCTTTTATGTTTTCATAAATTCATTTTGATCAACCATTTAGGGCTCCTTTTACGAAGGCGCAGTAGCGGTTTAATGCGCGTAATACGTAAACTAAATTAAACTAAACCTTAGGTTTGTATACCGCATCATCTCTACATTTGCAAAGCTCGACACGGTTAACAGGAGTTAGGGTAGAAAGGAACTCCAGAGGAGGGAAGGATGAAGAGGAAATTTAGAGGACTAGAATAATCAGAGAGGGAGGAAGAGTTACATTTTTGAGAATAACCAGGTTTTCAGATGTTTACGGAAGAGTTGGAAGGAGCTCAGATTCCTAAGAGGGGAGGTAAGGTTGTTCCAGAGCTCAGTGATTCTAAAAGGGAGGGAGGAACCTAGTTTTCCTACAAGGGAGACACCTTTTAGAGAGGGAAAGGAGAGTTTCAGTTTTTGGGTGGATCTGGTGGAATTGGGGTTAGAGGAATTCCAAGAAAGAGGAATAAAGGGGGGGAGGATGCCATGTAGGATCTTGAAAGTAAGGCAGGCACATTTGACGTGGACTCTGGAGATTATCGGAATACCGCATGCTAAACCGCCATCTGCGCTAGCCGCTACTGCCTCCTCTTGAGCAGGTGGTAGTTTTTAGGCTAGCGCGGGGGTTAGCGCGTGATGAATAGTCAAGCGCTGAAGCCGCTAACGCGGCTTCATAAAAGGAGCCCTTAGTCATAGGTTTCTGGGTTCCATTAGATTCATAGGTTCCTACAGTGCTAACGACTTTCTTGAAATAGCCGCTGTTCCCACACGTTTCATGGTGGTGAGATGATCTGTATGTTAAAATAAGGTTCTTTTATATTAGCTAAATACTCCATTCACTAAAAGAGAGCAGAATATTTTATTGTAATTTACTATTTGTAGTCAAATTATAAATCAAATAAATTTTGTCGCCTATGCTCATAAAGATGTTTTACCTCTAATGAGTTGTTTAATTTTAAGACAGCAACCACTGTACTGAAAAATTGTCCATCTTGTATGCTTTGGAAGCTGCTGGGAACAGACGCCCTGTGGTTAGCACCTCTGGCCAAATGCTTATAGCTTTTAGCTACAAAAAAGAGACTGAAGCCGGTATTACTCTTGAGCAAAGAGGAAGAATAAGAGCACAATAATTTCCAGAATAAGGTGGAAACACAACTGATTAAATATACGCTGCATAGGTGGTGCCTCATGTTTTTATTGTTGGAAAGAAAATACAGGCGACAGGCTTAATTTACACAGATTTTTAAAAAAATTATTTCTGCCAAATTTTTATTTTGGCAATAGGAAGACAAACAAGCTGTAGCCTTTTCCCAGAAAGAGTGAAGGACATACCAGTGCTCTTGTGCTCACAGCTGCATAGTTCCTGCACTAAAATAAATTGCTTTTAAGCTCGGGGTGGTAGAACCTCCTAGAGAGAGCCTGATAAGACAGCGTAGGTGGTCTGTGTACTCCAAGCATGGTTAGAAACAAGAAAAGCAGCACAATAGCTGGTATCATTTTTGGAAAAATGTTCACACACAGTTTGTGCAGCAAGGGCATAATGCATTAGTTTTCTCACAAAAAAATGAGAAAAGGCAACAGACTGTCAGGAATGAAAAACTAGAAAATAGAGTTTAATATATGATAAAGGCTCCCAATGAGTAGTTAAATGTTTAGTATAGAAAGTAGATTCTTATTCTGAGCACACAGGCCTGGTATTTAGCACTATTTAGACAGCTGGGAACAGCTTCCAGCAGTCTAAATAGCATATCGCCAGCTATCCACGATATTCAGTGGGGGATAGCTGCCTATCTCATGCTGAATATCTGGTTTAGCGGACTGGCCAGTGACTGGCTATGTCACTTGACATTGCCAGTCACCACTAAATTTCAGCGACTCACCAGCTAAGTTCAGCGGCCAAATACAACTGTCTAAAAGAATGGTATATTAGAGAATGACACGGGGACAAATTTTTCCCCATCCCCAAAGGAACTCATTTCCTGTCCTGTCCCCGCGAGTTCTTTTCCTGTCCCTGCCTCGTTTCTGCAAGCTCATCTGTAAAAGCCTCAAAAACTTATGACGGGGAAATTGAGTCGGGGGGAAATCTCATGGGCCAGCCGCTGCACATGACCATGGCCAGGCCCTGCTATGGAATTTCTGCTAGGGGAGGGATGGAAACGTGTCAGCTCCGGGTCAGCTTTGCAGTGGGCATGCCGATGGCGGGGGGGGGGGGGGGAGGGTCACAGGCAAGGATTCCCAGCGTGAGGCAGGGAGAGATACCTGGCAGTGGCCAGGCCGTGTACCCCCAAACGGCGGCCCTCGTACCCCCTGGGGTACATGTACAGTGTTGCAAATTTTTGTATCCACAAAGAGGCAACACTCTCCCAATAACCCTTCTGCAGTATCACTTACAAAAATGTTGAAAAGAACTGGAGCAAGGGAAGAGCCCTGCAGCAAACAGTAACATCCATTTGTGTCATTACCTTATGTCACTTCCTACTCAATCAGTTTCTAATCCTCTTAACGACTTTAGGGCTTATGTACCAAGGATGCTAAATTTCTCATCTTTGCCTAATTGTCTTTGCATGAGTAAGTGTATGTCATCTCAGATCAAGACCCTGAAGATGAAGTTTATTACTTTATTAGCTGGAAAGGTTTTGTTATTTTTGGAACAATTTTTTATCCATCTCTAAGAATAAATTGTGTAATATGTAGACACCCGCCCCCCTCCCCGAAAAAAAAACCAAACAACAATTTCAGTAACAGAGACATTTTGCATGTTACAAGTCAAAGGAATTTAATCACTGGGAAAACATTTTGCCACCCACTGGTGCCTAAAATAGGAATCAAATAACCTGCTTCATATCCGTTTAGCATGGGTTGGACCCTGAAGCCTTCTCTGGCTATCTCTCACCACAAGGACATTTTTGTGTTTCCTGGCCACATCCCAGCATAAAAACAGAGCTGCTTCCTATAACTGTACAGATAAAGTGCGCTGATCAGGCCAACATTTTTATTAATGCTGCAAATGTGATATATTTATATAAATAATCTTGGATTTAAGATGGCTGTCTGTAACTTTAAAAATGCACGTTTGGCCATTCCAGAAGACATATTAGTATTTTCCAAGCAGTGGACATAAATTGACCTAAATCATTTTAACTGGCCTTTCCTTTGTGTGTGTGTGTGGAGGGGGAGGGGGTAGTTAAGAAGCAGTAGGGTGTACTCATATGTGTGTAGTATGAATTCCTTTTGATGGCTATTATTTTGTTTTTATTTAGGATTGCAGAGAACTATATTAAGCTAACTTGCGGTGTTGATGATTGTAAGCTTGATATCAGTTTAGGTTGTCAGAATATAGTAGTGCGCAATCTTTTAGAGAAGAATTTAGAGTTAATGGGCAAAATTTCTGCCAGTGTGATCACTGAACTAAGTTAAGCACTGTTATAAGTTGTGACAAACCAAAGTCCATTTCAGGTTTTTCCCATAGCAAACTCAAATCCATCCCGGGTTTTGTCCCAAGAAGCAGGAGAAACCTTACTGAGCCTAGGTTTAGGAGAGCTAACCAGGTGACTAATGAATTAACTGAGCAAGCTGACTTCTGCTCAGACTATGATATGGAGGTAGAAGAAGCAGGGCAGGAAAAGGTTAAGGGAAAAAGCTACACTCTGTGCAGACCTGTCCCTGACAATATCAGAAGGCTGAGAACATTTGAGAAGCCCGTTAGAACCAAGGTTAGAGAGAAACTTGCTGGTGTGTGGAAAACCCTTCCCCCACCTTCCCAGAGGGGGAGTGGTTATCCACAGGATATAACGTGGCTTCTGAGAACAGGAAAGGGGCACACAGGAGAGAAGCAGACGGGAGAGTGGGAACCCGAGGAGAGGCAGTCCCTCGCAGACTGTCCTATGCTAGAGGCAGAAGAGTTGCCTCCTGTCCGGAATACTGGAGAACAGTCAGAAGGAGAAGCCATGGAGGTACAGGAAAGCTGTTTAGGAGCTGACACACAGCCAACTGCCATGGAAACGCAGTAAGCATGAGATTGGGGTTTTTGGCTGTTTATTTCTCTGTACTGCCAGCTGAACTCTTACCTGTTTAAAGCCAGTCTGGAATCTCTCCTGAAAAGCCACATTTTGGAGGCTTTCTGTAAAGCAGGAAGGTGTGGGTTACTGACAAACCGTTTTTGAATGTATTTCCTGAATGTTGAAACAAGCTAGGAAATCTCGTTGTCTCTGCACAGCTGTGCCTGATAACTGTAGTAGCGTTTCCCAGAGGAAACGTATGCCTGTTACTGAGGCTTTGATCAGTACAGGATTTGTGTGTGATAAGAACTGTGTGGTGAAACGTTACTTGCTAAAAACATTACTGCTCTGGTGAAGAGGACAATGATTCTTAACTGATTAAAGTCCAGAAGCAGAGGACTGCATGTCATTTAGTTTGGGTTCAAGCTCTAGCTTACTGAGTGCATTATCAGAACTGTTTTATTATGAGTTTGTGCAATGCAAGTTCATCCTGAGTTACAAGGCTGAAGTCTTTTTTTTTTTTGGTTTATTCAACCGGTGGTTGAAAATAAAGCTATTTTGTTTTGCCATTTCTGATTGAGATTCTTTTTACCTTGCCTGCTCATGAGACTGTTAATGTACCTGATTTAAGACCTGAAGGATCCCTTAGTGGAAAGGGACATGCCGGATCTGAGCTTTGGTCACGTCCCCATGTGCTCGCTGCGCCTTACAGGAGCACGGGTGGTGACAAAGTGCTTAACTTAATATAAGCACTCAACTCTGCCATCCCTATGGGTAGCGACACTGAATATGCATGTAGTGTGATGACCACACCTATACCACTATTTAGCAGACCTAAACTAAACATAAAACTTAGTAGCTCAATATTGCTCCTTCCTTAGACCTAAACATAAGTTCCACGACCAACTCACTAGAGGAAAAGGCATAGGCATGGCATTCTGGCATAAAGTCACTGTACGAGAAATTAGCAAAAGTCAAAAAAAGTCAAAACAAACACAAGATCCTTCTTTTCACCCTGGTTCACAGAAAACCTGAGAGAAAGGAAAGTCAGGAAAGCAGAAGAAACTTGGTGCAAAACGCACAATGCCAAGGACAAATCCACCTGGAAAAGCCTCTTCAAAGAATACAAACTAGCGACACTTGAAACAAAAAAGGCATATTTCACAAACCTAATATCCAAAATCCCAAACAGATCAAAGGCCATTTTCGCACTTTCAAAAAACTTTTTCACCTCCTCCCAAGGATCGCACTGCATCCAAAAATCAAGACAGTGAATCCCTCTCAAATTTCTCCCATGACAAGATATCAAAGATACGAGAATCCTTAGACCTAGAAGCCAAAGCTCTGCCAAGCATCCCGAAAAATATACAAAACAACCTACACAAGACAGAAACTCTAAACAGCTTCAAACCAGTTTCCATTGATGACCTAAAAAGTACAATAGTCTCCTTACACCCCACAACACAAGCACAGTACAGAGTAGAGCTTTGGATTCTTGCCCAGAAATAGCTAAGAAGAAAAATTAAAAAAAATTTAAATTGAATCAGTTTGGGCAGACTGGATGGACCATTTGTGTCTTTATCTGCCGTCATCTACTATGCTACAACATCAACCCTGGACCCATGCCCATCCACCACACTTCTAGCTACCAGCAAATCTTTCCTGAACTCCATCTTACCTCTAATTAACGAGTCCCTACAATCAGGCATAATACCACAGAGCTGGAAATCTAGGAATCTGCTGTAGTAAGACCACTCCTTAAAAACCCACCATTGACCCGACAATCCAAGCTATTGACCAGTCTCAAATCTCCCATTTATCTCAAAAATACTAGAAAAGATAGTATTCACGCAACTACGAGACTTCATGGAAACAAACACCACCCTCTCCAACTTCCACTCAGGATTCCGGAAGCACCACTACACAGAAATGGTGCTTCTAGACATCGTAGATGACTGCTGGAAAATACGCACTGCTGATCCTATTAGACCTGAGTGCTGCCTTCGATACTATCGACCATTCAATCCTCCTATCCAGACTACACTCTATTGGAATCTATGATGTCGCACTGGCATGATTCTCCTCCTTCTTAAATGAAAGATCTCAGAAAGTACCGTATTTTTCCCTCCATAAGATGCACCTGACCATAAGACACCATAAGACCCTAGATTTAGAGGAGGAAAACAAGAAAAAAAAAAAACCATTCTGAACCAAATTCTTCTTGCCAGGCTCTATACCCTGTCCCCCCCCCCCCCCCCCCCACTGGTGGTCTAGTGGTAGGGCAGGGAGAGGGCACAGAACAGGCAGGCCGAATGACAGGCAGGCAAGCCCCATACCCCCCACGTACCCCCCCAGTACCTTAAATCATCCCCCATACCTCCCATGTACCTTAAATCATCCCCCATCCCCCACATGCCCCCCAGTACCTTAAATCATCTCCCATACCTCCCACATGTCCCCCAGTAGCTTAAATCATCCCCCATACCCCCACGTAACTTAAATCATCCCCCCATACCCCCACGTGCCCCCAGTACCTTAAATCATCCCCCATACCCCATGTACCTTAAATCATCCCCCCACATACCACCAGTACCTATTTTTTAATCATCCGCCCCCGTACCTGTAATCATTTTGTAAAACAGATGGCATTTCAGCAGTCTTTTAAATTTCTTCAAATTCCCCTGTAACTATATATTGTGGAAGCCTGTTCCATTCCTCTGGACCAACACAGGAGAACACTCCCGCTCTTGATGTTTGCAATCTTAATTCCTTTCTCGTCAGTATCTTCAAATCCCAGTTGTCAGAGGAATGCAACTTGGGAAGTGCAATATGATACGACAGACTGTCAATTAGGTATTTGGGGGTCAACCCATGCAGACTTTGATAAACTACCAACAGTAACTTATATCTGGCACGAAAATTCATCTTAAACCAATATAGATTGTAATAGTTGAATACATGTTCACCTTTCGTTAATCTATTTGAAAACAATTTTTATTAAGTTTGAAAATGTAAACAACCTATACAACCACTTCCCTGGTGATGAGTACAATTTCAGAAAGACAAAATATATTCAGAAGGCTTTAGATCAGAGGACAATCAGAGTCAAAGTGCCATCTCAGGTCCCCAACAGCCCCATCCCTTTAAAAAAGCCAGAAAAAGTAAACTAAGGGCTCCTTTTACGAAGCCGCAGTAGCAGTTTAACGCGCGTAATAGCGTGAGCTAAACCTCCGGCCACGCCTCCTCTTGAACAGGCGGTAGTTTTTGGGCTAGCGCGGGGGTTAGCGCGTGATGAAAAGTCGCATGTGCTGAAGCCGCTAACGCGGCTTCGTAAAAGGAGCCCTAAAAGTGAAAAAGAAAAGAAGAAAAAAAAGGGGGGGGAAGAAAAAAGGAAAAGGGGATTCCCTGCACTCACCTTTCGTTAATCTAAATAATGTCCTTATGATGGAATTTTGAACCACCTGCAGCGCATGAAGAACAGTAGAAGGCACTCTGAGTAGAATGATGTTTCAATAATCGAGGCTAGATATCACAACTGTCTGAAGGATATGTTTATAGTCACCCCAAGAAAGGTAAGCACACAAATTACGCAGTACCCTCAACTTAAAGTATGTCTTCCTCACCATCGCAGACATGCTGTCTGAACGACAACTGAAAATCGAGAATCATTCCCAAATAACACATTTCAATGACACATTGACTACAGAGTCGAGCAACAATAACTGAAGATGCCAAGTTCCGCTGAGTGGCCCTAGAGAGGAACACTAAAGATGTCTTTTCAACATTCAATCTTAACCTATTCTCATCCAACCATCCCTTTATACATGTCATGCTTTCATTCAGAGACTTGACTGCCGTTGTCATCGAATCATCGACATGCCATTGTCATGTTCACTCAACCGGAAAAAAGAATAGTATATCATCAGTGTAAACTTTATATGACATGTTAAAGGTATCACTGCACAACAAAGTTTTTGCTTCCTGAACACTGCTGGGTGTTTCTTATAGAATTTTGGGTGCTGATCATGAATATTACATCAAAAATTACCCATCACGTACCATTTCAGAGAAATCTTCAATTTTGTCGTGATTTTTTCTTATATTTGGATGCAAACAATTTTTTCTCCCATAAGTGTCTTATCAACAACGGTTTGTGCCGCCTGGGTATGTCCATGCATAAAATCTAGCCAGGTTGGAAGCTGTTTTATGGAAGATGACATCCTGGGCATGTCTGGGCAGGTCTGAACGAGCTTGCGCTGTCTCACCATGCTATAATGGTGGCTTCCATACACCGATCCTGCTCATTTGGTTAATATAGATAGTCCGTGTGTGTATATAGTATCAGTATAGTAAAGTATAGTAGTATAGTAGCTGTAGCAATATAACAGTAAGTAAGCTTGATGCTATAGACGTTTTGGTGTCGGGCAATATGTCTCGTCGGTGTCGTAACAGCCGCGACACATTCTGCTATATCTGTGGGGAATATACACTTACGCCTCAGAGACGTTCGATGACTGCCCTTGTAAAGAAAGCCTATCATCTGTATTTTGGCTGCAAAATAGGTGATCAAGACAAGCAATGGGCGCCTCACATTTGCTGTGCGACATGTGCTGTTAGTCTGAGAGCCTGGCTCAGAGGTACTCGAAAGACGATGCCATTTGCTGTTCCGATGATATGGCGAGAACAGAAAGACCATGTGACGGACTGTTATTTCTGTTTGACTAATGTGTCTGGTTTCTCTGCCAAAAACAAGAAGTCAATTGAATATCCTAATCTGCCTTCAGCAATGAGACCCATGCCACATGATGACAGTCTTCCAGTTCCGAAACCACCAGAGGATTGGACCTTAGACGAACCAGATGAAGAAACTGCAGTGCAGGGTTCTAACAGTGACATTGACCCGGATTTTGAACCATCCTCATCAGGCGATCCACATCTGATAACACAGTCCGAATTGAACGATTTGGTCAGAGATTTGGGTCTGTCAAAAGCAAAAGCTGAGCTGCTAGGTTCGAGACTGCAGGAATGGTGTTTGCTATCACCAGGTACGAAAATTTCTGTGTTTCGAGACCGGCATCATGATATAACCAAATTTTTTGCACAAGTCGACAGTCTCTGTTTCTGTTGTGACATTGAAGGATTGTTCTCGGTCTTTGGTTGTGATCACAACCCGGAAGAGTGGCGTCTTTTCATTGATTCGTCAATGTTAAGCCTGAAAGCTGTTCTGTTGCACAATGGCAACGTTTATCCTTCAGTACCTGTTGGCTATGCAGCACATATGAAAGAAACATATGAGAATATGGAAATGTTACTAAAGTATGTCCAGTATACCAGGTATAACTGGAATATCTGTGGAGACCTCAAAGTCGTTGCTCTGTTACTAGGACTGCAGCTTGGCTATACAAAGTACTGCTGTTTCATCTGCGAATGGGACAGCCGAGACAGAGAGTCGCACTATTCTAGAAAGAACTGGCCACTCCGTAAAAAGTTAGTTCCAGGACAGAAAAATGTAGCACATGAATCGCTTGTTGACCCGACAAAGATATTTTTGCCTCCTCTTCACATTAAACTGGGACTCATGAAGAATTTTGTGAAAGCAATGAACAAGGAAGGGGAAGGTTTTCGTTATTTAAGACAGATGTTCCCAAGAATAACTGATGCCAAGATCAAAGAGGGTATTTTTGTTGGCCCCCAGATCAGACATGTTATGAGTGACAAGCGATTTGAAGATCTGTTAGTTGGGCCGGAAAAAATTGGCTGGAAAGCCTTGAAAGACGTTGTTGACAATTTTCTGGGCAATTACAGAGCCCCAAACTACATTCAGCTGGTAGACAAACTTCTCAAAGCATACAAGAGAATGAAGTGCAATATGTCACTCAAGATTCATTTCCTCCATTCACACTTGGACTTCTTCCCCGCAAATCTCGGTGCTGTGAGTGACGAGCACGGTGAAAGGTTTCATCAAGACATAGCTACGATGGAGAAACGATACCAGGGCAATTGGAATCCGTCAATGCTTGCCGACTATTGTTGGATGCTACAACGTGATGCACCAGACACTGAATATAAAAGAAACTCGGGAGCAAAACACTTTTAATTCTGTTTCATTTAGTCGCTTGTGCGAAACGTAAACTTGACTATATATTTTATTGTCAGTAAACATAAAAATGTCTATTTCTCATAGTTCTTACGTGATGCAGTAAAACCAAAACCATATTTGAGCATACCAAGTTGGTACCTGTCATAATCACCAAAAACTTTTCAGGAATCAAGACTTAACCAAAAAATTGTTGTGCAGTGATTTAACAGTCTACACAATGGGCCAAGATACAAATTAAATAGCATGGCTGACAAGGCTGACCCCTGTGGTTATTTTTCTTAAGAGGTCCCACTCTTTCCAACCTTTTCCTTAGTTGATCCCAACTCCTGGGGATACCAACTTAAGGGGGAAGTTTTTAGTGCAAGCTACAGTTAAGATGTGGTATTTTACTGTTAACCTCAATTATTAGTAACTGGATGTCATTGCATAAAATGGGACCTGTGCTAAAATTTCTTGCCAGCCTAACACCTAGGCGGGTCACAATTATACATACATAGTGTATTCATGACAAAAAAACAACATTTACAGCTATATGCATCAACAGATAAAATGTATCTTCTTTACCACAAACTCATCAATAAAACATCCCTCCCAACTTAAAAAGTTAAAAATAATAATCTGAAACACATCAGAATCTTTGCCTGGACATAAACAACCTAACTTAGCAGCAAAACTCCTTTGCAAACAGATGAGTCTTTATTTATTTAAAAAAAATTGTCAACCGCCTTTTCTTAAGCGGCATCACAAAAGTAACATACATAAAGTATGTTTAGCAGGCTCCTAAATTGATCAACATTTTTAGATAGATTTACATAGCATGAGTTACTGGTAAAATAACATGCCTTAACAATAGCCCACATTGATAACATTCTCCTTAGTTTAATTCTTTCTCATCCTGAATTCAAAGCCTCTATTTGTTTTGATCAGCATCTCTTGTCTATCTTGACTAGATTGTAAGCGTTCAGGAGCAAGAGACTGCACTGCCCTGATAGTACTATATACAAATAGTTTGTCAATGTCAGGATGGTAGCATTCTATCCACACATAAGACCAAGCAAAAGTAAAACATGAATTTCTGGCCATCACACGTTTCCTTGTCCTAGCCTTCGCCTGTCTCACATGAGACCATTTTACAACATGCATAGTTCTGTAGAGTCAAATTTTCCATGTTCAGTTTGGCATCCTTCTTTTGCTTCTCTGCAATTTGGATGTAATGTGCTGTCAGTGACTTTTGGTCTGTTATTTCATTTTGAAACTATTTGTACCAGATAAGCTCATTGGACTAAAACAACAAGGAAAAAAACTACCACAACCCAAATCTGGTTTAGGAGCCCCATGGCATTGGCTTGTGCAAATGCAAACCTCACTGCTACGAGGAACAAATAATTAGCCAAGACCCAATGCATTCAGAAATAAAGAACGGAGCCAAAGCACTGGAAAAATAGAAATCTTCCAGTTAACTTTTTCCAGGCTTTACTCCTAGACTTGCTAAACCTAATGTGAGCAAAAGCAGTAGGTCTAATCTAATGTAAGATCCTTGTCAATCTAAATCCCTAACCATAATCTGCTACAGACAGGGTTCACTTGTAGAACAGATTTAGGAAGATAGCATAAATCATCAAGGGATGGAATGTAATCTGGCAGCTTCTAAAAAGTGGAAAAAGATAGTTTGCTTGGAAATTGCTTTCTTTTTAACTTTTTTCTTCAATTGATTTCAAGTTTATTTGTTGTACCAGAGCTAAGCACCCAGAGTGAGAAATCTGGGTTTAGATTTCTAAGTTATAAAACCAAATGCACTGTAAAAGTTGCATAGTGAATGTTGGCAGATAAAGACCTACATGGTCCATCCAGTCTACTCAACAAGGTGGTCAGAATTTAATCTGAAATTCTGCACAGGTTCCACTTCATTATAACTAACAATTGGTATAACTAACCTCTATCTCTCCCTGCCAATTTTGGGGCACAGACCATAGAAATTGGTACTATTTCCCAACAACTGGAGTTGCCATCAAAACCCAGTCCAGCCTTGATCCTGATCTGTTTATGCCATTTATGGGACCCATACCATAGAAATCTGCCCAGCGTTGGTCTAACTTCCTAACCTCTGAATTTGCTGTCAAAGCTCACTCCAGTTATGAGATCATTTAAATATAACTTTAATTGGATTCCATTCTTCTTCTATATTGTGATCCTTTGCATTTATTCTACTCATTCTTGAATTCCATCACAATTTTCATCTTCATAACTTCCTGAGGCAGGGCATTCCAGGTATCCACTACCCTTTCTGTGAAAAACTATTTTCTGATATTGCTCCTAAGTCTTCCACCCTACAACCTAGTTCTATCACTTCCCTGTCTCAGAAAAAGATTGATTTGCATACTAATACCTTTTAAGTATTTAAATTTCTGCATCATATCTCCCCTATCACTTCTTTCCTCTAGGGCAGGGTTGCCCACACTTTTTGGGCTTGTGAGCTACTTTTAAAATGATCAAGTTAAAATGATCTACCAACAATAAAATTTAAAAAAACACAAGGCACACTGTACGCAGATAAAATGTTAATTATTTATATTCCGGGGTTTTTTCAAAGAGGTCAAGGCAGTTGACTTTATGCAATGTCATCTCACTAACAACTATACAAAAATAGACAAATATACCCCCTCCATTTTTACTAAACCGCGATAGTGTTTTTTATTGCAGGGAGTGGCGCTGAATGCCCCATGCTGCTCTCGATGCTCATAGGCTCCCTGCGCTAAAAACCACTATTGTGGTTTAGTAAAAGGGGGCCATAGTACAAAATATAGACAGCAGATATAAATTCTCAAATCGGGCACAATTGATCACTAAATTGAAAATAAAATCATTTTTTCTACCTTTGTTGTCTGATGATTTCATAAGTCTTTGGTTGCACTTTCTTCTTTTGACTGTGCATCCAATATTTCTTCCCTTCTTTCAGCTTCATGTGTGCTTCCTCTCCTCCAGACCTCATTCCCTCCCACAACTTTTTCTTCCTCTCTCCCTGCCCCCTTCTTTCTTTCTGTCTGACATTCTTTCTGTCTCCCGGCCCCCCCTTTCTTTCTGTCTGTCTTTCTCTCTCCATGCCCCTTTCTTTCTTTCTGTCTCCCTGCCTGCCCCCTTTCTTTCTTTCTCCCTGCCCCTCTGCCATCGGGGAACAGGCCCCTAAGCCACCGCTACCGAGTTCTGAGCTCTCCCTGCTTCCTGACGCCGTAAACAGGACAGTAGAAGCCTTCCTCCCCCCGATGTCAATTCTGGCCCGGAACTTCCTCTCTGACGTCAGAATTGATGTCGGGGAGGGGGGAAGGCTGGTGGTCCCGGCGCTTCTACTGTCCTGTTTACGGTGTCGGGAAGCAGGTAGAATGCGAAGGCAACACAAGTCTATCACTGAGCCCGGGATGGGCTCTGCGATCGACTCATGTTGCCTTCGCGATCTACTGGTCGATCGCGATTGATCTTATGGGCACCCCTGCTCTAGGGTATACATATTGAGGTCAAGTCTCTTCTCATACCTCTTTTGGCACAAGCTCCATATCATTTTTGTCACCTTCCTCTGATGTCCTTAAAAAGATATAGCCTCCAAAATTGAACACAAAACTCCAAATGAAACCTCAACAATAACTTGTACAAAGGCATTCCCACCTCCTTTCTTAAGAACTTAAGAGCATAACATAAGAATAGCTATACTGGGTCAAACCAATGTTCCATCTAGCCAAGTATCCTGTTTCCAACAATGGCCAATCCAGGTCAGAAGTACCTTTAAGAAACCCAAACAGTAGCAACATTCCATGCTACTAATCCCAAGGCAAGCAGTGGTTATGCCTCTTTGTATATAGCCTAGAATCCTGCTGGCTAATGCCACTGTCTGTCTTGTCACATTTTATTGCCTTAGGATCCTTTGATACTATCACCCCAAGGAACCTCTCCCAGTCTTTGCTTATCAGCCTTTCACCTTCTAACAAATATAACTCTTTTTTGTTTGTACAACTGTATGCATCACTCTACACTTCTAATCTTTTTAGATCATTTCTCATATTGTCTACTCCCTCCAGGATGTCCACTCTGTTACAAATCTTCATGTTGTCTGCAAAAGGCAAACTTTCTCTTCTAACCCTTCAGCAGTGTCACTCACAAATATATAGAACAGAATCGGCTCCAATACTGATCATTGGGGCACTCTTTTACTCACCCTTCTTTCCTTCACGTGAATTTCACTGTCAATCAATTAGTTCACCACTTTGTATCCTAAGTTCAGCCTGTTTAATTTGTTCACAAGCCTCCTTTGAAGAACTCTCTCAAAGACATTGCTGAAGGCCAAGTAGACCACATCTAACTTGGGCTCTCAATCCAGATCTCTGGTCACCCAGGTAAAGAAATCGATCAAATTTGTTTGGAGATGATTTTCCTTTGGGTAAAACCATATTGCCTTGGATCTTGTAAGCCACTGGATTCCAGGAATTTTACTATCCTTTCCTTCAGCTGTACCTTCATTACTTTCCCTACCACAAAAGTATAGTTTCCCACTTCTCTGTTGCCATTTTTGTGGGGAGGCACCACAACCACCCTTCTCTAGTCCCATGGAATCTTCCCTGTCTCTAAGGATCTTTTATACAAATCTTTAAGAGGACAACACCAGAACCTCTTTGAACAGACTGGATGGGTCATTTGGCCTTTATCTGCCATCATGTTTCAATGTACTTGAATGTATTCATTTGGCCCCACTTGCTTGCCACATCAAATGGGTCACATAGCCTAAACTCCATTACCCAAAACACATGATGCAGACTTATCCATAACATCCAGCTACAGACCAATTGCAGGAATCCCTCTACTAACAAAACAGCTTGAAACCCTAGTTTGTAAACAACTCAGTGTTTATCTTGATAAACACTCCTGTCTTCACCCAACACAATATAGATTCATCACAACACAGTACTATTACTTCTTACATTAACAACCAACACCATGCAAATTCTATGCAAAGGACAACGAGCAATATTACTTCAATTCGACATCTTGTCAGCCTTCAACTCCATAGACCATGACTTACTACTGACAAGATTTAACAAAATCGGAATAGGAAGCCCAGTTCTAGATTGGTTCAACTCATTCCTGACAAACAGAATACATAGTGTGGAAAGACGAAAACCTTCTCCCAAAGCTGGAAATCATTCTGTGGTGTCCCACAAGGTTCCCCACTATCCCTAATCTTATTCAACTTATTTATGAGTTCACTTGTAAATATCAAGTTCAAAAATGGAGAGCAACTGCTGACCTATGCAGATGATATCTTCCTACTCATACAGTTAGATCCAATTGCCTCGAATATTTCAGAAGAAAATCTCAAATGGAATAAACAAAATCTCCACCTGGGCCACCAACAGCAAACTCAAGTTGAATATATCTAAAACTAAATTACTTTGATTTCCTACCACCCAACAAACTGTCCCTAACTCCATAAATCTACCATCCGGAACCAACCTCAAAATGCTCAAAACATCCAAAGTAGTTGGAGCTATCCTTGACTCCACTCTTTCTTATACTTCACAAATCTCTAACCTATGGGGGGAAAAACCCTTCTACAGCATGAAACAACTGAGACTTATCAGACCTCTCTTTTACGAACACCACTTTGCTATCTTAGTTCAAATGCTCATTCTATCAAAACTAGAGGCCTAAGCTCCAAACTACTACACAGATTACAGCTGATTCAAAATATAATAATAAAAATTATCTTCAGGCTAATTATCTTCAGGCTCAAGAAATTCGATGCTGTTTCGGATTGCTACCACAAACTATGACTTCCAGAATATCTTTCCAAAATATCCTACATCATGTTTCACATATGTCACGCAAACTTATCGAAGGTGTTAACTCTAATGCTCTCAGAGCTTCACATCAACCAGAATATTCAATACCTCGTAGATGATCCTCCCCTCACCCGAGGAATCAAATCCAAATGTATTTTCAACTCATTGTTCATTTACGTTGCCTCTGGAATACTCTACCACCAGGCACAAGAAAAGAATCCTGGTACCTAAAATTCAGAAGAAAACTGAAAACATTTCTATACCAAAATACGTCAGGACCAATCCGCACAACAACATCCTCATACTATGCAACTGCCTATATTGAATAACTGTCATTACTGTAAATATCATATTATATTGAATAACTCACTGTATAGTATATCTTGCATAACTCTATAGAGCAGAGTTTGTCAAAGTCCCTCCTCGAGGGTCGTAATCCAGTCGGGTTTTCACGATTTCCCCAATGAATAAGCATGAGATCTATTTGCATGCACTGCTTTCATTGTATGCTAATAGAGCTAATGCATATTCATTGGGGAAATTCTGAAAATCCGACTGGATTGCAGCCCTCAAGGACCAACTTTGACACCTGTGCTATAGAGTATGTAATTGTTAACACTGGCTGAAAAGAACAAGACCACTTTTTATTATATGAGCATTCTTGTATTGTTCAGCAGTCTTTAACCGATCACTGTAAACTTTCCATGTTCTACATGGGCGCTTACGTTGTACATTGCCTTGAACCGTTGTAGGCATAGTGCAATCCATAAGTTAAAGATTAGATTAGATTACCCATTTTCGGTTTTTCCAAATATTCATAAACATATATTGTCTGTGAACTGTACAATACCTACTGCTCTCCTATATATGCCTTTAACAGCTGACAGATTCTTCTCCATTATTTTCTTCCATGAGCACAGAACAGAAATATTTGTTTTGTATATATCTTTTCCTCATTACTTTTTGCATATCATTTCTCAACCATTTTCAGTCTCACAAAATCCATTTCTAGCCTTCCTCTTTCTCCCTGAAAAAAAATCTTGTCATTTCTTTTTGCTTTTGCCAGCTATATTTCTTTCTCCACTTCTTTGAGTTTTATGCTTTTCTTTCTGCATTCCTCTGTAACTCATAAATGCCACTTGCTTTGCTTTTATTCCTTCAGAAATTTGTTTGATGACCTCTTGCTTTTCCTTTCCTTACATAAAGATCCATCACTATTTTTATAGCTTTGTTCAGCATAGACCACTGACTTTCCACTTCTCATATCCTCCCTCCTCAGGCATATTTGACATCCAGAACTTTAAGTTTTATGTGTCTGCATTCCCCTTTATCTCCTATGCTGAGTTGCCCAGATTCACAAGGGGGTGCAGTGGGAATAAACCCAGTTCCCCTGGATTTCAGGCCACTGCACTAACCATTAGGTTACTCCTCCATTGTCCAAGTTCAAAATCATCAGGGGATTTGAATCCCAGCTTCCCTAGGCTCTTCTTTCATGCAAAACATTACTTAGTGGCCAGATTCGGAATGTATGTACTGTATAGCTGGCTCAGAAGCAACTATGGGCCATGTCCTCTGGCCAAGGACTGTCCTTATAATATTTGAGCTAAATGGAAAGGAAGAGAGAGTCAAAATTGGGAGAAAATTAAAGACTAAGGGGGGGGGGAGAATTCATCAATGTGTGCTACTGTTAAGATGTGTTATTTTACCACAAGTTGTGCTATTTTAGCACAAGATCTCATTGGATAAAATGGGCCCCTGTGCTGAAATAGCATGACTTGTGATAAAATAACACATCTTAACAGTAGCACACTTTGATGAAGTCCCCTTAAATGTGAATAAATGCTTATTCAGCAAAGAATCCTTTTAATAATATAGGATGTAACAGCTTCATTTGCCAATGCACAAAGATTTAAATATAACACTTTCAATCGTGCCCACCATATGACTGGCAAACCAATGCAAGGCTATCAGAGAGGGTATAATATGTTCAAAATGAAGCAAACAGCAATAATTGGGCTGCAGAGTTTTGAACACACTTACGAATGTTGCATTTATACCATAGTGCATAGACCTACCTCACTTAAGGGCTTCTCATAAATATCTTCCTGCCACTGAGGCACTTTTGCTTGCATAGCATCTCGTTGTAGTGCCTCCAGCACCTTCTTTGGAGTGACAAAACCATACTGTGCTTCCAGCAAAGCCAAATCAATTTTCTCAGCCTTTAAGATGGAGATGACTTCATCTCGAGCCTGCAAGAGCATAGGTTATTCTAGTAACACCAGGCGGATGTGTTAACAAGTTGAACAAGTGGGATCTTCAACAGGACAGAGATGGGAGATAATTTAAAATAATAAAATGTATTATGGTTTTAAAATAAATCATAATTTCTGTAACTCGCATATCAACTCAAACGGCAAACTTCAGTAAATACCATTGACCATAAACCTCAGGAAAATGGAATAGAAAGGAAGAGCGGAAGCCCTTCTTGTTGCTTGGTGAACAGTGTTAGGTATATTTCTGAGGACCTCTGCCTGATTAATTTTCTAGCCATTTCAGAGCTCTTTGCATTATAAAGATTTATTTAATAGTTTATTTTTTTATTAAAAAAAAATTTCCAGAAATAGGTTTTTATAATGGTAACAATGTTATACGAGATTCAATTGTTTCGTGCTATTAATATTATAATATGTTGATACATAAGATTTGCTGAAGGCCTTCACTCAGGGCTTTCCAAACCAGTCATGTGGACCCCAGTCAGTTAGAGTTTCAGGATACTCACAATGAAGATAAATGAAATACATTTGCATATATTATGTCTTCAGTGTATGCAAATCTATTTCATGCATATTCATTCTGGGTTTTCTAAAACTTATCAAGACAGGTATGGAAGCCACTACCTTAATGTCATCCAATAGCATACTAAGGAGGTAATTCTATTACTGAGTGTCTGCTAGGAGCCTATTCTAGAAAGGAAAATAGGTGCCTCCAGACAAAACCATGGACTGCCGGCAAACGCTTGGGGATTTTCAGCTAATTGTAAGCAAAGCAGAATATTCAGATTCTAACCAATCTGATTGGCTGCACTAAATATGCAACATAAGATTCTGTTTCAAAGAAAGACATTGTGGATTTTTAAAATTTTGATTCCAAAATATATTGTGGATGATGTGAGAAATATCAAATCTTATGATTCTTAGAACACACATGTTTTCAAATCTCTCTGCCTCAAGTTGTACATCACTTAACCCGCTATTGCTTCAGATACAAACTTAGGTGCTCTTTTATTAAAGCTTATTGTGTGCTAACAAATTAGCAAGCACTAACCCCCCCCCCCCTTTTACAAAACCGCACCAACGTTTTTAACCCTGGCTGTAGCGCAGGGGTGCCCAACGCGTCGATCGCGATAGACCGGTAGCTCAGGAAGGCAACGTGAGTCGATCGCAGAGCCCATCCCGGGCTCTGTGATAGACTCGTGTTGCCGTCCCGATCTACCGGGCCTATCAGCCTTCCTCTCCCCGACGTCAAAGACGCCGACGCTGGGCATTAGGCTGTTTTTGTCATTTCGGGGGTGGGGGTGGGGGGGGGGGCGTGGTGGCGTGACGGCGGCAGCAGCAACAGCCTGAAAAAGAAATCATCCTGGCCCGGGTCGGTGTCATACTCCGGAACTTCTACCTCTTCCAGCAGCCCTCTCCCATCTACCTGCTTCCGGCCACACCCCCTACTCCGCGGCTCTCTTCGGCAACTCAGCAGCAGCGATCGACACAAGCTTCTGACGTCGGGGCCTACCCTCTGCGAGTCCCGCTTGTTTCAACTTCCTTTTTCCACAAAGGCGGGACTTGTAGAGAGAAGGCCTCGATATCGGCAGCTTGTCTTGATCACCGCTGCTGACGAGTTGCTTAAGAGAGCCGCGGAGCAGGGGGGTTTTGCCAGGTGCAGGTAGAAGGGAGAGGGCCAGATGCAGGACTCGTGGGTGAGGGAGCAGAAGAGAGAGAGAATGAGAGAGGGGAGGGAAACAAAAGGAAATATTTCATACTGGGCTGGGCCGGAATGTAGGGAGGGTGGAAAGATTCTGGCTATAGGGTGCATTAACAAAGGAAAAGGGGCGAAAGCTGAAAATGGAGATAGTGACACAAAGAAGAGAAAGGGTAAGCAGGACCTACTGAATAAGGATAGAGATACAGAGGGGACATGAAGAGGAGGTGAAATAGAGACATAGAACTAATGCTGAAAAAGTGTGTGGGGGGGGGAGATAAAGACATTGAAAGGGCAAATGGTGAACATGGGGTAAAGACAAGGACAGAGACAAATGAAGATTCTGAAAAAGTGGTGAGATAGGGATATAGGTGAGATGGACACAAAGAAGGGTGATGCTGGAAAATAGGTGGAATGGTAATTCTGACAGACACAGAAGGGAAATGCTGGATCAAGGAGAGATGGGGCTCAGGCTGGATGGAATGAGGAGAAATGCCTTGTTGGCCCGGAACTTCCTCTCCTACGTCAGAATTGACGTCGGGGAGCGGAATGCTGGTCAGCGCGACGCTTCTGCAGGGAAAGCTTGGGACGGCGGTGGCTTGGGGGCTGTTCCCCGATGGCGGTGGCAGCAAACCGAGTGGCTTGGGGGAGGGCACGGAGAAAGAAAGAAAGGGGGCAGACAGGGAGACAGAAAGAAAAAGTTGGGGGAGAGAATGAGGTCTGGAGGAGAGGAAACATACAGGAGGCTGAAAGAAAGGAAGAAAGATTGGATGCACAGTCAGAAGAAGAAAGTGCAACCAGAGACTCATGAAATCACCAAACAGCAAAGGTAGGAAAAATTATTTTATTTTCAATTTAGTTTTCAAAATGTGTCGGTTTTGAGAATTTATATCTGCTGTCTATATTTTGCACTATGGCTCCCTTTTACTAAACCGCAATAGCATTTTATCCCAGGACAAGCAGGCATGATATTCTCACATGTGGGTGACGTCATCTACGGAGCCCCGATGCGGACAGCTTTTTCAAGCAAACTTGATTGAAGATTTTAAGTTTGCTCTGCTGCTCCACGCATGCGTGCCTTCCTGCTCCACTAGAGGGCGCATCTCCCCCTCGTGGTCTCCAGTTCAAATTTTTCCGCTGAACCTAGAAGTCGTGTATTTTTAGGCTCTGCCCCAACTGCCTTCTAGCACCACGATTTTTCTTGTTTTCTTGATTTATTCGCTGTGCGCATTTTTTCTGATTTTTATTTATCTGTTCCTGCTTCATTTTGACCGACCTGGAGGCTTCCGGGTAGCCGCGGCCGCGTGGCTACTTGGGCCGCAGCCAGTTTCGTTTTCTATGTCCCGGCCTTTGACCGGCTTTAAAAAGTGCACCCGGTGCGAGCGGCTTCTTTCCATCACAGACCCGCATTGACGGTGCATCCTCTGCCTGGGGGCCGCCCATCCAATCGACTCCTGCCCCCAGTGCGCTACTTTTCAGAACCGGGCCCTCCGTCGAAGAAAAGCCCACATGGCGGACCTTTTCACTGCCGACCAACCCACTACCTCGGCCTCAAGGTCGGCCCCGGCCTCGGCCTTGACCTCGGCCCCGAATACCTCGGCACCACCCCGAGACTCGACCCCGAAGACCTCGGGACAGCAAAAAGCCTCAGCTCCGGGTAAGTCTCCTCTTCCTTCTTCAGGTTCCGCACCAGCGAAGAAGCCAGCCTCGGGGACACCGGCGACACATGGTGGAAGCCCCATGCTTTCAGCCCCGGCGAAGCCTTCCAAGCCTTCTGGCTGTGCCTCCACCACACGGGAATACTCTGATACGAGGTCACCCCCGGTGGAGTACACCGAGGCATCGGACATGCCCTCGATGCTGTCCGTGCCCGTTTTCCAGGACCTGCTCTGGGTGATGATCTCGTCGGAGCTGTCCGCTGCGCTGGACCATCTACAACCGGCCCCGACCTCGACCTTGCGTGCGCCGGACCAGCCTGAGCCTCGCGTCGAGCCCCTCGGGGCAAAGTGCGCCAGCTTCGCCGCATTCCATCCTCGGATTCCTCGCCGAGGCGCCCGAAACGCTCTCCCTCCACGGACCGCTGCGGGGCAAAGCGTTGCGCTAAAACGACCGAAACCTCAAACCGCCGTACCTCTAAGAAGGCCCGGAGTTCGCCCACACTACGAGGCTGTTCACCGACGCCCCGTACAGGACCGCTGAAGGTGACTGAGTTATCACTCTCCAACGTTCACATCCTCCTAACTCCCCCTCGGACCGGGGCTCCGAGCCAAGGTCCCAGGCTTTCGCCGAAGGAGTCCGGGTCGAGGTCACCGATTCGACATCGATCGGTACCCCGTACCCCAGCATCGTCTCCGAGGGGCTCCTCGAGACGACGTAGGTCCTCGACCCCGGAACACTGCCACAGTGTTTCCCCGGTCTCAGAGCGCGGGTCGGAGCATGAACCTCGATACTCGTCCTTCTCCGCCCGACGGAGGTCTCGTTCACCGTCCCCACACGGGGCCCCGGGAACGTCCCGCCCCTCCTTCACTCGCTTTGTCCAGGACATGGGCCACGCTCTGGACTTAGACCTCCAGTCCGACTCAAGATACTCTAAAGAGTACCTGGCGGAGCTGGATTTGCCGTCACCGCCCAGAGAGTCCCTTCGCTTACCGCCCAATCCGGTACTCCAACAGGCTTTCTTCAGGAATCTGGAGACCCCCTATATGGTAACAGCTGTCCCCTCCAAAATGGAGTCCAAGTACCGTACAGTACCATACCCCGGGTTTGAGCAACCACAGCTCTCCCACCAGTCGCTGTTGGTAGAATCTTCCCTGAAAAAGGCTCACCCCTCCCGGGTCTCAGCGGCGGTCCCCCCAGGTCGAGAGGGTCGGACCCTTGACAAGTTCGGCAGAAGACTGTACCAGAACTCTATGATGGCCTCTAGGGTACAAAGTTACACTTTCACCTTCACGTCCTACTTGAAACATCTCATTGGACTGTTGGGAGCCTTTGCGACCGACCTGCCGGCCTCACGCCAAGGAGCCTTTAACCTGCTCCTGGAGATTTTCTCCAACCTACGCCTCCATTTATTTCACGCGGCCTATGATGGCTTCGAACTTTCAACCAGAGTGGCAGCCTTCGCTATCGCCATGCACCGCCTAGCCTGGTTACGCCTCATCGATATGGACCCCAACTTACAGGACCGGTTGGCTAACCTCCCCTGCGTGGGCAAAGAACTTTTTGATGACACTATCGAGGCAGCTACGAAACGCCTTTCGGAACACGAACGCTCTTTTGCCTCCCTCGTTCGGCAAAAGCCGAAACTGCCAGCGTCCAGGCCGTTCAGGGCCCCTCCACACCGCTACCCTCAAAAATCTACCCCTGCCTTCTCACGGCCTCCACCCCGACGCCCGCAAGCTCACCATCGGGCTCCGCCCAAGTCCCAGCCGCCTGCGACAGCCAAACCATCCCCGTCTTTTTGACGGGATAAGCGGATGGGGGCTGGCCCCCTCCGCCACAGCCCCTGGCCTCCTTCCCATCGGGGGACGCCTCAGAGCCTTCTACCCGCGCTGGGAACAAGTCACGTCGGATGCATGGGTCCTTGGCGTGATCTCATCAGGATACTCTCTCAACTTTCGGGAAAACCCTCCAGACAATCCTCCAAGGGTGTGCCCTCCCAACCAAACTCAGTTACCCCTCCTTCTCTCAGAAGCTCGAGAACTGCTTCGCCTACGGGCAGTGGAGGTGGTTCCCCCGACCAACGGGGGAAAGGGTTCTACTCCCGTTACTTCCTGGTACCGAAGAAGACGGGAGACCTGCGCCCAATTCTAGACTTGAGGCGACTCAACAAATTTCTGGTGCGGGAAAAGTTCCGGATGCTTTCCCTACCGATTCTCTACCCTCTCATCGACGAGGGAGATTGGCTCTGCTCCCTCAATCTGAAGGAAGCCTACACACATGTTCCAGTGCACCCCGCTCACCGCAAGTTCCTGCGCTTTCAGGTGGGGGACCTACACCTACAATACCAAGTCCTCCCCTTTGGCCTGGCGTCGTCACCCCGAGTCTTCACGAAGTGCCTCGTGGTGGTCGTAGCTGCCTTACGCTCTCAGGGCCTCCAGGTATTCCCCTACCTGGACGACTGGCTGATCAAAGCCCTGCCCAGGGAGGGGGTTATCTCAGCGACCCGACAGACTATTATTTACCTTCAAGGTCTGGGGTTCGAGGTAAACTTCTTAAAATCCCAGCTGCGCCCCTCTCAGTCCTTACAGTTCATCGGGGCCGTGCTGGATACGGTTCGCCTCCGCTCCTTCCTCCCCCCCTCCATGTCAAGAGGCGTTAATAAGTCTGAGTCGAAGGATTTCGCTGCTGACCTCCGTATCAGCTCGGCAGATGATGACTCTTCTGGGCCACATGGCCTCTACCGTCCACGTCATACCCTTCGCCTGCCTCCACCTGAGGACTCCCAAATGGACCCTGGCCTCCCAATGGCGTCAGGACCGGGACCCAATCGACCGTCCCGTGACAGTGACTCCTTCCTTGCAACGATTGCTCCTCTGGTGGGCCGACTCTTCAAATCTGTCCAAAGGTTTACTTTTTCTCGCCCCTCCACACAGCAAGGTACTCACCACGGATTCGTCGGAGTATGCTTGGGGAGCCCACCTGGATGGCCTACGCACTCAGGGGATGTGGTCAACAGAGGACTGCCTCTGCCACATCAACGTGCTGGAGCTTCGGGCCATCTATCTCGCTGCTGTGGCTTTTCAACATCTGCTCCATGACCGGGTGGTTCTCGTCCGAACCGACAACCAGGTAGCAATGTACTACGTAAACAAGCAAGGGGGGACGGGGTCTCGGGCCCTCTGTTAGGAAGCCCTGTGTCTCTGGAAGTGGGCAATCTCCAACAACATCTTCCTTCGAGCGGTGTACATACAAGGAGAGCGGAACTGTCTGGCAGACAGACTCAGCCGCCTCCTCCAGCCACACGAGTGGTCGCTGCACGCCCAAACCTTACGACAGGTGTTCGAGAAGTGGGGGACTCCTCAGATAGATCTGTTCACCTCCCCCCTCAACCACAAACTCCCTCAATTCTGCTCCCGGATGTACTCCCCGGACCGCCTCGAGGCCGACACCTTCCTCCTAGATTGGGAGGGAAGGTTTCTATACGCGTTTCCGCCTTTTCCTCTGATTCTGCGGACGCTGGTCCATCTCAAACCAGTGCGAGCCACTATGATCTTGATTGCTCCTCGGTGGCCATGCCAGCCTTGGTTTTCCCTTCTACTTCAACTCAGTACCAGAGATCCACTGCCTCTGCCTCTGTTTCCCTCTCTGCTATCGCAGAGCCAGGGTTCGCTGTTGCATCCAAATCTTCAGTCTCTTCATCTGAATGCTTGGTTTCTCTCCCCCTGACTTCTCTCCCTGTGTCGCAATCAGTCAAGGAAATACTGGAAGCCTCGAGGAAGGCCTCGACTAGAACCTGCTATTCCCAAAAGTGGACCAGATTCTCGTCCTGGTGCTCCTCACATGACCAGGACCCGGTGTCGGTCCCGGTCCCCTTGGTCCTGGAGTATTTGCTCCATCTTTCTCACTCCGGCCTGAAGACCAACTCCATTCGGGTACATCTTAGTGCAATTGCTGCCTTCCATCAACCCCTGGAAGGAAAAGCCCTTTCACTCCATCCCTTAGTTTCTCATTTCATGAAAGGTCTTTTGAATGTCCACCCTCCTCTCAAACCTCCCCCGGTGGTTTGGGACCTTAATGTGGTGCTGGCTCAACTCATGAAACCCCCATTTGAGCCGTTAGACAAATGCCATCTGAAATTCCTCACTTGGAAGGTGATCTTCCTACTCGCACTCACTTCCGCTCGGCGGGTTAGCGAGCTACAGGCTCTGGTGGCGGACCCACCTTTCACTGTATTCCATCACGACAAGGTGGTCCTACGCACTAACCCTAAGTTCTTGCCTAAAGTGGTGTCTGATTTTCATCTCAACCAGTCCATCGTCTTGCCAGTATTTTTCCCCAAGCCCCACTCTCACCCCGGAGAGACGGCGCTGCACACGCTTGACTGTAAGAGAGCGTTGGCCTTCTACCTCCAACGCACTCAGTCTCATCGGACAGTCCCACAATTGTTTTTGTCCTTCGACCCTAATCGGCTGGGTCGCCCAGTTTCCAAGCGCACCTTGTCCAACTGGTTGGCTGCTTGCATTTCTTTTTGCTACGCTCAGGCTGGTCTCGCGCTGCATGGTCGAGTAACGGGACATAAAGTCCGAGTGATGGCAACCTCCGTAGCTTTCCTCCGTTCCACACCCATTGAGGAAATCTGCAAGGCTGCCACGTGGTCTTCGGTTCATACTTTCACCTCCCACTACTGCCTGGATACATTGTCCAGGAGCGATGGCCGTTTTGGCCAATCGGTATTGCGTAATCTATTTGCTTAAATTGCCAACTTCCCTCCATCCCTTTTCAGTTAGCTTGGAGGTCACCCACATGTGAGAATATCATGCCTGCTTGTCCTGGGATAAAGCACAGTTACTTACCGTAACAGGTGTTATCCAGGGACAGCAGGCATATATTCTCACAACCCGCCCGCCTCACCGAGGTTGGCTTCTTTGCTGGTTAAGTGAACTGGAGACCACGAGGGGGAGATGCGCCCTCTAGTGGAGCAGGAAGGCACGCATGCGTGGAGAGCAGAGCAAACTTAAAATCTTCAATCAAGTTTGCTTGAAAAAGCTGTCCGCATCGGGGCTCCGTAGATGACGTCACCCACATGTGAGAATATATGCCTGCTGTCCCTGGATAACACCTGTTACAGTAAGTAACAGTACTTTTTAGCGCAGGGAGCCTATGAGCATTGAGAGCAGCACGAGGCATTCAGCGTAACTCCCTGTGCTAAAACCTACTATTGTGGTTTAGTAAAAAAGGAGGGGGTGTATTTGTCTATTTTTGTATTTTGTTACTGAGGTGGCATTGCATAGAGTCATCTGCCGTGACCTCTTTGAAAAAACCCGGAATATGAATAATTAACATTTTCTCTGCCTTTCAGTGTGCTTTGTGTTTTTTTTTTAATTTTATTGTTGGTAGATCATTTTGATTTAGTCATTATAAAAGTAGCTCGCAAGCCCTTAAAGTGTGGGCACCCCTGCTGTAGCGGTAACAGCTCTGACACTCATAGAATTCTATGAGTGTCGGAGTTGTTACTGCCATGGCCGGTGCTAAAAACCATGCTGTTTTTGTAAAAAGGGGGGTAAATGCTAAAAAGCTCATAGGTATTACCATGTGCTAATTCTGTTAGCATGCACTAAGCTTTATTAAAAGGGCCACTTAGTTTGTAAGCCCTCTTGATCAGGAAAATACTTAATGTACCTGAATGCAAATCACTTTGAACTACTAGTGAAAAGGCATAAGCGAAATCTAGAATCCAAATGTCTTGCATATAGAGCAGTCCCCACCCCCTCATTCCCTGTGCCTTATATTGCTGATGCAAGTATTGTGTCATAAAGTTTATTTCAAGCTTATTTAAAATTTTTATACCGCCCAATCAGCCTTCTAGGCAGTGTACAAATTCATAAAAACATAAAACATACTTTAGCTAAAATACAAGTTTAAGCTGACATTGCGTCACCAAACTGTAACTTTTAATAACTTTTGAAGACTTTTAAAAACAAAGACAAACAGGAACAAAAGGTAAAAAAGCAAGAACTACAATAGTCAAAGTAAAAGAGAACAATTAAGGAAAAAACAATAGGAGGGGCTACTACATGCCTGTTTTTAAACTCCTTGCATTGTTACAAAGTACAATCTTTGCACCAATCTTTAAAGAGAAAGTACAGTAGTACCTTGGATTACGAGTATAATCCGTTCCAGGAGCAGGCTCGTAATCCAAAATGCTCGTTTATCAAAGCGAGTTTCCCCATAGGAAATAATGGAAACTCGCTTTGATGCGTTCCCCCCCCCCGAGAACCGGCATTGCTCCCCTCGAAGGCCCCCCCTGCGATCCGACCCCCCCCTGCCTCGAACCGGCACCCCCCTGACACGATCCGACCCCCCCGACACGATTGGCACCCCCCCCCGACACGATCCAACATCCCCCCCCAACATAATTGGGCACCCCCCCGCCACTTCTTACCCTCATCTGGGCACTCTAGAAGATCGGACTCCTCGTCTGCTGGGCCTTGAGCATCTGAGCATGCTCAAGGCCCGGCACAGGAAGAAGATTTTCGGCCACAGGACATGCTGATGCCGGCGATGCCGATGCGGAGGGAAGTAAGAAGAGGGTTCGGGTGGGTTGGGGGATCTCAGGTAGCGGCGGGGGGTGCCCGATGGCGGCGGGGGGGGTGCCGGATTGTGGGGGGGAGAGTGCCCGTTCGCGGGGGGGGGCCTTAGGGGGGAGCAATGCCGGTTCTCGTGGGGGGGGGGGAAAGGTTTGGGGTGGTAACATATCAAAGCAAGTTTCCCTTACTTCCTATGGGGAAACTTGCTTTGATATACGAGCATTTTGGATTACGAGCATGCTCCTGGAACGGATTATGCTCGTAATCCAAGGTACCACTGTATATGTATACAGCTTAACTTTAACTCAAGTCCTCAAAGATAAAGATACCAAGATGTAGAATCAGCGAGAATGTATAATATGAAATTACAAAATAAACAACTAAAGACTAAAGATTGTATAGGCTGAGAAAGGTGATCAAACAATCAAAAAGTGCTCATATTCCCCCTCCTTTTTTCAGGGAAGCCATTGACAAGAAGGTTGTGAGTTGGGTAGGATCAAAGAATACATATTTTTGCATTTGATGCAATATCACACATTTACATGGGTGACGAAGAAAAAAGGTTGCCTCAAGAGCAATAACTCCTGGGTTTGACAACAAAAATTCATGTCGGCGTTTTTGTGTATCTCGTGACAGATCTTGGGTATCTTATACCCAAGAAATTCTTTCTGTTTATTTTTAAAGAAAAGTCTCAATAACCAATTCTTATCAGGTGCTAAAGCAACTGTTAGAAGAAGTGTTGCTGGTATTGCTACTTCCCGATCTGAAAGCTCCAAGACCGTAGAAATATTAAGCAATTGTTGATCATCTTCCTTTAATTTTTCTTCCCTTTTAATAGGTAAGTAATACACTTGAGTGAATGGCGGCAGTAGTTCCTCATTGATTTCTAAGACTTCTTTCAAGTAACATTTTAACATGTCTTTAGGAGTTACAGCCGCAACCCTGGGAAAATTAATTAATCTAAGATTGTTATTACGGGAAAAGTTTTCTAGAGACTCCAATTTTCTCCTTAAATTGATATTATCTCTCACCAGTGTTTCAGTAATTTGTTTAGAAACTTTCATTTCCTGGGAAGAATTCAATGTTGAGCTTTTTAAATCTTGCAAGTCAACTTTAATATTCTTAATTTCATTTTCTTGGATATAAATCTTATGCTCCAACTGAGACAGTTGGGGCTTAATTGATTTAGCTAGATCCGCTACAAAGTCCCAAATTGCCTCTAGAGTTATTTCTTGAGGTTTCTTTAATGTAGAAAGAGGTCCTTTAAGAGCAAAACTCTCACCAACCGGTGTCCCCTCCTGACTGTGGCTCTCCTGCTCATGGGCAGACCGCGGCGATGACAAATCCTCAGGTTCCAACGGAATCCCCTGTAAAGGCAGGAGATCCAACTCCATGCTCCCCTCTTTATTCCCAATGGCCTCTGGGGAGAGTCCCTCACCACCTTCCAATGGTTCCTCCACCCGCAGGGAGCTGACTATCTGAGGAGGAGGAGGAGGAGGAGGCACTCTGGCATCGGGGCTCAAGATGGTTTCCAGGCCCATGGAGAACGCCTCCATCTCGCCGCGGTGTGTCTCCTGCAGGCATGCCGACGCCCCTGTGACATCCTGCATTCGGCACAGAAGTTCATCTATGCTGCCGCGACTAAATGCAGTGAGGCTCCAAAGGCACTACGGCCCCTCCGCTTTGGCATTACTGCAGGTCAGTTGTTTAGTAGGAAAAGGACAATAGTAGACGAGCACTCAGCAGCGAAGCGCTCAGCCCAGCCGTCCATCCACCATCTTGGTCTCTGTCCATTGTATCACCAAACCCACTCACTTTTCACACACCCACCTTCCAAAAATGTCAAATGAAAAAAACTATATGACAACCTAATAGCCACCAAAGCAGATAAACTGGTCAGACAAATCACCATTCTGTTATCATCAACCACAGACTACAAAACCTTCAGGAAAGATATTAAAACCCTACTCTTCAAAAAATACATAAAACCTATCTAATACAACCAGTTCCTACCTAACCCCACCTACCCACTCTACATCCTTAATATACTCTAATTATGCTTCTAACTACCCAACTAATGCTAAAATGCCTCTATTTACCCAACACTTACCACCTTAAGATCTCGACAACTCTAGTAATTCTTACTACCCAACACTTATCACCTTAAGATCTCGATAACTCTTTGGTAATTCTTATGTAACTCTTATGTCATCTCTTATGCTATTCATGTAAACTTTTATGTAAACTCTGATAACTTATATAATTCGCCTTAAACCGCAAGGTATTGGCGGAATAGAAATCACTAATGTAATGTAATGTCTTATTTCCAGTTTGAAGTAAATCTTCACGATGTTGTAATTTGGAGCATTGGCAAATCTATGGGCCATGACAGGGGCTTGTTTTTCAAACTCCTCTGATGTGGTACATAATCTTTTAAACCTTAGAAATTGACTATAGGGAAGATTTCTCTTAAGTGGTTTCTGGTGAAAGCTTGAGTAGTTCAAATAATTATTTTTATCAGTAGGCTTTTTGTAAATGATAGTACGGAAACTATAACGGTCTTTAGAGATCATGATGTTGAGGAATGCAATATGGTGTTCATGAAATTCCATTTTGAACTTAAGATTGCAATCACATGTGTTGAGCCACTCCAGAAAGGAGTGTCATCTGCGGATATTGCCTTTCCATAAGATAAGTCTGACCTCATTCTGGACTGTAACAACTACAGACTGTAACAACTACAGAGCAATTGCATTAATTCCAAACGCCAGCAAAATATTGCTGAAAATAATACAACGAAGGCTCCAGTCATATGTTGAGCTGGTTTCAGAAAAGGTCAAAGAATGGTCTGAAATTTGGCAGCTAAAATTTAATGCTAAGAAATAAAAGGTCATGCATTTGGGCTGCAAAAACCTGAGGGAACAGTACATTTTAGGGGGTGAAGAACTTAAGTGCACAACAGAAGAGTGGGACTTGGGTGTAATTGTATGTATGATCTTAAGGTGACCAAACAGGTTGAAAAGGTGACAGCAAAAGCTAGAAGGATGCTAGGATGCGTTGGAAGAGTTGTGGCCAGTAGGAAACAGGAGATATTGATGCCCCTGTATAAGACTCTGGTGAGACCTCATTTAGAATATTGTGTACAATTCTGGAGGCCGCACTTTCAAAAACATAAAAAGGATGGAGTTGGTCCAGAGGAAGGCTACTAAAATGGTGCGTGGTCTTCATCATAAGGAGTATAGGGACAGACTTATGGGTCCTTTTACTAAGGTGCGTTAGCCGATTTAGCACACGCTAACTTTTTTAGTGCACGCTAATCGATTTAGCGTGGCTAAACGCTAACACATCTATTATAGTCTATGGATGCATTAGCGTTTAGCTGCGCTAAATCGATTAGCGCATGCTAAATCAGCTAGTGCACCTTAGTAAAATAGGGAGTTAAAGATCTCAATCTGTATATTTTGGAGGAAAGGCAGGAGAGGAGAGATTTGATAGAGACATTTAAATACCTATGTGATGTAAATGCGCATGAGTCGAGTCTCTCATTTCAAAGGAAGCTCTGGAATGAGAGGGCATAGCATGAAGTTAAGAGGTAATAGACTTAGGAGTAATATAAGTAAATACTTTTTTACAGAAAGGGTGGTAGATGCATGGAGCAATCTCCCAGAAGAGGTGGTGGAGACAGAGACTGTGTCTTAGAGAGAGGAAGAGATCATAGTTACTGTGGATGGGCAGACTAGATGGGCCATTTGACCTTTATCTGCCATCATGTTTCTATGATATTGGAGAAGAGCAAAGAATACCAAAAACCCCTCCCTATACCTTTGCTTCATCGACTACAGCAAAGCTTTTGATTATGTGGATCACAATAAACTATTGAGAGCTCTAGTACACATGAGAATACCGAAACACATAGCTCAGCTGACAGAGAGCCTATATGAAAATCAAGAAGCTGCAGTGAGAACTGAATTTGGTAACACTGATTGGCTTCCAATGAAATGTGGTGTCAAGCAAGGATACAACTTGTCACCTTATCTGTTCAACCTATATGGTGAAACCATCTTCAGAAAAGCAAATTTGGAAGTAGAGATTGTCTGTTTCAAATTTGGTGGCCGATATATAAACAACTTGCTCTATGCAGATGATACAGCGCTCATCACAAGCAGCAAAGAAGACATGCTGTATCTACTGAGAAAAGTCAAAGCTGAAAGTCGTAACATGGGATTAGAACTGAACATAAACAAAACGAAGATCATGAACACGGAAAATGATGAAGATTTTGAGCTTGAAGGCAACAGAATAGAAGCTGTAAAGGATTTCAATCTCCTGGGCTCTTTTGTAAACAAAGAAGCAACTAGCAGGGTGGAAATACTCCGCAGACTAGCACTTGGTTGCTCTTCAATGAAGGCTCTCGACAAAGTATTCAAGGGCAAGGAGGTAACACTCCAAACGAAGATCAGTCTTTCCCACACACTCATTTTCTCAGTTGTCAGTTATGGATGTGAAAGCTGAATGCTATGGAAATAAAACAGAAAAAAGATTGACTTATTTGAGTTTTAGGGCTGGAGAAGAATTTTAGGCATGCCATGGACCGCTGGGAGAATTAACAAATCGATTCTAGAAGAGATCAAACTTGCTATGTTACTTAAAGCCCAAATGATGACGTTACAACTGTCTTATTTTGGTCACACCATCAGAAGAGAGAGATCACTGGAGAAGGACATCATGTTTGGGAAGATCAAAGGAACCAGGCGAAGAGGGCGACCTGCAATCAGATGGCTAGACATGTTGAAAATAACCATGGAGATGATACTGGAGGACCTTTCTGGACTAGCACAAAACTGATTTCTTTTTAGATCTGCAATTCATCAAGTCACTAGGACTCAAGCACAAGTCAATGGCACCTAACAACAGCAAACTAAATGTATTTTCTATGTCTGGCTTAAACCTGTCTCCATAAAAGCTACTTTCATATGTTCTTTTAGCTGGATTAAGGCTGGACAATTTTCAGAAAGCCCATTTACATGGGTAAGATGGCTTTTGAAAATTACCCTCCTTGGCACTTAGATATATTTGTTCTAGACTTTGGGACAGTTTTCATGAAATTACCAAATTTGGAAATCTGTGGAGCCTTACAGGGTGGGTGTGCACCCCGATTCAAGGCTAGATTAACACATTATTGGGACTTGGCAAACATATATTTATGGGCTCCCTACCAGGATTTCCCCTTCCCCCCTCTCCCTGTTTTACTTCTTTTCTCAACCTTGCCTCTCTTCCTCTCCCCCCCCCCCCAACCTTTCACCTCTCTAGAAGTAGCAGGGAACATGCAGAACCTATCTGTGGACAAGGTGGCAGTAATACTTGGTGGGTGAGCACATGCCTCAAATGGAAAGGCTTAATGGTTAGAGCTGGAGAATTGTTTTATGTATTTATTCAATTTTCTATACTGTTCTCCCAGGGGATCTCAGAATGAATTTATTTAGGTACTCAAGCATTTTTCCCTGTCAGTCCCGGCAGGCTCACAATCTATCTAATGTACCTGGGGCAATGGGGGGATTAAGTGACTTACCCAGGGTCACAAGGAGCAGTGTTGATGCTGAGGCTGTAGCGTTATCCACTGTGCCACACCACCAGGTTACCCAGTTCCAGAAAGTAGATTCTGAACTAGTCTTCAATCCTATCCTGATGCATTATGGGACATGAAGCACTAATTTCACTTGGTAGTATCAGAGACTACAAATAGCAAATGGGGAGATGTTCATCCAATGGATTGTCCAAAAAGTCTCCCTCCTAGAGCTGGATAACTTGGCAGTTCTACAGCAGTGAGCCAAGAATCAAAAAAGTTCTACAAGCCATTTTCACCTTCCACTGCCTCTGATAGAAACTAGACAGTGTAATTGAGATATATGTTTACAAAGTTGTTTTTTAAAAATATATGTTTATTGAAAGCGGAAAGGGACCCAAAGGGCACAATACAAGGAAAGGTTGAAAATACAGAAACAGATTACAAAGTTTTATGTGTGAGAAAAGCTTCACAAATGAAAGCAGCAGCATAAAAATTGTCTTTCTTTGGTGTTTCTGAAAGGATATAGACAGACAGAGAGAAGGCAGTATTAAGAAAGTTTTCAAGGGAAATTGCGCAGTAAATAACTAGCTGGCTAAATTCCCCAGGCAGAAAACTTCCCTTCCTTTAGTATGCACACAGGTACATTTGTAGCAATGGATGTTAAAAGGGAAGCTCTGTTTTTATGACCCAGAAACATACACAAGTGCATGCACTCTCTCAGGCAGTGTCCCCCCCCCCCCCCTCCACACTATACATTAATTGCTACCAGTTCTTTAACTCAACCTGCAGCAAACCCTTCATACTTTTTGCCCTTCTTTTTATATTCCTTTTCCCTTCTCCACAGCTCTATCCTAAATCCCATACAGAGGGCTCAGCCCCTTCTTCCTCTGACTAGACTAGAGCCTCCCCATTGGCCTGATCCTATCACAGTCTATGCACTGAAATGGGAAAGATTAGAGAGCTATAAAGGGCTAAATTGTGAAAAAAAATCCAGATACTTTAGCTATCATTCTGACTTCAAGCATGGAAATGTACAAATTTGTAGAATCCCCCCCCCCCAATCCAGCCAATTTGCAATCCAAGGCTCCTCAGCACATCTGATAGGGCCCCACTAAACATTTGGGCCTGAGGCACATGCCGTACTCCGGCTCTACTCAGAGGGCAAATTTATAAAAAAAAATCTATCATATAATGAAAAATAGGCACCTCATTTCCCTTATAGAACACTAATATAACTAAGCACTGTAGATACATGCATATATATTAGGTTGAATATTTAGGACTGCCACAGAGCTGGTATAAATGCTTGTGCCTAGATTAGTTTTAAAAAAAGTGTGTTAATCATAACATTCTATAATTTAGTCACATAAGGGGACAACATATATTGCCTTTGTGTGGTTACAATCGAAGCAGATTATAGACTGTAAAACTGCACACCACCCAGATCTACACATGTATATGACCTCTTTGAAATTACATATCATATTTAGGTACCAGCTTATCGCCAGATTATTGACCTTTATGCACACATACATGGGTATATGCCAGTAGTCTGGTCATTTATGTGTCCCTTGTTCTCTTTTATAGAATTATCCTCCTCCAATTCCCTCCCCCCCATGCTGCTATTATATGCACATCTTCTCACAGAACTGATGAAATGCATTGGATGTGGACAGGACATACCATTAGCTTGTAGTAATGACAGGCCTATTAAACATGATTCATAGCCTAAATCACAGCTGACTGGAGATTCCCACACTTTTTTAAAATTCTATTTACATTGTAAATTAACAGCAAACAGCGTTTAAAAAAAGATAGTCAAACCAACCTGGAGTTCTCCTTCAAGCACACTAAGAAGGAACAGCAGATCATCTCGTGATAGGTCCTTTCCTTGCTCAGAATAAGTCCTTGTCCTTGACGTTTTTCCAGATTTGTGGCTTCTCAGAATGGTGTCGCTTTCTGCCACATACTCTTTATCCTTGGAGCACATTATTTTCCCAGTTTCAGGCTCTTCCATTTCAGTGCTGCTATGCTGGTGTCTTAGCCTTTGCTGTGTCTGCTTTGGCCTTGGTGAACTTTCTATGCTGTTGCTCCGGGAACGCATTTCTATATTCTGTGCAATGACAAAACGAAAAAATGAATAGACCAAACTAGTGCTGATATATGACCCAGACTAAAAAACATTCTTTTAAAATTAGAAAGAAGCCAGCCAGCCCTGTGGCATCTTTGACAGAAGTCGGATCAGAAACTTTGCTTAGAAATGTGAAGCTTAGGAATGCCATTTGAAGCAGCTGCCTAGTTTATTACTAAAAACATTATATTTCCTGGGTTTAAAAATTTTTGTATGAATTAATGTTCTTTTTTTGGTCTTTATTTCTATGTTGTTTTAATTTTAGCATCAACAGAGATAACTATTCTGCTGTGGTAAAAGTTGGACTTTTACAAAACAGGTAACCTGCAGTTGAGTGCTGTAGGTTATTAACTTCTGTGGTACATGAATAATGCAACTTGTGATTGACCTCACGAGCTGCCTTATTACCACCAGGAGCACTAGGCCACTAATCTGCAGCTCGATGCTCGCGGGCCACTTCTTAAAGGGGTCAAACATCAGAAGCCCAATCTCTCCCTTCCCTGTGAAACCCTCCCTTCACACACATACACCCCTCTAAAAGCCCCCTATTACTTTCCCAGCACTAGCTTTCAGCTAGTATTATTTTTCTTAGAAGTGCTCACAGTAAACTGGGTTATTCAATTTATATAATAATGAGGTGTTTTGCATGGATTTACATGCTTTGCATCTCATTATGTATCCTGCAGTAAGGCATTAATGTGCGTAATAGTAATATTATGCAGACTATTGTCATTTAACTTGTATTAAGGGGCAAATAACATACATTATGGCCATAATACCTTAATAGCTGCCCCTTAAGTTGAATGCAGCTTTTAAATTTAATTATGTAAGCATGCCATCTTCTTCCCACTGCTGGATTGGCTCTTAATGATTCAGATATACTGTATATATATCATTCTCTTTGCTGTAATTCTTCTGTAAAACTTAATGAATGAATTGTCTAGCTTACTAAATGATTTCTATGTATGGCAATGCATGATGACTGAACTTTATCATTTGCTACTTGTCTCTACTAGAATAATTCTATAAGGAACTGTGTATGGTGGTATTTTAGTCCTTTATGTGCCTAAGTGGCCTCTTATAGAGTATTGATGGCACATACTTTGCCAATGCAGTGTTCTCCCCAGAAATATTTTCCAGCCGGGTGGCATGAAAAAGTAGCCGGGTGGGGCGGGACGGGGAAATTTGGTGAGGAAAATTAAGGGCTCCTTTTACTAAGCTGCAATAGCGTTTTTAGCGTGTGCAGCTATGTAGCGCGCTACATAGCTAGAACTAACGCCAGCTCAATGCTGGTGTTAGCATCTAGCACGTGCGGCAATTCTGCGCGAGCTAAGCGCGCGGTAAAACCGCTATCGCAGCTTAGTAAAAGGAGCCCTAAATGTATACTATTTGTATTAGTTAATTATTATTAGTTATTTTCCAATGCTCAATATGACTACCTTTCTTAAGGTTTGACATTTGTTCCATAATTTTTTATTAAATTTAAGAAGTATCCAATTCTAGAAGTGAATAATTAGATATTTGCCCTCTTTCAAATGGTATAGAGCAGTGTCTCTCAAACTTTTTAAACTCCGGCACACTAAAGGGCTTTTTGTGGCACACTAAATGTAGCAAATGTTTTTCATGGCTGGAAAAAATTTCTGGGGAGAACACTGATGCCCTTAGTTTTCAAGGTCCAATCACGTCAAAGAATGATGCTTATCTGGGCAGTTGTATAATAAAAAGAATGGATAAGATAACATGAGAAGTGAAATTGTCATGAATCAGAGGGATACATACTAGAGAGTTGCGCGGGGACAGAAATCCCACCCGTCCCCACCTGTCCCCGCCAAAATCCCACCCGTCCCCACCCGTCCCCGTGAGGAATCCCTCCGTCCCCACCCGTCCCCGTGAGGAATCCCTCCGTCCCCACCCGTCCCCGCGAGGAATCCCCTCCGTCCCCACCCGTCCCCGCGAGGAATCCCCTCCGTCCCCGCAAGGAATCCCCTCCGTCACCACCCTTCCCTATAAACTTCAGAAATAGTTATTTTATTTAATTATGCTACTGAATTAAAGGCTCTGGTAGAGACCCATTTACAAATAAGCAAAGAGACTTTACTAATTTGGAAAAATTAATTGGGAAGAATACATACTTTGTAAATGGGTTTCTACCAGAACCTCTAATGTAAATATAAAATATAAATACTCAGCTGATGAGAACCCACAAACTGTCAGCTGAGGACTTCCTTTGCAGTTGGCCGGGGGTCCCTTTTGCCAAGCTTGGCAGGCAGCAGTAGCGTCCCTGAGTCACAGATGCTGGCACCTCAGTGGCTCATGGATGCTACCAGCGACTGCTGCGCTTGGTGGAGGGGAGTTCTGGCCATCTCTAGAGGAGGTCCTCTGCTGGCGGTGCTTGGGGATCCCCACCAGTCACAGCAAGGGTCAACAAGTACTTCAACACTGTAGAAATAAAACCAGAAATGCATTTCCTTTTCTTTTGAACACAATACAAAGACATCTGCCATATACATTTCCCAAAGCTAACATATTTTAGTCAATAAATTCCGTTTTTTACCTTTGTTGTCTGGAGACTTATTTTTCCATAAAGTTGGCCCAGTTTCTTTTTTCCGCTTTCTTTTTTCCGCTTTCCCATCTTCTGTAAATTCTTCTGTTGCTGTCCATTGGTTCCCCCTACCATGGTCCAGCATTTATCTCTTTCTCATCTTTCGTGCCTGCCCACCAGTCCCACGCCCAACATTTCTCCTTCTATCACCCCTTTCCAGCATTATGCCACATCTCTCCCTCCATTCCCTTCACCACTGTCCAATATTCCTCCCTCTTACATCCCTTTCAATCTGCCCCATTGTTCCCTTGCCACATTTCTCACTCTCATCTTTTTCTTCCCTATCATATTCTGTACCTTCCTCCCTACGACCAAAAATTCTCCTCTTTCTTCCATTTGCCGTGTGTACACAACCATCTCTCTTTCCCGCTCTTTGACACACCCACACCCAATTCTCCCTTTCTATTCCCTCCCCCACCTCAGCATCTCTTTCCCTCCTTTCCTCTCTCCCCAGTTCATGACTTCTGTGTCCAAAAATGCACTCCCTTCCAGCCTTCATTCGAGTCCAGATAACAGCAGGGGTTGGAGGCAGCCTGCAGCAAGCCATATGTAGCCGACCCAGAAGTCTTCCCCCGAAGTCAGAGCTGACATCAGAGGGAAGGCTTTGCATCAGTCTGGCGGCGGCTGAGGTGTCAGGTGGGAAGGGGTAGATACTGGATATAGGAGGTGAGAGGAGACAGACTAGATAGAAATGGGGAGGGATCAGACACACTGGATGAAAGGGGAAAGATAAGACAAACTGGAATGCCTGGGGAGAGAGAAAAAGACAGATGATGGATGGAAAGAAAAGGAGAGGGGAGGAAGACATTGAATGGAAAGGAGGAGAGGGGGAGGATACGGATGAAAGGGAGGAAAGAGAAAGATGGAGCAGACACTGAATAGAAGGGGGAGAAAGAGAAATGAAGCAGATGCTGGGCTGAAAGGGGGGAAAGATGGGCAGATGCTGGATGGAAGGGGGGGAGAAAGAAGGGTGGATGATGGATGGGATGACAGAGAAGGCAGAAAGGAGGAAGAGAGGAGACAGATCAGATGCTGGGCAGAAGCAGCAGACAGAGGGGCAGATGCTGGATGGAAAGAGGGGGAGGGGCAGATGCTGGATGGAAAGGGACCTAAGGTCAGCATCTGAATGGCCATGCAAGTCTGCATGGGTCCAAATGGTGCCACACACTGCTAGACCCCCCCCCCCAGTCCATTGTGCTTTCTAGAAGCCAGTATTGTGGTGCAGCCTGGTCCCTGCTAGGTTTTCTCCCCCTAGAATGGGACAGACTGTGCTTTTGCCGGCAGAGGCAGAGTGGTGAGCCTGCACGATGTCGCAAACTAGCCCCCCTCCCCACCCCACCCCACCCCACAAATGTCCTCCACCCAGAACAGGATCGAATCTGGGTTCCCAGTAGCTGAGCAGTGAGCCTACCGAGGTATCCCCTACCGAGAATGGATTCTCTCCAATTTTCTTAGTTCCTGTTTGGTGGTTAGTAGTTCTGAGTCAAACCATTCATTTGGTGGTCTATCTTTTTTATGTATGTTTGGTATGGGGCTATTTGGTCTAAAAGCCCTTTGCTGAAATTTTCCCATCTTGTTGGGAAGTCTTGAATTTCTTTGGTTGTGGGACATAGCTCATAGTGAGCCCAGAATTCGGTTGGGTTTATAGTACCACGACTGGTTATTGTTTTCGTGTTGTCGCTTTTGTGTTTTGGTTGTGTACTCTGTTTTTGCCAGCATAGGCTGAACTTGCCAATATAATGATCTGACCAGATGCATTTATCCCAGGACCCTGTGTTGTATTGTATTTTAGGGTCTATTGTTTCTTTGTGGGAGAAGGTGATTATGTCTAGTTTATGTCCTTTTTCATGAGTTATTTCTGCTTCTGGATTTGGAAAGTCGAGTGACATTAGGAAGTTGGCAATTTCGGTTACTTCTGGTTTTGTCTTTTGTTCTAGGTGTAGGAAATTCTACTTTACGGAGAAGGTGGTAGATGCCTAGAATGCTCTGTTGCCATGTCTGGGTGGCCAGTCCATCACAATGCTGGCCCCTCCCACATTCAAAAGGTCTTGTTCTGGGTGTTTGGGACTTGGACTAAATTTTGGTCGAGAATGTGGTATAAAGATAGATGACCTGGCGGTCTGGACGAATAATAGCCTGGACATCCAGATAGATGATTCTCAAAAAAATATATATTTTAGACATATTTTTCGAGAATGGACATTTTTCCACTGCTGACTTTGGGCGTCTAGTGCCATACATCCGAATTGGACTTAGACGTATCTTTTGATTATGCTCATGTTCCTTAAATCCAATGGTAGAGTGTTCCACAGTCAAGCACCTTCAATATAGAATAGAGGATCAAAATACATCTAATCTAATATGTTTAAATTAAAGAATATCTGAAAGCTCCTTGTCAGCTGATCATAAGTTCCATGTAGACCTATAAATTTGGACAGAAGATAACAGTAACTAATAGAGATTCATTGTCCTAAGACACAAAACCATGAGATAGACAGCCAGTACAAGTTCATCAAAACAGGCGTAATATGTTCAAAACTGGACACTCCTGCTACAAGGTGAGCAGAGACATTTTGAACAAGCCTCAAGGCTAGGAAGTCCTAGATGTAGAGAGTTAACAATAGTCCAAAAAAGGAGTGATCTAAAATTCTTCAAACACCTGATCAATGTCAGTTTCTAGAAAGCATTTTGGATTGTATCCTTTATCTTTAAACGAGAGAGAAGAATGCACAAAGATTTCCAAGATACCAACAGCCAAAATCAATAGGTATCATAATATCAACACAAACAGGAAGTATTCTTTCAGTCAAATTATTACATGACAAAAAATCAGCACTTGAGTCTAGGCAAGATTTAATTTAAGGCAATTAGCTTTCATCCTACTCTGCACTATCTGCAAACACATAACAAGGAAACACAAAAGATTATCAATAGAATCACTTGTAGGAAAATAGAATTGAATATCGTCTACATAAAGACGAGACTGCAGCCAAGACAAGTCTTGACAAATAGAAGTTAAATAGAATTGAATTTCACTTGCATAAATATGAGACTGCAGGCCAAGCCAAAACTTGACAAACAAAAGTCAAGCAGATAATGCTGACTCTTGGTATACACTAGCAGAGATGGACTTCTAGTCAGATTGCTCCCTGCCAACATGAACACAAAAACAGTGATTCAAGAAAAAATACAAGCCAATCCTATACTTTACCTTGCATACCTAAAGTATGTAAATGGTTTTGCAATGGACCATGGAAGATTTGAGTCATCCAGATTGGGACTTGCATAGTTCTGGTAGTATTTTAGAAAAGGGTTTGCTAAAGTAGAACCTTTTCAAAAACTCCTGCAGGAGTGCATCTGTATTTGCTGGCATGCACTGTGGGAGGAGCCATTTTATAAATATTCCCATTGAAAAAATGAACGGCCCAGTCCAAGCAGCTTTCACATGGAGTTGACAGCACTTACACGTGGAAGTGGCAAGTTCACACCTTCCATGTGTAAGTGCTGACACTTCCACCTGTACTGTAGGTGTGCCCCATTTTACCAACCTACATGGGTATGTGCTGCCAATTAATTAGTGAGGCTGCAATATTAATGTAGCTTCATTTCTGAGGTGGTCAAAATCTACATGGGATTATGTCTCCCTTAATCCCTCATGTAAATCTCTGGCAGAAACAAGCACTTTCCTAAAACCTATGCATGCTGTGGCGCAGGTGTAAAAGCCGACATGGAAATTTTCTCTGTATGCATGTGTTCTCTTTGTGAAACAAAGAATGCACATGTACATTTTAGTCCTATCCAAGCCCTGTCTAAACCATGCCCTCTTGAAATCTCTACATAGTATATAGATTTCCATGTGTAAATAGGAATTTTCTGAAACTGGCTTTTACATTATATATAAACACCAATCTGTTCACATAGAAATAGCAAATAGAACTTCTTTGATAACCTTTTAAATGTGTCTGCTGTTGTAAATCCTGAAGATCAGAGCTTGTCTCATATGTCTCTTTCTAAGCCTCTCTTTTTTCTTACTCTCTGCCCATTCAGCAGCTTCTGGTGGAATGTAGTGTTAGGGAATGACCTCATGTGCATTCACTGTGTTCGCTCCCATTCCTGCGCTTTGTCTGTCATCTTTCAGCATTAACTTTGTTACCATCCAGTTCCCATGACTGTGTTCTTTTTGCTTTAATTAAAAGTAGTTAATTATCTGCCATTGTTGAGAGTTCAGCTTTTCCATAAGGACAATCACATTGTGTATATATACTGTATGAATGAAGGTCGGTGAACAAACCTTTGGTAAATATCTTTCCATGTTGGGTAGAGCTACAATCACATCTTTGTTAAAACCTTTTCTTGTGATTTTTCTCCTCTTAGCATTCTTCTTTACATAGAAAGCCAAAACGTTGCAGTTTTTTCAAAGGAACTTCAGAAAAATTTACTAGCGGATTTAACGTATTATGTATCCATAGCCATGACATTTTCATGAACTCACATCTATGGGAATATATTAGAACTTTTATCTGCATATGGATCCTAGATGTATTACTACACAGAAAGAAGTTCCACTGAAAATTCAGCCCTAGTCTTATTAATATATTTTACATAATTTAGGGCTCCTTTTACGAAGGTGCACTAAGCGTTTTAGCGCACGCACCGGATTAGTGCGGTAGCCGAAAATCTACCGCCTGCTCAAAAGGAGGCGGTAGCGGCTAGTGCGCGCTATTCCACACGTTAAGGCCCTAGCGCAGCTTTGTAAAAGGAGCCCTTAGTCTTTCATGTTTTCATTTCTTATTTACTGGGATGGGAAAAGCCTCAGAATATTTCAAACCACACCACAGGCCTGAACTCATCGAATTGGCAGCTAGTAAACCTCACCAAATTTTCTTAAAATGACACAGGGACAGAATTTGTCCCCATCCCCGCAGTTAACCTAGGAAAACATCCCCATGTCCTTCTTTAAAGAGAGAGGGAAGAATCAGAGTATGAGTGGGCACAGCCTCTGACCCTCAAGCCTTGCTTTGAAGAATGCTGGTGTAGAAGGACTGAGATTGATAGACATTAAGAATGACACAGGATGGAGTCTCTGTATCAACTTCAGTTTTAATCTCAATAGGCTTCAGTCAGGCCAAGAAACAAAATGACACTTATCTACATCTCTATGCCTATACAATGTCCTCTTATCTTGAAGGCTCAGCTGTTACAATTCACATTGAAGACTCCACCAAAATTGATCACATTTTGCAGCACGTAGATTGCTGCATCACGGTTTCGAAAAGTAATCTTAAGTCACTCTCTGGATGTATTGGTGCTATTTGCATTTCCTCAGCATCAATAGGCCTAACCAAAGCCTACTGAAATTAAAATTGAAGTTAATACCGAGACTACCGGTAGATATGTAAAGAGTGATTTTTAAGCACATTTTAAGAAAATTGGGGGGCTTAATCTCTGGTTTCTCTTCAAATCAAATAAATCTTTCGCCTTTTTTAAGCTGCTGATTGAATGTGAACAAGCTTGTGGTATGGTATGAAGTATTCTGAGGCTTTTCCTACCCCAATAAATAAGACATGAAAGAGTGAAAAACTAAATTTTATAAAATATATTAATAGTATTAGGACTGCATTTTCAATGGAATTTCTTTGTGTAGCGTGTAGTTACCATTGATCCCATTTACTAAGTTGAGTAGGTTCCTAGATTTATTGAACAGTTTTCATTGAAAATATATAGTCTATTGAGGAAATCCATCAGTGGGTTTTAACTTATCAAGGCACAAAAATCCAGTTGTGGTGTTTGAGAATTATATTTGGTTCTGAGTAAGCTTGCTGCAGAATCCCTGTATCCCAGAACCACACATAAACTAATAGTCAATTAGGTGCTTGCAATCAGTCTTTGAAGTTAACAAGCACGTAATTAGCAGCAGTTAGCATGAACCTGCCCTATGCCCTATTCTATAAAAGGTGCACTTAAATTTCATAGAATGCAACTCAAAAGTTGACATGGCCATAGGAGGGATATGGGCGAGTAAGGATTGCTCCCTGAATTTAGGCAAGATAGTAACATAAGATGTTATAAAATGATGTCACACTCAGCTGCCATTAATTTTGATAGATGTAAGTGCTCGCAACCAAAGTTAGGGAGAACGAGAGGGCACTCTCTAAACTTGAAAGGGGATAGATTCCTACAAACGTACGGAAGTTCTTCTTCACCCAAAGAGTGGTAGAAAACTGGAACACTCTACCAGTGTCTATCATAGGGGAAAACACCCTCTAGGGATTCAAGACAAAGTTAGACAAGTTCCTGCTGAACCGGAACGTACTTAGGTAGGGCTAGTCTCAGTTAGGGCGCTGGTCTTTGACCAGAGGGCCGCCGCGTGAGCGGACTGCTGGGCACGATGGACCACTGGCCTGACCCAGCAGAGTACCCTTTACAGCATGGAATATAACAGCGCTTAACTTTGTGCTCCATTTATTGAATCTGCCCCCAAACCATTATTATTTATTTATGGGGATTTATTAACCTCCTTTTCATGAAGAGATTCACCCAAAGCAGTTTTCGAGGGGGGTGCTGAAAAGTTCTCAGAGCAACCAACTTCCTAAATATGACGTTATTTTGCCACTGTAGCTGAAAAAAGTGTTGTTTTAGCCTATTTCATTAGAGTCTGCAAATTGGCACTTTGCAAAACCGAAATAGCATTCTTTTCAGCTACAGTGGCAAAACAACATCAGATTTAGGAAGCTGGTTGGAACAAGAACTTTTTAGCAACATTGAATAGTAATCGGGCACGCTTAAGTAGATTCCCCATCTGTCCCAGCATGCTTACAATCTAACTGTGGTACCTGGGTCAATGGAGGATTAAGTGATTTGCCCAAAGTCACAGGGGGCAGGCTGGGATCAAACTCACAATCTCAGCTGAGGTAGCAGCTCTAAGCACTAGGCCACTCCTCCTCGAAACCTAGAGTGGTCACAAATATCCACTGAAGAGTATCAGCACTGCCTCTTTTTTGCATGAAGGATGCAGATCAGTATTAGAGAATGACACGGGGAAAAAATCTGTCCCCGTCACCGCCCCGTCACCGGCCCACCATCCTCTGCACCGCCCCGTCACCGCCGTTTTCTTCACCGCCCCGTCACCGTCACCGCCATCCCTTTCACCGCCCCGTCACCGCCACTGCCATCCCATTCACCGCCCCGTCACCGTCCCCGCTGCATCCATTTTCCGTTTTCATCCCCTTGGCCCAGAATCCTTTTCCCTTTCACTCCCTCCTTACAGTTTGAGCCGGGAACACGGGTGATCGCACGGTCCTCGCAGCCCCCACCCGCCTGCCCAATCGATCGTACTGATTAGCCAGCTCTCTCCCTTCTCCTCACCTTAGTTTGCAGGCTTTCTTTTTCAGCGACCTGCACGCTTTCCCAAAGAGCCGCACACGCGCGGCTGCTCAGTGTTCAATCTTCTGCTCTGCTGCATCTTCCTGTTTCCGGTTGCGTCAGAGCAGAAGATCGAAACTGAGCAGCGGCGGGTGCGTGGCTCTCTGATAGCGTGCGGGTCGCCGAAAAAGAAAATCTACAAACTAAGGTGAGGAGAAGGGAGAGAGCTGGCTAAACACTAGAATCGATTGGGCAGGCGGGTGTGAGCTGCGGGGACCGCGCGATCCTTCATGCCTCACTGCGGGGACAAGACCCATTCACCGCCCCGCGGGCGGTGAATGGCCTTGTCCCCGTCGCCGCAGCGACTGCTAGTTTTCTTCCCCGTTTTCGGCGGGTGACCCGCGGCTAAAATGCGGTGGCCGCGGGTAAACCGCCACCGTGTCATTCTCTAATCAGTATTTTGAATGGTTAGGATTTTTTTTCCCCCAGCTGGACTTTATGAAAGGACAGATATTCCAATAAAAAGACAAAGCCCAGAGTGAAAGCTGGAAGTGTAAAAGCAGCCTCATAAAGTAAAATTTGCCATTTGAGAGTTCAGCTTCCAGGTTTGATAGGTCATTATGTTCATAATTATTTATGGCCAGCAGCCATTCTCAGCTTAGAACCATGAATCCTGTGGGGAGTGCCCTGAGGTCCTCTGACATCACTATGGAAAATGCAGTAAATCTCCATTTGAAGACATGCTGTACAATAGGAGGTTTCTAGTGGTAGAGTTAAATTGCCTCCATGGGGATAGAGTAAGCAGATTGGATAGCTGTAGACAAGAGCACAAAATTTGCCTTTGTCTAATGTTCTCTTTCTTTTGAGAAACACATTTCTGAGTTGGACAATTGACCTCAAAATTCCTTTAATTAAGCCGCATTGCTGTATTGTTGTTGCTATTAAGAGTTTTATAGGGAGCTGTGAGCTTTTGTCTTTCTTTGCTACTTCTTTACAGCATATTCTTTTTTTTTGCGCAAAAAAACCCCACACAATTTTAGCCTGACAGTTTTCTCCAGTTCTTTTGGGTTTCCAGCTCAATCAGAACCAGGGCTGGAATCTGACTATGAGCCCTCATTTCTAACTACCTAGGGATTGTCCCCCCATTAGATATCATTTCTCCGCGCCCCCCCCCCCAATACTTAGGGCTCCTTTTACGAAGGTGCGCTAGTGGTATTAGCGCAAGCACCGGATTAGCGCGCTCTAGCTGAAAATCTACCGCCTGCTCAAAAGGAGGCGGTAGCGGCTAGCGCGTGTGGCAATTTAGCGCACGCTATTCCTCGCGTTTAGGCCCTAGCGTGGCTTTGTAAAAGGAGCCCTTAGTCTGGACATTGCAGTGACAGTCCAGGGCCAAGGACCAATGCATTAGAACTTTTTCCAGAGCCCTGCAATCCTGGGTCATGAATCTGGCCACCTGGTATAACCTTTAAGAAATGAGCTCATTTCCTTGCCCCCTTGTACTGTGGAAGCTACCTCCACTGCATTCTTAGTCAGTTTGGGGAGGGGAAGACCTGGTTAGGGGATTAACCTTCTATCCTCCATCTGAGCCAAAAAAGATTTTCAACAAGAAGTCCTTTCAGTTTCCACTATAGTCCTCTTTCATGAGGGGAAATAAAAAATGTGTTTTTTCTTTCTTTGCTGTAATTCAAGCTTTTAGCATTTGTTGAGGAGGAAGAGATTTGAATTTAATTCATACCTCATTAGTAGCGAGTTACATTTTGAATAGTAGATATTTTTGTCTCTCAGGGACACACAATCTAACTTTGTTCCTGAAGCAATGGAAAGTTAAATGATTTGCCTACGTTCATAAGAAGCAGCAGTGGGATTTGAATTCTGGCTTCCCTGGTTCTTAATTTACTGCTGTAGCCATGAGGCTATGCCTCCATTTCGGTGCTCTGTTTATATAGATTTATTCTTGCCAGATAAAGGGCTTTGCTAAACTTGTTTCATATACAGTTATTTATTTATTTTTATTCTACAGTATTTCATCCATTTATACGTATATCACCTTCCCCACCTCTAATGCCCAAAATGGTATAAACGGCAAAATATAACATTTTCAGTAAAGAGATAATAATAATAACTTTATTCTTGTATACCGCCAACAATCTTGCGACTTCTAGGCGGTTCACAACGAAGAGAAACTGTACAGACAGCGACTTACAGAGTATAGCTGAGAACATCTGATAGTAACAACAGTGATAATAATAGCAACAGTTTATATACTGCAGGACCGTGAAGTTCCGTGTGATTTACAATGAATTAGAGAAATTCCATAAATTGAATGGAGCAATCATAGTTAGAGATCAGAGGTTAACAGTTTACGAGATCAGATCTGGGTGGGATTATGAAGGGGGCTATTGTCCTGAATCGTTACCTAGGTATTTCGAGAACAGGAATGTTTTTAGGTGTTTTCTAAATTCACCATAGTTGTTTGTGTGTGTAATTAGTTTTTCTAAGTCTTTGCCCCATAAGGCTGCTTGATACAATAGAAGTTGTTGATGGTATCTCTTATATTTGCATCCTCTAGCCGGTGGGGAAACGAATTTCAGGTGTGTTCTTCTCTCATGTCTGTTGGTTGAGAATGAGAAGAGGTCTGTTATGTATTTAGGGGCTAGGCCAGATAATACCTTAATAAATAATAAAGAGATGACATAACTAACTTGCTTTTGAATAAATAATGTATGTTAAATAGCAAAATATGTTATTTTCCTTTAACATATGTTTTTTAGTGCAGCACAAGTTAAATAATGAGATGCAAATGCACATAAAGCATCTCAATAATATGCAAAATGAATATTGCAGCTTGTAGTTCACATACATATAGGGCCCCTTATACAAAACAGTGCTAGCGATGCTGCCACGGTAAATGCACTGAAGCCCATTCAGTTCCTATGGACTTCAGTATATTTACTGTGGCAGCATCTCTACCATGGCTTTGTAAAAGACCTTTATAGTGCTGGAGCAGAGAATGGGCAGTCCTAAGAATTATCTGGATAGCAGTGATATTCAATCCACTATCTGGATAATTTGTAAATTTATAGGACTGCAAAAAGGTCATAGTCACCACTCTTTATGGTTATTCAGTGCCACTTGCTATGTAGAAAGTAACACTGAATATATGGATTTTTTTTTTTTTAACCACTGTGACTAGCATTTATTGACCCTGGCAGCTGAATATTGACTCATCAGTTTTTTATTTTTTAACTGTTGTAAGCACGTTGCTTTTTTTTTTAATGGATGGTGGAATATCAAATTTTAATAGACATAAACCAGCAAATTAGGACTATGGTATATCTGGGTCTCCAATCAGGAGTACTTAAATGGGCCGCCGCGTGTGCGGATCACCGGACTGGATGGACCTCGGTCTGATCCGGTGAGGGCTTTTCTTATGTTCTTATGTTCTAACCCCCTCTTTTACGAACGCATAGCGCGGGTTTTAGCGCTGGCAGTGGTGGTAACTGCTCCGACGCTCATAGGAATTCTATGAGCGTCGGAGCGGTTGCCGCTGCTGCCGGCGCTAAAACCCACGCTATGTGTTTATAAAAGAGGGGCTAAATCTTTGCCTTTATTAATTATATTAATCATAATGATGGCTTTTTTTCTCAAAAGGTAACTTATGTAGTCATCTCGTAAGAGATGATTTTAGAAGGTTAATACTTGTAAAAAAAATGCCATATACATAAATCATCATAAAATATAAAAGTAGCAATTTTACAAGAGGCACTAGGGGCTCCTTTTACAAAGGTGCGCTAGGGCCTTAACGCGTGGAATAGCAGGTACTAGCCACTACCGCCTCCTCTTGAGCAGGCGGTAGTTTTTCGGGTAGCGCGCACCAAAAACGCTAGCGCACCTTTGTAAAAGGAGCCCCATGTATACATGCACAGCATGCAGTTTTAAAGGGAACATATTCTGGGAATGGTTTGGGCATACCTTAAAGTTATGTAGGAGATTTTAAAAGGTTTGTGCAACTTTTGCACATGTGCATTTTAAGCGGAATAAAATTTTTTAAACTAAATATATACTTGTACCTACGATATGCACAAATTTTGAAGGGGTATGGTTTGGGTAGGCATGAAAAATATACATGTTAATTCCTATTTTGCAACCAAAAGTAAAATTTTCCCATCAATATTTACATTTGGTGCAGGTGTTAGTTACCTGATCATTTGGACCTGGGGTTTGGGGATGTGAATGACAGAGGAATTCTGCTTCCATCTGTGGTGCTTAAAAACACCTGGAAAAGACAAATAGTTTTGTAGCTGAGCTCCTTCTGACTTCTTGGAAGGTGAGTTTGGTGAAATTCCACACTTATACAGGTTTCAAAATTCACCTTTTACATGTCTACATGCCACTACTTCCATAATCAAAGCACAAAGTGATGCTGCTCTTTTCCCATCCACAAACAGGACTGAATCAGGAACACTAGTGGATGACATCATTGCACGTCTCGGGACAGAATTATTGTTCCAGACAGAGCTTAGAACTGAGTGCAAAATCCTGAGCATACTCAGCCCCCTTAGGTCTATAGTCTTGTTTTTACTACTCTATCGAACAGACCTAAAAACTAAGCTCTCCCATTGTATAATAGGTTATTAGCTGTGTTTATTAATCAGTGTTGTTCTTTGACATTTCTTTCTAAAAAGGAAAAATAAAATTGGTTTTGCTTTCATTATTACTTTTTACTTCTGATTCCTGCACCATGACCCAATCAATGTATCCCAGCATGCAGTGTGGGAGAAAGATCTATTCTAAGTGTTCAGTCTGTGTGGTTTCCAATCATAATGAAATCATTGTGGTTGTATGTCTCGAAAGGACCAACTCAACCAACTTCAAAACCACTATGAAGGGAGAGGGGATGGGATTTGATATGCAGTATTCCCCCGAAATTCATGAGGGTTCTGTTCCATGAACCCTCCTGAATTTCAGGGAGGCAGGAGAGGGCAGCTGGAGCGCCAGCGGGTGAAGAAAATCACTCGCGGTCTGCTCTGACTGTCTCTTCCTGTAGTAAAGTCGGGCTACACCAATCAGGAGCTGCTTTGACACGCAGCTCCTGATTGGTGTAGCCCAACTTTACTACAGGAAGAGGCGGTCGGAGCAGACCGCGAATGAGCGAGTCCACGATTTGCGTACCGCAAATTTGCGGGGGAACACTGAACTACTGCCTTTCTGTGGTTACAATCAATGCGGTTTACATATTATATAAAGGTCCTTTATTTTGTACCTGGTGCAATGGAAGGTTAAATGACTTGCCCAGAGTCACAAGGAACTGCAGTGGTATTCGAACCCAGTTTCCCTGGTTTTCAGGGCTCTGCACTAACCATTAGGCTGCTATTCCACCCCTAAATGCAGAGAATAGGCTCTTTTTGTACAGAGGCCTTCAGGCAGAGATCAGCAGTCTGTGCATTTTAGTAACTCCTCCTTGGCAGGTGTTCTATCCCACCTCCCTGTACTGTGATTTTTTTTTTTTTACCTAATTTTTATTAAGGTTTTCTTGATAAAGTGCAATTAAAACAAGAATGACCATTAATGGATGCACAATGTTTCTTCAACACCTCCGCTCTGCAGTGATTTTAATAGTCCAGCCACAAATCTAACACTGGTACCAATACAAAAGAAGAGTATATCCCCCCTTCCCACCACCGGATAAAAAAGAATCGAATGAACTTATATAAATATTAAACAGTAAAGGAAAGAGGAGACTCCCCTGTGAAACACCATAAAAAGAATGCCTAGTAGAAGATTTTTACACACAATACTTCCTCATATATAAAAACCACTAAACCAATTTAAAATTTTTCTTAAAATGCTTAGCTCACTCAATCTTTATAATAACAGGTAATGGTCAACAGTTTTGAATGCTACTGAAATATGAAATTGTAATAGAACAACTTGGCAACCTTTGCACAGATGGTTTTTAACTTCAGAAGCCAAAACTAGAAGCTGTGATTCTGTACTGTGATGAGGCCTAAACCCAGATTGGGACTGGTGCAAGCAACCAAAAACATCCTGAATTGCTGGTAAGTCACTATAGTCTCCAGAAGCTTAGCTAGCCAAGGGACATAATTAGTCACACAAGTCAAGTCTGATTTGAGAATAGTAGTCAAAAACTATAACCCTCAATAAATTGAAGTAAATGCCCATTTCTAGGATAGCACTGACAAAGTTAATCAAAGTAGAATATTTGGAGTTAAGTCCTTCAACAAGAATGAAGGACACCATCCAAAAACAAGATGACTTTGCTAGTCTACTTACAATCAAGGAGATCTTAGTCCTTGGAAGCTGAGCAAACTCTTCCCAAATTCTATCTCCATCAAACTTGTAAATAGAGTATTCCTTACTACTCACGTCAAAATCTTTAACTCGGAGAGGTTTCCTAACATGCTTGATTTTATTCACAAAAACTTGCGTTAATTCATTAGTTGATGGCTATGTATCAACTAAGGGAAAAGGGCCTGATGAAGTTAGAAATAAGACTCTAAAATAATCTAAAAAGCCTTTTTTCCCCCAAATCAGAGTTTGCAGTTCTAATGAAACAAAACCCCCCAAACATTTTGCACCACCTTTTATTGCTGAATTTGAGTTACCCAGTCTAATTTAATCTGAGAGTCCTGTGATTTTGTCCAAGCTTATTCAAACTACACTTCCTGTTTTGCTCCTGTAAAGTCTGGAAATCTAAAATTAAACATAGCCAAGACTGAGCTTATCTTTCCTCCTAAATCTGCCTCTCCCCTTCCTCTGTTCTCTATTTCAGTGGATAACGCTCTCATCTTCCCTGTCTCATCAGCTCACAACCTCAGGGATATCTTTGACTCATCTCTTTCCTTCTCTCTGTATATCCAGCACACTGCAAAAAATTTGTTGCTTCTTTCTATACAACATTGCTAAAATCCACACTTTTTTCTGCCAAAACCCTCATCCATGCTCTCATCACCTCTCGCCTAGATTCTGCAACATGCTTCTCATAGGTCTTACGCTAAGCCATCTCTTTCCCCTTCAATCTCTTCAGAATTCTGCTGCATGCCTTGTATTCCACCAGTGTCATTATGCTCACATTACCCCTGTAACATCGCCTATTTAGCAATTTCCCAAAAGAACATGTAGCGTTTACAATTGATGCAAAATGCAGCGGTCAAACTGATCTTTGGGCTGAGGAAGTTAGACCACGTGACACCCTACTACCGGCAGCTGCATTGTCTGCCAATGGAGGCGCGCATAAAGTTTAAATTTGCCTGCTTCTGCTTCAAAGCACTACACGGACTTGCGCCTAAATATATAACTGATCTTTTCGTCTTCTCAGCCAACAAACACAAGAGAAGCTCACATTCTAACTTCGTTTCCCCCCCAGTGAGAGGTTGTAAACTAAAAAAACACCATGAACATCTTCTCTCGCACCAAGCAGCATCATGGGGTAAAGACCTAGAACAATTGCTTTCGCCCACTACTTATGAGGAATTTAGGAAACGTCTGAAAACACACCTGTTCCTAAAGTATCTAGACAACTGATCCTCTCTTCTCTCTCCCCTCTATAGCGATTAACTTGTTCTATTGATCACTCTCTCCTCAAAAATGGATTTCCTGTCCTATTAACCCTCTTTCTTCCTCCCCTCTTAAAGTCAATCAATTTGTACCTTTGCTTAATCTTTGTAAACCGCATAGAACTTCTTGGTATTGCGGTATATAAGCTGTTATTATTATTATTTCCTCAAGCCGCTTCATTGGCTCCTTCTTACTAACCTACAAGTGTATTCACTCTGCAGCTGCCAACTCCTGACTCCGTTCTTTTTGCCTGGAACAACCTGCCTGACTCGGTATGTCAGGCTCTGTCTCTAGCAGTATTCAAATCCAGGCTGAAAGCCTACTTTTTTGAAGCAGCGTTTGTCCTAACCCTACCAACTTGTAAAGCATCATATTTGTCATTCTCTCTGTAGTCCTCTACCTCTTAGAAACATAGAAAGATGACGGCAGATAAGGGCTACAGCCCATCAAGTCTGCCCACACTATTGACCCACCTTTTTAAGTCTACTGACCCCCTTAAGTATAATTATAATTATACTGCCACTCTACTGACCCGCTCTTCATCCCTTTGTATTTCCCTACATGAGCAGCATATATTGATTCACGATTTTTGTCCGGTGTGTCTGTTATAATTAGATTCTAAGCTCTTTCAAACAGATATCGTCTCTTTCATGTTTAATGCACAGCACTGCATGAGTCTGGTAGCGCTATAGAAATAATAAATAGAAGTGCTAATAGTAGTAGAATCCCATGGTGAGGCAGCAGGCCTACCCTGTTTTCTAACCAGTAAAGAAGCTAAGATGGAAGAAATCATATCATTGTAATTCAACAACAAAGCATATAGATGAGTGTCTGTTAGATTAATAGGAGAGAGAACCTGACCCTGAGCATATCATTATTCCCCTCCCTAAAAGCTCTAAAGTTTGTCTTTATGGGTGTTGTATGAACCCTGCAATTCTCGGGTAAAAATCTAAAAGAAATTGATCCAACCATGTCACTGGTGCCAAAAGGAATCAGAGATTAATTTAAAGTTAAAATTATAAAGGCAAAAAAATTTGAATGCAATCTTTTCAGTAAGGGAACCAGTGCCCTAATCTTTCAATTAGATTTGAGCAGCACTTTTGATTTCGGTGATCATGAAAAACTACTGGAATGCTTGTATGCCATTGGTGTGCATGGTAAGGTCTTTAAATGGTTTGAAGGTTTTTTTAAAGTCGTGAACGTATCAAGTAAGGATTAACAACGAATACTCCAATAGTTAGAGTAATCCTTTATCATCTTTACTTTTTAATATCTATTTAGTATCCTTGGGAAACAGATTGTCTCATTTTAAGATTAAATTATTTAGCTATGCAGATGACATCACTGTTCTAATTCTGATTTCTTCTTCCTTTTCTCAGATTAATCAAATTGTTATAGATATTCTGTTGGCTATTGAAATTTGGATGGCAGAATTCAAATTAAAAATTAATACAGATAAGACCAAATTTTGCATCTCCAAATTTGAAGGAAGATGTCACATCCATCGTTTTAAATGCTAAAACTTATACTACTCATCCAGCTATAAAGGTAATTGGAGTAACCTTGGATCAAAATCTTACTATGAAAAACCAAGGTTAACTTAATGGTCCAAAAGGGTTTCTACATGTTGTGGAAACTAAGAACCATCAGAGCATACTTTGATATCAGTTCTTTTCGATTGTTAGTACAATCCCTGGTTTTTAGCCAACTTGATTAATATAGTACTGTGCATCTTGCTGGAGTCCAAAAAAACCTTCAAAGATTGTGCAGCGATTTGACTGATCTATAACTTGAAGAAGTATGATCGTTACCCTTTTCTATCGCCAATTGCATTGGCTGCCAGTCGAGGCACTGATTAAGTTCAAGTTTGGATGCTCAATGTACTGTCAGGCCTCACTCCAGAATATCTCATGGACTCTTATCAAAACCAACTCCAAACAGGGCTTTAAATTCCAAAAATTTCAACAGCATCTATTATCTTTTCAAGCGGCTTTATGGGCTAAGGATTTGAATTACCTACTTATGTCTTCTAACTCTTACCAACAGTTTTGAGGTGTTTTAAAATGCATGTCTTTATTGAATCTTTTGGGAATTAGATATATTTCATTGTCATATTCACTTGTATTTTTTATCTTTTGTGAACTGCATAGAACTTAGTGCTATTTGTGGTATAGAGGTGAGTTTTATGTTACGTTATGTTTAAGCCTACCATATACAATATAAGGAGAGAGCATGACTCATCAACCATCCAATAAGTACATGCCCTAATGATTACTCAAAAATCTTCTCACCAGCCCATTCCAATCACCCTTATCACTATAATACCAATAATAAAGTGGAGGAAAAAACATCAGTTATGGTTCATGGGTTAATAAAAACTCCAATGTCTACCATGCTATGTTTGCCACGCTTGTAATGCTATGTTTATCATAATAATAACTTTATTCTTATATACCGCCAACAATCTTGCGACTCCTAGACTTCATGCTAGGCTAAGCTTGTATATATAGCTATGTTTGCCATGCTAAGCTGCCTCCTGTGTTTTGTCGTGCAATACTCATAATTCTGTGTCACACCATGCCATGTTTGTCATGTTATGTTTAACCATGCTTTGTTATGTATGCAAACTTATAACCTGTTCTGAGCTCTCCTGGGAGGATGGCACAGAACTCTAACTTTCCAGGCAGGCAAACTGAACGATTGGCTGGGTAACATTATCATGCACTCCTCATCCTATTTTAGTTTTAGAAAATTAGTAAAAACAAAACTGTTCAACTGATTTGTCACCTAAGAATTTGTTGTTCATTATCTCTCCTATTCTGTATACTGAATTCATTGCTTCTACATTGTAACTATGTCGCTGACTGTCCAGCTCTTCTTATCGTAAACAGCCTCGAACTACCATGGCTTTGGCAGTATATAAGAAATAAAATTATTATTATTATAAAACCAAATAAATACATTTCACAGTCCCAAGTCCATAATCTTCAATTCTTACTTGTAGATGTAAAGAAAGGGAAAGGCACATTGGTTATCACAGGGAGAAAAAAAACCTTTAAATATAGCATTCCAAAGATGTCTTCTCTAGAAACACAATGCAGTGGAAAAAAAAGAACTTAAGTGCACGCCACATGTGACTCCTTCTTGCCATCCATATAGTTAAATCACCATCATGCAGTGCTGGAATCTAGTTGTCCACTCACAACCTAACAGAGAGTTTCGCTGCAAGCTGCATCAGGGGTTTACATTTCACTATTCACTGCTGTTCTTCAAAGTCCTCTATCCTTCATGGCGCTGGCATAGCTGTTTCATCTGTTCCTATTTTTACTGTGAGCTTTATTGGACCTCCCTTGACAAGCAAGAAACTCAAATTAATCTCGGAGAAAAGCAGGGATAATTGAAATGAAATGGGTGTTTTAAAATATTCACTTGAGACTACATAGCATATCTCTTCCTGTTCCCCCTTCTTACCAAGCAGAAGCATTAATTCATAAGAAGGGTTGTAGAAGTTATATGAAATTATTGTTAACCAATCTATGCCTTGATGTTGAAATAGCATTAGTATAGTAATGACTAGGGAGAAGACATTTTATACTTCTCACTGTTCTTAAAACTATATTAACATTTTTTTTCAGCTTTAAACTTGAAAGGTAAATAATAGCCCCTTACTGTAGATCTATATATATAAAATCGGAGGTATGTATGTGTGTATGTATGTGTGTGTGTATGTGCCGCGATCACGCAAAAACGGCTTGACTGATTTGAACGAAACTTGGTATGCAGATCCCTCACTACCTGGGATGATATGTTCTGGGGGTCTCACGGCCCACCTGCACACGTGGGCGGAGCTACAAACAGAAAATCAGATTTCACCCATTCATGTCAATGGAAAAAATGTAAAAAGCTGCCATTCTCACAGTAATTCAAAACCGGCTTGACCGATTTGAACAAAAATTGGTATGCAAATCCCTCACTACCTGTGGTGATATGTTCTGGGGGTCTCGCGGCCCACCTGCACACGTGGGCGGAGCTACAAACAGAAAATCGGATTTCACCCATTCATGTCAATGGAAAAAATGTAAAAAGCTGCCCTTCTCACAGTAATTCAAAAACGGCTTGACCGATTTGAACGAAACTTGGTATGCAGATCCCTCACTACCTGGGTTGATATGTTCTGGGCCCTCGCGGCCCTCCTGCACACGTGGGCGGAGCTACAAACAGAAAAACAGATTTCACCCATTCATGTCAATGGAAAAAATGTAAAAAGCTGCCATTCTCACTGTGACCAATTTGGACGAAACTTGGTATGCAGATCCCTCACTACCTGGGGTGATATGTTCTGGGGGTCTCGCGGCCCTCCTGCACACGTGGGCGGAGCTACAAACAGAAAATCAGATTTCACCCATTCATGTCAATGGAAAAAATGTAAAAAGCTGCCATTCTCACTGTGACCAATTTGGACGAAACTTGGTATGCAGATCCCTCACTACCTGGGGTGATATGTTCTGGGGGTCTCGCGGCCCTCCTGCACACGTGGGCGGAGCTACAAACAGAAAATCAGATTTCACCCATTCATGTCAATGGAAAATATGTAAAAAGCTGCCATTCTCACTGTAATTCAAAAACGGCTTGACCGATTTGGACGAAACTTGGTATGCAGATCCCTCACTACCTGGGGTGATATGTTCTGGGGGTCTCATGGCCCACAACTCTATTTTGCTTGCTCAAGGGTGGGTTCACCCAAGAATTTATATGTTCTTGCTCCAGGAGGTGAAACTAAAATTGTTGTTTATAATCACATTTTACGTTAGTTGTATTGTATTCATTTTGTCAAATATTTCACTTTATAATTTGAATATTGTACTTTTTATTAAGCTGTAAAAAAATACTTTCATTCACCACTATAAAGTATCTTTATTTGAATCCATTTACAGTGTTATTGCTATAATTAAATACCCGTGCAACGCCGGGGCATCAGCTAGTATTACATAATTATTGTTCTTGTTGGTGAAATAATATTTGTACTGGATAGTCTGTAGATAAATTCTCATTGGAGGATCTGCATCTTTCAGCATTACCAATTTGATGCCAATATACACACACATTGATCTCCTGCCAAGACTCTTTTGTGTCATTTTAAACCTGTAGAAGCAGCACAGTCTTGTAAACATTTTGCAGAATAGAATTCTTTTGGATTCTCTCTATTGAAGCAGGTGTTGATCAGTCATATCTGTCTTTGATGTCTGAATAATAGATGTATTACAGGTTAGCTATAGGCTGGGTTAGGAATTGGCTTTCAAATATTCGTTCAATGGCAAGCCAGTTTCTGGCCTTAATAAATTGGGCGGGATGTTCTGCAGGGTGTGGCTCTATTCAACAGAGTGAGTTCTCCCCAGGTGCACTCAGCTAAATATTGTTCGACAGATTTTCTAATGCTCATCCAGCAATGGGAGCCAGATTGGCTCATCAGTTGCTGAAAGAGAGTAGTTTTCTATTTACTACTGCCTAAACATTTTGCTTACACTTCCAGGGCTTGCAAAGCCGACATTAGAGAGCAGATAATTGAGCGCCGCCGTAAAAGTATATTTTAAAGAGCTCCGACAGGGTGTGTGAGGGGGGAAACCCCCCCCCAGTTTACTTAATAGTGTTCACGCTCCGTTGGGGGTGGTTTTGTGGGGTTATAACCAGTGTTCCCGCTAAGCTGCGCTGGGGTGCGCAGGCGCACAAAATATTACCTCGCAGCGCACAAGTTTCTCGTCACAGCGCACACAGTGTAGAGCACAGTTCTTCAACCGCCGGTCCGCAAACAAAATCTTGCCGGTCCGCGAAGGATTCGGTCCCCGCCGCAACGAAAGGCCGGCGTCAGCTGACTTGCAACTTCCTGTTGCAGTCGCTGTGCCGGGACTCCTGCCTTCGCCGGGACTCCTGCCTTCCACCGCGTTTGCCTCCTGCCTTGTCTCCGCACCTCCAGACCAGCAGCGGCAGCTGTGTATGCTTTTAACTTCGGCACAGAGCTGCCCCTAATCAATAGTTTAGCGCGGTTTCATAAGGCAGCCTCGGGGCCTTTGCTAGGCCGGCCCACATCGCATCATCGAAGCGGGCCGGCTATCAAAGGCCCCGAGGCTGCCTCATGAAACCGCGCTAAACTATTGATTAGGGGCAGCTCTGTGCCGAAGTTAAAAGCATACAGAGCTGCCGCTGCTGGTCTGAACTCTTGGGCCGCTGAAGGAGGGCAAAAAGCAGCTGTCCTGGAGGTTTCCCTTCCTCTCGCCTTTACAGGTTCCTTTTTTCCACCTTTTTTTTTTTTCCTTCAAACGGCAACGGGCCCCAGCATCGACATCAATCAAGTAAGTTCCACTGTCAATCAAGCGGTTCTGCTCGGCCAAAGCTTCCCCTGTGACATGAGCCACCCTCAGGGGAAAGAAAGTGACCCACAAAGGTGAGGGGAAGGGGGGCAGATGATGGAAGTTGGGGGGGGGAGAGAGAGAGAGAGAGAGAAGGGGCAGATGATGGAATGGAGGAGATGAGAGAGAGAGAGAAGGGGACAGATGATGGAAGTGAGAAGAAGGGAGAGAGAGCAGAAGGCAGATGGATGTCAGTTGATTTTTGGCAAAAGAACATTATAATGCAAAAAAATAACATTTTCGCTATATTTTCTAATGCTTGGAGTACATGTTATAACAATCTCTGAAAAATTAAAACAGTTTGCCTCAAATTAGATTTCCCCTCCCTCCCAGTCCCCCCTGATAATCTTGGTAGTGTTAGTGACAGCTGTTTTAAAATAAATTTGAGTTTTTCTGGTAAAAAAAAAAAAATAAAGAATTTTGTACTTTCAAGAATTAATGCGTTGTTTTGTGTTCTTAAAAATATTATTTAACGTTATTTAATTTAGCGTGTAGGCCTAAAATTCCTTTGAATACCTCGTCCTCATGTATCAGCAACTTTGACAACATATTTATTTGGCTCATAACTTGCTGGCGCCCGATATTTTTAGCTCACAGTGAAAAAATTTTGCTCACAACACCCGCCCGCTTAGAGGGAACACTGGTTATAACCCTACATTATAGAGGAAACTTAACTTTTTCCCTATTTTTTAGAGGAAAAGTTAAGTTTTCTGTATAATGGGGTGGGTTACACCCCCCCACACTCCCGTCCCAACGGCAGCACGAACACTATTAAGTAAAGTGTAGGGGGGTCCCCCCACCCCTCCTGTCGGAGTCCTTTAAAATAAAACTTGCGCGCAATTGTTGGCGCAGCTTTGTCGTCGTGCTTTTGTCCCATTACCACTACTAACAGGTCAGGTTATCAGGATATCCCTGTGAATATGCATGAGAGAGATCTGCATGTGTACTGCCTCCCTTAAATGCAAATCTCTCTCATGTAAATTCATCAGGAATAACCTGAAAATATGGCATCTTTCTTGCCCTGCTGGTGCAGACTGACACTAGCTATTGGTTGCACTGGATGGAACAATTTTATTTTATTATTTTTCATCATCTAATAAATTACTCAATTTCTTTAACTTCTGACATTTATTACAACCTACATAATTCGCTAATTATGTAATGTGTGGGTGAGGGGTTGGCTGTGGTGTGACAGGAAGGGGGAAGCAATTGAAAGATATGTTATGTAACGTATAAGGAATTCTTACCAGTTTGTAAATTCACACAATGCGAGATAGTACGCTTAATACTTTGCAAACATAGTGCGCTTCTTCCTAACTAAATTTGAGCTTGCTTACTTAAGTGTCTTCTAATCCAGAACAATTAAACTATATGTACCTCGCGGTATCCTATTGCCTTAGGGCTCCTTTTACGAAGGCATGTTAGGGTCTTAATGCGCAGAATAACGCGCGCTAAAATGCCGCATGCACTAGCCGTTACCGCCTCCTCTTGAGCAGGTGGTAGTTTTTCGGCTAGCACACGCTAATCCGGTGCGTACATTAAAAACGCTAGTGCACCTTCGTAAACGGAGCCCTTAGTCTTTTGTTCCCTGTTGTTAATTGTTGTGTCTTATTTGCTGTTATGTATGTTATCATGTAACTAATTCTGGGCTCCTTGGGGAGGACGGGATATAAATTGAATTAAATAATTTCTTGGAGTATTTTGGTACTTTAAAAGGTGAAAGAAAATTTGATTCTAGTCAACTGACAACCTTCTTGTCAGCTGCTCTCCTGAAAAAAGGAGTGGATATCTGAAGCACTCATAGATTTTGAGTTCCTGTCTCAGCCAATAACCATTATTTTATCTTTACTTTTATTTCTTTGTTATCATCTCGCTGATTTCTACATCCTGGCTCTAAATATTGAGGACTTGAGTTAAAGTTAATCTATATTAAGTTATCTTGGATTAGTGGGCTAGTAGGATATAATTTATATTGTACTTTATTTGTGGCTTAACTTTATCTTTCTGTACAAGTGTTAACTTGATTGTAATTGAAAATTGATAAATTAAAAAAAAAAAAAAGGTGAAAGGAAAGAGAGAGTTCTAAGACAAACTAGGCCACTAATGCTAAAGTCATGGAAGAGATTAAAGCTGGCAGTGCAAAGAATGTAAAAGATTCAGGAAGATTCTCAAAACTCGCTGGTAAAATCCGGTGAGTCGATGTAGTGCCCGTGGTGGAAGTGACTTTTATTTTTTGGGCGATTCTCAGCATAATAGCATGCAAATTATATGCACGCTTTTTTGTGTGGCGAATCACCAGTAAAGAGCATGAGGAACTGTGCCTAGCGATTGCAGGAGCTGTCAAGCCTTACTTTCTGTCAGTGCCTGAGATAGTCAGCACTCAAGCACCAACTGGAAAGTAAGGCTGTGACAGCTCAGACCCTGTCGGAAAATCATCTGTAATGGCAACCCCTGGTGGCCGGATGCAGAGCTCATGATTGCAAGGTGCTGGTTGAGGGCTGTTGCTGCAATTACTGAGATGAATTGGGGGGGAGGGAGTATATAAAATAGTGATTAGAGGTTTCTAGATCCCAGCCCTAGTTCTGATTTAGATGGAAGCTCAAAGGAGCAAAAAGCAGTTGCCAAGTCCCCCCTAAATCCCCTTCACATTGACAAATTTCTGCTTATAACCATTTCGCGATGAAAATATGATTGTAACAAACAATGATTAAACTAAAGATCGGAGGAGAAACCTGATATAATTACCATTGTTACATTAATTTATATCCTTAGTTCCATAGAATAGAGTTGGCTCTTAGAGATTTACTAAGGCCCTGATTTTGTAAGCAGTACCTGCTACAGCAAGCACTTACAAAACGGGTGCCTGTAGTGTGTCAATCACCGATAGGCGCTGCTTACATAATTGCGTCTCTCAAGGGTTTTCCAGGCCTACATTTCTTGCACTTAGGGTCCTTCTTGAATCACAGCCAGTGACACATAGTGACACCAAAGTCCAGCACCACCCCTAAACTTGCTCACTTGTGGGCTCAGCCTTACTGAGTGCCACTAGTCGCCAGGGACCTAGGCGCCAGTCCCAGAGGCCGCATAGCAGCAGCTACTCATTTTTTGTAAGAAGGGTTTAATTATTACACCACTTAAACCCAATTAAACCAATTAACACTGGGTTTTACTAAATGGTGGAAGAGGTTTCTACCGTGAGCCAGCAAGTTAAATGCTCCAGTGCTCATAGAATCCCTCTGAGCATCGGAGCATTTGCCTTGCTAGCCCGTGCTAGAAACCTCTACTGCCATTAGTAAAAGGAGCCCTAAGGTAGGCGGCGGTAAGGCAGCTAGCTTTTGTAATAAATGTCTTTGAATGTTGCGGTTTGTTTTTGTGTTCTCTCTCCCCCTATAACTTTGGAATTGCTAAAATTAGCTGCACTAAACTTTGCATAGAGACAGAAGTTTATGGAAGGTAAATCTAACATGTAGCTTTGGTTAGTTCATATCTTTTCCCTGCTTTTTGTCCTAAGTCCAGCAGTCCCAATGGCTATTGTATAAAATCAGAACAGAAACATTTCATCAGGAATGGGAAGTGACATTCTAGTTTCATTTCTGAATTATTTTTATGGATCTTGGACTTGAGTTTAACTTTCCAGGATAGGAAGGGTTTGACAGCTTGGGGAAGGGGAGTTTCAAAGAGATGTCTGGCAGCTGCTGCAGCTAACTCTACAGTTCTCAATGACTTCATCCTCGTCGTATGACAGCATTAATATAAAAAGTAAGGGGAGGGCAAGTTGCCAAAATGATGCTCTGTGTATGTTTGTTTTTAAGAGTTGTGTTCTGCAGGCAAGTACAGCAGAAATATGTTACCCCCCAGAAGGAATATTTTACAATATTTGAGCTATTTGAAGCTGGATGATTAAATTACATTTGCACACAAAATATATCTATCCATAAAACTGTTCTCTATGAGTGTTCATATTTAGGGCTCCTTTTACTAAATGGCACTAGAAGTTTTAAGCATGGCCCGTGTTAAAAACCTCTAGCACTGTTTAGTAAAACTCAGTGTTAAATTGCTAGTTTAAACATAAGAACATAAGACTTGCCGCTGATGGGTCAGACCAGTGGTCCATCGTGCCCAGCAGTCCGCTCACGCCTTAAGTCAAAGACCAGTGCCATAACTGAGACTAGCCTACTTGCGTACATTCCAGTTCAGCAGGAACTTGTCTAACTTTGTCTTGTTTTCCCCTATGACAGTACTTCCTGACAGTGAACGCTGGTCCTCAAATCTCATGCCTCAATAAATTGGTTGTGTCTGTCTATCTTGTTACACCAGACAAATATGCTTACCCCTTTAAATATTTTTAACTTTACTGTTTAGCAAAAATAAGATTTTAATTTTAATTGTTTGACACAGTGATGTCAAAATGGAAACACAACACCTTTATGGGCCACACAGCCCACAAAGATGAATTGAAAAGATTTACAATCTTGTATACATCTATATATTAAGGTTAAAAAAAAAATTGAAGATACAGCAGAAAGATAGTAGACTATAAACTGTTCACTAGATGTTGGAAATGTTCCCACGCTTTATCATAGATAGTGAGTGATCAAGAGGGTTAACAGTAAGTCTCTTTAACAACATCTGAACCTCATTCCACTAATTGTCCATTGAGGAAGAGCCAGTGTATTGGAAAGAAATGGTATACTTCATAGCACATGGAATTTGACTAACCAGCAATGCATGCTTACTAAAGATCTAGAAGGACCCCCTTGACTTTAAGAAGACACCCCTGGGATGGGGATTAGTACTGAAATTGTGATATGTGGTTCTGGTGACTGTTGTGAAGAACCACCCATGGTCACATGGCATATGGTTTTGCTAATCAAAAGGAAAAAATTTAACACTATGACATTGTGTTGTGTTGAGATTTACATTTTTATAGCTGAATGTTATTTCTTTTATCTGTTGTTGTTGTTGTATGGTGTCAAATAGATGATAAAAAATGTGCTTAAGGTTAATGGACATGGCATAGTGATGTAAAAAAGAAATCTTCCTAAACCATAGGCTAGATTTTCTTAAACCTGTCAAGAAGTTTTACAATTGGAAACAAAGGATTTGTAAATCCCTCCCCAGGCTTTAGGGGTCTGAGCCAATCGGGGCGGCGGGAGTGAGCATCCCTCCTGCCGTTTCGCTGCTGTGGGTGGGGGAGTCATCATGGCAGGAGGGAACGGACATCCCTTCTGCCACTTTTTCTTGTGCAGGGGAGGTGGGGTAAGCATGACAGGAGGAAGTGAGCATTTCTCTTTCTGTTTTCGCTGGTGCAGGTGGGGTTCGGTTCCCAGTGCCGGTTCATCAGGAAGGGCCGTCATCAGGGGGAGGGAAGGGCTTTTTTTTTTCCTAATGGGACAGATATTGTGCATGTATAACATGCATAGCATCTGTACCCATTAAAAAAAAAAAAAAAGGTTAGACAGGTAAGTGACTGGTCTTGACCAGTTGCTTTTTTGGATTGCTAAAAGCGATTACTTGTTTTAGTGCATCAGGAAGCCATGTTAGAGCATCAATCACTTGGCATTTTTATATTAATGAGCTTATTTGCATGGTCGGATATGGGAATGAGTGATTGTACAGAAAACCAGGTGGTGAGCCGTTTTCTGCATCGGGTTGGCAAATGCGATCGTCGCTAAAGCTGGTTTTAGTGTCGCATCTGCAAGATACCTCCAAGTTACCCTAATTGGCCACTGTCAGAGACGGAATGCTGGGCTCAATAGACCATTAGTCTGACCCAACATGGTGGAACTTATGTTCTGCTTACTTAAGAAGCTTCTAAGTTGCCTCTTCAGAAAATATCTATTATATATCTTTAAATTATAATTATTTTGATCCAAGAAGTATTTATAGCCTTAAAAAAATTTGGTTTATGTCACAAGCCAGGATGGTTTTCTTTCAGAGTAATCAGGCACTTAATCATCTTCCGAGTCATATAAATAGCCTCAATATCTGCCCCATTTAAAAAAGAAAAAAAAAAACACCCCATGGCAGTAAAAATGGTAGGAGGAATGCCCACTTCTTCCTGCCATGGTGACTCCCCCACCCCCTTTCATCACCTGCCAATCCAAAATGGTGGGCCTTTCCTCCTTGGTACAGGAAGGTGGAGGGATTGTGCTTCCCTCATGCATCCAACGGAAAAGGTACTGGGGGAGTAGTTCTGAGGATTCGGGGGAGCATTTGGTGGCAAGAGGAAGTGGGCATCCTTCCTGCCTTTTTTTGGATAGGGAAGGGGGACGGTAGCGGATGGTTCGGGGAGGGCATCCGTTGGCAGGAGGGAGTGGGCTTCCCTCCTGCCATTTTTTCTCACGCAGGTTGTGGGTCGGCACGGCAGAAGGAAGTGGGCATTCCTCCTGCTGTTTTCCCTGCCGGGGGGGGAGGGGTCGGTTCCAGGTGTTGGTTCATTGGGGAGGGCCATCATCAGCAGGGGAGAGTGCTTTTTTTTTTCCTCTAATGGGGCAAATATTGTGAATGTATAACATGCCCAGTAAAAAAAAAAAAAGGTTAGATAGGTAAGTGACTGGTCTTGACCAGTTGCTTTTTTTTTGGATCACTAAAAGCGATCATTTTATTTTAGTGCATTGGGAAGCCATGTCAGAGCATCAATCGCTCTACAGGTTTACATGTTTCAGTATTAATGAACGTATTTGCATGGTTGGATCAGGATATGAGCAAGCGTACAGAAAACCACGCAGTGAGCCGTTTTCTGCATCTGGACAGCAAATGTGATCATCAATAAAGCTGTTAAAACAGGTTTAGCGATGATCACTGGCTTTAGTGCATCTGGGCCTGGGTCTGCAGGTTATGATCACGGAATCTCTGAACACTTGACTTATAATAAAGAGTGCTTTTTCATTATTATTGTCATTATCATCTGCATTAGAAGTAGTGCTGTCTAATTCATTTGTATCTTAATTTTTATCTTTATTATCATTATCATGCTGTCCAATTACAATGAAGGCTTTCATAAAATTGAAATCATTGTTTGTTGTTCTAACAATATTTGAAGAACTGATGCAACAACGTCAAATATTTGGAAACCCTTCAGTCTTAAGGTCAGACAAGAAGACTTATTTCCTAAAGACTCTTATCAATCATAAGAACATAAGAATTGCTGTTGTTGGGTCAGACCAGTGGTCCATCGCACCCAGCAGTCCGCTCATGCGGTGGCCCCCAGGTCGAAGACCTGTTCCCTAACCGAGACCAACCCTACTTGTGTTTATTCCGGTTCAGCAGGAACTTGTCCAACCTTGTCTTGAATCCCTGGAGCGTGTTTTCCCTTATAACAGACTCCGGAAGAGCATTCCATTTCTCCACCACTCTCTGGGTGAAGAAGAACTTCCTTACGTTCGTACGGAATCTATCCCCTTTTAACTTCAGAGAATGCCCTCTCGTTCTCTCTGCCTTGGAGAGGGTGAACAACCTGTCTTTATCTACTAAGTCTATTCCCTTCATTATCTTGAATGTTTCGATCATGTCTCCTCTCAGTCTCCTCTTTTCAAGGGAGAACAGTTACTTCAATGTAAGATTTCCCATGGGATGATGAGCATTCTGTTGTGGTAGAGACATATTTAATTTAATTTAATTTAATTCTTATATACCGCTAATAACCGTGAGATTTCTAAGCGGTTTACAAAAATGAATGCATTAAAAGATACAATAAATAAAAATAAATAAGATAGGTACTTGGAAATTCCCTAACTGTCCCAAAGGCTAACAATCTAACTAAAGTACCTGAAGAGACAATTTATGAAAAATAAAGATAAACTATAAAGACAGAGATAGAGATAGAAATGAATATTCCACCAAGTAATGAATAAATAAATTTTAAGATAGAATTAAAAATAAATAAGTAAAATAAATAAAAAAATAGAGATAAAAAATAAGTATCAAGAGAAATAAAAAATATATATTTAAAGTGTTCTCCCCTGCTGGATCGGGGGAGGGGTGTAACTGATCAGGTGCCCTGCTGGAGAGGGACTCCCGATACTGCTGCTGGTCTCGGTGAGCCATTAGCACCGCTTCTTTCAAAGTGTTCTCCCCTGCTGGATCGGGGGAGGGGTGTAACTGATCAGGTGCCCTGCTGGTAGAGACATATGTCTGTCTGGCAAAAATTGCTGCCAGCTTCATCTTCATCTCCACTTTAAAATGATGCAGTAGAGATCACATGATGCTTTGAGCAGCTCAGACGTGTGGTGAGATCTTTGGGAGCCCCCTGCTCTCATATTTTATTTTTGTTTTTAATTGCTGGTCTGGCCTTATATAACCTGCTCAGAACTTCTGCTTAGTATATAGACAAGTTTGTTAAGACCAGAGACAGAATGACAACTAAATCATCAAAAAAAGATAAACCCAGCTGCAGAGAAGACAAGATGGAGAAGTTGAGCACACTGGCTGCTATACTGTTCTCTGCCCTTCAATTAGAGCAACTTATCGAGGCTGTGATGAGGGCAATGAAACCACATCTTCAGCAGCTTTCTAGTGTGGAGTCCTTGCTTGTGGAGACCACACACTTGAGCCCTTGCTTGTGGAGACCACAGGTTTGACTGGAGCAATGTGTTTCTTTCACAGAAAACTCATCTACAACCTTGTGCACACAGCTGAGCATTTTGCAGACCCAAATTAAAGAAAAGGCCATAAATTAAGATGATCTTGAAAACCACTCGTGGTGTGATAATGCTTACCTGAGACAATTCCTGAGAAGCAGCTGTCTCATATTCAGGAAAGTTGGATCCTGAAGGAACTTCCTTGTTAAATAAGAGGCCCTTGTATCTTAAGTGCCTGCACTGCTTGGGCCTTAAGCGAGATGGGGAACCTCATCCTTGAGTGGTCATTGCAAGAATTCATAATTATGCTCATAAGGAAGAATTGTTATACCTATACAAGTAGAAAAGAGTAAAATATAATGGAGGGCTAGTACATATATTTCAGGATTATGCACTAACCCATTTTGGGAGGCACAAACTTTGTATGCCTCTCTCTAACATTTTATATGAGTACAAAATTTGATTTATATTTCTCTATCTAATGGTCCTAAAGAATTTTTTTGATGATTGATGGAAAGCCTTCGAGTCGTTACAGGAGGAGCAGGACTGTGTATATAAATTACCAGGGCTGCTCAACATGAATCCACATTGTTTGAAATTGCATATTGGTTCTTATGTTTATGTTTGAGGTAGTATTGCAGTTGCTGGGCATGTGTCTTAGCAAGCCGCTTGCTTCAATTGTTACTCAGGTTACTATTTCAATGGTTGTTTGTACACTTTTAAGTATTAATAGAGGCATGCCCTGGTTGTATTCTGGGCCTCAAGGTTTTGTTTCAGTTGGAGGCATGAAGTCTTCTGGTTCACAAAGTGATCTCTTGTTCCCTCGTGCACTTACTTCATTAAAATGGTTAATTGTATGGGTGGGGGGAGTAGGGGGAATGGGAAGTAGGTATGAAGGGGTTGAGCTATTGTAAGGGGATGGTGTTCACTGATTTAGTGAGGGGTCTTATATTGTTTATGGTTTATTAATCTTGTTATACCGCTTGTTCATTTTACTGGTCCAAGCAGTTTACAGAATATAATAAACGTAAAATAAAACAAATATAAAAAAGAACTCCATTATTAGAAGTATAGACCTAGCCCATATAAACAGCATACTGAGAAACATTCACTCTCACTAAAAGCATTCACTCCTAAGTAAAATCATACAAATACCATTGGGTTTTTTTGTTTTTATGGGACGCCTACTGATATTATTACTTGTATTGGTGTCTCTGCACTTTGGGATAAGCAGGTTTGGGCCAACATGGTATTGCCCTTGGATGGAGAAGGTACCCAGAAATCTGGGAGGTATTTTGTTCTTCAAGATGGGTTTTTGATCTTTCATAACCGAGTCAGTGAAAAGTGTTGTCCGCCTTGTGTATTGGAAAGTGGGTGGTATTACTTTCCCAATAAAATGAAATAAAATCTTAGCAGCTATTAAAAGACATGGAACGGATATTGCCTGTTTGCAGGAAACCCAATTATCAGAGGCTGAAACACTGAAATTACAGAGACTGTGGGTTGGGGTTGTTTGGTATTCTGTTGCTGGAAGAGATTTCAGATCACTCCTTAATTTGGTTGGAGTTGGATGTAGAGCCTTTTTATTAAAGCCACTCAGGGTGACAGTTCCCGTCCTACCTCTTCAAACATCCTGATTTTTTTTTTTTTTTTTTTTTTTTACAATATTTGAATAAGAAATGGGGAGGATATTTTGGCACACAGTCAGCAGCATACTAACACTCCTTTACTTTTTTAACCTATGGATAAGGCTATATTGTGGGGAGATATTATTGCTTATATGACTACGTGTTTTAGGAGACAATTGAAAACGTATTTGTTTACAAGATTCTTAGGAAATTAATGGATTATATTCAACTGTATATGTGCCGATTTTAAAATTCTACTTTGTAAACAGCATAGAACTTAATGATATTGCGGTATAGGAATACATTTTTATGTTATGTTAGAACAAATGCATCTCTCTAGGAATCATAAAATTTGGAGTGCAATTAGCCTTAAAGCACGCATATATCAGGCGTCAATTGCCCACACAAAAGAGAATTTGGTGTCCAGTAGAATGGCTCTTAATTCTTTGCTTCATGTACAGATGACTCAGATGCTCCTGTATTGGAAATGTAAATTGTTTAAATTTGGTAATAGATGTGGGAGGCATTTGACCCAAATCACCAAATCTTAGGGCAGGATTCTGTGTTATTGCAACCTTATGAACCCCTAACAGCACTAGGCTCACCAGAGTGGAAGATATTGCGAAGGCTCATACCACATATTTTAAGGAAATGTGTTCTGCTGGTGGTGAGACGGCCCAGGAGGAGACCCTTATTTCCCACTGTCTGTAGTCCTTGGGGAAGTCTGCACTTTCGCAGTCTGAGGCTCTTGAATCTCATAATAAACCCATAATGGCCAAAGAAGTGCAACTTGCTATACGGGCTCTTATACTCATCTCCAAGGCCTGATGATTTTTCAGGAGAATTTTATAAGTTGTTGCAAACACAGTTGGTGGTCCCTTTGGTGGATTATTTTAATACAGTAGTGGACACTGGCCATTTCCCCCTGTATGAGAATGTAGCCCTGATTAGTTTGCTTCCAAATCTGGGTAGGCCTGTGGATGTTCGACCAATTTCCCTCATAAATGTGGATATTAAGATCCTGTCCAGAATCCTAGCTGATTGGCTTGCGGGATTTTTGCCTACTAGGGTGAGGACCAAGTGGGTTTTGTAAGGGGCAGGCAATTGGTGGTTAATGTTCAAATGGCTATGACTTGGTGTCTTTTAAGATGAGATGATCCATTGTTTGTGTGACAAGGTTTGTAATAGCAAAATCCCGTTCCCAGTTTTGCCATTTCATTTGGTTTACCAAGGAATAATTATTTACATCTCCTTTCAACTGTTAGTTTTAACTTTTAACTGAATGCATCAGATGTAACTGAGTAAAAAGTAGTAAAAATTGGTGAAATTATTATTTCAATAAAAGTAAAATAAGTGTTATCCTGTACTCTTTTCAAGTAAAAGTAACAATACAACACTGTTTTCAGATTGCCAAATTTCACACCATTGGACGCAGGAATCTGCTATTCCATTGGACAAATATCATGGTGAAAGAGGGGGGCATATCAAAGAAGGTTTGCATCCCCCACTTGTGCTTAAGTCCCAATTGGACAGGTGAAAGAAGGCTTCCAGGGCAGGCCCCATTGCCAGCCCACCCCACACTGGTGCTTCATTTCAACTAATGAAAGAGAGGGGCATTGCTCCCCCCCCCTCCCACTCCCCAGTGCTTCAGGCCCAATTGCTTCAAGGTTTGAAAGAGGGGGCAATGCTCCTCCTCGCCTCCCACTGATGCTTCAATAAAGTTATCTGAAGGCTCCCGCTGCGGCTGGAAGTGCTTCCCTCATACACACCCCCTCCCCCACTGGTGCTTCAATAAAGTTATCTGAAACAGCATGGAGACAGCATCTGCATGTCAAAGCAGTTCCTGATTGGTGAGGCCCGACTTTAGTGCAGGAAGAGATGGTCGGAGCATACCGTGAGTGATTTCCTTCACTCGCTGGTGCTCCGGCTGCCCTCTCCTATCTCCCCTGCTAAAAACTGTATTCACGGTTTTTCACCATTCGCGGGGGTTCCTGGAACGGAACCCCCGCGAATATCAGGGGAGTAATGTATAATAAAAGTGATCATATCTTTAAAAGAACTTGTATTCTGCTATTTACCATTCAGTTCAAAGCAACAGATCATAAAAGAGATGCTAGGCATTTCTAGGATGTCACAAACGGGTCCTTTTAAAAAGCTGTGGTAAAAATTGGACTTACATGGGCCTTTCCCACATACTAATGCCATTTTTATCACATTCATAAAAACCTTGATATATTATTATTTTTTTTTTTTCATTACAAGTAATGACCGCATGTTGATGTTGCCATTTAGTGTGTGGTCATTTTAAAAAATCACCATGGGAGTACTTACTGGCACCTATTAAGTAGTGAAGGCTTTCTATGTTATCTGTGTGCTAGTCAGTTCAGTTAACACAGTAATGTAGCTCACACTCTGCCCCTGATACCCCTCCCAAAAGATTCCAGAAAATATTTACTGCACGGTTACTGCATGAACATCCAAAAACCAACGACAAGCAGAGTGATCAGCAGGCAATGATATACTGCTGATTGGAAAGGTGGGTCTCTGATTGTCCTTCAATTGATATAAATATGGTTATTGAAAAGATAAAAATGCTTTGAACGTTATTTCACAGTGTACTGGAATTATTTTATATTAGAAGATTTATTACATAGCTGCGATTCAAATGGTGATTGTATGTTTTCCCTTCATGAAGATATAGTCCCATTCAATTGTGATTCATTCCAAAACTAGTACGCGAAACTTTAGTGCAGGGGTGCCCAATAGGTCAATCGCGATCGACGGGTAGCTCGCCAAGGCAAAGTGAGTCGATCACCCAGGACTCACTTTGCCTTGGCGATCTATCGGGCCGATCAGTCTTCCTCTCCCTGATGTCAATTCTGCCGTTGGAGAGGGAAGTTCAGGCCAGCCAATCGCTGCCTGGCTGGGCGGAACTTCCTCTCCGATGGCAGAATTGACGTCGGGGAGAGGAATGCTGGTCAGCCTGAAGCAGGGAGAGCATGGGTCGGCGTCGGCTTTGGCGCCTGTTATCCATTGGTGGCGGTTTGGGTCCTGTTCCCCGATGGCAGTGGCAGTGGCTTGGGGAAGGGCAGGGAGAAAGAAAGAAAGGGGGCAGCAGGGAGACAGAAGGAAAGAAGAGAAACAGAAAAAAAGAAAGGGAGCATGAAGAGAGAAAGAAAGAAAGGTCAGGGAGAGAGGAAGAAAAAGTTGGGGGAGGGAATGAGGTGTGGAGGAGAGGAAGCATACAGGCTGAAAGAAAGATTGGATGCACAGGCAGAAGAAGAAAGTGCAACCAGAGACTCATGAAATCACCAGACAAGGTAGGAAAAATGATTTTATTTTAAATTTAGTGATCAAAATGTGTCTGAATTTATATCTGCTGTCTATATTTTACAATATGGTCCCCTTTTACTAAATCGCAATAGTAGTTTTTAGCACAGGGAGCCTATGAGCGTCGAGAGCAGCGCTGGGTATTCAGTGCAGCTCCCTGCGCTAAAAACTGCTATTGTGGTTTAGTAAAAATTAGTAACAATTCTATGCGTAGAGTGTACGTTGTGGTTTTTTTAAAATTTTATTGTTAGTAGATCATTTTGACTTGGTCATTTTAAAAGTAGCTCGTGAGTCAAAAAAGTGTGGGCACCCCTGCTTTAGTGCATCTCTTTATTAAGCCATTTTGGGCTCCTTTTACAAAGCCGCGCTAGTGCCTTAACGCACGGAATAGCTAAATTGCTGCAAGCGCTAGCCGCTACCGCCTCCTTTTGAGCAGGCGGCAGGTTTTTGGCTAGCGCACACTATAGCGTGTGCTAATCTGGTGCGTGCGTTAAAAACGCTAGCACACCTTTGTAAAAGGAGCCCTTTGTGTTGTGTTAGGCACGCATTAGTGCCTAATGCAGCTTAGTAAAAGAAACCCCAATAACATAATATTAAGCAGTAATTGACAAATATAACTTCTAATCCATTACATATAAATATCTTGGACCTTCTGACTCAAATGAATTTCATCTATGCACTATTATCTCTCATTTAGACTATGCAAATGTGATCTCTTCTGGTCTTTCATTCTGTCTTCTCAAACATCTTCAGACAGTTCAAAACATGGCCATTTATGTTTTATCTCATGCTAGTAAGTATGACCACTTTGTTCATGCAGTACCACTGGCTCAAATTTCATCTTGTATTCAGTTTAAAGTTTACTCATTACTTCAGGAAGCCCTCTATTATAATTCTCCCCCCTATCTACTTTTCTATTTCCTTTTGCCACTCCATTTTGTTTTCTTTCATCTAATGGCCATCAACTTGTTCCACTGTAAGTATCCTCTGTATGTCTGGAGTCCATTAGTAAAACATGCCTTTTTCTCTTTGGGACCACTTCTGTGGAACTTGCTACCTCCCTCCTTACATCTTGAATCATCTTATCCTATTATTAAATTTGCTTTAAAGACATATTTCTTTACTTGGCTTATGGAGGCTGAGCTTGAGTCTGTCCACCGGCGCACATCATCTATATGATTTGATTTTATTCTCTGTACTATCAACACTGATATTCTTTTCCATTTTTAATAAGTTTGTGGCTTAATTTGATTGTAAAGCACCTTGTTTTTACCAAAAGAAAGGTGAAATATAAAATTCCAATAAATCATAAAATGTTTCAAAATAAGAGTTTTCAAATTAAGGCAGAATGACACATAATCACTTTGCATCCTTGGCCCTAAAGAGATGATATTCCAGATCAAAGCAGTTTGAAAGGGAAAAGTAGACTTATTAGATTTAATATTTGGGAAATAGAAAATGAGCTGCTTCCTAACATGTCATGATGAACAATGTAACAAATACTGTATAAGAAAGAGAATTATATAAGAAGGCATCTGACTATATAAATTCAAGAGGATGAGCATATCACTGATGGAAAGTGGATCAGTTTTCCATTGAAAAGGACAGAATGAGGGAAAAGAGGAATACCCATTCCCTGTGAAGTACTTCTCTCTTTTTGCAACCCTAGAACACACTAGATGTGTCTATTGAAATAAAGAGGATCGGAAAACAGAAGAATACTTTGCCTTGGGATATAAGCAGACTATCAAAAAGGCAAGGGTGGTGTCTTTTCAACCAATGATCGAGTCTTTATTCAGAAACAAATAGTCCCAACAAGGATCCCTGTTTCGGCGTGTGGGTGACGCCTTCCTCAGGGGACACTTGACTAATGGCAGAGTACAAAACACACTTAGAGAACGGCTCTTTGCCTTTTTGTTTGTCTGAAATAAATAGGATCCCCAGAACAAAAGTGAGCTGCTTCCAGAATCTAAAGTCAATTTTCTAGTAGTCAACATAGTCTACCTACTAGATCTAGCAAACTCGCCACTGGGTATGAGGAGCAAATAGCTATAGCATGAAAATTGCATCAAATTTTTGTTAGATCATCAAAATGTTCTATTCTGCTGGACAGTACTGATCAAGCTTTGTTCATTGCAATTTTTTTTCTGTTAGCCGTGTCTAAAATGATTCTCATCAGTTTCCATGGTAATAATACTGATAGTACTGCACTGTGTCTGTGATGGTTTTAACAGTAAGCTCCTTGCTGCAGTTCCTGCCAAGTGTTTGAGAAATGTACAGTATCTTGTTTCTGGGGCTTCCAGTGCTCCTGTTTTTTGGAATGCAGATGCCAAGAATGAAGCATTCATCTTAGATTGAACCATAGCAACAAGCCATAAAATCACCAGTTCCAGAAACCATTATCACCACAAATTTGCTGAACATTGTATATCACTCTACTGTTTCACGTTTTTAAAGAAGAAAATGTCAGCAAGAAAGCTGTAGATGATATCTAGTTATTGAATTAATTTATTACATTTCCAACTAACTACATTCCCTTCATTAGGTAAATTTTACAAAGGATAACGTCACCAAAATAAACAGGTAAATCTTAGTGAAAGAAAATTTAGGACTAATAAAGGCTCTTGAAAAATCTAAGAATCTCCAGTGGCTTTGTTTGATAATTAAATAGAATGTGATTGCAGAACTTGAGAAGTATATTTCATTCTTTTTATTTCTGCCAGTCATAAATATAAGTACTGAGAAACTTCAACAATCAGGTCATGATGTCACAGTAGAGCTGATGATTTAAAAGTAGAAAGACTATAGAGATTCTGTACAACTAAAACAGGAGACATTTTCCATAACATTATAATACAAATAATATATGAAAGGAACTCCATTAGAGATAGGAAAGCACTAGAAAGTACGAATTCTATTTTTGTCCTTTATAATAGTCGACACAGTAGAGTGTGATAACTTTATATCACATGCCATCGCATTCACTTTCTTTCTTCCTTCATACTGTTTTTTTTTATCATCATTTTGGTGGAAGGCTGAGGAGTGGACAGAGACAATTTCCTCTTCGTAGTCATTTTAAGGGCATGAAATCACCAGAACAACAAGGCACAAACTCACGTGGGGCAGCACCCCTGCGTATGTTATCATGCTGCGTAGCAAGATTTTGGAGAGCAGAAGTCGCGTCTTAAGGTCGATAGGTTGTAAGTCGACGACTACCTGTAATTGCGCTGAACCAATTTTCATCAATAGATATGAGGGATTTCAGATGGCAAACTGTCCTTCCCAAATGATCCTTCAAAATAGAAGGTCTTCAGACTAATCTTGAATGACTGTATGGTTACTTCTAATCTAATGCCCAGAGGTAGATGATTACATAATTGGGGGCCAAAGAAATAAAAAAGCTTTCTTTCTAGTAAATTCCTATTTGGCACTCTTTGCTGACGGGAGTACTAGTCTGCCATCTTGCACTGATCTTAATGTTCTCCTGAGATAATAGGGTCTTATTAATGAGTGTAAATATTCAGGTTGTTGATGATACAGAACCTTAATGAACCAGGGATAGCGTTTTAAATTGTATCCTATAGTAAATAGGCAACCAATGAAATTTTATGAGCAAAGGTGTGACCCTATCAAATTTTCTCTTAAATCCCAGCATTTTAATAGCGGTATTTTGAATGGTTTGAAATCTCCTAACATCACTTTTTGTTGTGCCCATGTAAATGATATTGCAATAATCCAATTTGGCAATCAATAATGCATGGATAAGAGTATGCAGATTGTGTTCCAAAAATAATCCCCTAATAGATCATAATAGATCATGCAGCAAAAATTGATCCTTCAATCTCTAAATTGCTGATCACAACATCTACCGGTAATATCAAAGCCTTCCGAAAAGAAATCAAAACCCATTTATTCACTAAGCATATTCAATCTACCTAAACTCTTCTTCTTCTTTCTCCTCTTTATATTCCCAAGTTTAGTCTACTACCTGGTTCAATTTCTTAATTAATGTAACCAATTTAAATTTCTAAAATCTTTTACTAATCCATTTACTCAATCAGTGTAAGGAATTCAGTTTAGAATCTTTGTAATGTTACTAGATTTAATTTTTTAATGATACATAATTTATTATGTTTATTATGTTAAATCCTTCCCATATATCGTATCCGAAAAAAACTCCTATATAATGTATTCTAAATTAATTTTCCTATGTACTGTTTTCCTGCCTTCTTCTATTCTATGTTTCTAGCCTAATTTATTTATTTTTCTCAAGTACTTTAGCAAGATTGTGAGCCTTTGGGACAGTCAGGGAACTCTAAGTACTTTTTCTTCATTTTAATTATCTTACTTAATTGCATCTCTTCTGTATCTACTGTAAACCGCTTTGAACCTCACTGTATAGCGGTATACAATAAATAAAATTATTATTATTATCATTATTATTTTCTCATGGTATAAAAACATGACTTAACTAAGTTTAAGACTTGGCAGTCGAAATTCAATTAGAAGTCAATCATGACTCCTAAATATTTAAAGGTTGATACTAGAGGTATACTCTGTCCTAAATGTAAATGTTCTCTTTTGATTGAGGAGAGTGACCTGTAATCCAACAAGATGTACATTTTTCCACATTTAAAACCAATCTGTGTACAGAAGCTTTAAGCCTTCTGTAATGGGCTTTAAATCAATGTGACCTGGGTCCATTTTTGCCACCAGCAGAATATTGTCTGTATAACAATATACATGAAATCCCAACTCTTGGATGAATGTGATCAACGGTGCAATAAATATGTTAAACAGTATTAGAGATAAGGCCGATCCCTTTCTTTTAACTGCAAAAGTCCTACGTTGTGAGTACAATGTGAACCATTTCTAACACTGTAGTAGATAACCCGATATCCTGTAATCTAACAAATAGCAGATCATGATCTACTATGTCAAATGCAGCCATCAGGTAAAGTGAAATTGCCAAGGCTAGATGTCCATTATCTAGAATTTGTAATGTTTCACTAAGAAAGCAAGTCATATGTGTTTCCGTACTATGACCTTTATGGAAACCTGCTTGTCTCGGCTGGAGTACTTAAGTATTCTCAATAAACTCTTGAAGCTACCCTAAAATTACATGTTCTATGATTTTACTTGATAAACAAAGGTTAGACATAGGTCTGTAATTTTTAAGGTCCAAAGGATCTGCTTTTTCTGACTTCAATATAGGAGTTATATATGAATGTTTCCAAATCTCAGGAACATTCCACTCTCCAAACTTTGGTTAATCATTATTAATAATAATGGTATTAGACAATGATGATCCATCTTAATCCAAGTGATCGGGAATAGATCAGGTAGAGAGCAAACATTTTTGATCTTAATTATTATTTTAGATATCTGAATTAATGAGCAACTATGAAAAGATTCTAGTTTGACTTCTCTGAATTCACCTGATTATCTGTTAGGGGAAGGTTCATAGAGTGTCTCAGGACACTAATTTTGTTTTTGAAAAATTTGCCTAAAGAGTCTGGTGAAGGAGTTAAGTCCTGATATTTTGCATTACAATTCTCTGTTAGTGAATGAAAGATTGCAAACAATTGTTTACTATTATTGTCGCTATTTTCTATTTGTTTATTATAGAACTCTTTTCTTGTTAATTTTAATTGTTTATTATAAAAATTCCTTTCTTGTCTCAATCTATATCTCCATTCTGCTGTTATGTTTTTTCTACATTCTCTTACATCTTAATTGTTTTTTTATATTCTCTCAGCTGTCCATTATACCATTTACAGTGGTGATACCTGGGTAATTTATATTCAGTGACTGGTGCATGATGGTCCATTGCTTCTTGGATAATGGAATTTGGGCCTGAAGTTCCAGAGAGAATAATGGAAAATTCTGAGGGAAATATGTACCAATCGGTGGAAGGTTCTTTGGATCAAATTTTTTTTAAGTTTCTGGAGATAATTATTTATTTTTCCTCCTTCAAATTTTTCATCATATTATTAATGTATAAATCATAAGTGATGATTTATGATCTGTCCATGACAAATCCAGATACTCAAGTCTCTGTAGGCTAATATTTCCTGTAATTCTGGATAAAATTAAATCCAAAATATGCCCAGCATTATGTGTTGGACTATCACTCCATTGATTGAACTCGTAATCCTGAAGAAATTGCTTGAAAAAGAAAGCCTGTCCATTATTGGTAGAATCAAAGTATATGTTAAAATCACCCATAACAATTAAATTAGAATAATGTATTGCCATGTTGGTTAATGTGAGATATATCTTACTCCATACTTCGTTTGGTAAATTAGGAGGGCAATAAAAAAGAGCCAAGTTTATAGGTGTTCTAAAATTTAGTTTCATTAGTAGGACCTCTTTGTACAATAGCATAGTGATTGGTATCTCTAATAAAGGTAGAGATTCATCAAACCACCTCCCCTTTGTGAGTCCCTTGATTTGGTAAAGAAGTTACATCCATCTGGTATAATATTAATCAAATAACTCTCTTCTGTCCTCAACCATGTTTCAGTATGGCATAATAACTTAACCCTAATGGTATCCCTAATAAATGTGGTTTTACCCTTTAAAGCTCTACAATTGAGTAGACCCCAGTGTGAGGAATTGAGTGATGGTATCTCCATTTGACATGTGGTGGTAACGATATGAATCAAGTTTGATGAGTTAGATCTTCTCCTATTCTTCTTTATTTTTGTAGTCCTGTTACCTAGCATATCCAGAATTGCCTGCCCTGTTTGACTCCCCATGGAGCTCAGTAATGAAACCTCAAAAATAAATTATAAAAATTAAATCCCCCTGTGCCACCACCTCCCTCTAGGAATTTTAAGAATGAAAATAATCCTTGTTATAATTTTGTCCGGAGTGCGCATAAGGAGTTCTACTCCCTGTACTTTACATAAGTTACATAAGAACCGCCATCTCCGGATCAGACCTTCGGTCCATCAAGTCCGGAGATCCGCACAGACGGAGGCCCAGCCAGGTGTACACCTGGCGTAATTTTAGTCACCCATATTTATATTCAAAGTTTCCTTACTCTCCCGGTGGTGATTTGAAATCAGCTGTGAACTCTCTTCAGCAGTTACGTGACTGATCACCCGGTGTCGATTTGAAATTGCATTTATTGCATACTTGAGAATGTGTTTCCCAATTCGTTATTGAGAGAGTTTTGCTTTAAATTAGTAGCATAATTATGCTTTTATAGTTAAGTCTTTAATAACTGTTATAGACCAACATCAGTAAGGCAGGAATTAGTACATAGCATGTTTTGTTCCTTCCCAGTAATTCCAGTGCAGACTTCAAAGTTAACGTAATCATAGGATTTTAAGTATGCATGCTTTACACTAACCTTTGACTTCTGATTGGTTGCATCTTTGAATTCTTAACCCATTATCTAAGTTTCCCCAGGTGTAATTCTTCCCCCCTTTATACTGCTTTGTTCCAGAACATGAACATAATTTTGAAAAAAAAATGAGAGTACTTCTAAGTCATGGGGTTACATAGAAACATGATGCAGATAAAGGCCAAATGGCCCATCTGTAGCATCTACCATCTTCTCTCCCTAAGAGATCCTACATGCCTATCCCAAGCTTGCTTGAATTTACACAGTTTTTGTCCCCACCACCTATATATGGAGACTATTCTAAGCATCTACCACCCTTTCTGTATACAAAGTATTTCCTTAGATTACTCAGACTATCACCTCTTAACTTTACCATATACCCTCTCATGTCAGAATTTTCCTTCATTTGAAAAAGGCTCACCTCCTGTACATTTAAATGTCTCTCTCATATCCCCTCTCTTCCGCCTTTCTTTTACAGTATACATATTGAGTTCTCTAATGCTAGGAAATAGCCAATAAGTATATATCAAGGCACGATCACTTGCACCAGCCCTATACCTGTTATTTACACATGCACCTGAGTGCTCCACCTGCAGTCCATCCATGCAAAACCCACTAGCAATGTACACACCATCAAATTAGAGCGCATAATTTTTCACTAATCAGTATTCTATAAGGTCATTTATACATGTAAGTGGCCAGCACACTGAAGAGAAAACCCAGAAAGGCCTCGACGACGAGGGAAGCAAAGCACGACAGAGAAGTCGTGAGGATGAGATGTCAATAATTCAGCCACAGGTGTAAAGTTCAAAGTTCACTTTATCAGTAAGAAGCACTCGAAGACTCGACACTGACAGTGTTTCGGCATCTATGCCTTTGTCAAGAGTCTCGAAGGATGATTTCTCTATCACGTGAATAGAGCATTAAGCGCAGGTCAATATTTGGAGCGAGCAGAGAAAAAAACTGGTGTCCACAGCAAAGCTCCAAACATTGACCTGCGCTTCACGTGATAGAGAAATCAGCCTTCGAGACTCTTGACAAAAGCATAGATGCCGAAACACTGTCAGTGTCGAGTCTTTGAGTCTTCACAGTGCTTCTACTAATAAAGTGAACTTTGAATTTTACACCCGTGGCTGAGTTATTGACATCTCATCCTCTGGCCAGAACACTGCCATGTGAATACCTTCCTGCTGTTTAACACTAGATGGCTCCTTACAGAATTACTCCCTTATCAAACATTGTGTTTCAGACTTTGCACGCAACACTCATGTCAGTGCCAAAAGTGAAAACTTCATATAATTTTAGGATGAAACTATCTTTTACTGATAGATAATGATAGAGCAGAAACAGAAGGCAACAGCTAGTCTGCATTAGCTCATATATTCCCGGATAGCTCTAAAGTGAACAGTAGGACTTGTAAAATTCTAGCACTGTATGTATAGTAGACTTATCACTGCCTTTCAGATATGAGGAATTGTCCACCTTTCCAAATCACTTCGTAGGTCATTCTACATAGCGCTGAAATCATCTTTTCCCTCTCCCAACCGCTTGTTGAGGCACTCTTCCCTTGGTGATAATAAATGGGCTAGTATTTTATTATCCCTTATAATACAGTCTTTGTTGAATAAATGTGGGCATTTTGAAAATCCTCTAACGATTGCCAGATGTCATCAATTTGCCATGGTAGAACATATAGATAGCATTGTCGTAGTTTATGTTTCAGATTAAAGCTTTGCTGGTAGTACACTGCTGTTTGCCCCTAAAATGCATTTAATAAAAATCAAAACCACTAAGACATGACAGGGAATGCTCAAATGGTCATATTGATATACTAAAGCATTAATGAAGTATTATAATAGCTAAATTGCAAGCTAGGATGAAGTGGTACATTAATACAACGTTTTTGTAATCATATTGGTCCTAGATAAAAGGGGAATCTAAACTGTATTGGTGGGTGGAATATTAAATAGATTAAAATTGAACTTGGACTTTGTGGGTTTCAATGCCCTTTATTTTTGGGAGCCACAAATTAGTTAAGGTTGTACAGTTTTCAAGATCACACAGGACCCCTTCTGCAAATGTTGCTGGTGAAATAAAGAACGGTGTTGACTTCTCATATAAGGATTTTATACCATCTATTGTCTGTCTTTAAATGATTTGTATAAAAGCTCATTTTAGGTAGATTATTGAGAAGTGTATTCAGGCCAGTTTCCTCTGTATTTTACACAAGGCTGTGCTAAATGCAGAGACTTTTATAAAATCTTGAAAATGCTGACAGACACAGGTATTTGCCAGCTCTTCCAGCAGGAGCAGCAGTTGTACCAAAAGAATAAAGGGAAATAAAGAGTATCTAGTACTTTCTTCTTTGCATTGATCCAGCCAGGAGCATCATGGGATCTTGGCTGCAGCAACAAAATATCAGGCTCCAAATTTGGCCTACTACCTCTAAAAGGGGCTAAGGGGAGATCAAGATACCCTTTTACAACTCCACTCCCAAGAAAAACAAGGGAGCTGAGGGGGAAAAGTATTTCAGAGTTTGGGGCCTGCATGAGGGTGGTGGCTCAAGTTAGGTTGTGGCAGATGAGGGAGGTAGGAGGAAGTTTTGGAGGAGAGGAGGGTTCTGGGGGTGGGCATATGGAATAAGCAATCAATTGATGAAGTGTAGGGCAGTTTGTTTATTTATTTATATAGACTTTAAGGTGCTTTTCTGCTGTCATGTTCTATGTTTATCTCTTTCCTGTTAATCCCATGAAATATGTCACAACCCGTAAAGGCTCAGTTAATACTGCTTCAAAGGTTCAAAAGTCATATTGGGACTTTTAGCTGAATTTCATAAAAAGAGTTTGGTAGCACAAACTACCACCTCAGGATACATCTTTACCCATCGGGCACTGCAAAGCCAAGCCAAAACAGATAATGTAGAGGTACTGTGGTCAACTCTGAAATCAACCATACACGAAGCAACCAACCGCTATGTAAAATCAGTAAGTAAACGGCGAAGAAACAACAGACCACAGTGGTTCTCTGCAGAGATCTCAGACCTCATAAAAATGAAGAAAAGAGCATTCATCTTCTACAAACAATCAGAGAAGCAAGAATCCAAGGAAGACTATCTGGCCAAGTCAAAAACGGTCAAAACGGCAGTCAGAGAGGCCAAACTCTGAATGGAAGAGAACCTTGCGAAGAACATCAAGAAGGGCGATAAATCCTTCTTCAGGTATATTAGTGACAGAAAAAGAAACACAGATGGGATAGTACGCCTTAGGAAACCTGACGGGAACTATGTAGAATCGGACTCCGATAAAGCCAAACTTTTAAATGAATACTTCTGCTCAGTCTTCACTTGCGAGGCGCCAGGATCCAGCCTTCAGCTGCCGACAAGAGAAAGCTCAGAAGACCCGTTTCGAAATTTCATGTTTACGCCCAGCAGTGTCTACGATGAGCTATCAAGACTCAAGATGAACAAAGCTATGGGACCGGACAAACTACACCCTAGGGTGCTCAGGGAGTTGAGTGACGTCCTGGCAGAGCCGTTATCCGCGCTCTTCAATCTTTCCCTAAGTACAGGAAGAGTCCCGTTGGATTGGAAAATGGCCAACATCATTCTACTCCACAAAAAGGGATGCAGGATGGAGGCTGAGAATTATAGACCGGTGAGTCTCACATCGATAGTGAGTAAACTTATAGAAACACTAATCAAACGCCAATTAGATATGATCCTGAACGAGGAGAATCTAAGAGATCTCCATCAACATGGTTTTACGAAGGGAAGGTCCTGTCAATCAAATCTGATCAGCTTCTTTGACTGGGTAACAAGCAAGCTGGATATAGGGGAGTCCCTGGACGTTGTGTACTTAGACTTCAGAAAAGTGTTTGATAGTGTCTCGCACTGCAGGTTATTGAGCAAGATGGGCTCGATGGGATTGGGTGAAACATTAACCGCATGGGTTAGGGACTGGCTTAGAGGTAGACTTCAGAGGGTAGTGGTAAACGGTACCCTCTACGATACGACGGAGGTGATAAGCGGAGTGCCACATGGTTCGGTCTTGGGCCCGATCCTATTTAACATCTTCGTAAGAGACCTGGCTGAGGGGCTTCGAGGTAAAATTACATTATTCACCGATGACGCCAAACTATGCAACATAGTAGACAAGAGCACAATAGACGAAAGCACAGTGCCCGACAAAAGCTCAATGCCCGATAGTATGACGCAGGACCTTCTCCTGCTGGAGCATTGGGCAAAGACTTGGCAACTAAGTTTCAATGCCAAAAAATGCAAGGTCATGCACCTTGGTGGCAAAAATCCATGCAGGACTTACACCTTAAATGGTGAGAGCCTAACAAGGACTGTAGTAGAACGTGACTTGGGGGTGATCATTAGCGAAGACATGAAGACTGCCAGTCAAGTGGAGAAAGCTTCATCCAGGGCTAGACAAATCATGGGCTGTATCCATAGAAGTTTTGTCAGCCGTAAGCCCGAGATCATAATGCCGTTGTACAGATCCATGGTGAGACCCCATCTGGAATACTGTGTACAATTCTGGAGGCCACATTATCAAAAAGATGTGCGGAGAGTTGAGTCGGTTCAGCGAATGGCCACCAGGATGGTCTCAGGACTCAAGGATCTCCCGTATGAGGAACAACTTGGTAAGTTGGAGCTATACTCACTCGAGGAACGCAGAGAGAGGGGAGACATGATCGAGACGTTCAAATATGTCACGGGCCGTATTGAGGTGGAAGAAGATCTCTTTTTTCTTAAAGGACCCACGGCAACAAGAGGGCATCCGTTGAAAATCAGGGGTGGGAAATTTCATGGCGACACCAGAAAATATTTCTTCACCGAAAGGGTGGTTGATCGCTGGAATAATCTTCTACAACAAGTAATTGAGGCCAGCAGCGTGCCAGATTTTAAGAAAAGATGGGATTGGCATGTAGGATCTCTTCATGGAGGTAGTTAGGGGGTGGGTCATTAGTGTGAGCAGACTGGATGGGCCGAGGCCCTTTTCTGCCGTCATTTTTCTATGTTTCTATTAGGCCAACATAAGTTTTGTATTTGGGTTGCTTTTTTTAAAATTTGAATATACCTTTCCTAGGGTAAAGACAGAAGACATATTGCATAAAAGACAAGAAATACAAAAGAGCATTACATATATAATCAGGCATAGATTTTAGTACAAAAATGAAATGAAAACCCTGGACTGAATGATCCTATGCTTTGGAGACACGCAATGACTCTGGTCCTATGCTTTGGAGATGTGCAATGACTCTGGTCCTTTCTGAATGAGAAATATATTGATATAAAAATGATACAAGGCATCAAAGCAGAAAGCATGGAGAACAGCAAACCTCGTGGTTAATTGTATCTAGTGTTTTTTATGTTAACATAATTTTGGACATTCCTTGGCATCAGCAACAGATGAATCCAGATGAGTGGGTTGTATCCATCTACCAGAAGGCGGAGATACAGAGCACCAAGTTGAGCTCTGTTATATATACGATAGTATGCACACTGGTAATTCAGTATTCTCTATCTCCGCAGGCAGATGGATGGTCTTTTCTCCTGCTCTTGGTTTTTTCTGCTGCTCAACAGATTAACCATTCCCCTTAACTATATCCTGCATCCTGTTTGTCTGTCTTGTCTGTTTAGATTGTGAGCTCCTTTGAACAGGGACTGTCTTTTTTGTGACTGTACAGTACTGCATACATCTGGTAGTGCTATAGAAATAATTAATAATAGTAGTAGTAGTAGTAGTAAATGCTGGCTTGGTCCAGCTTTAGACACATCTAAGCTCCTGTTTTGGCTATGCTGACTTAGTGGTGCAAGGAGATTAGGCTTCCTGGGTGCCTATTTCTGGGTACAGCTGGTGGTGTCAGTTCCCTACCCATCCTTGGTAGCCTCATTTTGAATTATCCTGCACTTTAGAGAGAGTGCAGTGTACTTGTGGCAAAATGAATGGAGACAACTACAATGTGTGTGGATTGTTGATTTGTACCATTTTCTGGAGAAGTGATGAATACTGTATGTTGGTGCTTCTGCCTACCTTTTACTGATTCTTCCGGCAGTGGTCCCTGCTAATACTGTTGATAGTTTTTGCTTCTGGATAGTAGCGCCCTTCTGGACCTTCTCTTGTCTGACCTGCCCCTGTAAGGACTGGTGTTCTTGCGGTGGGGGCCCAAGGATGCAGACTTGGAGGCTTCTTGCCATTCTGCTACTGGTCGTGCGGGTCTGGGATTCCTACCTCTCAACCACCATCGCAGTCTGGTGTTAGATCTAATCCATTTTTTAAAATTTCTTTTGGAGGAGTTTAGGCCACGTTCCTCTTGCTTTGATGTGCTTCCCTGCTTTGGCCTCCTTTACCATTACTCGTGGCTGTTGGGCAGCATATTTATATGCATCAGATCAGCTGCAAGGGTAGCTGATGGCTCCTTCAGGTGGCGGGTTTTCCGCAATTTGGTCTAGAGGGGGCTGCGTTCTGATCCAGTTCTGATCTGGTCCTGTGAATGAATTTTGATGGGATTTTCTTCGGCTAACAATGGCACCATTTTTGGACTGGTACATGCAGAACATCAGCTTGCAGGCCTGGCACACATTGGTATCCTTCCCAGAAGGTCACGGTCTCTAGTTTCAGGGAGTAAGTTGCGATTTATAAGATATAGTGTCAGATCTTCTCACAGGTGTCTGTGTTGACATGCATCTCAAAAAGAAAGCCTGCTACTAGTTATGCCTCCCAGTAGTTGATTTCATTAGAGCCTGTGCAGGAGAACTGGACTTTGGCAGGGGTCGGAACCAGCTTTGGTGGGCTTCTTGTTGTGGTTACTTTCTCCCCTTAATTTTTTCCTGCCAAAGGTTAGATGCAGTCCGCCATTGTTGCATGGTCCCTCCCCTTTTTGAATAGAGTAGATCAGGGAAAGCTTTCTCAGGCCTTTTTTTTCATGAAGACAAGTTGCTTGCTCTTTCCAGGGGAAAGGGTTTGAAGTTGAGGATGTGCACTTGAGACATAGGAATCTCTCTTGGCTATCTGAGATAGCGCCTCAACACATTCTGTACAGTACATCGATGTTACTGCAGGAGAACATGACTGAGCTACTCTTGATATTCTTTGGGCTCTTTAGAGTTAACATTTTCCTATGGCCTTGCTGACTGCACAGTGCAGCATGGTTATTTCTTGCAGTTATATGCGCCTTCCTTTGTGAGCCTTTATGTAAGCCCAGGAGAATAACTTTCTTGGGTCCAACCAAGAGTCCTTCTAGCTCGGTCTCTTGTTTCAAACAGTGGTCAAGCTAGGTCACAAGTGCAAGGCAGGAACCTATTTATTAGCAACATTCCATGCTACTGATCTAGGACAGGCTGTAGCTCTCCCAAGTCTGTCTTGGTAGCAGTCTATTGCTTTTCTCTCTAGACATTGGCTAATCTTTCCTGGAGTCAGTCATGTTACCTTCTGTTGCCACTGGCAATATCTTCTGACAATAATTTCCAGAGATTAGCTTGAATGTCAAAATTTCTCTGGGGGAGAACCAGCTGCGGTACTGTTTCTGGGGCATGGCTTCATCTATCTGTCTGGTGTCCTGGGTGTGGGATGCTGTCCCCTGCCTAGGTGTGGTGGAGTTCCTAGCACTATGTTTAAAAAAAAAAAAGGACTGGCTATTCAGTCTGTCATTATTACATTGCTTACAGTTGGCCATAGTCTCCTAGTACAAATCTACAACTCTGAAAGGCCACAAGGGCAATAGAAGTGAAATACTTTGATGGTGCTTGACTTCAGCCTTCTATTCTTCATTTTGGTCCAACCTCCTGCTTTACAATCCAGCTTTCCCATTCCTTCAGTGGACTCTGCTTCTTCTGAGTGGTTGCTATGCCCATTCTCAAGTTTATCGGCCTATGGCCTGTTCTGGCGTACCTATCTACAGTAGTCCCAGTATTCCTTTGACAAGTTTCTGCTATTGCCTTTTCTTTGACTGTACTGTGATTTACTGCCCCAGCTCCATGTTTGGCATCCAGCCTTGGCAGCATGCTGAGTTATTTGGACAACGTACAGTAGATTCAATGTCTGCTCATATTGGACCTATTCAGTAGAGAGCTCTCATGAGTGCCACCCTACTATGAGGTTCACTGCTTTCCTATCTTTCTGTGAAGATAGGACTTGTCTCGATTTCACAGGTCTCCTTTACTCTACTGTGTCTTCTGATATGGCATATATAGGTGGGCACTGAAGCAGTTGAGTTCACAGGAGGGACCTTGACTCTGATCTAATCAGTTCCACATCGGATATAGTAGTCGACTGGATTACTCCAGTTGGCATAGCCTATTCTTTCAAGTGACCAAGCCAAACAGTATTACCCATCACATATCCACACCCCCAGTCACCTTTGTTCTCTGTAAAAACACAAATACAGAGTCACATACACATCATAAATTTCTTTAAAACCATGACCAGGTCTTCCCAGCTCCTCCTGGTCATTCTCAGAGTCCTCCCTTGACTCCATCTTATTAGGTCTTCTCAAGAGTCTTTCCTCTGACCCTGCATTGGCCCTTCAAGTTTTTGGCAGCATCCAGTGCCATTTACCGGTCCCTCTGCTGGTTGCCACTGTACCAGCCAGTCCCTCCGCCGGACTGCTCCTCCTCAGGTCCTTGAACTCTCCAGCTTCTCCATCGCTCGATCATCTTATTGCAGATGCACGCACCGAGGACTCCTAGTTGCTCCATTGCTCAGTTGTCTTATACTGCACACATCCAGTGAGGGCTCTTCCAGCCCTTCAGTTATCTTCTTGCAGATGTATGCACTTAGGACTCACCTGGATTCTTCTTCACCTGGATTCTTCTTCACTGATCCCACCTCCGTTCATTAAGCCTAAGCCCTTTGACTCCAGGCTCTACTGGGTCCCCAGCTAATTCTTAACTCTTTACCTGCCAGTGTATAGGTCCCCACAGACCCTCCCACCATCAGGCTACACTCCAGGGCCAAATCTCTCCACTGGTGTATAACTCCCCAGAGACCCTCCCACCACAGGGCTTTCATTCTCCACTGCACCAGTCCCCCCCAACTGTACTGGTCAGCCTGGCTACTATACTCTGCTGTACCAGGTCTCCTATCAGCACCAGTTAAGCCAAAGCCAGCATTCCTCCTCCCAAGGGTTGCCCAATTCCTGAAGGAGCTTCTTGCCTTCTGAGTTCTCTGTACTGGGAACTGTTCTTTTCAGAACCACAATCCACTCAGGGTGAATGGACACCCAGCAGCTCTAGCAGCTCTTATGCAAATCATCTCTCTTTTCAGGCTCAATAAACTCTACTGTTTGGGCTCCTACTACTGGCCAGTGACAGGTACTCCACAGCTATAAATGGCTGCTATTAATATTGGCCAGTGCTCAGTTAATTTCCAGGTGGGTAAACATACTTGGGTATGTAGTGCTGGGAACCATCCATGCCCTGCCATTGAATACTAATCCCATTGGGGTTAATTCAGCCTGTGGCTTACCAGCTGCTTACCACCGTGGAATGAATGTTGGGCCTGTAGCTTATAAAGTAGCAGCATCTATGTGTACAATGTTGGCTTTGATGTGCATGGGTGCTAGGCACTATTTTATAAAGCATGCACCAGAATCACTTAGCATGAAACTGCATGGGGGGATGTACATGTGGGTGGAGCATGGGCTGTCCATAGGCATATTGCCAAGCAATGCATGTAACTTAAGAGAATACTATAAGTTGCGTGCACTGCATGGTGCACTTAGCTGCACCAATTTACACCAGTCATTGAGCTGCTATATGTGGGCATGCCCAGACGAGAATAGAAGAAAACCAAAAACATTCTGCTGAAAACAGAAACAGCAAAAAGTGGAGATGGCCAGGGGGATAATGTCGCCACTGGAGCCCCACTCAGGTTAATAATTTTGGATTGTCAATAAATTATTAACCTGATTGTAGATCCAGTGATATTGTTATTCCCCTGGCCTTCTTTGCCTTTTATAAGTGAGCATGCCTACATTGTAGCACATCAATGCAGTTCTCCTCTAGTATACTATAACAGCTTGGGTGTGACTAAGTGCCTGCATCTTGGTATCAAGTTATAGAACTGCCCCCTTTATGTTCATCTTGCCACATGAGCCAACAGTTCTCTGGTTTACCTTTACTTGTATTGAAATCTAAAAAACAAAATATTCAGAGCCTAATATTTGTTCAGAGGCCTTGTCTTAGCCCAGTTACTCAAACAAGAGTCACACAAACACTAACAAGTAGTCTGTGGAGGTAGGAGAATAAGCTTTTTTTACACAGAATTAGGGGTCTTTTTCCTCACAGATCCCTCACAGAAATCCGCTGCTTTCCCAAAATACACTGCCCCTCTCGGTTTAGTTTAGTCATTCCAGAGTTCTGGGTGACAGTCCTTCATGTCCAGCCAGGAGCACAGTTCATGCAACCCCACTTCTGAGAGAGAGTTTTAAAATGCAGCCTTTTTATTTATTCCTGTATAAGCAAAAAAATACAACAACTTCAGTTCAGCGGGTTCCTACCTCAATTCCTTCACTCTGGGGCCTCTGGTTCTGATCCTGGCTCTTCCTTTTAAATTCTCTGCTTGACAGTTTTCCTCCCCTCTCCCTCTCCTAAAGCTGTTTCTCTTTCTGAGCTGTCCTTGCCTTCCAGCTGGCCAGGAGGGGGAGTGCTGGAGGTTCCTCCAGGAAAAGTTCTGTCTGAGAATCTGAACTAACCCGAGGAAGGGGCAAGGTTTCATAGCCCCTGTCACAGGCCTATTAACCAAATCATATTAACACTTTAATACAGAATTTAATGCAGATTAACGGATAATGAGATTTCTTGTATAAAAGGGAAAGCTGGGAGAGGGAAGGGATATTATGCAAAGGATAATTGCCAGTGTTGATAATGCATTACAAAATGCATAAAGTTTACCAAGGAATTCTAGTTACACCACTATTTCTGCATAAAAACTGATGTGGTGATACACATTAACACATCAGCTAAACCCCAAATTGCTACCTAAATGTAGCACTGATTTTTGGCATTAATGTTGAGCCATTAGTTCAGTTTAGTACCATATAATAACAAAACTCTAATTGACAGAACATCACTAGACCCTTGTGGTACAATTAAAATTTTCTAATAGTACCCTTCCCCTCCCACACTTTTTTTTTTTTTACTGTAGCCAGTAGCTGCACAGTATCTAGAATAGACACATTAACATCTACCTAATACATATAAGGCTTAAGAGAAAACACTTCGAGTCTGGCACTGGAGAGAGAAATGCATAGGATGAGGTAAGTGTGATTTCTACACTACTGAAGAATAGAGAATGGCAGTACTTCAGGTCATGACTCACAGAGATATTAAACAGTACAGAATTAGAGATAATTCTCAGGTAAATGCTTCAGGAGCCACTACGTCATCCCATGAATGTGTCCTGCATTAATCATGTCACTTGTAGCCTGATGCAACCCTGCAAGAATGTCTGATTTATAGGGAGCGGGGTAAAACTAACAGAACAAGCAGAACACTGTGTCAGAAAAAGGAAGAAAAAAACATGAACAATCTGAATCTAATTTTCCCCAAGAACTTATGAAATTTTATTAGGCGGAGAACTGTCAGCTCAGACCTATCTTATACACTGATAAAGATCACAGTAAAGAGAACAAGTTACACAGCAAGACAAAATGAGGTCAGAGGGTGCACATTCCATCCCGAGAAAGCAATGCATTGTAAGAAGTTCAAGTTTATTTATTGGAAAGCATTATTTTCCAGGCTCCAATGATAACTATTTAAATGTACAACAAAACTATCTGCTGTCAAGGTTCAGAATTTGAGTGCTCTGCCTCAGCCTTTTCTATTTCAGCTTGTATAAATCTTAATGTTGTCCATCTTCTCTTCTTTTCATTTCATCAAATAAATCAGTGGTAAGACAGGATGGATACAGATCTGATCTTAAGATATTAAACTTTCCTTTTATAGCAATATGGTACAACAGGGTATTTCCTGCTTCATGGATATCCAACTAACTTTAATATCTTTACAAATTTTTGTACAAATTTACAATGAAGCTGTCTTATACCTAATACTTTCAAACATCAATTCAATTATTTCTCATTTTTCAAATGAACTCTCTAACTTGATAAAATACAAAATATTAATAATCACTTTACAATACCTTAATTACAATTGCCTTCAGCCAGAGTGGACTGCCACCATATGGCGGATTTAAAAAATTCAATCTTTCCCTTGCAAATTTTAAGGAACATGTGGTTGTGGTAAAGGTTGTTTGTATGGTTTAAAGTATGTAATACAATATTCATTTTTAAATTAAGGTGCTAGTACTGTATTTCCCCTTATATAGGCTGAGGCCTATACATGGGTTTTACAAACCCGTGTATGGGGTGCGGCCTATGTACGGACTTTACATCATCCCCACCCCAACACCTGGTACCTTTATTGGAACCCCCTGGACGGCGAATCTCCAGCGGTGCAGGGCAGCCGCGATCTCTTCAGCATCTGGCCTGCCCCTGCATCGTTTGCTGAGTGACTAATGTCAGTTCTCGTGAGAGCTGATGTCGGCCATTCAACGGGTGGTGCGGGGGCAGGCCGAATGTCGAAGAGAGCGCAGCTACTTGACTTTACACAACTTCTCTATGCCTTTGTCCTCTCATGCATGGACTACTGTAACGCATTATTCAATGGACTGATGGTAAAAAATATGAAACGTCTCTGTGTCCAAAATGCAGTAATCAGACTACTGAAGAACCTTTGCACCCGCGATTCAGTATCCCAAGTGCTAGCATCAGCCCACAGACTACCCATAGCCAAACACTGCATCTTCAAAGGCTTAGTACTTGCTTTCAAGTCCTTACATGACATGGCACCCGTCTGTATATCAACCAAACTCCCACCTTATGTCCCAAACAGACCCCGCTGCTCCCAAGAGGAAATACATCTTCAAATACTCCCTGCTCAGAGCCTCCAAGTAGAAAGTGCCATATGAAGGTCATACTCTCACTTCGTACCAAAGTACTGAAATTGGCTGCTTCCTACCATCAGATCCCTTGATAGACTTTTGAGCTTTAGAAAAGCATTAAAAACCCAGTGGTGTACCAACAGGGGGGGGTCTGCCCAGGGTGAACGCTCCAAGGGGGTGCACAGCCAGCCGGGTCTGGAAGCTCCCGCGCTGCTGAAAATGGTACCTCAGCGCGGCTGCTGTATTTATTCCAGAGCAGAGTCGGCAGCCGCACTGAAGTGCACAAAGGTCCCGCGATGATTACTTTTGCTGCCGCTGCTTCGGAAGAGGTAAGTGACGTCGGAGGGGGTGGACTGGCAGCCGCAGTCATCGCGGGACCTTGCCTCTGCTGGCCCAGCCCCCCTCTGACATCACTTACCTCTTTTGAAGCAGGGGCAGCAAAAGTAATCATCGCAGGACCTTGCTGATTTTGATGGAGAGAGAAAGAAGCATAGCAGAATGGTGGAAGAAGAAAAAGGGGGTCAGGGTGGTATGGAAGCATGGTGAAGGGTGAGAAAGGGGGTCAGGGTGGTATTGAAGTGTGGTGAAGGGTGAGAAAGGGGGCAGATGCTGATGGAAGTGGGGAGAAGGGAGAGGAGAGAGTGAAATGCCAGACCATGGGGGTGTGGGAGAAATGGAAGGGGGAGGCATAAAGTTTCTGGAAAGTGAATAGAAGGAGAGAAGATGCCATATAGAAGGGGCAGAGAGAGGGTAGACTGTGGATGAAAGGAAGAGAGTGACAAGAAGATGAAGAAAGCAGAAACCAGAGAAGACAAGGTAGAAAAAAAATTCTTTTTTTTTTTTTTTTTGCTTTAGAGGAGATGCATTGCTGTTTCTGTGGTGTTGCATTGTACGCAGAGTCCAGCTTCTTGGTGCTTCAGTTTAATCTTTGTCTATGTATTTTTATTCTATCTCCTCATTTACAAAACTGTAGAGCGTTTTTTAGCATTGGCATCTGAGCTGTTACCACCAAGCTAAAAACCACCTACAGTTTTGTAAAAGGGGGAGGAGTTAGTTTGTGATTACATACTAGGCGAAGGTGTTCTGTGTGTTCGAAAAGACATGGTTTTCTGTTAGGATTGACTGTGTAGGATTGATCTGTATTAGTCTGGCTTGTTTAGTTTTACAATGGGTTTATTGACGTACTGCTCACTGCAGTATGTAAGATGCTGCCTTTTCCTAGGTACACTCTTGTGTGACGTGTGGATTGTTACTAAAAAATCATGTTTTTCATACATATGGGGGGGGGGGGTATCAAAAAATGATGGGCCCCAGGTTCCACGTATGCTAGGTACACCACTGTAAAAACCTACCTCTTCTCCTGACTGCTCAGGACAAGCTAGCATTCAGATAGTTACTCATAAACTGTTCAACTGACTCTCCATGTATATGCTTCAGGCTCCAAGTGTCTGATAATCCAAAACAATTGAACTAGACCAGTGTTCTTCAACCACTAGTCCATGGATTAGTGCCGGTCCACAGAAATTTCCTGCCGGTCCACAGGGCCAGCACGTGCATAAGGCCCAAAAACAGTGTTCTTCAACCGCCGGTCCATGGTGCGATCGATGTGGCATTATCTTTGAGCCAGCTCCCTCTTCCTAACTGATTCAGTGCACAAAGCCACGGGCAGTGGCTCCTACAGTCATCCTGCACCTGAACCGGAAGCCTTCTCTCTGACGTTGCAACGTCAGAGGGAAGGCTTCCAGATGAGGCACGTGCAAGGTGCAATTAGTACTATAATTGGGGGGCGGGGTCTGGGGTGGAGATTGGGTAGAGATGGGCGGGGTCTGGCCCACGACTTAGCCCCGTGTTCTTCAACCGCCTGTCCACGGACCGATGCCGGTCCACAGAATAATTCTTTCATTTCTGCCAGTCCATAGGTGTAAAAAGGTTGAAAAACACTGAACTAGACACATCCCACTGTACCCTATTGTCTTAGTCTTCTGTTCCTTGTTAATTTGTTATGTGTCTTGTTTGCTGTTATGTATGTTACCTTGTAACCCATTCTGGGCTCTTTGGGGAGGACGTGGGATATAAATCTAATTAAATAAATAAAGGAATTATAAGGTGATTATTAATATTTTGTATTTTATCATATTACAGAGATATGTAAAAGGTGAGAAATAACTGAATTAATGTTTGAAAGTATTAGGTATAAGATAGCTTTATTGTAAATTAGGGTTGTAATTGAGGAAGCTGCATCATAAATTCTCACACTTTGCATATATTAAGATACAAATACTTGTAGGGAAACAATACATATCATGTCATCAAAGTCTTTTCCCTTTTGATTAGTTGATTTCTGCCACCAGTGTTTTTAACAGATAAGCAAGCCATCTGCAAAATCTGTTAAGATTCAGTCCCAAAACAAGACCTTGGATTACGAGCATAATCCGTTCCAGGAGCATGCTCGTAATCCAAAATGCTCGTTTATCAAAGCGAGTTTCCCCATAGGAAATAATGGAAACTCGCTTTGATGCGTTCCCCCCCCCCGAGAACCGGCATTGCTCCCCTCGAAGGCCCCCCTGCGATCAGGCACCCCCCCTGCGATCCGACACCCTCCCCTGCCTCGAACTGTCAACCCCCCCGCCACGATCCAACCACCCCCGACACGATTGGGCACCCCCCCGCCACGATCCGACCCCCCCCCCGACCCGATTGGGCACCCCCTGACACGATCCGACATCCCCCCCGACACAATTGGGCACACCCCCCCGCCGCTTCTTACCCTCATCTGGGCACTCTTGAAGATCGGCCTACTTGTCTGCTAGACCTAATGCCAGCTCAATGCTGGCATTAGCGTCTAGCATGCGGGACTCCACAGGGCCGACGTCAGCTCTCATAAGAGCTAAAAACGCTATCGAAGCTAAATATATACTGAAAAATGTTGGAGATAGTGGAGAACCTTGCGGGACTCCACAGTGATTTGTCCATAGAGAAGAGTATTTACCTGCACTATATACTTGATAGGATCTGTTTTTCAAGAAACCCTGGAACCATTTGTGTACATTACCTGTGATTCCAATTGAATTCAAGCAGCCCAATAATAGATCGTGATCTACCAAATCGAAGGCACTGCTCAAATCCAATTGAAGAATCAGGGCGCTAGTACCCAAGCTAAATAGGTTGTAAAGCTGATTAGTTAGCAATGCTAGTACGGTTTCTGTACTATAACATGAACAAAATCCGGATTGACAATTGTGCAGGATATTAAATTTTTCCAAATATTTGACCAATTCGTCATTCACTAATCCTTCTATTATTTTAGTAAATAACGGAATACTGGGTACTGGTCTATAATTATTTGCGCATATAACGGAGTCCTTAGGGTTTTTTTTATAATAGGTGTGACTATAATATGTCCTAGTTCCTGCTCAAATCGTCCTTATAATTGAAGTGTAACCCATTTGAAAAGCTTTGCTCTAAAAGAAAAGGATGCATTATTCAGTATGTTGCTTGGGCAGTTATCTAACCGACAACGCTTATAAGCACATAAGCATTGCCTCTGCTGAGTCAGACCATAGGTCCATCACGCCCAGCTCCCGCGGTGGCCCCCCAGGTCAATGACCTGTAGTGATCTATTACTCTACTACTCTATTACTTTACAGCCTTCTGTACTGTATAGTAACCCTCTAATTGTACCCCTGGATCCCCTTTTCCTTCATGAACTCGTCCAATCCCCTTTTGAACCCCAAAGTCGTACTCTGCTCTACCACCTCCTCTGGAAGCGTATTCCAGGTGTTCACCACCCTCTGCGTGAAGAAGAACTTCCTAGCATTTGTTCTGAACCCATCTCCCTTCAATTTTTTTGAGTGCCCTCTAGTTTTTGTTGCCCCTGCTAGTCTGAATAATCTGTCCCTCTCTACCTTCACTATACCCTTCATGATCTTATGAGTTTCTATCATATCCCCTCTAAGTCTCCGCTTTTCCAGGGAAAAGAGCCCCAGCTTCTCCAGCCTCTCAGCATATGAGAGGTTTTCCATGCCCTTTATCATTTTTGTCGCTCTCCTCTGGACCCTCTCGAGAATCGCCATATCCTTCTTAAGGTACGGCGACCAGTATTGAATGCAGTACTCCAGATGCGGTCGCACCATCGCCCTATACAGCGGGAGGATAACTTCCTTGGTTCTGATAGTGATACCTTTTTTGATAATGCCCAACATTCTGTTTGCCTTTTTTGAGGCCGCTGCGCACTGTGCCGCCGATTTCATTGTTCTATCTACCAAAACCCCCAAGTCATTTTCTAGGTTGCATTCCCCCAGTACCATCCCCCCCATTGTGTAGTTGTACATCGGGTTCCCTTTCCCTATGTGCATAACTTTACATTTCTCTACATTGAAGCTCATCTGCTTTTTCATATATTTAGAAAACAGTTTGCAAAAAAAATTCCAATCAGGAATGGTGAATTGATCCCAGAACATATCTAATATCATCTATGGTCCTAATCAAGTTCAACATATCATTAGTTTGGCCCCCCAAATTGGCTCGTAGAAAGCTAATTTTTTTTTTTTTTTTTAAATCTGCCAGTTTATCAGCAGATGGAGCACATTCCACATTTGTTCGTTTTTAAGAATCAACTTCAAACAAAGTGTTGACCAGTTTAAACAGCTCTTTACTATTGGTTTTTACTTCTCCAATTGTTTGCATGTAATATTTACATCATTTTTCCATTATCTTAGCTTTATATTCTTTAACTTTTGCTCTCCAATTGACCTTGTTTTCATCTTTACCAGATTTAATCCAGACCTTGTCCATCTTTCGTAGTGTCCTTTTTATTTCAGATAATTCCTTATCATACCAGACATTAACCGGTTTATCTTTCTTGGAATATGTTTTTTTAGGTGCTATAATATCTAAAAATTGTTGTTCACTGAGATTATTCCAATCATTTAAAAAATCTTCTTCTGGTCCTTCTTTAGACTTTAATTCGTAATGTGACCAGAATTCCTTTTGATCTACCTTATCCCTACTAATAATACTTGTCCTATCATTCTTTTTCTTATCCTTATAGCTCGGTTTATTAGATTTTTCCTGCCACTTTAATTTAAAATTACATAAACGGTGATCAGACCAAGCTGTATCACTCCACGATACTTCATTAAGATCAATTTTTGTATTATATTGTAATGTAGAAAAGGTCACCAAATCTAGATAGACCTTTTTGATGTGTTTTTTCTTGATTTGGTATAAAGAAATCTAAATTTGATAGAAATGAAAATATCCACGAATTTGGATAGAGCTTCCAATATAGACTTTTGCACGGTCACTATAGGGCGACCCGGAGGAATGGTAAGGCGTTCATGAATTTTAGGAAGAAATTGGATCTGAGGATTGTGTGGATATTGTTCCAATATATAGTCAGCCTCCTGAGGAGTAATAATTTGTTCCTTTAAAGCATTCTTTAATAAATCCTTAATTAAGCACTGTAGCTCATTTACTGGATCAGATGGTAAGCATTGATAAAAATCAGTTCTATTGAGTTGGGAATAGGCCTCCACAAGATAGTCCATGTGTGTCTGGATAACAATTGCGCCGTCCTTGTCGGCACGAGAGATAACAAGATTAGAATTTTGACGCAAAGAGAGCCTCCCATTGAGTATAGGCCATATTAGATCTTATATCATCATTATGTTGTTCCTGAGATACTAAGTCTCTAAAGGTCTCAATATGATGGGGGAGGGGGGACATCGATTAAAGTAGATCATTACCAGCAGGCTTGCTGGCTTCACAGCCTCTTGCAATCACTTTAGACCCTGCTACACTGGAAAAGCTGATGTAACTTTCTGTTCTGGAACATTCTGTTCTGGTTCTGGTGATGTAACTTTCTGTTCTGTTCTGGGATTGAAGAGACTGCAAGAGGCTTGAGGTGGTGAGCCTGCCGGCAGTGCTCTACTTTAATCACTAGCACTGCCAACAGGCTATAAAAGATTAGAGGGAGGGAGAGGATATAGTGGACTGCAGGGCAGTGGTGGGTGGCGGCAGGCAACTGTATCCTATTACACCAGAACAATTGCTGTAACTTCCTGTTTTGGTGTAGCAAGCACTGAAGAGATTGCAAGAGACTGGAACTGGCAAGCCTCCCAGCAGTGCTCTGATTTAATCACTAGCACTGCCGGCAGGCTATAAAAGAATATTTAGAAGAAGGAAGGGAGGGAAAAGATTATAATGGACTGTAGGGGGGGCAAGTAGTGGGGCAGAGCCGAGGAGACAAGAGGCGTTAACACATGCTAAGTATTTTGATGTTCATTATTTTCTTAACGCGTTAATTGTGTTATTACCGCATTAAATATGCAGCCATAGTATTGCTGCTCTCAAGGCAGTTTTATGTTTATTATTCATTCATTCAGTTTGCTAGACTGTTCTCCCAGGGGAGCTCAGAACGTTTTACATGAATTTATTCAGGTACTCAAGCAGTAATCCCTGACTGTCCTGGTGGGCTCACAGTCTATCTAATGTACCTGAGGCAATGGAGGAGCAGGTGACGCCCAGGGTCACAAGGAACACTATAGGCCTGCACACTTAACTTCAGGGTCCTGAGGCTGCAGATGTAATCATGGTAAAAGACAGCATGGCAAACATTGACAGAGATGGCAAAACATAGATAACAAAGCATGGTAAAACAGCATGACGAGTATAGTTCGTCAAAATATAGCACAACAAACATAATATTACAAAACTGTATAGAACAATATAGTGGAAATACAGACCTCTGAGGAAGGCCACACCCGCTGAAACCTGAACTGCGCCGAGTCCCACTGCCTCCACTCTGGAGAGCTTTCCTTTATATTAGCAATAAACTATTTCCATTTCCATTGGGTTTTTTCCTGTACCATCCCTACACTGCATTGTTCCCACCCTTTTGCTGTTCTAGTAGGTAACTTTTTGCCATTGCCTCTCGAGTCTTTGACAGGTTTGTTTTTTTGCTGTAAGGTTTTTGGTAAACCAAAGTGTAGTTTTGGTGGTTCTTGTGTTGCAGTAGCGTAATGGGGTTATTGAGTCGAGTGTGTTCTACTGCACTGTCCCAGTTCGTCAACATCATAGTGGGGTTATTAGAGGTTGTATTTAGCAATTCAGAGGCCCTATTCCATAATTGTAAAATGTTGATTCTGCCACTTCTTAGAGTTTTTTTGGGTTAGGATTCTTTGTGGATGTACTTTCCATATATAGGGAGAGGTTGAAGGGCAGAAGGTAGTGATCTAACCAAGGAACTGCAGATCAGTCTGTGTCTGCAATGAGATGGAGGGATTGTTAGTTATAACAAGAAGAGAAGACCCAAATTTCCACAGGAGAAAAGGACAATCCAAAAGAAACGAAACCGTGGAAATTCAGTGTTCTTGACACTTCTTCTATTATTCAGTTAATCCTTTAAAAAATAATGTCCACATTTGTCATGGAAGTTATAACATCTTTTTCATGCTTAGGGTTTAGGATTTAGTTGACTGTTAAGGAGGAATTTTTTGAATTTGAGGACGTTAACATTGTCAAAGGATTCTAGTGGTATGTTAATGTCACCTAGAACAATTAATCTTGTGAATTGGAAAGTAAAGTTCGATATAATTTCTTGTAATTTTATGACATTGTATAACCATGGTCCAGGGGAGCAATAAATCAGCAAGATACCTACACTACTGGAGAATATATTGGATTTGTCTTCTAACTTGCATGTCATATACTCTAGTTCATGAAGGATAGATGAGTTAGAATGATTTGGAAAGAACTCTTGTAGACTATAGCCAGCCCGCCTCCTCGTTCTTTTGGTCTAGGTCAGAGGTGGCCAACCGCAGTCCTTGAGAACCACAATCCAGTCAGATTTTCAAGATTTCCATGTATGAGATCTGTTTGCATACAATGGAAGCATTGCATGCAAATCAGTCTCATGTATATTTATTGAGGAAATTGTGAAAATTCAGCTGGGTTTTGGTCTTCAAGGACCATGGTTTCCTACCCCTGGTCTAGGTGTATGGATAACACTGTATCCTGGTAGATAGAGATGGGATATTTCAGGGCAGATTGTGTCTTTAAGCTAGGCTTCCAAGAAAAAGGCAAGGCCTAAGTCATTTGCAGATATCAGTTCATTTAGTTAGTACTAGTTTGTTAGCAACTGATCTAGCGTTGATGCAAGGTCCAGGAGTGACTGTTCTTTTTTTTTTTTTGCAAGTTGGTGAGTGATGTGCATATATTGTAGGTTGGAGTGAGTTCTAGTTGGATGGGGTGTGGGTTAGTTAGTGATTTTAGGAATGGAATTGTGGGCCAGAGTGGGGTAGTACTTAAAATACAGGCTTGTTTGGACACAGGGACCACATGGTTTGAAGTTATGATATGTAGGTTGCCATGTTGAAAAAGGCTTATTCATGGTTTGGTAGTTTTCTGATAGGTTTAAGAGCCTTAAGAAGATTATGAGTAAGGTACCACATCATGGTGCAAGTTTGAGCTGCAAAGTCTATTTAAGTTATACAGAAACAGGAGGATTTGTAAATAATTGACTGGAGTTTACGTGTAGCAAAATGAGGATCTTCATTGGTTGTTATGTGGGATGGTGATGGGCTCTAGATGACTGGTTGCCCCTGGTCCTTTAGTAGGGGAGAGGAGTATACAAATGATAGTGTTGACTTTGTTTTTGACTGAGAAGTCGTATTTTTGTGGCTGCACAAATCAGTTGCATAGTGCTGTTGCCGTCCACTTCTGATCAGGTCTTAAGGAAATGCATTTTTGCTTTGTGTTATTGCTGGGCATATAAGTATGCTTGGCAGTCTACAGCTCAGATCCCTTGCATTAATCTTACTTTTCAACACTGAGGGTAAGGTTGATATTGTGCCATCTCACAAGTAATATTTTATGGTTTTTCAAGCATTTTTGTTTAAGAATTCAATATTTTACTATTGCTCAAAGCCATTTAATCAGAGAGAGAGAGAGAGAGAGATGGTTTGTGTACTAACAGCCCTGCTTTGCTGTGAATCAGGGAAAAGGAGGGATTTCTGGCATTACTATCAATTAAGTGAAATTCTTTTGTGCTGAGAAAGTTTCTGCAACCGACAATTTCTCCCAAGAATAATCTGTGTTTTCATGTTAACTTTTTCAGGAATTGTAAAATCCAAACATTTAGTGAAGGAGTTATTTTAAATAGGCCACTGCAGAATTATAATTAGATTTTTTTGTCCTGTGTCTTATGTACTGTACAGGCATATGCATTACATTAAAGCAGTGTCTCAAACTTTTTCGAGCTGGGGCATCCTAAAGGTAGTGGCCACGGCTCGAGGCACCCAGAAGTGCGTAGACGTCACCATGCTGACATCCACGCATGCACAGAGGCCCTCCAGACAGGCCCTGAAATGCCAGTATGCTGTGCTAGCAGCGAAGTCTAATATCAACTGAGTACCCCCAACCACAGACCTGCCAAACTCCACCCTAGACCCACCTAAGCTCTTCTCCAGATCCTACCCCTTTACTAATTGTAATGTAATTTTTTTTCCATTCATTTTTCATATGCACACAATATACACAACAGATATAAATTCTCAAAATTGACACATTTCAATCACTATATATAAAATCATTTTCCCTACCTTTGTTGTCTGGTGACTTTATTTTTATGTGCTTTTAACTGTTTCCAGAGCGTTCTTATCCATTGACTGTTTTTCTCTCCGTCTTCACTTTCTGCCTTGCATCCATCTTTGGCATTAACTTAACATTCAATATTTCCATTTTTCTGCTTTCTTTTTAAAATGTACTATCTCTCTTTCCTTCCCTCCCTATTTCCATGGTCTGACATCTGTCTCCTTACCCCCTCCCGCCCCCAGTGGTCCAACGACATCTCTCTCCTTCCTTTCCCCCCTTCCCAGTCTGGCATCTCTCTCTACTACAGTACTCCTATTATTATTTCTATAGCACTACCAGACTCCCCTCTTTCCCTTCTATTCCCTTGTCTGATATCTCTCCCTTCCTTTAGTCATCTCTCCTCCCCTCTCCCCCCCCCAGTGTAACATTTCTCTTTCCCTTCTTCCTTTCTGCCCCCTGAGAGTCCATCTTCCTTCCCTTCCTCCATTCTGGCCCCCCCTCCCAGTCCAACATTTCTCCTTCCTTTCTACCAGTCCAACATTTTTTCTCTTTTCCTCCTGTATGCTTCTCCTCTGGTCATCCTTCCTTCCCCAAACCAACATCTCTCTTTCTCTCCTTCCATGAGTCCAACTTTTCACTCTCTGCCCTCTCCCCTTCCCCAGAGTGTAACATTTCTTCATCCCTCCTTTCTGTCCTCCCCATCCATCTCGCCCTCTCCATGAGTCCAACACTTTATCCCTCCTGCATGCTTTCTCTCTCTGTCCTTGCCTCTTTCCTCGAGTGGCATCCCTCCTTCCCACCCCCCAACCCAACATGCTCTCTCCCCATTCACCATGTCACCATCCCCTCCAGTGTGTAGCACCTTTCCTTTCCCTCCTTTTCTGCCAGGTCCAGCAGCACCTCTTCTCCCTTCTTTTTACCTCCCCCCTGTCCAGCAGTACCCCTTCCCTGCTCCCCTTGTCCAGCAATACTATTTCCCCCTTCTCTGCTCCCCATGTTCAGAAGTACCCCTTCTCCCTTCCCTGTCCAGCAATACCTCTCCTGTCACTGCTAGCGGCAGCTCACTGTGTGCTTTTAACTTCGGCACACAGGTGCCATTAGCAGTAGTTTAGCCCAGTTTCATCAGGCAGCCTCGGGGCCTTTGCTAGGCCAGCCCGCCTCAATGATGCAATGCGGGCTGGCCTATCAAAGGCCCGAGGTTGCCTGATGAAACTGGGTTAAATTACTGCTAGTGGCAGCTGTGTGCTGAAGTTAAAAGCACACAGAGCTGCTGCTGGTCCGGGGGTGCGGAGACGAGGAAGGCAGGAGTCCTGGCAGATACACACAACGCGATGGTAGAAGTCGGCTGACACAAGCACTGGAGCCTCTCTTCCTGCACTGTGAGTCACGGCACACTTAAAATCTCAAAAGGCACGCAGTTTGCGATACACTGCACTAAAGGATTCTGGTGATTAGTAGCTTTTGTACCTAGAAATGGAAATGTAATGGAAGTAGCCATGAAGAAGTTTTTATTTCCATTTTTTTGATGCATCAACAGTGTCAAGCAGGAAAACATCATGCATCAGATATTATTTCATGAGTCTTTTATAAGGAATGAGATTGAAGCCTTGTCTACAGAAACCATATTAGACAACAAGCATGTTTTGAATTTCCTTCAATGCATTCTGCAGTCTTCAAGTTAATAAACACTGAAGTGCCTCATCAAAAGGAATGTCATGTATTTGAGTTCCTGTTAACTGGAACTAAACAGCAATGGGAAACCCGGCCAAGGTGGACAGTAGAAATGATTTTGAAAGATAGTTTCACTTACAGTCTACTAACTAGAGTTTTTAAAGAGTACTGTAACATTATTTATTTTTATTTTGAAAGTAGCTGCTATGTAACTTCCACCAGGCTGCTGTCATTGACATTTGAAAAGGAGATAGAGAAGCTTTTGAACTAGGAAATGGGGGAAGCCTGACAGACGCTCAAAAGTGCATGGTTCAGAACAAGATATCTTTAAAAGATATCACCAAAACACAGAAGATAGGGCATTCTGTTAGTGAGGTTGCAACAGAGATCATAGTAGACCCAGGTGTCCTTTAAAATAAGAGCAGACAGATTTTAAAGATTGAAAATTATCCATGTCAACTGCTGAGCAAGTTGTAACATAAGAACATAAGCATTGCCTCTGCCGGGTCAGACCAGGGATCCATCGTTCCCAGCTCCCGCGGCAGCCCCCCAGGTCCATGACCTGTAAGTTCTCCACCACCTAAATTGTATATACCCTAATCATTAAATAACCTGTATAGTAATCCCCTATCTATACCCTGCAATCCCTTTCTCCTTCAGGAAGTCATCCAATCCCTTTTTGAAATCCAATATTGTACTCTGTTCTATCACCTCTTCTGGAAGCGCATTCCAGTTGTCCACCACCCTTTGAGCGAAGAAGAACTTCCTAGCATTCATTTTGAATCTGTCTCCTTTCAGTTTTTCTGAATGCCCTCTTGTTTTTGATGTCCCCGCTAGTCTGAAGAATCTGTCCCTCTCCACCTTCTCTATGCCTTTCATGATTTTATAAGTCTCTATCATGTCCCCTCTAAGTCTCCACTTTTCCAGGGTAAAGAGCCCCAGCTTCTCTAGCCTTTCAGCATATGAAAGGTTTTCCATGCCCTTTATCATCTTTGTTGCTCTTCTCTGGACCCTCTCGAGTATCGCCATATCCTTCTTAAGGTACAGTAACCAGTATTGGACGCAGTACTCCAGATGCGGGTGCACCATTGCTCGATACAGCGGCAGGATAACTTCCTTCGTTCTGGTAGTGATACCCTTTTTGATAATGCCCAACATTCTGTTCGCTTTCTTTGAGGCCGCTGCACATTGTGCCGCCGGCTTCATCGTTTTATCCACAAATACCCCCAAGTCTTTTTCTAGGTTGCCTTCCCCCAGTACCCTCACTCCCATCGTATAGCTGTACATCGGGTTCCCTTTCCCTATGTGCAAGACTTTACATTTCTCTACATTGAAGCTCATCTGCCATCTTTTTGCCCACTCACTCAGTTTGTTCAGGTCACTTTGTAGTTCTTTGCATTCATCAACAGTTCTGACTCTACTGGAGAGTTTTGTGTCATCCGCAAATTTTATAACTTCGCACTTCGACCCTGTTTTCAGGTCATTAATGAATATATTGAACAGCAGCAGTCCCAGCACTGACCCCTGTGGGACACCACTCGTGACCCCTTTCCAGTCAGAGTAGTGTCCCTTTACTCCTACCCTCTGCTTCCTATCCGCCAGCCAATTTTTGATCCATCTGTGCACGTCCCCTTTCATCCCGTGGCTCCACAGCTTCTTTAGTAGGCGCTCGTGGGGTACCTTGTCGAAGACTTTTTGGAAATCCCAATACACGATGTCTATGGGGCCACCTTTGTCCATGGTCTGTTAGCTCCTTTCCTCCCATGGTCTTGGCATCTCTTTCCTCTCCCTTCCCTGGTGTTCCTTATCCCCTCTCTCTTCCCAATTTGTTGCTGCTGCAGCAGCACTTCTCTTCCCCTCCTCTCTCCCCAATTGGGTTCAGCAGCAGCACTTCTCTTCCCCTCCCTAATTGAGTGCTGCAGCATTTCTCTCCCCCCTCCCCCCCAAAAAAATTGGGTGCAGCAGAACATTTCTCTTCCCCTTCCCCTCCCCCATTGGGTGCAGCAGCAGCACTTCTCTTCCCCCCTCCCCAATTAGGTACAGCTGCAGCACCTCTCATGCCCCCTCCCCAATTGGGTACAGCAGCGGCATCTCTCTTCCCCCTCCCCCCTTGGGTGCAGTAACAGCATCTCTCTTCCCCCCCTCCCCGGGTGCAGCAGCAGCAGCATTTCTCTTCCCATCTCTCCCATCGGCGGAGTCGCAAGCTTCCCTCCATCGCTGACCTCTTGCTGCTCTTCCTTGCTTTGGGCCTTCCTCATTGCCGGGTCCTGCCGTCGGGGAAACAGAAAGTAGGCAGGATTTGGCAACCAGGAAGGCCCGTAGCAAGGAAGAGCAGCAAGACAAGTTTTAACTTCTCTCCGTCGCTGACCTGTCTCCCTTAGCTTCCCTCTGTCGCTGACCTTAGCCCTAGCAAACTCATGCTCCGGGGCTCAAACGTTTAGATGATCGCTCGGCTGCCATCTATCGCGAATCCTGCCACTGCTCATTAAAAAAAAAAACAAAAAAAAACAACCCCCACCTCTCACCGGCTTGGCAGTTTCCCACTTTAGCCCATAGCGAACTCATGCTTTGGGGCTTTAAGGTGTGCGTGCCAGCTTCTCTTCTCCTCCCCCCCCCCCGAAACGTAACTTCCAGTTTCGGAGGGAAGAGAAGAGCAGCTGGCACGCACACCTTAAAGCCCCAAAGCATGAGTTCGCTATGGGCTAAAGTGGGAAATTGCCAAGCCGGTGAGAGGTGGGGGTTGTTTTTTTGTTTGTTTTTTTAATGAGCAGTGGCAGGATTCGCGATCGATGGCAGCCAAGCGATCATCTAAATTAGCCAGGTGCAGCACCCAGCTAAAAGGCCCTAGGGCAGTGGTAGACAAACTCATTAGTCAAAAGAGCCAAAATCAACAGTACAATTAAGATTGTTTTTGAGAGTCATACCCCGTGCCTGCTTGCGCTACAATGGCTACGTCAACCCAACTGACACCTCGCTCGTCCGCACGTAGTCGAAATCGATTCGTGGCAGAGCCTAGAGAATGATAGGGGGGAAATATTTGTCTCCATCCTCTCCCCGGCCCCTTAAGCTTGGTCCCCATCCCCGCAAACCACCTGATTCCATCCACACAAGCCTTGAATTGTTTTATATTGAACTTATTATATTAAAGTATAAAAAGAAACATTATTCTGTACAATTGTCAATTTATAAATCAGCATCTTCTCCCCACAATCTCTTCTTCCCCATTTCCCTTCAGCGTCCTCAGCCCACTCTCTCTCCATTTTCCTTCAGCGCATCCACATAAAAACAAGCACATAATTTTACATAATTTTCATTCTATTTATTCATAGAAATTAAAGTCTAAATAATGCCAGTCACATAACAAAACAAAATTTTACAAAAATAATTCCCTGCACAGTCAATCCTGCAAGGATTACTAGATCTCTTTCAGCAGCTCCCTTCCCTCCCCCTTACCTTCGTGGCCAAATCAAAATGATCTACCAACAATAAAATTTTTAAAAACACAAAGCACACTGTACGCAGAGAAAATGTTAATTATCATTTATATTCCGTGGATTTTCAAAGAGGTCAAGGCAGATGACTTTATGCAATGTCACCTCAGTAACAACTATACAAAAATAGACAAATATACCCCCTCCCTTTTTACTAAACCTTGATAGCGTTTTTTAGTACAGGGAGCTGCGTTGAATGCCCCACGCTGCTCTCGACGCTCATAGGCTCCCTGCGCTAAAAACTGCTATTGCAATTAAGTAAAAGGGGGCCATAGTGCAAAATATAGACAGCATATTTAAATTCTCAAAACAGACACATTTTGATCACCAAATTGAAAATAAAATCATTTTTCCTACCTTTATTTGGTAATTTCATCAGTCTCTGGTTGCACTTTATTCTTGTGACTGTACATCCAATATTCCTTCCCTTCTTTCAGCCTCCTGTATGCTTCTCTCCTCCAGACCTCATTCCGTCCCCCAACTGATTCACCCTGTCCCTTCTTTCTTTCTCTTTGTCTGTCTCTCTCTCTCTCTGTGCCCCATTTCTTTATTTCTTTCATTCACCCTGCCCCTTCTTTCTTTCTCTCTCCATGCCCCCTTCTTTCTCTATGTCTGTCTTTCCCTCTCTCTCTCTCTCTCTCTCTCTGTGCCCCATTTCTTTCTTTCACCCTGCCCCTTCTTTCTTTCTCTCTCCATGCCCCCTTTCTATCTGTATGTCTGTCTTTCTTTCTCTCTCCGTGCCCCATTTCTTTCTTTGTTTCACCCTGCCCCTTCTTTCCTACTCTCTCCATGCCCCCTTTCTTTCTGTATGTCTGTCTTTCTCTCTCTCCGTGCTCCATTTCTTTCTTTCTTTCTTTGTTTCACCCTGCCCCCTTCTTTCTTTCTCTCTCCATGCCCCCTTTCTTTCTGTATGTCTGTCTTTCTCTCTCTCTCTCTCTGTGCCCCATTTCTTTCTTTCACCCTTCATTTTTTTCTCTCTCCATGCCCCTTTCTTTCTGTATGTCTGTCTTTCTCTCTTTCTCCGTGCCCCATTTCTTTCTTTCTTTCACCCTGCCCCCTTCTTTCTTTCTCTCTCCATGCCCCCTTTCTTTCTCTATGTCTGTCTTTCTGTATCTCCATGCCCCATTTTTTTCTTTGTTTCACCCTGCCACCTTTCTTTTTGGCTCCCTGTCCTCCCCCCCTTCTTTCTTTCTGGCTCCCTGCATTCCCCTATGCCACCGCCATTGGGAAACATGCTGCCACTGCCGCCATCGGGAACAGGCCGGCGCCGAGTTCTCCCTGCTTTTCTTCCCCGCGGGGCCACCAACTCTTGCCACCTGACGTCAATTCTAACATCGGAGAGGACGTTCCGGGCCAGCCAGGCAGCAATTGGCTGGCCCAGAATGTCCTCTCGGTGGCGAGAGTTGGTCGGCCCCGTGGGGAAGAGAAGAAGGGCGATCTCAGAACACGGCGCCGGCCTGTTCCCCAATGGCGGTGGTGGCTTGGGGGAGGGCAGTGAGAAGGAAAGGGAAGCAGGTTGGGCATTCGGAAAAGTTGAAAGGGGACAGATTCAAAACGAATGCTAGGAAGTTTTTCTTTACACGTGTGGTGGACACCTGGAATGCACTTCCAGAGGACGTTATAGGGCAGAGTACGGTACTGGGGTTTAAGAAAGGATTGGACAAATTCCTGCTGGAAAAGGGGATAGAGGGCTATAGATAGAGGTTTACTGCACAGGTCCTGGACCTGTTGGGCCGCTGCGTGAGCGGACTGCTGGGCGCGATGGACCTCAGGTCTGACCCAGCGGAGGCATTTCTTATGTTCTTATGCTGTAGATGAGCCACGTGCCGCAGTTTGCCATCCACTGGCCTAGGGAGAACACTAGAGAGTGGCCAGCTGTGCACCCCCTTGGGACGTGCACCCGCGGCGGACCGCTCCCCCTCCCCTTGGTACGCCACTGGATCCATCTAGCCCAGTATCCCGTCTTCACGGAGGCTAATCCAAGTCACAAGTACCTGGCAAAAACCCAATAGTAGCCACCAATCCAGGGCAAGCAGTGGCTTCTCCCATGACTGTCATTGTTTGAAATGTCTGTTTCCTTAGCACCAGCAGCAGATGAATCCAGAGACTAGTGGGTTGTATCCATCTACCAGCAGGTGGAGTTAGAGTATTGAATTGAACTCTGTTATTGGATGGCAAGCCTCCTGGTCAATCAGTATGCTCTGTCTGCAGCAGGCGGATGGATGCGTTCTTCACAGCTCCTGGTCTCTGGATGTCAGCTGGTCTGGCCTAGTTGCCTTCCAACTTGCATGTTCACTTGAACTAAGGGGTGTCTGGATGAGGGTGTCAGCTTTGGGGGGACACACCTAGGCCCTCCCAGGTCCCCTCCCTACCCTACCAGTTAGGCTGTTTTTTCTCCTTGCAAACTCTGTGTAAAAAAAAGAAAAAAAAGAGGGAAGGCTCAATAGCCTCAAAAGCTCCCTGGAGCCCCCCTTGGTTCCTCCTGTTCTGACAGGAGAAAACGCTGAGCCTCAGCTGGGTGTCAATTTTGCTTCCCTGTCAGTTGTAGAAAATTGGTGAATGCTGCTTTAAATTCTTTATTACTGTCAGGTGCTTTCAGCAGTTTAGCAGTGGCTTTGTGGTTCTTTGCAGAGATACCGGCGGAGGCAGTTATTTGCTGCTTATGCTATGAGAAGCACCAAGCAGCATCAGGAGTGTGGCAACTGGTGGCTCCGTGTCTCTTACCTTGGAGGTAGAAGTTTAGGCAGTCGAGCTTGGATTTCCCGTATACAGGAGGGGCGGTAAAGCTCGCTAAGATTCACCACAGCCATTTTGTCTGAACCAGAGCCAGTGCAAGGGTCTGCCATTTTGAGTGCCTCGCCCTCCTTGCTGACAACTTCAGGATCTGGAGATGCAATTCAGTCAGCTGGCTCTGTTGCAGCATACTTACTCCCTCCCCTAATGAGCCAGGTCTCCTGAGTTTGTTGTTTTATGACAACTCTATGGGGCTGAAGTATAATGACTGCTGCAGCAGCCTGTGCTCAAGGTGTCATTTTGTGCCCCCATCCTCTTTCTTCCCTCTCTCCACTGCTATCAGAACATCCACCGATGTGAGGGGGGATGTGCACTCCTGCCCTTTGGCAAGCATGAGAAGATATGATTTATTATGTGGTGGTTCTAAACCTCCCAAAGCTCCTCTGCTTTGGATGGAGTAAGGTATATTTTTAACATAGTTTTATCCCTTCAGAAATATCATATATATTCGAATATAAACCAAGGTGACCCCCCTCCCCAAAAAGGAAGAAAAAAATTCTGTCTCAAATATAAACCAGGGGTTTATATTCAAGTGCGCTGTCCTGCCAGACTCTGCACCCAGCTCCCCTCCCTCCCTCTTCTGCCCTTCCAGGCTCTATACCCAGCCCCCTCCCTGCCTCCCTCCCCTGCCATGCAAGGCTTTGCACCCAGCCCTCCTCCCTCATTCCCTCCCCTGCCCAGCTCTTCATCCAACCCCCTGATTTCCTCTCCTGCCCTGCCAGGCTCTATACCCAGCCCTCCTCCCTACCTCCCATGCCAAACTCTGCATCCTGTCTCCCCTCCTTCCCTCCCCTGATGTTTTGCAGGCCTCCCCCAAGCCCGTCATAAGCCCTGGTTGTACAGAGTTGGGCCAGGATGGAAGGGATCCCTCCATCCTCCCGTCCTGGTCAACTGACACATCCCACCTTCCTCCCTTCTCCTAGACTTTTAAAAAGCCTATCTTTAAAGCCTGGTGGTTCCGCTGTGAGCCAGGGTAGGAGCGGTCTTCCTATGCTCCTGCCCCGTGCAGAGCCGCTATCCAAATGGCTGCTGCGAGTTCTCGTGGCAACCTCATGAAACTGCATGAACTCACAAGGTTGCTGTAAGAACTCGTGCCAGCCATTCAGGTAATGGCTCTGCATGGGACAGGAGCGTAGGAAGATTGTTATGTAATAAAGGCCTTGAATCATAGACTAAAATTCTACAGGAACCAAAGCACACCTTGGACTTGTAGGGGTGGAAATTCCATGTGTAAAGGGGAAAAGGATAGTAATAGGAGTGTACCAAGATGAACAAATACAGAAATGTTATCAGAAATTAGGGAGGCTAACAAACTGGGTAACACAATAATAATGGCTCATTTTCTGTATAGGGCACATTTGTTGTGGTTTGAGTGATTTTTTTGTGTCCTTTCCTTAAATTGATTGGGTAATTTCAGTTACCTCAATATTGACTGGGTAAATGTAATATCAGAGCATGCTAGGAAAGTAAAATTCATTGATGAAATCAAGGACTGCTTTATGGAGCAGCTGGTTCAGGAACTGACAAGAGGCAATGCAACTCTAGACCTAGTCCTTAGTGAAGGGCATGATTTGGTGCAGGAGGTAATGGTGCTGGGGCCACCTGATAACAATGAATAATATGATCACATTTTATATAATCTTTGAAGAAAGTACACACATGAAATCCAATTCAATTGCATTTAACTTTTAAAAAAGAGACTATGATAACATGAAGAGAATAGTGAAAAGAAACTTAGGGGAGTAGCTGCAAAGGTCAAAAATTTGCATCATTCGTGGAAGTTATTCCAAAATATCACTCTGGAAGCCCAGACCAGATATATTCCATGTATTAAAAAAGGAAGGAAGACCAAACAGCAACTAGCATGGTTAACAAGGAAGTTGAAGGAAGCTATTATAGCTAAAAGAAAATCTTTCAGAGAGTGGAAGAAGGATCCGACTGAAAATAGGAGAAAGCACCATAAGTAATGACAAGTCAAATGTAAGCTGCTGATAAGGAAGGCAAAGAGAGAACTTGAAAAGAAGATTGTGTTGGAGGCAAAAACACACAGGGCTCCTTTTACAAAGGTGTGCTAGCGGTTTTTAGCGTGCGCTTAGTGCGCACTACATTACCATGTGCGCTACATGCTAACGCTTCCATAGAGCTTGCATTAGTATTTTCGTGTGGCACACACTAAAAACGCTAGCGCACCTTCGTAAAAGGAGTCCATAGTAAAACCTTTTTTAGGTATATTAAAAGTAAGAAGTCGGGAAAAGACTTAGTTGGATCTTAGAGGAGGGGTTCAGGGAAGACAAGACCATAGCAGAGAGATTAAATTAATTCCTTGCTTCGGTCTTTACTGAGGAAGATGTGGGGGAGATACTGGTGCCAGAAATATATTTGAAGCTGATGAGTCAGAAACTGAAACAAATTTCTATAACATTAGAAGATGTAATGGGGCAATTTGACAAACTGAAGAATAGCAAATCATCTGGACCAGATGGTATACATCCCAGAGTTCTCTTAGAACTGAAAAATGAACTTGCAGAGCTATTGTTAGTCATTTGCAATTTTTCTTTAAAATCTGGTGTGGTATGGAAGACTGGAGGGTGGTCAGCAGTCATGTGTTTACAAAAATAAGAGTGGCATCCCACTGGGCTTTACAAGTATAAGTGCTGATTCAAGTGCCAGATTTAACAAAACTATAGGTAGAAGAGGAGCCAGTTAAGGAGATAAACTGATTTGATCTGATATTATAGAAGACTGGACTCCCGAGGAAGGCACTGCATGCTAAAACACAAACCGTGTTGGGTCCTTTATACACCATTTATTTCTTGTGTTAATTTTGTGTACTGATTGCCTGCTGCAATCAAGATTTTTAATAAATAAAGGTTATCTGGATACAGAGAGTCGTCAATCCCACCTCTTTTTCTTTTTTCAGACTATCTTTTACATGGGTACCTTGTCCTCCCTTCTTTTTGTTGAAGAGAATATTTCCCATGACTTTTTCTTTAAAATTTGTCATGCGCTGGGCAAACCTGGAAACAAAGCTTGCATCAGTGCCATTCTTCTGTGCCTTTAAATGTAAGCTTTTCAAATGTTTTTCAACTGAAAAGCGTATATTTAAGCACAGAAATCAGGCATTAATGTATACTTACACTTTTTGGTTTGCTCTGACACATACATCTCCCATGATATTGGTTAGGCGCTATTCCATATAGTACCGGAGTTCTGAGTATCAGCCCATTAGTGTAAACAAATTGAAAGGTTTATCTGTGAGAGCAACCACAAGTCTGCATAGCAATTTCACACCATATAGAGGGGCCTGTTCTCACTTCTTTAGCAGATTTTCATGTCAAGGCAATCACAGATAAAGAGAAAATGCCAGCTTCTCACGCTCCAACCATCTGGATCCTAAATTAAATAGTGTTTCTGTATAGCAGGCAGTTGTGAGAATATTAATTGACATGTACGAAGCTCTCTGCCATTTGTTGGGGGCATTAGAAAGGGAGGCCTTTTGTGTGGAGAAAGTTTACAGTATCACTTACACAAAATGAGCCCATCCTGTCATTGAGGGCAATGAAGCATTTCAGATGTCACACTTACTCTACCAAATTTTATTTTAACCAAATTTTATTTTAAAAGAAGAGAAATTCAGAGGAAAAGAAATTAAGTCATTCTGGAGAGAGACTTTTTAAATGTTATTAATTTAAATTCATGTTATAAAAGTACAGATACATTAGTACTGCTGACTGTACACAGCATTTAGATAGCACACAAGTGTTTTCCTCTTCTGAAATAATATGTTAGAGAATGTTTTCTGTCCTCTATATACCTCTACCAGCACCTCTCAAATGTTCTTACACTGTATATGGTTACAAATTGAGGAAATTTAATTTAGAATGGCATTAGATTAAGGGCTCCTTTTACGAAGGCGCTTTAGGGCCTTAACGCACGGAATAGCGTGTGCTAGCCGCTACCGCCTCCTGTTGAGCAGGCGGTAGATTTTTGGCTAGCGCGCGCTAATCTGGTGCATGCACTAAAACGCTTAGCACACTTTCGTAAAAGGAGCCCTAAGTGTGAGATGAAATTATTTAAAAGTATTTCATAAACTACTTTTAGCACCATGGACATCAAAGTGACACAATGCATACATGCATCCAATGGAATTCACCAGAGGATGTTCTTACCAACCTAAAATTCCTTCACCCCTTCACTAGCCTGACCCCCCATCTCTACTGTTACATGTGGGCCCATTCTGCTCTCACAGCTGCTTCTGTTCCACTCCAGGCAACAGTATAACATCTGTCCATTTAGCCCTTCTTTCACCTTAATTTTAACCACCAAGATCCAGTGCCTGCTTCCAGGTTTTCTTTGCAGGGGCAGAGCTACAGGTGGGCCTGGACCTACCCAGATTGGGCTCAGGCCCACCCAGCAGTGGTGGACTCTTAACGTCAGTGTTGAGGAAAAAGGCCGAGCTCCTATGGTCCCTGCATCTCTTTTCCTTCTCTGGCTTCAGCAGGGCAGTGACAGTGATTCCTACATTCTGCCTGCCACTAACCCAGAAGCCTCGCCACTAATACTTCCTGCCTTCTGTCTTACAACTTCCTGTTTCTGCCCGGGCAGGATACAGTAGTGGAGGGACTTCCAGGTTAGTGGCAGGCAGCATGTAGAATTCGCTGCTGTTGCCCTATTGAATCCAGAGAGAGTGTTAGTTGTGAGTGCGGTGGGGGAGGGAAGGAAGATAAGATGCTGCATGGGGGGTGAGAGAGGCAGGATTGTGGTTGGATATGGGGAGGAAGGGAGAGAATCTACAAAGGGGTGGAGAGGGATGAGAAAGGAAAAATGCTTATGGGGTAGAGGAGTAGGAGAGATGCTGCATGGAGAGAGGTGAGAGAAGGTGAAATGTTGAAGGGGGATGGAGAGATGGACTTAGGGGTGGAGGGGATGGAGAAATGGTTCATGGGGTGAGAGGGAGAAATGTTGGGCATGATAGTGGAAGTGAGGAAGGAAGAGATGCTGCAATTGGGGGAGAAATATTTGACCCAGGGCACAATGAAGGGGGAAAGAAATGGTGAACAGTGGGAGACAGGCAGAAATCTTGGACATGACAGTGAAAGGGAGAGAATGCTGCATGGGGTGAGAGAAAAGATATATGGATCTAGGGTACAAGGGAAGGAGAGAGAGAGAGAGAGGTTGGACATGGGGCATACGAGAGGGAAGGAGAGATACACATTAGATTGAGAAGGGAGTGCGAGAGATGTTGGATCTCGAAGCAGAATGGAGTGATAGAGAGATGTCAAATAAAGGGAGTGAGGGATGAGAGAGTGAGAAATGTTAGACCATGGGGGATAGGGCAGGAGGGAACAGAGAAGGGAGAGGAATATGCTGGTGGAAAAATGGAGGGACAGGCTACAAGGTAAAGAGGGGAGAAAATGGAGCAGGTGCTGAGCTAGAAGGGTGGAGGGAGGAAGATGCTGAGAATGATGGTACCTTATTGGAGAGGCCAGGAGGGGGTGGAGAGGGATGGCAAGGAAATGAATGAGAGGATAGTGATTACAGAGGGTAGAAATATGGTAATGGGGAATAGATTAAAGATGAAAGGGTTGAGGAAGGAGTGAGATGTGGAATTGGAGAGCTAGTGGATGAAAGAAGATGGAAATTTGACAGGTAGCTGAAAAGTAAAAAGGAGGAAAAGGATTTGAAAGAGGTAGAAAAGAGCTAGAAAGTAATGATTAATATGTCAGAGGCATATGTAATAAGGGAATAGACACAAGAGAGGAAAAAAGACAAATGGATAGCAGCCATTTGAAGAATTAGCAGACAGACAGGACAACAGAAAAGAGAAACTGGAGCCAACATGATGGAAAAATGAAATGTCTACACAACAAAAGTAGAAAAAAGCATTTTATTTTTAATGTTTTAAATGGAACGAGTTCCAGAGGATCTGGTAACAGTGGTTAGCATAGCTGGACTTAAAAAGGTTTGAACAAGTTTCTGGAGAAAAAATCCATAGTCTGCTATTGAGACAGACATAGGAGAAGCCACTGCTTGCCCTAGGATCCAGTAGCATGGAATATTGCTATTATTTGGGTTTCTGTCAGGTATTTGTGACCTGGATTGACTACTGTGGAATCAGGATAGTGGGATAGATGGACAATTGGTTTCACCCAGTATGGCTATTTTTAAGTGGGATATGTTAGCTTTGACAATGGGCATAGCAAATGTCTTTCTATTGTATTCCGAAGAAAAGGAAATGCATTTCTGTTTTTATGTCTCCAGTGCAGTACTTGCTAAGTTTAACATATTGGGGTTCCCAGTTTGATTTTTGTCTAAATTATTATTTTTTTTTTAATTTGTGATCCCATGTTCTGTATTTGGTGAGGGCCTGTTGGTGTGATAGTAATGGTAGGTGGGGATATTAGAAGGAAGGCAGGGAGGGGAGGGAATCAGGAAGGAGAGCCCTCCTTTATTTTCTAACCTGGACCCTAGCAGATCTAACACCAGTCCTGACCCTTGCTGTATAACTGGTAGGGATCCCCCAAGCTTCCTCAGCTGAGGACCTCCTTCAAAGACAGCCAGAATGCCCTTCTACCAAGCTCTGTAGTCAGTGATAGCATGCTTGAGCCACTGACAACTAAGTATGCATGGGATGCTGGCATCAGTGGCTTAGGGATGTTATTGCTATCTGCCAAGCTTGGTAAAATGGAATTCTGGCTACCTTCAGAGAGAGCTTGGGAATCCTCATTAACTAAAGTATTTATATTTTGAGGTGGGGATATGGTAGGGCAGAGAAAACTTTGTGTCCACCCACTTTGGGCAAAGGCCCACCCAAATTTGGCTGCCTAGCTACACCACTGATTTAGAGGCTATATCTGTAAGCTTAATCTACCACAGCATAGTAACTCAGCAGCATCTGATGGACTAGGAAAGGAAGTGTGCAAGTAGTCAGATATTTAATCCAAGGTCCGAAAATAGGGATTGACCAGAAAACAAGAAGACTGAAGTTTCTTTGACTAATAGTTGGACGCATCTGCCACCACCTATCCCCAACCAAATTGAATCAATACTGGCACATATTGTGGTTCAATAAGGTCAAAGGGTGAAAGCACTAATCCCAAATGAAGAATATTGGCAGTGATGGTATCTAGTTTCAATGGAAAATAGATTCTTATTTATTTAAGCATTTATATACCACTTATAGTCTAAGTGGTTTACATTCAAGTACTCAAGCATTTTTCCCTATCTGTCCCAGCAGGCTCCCACTTTAACTAATGTACCTGGAGCAAAGGGGGATTAAGTGATTTGCCCAGGGTCACAAGGAGCAGTGAGGGATTTGAACCCACAACCTCAGGGTGCTGAGGCTGTGGCTCTAACCACTGCACCACACACTCCCTACGTCTGGCTTGAGAACCTTTCAAAAAGAATGTTGCCTTTAGGAACATGAAAGGTCTTCTGTGTGCATGTATCCCAAATAGCTCCATTACCACATGAAGAATTAGTACTTTCTCAGTTATTGTATCTTTGTCTCTTTTAGTTCTATTGTATAGTATTGTGATGGGCTATATGACCCACATGGTTCATAGACATAATCACGGAAGACAAAGGCGTGCGCCGACAACTGAGCGCAAGACGGAGGCGCGCGCCAAAGAAAATTACTGTTTTTAGGGTCTGCGACGGGGTTTTTTGTTGCAGAGCCCCCCCCACTTAATAGAGATCGCGGCGGCGTTGTGGGGGGTTTGGGGGGTTGTAACCCCCCACATTTTACTGGAAACTTAACTTTTTCCCGAAAAACAGGGAAAAAGTGAAGTTTTCAGTAAAATGTGGGGGTTACAACCCCCAAACCCCCCACAATGCCCCCACAACGCGGTGCAATCTGTATTAAGTAAAGTGGGGGGGTTCCCCCCCACACACCCCCATCGGAGCCCCTAAAAACAGTAATTTTCTTCGGCGCACACCTCCATGCTGCGCTCAATTGTCTGCGTGCGCCTTTGTCCCGGCGCGCTTTTGACCTGACACCGACCCACACAATCTAAGTGACGGAGAGAAGAAAATCAGTGTAAACAATAAACAAGTAAACAGAGATGTAAACTCCCCCAGAAGTAGAAAGAATAAAGAAAAATTAGTGAGTCAAGTCATTTGACAGTCGAGAATCCTGAGGGGAAGTGTTAGGATTTTTCTTCTTCCCTTGGTGGTGACATTAAAGTCTAGAGATGGAAAAGAGAGGCACAAGGTTTTTCATGCACAGCAGCCAAAGCAGCAAAGTTGTAAGAAAATCTGGAGTTGTTACCCTGAACAGAGTTTCCAACCAAAAATATTTAAAACTGTATAGATTGCTGCGAATGGTGATAGAAGTTGGCAAGAACTTTAGCTGTAGAGGAAGTGTGGGACAGTTATCTAGAAGAGTGCAGCATAGGCTGATTTATTTTCTGAAAGGAAAGCAAACCTTACAGGGGATAAGCAGCAGGGCATGCCATATTGGATGGAATATGGACCAGGAAGCTGGGGGGGGAGGGTGCTGCTGCTGCTGTCTGGACCTGATGGCTGCATTACAGTTGTACAGCATTCTCAGATTTATAATCTTAATTTTTTCCAATGCTTTGAGACATTAAGAAATACATATGGCAAGCTTATCTGTTGGCTTATTGGAAGCACAGAACTTTGCTGTGTAGGTTCAGTTTCTAGTTGGGCTTCCTGTCTTCGTGCCAGCGGAGGAATACAGAAGTGATAGCACTCAACAGCCCTCAGAGAAAGGGAATTCTAGATATTGCACGACAGTGATGTCTTTAGTTTAGTTTATTAGGTTTTTATATACCGCCTATCAAGATTATCTAAGGGGTTTTACAATCAGGTACTCAAGCATTTTCCTTATTTATCCCGGTGGGCTCACAATCTATCTAACGTACCTGGGGCTATGGAGGACTAAGTGACTTGCCCAGGGTCTTCAGATAGGATTTAGGGTAAATGTGTACTGGATCCTGAAGGAACTTGCAGTGCTTAGGGTATGGACATAGAAGATCGACTGTCGGCTCCGGGCGGCTTTCCCGCAGAGAAGAGAATCCTGCATTCACCGTGGGCCTCATCTGGGGCAGCCTCCTTGGAGCGGCTGGGGCACGGGCAGTGTGTCTGGGAGGAAATGCATGGATGGGAGAACATCGCAGGGGAGGAGACATAGGCATCCTGGGACTGTCTGCCAAGTTTCTTCCCTGAAGAAGCCCTTTCTGGAAACGTCAATCGCTCCTCCTAAACTTACTTGCTCCACTTCATCACTGACGCTGAAACCGTGGATTGAAGACAAAGTTTTATTTTATTTTTCTTTCCAGCTTATGATTTATCTTTAATCTTATCTATTGTTTTGCCTTTTGTCTTTGTTTTGTTCTATTTCTATCATTTAAATTTCTCCAGAATTCTACTGTTCAACGGCTCCCCCTTCTGCTTCTATTCCTTTCTCTCCTCTCTTCTACCTTCCAAAGTATTTAGATCAATGCTGTCTTGTTAAAATGTTTATTTTATTTTTATTTTTCCTCTAACTCTACTTTTCACTTCTCTATTACCCTCCAGGTACTTTAGTTAGATTGTGAGCCTTCGGGACAGTAAGGGAATTTTTCAAGTACCTTTCTTATTTCTAATCTTAATGTATATTTTCTGTAAACCGCTTAGAACCTAACGGATGTAGCGGTATATAAGAAATAAATTACAAATTACATTACATTACATAGAGAGTTGGATATAATCTTCTTAAAAATGCCTAGTGGCTATAAGCCGAAAGCCCATGGCATGTCCTTGCCCATTTTGTACTTGCCTCCTTTCCTCTTTTTCTGAACACCCTCCGACTGTGAGGTGAAATGGGACAGATTCCAAAGAGGCTGGAAATCATGTGGTCTTCTCTCACCGTCGTGTATTATCTGCACATGTTGTTTTAGGTATGGAAGTGATGTGAACTGTGTCAGTTACCCGCCTTAATTATCCATCCTAAGATCAGAGGACATTCACTTCAAGTGAGAACACTGACTCCAGAGGCAGTTCATGAGTCTATGGCTGGAGGGAAAACAGACTGCATTGCACATAAACTACACCCACGTACAAAATGTTAGACTTACTTTAGCTGCTATGGCAACAGCTGAAATTAAAAACTTCAATCAGTGTGTGCAATAGAACTGTATAAATGCCACTTACCTAGATAGCTGTAACTTTCAGTCAGCAATTGCTTAGATACAGTAAGGACCTGAAAAAAAGGCGGCCCTAACTTTATCAAGCGACTTACACAGGTACTGGTCTGAAAATCACTGGTACCTGGATAAATGCTGGTAGTCATGTAATAACAATGGCGAGTGTCTGGATAGCTGTGCTGGATATAAAACACAAGCCTATTTTTCTTTCCAATATTTGACCCTAATCCTTAGAATGTGTCAATAGGGTATGAAAAATAAGACCTCCCTTTCCTCCTTCCATGATTATCTATTGCGAGGCACAACTTCTGACTTTAATACTTATCAGAAAACACAGCCTGGCTAACAGAAAGAAAAAAAAAAACACACTGTGCCAACAACATGTCCATAGATGGCAGTCATCGACACTGTAACTAGTTGGAAACCACATATTGTGTTTCATTGGATACAGAGCTTGAAACAACGTGAAGTTAATTGAAGAATTCCTTGAAAGTGAAGTCAGACTAAAATCTAAACTGGGGTCTGTAATTTCTCTAACCTAAGATGATCTGCATGCCTTAAAGAATAGGAAAACAATTTTTTTTGTAAACAGATCTGGCTTGTATAACAGACTAGGCTGCTTTAATTATTTGTCCTAATGGTACAGACTTGTGGAAGAATCTTTTAATTAGGTAAGGTTTGATTTATTAAATTGGCTTCCTTGTAGAATGATGTCATGGCATACTGTAGAAAATTATGGGTCTGATTATACTGTTTAAACTGGTATTATTTTTAACCTGGAATGCTTTAATGTAGTAAATGTAGCTTTGAGATCCTGGGATGACATTTCTTCCCTTTGCTCCAGGTTCTTTTATAGTCCAGCTTAATAGGTTATCAGGTCAATGTTCAGCCAGTAGTGAGCTGGCTAAAATAAACCTAGCACTGAATTTTGCTGGTGCCTGATTAACTCCTGGTTCTGCCCCCTTATTACCCTGGCACTAGCTGGGGCTCATGAGAAAATGAAAGAGTCATGGGATAGGAGACAATGGGCTCCTTTTACAAAGGCACACTAGCCACTAATGCCTCCTCTTGAGCAGGCGGTAGTTTTTTGGGTAGCGTGCACTAATCCTGTGCGTGCACTAAAAACGCTAGCGCACCTTTGTAAAAGGAGCCCAATGTTTAGTTGTGGATTTAAGAATTGGTTATTGGAGAGAAAACAGAGGGTAGGGCTAAATGGCCATTTTTCTCAAGGGAGGAGGATAAATAGTGGAGTGCCCCAGGGATCTGTACTGGGACTGGTGCCATTGAATATATTTATAAATGATCTGGAAATTGGAATGACGAGTGAGGTTAAATTTTCAGATGACACTAAACTGTTCAAGGTTGTTAAAATGCAGGCAGACTGTGAAAATTTGCAGGAAGAACTTAGGAAACTGGAAGACTGGGCATCCAAATGGCAGATGAAATTTAATGTGGACAAATGCAAAGTGATGCACATCGGGAAGAATAACCCAAATCATAGATACCAAATGCTAGGGCCCACTTTGAGGGTCAGTGCCCATTAAAAAGATCTGTGTGTTATTATAGACAAAATGCTGAAATCTTCCGCCCAACGAGCTGCAGTGACAAAAAACAATCAAGATGCTAGGAATTATTAGAAAAGGGATGGTAAATAAGACTAAGAATGTTATAGTGCAAGGGTAGGGAACTTTGGTCCTTGAGAGCTGTATTCCAGTCAGGTTTTCAGGATTTCCCCAATGAATATGCATGAGATCTATTTGCATGCACTGCTTCCAATGCATATTCATTGGGGAAATCCTGAAAACCCGATTGGAATACGGCTCTCAAGGACCGGAGTTCCCTACCCCTGTTTATAGTGTTTCTATATTTCTCCATGGTGAGACCTTACCTTGAGAATTACATTTAGTTCTGCTCACCTTACTTCAAGAAAGATGTTGTATATTTTAAAATGTTAATAAAGATGATTAAACTAAAAAAAAAAAAAAAAGAAAAGGTTCAAAGAAGAGTGACCAAGATGATAAAATGTATGAAACTCCTCTCATATGAGAAAAGGCTGAAGACGTTAGGGCTCTTCAATTTGGAAAAGAGATGGCTGAGGGGAGATATGATTGAAGACTACAAAATCTTGAGTGGTATTGAATGGGTAGAAGTGGATTGATTTTTTTTTTTTTTAACTCCATCAAAAATTGCAAAGACTAGGGGACACTTGAAGAAGTTACAGGGAAATACTTCTAAAACCAATCTGGGAAATATTTTTTCATTCAGAGAATAGTTAAGCTCTGGAACGCATTGCTAGAGGATGTGGTAAAAGCAGTTATCTCAAGACAAGCAGGCAGCATATTCTCACATATGGGTGACATCATCCACAGAGCCCGGTACGGACAGTATGAAAGTGAAATATCACTTTAAGTTGAGAAAAAATTTGCGACTGCCCTCACCAAGCATATGCGAGTGCCTTCCCAGCCAACTCCCGCTCGTAGTACCTCAGTTCTTCATTTTCCGCGGAGCGAAGAAGTCTCTTTTGGACTGACTGTCAGTCAGCGTTTTCTTCCTGCTTTCACATATTATCTTCTTGCTAAGTGGACACTGTCTAATTTGTTAGCAGATTGTTTCTCTGCACCCTTATGCAGGCTTGAATCGGGAAAAGTATGTCACATTTAACAATGGCAGAACTGGTCCACCTAAGGTCAACCTCTATGAAAAATATTTGAAAAACAGTGACATAGATTTCTGCCCACACATTCATATCCTATTACTGTGTGGCGAGACATTTCCATTGCAAATATGTTAGGTCAGTCTGTCATGAGGAATACTTTAGAGCCGTGTTCTTCAACTGCCGGTCCGCAGACTGGTGCTGGTCCACAAAACTTTCCTGCCAGTCTGTGCAGGGCCAGCACATGCCTCGGGCCCAAGACAGTGTTTTTCAACCACCGGTCCACGGTGTGATCAATGCGGTATTATCTTCTGGCCGGCTCCCTCTTCCTCACTGCCACAGTGCACAAAGCCATGGATAGCGGCTCCTACGCGCGTCCTGTGCCTGAACCGGAAGCCTTTTCTCTGATGTCACAACGTCAGAAAGAAGGTTTCCGGATGAGGTGCGGAACGCATAAGAAGCCAGCGCAAGCGGCTTTATGCACTGCGGCAGTGAGGAAGAGGGAGCCGGCCAGAAGATAACACCGGAAGTGGCATAAAAGGGCCAGGCGGGAGGGAATAATCTAAGAGGGAAACTTACATATTAATTGGAGTTCTATGGTTAGTGAGTACCTGAATACTTTAGTATTTACATGTTGATTGGGGTTCTATGGGTAGAGAATACCTGAATACATGAGAGGAGCTTCTTGAGAGGAAGAAAAAGGCGTTTACAGGGGGGAAGTCCTAGTGAGTGAGGGGACAGTTTTGGTCAATGAATTTGGCGAACAGGGCGGTTTTAATCGATTTTTGGAATGCACTATATGTCAGATTGGGTTCGTTTATGTAGTTTTTCAGCCAAACTTGCTGTCTGTTCGCTTGGAACTTAAAGGTTCTGTCCAGGAATGATTTGTACCTGCAGCCTGTAATCTTTGGGTATGCAAAGATGTTTTTGTTTCTGGTTGTTCGAGTGGGGTTGTGTAGGGTGAAGTGAGATTGTAGGTAAGAAGGTGCTAGTCCCCAGGCTTGTCTGAAACAGGTGCAGGCAAATTTGAATAATATTCGCGCTTCTATTGGTAGCCAGTTCAGCTTTTTATAGTAGGGGCTGATGTGGTCTTTTTTTCTTAGTCCGAAAATTAGGCGCACGGCGGTGTTTTGTATTAGTCTCAGTTTTTTTAATGTTTTTTGTGGGATACCCAGGTAGATGATGTTGCAGTAGTCAAGAATGGATAGGATTAGCGCCTGTACCAGCAACCTGAATGATGTTGGGTCGAAGTATTTTTTTACGGTCCTTAGTTTCCATAGCGTGAAAAAACATTTTTTCACTAGTGAGTTTGTGTGGTCAGTCATAGTTAGGTGTGTGTCTAGGGTGATACCGAGTATTTTTATGTTTTTGGATATTGGGTATTCATGATTGTTTATTTTTATCGATGTTCTCGTAATTTTGTCATTAGGACTCGCCAAAAAGACTTTTGTTTTCTCTGCGTTTAGTTTCAGTTTGAAATTGGTGGTCCATTTATCGATTTTGGTCATTATGTTTGAGAGGTTGTCTACAATTTCTTTTGTGATGTCGTTTAAGGGGATTAGAATGGATATGTCGTCTGCGTAAATGTAGTGTATTAAGTTTAGTTTTTTTAGGAGGTGACCTAAGGAGGCGATATAGATATTGAAAAGGGTGGGCGATAGTGGGGAGCCTTGAGGCACGCCTGACGGGTTTTTCCATGGTTTGGAGTAGTTTCCATTGCTGATTACTCGGTAGAATCTGTTTGTTAGGAATTCTTGGAACCATTTCTTTGCCTTTCCAGAAATTCCCATTATTTCAAGGCACAGTAGCATGATTTCATGGTCTATCAGGTCGAACGCGCTGCTGAGGTCTAATTGAAGAATCAGTGCGCTTTTGCCTTTACTAAAGAGATCATAGAGGTGGTTCAGTAAGGAGGCTAAGACAGTTTCTGTGTTGTATCCTTTCCTGAATCCTGATTGGTGTTCACTAAGGATGTTAAATTTGTCCAGGTAGTTTACTAGTTGAAGGTTGACCAATCCTTCCTGTAGCTTTGTGAAAAGGGGAATGCTTGCTATGGGTCTGAAATTGGATGTCAGTGCTGAAGAGGTTTTCTGATCTTTAGGGATTGGAGTGATTAGTATGTGTCCCATTTTTTTGTTTAATGTTCCGCTTGTAAGGGCGGTTGTTAGCCATGCGAATAATTCCTTTTTAAATTCTGGAGGGGCAACTGTCATGATTTTTGGGGGACATGCGTCAAGTATACAGTTAGATTTGGTGTACTTGTTGAATAAATTTAGGAACTGATGCCAGTTTGGGTATTCGAAGTGGTCCCATATCATATCTACTCTGGTGTCTTGGTCGTGGGGTTCGAGGTATTGAAGAGCATTTGTTGTGGTTGTGGGTAGAGTTGCTCTTAGTTCAGCGATTTTATTTTGAAAGAAGTTGGCTAGGGTTTGTGCCGATGGAGTGGGCTCGTTGTCCTTTTTCAGTATTTGTGTTGTATCGGTTATTGTTTTTACTAGTTTGAACAATTCTTTGCTGTTTATTTTTGAAGTACCAATTTTTTTTTTTACATAATGCTTATTGCGTTTTTCTTTGATCAGATTTTTGTATATTTTCATTTTTTGTTTCCAGCTTGTCTTGTCTGACTCATTGTTTGTTTTTTGCCAGATTCTCTCCAATTTTCAACCGCCGGTCTGTGGACTGGTGCCGTTCCACAAAATAATTATTTTATTTCCACTGGTCCATAGGTGTAAAAAGGTTGAAGAATAATGCTTTAGAGGTTTAGAATCCAACTCCCATCTTCTGTTGGGCCCAAGTTTTGTTATATGTGGGTTACCTTTATATAATTAAATATACAGTATGGGGTTCATAATTTTTTTAAATGTCCAAAAAGTGGCATAAGTCGGTACTTGGACGATCAAAAAGACAGAACATCCAAGTACCGATAATCAAAACTGGTTTTAGACTAGAGAGTTGCGCGGGGACAGAAATCCCACCCATCCCCGCCAGAATCCCACCCGTCCCCACCCGTCTCCGTCAGAATCTCCTCTGTCCCCGCCTGTCCTCACGAGGAATCCCCTCCATCCCTGCCCATCCCCACAAGGAATTCCCACTGTCCCTGCCCGTCCCCACAAGGAATTCCCACTGTCCCTGCCCGTCCCCGCCGTCCCCCATAAAAGTTACCTGTCCCCTTAGACTTATTTGTATTTGGGACAGTGGAGAGTTAAGTAACTTTCCCAGAATCACAAGGACCGCCTCTACATGTATGTTTAGAACACATTCCTGACCAAAATATTGCCTAAGACCCAAATGCCCAAAACAAAACATTTTAGGCGAAGGAGAGGCCAATCCTTCGCCTAAAAGCATGATTCTCTAACCAGCGTCTGTCATACAACACCAGTTAGAGAATCATGGAAGCAACAATCGCAGCAGGAGACATGCCTGATCTCTTCTGCGCCACCCCCCCCCCCCCCCAGAAGCGGCGTGATCTTTGCAACACCCCCCACCCCCTTGCCGGACCGCCCAGCCCACCCCACCTTGGGGACCTCCTTCTAGCTCTACCCAGACCCACCCTAGCCTCTCGGCCCCTTCTCCTTACTATGTCACTGCATTCATACTATAAAATGGCCACATAGATATCCATGTAGAATAGTCTAATGGTTAAAGCAGAGTGGGCTGAGAGCCACAGAACTCTAGTGTAAAATCTTTCTGCAGCTCTTTGTGATTTATTTTGTTTAATATGTGAATCCTCCAGGGACAACAGAATACCTACTAATCTGAATGTATGCTGCTTCCATATAAGCCCAAAGCAGTGGCGTACCTAGGGGGGGGGCGGGGGGGGCGGGCCGCCCCGGGTACCAGCCCTAAGGGGGTGTTCCCGGCCTTGCCGTTCAGTCCCCCGCCACCCCCGAAGGACCGCTCGCCCCCCTGGCCTCCCCGCACCACCTATGAACAGCCGCAGCAGGATCGCGAAGTCAGCGTCAGCATCCCTGCGCTGCTTCCTACGACGCGATCCCGCCCCTCCTCTGACGTCAGAGGAGGGGCGGGACCGTGGCGCAGGAAGCAGCAGGGATCGCTGACGCTGACTTCGCGATCCTGCTGCGGCTGTTCATAGGTGGTGCGGGGAGGCCAGGGGGGCGAGCGGTCCTTCGGGGGTGGCGGGGGACTGAACGGCAAGGCCGGGAACACCCCCTTAGGGCTGGTACCCGACGCTGACTTCGCGATCCTGCTGCGGCTGTTCATAGGTGGTGCGGGGAGGCCAGGGGGGCGAGCGGTCCTTCGGGGTGGGTCGGGGCATCAGGCCTTCAGGGTGGGGCGGGCGGGCAGGCAAGCAGGCTTTCAAGGGGGAGGGGGGTGACAGGCAGGCAGGCAGGCCTTCAAGGGGGGACAGGCCTTCGGGGGGGGGGTGCAGACATTCAAGGGGTGCAGGCCTTCAAGGGGGGCAGGCAGGCCTTCAGGGGGGTGCAGACCTTCGGGGGGGGGTGTAGGCCTTTGGGGGGGTGCAGACCTTCAAGGGGGTGCAGGCCTTCAAGGGGGGAAAGGCAGGCAGGCCTTCAAGGGGGGGACAGGCCTACAAGGGGGGGGGACAGGCCTACAAGGGGGGGGACAGGCCTACAAGGGGGGGACAGGCCTTCAAGGGGGGGTGCAGGCCTTCAAGGGGGGGTGCAGGCCTTCAAGGGGGGTGCAGGCCTTCAAGGGGGAGACAGGCCTTCAAGGGGGGGAAAGGCAGGCAGGCAGGCCTTAAAGGGGGGACAGGCCTACAAGGGGGTGGGACAGGCCTTCAAGGGGGGGACAGGCCTTCGGGGGGGTGCAGACCTTCAAGGGGGGAAAGGCAGGCAGGCCTTCAAGGGGGGGACAGGCCTACAAGGGGGGGGGACAGGCCTACAAGGGGGGGGACAGGCCTACAAGGGGGGGACAGGCCTTCAAGGGGGGGTGCAGGCCTTCAAGGGGGGTGCAGGCCTTCAAGGGGGAGACAGGCCTTCAAGGGGGGGAAAGGCAGGCAGGCAGGCCTTAAAGGGGGGACAGGCCTACAAGGGGGTGGGACAGGCCTTCAAGGGGGGGACAGGCCTTCGGGGGGGTGCAGACCTTCAAGGGAGTGCAGGCCTTCGGGGGGGGGGGTGCAGTCCTTCAGGGGTGGGGTTTAGGCCTTCAGAGGGGGACAGACCTTCGGGTGGGAGGTAAAGTCCTTCGGGGGGTGCAGGTCTTCAGGGGTGGGGTGTAGCCCTTCGGAGGGGGGACAGACCTCCGGGGGAGGGGGGTCCTGGTGTAAAAGTACACAGAGGGAGAGAGGGAAGGGGGGGTTCAAAGATACATGCATATGCCAGACTTTGGGGGTTAGAAATAATGGGTCTAAAAACAGAGGAGTGGGAGAGAGATGGTGCATAATGGGATTTAGGGAGGGAAGGAACAGAAAGGGAGAGAACTTGGAAACAGGGGATGGTGTGGAGGGGGGATAGAGATACTGGATAGGAGGATAGTTGGGAACAGAAAGGGAGAGATGGTGGATCCTGGGGTGGTGGGGAGTTGAGAAAAGGTGAATCTGTGGATGGAGACAAAAAAAAGGAAAGATGCCAGATCTCCGGGAGAGGGAAGGGAAACGGAAGGGGAGAACAGAGATGGCAGACGGATGGTTAGCACGGAGAAAGGAGACCCTGGCAAGCAAGACAACAAGAGCCTGGGACCAACAAGATTTGAATATTGATCAGAGAACAAAAGGTAGAAAAAATAATTTTATTTTCTGTTTTGTGATTACAATATGTTAGATTTGAAAAGTGTACATGAGACAGCTTGAAATGGGAACTTTTCTATTTTTGTGAATGGCAAGGCTGAGTTCAGTTAAAATATATGCTTTATAAGAAAATATAATAATGTGTTTTATAAAGTTTATAAGCATTGCTGGCATACTCGGTGAGGTGTTCCTAGTGTTGGTGGTGGTGGTAGCATGTCAGTGTGTTGAGAGGAAGAGGTAGTCTGGGAAATTCTGCTGAGCAAACTCTGGGCCCATTTCCACCCCCAGTTAGTCCACTCCACTCAACTGGTTCACACACTGAGTGGGTCTTTGGGTGTTATTTCTGGGTAGTTGTTTTAGAATCTCTTCCAGTGGTTTGTCAGTATCTCCTTCTGGTCCAAGGAAGGAAACTTTGTCAACCTTAGCATTGACCTTCAGAATATGTTTGTAACAGCGCTGCTTGTGTGGCATTAGGCTATGTAGTGATCGAAAGAAAAAAACAGACCTTTGCACATTTTTGCACTATATGGTGGGTGTATGAGGAGATTCATTTCCTGCACAGTTAAGTCCATTTTTTCTACTGAATAATAGTATAGGTACAATGAAAGTAAATAGCAAAAATGTTTGAGTAGATAATTAAGGAAATCTTTTTCATATTGCTTGCTTATGGACTGGGAAAAAAGACTGTTCAAGCAAATGTCTCCAGAACTGCTTTAATGGAAAAATGTGATTTTTTTTTTTTTTAAGTACTTTGTGAAATTTATTGTTGTTGTGAAATTTATTGTTATACTTTGTTTAAACTTAAAAAGCGGTGTCATTAACAGTGAATCTAATCGAAAAATCGATTCAACAGGGTGAATCGGATCGAATGAAATATTTTTCTCTGAATCGGGCAGCACTATTGGCTACCATGAGAATGGGCTACTGGGCATGATGGACCATTGGTGTGACCCAGTTAGGCTATTCTTATGTTATGTTCTCATCTGTAGGGGCCTTTGTTTTCACTTCTTATTTTAATGTATTTTTTTCCTGGGAACTTATCAGTGTTTTTTTATAATGGGAACAAAAATGGAAGAGAATTAATGTGTGTGGAATGGGGGGGGTAACTAATTTCTTCAGCTAAATAATTCAATCCACTTCAAACAGACATAGGAGAACTCACGCACCATTCACACACCCTCCAACCAAAAACGTCAAAAGAAAAAAACTGTTCGACAACCTCCTAGCCATTCGAGCTGCAACACTTGACCCCCAACTCTACAACCTATTGACCTCGACCACAAACTACAAAACCTTAAAAAAAGAAATAAAAACCCTTCTATTAAAAAAACACATAAAACCAAACTAACATAATCAGAACTGTCCCAAGCATCACCTGCAACTACTCCATATGTACTTCTGATGTCATGACAATTCAGACATAATTTATGTTATGTTATGTTTGGAATAATGGTTACATAAATGAGGTTCAATAAAAGAAAATTTTCTGTGGGAGCATTTGTTGGAACTTCTGTTATCCTGATTTCTTCTATCTGTGGGCTTTCTTTAGCTAACCTACTTATCTGGGGCTTTCCACTTCTGCAGCTGCCCTTTTCACGGTCCACTTTGCGCTTGCACTCTCTGGGGAGGGGGGGTTGGGTCTGGGCTTGGTGGGGTAGGTGTGTCTGGTAGTTTTGTCTGGGTGGTGGCTGGGTGTTTCTTGGGTGCTTGTTGTGCGGATTGGTGTGTCTGGTGAGCGGTCTGGGTGTTGTTGCTTGTGGGGTTTTTTTTCATTATAAAATATGGCTGAGGGTCTAGTCCGGCTTATTATTCTTGTGGGTTCTGGGGTGGGATTTGTTTGCTTGCCCCAAGTTTTGGCCTTTTGTTGTGTATTGCTATGCCTCTCATTGGCAATTTTCTCTTGGGAGAGGCTTGTTCATGCTTGTTGTTGCTGTTACTCTCATTCTGTGTTCTTTTTGATAATGTATAAGTTTCTGTACAGACCATGGTTGCTTGTCTGGACCTTTTGCCATTCTCAATAAAAATACTTTGGAAAAAAAAAAAAAGAAAAAAGAAAATTTTCACTGCCTGTTTCTATTCTGACCATTTATTCCATTTCATGGTTATTGCAAAAAAAAAAAAAAAAAAAAAAAATTTTACATGAGGGGGGGGGGGGGGGGGTGTCAAAAAATGATGGGCCCCGGGTGCCACATACCCTAGGTACGCCACTGGCCCAAAGGCTATTGAAGCAGTGCACATTGACGTATTCTTATGTCCCTGGAGGGTTGACACTTAAAAAAAAATCAGAAAGAGCTGCAGTAGGATTTGAACTAGAATACCCTGGCTGTCAGCCCACTGCTTTAAGTTTTAGGATTTGAACTACTGTAGGATCTCTAATAATGAGCTCGGTGTTCTGACCATTGGGCTATTCCTCTACACCAGTGATTCCCAACCCTGTCCTGGAGGACCACCTGGCCAATAGGGTTTTCAGGCTAGCCCTAATGAATATGCATGAGAGATATTTGCATATAATGGAAGTGACAGGCATGCAGATCTGCTCCATGCATATTCATTAGGGCTATCCTGAAAACCCGATTGGCTTGGTGGTCCTCCAGGACAGGGTTGGGAACTACTGCTCTACACCACATGGATGTCTATGCAGTCATTTTAAAACATTGATATTCCTGTGTTGCCATTATGACATCCATGTCCCTTGTTTTTCCCTTTCATAGTTTGGATGTTTCAGTTTATAAAATGGATGTTCATGCTGGATATCACCAGCACGTGGATCTCCATTTCTCAGATGTTTTAGAACAAGCTGTACATCAGCAAATCATGTTCTAAACTACTAGTACACTCAGTGATGGACCAACCTAGATGTCTTTATCCTGAGTTGGTTATCCTTTCTAAAATCTCATTCATAATGTTTGATCATCAGTAGTCTGACAGGCCTATACATAAGAGATGGAACATTTAGATATGTGAGCCTCTAATTAATTGGCGTCAAATCAAAATGTCCATTTTTGTTAATTAGTAGTAAAGCCAGTTGTTCATCACAGGTCTGCTAAGCTCTTAAATTTATGTCCTGTTTTCAGCCAAATTTAGGAGCCTAGCTTTTCAGCTAAAAATTTGTCTTTATTTAGGAGCTTAAAAGCTATGCTTATAAATTTAGGCTTGCCATTGGTTTGCTTATATTACCCCCTCCCTCCCCCTTTTACTAAGCTATGGTAGAGGTTTCTACTGTGGCCCAAATCACTAAATGCTTCGATACTCATAGCAATTCTATGAGCGTTGTAGTATTTAGTGCTTCGGGCCGTGGCATGGGTTTCTACCGCAGCTTAGTAAAAGAGGGGGTTAATAAGCTTAATTTATGATCCTAGTGCTGAAAATCACTCCTGAGCTCCTAATTTGTTTTCCTCACCCTAAATCCACCCCCATTTGCCACCCCCATTGTATGCTCCTAAATTTTGGAGTTTATTGAAATTATGAATATAAATTTAGGCATTCAGCACCAGTAAATTTTCAAAAGGCCAATTTAAGAGTATAACTCAAAGTTAGAAGCATAAGTCCTTCGAATATTGGGCCCCACCTTTATAATAATTAAAAATATAAAATTGCAATACAAAGTTAGCTTCCATATCCACACAACTAATGAATTAGTCTGAATAAAAACTGGGCAGCATTTATAACCTGCATTTGTATATGTTTGTTTATTTTTATTATACAGTATGGGGTTCATAATTGAAACAGAAATACATCTAAAAACCCGCCCAAATCAGTACTTGGGCAACCTTAAAGGCAGGTCGTCCAAGTGCCAATAATCAAAATGGGTTTTTAGACGTATCCAGAAACTTTTTAGGCCTCTGAATCCCGCTGTGCGCCCAGAGCTGAAAGGTTTTTTTTTTTTTTTTGAAGGAGTGGTTGGGGCCAACCTAGATGTACTTCAGGGATAATTGAAAGTTTTACGAGGCTGTGTGTACGGAACTTATACGTTGTGACTGAGGCAATCTAAAACCAGGTCTAAGTGCCCAGAAAGTATCCAAAGTGACCAGAATAACCACTGCAGACACAAAGTACAGACCCACACAAACTCCCCCAGTGATCACTGACCCCTCCCACACCGCCATAAAAATCGGAATCTAGAACATCAGCACCTGGCATAGTAAATCCTAATAGAGGTATCTTAAGTAGTCTAGGGGGTAGGCTAGTGAACCATAGAGAGGAGGACCAAGGCCCATAAGCCACTCTAACCACTGCATTCATGATGGAAAATGTGAGTCCACCAAAACCCCCTAAAACCCTACTGTACTGCCATATAGATGGCATCTGCAGCCATAAGGGCTATTGGGGTTGTAGACAGGTGGGTATAGTAGGTTTTGTTGGTGTTTTGGAGGGCTCACAAGAGAGTTGTGGTGAGATGTTTATGTGGCACCCTTTTTGTGAAGTTCACAGCACTGCCCTGTAAGGTGCCTCACTACTCTGTTGCCATGTCTGGATGGCAAGTCCATCACTTTACTGGCCCCTCCCACATCCAAAAGGTCTTGTTCTAGACATTTGGGACTTGAACGATTTTTTTTGGACGAGAATGTAGTATAAAGATAGACGTACTAGCGGTCTGGACGGTCAAACGGCCGTAGAAGTAGACAATTTTTGAAGAAAAAAAATTTTGGACGTATTTTTCAAGAATCGACTTTGGCCGACTAGTGCCTTAGGCCAAAAACGGATTTAGACGTCTGTTTTGATTATGCCCTTCCACTTGTAAATTTGTCAAGTTCATTATGTTTACAGTTTATGTATGATTTTTATTATGTATCTGAATTTGTACCCTGTCTAGAATTGTATGTAGAGCAGGTAATAAATATTTAAATAAAATAACCCATAGTATAATAATTATATATTGTAATGCCATTAGCTATATTAGAATCATTGCAGAACTTTATGGGCTCCTTTTACAAAGGTGTGTTAGGGCCTTAACGCGCGCTAAAATGCCCCGCGCGCTAGCTGCTACCGCCTCCTTTTAAGCAGGCGGTAATTTTTCAGCTAGCGCTCGCTAATCTTGTGCAAGCGCTACTGTATTACAGTGAAAATATTGGTGGTGGAGACTGCACAAACATGTAATGGTGGTTTTCATTTTTGTGGGTTGCTGTTGTGTACAACTGGAAATGCTTTTACCCGTTGATGAACTGGACTTGCAGAATTATTTATAAGGAGCTAACTCCAGCACAATTTTGTTAACATTAGTATCAGTCACCATGTGTGGGAGGATTTGCAGGATTGCTAAATGCACTGTGCAAAGAATGGCAGTTATGTTTCATGGAAGTGGGCGTAATTTGTTGGAAAATATTTGTCAGTTTAACGGTAAATGCTATACAGCATGAATGATGGTAAAGATTTTCATTCTTTTTAGTTAAGTATTTGTAGTATTTAGCCTCTAAGACTCTTATAGGGCCCTTTCATCTCACAGACAATTTATGTTTGGGATTCACTGAACAGAGGGTACAAGTCCTGTTAAAGTTTAAACAGAGTGCATGGAAATCATCCTTATTCTGAAGTACCATTTCTCTGTATGTACTAGCGTGTGAATGGGAACATATCGAAAATTATAATAAACATCCTGTGAGGAGTGCACATGTGCCCTGATAGTCTTGGATCAAACTAGTTATAGTTCCAGGGCCAGCACTATTAGGCAAGTTGCATGATTGCTTAAGGCTTCAGCATCTGGGGGGAGGCAACGTGCAGCTAAGAATATCAGAAAAATAGCCACATGAATTCAAAGAACCATCAGCACAATATTACTTTTCATACATTCATAAACTGAGTGCCCTTGGGATGGGTCGCAAAGTGACGGGCTGGGTCAGGAATTGGTTGAGTGGAAGGCGACAGAGGGTAGTGATCAGTGGAGATCGCTCTGAGGAAAGGGATGTTACCAGTGGTGTGCCTCAAGGTTCTGTTCTTGGGCCTGTTCTTTTTAACATTTTTATAAATGATATTGCTGAAGGGTTACCAGGTAAGATTTGCCTCTTTGCGGATGATACCAAAATCTGCAATAGAGTAGACACGCCGGATGGTGTGAATAACATGAAGAAAGATCTGGCGAAGCTTGAAGAATGGTCTGAAATTTGGCAGCTAAACTTTAATGCTAAGAAATGCAAGGTAATGCTTTTGGACTGCAAAAACCAGAGGGAATGGTACAGTTTAGGGGGTGAAGAACTTATATGTACACGACGGAAGAGCGGGACTTGGGTGTGATTGTATGTGATGATCTTAAGGTGGCCAAACAGGTTGAAAAGGTGATGGCGAAAGCTAGAAGGATACTAGGTTGCACAGGGAGAGGTATGGCCAGTAGGAAAAAGGAGGTATCAATGCCTCTGTATAAACTCTGGTGAGACCTCATTTAGAATATTGTTCACAATTTCTGGAGGCCGTACCTTCAAAAAGATATAAAAAGGATGGAGTTGGTCCAGAGGAAGGCTACTGAAATGGTGTGTGGTCTTCGTGATAAGGAGTATGGGGACAGACTTAAAGATCTCAATCTGTATACTTGGGGGGAAAGGCGGGAGAGGGGGAGGTATGATAGAGATGTTTAAATACCTACGTAATATAAATGTGCATGAGTCGAGTCTCTTTCATTTGAAAGGAAACTCTGCAATGAGACGGCATAGGATGAAGTTAAGAGGTGACAGGCTCTGGAGTAATCTGAGGAAATACTTTTATACGGAAAGGGTAGCAGATGCGTGGAACAGTCTCCCGGAAGAGGTGGTGGAAGCAGAGACTGTGTCTGAATTCAAGAGGGATAGGCACGTGGGATCTCTCAGAGAGAGAAAGAGATAATGGTTACTGTGGATGGGCAGACTAGATGGGCCATTTGGCCTTTATCTGCCATCATGTTTTTATGTTTCTAATTGTGTGTGTAGGATAGGGACCGTTGCAAAGTTGAGTGTTTGTCGAAGTCTCTTGGATTGGTCTATACATTTCTTCTCTCTCTCTCTCTCTCTGTAGGATTGCAGACTAACCCTGTTTCTTCATGAAAGTCAGATGCAGATCTGGTTGTACCCTGTAATGGGAGTAATTCAACATAGTGTGCCATAAGTTATGTGCCAATTAGGTGCCTAACTGTAGGCGCAATAATGGCAGATAACGGTAGTTGGTGTGCCGACATGCAATTATAGAACACTATATGCATTTGTAATCCTGCTTGTCATGCAACCTGCAAGCCCATGCATGCAGTAGGAGAAAGCCAGCCCAAGATAAAAAATGAACTACTTTTGCCTTCTCTGTGACAAAGAATCAACATGAGGGCCACATGTGTATGTTTATGCATGTGTCTATGTTTTGGGGGAGGAGTGGTCTTCCTTTACAAAATGCATGCAAATATCCGGCATAAACTGCAGCTAAAGGGAAGGCATGGACATTTACAGCAGTTTGAGACCAGGGATAGTTATAGGATGCATATGAATTCATGTATTTTATAAAGTACACATGTAAATGATCATGCTTCCCCCCAAACCCACCCTGAACTTTCTGCATTGTGCCGCATAAAAGTACCTATAATCTGATCATTGAAGGGATACTCTTATAAATGCCTTTATAAAATTACTCCCTATCCCCCAATTCTATAATCTGAATGTCTAAATGTAACCGCTACTGGGTGCTCAGATTATAGAATACAAGTGCATTAGTGCAGCGGTATTATACATTATGAGTAAGCAAGTCACGCGGGCTACAAATGGTGCTGAAATTTAGGCATCGGGATGGTGCACGCTTTCCCATAATCTCAAAACACCAATATTCAAAGTGATTTAAACAGAAGTGGGCATCACTTTTGCCCGGTATGGCTGCCTGTTCAAAATGACTGCCATGACCTCGAGTAGCAGCCTTGCGGCACTTGATTAGTACCATGAGGCTGTTGCTAAATGTCTCGGAAGCCATTCTGAACAGGCCAGAATATCCAGGTAGACCTGGAAGGGGATGGGGGGGGGGTGGACTTGGGCCTGCCATTTTATTTTTTCATAGGGGTAAGCGCAGTGTTCCATCTAAGCAGCGTGGCTGCACACTTCTGTTCGCAACCCCGCACAGCAGTTCTGGACTGCCATGCACCCAAGAGCAGCACTGCCCTACCTCCCTCCTGCCACTGTCCTGACCACTGTTGCTGCTTCTCTAAATGAGCAGCAGCAGTGGCAAAACAGCCTGCCTCACTCTCCCACAGGGCCACGCTGGCAGCCTCTTTATGCTCGGCAGGCAGCTCTCCCAGATTAACCAGAAGAGGATATCGGAGGGGCGTGACAAGCAGCTGCGCATACTGAGGCCGTAAGTGCAGCCGCACGGGAGAGTGGGGCAGGCTGTGTTGTTGCCACTGCTGCTCATTTGGGGGAGAAGCAGTAACAGCGGCTGGGAGGGAGGTGGGAAAGTGCTACTCTTGGTGTACGGCAGAAGAAGCAGTAGCAGCAACAGTTGGGTTGTCAGGTGGTTCTCTTGTGTACCCTAAAATATTAAATTGTAGTTCTGCCTTTTTTAATTTTTTTTTTTTTACCTATTGTTTCAGTCGGTCTCTATGTCTGTTGGTCTTAACTACTGTTTTAAAAATTTTTAAGCATTATGTTAAAATAAATGTTATTTTTTGTTGTAATTTGCTTAGTAACAATTAAATTAAGCGATTCACTGTTTGAATCTAAATTAAGCGATTCATCAAATTAAAATAAAAGTTGAAACTTGAAACAAGAGGGAGATATAGAAACATGATGGCAGATAACGGCCAAATGGCCCAGCCAGTTTACCCATCCCCAGTAACCATTATCTCTCTTCCTCTCTCTAAGAGATCCCACATGCCTATCCCAAACTGTCTTGAATCAGACTCAGTCTCTGTCTCCACCACCTCTTCCGGGAGACTTTCTACGCATCTACCACCCATTCTGTAAAAATGTATTTCCTTAAATTACTCCTGAGCCTATCACCTCTTAACTTCATCCTAGTCCCTCTTATTCTTTTTTTTTAAGTCTTAGTTTATTTGTAATTTTTTGAGTTAACATGTACAATAATAAAATCCAGCGGAGGGGAAGATAAACATAAGAAAAGGATAAGGGAGGGAGGTAGATTTAAGCAGTCCGCGTATAAAAAGGAAAAGCATAAACTTTAGAAACTAGGTACAAGAACATAACATCGTCTATTTCAGAGCAAGAAACAATTGTGGTGAAGACCACTTTCGTGAAAAAATATGCATAGAGTCCGATTTCTTAGCAATGTATGCTTCATACCTATACGTTAAACATAATAAATTCCACCAGTAGGTAGAGTTTGTAAGGTAAATCATACTGAGGATTAAAAGTGGGCTTTCCAAGCAGAAAATCTACCTTGTAATATGAGTTGGATGAAACTGCCTTTTTTGTTTGGAATGATAGACGTTATGTTCATGAATAAATAAATAAAAATATGGGATTGAGTTCAATGCATACAGCTTATTCGTTGGCGATTTTCTAGTCAGTCATTGACCCAGAAGCTAGCTTTTTAACTTACGGCAACATTTTAATCAGCACAAGAATTTTTAAACTCATGGATCAGCACCTCTTGGCTATACAAGAATAGCAGCTGGGACATGCCGGCCAGAGAGTTTTTAAACTTACTCATGGATGGTACAGCTGGTGGAACTTATCCCAACAGCTAGCAAAAATCCAACTGTCTATGGTGGCTGGCAATGCTTGTGCCACCAGCTGCTGAAGCAATGTGGCAGCCCGAGATCATTAGAAAGACAGGAGGGAAGGTCAGTGAGTGGGTGGGTGGGTGGGTAGGAAAGATGAGAAAGATGATGCAGACACCCTCCAGCCCCTCATCACCCTACTGAAAACCTTTCTAAGAAAATAACCATTGGTATCATTGTTATATTTACAATAATTATATTGGCATATGGAAAAAAAAAGTCTTTAAAACTCTTTATTTTTAGTCTGGATTTAATCTAACATTGGAGAATGACTTTTAAAGAACACAATGTTTACTTGTTATCTTTGTTTTTTGTGTCTAGAGATGTTCTCAGCACATCTCTTTACCGACCAGTTGGTCTTAGGTTGGCAATCTTTGTATTTTTGTGGTTACCAAAACCAAACCGTGCAAGATTGAACTGTTGCATAGCCTAGAAAGAATTCCAAGGTTGCTCAAATGATTTAAATTTGCAAAGAAGGATGATTCACTAAACATAAATGCTATTTCTAGCTAATAGAATAAATTGGATACTGTGTGCTTTAGTTTTCAGTTGGATGTACAAATAAGGAAAACATGCTCTTCATCTATAAATGGCATGAAGTGTTCTGGCAAGGACAGGGTTGGGAGAATGCAAACAGAGCAGTTGTCCTGGACCCCCATACTACAGTTATCTATAATTTAGGTTACATAGCAACTATTGGCAGATAAAGATCTGCATGGTTCGTCCATTCTGCCCAACAAGGTGGCCAGAGTTGAATCTGGCACTCTGCACAGGTTCCATTTCGTCATGATTAAACTCTGATATATGAGGGGTGTTCAATAATTTATCTACCTCAGTAGGAACGAAGAGTTTTCAAAATCTTTTTGTTTTATTTTTCAGTATAGTCCACGGAGAGATTTCTTCACAACTTATAACACGAAATAATCCAACGGAGCTAGGTCAGGACTATAGGATGGATGGTTCAGCTTCTGAAGCCCACATTCTCGGATGGTAGCCTGTGATTGTCATGACATGTGCACTGGCGCATTGTCATGAAGAAGTAGCACATCTGCTGTGAGTTTTCTGTGTCTTTTCTCCTTGACTGACTCCCGCAAAGCGATCATTGTGTTGGCTTAACTCTCCCTGTTATGGTTGTCTTGTGTGACATGAACTTCAGAAGTAAAAGCCTTTCATCATTCCAGAAGACAGCTGCTATGACTTTGCCTTCAGATTTTTCTGTCTTGAACATTTTTGGAGTGGGGGATGACTTTTGATTCTTCTGCTTCACTTGGTCTTCAAGGAACTTCTCCAAGTTCTCCTGACAGCACTGGAGCCTCTTAGCCTTCTGACATGATGTCAGCATTCTTAAAACCCATCTTGCACTAACCTTGGACATACCCAACTTTTCATGAATTATTTTCCAAACTGTACCTGCCAAGATGCCCATTTCTTCAACTATTCAAGAAGCCTTAATTCATCTGATAAAATTAAATCCTTGACTTTCTTGCACCTTTCTGTAGAAGTTGCTTCCACAGGCTGTCCAATGTGAGGGTCATCTTCAATGGACTCTCTACCTCATTTAAACTGCTTGCTCCAAAATTTTACTTTGTAGGATGATGGGGCAGACTCACCATAAACTGCAGTCATGCATTCATGGATCTCCTTTGGCTTTTTCCCTTCTTTTATGAGAAATTTTATCACTGAATCTAGCAGTTTCTTACTTGATTCACACAAGGACTCTCCTGACATCCTGTCTCTTGGAATGTTAGACTCGCACTGAGCTGCAACTGTGCATGAGTAAACTTGAGACATGTCACAACATGCAAAGATTTGTTTCAACATGCTTGCTACTTTCTCACTCCTCTTAATCTCTCCTTGCCAATTTTAGGGCACAAACCATAAAAGTCTGCCTGGCATTGGTCCTACTTCCCCGCTACTACTGCTTATCATTTCTGTAGTACTACCAGATATACTGGAGTTGCCATTGAAGCCGATGCCTGTCATGGTCCTGATCTGTTTTTTGCCATTTGTAGAACCCAGACCATAGGAGTCTGCCTTGTATTGATCTTACTTCCCAACCTCTAAAGATGTTCTTTCATTTAGAACAGAAGTTCTATGCAAAACTAGTAAGAAAACCCAAAACCAACATAATAATAATAATAATTTTATTTTATATACCGCCATACCCAAAAAGTTCTAGGCGGTTCACAACAATTAATTGTAATGCAAACAATGCAAATCATTGAAAATCAATAAATTATATGCATACAATATAGGAAAAGTACATACGTACACAGAACTATTATTTAAATCATACACACACACTCACTCTCGCTCATTTTGGCAGCCTCAGCATTGTAATTCCGGGTCTAGGGGGAGTACACACTGTAGTTCTGGGTATATGGGGAGTACACATTGTGGTTCTGAGCCTCAGGAAAGCACAAATAACACAAACAATGCTAAAGGTGTTCAAATAGCTCAAGCAGGAATATCCCCACTGAGACGTAACAAAAATATAACATGGAGGGCTATGTACTTCAACGCACACAGTTTAGGAAACAAGATCCTGGAATTGGAAACAGAAATAAGGAATGCCGACCTGGATGTGGTGGCGCTATCTCTAGGAGGGAAAGGTCATCAGAGAGTGATTAAATAGGGGGGGTGGGTCAGCGGTGTGGGCAGACTCGATGGGCCTCGGCCTTTTTCTGCCGTCACTTTCTATGTTTCTATGTTTTCTGCCGTCACTTTCTATCCGAAACCTGGCTCACAGACTCCCACGGGTGGGACATGGTCATACCGGGTTACAACTTGCTTCGCCGGGACAGAGAGGGTAGGATGGGAGGGGGTGTAGCATTATATACTAAAGATGACATTAAGGTCACGAGAATCTCAGATGTCCAGTATACTGGGGAATTCCTTTGGGTTAATTTGGCCAGAGGGAAGGACAAATGCTTGTATCTTGGCGTAATTTACAGACCCCCAAGACAACAGGATGACCTGGATATGGAAATAATCGAAGATATAGAAAATATCACCTTGCGTGGGGACACAGTATTGCTAGGTGGCTTCAACATGCCTGATGTGGATTGGGTTACACTTACCTCTGCTTCCGGCAGCAGCAGGAGGCTATTAAACTCTATGAAAGGAGCAAGTCTCAGGCAACTGGTGTTGGAACCGACAAGGGATCAGGCAATACTGGACCTGATACTTACCAATGGAGAAAGTGTCACAGAGGTCTCGGTGGGCGACACATTGGCCTCCAGTGACCACAACATGGTATGGTTCAATATCAGGAAAGGTTTCACTAAATCTACTACACTAACCAAAGTCCTCAAATTCAAGGACACAAATTTCAAAGAAATGGGAGACTTCGTTCACCAGGCGCTACAAAGCCAAGAAGAAACCGATAACGTGGAAGACATGTGGTCGACTTTGAAAGCAACCATACAAGAAGCAACAAACCGCTATGTAAAATCAGTAAGTAAATGGCGAAGGAATAATAAGCCACAGTGGTTTACTGCGGAGATCTCAGACCTGATCAAGGAGAAGAAAAAAGCATTCATCTCTTACAAACAATCAGGGAAGCAGGACTCTAGAGCAGACTACCTGACCAAATCAAAAGCCGTCAAAACAGCAGTCAGGGAGGCTAAATTCCTCATGGAGGAGTCTCTAGCAAAGAACATCCAGAAGGGAGATAAATCCTTCTTCAGGTATATCAGTGATAGAAGAAAAAACTCAGGCGGGATTGTACGTCTTAGGAAACCAGACGGAGACTATGTGGAAAAGGATTCGGAAAAAGCCCAACTATTAAATGAATACTTCTGCTCAGTCTTCACCCGAGAAGCGCCAGGGCTCGGCCCTCAGCTACAGACAAGGGTTGGCTCAGTTGACCCGTTTAGTAACTTTGAGTTTACGCCCAGCAGTGTCTACGGTGAGCTGTCAAAGCTCAAGGTTAACAAAGCAATGGGGCCGGACAACCTGCACCCCAGGGTGCTTAGGGAGCTGAGTGATGTCTTGGCAGAGCCACTGTCCGCGCTCTTCAACCTCTCCCTTAGTACTGGCAGCGTCCCGTTGGACTGGAGGACGGCTAACGTCATTCCACTCCACAAGAAAGGCTCAAAGATGGAGACAGCAAACTACAGACCAGTGAGTCTAACATCGATAGTGAGCAAAATAATGGAAACTCTAATCAAACACCAATTAGATAAGATCCTGGATGAGGAGAATCTACGGGATCCCCGACAACATGGATTTACTAAGGGGAGATCCTGCCAATCCAACCTGATCAGCTTCTTTGACTGGGTGACAGGGAAGCTGGATATTGGGGAGTCCCTGGACATCGTGTACCTGGATTTTAGCAAAGCATTCGACAGCGTAACACACCGCAGGTTACTGAGCAAGATGAGTTCTATAGGATTAGGTAACACATTGACGAAATGGGTTGGGAGCTGGCTTGGAGGTAGGCTCCAAAGGGTGGTGGTGAACGGCACCCCCTCCAAAATGACAGAGGTGATTAGTGGAGTACCACAGGGCTCAGTCTTGGGCCCAATCCTATTCAACATCTTTATAAGAGACTTGGCAGAAGGGCTTCGAGGTAAAATAACATTATTCGCCGATGACGCCAAACTGAGTAATGTAGTGGGCAAATGCACAACAGACGAAGATTCAGTGCCCGACAACATGATGCACGACCTACTCCTACTGGAGCGATGGTCTAGGACATGGCAACTCAACTTCAATGCCAAAACATGCAAAGTTATGCACCTGGGCAGCCAGAATCCATGCAAGTCTTATACCCTTAATGGCGAGATCCTAGCAAAAACGGTAGCAGAACGAGACTTGGGGGTAATCGTCAGTGAGGACATGAAGTCTGCCAATCAAGTGGAGCAGGCTTCGTCCAAGGCAAGACCAATCATGGGCTGCATACGAAGGGGTTTCGTCAGTCGTAAGGCGGAAGTCATTATGCCATTGTATAGATCCCGCCCCACCTGGAATACTGTGTGCAATTCTGGAGGCCGCATTATCGCAAGGATGTGCTGAGACTGGAGTCGGTGCAAAGAATGGCCACCTGGATGGTCTCGGGACTCAAGGATCTACCATATGAAAAACGGCTTGACAAATTACAGCTATACTCGCTCGAGGAGCGCAGAGAGAGGGGAGACATGATCGAGACGTTCAAGTATCTTACGGGCCGCATCGAGGCGGAGGAAGATATCTTCTTTTTCAAGGGTCCCACGACAACAAGAGGGCATCCGTTGAAAATCAGGGGCGGGAAACTACGAGGTGACACCAGGAAATTCTTTTTCACTGAAAGAGTGGTTGATCGCTGGAATAGTCTTCCACTAGTCAATCACTACAGGTGATTGAGGCCAGCAGCGTGCCTGATTTTAAGGCCAAATGGGATCGGCACATGGGATCTATTCACAGGGCAAAGGTAGGGGAGGGACATTAAGGTGGGCAGACTAGATGGGCCGTGGGCCCTTATCTGCCGTCTATTTCTATGTTTCTATGTAAAGGTCAGAGACTCGTAAGGCAGTCTGACAAGAACAAGCTTGAGGCACACTGGTGGGAGGAAGACTCATGCTATCAACTTCCATAGTGCTCTTTTCATTGGATAAAATGGAGCTCATCTGTTTCCAGCACTTTTCACCAAATTTACTGTGAAAATAATCAAATGTAAAACATTGTAAGAGGCCGTCTAACCCATTGGCTTCTCAAAGGCTACCAGGATCTGGAAAAGAAGGAACAGGAAAATAGCATAATGCAAAATGTGGTGCCTGCACTTCCAGACAACTGAGGGGTCGTTGGGGAGGGCCATCATCTGTGCCCATAGAAAAAAGATGAAAAAAACAGGTAGACAGGTGTAAAGCTGTTGGCTTTTCAGGGTAAGTCCTACCAACCTGATTCTGGCATGCAAGTTTAGGGCATTGATAGGAAGCCTGGTTTTAATATTAATGACCTAATTTGCATGCTAGAATTGGAGAATGTAGAACTGCTTGGAAAACCACGCGGCGAGCCTGTTTAGAGCATCGGGTCGGCAAATACGATCAGTCACTGAACCAATCAAACTGTTAGATGATTGGAGGCTTTAGTGTATCTAGCCCTCAGTTGTCTGGAAGTGCAGGCACCACATTTTGCATTATGCTATTTTCCTGTTCCTTCTTTTCCAGACCCTGGTAGCCTTTGAGAAGCCAATGGGTTAGACGGCCTCTTACAATGTTTTACATTTGATTATTTTCACAGTAAATTTGGTGAAAAGTGCTGGAAACAGATGAGCTCCATTTTATCCAATGAAAAGAGCACTATGGAAGTTGATAGCATGAGTCTTCCTCCCACCAGTGTGCCTCAAGCTTGTTCTTGTCAGACTGCCTTACGAGTCTCTGACCTTTACATAGAAACATAGAAATAGACGGCAGACGGGATGCCCATTCCCTCCTTCCACTGGATGCGTCCAAACCCCCAACACCACCCCAAATCCCCTGTACCTGTAAATTAGTATTGGTATTCATATATAATTTCTGCATCATATTCAGTCTATGGAAAAATATTGAAAACACATCTTTTTGGAAAATATCATGATTAATCTTAGCTTTAGAAATTGTTGGAAATTTATTTTCTGTTAAATTTTTATGACTGATTGTGATCTGTTACATTGTTAGTAACTCTTGACCTGTAACCGCACAGAACCGTGAGGTCGCTGCAGTATATAAGAACCAATGTAATGTAATGTAACAGGAGAGATGTCCAGTCCCTCATGCTCCTCAGGCCCGCTACTGCAAAATGGGCTATCCCCTTCCCAGTGCATCCTAGGATGCACAGGGAGGAGCCTAAGGCCCTGATTGACTCAGATGCCTAGGGTCCCTCCCAGTGGGAGGGGTTGTAGGCATCTGAGCCAATCAGGGCCTTAAGTTCTTCCCTCTGTATCCCAGGGATACAGAAGGAGGAGCCTAAGACCCTGAGTTTGCAGTGGTGGGCCTAAGGAGCAGAAGTTACTGGGCATCCCTCCTGCTATCAACCAAATTTATAGGAAGGGGGGTGGTGTATGGCTGAAATCCAGTGCTGTAACCATATAGCTAACCAGATAAAGTTAGGACTGCTATTTACTTAGTCCTAATTGCCCAGTTAGCTATATGGGCACTGAATATTACCAATGCCCTCATAACTTCTGGGACTGCCACAACTCCAGCCCTGGGCTATTCTTTAACTGGCCAGTTTCACTCTGCCTGATTAAAGCCAATATTCAATGGCACTGACCATTTAAGTGCCACTGAACGTTGACAGCCAGTTCAATGGGGTTCACTGGGCAGGAGCCTCTCCCTCCAAGTTAAGCACTTTAGAATATCAACCCCAGTGTGTCCAGCATGTGTAGGGATAGGGTGGAGAAGAGGAAGACACACTAACCCAGTCATACAACTAGGGGTGTGGGATCTTTTTTTATAGCAGTGATTCCCAAACCTGCCCTAAGGAACCCCCCAGCCAGTCATGTTTCCAGGATATTACATTACATTACATTAGTGATTTCTATTCCGCCAATACCTTGCGGTTCAAGGCGGATTATATAAAAGTTTTCAGAAATTATATAAAAGTTTACAGGAATAGCATAAGATATGTCGTAAGAGTTACATATGAATTACCAGAGAGTTGTCAAGATCTTAAGGTGGTAAGTGTTGGGTAAATAGAGGCATTTAGCATTAGTTGGGTAGTTGGAGGCATATTAGAGTATTAAGGGTATAGAGTGGGTAGGTGGAGTTTGGGTAAGAACTGGTCATGTTAGATAGGTTTTATGTATTTTTTGAAGAATAGAGTTTTAGTATCTTTCTTTAAGGTTTTGTAGTCTATGGTCGATTACAACAGAATGGTGATTTGTCTGTCCAGTTTACCTGCTTTGGTGGCTATTAGGTTGTTATATAATTTTCCTCGTTTAACATTTTTGGTTGGTGGGTGTGTGAATAGTGAGTGGGTTCTCCTGTGCCTCGTTGAGGTGGATTGGGTTAGTCGGTTATTCCAGTAGGATGGGCTTTCTCCGTTAATAGCTTTGAATAGTAGGCAGTAGAATTTGAAGTGTACTCTTGCTTGTATTCATTAGATAGATGTGCTGCCTCAACTAATGCAAATGTTTCTCATGGATATTCATTTTAAACATTCATAAAACCTGACTGGCTGAAGTTCCCAGAGCAGTTTGGGAGCCATTGTTTTCTAGCAACTGTGCCAATGATCTTTGCTCATATTATTGCCCAGATTCTTGCCATCTGAAGTTATTCAAACACATTTCAATAAACAACATAACTCCCAAGGAAAGCAACAGTGACTTTTCCCTACATGTTAGTGTTTCAAAGGTCAGTGCATAATTATAGAGCAGTTCTCAGATGTAAATTTACATTTTTCTCTTTTTATATTAAATACTGGGATCTTGTTATGATTTGTTGCCATACCAATAGAATGATGCGGCAGTTTAGCCAGTGTGTCTCTGGTGTCAGTTTTTATTATGTCAAAAACCACTGAAATAGGATACTTTGGTCTATTATGACGTGGTCTCATGGCAACTTCTGTTATGGAAATTGATGAGGAAATCTCCCTTCCCCTTTCCTGTGTTTTCCCTAGTCTCAAAAGCAGAGCCAGAAAGCACTGCACCAAAACGAGCATTCAGAGCTGGTAGCAGCTGGTTTCACTCTGTTTCCATCACAAAGCTCGAACTCAGCTGATGACCCTTTAAAGTAAACAAACAAGCTGGGCACAGGGAGGCAAGTTAGCAGGAGTTCAATATTATCAGCAAAAAATATTTCTGATAATTCAGTTAGGAGTTAAAGAATCTGAATAAAGAGGAGAAGATTTGATTCCATTCGGAGACCACGGTAGACCTGAAGCCTATGATGAATTTAATTAAATTGAGGCATGACTGTGCTGTGACCCTCACCCAAACCCCATGTATCTTTTACTTATTTAATTCATTTCATTTGTTTTCTATCCTGTTTTCCCCAGGGAGCTCAGAACGGGTTACAGGCTAAACATACATAAAATACAGTTAACAGGTTACAATATGGCAGTTACAGAACAATTTTAAGGTTGTGTCCTAATTCTACACATACTAGGGGTCTAATATCAATAAACATAAAATAGGGTGGTTCAGAGGTTAAAGTTTGCAATAGTAATCTTCAACAGTGTTAGTTTTTCAATACAAGTTTTCTATCTAATATCAATATACATAATGGACAGTTACAGGTTGATGAAAATGATAGGAGGCTTGCGCCAGAAGATGTATGAGGCCTGAATATGTATACCCTACAGGAAAGGAGGGACAGGGGAGATATGATTCAGACGTTCAAATACTTGAAAGGTATTAATGTAAAACAAAATCTTTTCCAGAGAAAGGAAAATGGTAAAACCAGAGGACATAATTTGAAGTTGAGGGGTGGTAGATTCAAGAGCAATGTTAGGACATTCTACTTTACGTAGAGGGTGGTGGATCCCTGGAATGCGCTCCCAAGAGAGGAAAATGGTGACGGAGTTCAAAAAAGTGTGAGATGAACACAGAGGATCTAGAATCAGAAAATAATATTAAATATTGAACTAAGGCCAGTACTGGGCAGACTTGCATGGTCTATGTCTGTCTGTATATGGACGTTTGGGAGAGGATGGGCAGGGGAGGGCTTCAATGGTTGGGATGGTGTAGATAGGCTGGAATAGGTTTTGATGGAGATTTCGGCAGTTGGAACCCAAGCACAGTACCGGGTAGAGCTTTGGATTCTTGCCCACAAATAGCTAAGAAGGAAAAATTTGAAATATTTAAATTGAATCAGGTTGGGCAGACTGGCTGGACCATTCGGGTCTTTATCTGTCATCATCTACTATGTTACTATGTTGAAGTGGAAGATGTTTCAATACCAGTTTTTTTCTAACGTGATACATATTGGGATCTTTGCAATCCATCAGTCATGAGCAGGGGAGTTGAGTGAAGGTATGTTTTTATTGCTTTCCTAAAGCTGAGGAGTCCTTCAAGGGATCTGATCTGTAGGGGCAGTTGATTCCAGTGGTTCGGTATGAAGTGGGAATAGGAACATCGTTTGGCAGTTTGCAGTTGAAGGGCCCTAGTAATATTTGTATAATATGAATACTGGAGGGACAACTGAAGAACAAAGTTGGGGCAGATCATTTTTAAGACATAATAAATTATGTGTACCATATGTTCCAAAATAATTTTTAAAAATACATTAAAATAAAAAATCAAACAAGCAAAAACAAGAGGATCACTGGGAATTAGTTCAAAAGAAGAAGCAATAGAGATGAGGACTGGGCATGATGCTATTTTTGAGCAGTCAGGCGTATTGTCATTATTTTCTATTGTATATTTACTCAATCAGTTGTCTAATTGTTAGGACTATGTCAATGTGAAATAAAGTGACCAGAGTGAAATTTCAGAATGTCCTGGATAGACTGGAGAGCGCTTCGATGGAAACTCTAGTAACTGGGAACGTGATGGCAGTTCTGAGCAAACCTTTGTGGTCTGTATCCCGCAAACATCAAGAAGGTTTGGATAGACTAGAGTGGGCTTCTACAGCAACTCCAGCATTTGCAACCTAAGGACAGTACCGGGCAGACATCTATGGGTTATGTCTCATAGAAAGACAATTTAATCATGATTTAATAATGAGTGTGACTTTTGGGCAGACTGGATTGACAATTCAGGCCTTTATCTGCCATCATTTACTATATTACTGTTACAGGCTGATTGAATTTTGGTTTTGGCTTTGGAACCGAAACTGGAACAAAATTTGGATTTTATTGCTGTAATTGTTTATTGCTTCTATCCAGATTATACTTACTCCACACTGTAATGAATTTCTTCAAAAAAGCACAAAATCATAAATAAATATGTAAATAAAAATTCCCATATTTAGACAAAACTAGCATCGCCTCATATCTTTTTCCAGTCTTTCAACCATATTCCTACCAGTGCCCTTTGTAATCTGTCTCAACATGTTTATTGGTGGTACAGTTGTAGCCATGGCCTCTCCAGCAGCTTCTCCCAGCCATCTTTGAAGCCCTGTAGCGCGGCTGTTAGAATTATTGCTGTGGTTGCTCCTTGCAGGTTACCTGATCATTCTTGGAAACCTGATTCAGCCATATTGTTGATGTTAGGGCCATTTTAGCATGACTGGAAACATTTTAGGTACCAGTTAACTCCTGAAATTAGGTACGTGGAGCCCAACAAAAGAGTTGTTGCTATGGCTTGGATCAAACCCAAGCCAGTGAGGGAGAATTATGGTGGCTGGCAGGAGGCCTAGGCCACAGAAAAAGAGTCACAGTGGCTACTGCTAGCAGGGCTTGGAAGATTCACAATGACATCTACTGCTGGGAGAGAAATGAGATAGAGGGAGAGTTTAGCAGGATGGGAAAAGGGAAGGGTACTGGACAGCAAAGTGTCTAAAGTAAAGAAAATTGATCAAATATGATTGAAATTATTCAAAGACATTATAACGACTAAGGATTGCAAGAGTTTGCAGAAAGATCATGTGAGATGAGGAAAATGGGTATCTAAATACTGAAATGGAAGCTGAAATTTGCTGTGACCAAATGCAAAGTGATGCATGTAGGGAAAAATAATTTCAACTACAGGTACAAAATGATGGAACCACCACCTAAATAAAAGATCTTGAAGTTGTCTAGAGAATACATTGACATTTTCTCCCCAATATACTATGGCTGCTGAAAAAACAAATAGAATATAAGGGATTATCCAAAAAAGGATAGAGAACAAAACAGAATGTCATTATGCCTCTGGATAGGTTCCTGGTGTAACCACACCTTGAATATTGTGTACAGTTATGTTCACCCCATTTAAAAAAGGATATAGCACAAATAGAAAAGATTCTGATAAGAGCTACAAAAATGATAAAGGTAATGGGACACCTTCCGTATGAACAGCTTTTCAACTTGGAGAAAATGCAAATGAGGAGGGGGGGAATATGATAGAAGTTTATGAAATTATGAGTATGGTGAAACAGTTAAATAGGGAATGTTTCTTTTCCATTAACAAGCAGGATTGAGTCAAGCAAACAAATGAGTGATGTCATCTGATGGCACCAGGATAGAGCTCCTTTCCCACAGTTCAGACCTTATTGTAAAGTTGTGAGCATAGAGATCTTTCTGCACACATGATTCCCTTCAGCTCACCAGTTTTGTTTCTTCCACTCTTGAATGAATGTATAACAAAGCTTTCTGAAAAAAATGTTCTGGGGTTTGTGTTTTTTAATTCTGTTTATTAATACCAGGAAATACAATAACATTCTTGCTTCATCATAACATGGAAATCAGGCATATTTAAGAAAAACCAAATTCTTAATTCCCTTCCCTCAGAGCACCCTTATAGCTAACATTCTCAAGGTGATATCACTCTGACCCACATGTCCAAATATGATTTTTTTTTTTTCTTTTTGCAGTTTTTATTATTTTGTCAGTACACTGTTAAAGTTCTTTGATATTATCAGTGCTGTGACTTGAGTTTTTACTTTTTAAAATGTCCTTTGTTCGGGAGCCTTCTGCCTCGAAAAGCTACACCCGTTAGGCTTCAGTTGTAGGTATGCTGAAGCCTGTAGGTAGGTTGTAGGTATGCTGATAGGGCTAGTCTCAGTTAGGGCGCTGATCTTTGACCAAAGGGCCGCCGCGTGAGCGGACTGCTGGGCCTGATGGACCACTGGTCTGACCCAGCAGTGGCAATTCTTATGTTCTTATGAATCCCAATCGTGATCTGGAAAACTACATATTCTATGTGGTCATGTCAATAGCTTGACCAAGTAACAGAATTTAACATCTCTGATGCTTTTAAACCCATCTTCATGACTGTAGTATACCAGACTACTTGAGTTATGAGTGGAATCCCTTCATCTCTTACTTGGTTCACAGTGCTACCTCAGGTGAATGCCTCCCATCTGTGCAGAGACCCAAGAAGTCTGGAAGCAGAGGAGCATTATATGGAGTCTAGAGGAAAGTGTGGGGTAGTGGTTAGAGCTACAGCCTCAGCATCCTGAAGTTGTGGGTTCAAATCCTGTGCTGCTCCCTGTGACCCTGGGCAAGTCACTTAATCCTCCACTGCCCCAGATACATTAGATAGATGGTGAGGCCACTGGGACAGATAGGAAAAATGCTTGAAGTACCTGTATGTAGTTGTATAACTACAAAAAGGTGGTATACAAGTCCTCATCTCATCTCTTATTCCTCTTTGCTTTACTCTGATCGCCTCCCGTGGTTTCAGTATCGCCTCTATGCTGACAAATCCTCTCTACACCGGAAATTTCTGCAAGAATCCAGGCCCAAGTCTCAGCCTGCTTGTCTGACATTGCTGCCTGGATGTCTCATCGCCTCTTAAAACTGAACTAGCCCACCTCTCCTCTTCCCCCATTCTCTATTTCTGTGGATAACACTCTCTTCCTCACTGTCTCGTCAGCTTGCAACCTCGGGGTCATCCTTGACTCCTCTCTCTCTTTCTCTGGACAAATCCAACAAACCACTAAAGCCTGTCATTTCTTTCTCTATAATATCACCAAAATCGAACCTTTCCTTTCTGAGCACACTACCAAAACCCTTATCCACACTCGCCTCTCGTCTAGATTACTTCAATTTGCTGCTCACAGGTCTTCCACTAAACCATCTCTCTCTCCTTCAATCTGTTCAAAATTCTGCTGCATGATTTATATTCCGCTAGTGTCACTATGCTCACATTATCCCTCTCCTCGAGTCACTTCATTGGCTCCCTATCCATTTCCATATACAGTTAAAACTCCTTTTTAAAAAAAAAATTCTGTTTATTATATTGTTGCAGTAGAAATACAAAGAAAGCCTTACATAGGGCTAGATTCACTAACCTGGCCGATTGGGTCCTGATCCGGGCAGGTCGGACAAATTCACCAAACTGCAACATGCAGATGGGGGGCGATCGGAGGAATGCCCCCATCTGCCGGCATGAATCGCTCTATAGCGATCCCCAAGCATGCGCAGACCATCTTTAGATGGCCTGTGCATGCACTGGACCTCCGGCCCGGCACTTTTTAAAAAACTTTTTTTACAGCCCGTGGTTTTAACCCGCTTAAAGCCTGCGGGTTAACACCGCGGGCTTACACTGCGGGGAAGGGTGGGAGGTAGGCGATCAGGGCACCTACAGTCGGGGCAAGCAGGCAGATTGGGGAAGCAGGAGATCGGGGCTGACAGGGCTGAGAGCAGGGTGGCAGAAGGCAGTCAGAAAGGGCTTCAGCGACTGGTCCTCAGCAGTTGCTTTTTGGGTTGATCGGCCAGCACAGTCGAATCGGCAAATTTGTTTAGTGACTCGCATCCCTGTCTACTTTGCATGCAGTTCCCCTCATTTGCATGCGCGATTCGGAATCTAGTGAATACTGCGGGAGGGAAATCGGGTCGCAAAGGGCTCGCAAACTGATTGGTACACGATCGGTTTGCATAGTGAATCTAGCCCAATACATAAATAACAATGCCCCAAAGCTGACACTCACAAGTAAATAACAAACCACACACAATTGCAGAACAACCCTCACCTTCTCTCCACTCCAACCCCTCATCCCCCTACATACAGGGTACTCGGTCTGCTCAATAAAACAATCACAATCTAGCAATACAGGGAGTTTCCAAGAAAGGACCCCCTTCACAGTTTAGCTTCAAACTCCTCTTATTGACTTACAAGAACATTCACTCTGCAGCTCCTCGGTACTGTTCCTCTCTTATCACTCCCTATACTCCTTGCTGGGAACTCCGTTCATCAGGTAAGTCTCTCTTATTTGTACCCTTCTCCTCTAATGCCAACTCCAGACTCCATCCCTTTTATCTTGCTGGACCACTCCCTCCTACCGGAACCCTCCCTGAAAACATGCCCCCATCCCGACACTCCCAAGCCCACCCGGACCCCCCATACCTATTTCTCGCAGGCCAGCCGAAGGAATGCTTACTCCCTCCAGCTGGCATGCCCACCTCCACAGAATGGCAGGCCTTCCCCTTCCCGGTGCATCCTGAGATGCACTAGGAGTGGCAGGGGGGATTAGGAATCCCTCCTGCTGGGAACATTTGGGGGAGGGGTATGCCTGCATCCTGCCAACTTTGCAGCTGGGGGGTTTCCTGCCATGACTGCTCAGCTGATCGCAGCAGGTAGATTCCCTTGCCTTGATCAGCTCAGTGGCAGTGCGATTCTCTAACCAGCATCTGTCCATCATAACAGACGTGATTCTATATAGGACACCTGTGTGCGATTCTCAAAAGTCGCTTAAGTTCCTGCCGAGACTGGGCATCCTGTACAGAGTCAGGTCCTGTGTGTGTACTGATCTGTAACAATAATAATTTTTTAAAAACCTCACGCTATTTAAAGCATTTGTTAGTACAATAAATATTTTTGAACCATTTTCCCTTGAAATCATTGGAATTTCAAAATACAGGATTCACAAGATTCTGAGAACTGAGAAAATGGGGAATATTCAACACTGCAAGACAAATAAATCTTATTGAGTTAAGATAATGCAAAAACCAACAGTACCAAAGCAGACCAAGGCACCTAATAAACAGCCGAAGAAATAAATCCTGGTCAGCAAAGAGCCCAAAGGGACAGGAATATATCTGTGGAAACAGAGCTGCTAGAAAAGTCCTAGATATGTTTGCAAGAGAAACAGAGCCCCATAATTCAGGACATCTGAAAAATAAATTCTAGTCTGTTATAAAGCGATAGCAGCTATGATTGATGTTGTCCTGGAAGTAACACTTCTGCCCAGACTGCAAGCTGGGGCCAACACTTACACAGCACCTCCCTAAAGGGAACACTCAGACCAGGCTCTGGAAACAAATGTATACTGCAGCCCAAACTAAACAAGCTCTTTCAAGGAAGTAAGTGGAAATGAGATATGGCTTCATACTATCGCTTAAAACACTTACAGAAAATGATTGCTAAAAGATTCAGGTTCTCTCGTTACCATTTTTGGATATCTCAGTCACCCAAGACTTACTTAACAATGACTTAGTTTGGGAGGTTTCTGCGTGTTTTTGGAGCATGACGGTGGCGGTGTACAGCGAATAGGATGTGTGTGATTTACAATTGATTCAAGCAAGCCAAGCTGAGGCGGATCTCCATTAATGAGTCTGGCATCTGAGAAAGCTGTAAGAGCCAGCACTATTGTTTCAGTAGGATCATGCTTCTTCAGTGATACTGAAACCTGTATTGAAAAGGACAAATAGCTTGCATGCTCACATTAGACTATTTTCCAGCGAAATCAGATTAAGACACAGCAAGCCAACATTCCAATGACTGAGTTTATGATGTGTATGATTTTTGAATTCCTGAGTACTGTATAGCTGCCAGGGCTTCAATTGGGCAGATTTCTGTGTCCGTTGTCCCAAAAATGGCAGCAACAGATTTGGACCAAGTATATATATATATATATTTACACCACATTCATTTCATATGCTATGAGTGCAAGTTCTTGTATCTCAGCGGAGGATGGAAAGACATTTTAAAGATGGACTAGGCAAGTAAAATGTTGTTGTTGGTAATATTGTTGGATTGATCATGAACTGATAATGTGATTGTTGGGCAAATTGGATGGACCATGCAGGTCTTTATCTTCCGTTGTTTATTAGATTACTATGTACAATATTTTGTTCAAGGAGAACACCATTAAGACAACAATTCGCGTGTATAGTTTGACTGACATTATTTTTTTCTGAGAATATATAGAATTTTTTTTTGTTATAATATAACAAAGAAACCCACTTAGCAAAGACGCATATTACAAATAACAGAAAGGTTATGCTGCAATAGAAACCGGTTATACTATAGATAAATAAAAATACACTACTTTATCTTCAAATATTACAAAAAGACTCTAGAGGTGCCCACACCTTCTGATATTGTAAAACATTTTCAATTTCTTAAGGCTAAGGCTGTAATGTCTTCATATTTTCTTATCAAACATAAATAATTCCACCATTAAAGCGAAAATGTTGATTTCTATAACCCAAGATCTGAAGACATAATGAGACATAGCTTATCTACCTATGACATCCCTTGGCTACCATGTGGGACTGAGCTGGGAGAGGCTGAGTGCAGAGCAGGGATGCTTTTCTAAATCTGGTTATGAATACTGGGCATCATGCTTTTTCTGTGGGACTGTATGTCGTGTTCCTTTCACTGGTATTTGAACAGCTGAGAAACCTGTTCTTTTTGGTAATGGTCACTTAAATAAATTAATATTCTTACTGCAAAGGAGAAGCCTTTTAGTCACTGGACTTTTATACTAAGTGAATGAACTTAGCAGTTTATAGTTCAGAAGGGATACGACTTAAAGAACAGGGCAGTGAAGACTGCACTTTAATAACCACATGACTTGGGATAGTGACGTTCTTCTACAAGCCACAAATTGGAGAGTGACTTTTACCACTGAAATATTTTGAAATTTAAAAAAAAAAATGGGAGACAGAAATAGAACAGCAAATTTGTTATGGTTGGAGCCTGTTTTCTTGCCGTTTCTTTGCTGAATGCTTAACTCTTACATTTCAGCTATTTCTGAAGAAAAGTTAATTATTGTATCATTGAGCATCATCAAAGAAGCTCCTCCTTAGGCTAATACTAGGACAGATGTTCATTTAACAGCAATAATTCTGACATAATTGATATGGATCCATTATTTGAGGGATAGGATTTTCTAGAATGATTTTATAATACATATACCTATTGTACTCCAGGGCTTTACAAATAGGAGTAAAGTGAGAGAATTGTACCTCCTTTGGCGGGTCCTGGGAGTAGGGGAAAAGGGCAAAGATTGCTCTTCAAAACTTTGTTTGCTCCAAAATAATAGATCCCAATAGTCAGACTACTCAGTGGGTAATTTTCCAATATCCCATTTATTTTCTGTTATGGGTTCTTTTTTCGTTACTTTGCATATAATAACTGTATCTTTAATTGCGTTGAACTTGAAGGTTAAGTGGGATATAAGCATCGTACTTAAATTAAATTAACCCCCTCTTCTACGAAACTGCGCTAGTGGTTTTTAGCACACAGAGAGCCGCGCTGAATGGCCTGCACTGCTCCCGATGCTCATTGAGTTCCTATGAGCGTCGGAAGCGGCGGGGGCCATTCAGATCGGCTCCCCGCACTAGAAACTGCTAGCGCAGTTTCGTAGAAGAGGGGGGGGTAAGTAAATAACTATTTAGGCCCCAATGCACAAAAGGCTTCTCTGTGACTGCTTTTGATCATCGTTAGCAGCCACCGAGAATCCTATGCAAATGCATTACAAGGAGTTCATTAGTATTCTAATAAGCACTTGTTGTTTCCTGTGCAAAACTTAATGGCAGGGTCTGAGTGTTGTAGCCTTACTTTCTTGTCAGTGCCTGATAAGAAAGTGACAGCTCAGACCTAATGCCTCCTTTTACGAAACTGCGATAGCAGTTTCTAGTGTGGGGAGCTGCGCTAAATGGCCTGCGCTGCTCTCGATGCTCATTGAGTTCCTATAAGTGGCAGGAGCAGCACGGGCCATTCAGCGCGGCTCCCTGAGCTAGAAACTGCTACCGCAGTTTTTTAAAAGAGGGAGCAAGTCTCTGATTGGCTCAGGTGCCTAAAGCCCCTCCCAGGCTTCCCGGTGCATCCTAGGATGCACCGGGAAGGGGAAGGCCCGCTATTATGAAGAGGCGGGCCTGTCAGCAGAAGGGAGTGAGCATCCCTCCTTCCGATCTTCAATACAAGGTATGGAGAGGGGGGTTGGGGTTGGAGGAGGACCCCCATAGCAGGAGAGAGGACCCTGGAGGCAGGAAGGACTGGGCAACCCTCCTGCAGGCATTTAATTAAAAGGTCTGGGGGCTTAGGGGGTAGTCGAGGGGGACACACCTGGCGGCAGGAGGGAGTGAGCATCTCTCCTGCCAATTTAAAGTACAGGGGGTTGCAGCATGGGAGGGGGTCATACTTTTTTTAATGTGCGCACACAACAGCTGCACCCATTAAAAACAATAAAACTGCTGCTCTCCCTGCCCTGCTGGGCCTTAGGACTCCCTGATGGTGCTGGCGGCTTTGGGGATTCCCCTGCTGTCTCAGCCAATAGAAGCTGAAGCAGCAGGGAAAGCCCTGAAGTAGCTTCAGGGAGGCCTATGGCTCAGCGGGGCAAGGAGAGCAGTTAGTCTGACAGGAGGGAGGAGCTGTTTTGTGCGATTGCTCGTCTGATCATGCTCCAGGCACAGTTCCTCTCTCCATTTACCATCAATTCTCTGCATAATTTGCATACTTTTGTGCTGAGCACTGCTAGTAAATAAAAAATTGCTCCCACCACGGTGTTTTTTAATTGTGGTGCCTGAAGCTTTGTGCATCTGGCCCTTACTCAGGTAAATGGCTTTTGGAAACTGACCTCATTATGTATGTGCATAGAAAATAAAATTTAATGTTTCAAAATGTGATGTCTTGTCTATGCATTTTTACAGGATTGTTTTGAGGTAGGTGATGTTGGGTTAACATCGAAACATGATGGCAAATAAAGGCCAAATGGCCCATCCAGTCTATAATTTGCCAAATTCTCCAGATCTTTGTCATTGCTGTTCAATGTTGGTTTGATAATAGTATTTTCATTCATTAGGGACCTGCTCTGACTTCAGTGAACAACTGATGATGTCAGTCAGTAAAGATATCCCTGTTCATCTAGATTTCTCATCAAGTGTATAGGGCAATTGTCTAGTGAAGGAGGATCTGGTATTACTCCTCTTTACTTGAAGCTTAGAACTAGCTCAAACTCTTCTAGCCTCTCATGTGCCCTCTTTCCAGTTCCGTCTGAAGGTATTTTATTACTCAAGCCATTGCCTATCACTCAAATCTATTGTTTTCCTGCAATTTTCTTATCTTTTCTAGAAAGTATTTACAGAAGTCCTCACTAGTGAGGGAACACTTAGATGTTAATTCTTTGTTTTCTTCTTAGCAACCTTTATACTACCTGGTAGAGGATCCTTGGAGATTTTGTGACTGCTAGAGAAGAACTCGTTCTTTTCATTCTTTATATTCCTCATAATCCTATTGATAGCATGCCAGGTCTTCCTAGTGCCCCCTTCTTGATTCCTTTTTCTCCACATTCTTTCAATTTGTCTTTTTCCCTTTTTCAACTTTGTGACCTCCTCTGAGGAACTAAAACCTGTATTTCTTCTCCCTAATTTCTGCAATTTTAAGGGGCCCACTTCTTCCAGGCTACTGCCTGGACATCAGGACATTGTATCAAATCCTCGCCATCTCTGGGAGATCCATGTTTTATGTATATTTCACCAGTTTGCTTTAAATTTGTCTTTATCAACATAGCCTCTCTCCATTTTAGATATTGTATCTGTCTTGGGTAATTTCTGTCATTTTGGCTGTCTTATGGAGAAACAAACCAAAATATGGTCTATCCAAGGTAAAATGACTGATGAAGGATTATATACCTCAATTTCCCTTTCTCTACCAAACAACAAATCCAAGATATGTTCTCTCAGGGTTTCCGCAGCTGGCATTGTGCTTGTCGCAGATTTCTGGGTCTCGCTGTGTCTTGTCAGGTAGAATGTTTCAGCCATCATGCTGTGACTTTCTTCAGAGTATGCTGTGAGGTCTGCAGTTTGTCTTTGTAAATAGTGGGTTCAGAGACTTTTCTATTCTATGGAAAAAGAGAACTGACTTTCCCACCAAAATTCACATTGTTGGGCTGCCCTGTTCCCAATCAGGCCAAACAGGATGAAAAGGCGACGACAAAATCTAAAAGGATGCTACGGTGCATAGGGAGAGGTATGGCCAATAGGAAAAAGGAGCTATTGATGCCCCTATATAAGACTCTGGTGAGATTTCATTTAGAATATTGTGTACAATTTTGGAGACCGCACCTTCAAAAATATATAAACAGGATGGAGACAGTCCAGAGGAAGGCTACTGGTCAGTGGTCTTCGTCATAAGGCATATGGGGACAGACTTGATCTCAATATGTTCACTTTGGAAGAAAGGTGGGAGAGGGGAGATATGATAGAGATGTTTAAATACCTAAGTGGCATAAATGTACATGAGGCAAATCTCTTTCATTTGAAAGGAAGCTCTGGAATGAGAGGGCATAGAATGAAGTTAAAGGTGATAGACTCAAGAGTAATCCAAGGAAATACTTTTTTACAGAAAGAGTAGTAGATGTAGTTTCCCATTTGAGGTGATGGAGACAAAGACTGTGTCTGAATTAAAGAAAGCGTGGGGCAGGCATGTAGGATCTCTTAGAGAAAGGAGGAGATAATGAATGCTTCGGATGGGCAGACTAGATGGACCATTTGGCCTTTATCTGCTATCATGTTTCTATGTCAGGCCAATGGATTGGCAGTAAACAAAGAGAAAACAGAGCTACTACTGATCAATAAATAGGGAGGGCAGAGGGACGGATATCAGCTGACACTGAATGACTCTAGTAGTCTTCTGTGGGAGGGGTGAGAGATATGGGAGTATGGCTGGACCCAAATTTTGATATGTCCATACAAATTCAGCGCATTGTAAAAAATACCTATGGGAAACTATATTGAATCAGAGGCCTGAAGCCGTACCTCTTCTTTTCAGTCATTGTCTAATGTAGTTTTCTTGTTTGTTCTATCATTCTTTGATTACTGCAATGCAATCCTGTTGGGGCTACTAAAGTATCTGACCAGATAAATCCAATTGGTACAAAATGTGGCAGCAAGATTCCTGCTGGGAGAATCACAGCAGACGAGCTCCACTCCACTGTTAAGAAAATTGCACTGGCTCCCAATCAAGACCAGGATGAAATTCAAGGTCTTGCATTCAACGGAACCTCAATATCTGTTCACCAGACCATACAAATACACACCATCAAGGGCCCTGCACCCTTGACAAGATCTCTTGCTGGAGATCTCTTTCCACAAAGACATCGAATATGAACACAACAGGATGAGAAAGTTCTCAGTAATGGCTCATTGTATTGGCACGCCCTACCTAAGGAATTATGGGTGGAAAAAGATGTTAGTAAATTTAAAAGAAGCTGAAGACACTACTCTTCACAGAATACTTTTTTTTAAAAATATCTTTATTCATTTTTAAGCCATACATAAGTGCAACATATTATACACTCATATTATACTATAAAAGCGCTTAAAATCAATCCAATTGTAATCTATGACAATACTTTTTATTGATATGATTCTGCTAGCAGCCGTGAGGTGCTCTGAAATGAGAATATCGGTAAATTAATCAATGTCCTATGTGAATCTGTTTGTTCCTAAGATTATTTACTTTGATTGTTCATTGTAAACCGCTTTGAATTGACTACTTGTAGTCATTTAAGCGATATAGAAATGCTAATAAAGATAAAGAGGCTGATAGCTTCAGTTTAGACTATCACTGCAACCTTATGTTTAACGCGCTTCTGTCATTCCATTCAATAAAGAAGAATCTTTGGGCAACAGGCATGCCAGTTTCTTTATTTCATTCTTTCTTCCTTATTTCTATTTTATTCAGTGAGGATGCTGAGCTTACCATGCAGTTTCGTTAGACTTCCAAGTCCTGGAGCATTTGCTGCTCTGGATATCTGACAGCAGTCGCATATCCAATGCCTTCCATTCAGTTGCTCTATGAATCTTTTACATCTCATGCCACAATGGTTGTACTTTTAGAACTAGCAAATGCTGATTTGATGTTGCATGCCCTGCAGGTGGCACTGTGTAACCATAACAATCAGACTTACAAATCTTTACTTATAGTATACTGTACTTTAGAATGTAATACTGATTACTTTCTTGATAGTCTTCCTTACATAAAAAGTGCAGTGCAGTTGATTTAATAGGAGAAATTTTTATAACAGGATGCCTATTTTATTGCTATTTAATAAAAGCAATATAGTTACATCTGTGTATTTATAAAATAGGCAACTAAAACCAGCTCCAGTAGCACACAAATGTTCACACACATACCTGTTCCAAAGCTGGTATGAAAGTGTGTGGATACTCTCAGCATTTACCAGTGGATTTTGTAAAATGTATGTATATGTCACAGTTATGCCCCCAGAAATGCCTCCACACAGATGATATAAAATTGCATGCACTTTTAAAAAAAAAATATATATATTCTTGCATAACCGACTGCACAAGTTCATAAAAGATATTTTCTAGATGCAAAGCATGCTTTATACATAGAATATACTTTAGAAAATTACCCCCACTAATTAATTATACTCTATCTATGCTTCCCTTCTCATTGACACCATGTTTGTGACAGCTCTTATGCACATTTTGAAAAATTGGAAGTCATCCACACTACTAGACTACACCTTTTGGTGGAACTCTTTGAGCATGTACCACAAATTCGAATCATATGCATATGAAAAGAATATGATATCCCGTTTCTCTACAAATTTGGTGCAAAATAAATCACCATGGTCATTCTTAGATTCATATGTTCACTCTGCCTCGTAGACACTTCTGCCACTCTCTCACTCTCTCTCTCTCTTTCTCTAGCTCTCTTTTTTTTTTTTTTTCTTTTATTTCATCATATCTGCTTCTCTATCCTTTCTATTTCTTTTCTTAGCAGTTTCAAATACTTTGAATTCTTCTTACTAATCTGTTATATGCAAATGAATGCAATTATGGTTTCTCTTGTTTATACATCACTATTTTTTTATTCAATCTTTATGTACTTGAACTGCTTTTTGTATATTATTTATAATATTCAATAAAATTATTGAAATAAAAAAAAGAAAATTACCCCCACTGAAATAAATATTCAATCGGCAGCAATCAGTGTTTTTTGGGCTGCCACCGGCGTTATATCCAAATATTCAATGTTGGGTCATGTCCGGACACTTGCACTGTATATCCGGTTATGTGCAGGTAGCTATCCCTTAACTGGTTAAGTGTGATATTCAGCTGTTAACTGCATACAGTATGTTAAACTGGACAAAGATAGCAATGTGTTTTATGCATCCCTATTTATCTAGTTAACTTTTGCATTTAAGTGCTGAATATCAACACTTAACCATACAAACACAAGCTGTACCCCCAGACTACCCACTCTCATGGTTAGTGCTGATATTCAGTGGTACTACATAGTTAAGTGCCACTGAATATCAGAGGATAGATCACACAGGCGATTTAACCTGCCAGGAGCCTCTCCGTGGTAAAATTACTTTGAATATTAACCCCATTGTGTCTGTGTGACTTGTGTTGATCATATTTATATGCTGATGTACACATATGTAGTTCCTGTAGTGTTGCACACACTGTCAGTGTGCTACATAAAATAAAAGAATTTGCTGTTACAACCCTGGATGAAGACTGCAAATAGATGTGGTTTTCCAGGTAAGCAAGTAGGCTATGGATATGTTGAAAATCAGACCTGTGTTTGGCCTTTGATGACCAAGGTTTCGCGCCTCTGATTTAAATTTGCCTCTGCTATGTAGACTACCATTGCTTTTGCTGCTAGTGAGGAATAATAGATTTCTATATCCACTAATTCAGTGTTTTTCAACCTTTCTACACCTATGGACCGGCAGAAATAAAAGAATTATTCTGTGGACCGGCATCGGTCCGTAGACTGGCGGTTGAAGAACACTGGGCTAAGTCGTGAGCCAGACCCCGCCCATCTCTACCCAATCTCTACCCCAGGCCCTGCCCCATAATAGTACTAATTGCACCTAGCATGTCCCATCCTCATCTGGAAGCCTTCCCTCTGACATTGCAACGTCAGAGAGAAGGCTTCCGGTTCAGGCGCAGGATGCCCATAGGAGCCACTACCTGTAGCTTTGTGCACTGAATCAGTTAGGAAGAGGGAGCTGGCTCGAACATAATGCCGCAACGATCGCACCGTGGACTGGTGGTTGAAGAACACTGCACTAATTAACTAGCATTTTGTTGATAACTCAAGGGCTGATCTCTATTGCAGAAATATACCAGCTTGGTCATGCCAAACAAGTAATTTAAATGCTCTGTGAGTAGGCAAATATGTCACTGAAACATCCTGAAGAGGGATTCTTTTAAGTTTAGCAGGCAGCTTTAATCAGTTGAGGTGTGTTTACTAATTGGCAGGGGGTAAGGCAGGCATGTAAAATTTTAGTGCACATTGCCAATAATACATATTAAGCATTATTGAAACATAGAAACATGATGGCAGATAAAGGACACACCCACACACCCTTATTGGCTGCCCAGAGCTGATGCAAAAGTAGGCAGATCAGCCTTGTACCTATCCTCCCTGTCAACCCTGACTTAGCACTGCTGTTCTCCAGTTCCTTAAGTTTGGCATTGGCCAGCGCATCCTTTTTTTTTTTTTTTTTAAATTGTGTGTTTTGTTTGAAAGCTCAATAAAACTTTATTGATCAGAAAAATACATAGTCATGGGCTAGCATGACCTAGTACTGATCTTCTGATGTCCAAGATCACAATCAGGAAGTATTGGGCTTGTCACCACATGTTTTGGATGTGCTCACGGAGCCAGCCTTAAGGAAGAGTGATGAGAAACCACAGCACAGGCCTCTGCCAACTCATCCATCTGTCTTAAGTCTCTTATTGGCTGGAAAAACATGGGGATACTTCTCACCACTCATGATGCTCTATTATCTGTTTTGTCAATCTGGTGCTCTAGGACTAGGTGACTGCATGGATTGCTTAATAATAGGGATGTGGCTACGCAATAGCTACCCAATTAGATTAGTCGAATAATTTAGTCAATCATGGTACAATTGACTAGCTGGGGCATGGTGTGGACTAACTGACTACTTGTTTGATATATAAAATTTTGAATTTAAAGCTCTACAGTTATATAAAATGATAAGCTGTTTTAAATGTTTGAATACTATGGCATGCTGATTCCCTCATATATGTATATCTTACAAACAAGTGTTTTATTTTTTGGTATTTCTATGGTATGCGGTGATCACATTTAAGGAATCTGGTTGTTTCAATATTGTTTTTCTTATGAACACATTTTTCCACTTTTTGAGTTGGTTGGATTTTTTGGGGTAGAGGTTGTTGAGTTTGATATAGCTAACCGTGGAGGCTGCCATGCGCCATTTTAGCACTCAGTACAGGGTTTCTATTCCCTCTTTGGAGTTGGGGCTACAGGGAGGTATTCACTTTAGCTGTTATCCTCCCAGGTCCTAAGCTTCTAAAGGCCTCGCATGTGTTGCTGTTGGCAGTAGCAGCATGGAGGTGGGTCTATAAGAGGTAACACGTTTTCCACTATTGGCTATTTGTGGTAACCCATGTTTATCTCCTGGGCAGACATCAGTTTCTTTTCCATGTGCTTAATGAGGAGGATAAAATGAAATATTTTGAGGATTTGCAGCAAGAATTTAAATTAACACCTATTGATAAATTTCCATATATTCAATTGAAGCACTAAGTTGCCAGCCTTCCTTGGGAAAATTTAAGCGAGGATGTGAAAATTGTCCTCTGTCTTTACATTGGGAGTCCAGATCAAAGTACCCTTATGATATCACCATAGGCATTTGCAAGATACCACTACAGAACTGAACTAAAGACAATACCAGTCAACGTGGATTAGAGATTTGAACTTTGGTCTCACAGTGGACCAATATAAGGCATATGTTTTGGGGATACATACAATCACAGATAGCGCTGTTCATTGGGAGCTGCCGTACAGTGAGAAATTGGAGAAACTGGGAGAGCGAGAAGGCACTCTCTAAAGTTGAAAGGGGATAGATGCCGTACAAACGTAAGGAAGTTCTTCTTCACCCAGAGAGTAGTGGAGAGCTGGAACGCTCTTCCGGAGTCTGTTGTAGGGGAAAACACCCTCCAGGGTTTCAAGACTAAGCTGGACAAGTTCCTGCTAAACTGGGTCGTACGCAGGTAAGGCTGGACTCATTTAGAGCACTGGTCTTTGACCTGGGGTCCGCCACATGAGCGGACTGCTGGGCAGGATGGACCACTGATCTGACCCAGCAGCGGCAATTCTACAAGTTTGCTTTGCAGTTGAACATTTCCCCTAGCAGAGCTTACAGAATGGGCCTTTCTATGTCTGGCTGCTACTTGAAAAGTTATGCTCAAAATGTCATCCTTGGGCCATATGTTTTGGGCCTTTCCATGGATTTACAGCCTTTGGAAACATTTGCTTTGGTATGTATCTGGCTTATGGAGTAAAAATGGATTCTTTGCTATTTGGGGTTTATAGTGTTCACACTCCTACACCTAAAGGATTAATACAATTTTTACAAAGAGCAGTTTTGATGGGGGAAAAACATCCATTCTTTTATGTTGGGGTTTGTTAATGATTATTTAATTTACTTATTTAAAATTTGAAACTTTTGAGACTTGAGAAGTTTTTCATTCGTTCATATATTTTTCCTTTAGGCTGTTAAACAAATGGTGATATTTATCTCATGAGATAACGAGAAAACATTTGAACTGTTTCAGTACCATATAATTTGTTTAGTAGGTTCATTTTTCACTTCTTGACTCATCCCTTTACACAGTATGCACTTGATTTACTTTGCTACTATTTCAGGTTACTTACTGTGTGTGTTTTTGCTGCACAGTTACCAAGAGACAGCTGAAACAGATACATCCTGTAAATCTGGTAAACTATAATAAGATCAGAAACCATTCTATATATTTACCTCCAGCACTGTATTAATAATGGTGCTGAATGCAGCCTGTAATATCCTGGCTTTATTTCTGGGCATCTCATGCTGAGAACTGCACACTCCTCATTTGGAGGTATGCTAAGCTTCTCTGGTGCAATTCACATGTGCTGAATAATCCAGAAATAATTCAGGGAGTCCGTGATCGGAGACATATTGTAAGTTTTTACTGTGGGGGTGCAATAAAACAAACAGGCAGATGATCTGCAAGATCCAGAACAGTAGAAATAGAACAGACCAGCATAGAATGTCTGTATTCGGCTTTCCGGAGAACAGGCAGAGCGGCTGAACGCTCCTATATCTTTGGAGGAAAGCCAATTGGGGATTAAGAAGCTGAAGCTTGCCAAGGCGCCGGGCCCAGATGGGTTTGGCCCGGAGTACTATAAACTCATGCCTGATCTTCTTGCTCAACCCTTGGGAAATTATTTCAACTTCCTCGCCACCACTGCTTCGGGTCCCAGATGTAATTTAGCTTATATTACCTTACTACCCAAACTGGGGAAGGATCCCACTCAGGTTGGATCTTATCGCCCGATCTCGCTGTTGAACCAAGACGTCAAGCTTTTAGCGGCTATTCTGGTGGCCCGTCTGAATTTGCTTTTGCCCAGGCTCATTGGGAATGATCAGGTCGGGTTTGTCCCTCAGCGATATGCTTCCATGAACCTCCTTAAAACATTGACGGCGCTACACGAGCATCAGGGAGGGGGTGGCATTTCGGCGATAGCCAGCCTTGATATGAAAAAGGTCTTTGATAGTATCTCTTGGCAGTATCTTTTTTGGGTCTTTCAGAAGTATGGTGTCGCTGGGTCTTTCCTTTATTGGTTCCAGGGTCTTTACACTGCACCTCAGGCCTGTCTTCTTATTAATGGCGGCTTATGGACTTCATTCCAGCTCTGTCAGGAGACACGCCAGGGATGTTCCCTCTCGCCCCTGCTGTTCGTTTTGGCCATTTAACCCTTAGCTATTAAAATTTGCTCCAGCCCTGAGCTCCGAGGCATTCAAATAGGGAGTGTCGTATTACCTTATTTGCGGATGATATCCTGCTATTTTTGGATCAGGCTCCCTGTCATCTGCCGGTGGCATTGTGCTTGGTGGTGGAGTTTGGCTCCATTTCTGGCTTTCAAGTGAATTGTGCGAAATCTGAACTGTTACCTGTCGAGGCTGGGGTGGGAGCCTTAGCATTACACCTTACAAATCCCTCCAGTGCGTCAACCAAGGCGCTATCTTGGAATTTATCTCCATCCAAATCCTCGGGTTATGTATCACTGTAACGTGGTGGCTGCTATAGATAAAATTGGAGCTCTTTGTGCTGCCTGGCGAGTTCTCCCGTTGTCTTTGTTGGGGAGGGCGGCCTTGGTTAAAATGATACTACTGCCCAAATTGTTATACCCTTTACAAACGGTGCCTTTTTGGGTCTTACAGCGCGACATTCGCAAGGTGCGTTCTCTTTTTACTACTTTTCTTTGGTGGCGGCACTTGGCGCGTATAGCGTACGCAAAGCTGACCCTTTCCAAGAGGGAGGGGGGGCTTGGGTCTTCCCGATATTCGTGCATATAACGTGGCAGCCCTTATGCGTTTTATTCACGAAGGGGTGACAGGGACGACTCGGTTTTCTTCCTCGGGGTGGCTGACAGGATGGTGTGCACCTTTCACCTTTTTGAATCTTCTGCATTCGCCCCGTAATCAGGGGGGTGTTTTATCCGCTAAATTGTGGTTTCTGCGCTCTTTTTGCTTGGCAAGGCAGTGGTGGCGTACGGTGCAGGCTTGGTCTCCCCTTGCACAACTGCAGGGTAACCCTAACTTTTTACCAGGTCTAGATCCCTCTCCGTTTGCGGCATAGGCTGCTAGGGGGGCATCCCTTCTCTCTCACCTAATTGATCAGGACAAGGGGACGTTTTCTACCTTTACTCACCTACAGGATCGGTGGGCTATTCCTCGTCAACAATTTTTTGCCTACTTGCATGCTTGACATTATTTTCAGAGCCTTTCTTTATGGTACGGCATGGAGAGGCTGTGTGGCCCCCTTGATGGTTATCTTCTTAGTGTGCCGGCTTCTCAGAGTTCCCTCTCAGTGTGGTATCGGGTGGTTCATTCCCTTGCCTCTCAGGGGCCCGTAACCCTTCTTCGGGGCCGGTGGAATCGGGATCTCGCCGCGTCCTATACTCCAGATACCTTTATGGAGCTTTTCCACACTTTGTATGCTTTTGTGAAATCTGCGGCTTGGCAGGAGACTCAATTCAAGATCCTTCATAGCGCTTATATATTACTAAGGAGCGGGGTGCTCGTATGGGTTTATGGGATGTGGATCTGTGCTCTAAATGCAAACAGGCCCCCAGGACGTTACTCCAGTCCTTTTTGGAGTGTCCTGCTCTCACCCTGTGGAACTATTCCTTTGCACAGCTTCAACTGGTCTTGCAGCGTGATTTGGAGTGGGATTATAAGACACTGCTTCTTGGTGACCAAACCTTGCTGGAAGCCCAAGGCCTCGCTGTACCTCAGTGTCGCTTTATATATTTGACCTTGCTCATAGTCAAACGTACGATTTTACAGTATTAGATCCAAGAGGGGGATATTCCACTGGATTGCTGGCTCACTCAGATATCTGAATTGGCACGGTTTGAGCTCTACTATTATTCCCGTTCCAACGGACCGGAGGTTCGGGCGTACTTGGCTTTATGGCGAGTGTTCTTGCAGTTACCTGTAGTCTCTCGGTCTGGGGAAGGGAGTTAGGGTGGGGGTTTGTATGGGGAGTATGTGTGGTGTATGACTGGGTTGTGTTGAGTTGCCTGGTGTGGGTGTTGTGTCTTGAGTTGGGGATTCCTTGGGATAGGTGCTATGCCTTAAGAAAACTGTGGGGTCACAAGGTGGACATGGGCTGTTCATGCGGTTGGAGTGTTTTTCAGAGTGCGGTCTGGAGCTCTGTTGCTCAGTATCTTTTCTCTTCCTACCTCCTGGCTTGAGGTGTTTGGGGTGTTCTGTAGTACCACACTCTGTTTAGTCATTGTACCTGAGCTTCTGCATTCACTCCCAGTGGGGGGGGGGGGGCTGTGGGCTCCTCATATTTTTTGTTGTTCTTGTTATTATCCGCGCATGAGGAGGGGGCTTCTCTATCGTTACTATTGTATTTTCTGCTGGTATTGCTGATTGTATTGTTTTGCATTGTTCACAGCCGCTTTTGTTTGCCTTTGTATTCTTTGTATATCCTGTATTACTCTGGTTGACCTCAATAAACATGATTTTAAAAAAAAGAATGTCTGTATTCAAATTTATTCACCACAAGCAATCTTTAAAAAAGAATAAAAACTCTCTAAAAGCACAGCACTGCCATATTTTGCCCTCCTAAGGGCTGTGTTGGAACAGATTAAGAACCAGCAGGTGTAATTCCAGAGATTCATCTATTTGGTTGAGGGTTGCTCTTGAGCAGGGCTGCCCAAGTCTGGTCCTCGAGACCTACTGGCAGGCCAGGTTTTCAGGATGTAATGTAATGTAATGTAATTTATTTCTTATATATCGCTAAACTCCGTTAGGATTCTAAGCGGTTTACAGAAAAATAGACAATAGGGTGCATTTAAATTATAAGTAAAATAGGTACTTAGAAATTCCCTTACTGTCCCGAAGGCTCACAATCTAACTAAAGTACCTGGAAAAATGACAATTAGTAGAGTAATGAAGAAATAAAATAGAGAATAGATGAGAAAAATAAGAAAATATACATTCTAATAAGATTACAATGATCTAAAGGACTTTGAAAGGTTGAAAAAAGAGGGGAGATAAGAATAGATGCAGAGGGAGAACCGTTGAAACAATAGAATTCTGGAGAAATTTAAATGAAATTTGAATGATAAAATAAAACAAAATAAGTGGTAAAACAATAAGTGAGATTAAAAAATATATCATAAACTAAAAAGAATTGAAAATAAAATCAAAACAGTCAAAACTGAAGTCCAGCTTGAACGGGCCCCCGAGCCAACCGTTGGTCCAATGGCATATGGAATATGGAATATGCACTGCCTTCTTGGTATGCAAAACTCTCTCATGAATGTTCATTGTGGATATCCTGAAAACCTGGCCTACCAATAGATCTCGAGGACCGGACTTGGGCAGCCCTGCTCTTGAGTTTCTATGCAGTCACTGCATCTGTTATACACAACTTGTGGTCATGTTGATCTTGTACACAGGTTTTATTCTTTTAAAAATTACTTGTGTTGAATATATGCTCCAGCATTAAACGCTGAGTATAATTGCCATATTAAGGTCTACCTAAATCGTACTTAAAGCGTAGTTAAAGGAGGAAAAAAAAGCCTCAGAAGCTACGAAGAGAATGCCTCTTCTGTGACTATGAAGGAAAGAGCTGTGTACACTAGGTCCCCTACAAACTTCTTTCAGTGGCTTCCTTCTTGCTATCTTCTCATACAGACTATATTTGTGCAATAATCTTGAAATTGCTGAACAATCAACAATTTCCCCAATCTCAGCCAGAGACATGTGTAGTACTTTTAAAGCAGGAGTTCTCAACCCAGTCCTCAGGACACACCTAGTCAATTGGGTTGTCATAGAAACATGATGCAGATAAAGGCCAGATGGCCCATCCAGTCTGCCCATCCGCAGTAACCATTATCTCTTCCTCTCTCTAAGAGATCCAAGGTGACTATCCCAGGATTTCTTGAATTCAGACATAGTCTCTGTCTCCACCACCCCTTACAGGAGACTGTTCCACGCATCTACCACCCTTTCTGTAAAAAGGTATTTCCTTAGATTACTCATGATGCCTGTAATGAATATGCATGAGATAGATCTGCGTACAGTAGAGGCAGTGCATGCAAATTTATCTCGTGCATATTCACTGAAAACCTGTCTGGCTAGGTATGTCCTGAGCAGTGGATCGAAAGCCCCTATTTTAAAGTAATCCTAAACCTCACAGAGCTAGATTCAATAAACTATGTGACAAATTTGGGCATGAACCCCCCAAATTCTATAAAGTGTGCCTAAATTTAGGGACCCACGTGTGGGCACCTAGCCAATGCAGGCACCTAACTTAATTGAGTAATAGGTTAAATAGGCGCTGATAATTGGTACTCAGCATCTCTTAATTGGCACTAAGTGGAATGAATTGAAAATTACCGTATTTTTCACTCCTTAAGATGTACTTTTTTTCCACCCCACGAGTCCTGCGAGAACTGCCGGCAGCCATTCAGAAAGCAGTGTGAGCCCAAGCGGGAGCATGTAAAGCTTGGGCATGACCGCCACGCTTCTGACTCGTACGCCTGCTGCCGGGAAATGATACAGAGCCGTCGAGGGAGGGAGGGAAGAATTTAAAAAAGGTACTTTTTTTAAAGGTACAAATGGGGGTATGATTAAAAAGGTACAGGGGGGGCTATGATTAAAGGTACAAGGGGGGTATGATTAAAAAGGTCCAAGGGGGTTATGATTAAAGGCATGGGGGATGATTAAAAAAGATACTGGGGGTACGTTGGGGGATGATTTAAGGTACTGGGGGCATGGTGGTTATGGGGCCTGCCTGCCTGTCTGTCACTAAGCCACTAGGCCTGCCTGCTCTGTGCCCTGTCCCTGCCCACCCTGTGCCCTGTCCCAGTCTATCACTAGACCACCAGAGGCAGGGGGGGGGACTGGGTACAGAGCCTGGCAGGGAGAATTTGGTTCAGAATATTTTTTTTCTTGTTTTCCTCCTCTAAATCTAGGGTGTGTCTTATGGTCAGGTGCATCTTATGGAGCGAAAAATACGGTATGCACCTAACTTGGTAGGCATGATTCTACAACAGTTAGGCATCTAGAGCAAAGTGCCTAATTAAAAGTGGGTTTGGTTAGGGGTGGTCATGGGTGTGTTTTTGAGTTAGGTACCTTTTTATTGAGTTAGGCTAACTTAGGCACAGGCATTTAGGCCAAGAAAACCCTGGCACCTAAATGTTAGAATGCTTAGCATCACCTATGCATGATTCCATAATGGGTGCCTAACTTTTATAGAATCATTAGTGCTGCACTAGTCAAAACAGATTTTTAGGCAACATAAGTAGAATTGAGCCTTAATCACCAATTCTATAATAGCAATTATGTACAAAATTGCCATTATAGAATAAAGCATAAGTTGATGATTCAACTTACACCATGTCAAAGGCTCATGTAAATAAATGTTCATGCCTAAAGTTGATGGTTGCATGAATAAGTAACAATATTCCATAACTTACATGTGCTCCTGCAAGACATGCCTCTGATCTGCCTATGTGCACGCCTCCTTTGTAGTTGCATGTGATAGCATTTAGGTACTATGGAGCCGATAGTCAGCTGGCAGGAAGCAGACTGCATAAATGCTACAAACTTGTTAAATTGCTTTGAATATCAGGAGGTAAATGTAAAAAATAACACCTAAGTTCATGTGTATATGCATAACACAAATTAGCACCACTTAAGAGCTATTTATTGCTACTTAAGGTCAATTGGTGCCTAATTTAACAAGTTAGGCACGCAATTGGCACTTGAGGAAAGAAGAGAACGGGGAGATATGATTGAAACATCTCGGGACGCATCGAGTCAGAAGATGATATCTTCTGGCTCATGGGACCCTCGACCACCAGAGGGCATCCGCTGAAAATCAGGGGAGGGAAGTTTCATGGCGACTCCAGGAAGTACTTCTTCACCGAAAGAGTAGTGGATCATTGGAACAGACTCCCACTCCAGGTGATAAAGGCCAGCAGCGTGACGGATTTTAAGAGAAAATGGGATACTCACCTGGGATCTTTAAGGGAGTAAATTCAGGGGAGGGGATACTTGGAATGGGCAGACTTGGTGGGCTATAGCCCTTTTCTGCTGCTTTTTTCTTTGTTTCTATGTTTCTATTCTATAAATTATGTATACAAATTTGGGCATTAGTTGGAAATTTGGGCATGCACGTTTATAACATTTGGGAAATAGTGACCTTATCCTACAGTATATCTACTGACTTTGAAGAGAGACTTATTAAGACTGCCTGAGGCAATATGTCACGGTCCATCTCTAGCAGTATTCAAATCCAAGCTAAAAGCCCATTTTTTCCAGGCTGCTTTCAACAACTAAGTCCCATTCACTGTATGATACCTATGTCCATCCTATCATTTTCTCTGCAAGAAAATCCTCATCCTTATATGTCCTGTCTGTCCAAATTAGATTGTAAGCTCTTCTGAGAAGAGACTATCTATTGCATGCTAAATGTACAGCACTGCTTACCCCTTTCAGCGCTATAGAAATGATAAATAGTGGTAGTAGGCACTATCTTGATAGTGCAAACTGTTTCCACTTTATGATGATGGTCCTGGCATTGCCCAAGAGTTAAGCATTGACTCTTTTCCCTAATCCTCAAATCCCCCTTCTTTTTACTTCACAACTTTTTACACATTTGAAGCAAATCACCACACCAACTGGTAATACAACCTGCAATTTGCTTGTAGATTCTGGCAACATCTCTAGTTTATGCTGCTTTTACGTGATTAAGGGAGCCCAGCTCTCAAAAGCCATAAAGTAAGTTACATAAACAATTCTCACCAACAGCTGGTTTGTTGCTCTTTATTCTCACATGTTTGAGTAGGCAAACATGGCAACCACCCAAGTGACTTAGCGATACCACGGAAATCACAGTTTAGTATCTAAGAATAATGCTTTCAGCAGTGGGGTCCCAGAGCATGGCAGAGAAGAAGGGCTGAAGGTTTTGCATTATGCTTTAGGACCAAATTTGTAGACCGGCCAGCATAATGACTCTGAAACACACATGATAACTATAGTAATAGAGCGAATCTTACATGGCTCTGAACAGCCCATGCTGATGTCACTGTGGTCACACATGTGAATGATTAGAACTGCTGGCCTTGATCCGTGGAATCCAGCACAGTGAAGGGGAAGGAAGATCGAGGCATCCCCCTTCACTGCACCAGAGGAGCCCGAGATCGGCGGTTTGCCCCGCCCCCAACAGCCACTTTCTGCCTTTGCAGCCCTCTTAAGGGCTCTGAAATACAAAACCCAGCGTCAAAATCCAGCACAGTGAAGGGGAAGGAAGATCAAGGCATCCCCCTTCACTGCACCGGAGGAGCCCGAGATCGGCGGTTTGCCCCGCCCCCAACAGCCACTTTCTGCCTTTGCAGCCCTCTTAAGGGCTCTGAAATACAAAACCCAGCGTCAAAATCCAGCACAGTGAAGGGGAAGGAAGATCAAGGCATCCCCCTTCACTGCACCGGAGGAGCCCGAGATCGGCGGTTTGCCCCGCCCCCAACAGCCACTTTCTGCCTTTGCAGCCCTCTTAAGGGCTAAGAACATAAGAACATAAGAAGTTGCCTCCACTGGGTCAGACCAGAGGTCCATCCTGCCCAGCGGTCCGCTCCCGCGGCGGCCCATCAGGTCCGCGACCTGTGAAATGGTTACTGACCAATTCAATAACCTACCTCAAGTTCTATCTGTACCCCTCTATCCCCTTATCCTCCAGGAACCCATCCAAACCTTTCTTGAACCCCTGTACAGAGTTCTGGCTTATCACCTCCTCTGGAAGCTTGTTCCATGTGTCCACCACCCTCTGGGTAAAAAAGAACTTCCTAGCATTTGTTCTAAACCTGTCCCCTTTCAATTTCTCCGAGTGACCCCTAGTGCCTGTGGCTCCCCACAGTTTGAAGAATCTGTTCTTATTCACTTTCTCTATGCCCTTTAGGATTTTGAAAGTTTCTATCATGTCCCCTCTAAGTCTCCTCTTCTCCAGGGAGAACAGCCCCAGCTTTTTTAACCTGTCAGCGTATGAGAAATTTTCCATACCTTTTATCAGTTTAGTCGCCCTCCTCTGCACTCCCTCGAGTACCGCCATATCCTTTTTGAGGTACGGCGACCAGTATTGAACACAGTACTCCAGGTGCGGGCGCACCATTGCGCGATACAGCGGCATGATGACTTCCTTTGTCCTGGTTGTGATACCTTTTTTGATGATGCCCAGCATTCTATTTGCTTTCTTTGAGGCTGTCGCACACTGTGCCGATGGTTTCAGTGATGTGTCTACCATCACCCCCAGGTCCCTTTCAAGGTTACTCACCCCTAGTAGTGTTCCCCCCATTTTGTAGCTGAACATCGGGTTCTTTTTCCCTACATGCATGACCTTGCATTTCTGTACGTTAAAACTCATTTGCCACTTGTTTGCCCAGTCTTCCAGTCTCGTTAGGTCCCTTTGCAGGTCTTCACAGTCTTCCGTGTTTCTAACCCTGCTGCAGAGTTTGGTGTCATCAGCAAATTTGATAACCTCACATTTTGTCCCCGTCTCCAGATCGTTTATAAATATATTGAACAGTAGAGGTCCCAGCACTGACCCCTGCGGAACTCCGCTCGTGACCCATTGCCAGTCTGAGTATTGGCCTTTTATTCCAACCCTCTGTTTCCTGCCTGCCAACCAGTGTTTGATCCATCGGTGGATATCCCCTTGCACCCCGTGATTCCACAGCTTTTTATGTAGCCGTTCGTGAGGTACCTTGTCGAAGGCTTTTTGGAAGTCAAGGTAAATGATGTCTATGGATTCCCCCTTATCCATCTGGCTGTTTATTCCCTCAAAGAAGTGCAGCAAGTTCGTGAGGCACGACCTTCCCTTGCTGAAGCCATGCTGGCTCGCCCTCAGTTGTCCATTGTTTTCTATGTGTTCACAGATTGAATCCTTTACCATTGCTTCCATCATCTTTCCTGGAACCGAGGTCAAGCTCACAGGCCTGTAGTTTCCCGGGTCACCCCTTGATCCCTTCTTGAAGATGGGCGTGACATTTGCTATTTTCCAGTCTTCTGGGATCTCCCCAGTTTTTAGGGAGAGGTTACATATTTGTTGAAGTGTCTCTGCTATTTCGTTTCTCAGTTCTTTTAGTACCCTTGGGTGGATGCCGTCCGGGCCTGGTGATTTGTCGCTCTTTAGTCTGTCTATCTGTCTGAGGACATCCTCTTTACTTACCTCTAGTTGAATCAGTCTTTCGTCGTGTTCTCCGTTTATAAACACCTCGGGTTCTGGGATATTGGATGTGTCCTCTCTGGTGAAGACTGACGAGAAGAAATTGTTTAACCTGTCAGCTATCTCTTTTTCTTCCTTTATCGCTCCTTTCCTGTCTCCATCATCCAGTGGTCCCACTTCCTCTCTGGCTGATTGTTTCCCTTTCACATACCTGAAGAAGGGTTTGAAGTTTCTTGCTTCTCCTGCCAGTCTTTCCTCATACTCTCTCTTTGCTTTCTTGACCTCTTGATGGCATTTTTTCTGGTGTCTTTTGTGTTCTTCCTGGTTTTCCTTTGTTGGTTCCTTTTTCCATTTCTTGAAGGATGATTTCTTGTCGCTTATCGCCTTTTTAGCTGCAGTTGTTATCCATGCTGGGTTTCTAGTTCGATTTTTTTTTCTCCCTTTCCTAAACCTTGGGACGTACAGGTCTTGTGCCTCGAGCACTGTGCCTTTAAGCAGTGTCCAGGCTTCCTTTACTGTCTTCACCTTCCCTGAGCTGTTTCTGAGCTTTTTCCCTACCATTTTCCTCATGTCCTTGTAGTTTCCTTTTCTGAAGTTAAGTGCTGTCGTTGTGGTTCTTTTCACCTTTGGTGTTCCCATGTTTAATTTGTACTGGATCATGTTGTGATCGCTGTTCCCTAATGGTGCTAGTACCACCACTTCCTTTGCGGGTCCCTCCAGCCCGTTGAGGATTAGGTCTAGAGTGGCCTCCCCTCGCGTTGGTTCCGTGACTAGCTGCTCCATGAAACAGTCCCTTATCACCTCTAGGAATTTAGTTTCTCTCGTGCAATTTGAGTGTCCAATGTCCCAGTCTATTCCCGGATAGTTGAAGTCTCCCATAACCACCACCCTTCCACTTTTGCACTCCTGCCTCAGTTCGGCCTCCAGGTCCAGGTCGTTAGCTTCTGGTTGTCCTGGTGGGCGATAGTACAGTCCCAATTTGATGTCAGCTCCTTCCCCTCCTGTCAGTTTAACCCATAGTGACTCCAAACTGTCTGCCCTTGTTGTTTCTGTTCTGGATGAAGGAATGGAGTCCTTTATATACAGGGCTATTCCTCCCCCCTTCTTGTGTGCCCTGTCCCTCCTGTAGAGTTTGTACCCTTGCAGGGCCACGTCCCATTTGTTGTCCTCTGACCACCATGTCTCTGTGATTCCTATTATGTCTAGGTCCTTGTTTCTGGCTATAACTTCTAGCTCCCCCATTTTAGTCCTTAGGCTCCTAGCATTTGTGTATAGGCAATTTAAGTCCCAGTTAGTTACCTTTTCTTTAGGATCTACTCTTGATTTGTTGCTCCTGCTGGTCTCCTCACGGGCTGCCTGTGGAGTGTCTAACCCGTCCTCTGCCCGTTTCTTAGTTCTTTGATAGCCCTCTGGTTTCGTCTGTTTCCTCCTTGTCGTGCTTATTTGCTCTAATTTCCTCTCAGGTCCCTGTACTGCATCTTTGGGTTTATGTCCAAAAAGTGTCCATTTTATCTCTGGTCCGCAAACGCCATTTCCTGTTTCAGTATCCTTGCTTGATACTGTGGCCCGGTGTGTCGAGGTCAGATCGACTATCGGCTTTCCCCTCGTTGTCAGTTTAAAGTCATGTCTATGCAGGTCTGGATGTTACGTGCCAGCATCCTCGTCCCAGCCGTGCTCAAATGCAGTCCGTCTCTCCTGTAGAGCTTGTTTTTCCCCATGAAGGTTGACCAGTTTCGTACAAAGAGGAAACCCTCCTCCTCACACCATCGTCTCAGCCATCCATTTGTTGCTTGCAGCTCGGTCTGCCTCCTCGCATCTGCCCTTGGTACTGGCAGGATCTCAGAAAAGGCTATCTTCCCTGTCCTCAACTTCAGCTTCCTCCCCAGGATCTTAAACTGCTCGGTCAGTGTAGTCATGTTGAAATTCCTTCTGCTGACGTCATTTGTTCCGACGTGGACAATCACTGCTGTTTCCTCCGTCTCAGCTCCCTCCATGATTCTCTCGATTCTGTCGGAGATGTCCTTTGTCCTCGCCCCTGGGAGACATGTCACTAGGCGATCCGCTCTGCCCCCTGCTATGTGACTGTCCACCTCTCTCAGGATTGAGTCTCCCACAACAATAGCAGATTTTCCTTTTCTCAGCTTCCTCCTGGGTCTCAGGTCTGTGTCGATGATTGGGTCCTCTAATCCTTCCTCCTCCTGAATGATTCCTCCGCAAGGTTCCTCTCCCTCAGCTCCTGGTGGGTCCTGGCGGCTCTTGGTGGCTCCTGGCGGGTCCTGTCCTCCATCCGTTTGTTCCATTCTGAAGATCGGGTGATCCTGTGTCTCTACCATCCTGCAGGCCTCTTCGATGAATCTCTCGAGCTCTCTGACCTGTTCGCTGATGTGGATTTCTCTGGTGGTGTCCTCAGTTGGTTCAAAATCCCTTGGTTCCTCTATGGAGCGGAGTCCCTCTAGCTCCTGCACTTTGATCTGCAGTCTCCCGACCTCCTTCCTTAGGCTAGCCAGTTCCTGACATCGACCGCATATGTAGGCCTGCCTCCCGGAAGGGAGGTAGTCATACATGTGACAATCAATGCAGTATACTGGAAAGCTTCGCTGGCCTTCTGCTGCCTCCATTTTTCCTTCCTTGTGAATTTAAGTTGGTGCGCTGGAGTACGCCCGACGTGTATCTAGGTAGAGAGAGAAGAAATAGTAAGTATAGAAGAAAGTGTAAGAAAATTGTTTTTTTTTTTTGTTTTGTTTTGTTTTTTTTTTTAAGTTATTTAAGAAGATTGAAGATGGATTTTGCTGCTGAGCAGCCTGGACGCCTGGTTCCTTCTCTCGGCTCCTTCGCGAAGGCGGCGCCTTCGCCGCGCGCCGAACGGCCGCGCGCCGTTGGCTCTCCCTCTTTTAAGGGGGAGCCCGGGCTCCGAAGCGACCTCTGACGCGGTGGGGGTGGGCGGAGCTCTCTCTCGCCGCTGCCCCGGTTAGCTTCTGCCCCTCCTCGCTGGCTGTCTAACCCTGCTCTGCGTCCCGGCTTTCTCCCCTCAGTTCTCCGATCCTACCTGCTTCTCCTGCTTCTCCTACAAGCAAGCAAAGACAAGGAAAAAAGGTTTGAACGCCGCCGCGGTCTGCCTCGTGGTCCTGGCTCTCCCTCTTTTAAGGGGGAGCCCGGGCTCCGAAGCGACCTCTGACGCGGTGGGGGTGGGCGGAGCTCTCTCTCGCCGCTGCCCCGGTTAGCTTCTGCCCCTCCTCGCTGGCTGTCTAACCCTGCTCTGCGTCCCGGCTTTCTCCCCTCAGTTCTCCGATCCTACCTGCTTCTCCTGCTTCTCCTACAAGCAAGCAAAGACAAGGAAAAAAGGTTTGAACGCCGCCGCGGTCTGCCTCGTGGTCCTGGCTCTCCCTCTCCCTGGCTCTGAATTGAAGATCCATCCGTGGAATCCAGCACAGTGAAGGGGAAGGAAGATCGAGGCATCCCCCTTCACTGCACCGGAGGAGCCCGAGATCGGCGGTTTGCCCCGCCCCCAACAGCCACTTTCTGCCTTTGCAGCCCTCTTAAGGGCTCTGAATTGAAGATCCATCCGTGGAATCCAGCACAGTGAAGGGGAAGGAAGATCGAGGCATCCCCCTTCACTGCACCGGAGGAGCCCGAGATCGGCGGTTTGCCCCGTCCCCAACAGCCACTTTCTGCCTTTGCAGCCCTCTTAAGGGCTCTGAAATACAAAACCCAGCGTCAAAATCCAGCACAGTGAAGGGGAAGGAAGATCGAGGCATCCCCCTTCACTGCACCGGAGGAGCCCGAGATCGGCGGTTTGCCCCGCCCCCAACAGCCACTTTCGACACAGTCCCTCCTTCCTCCACCCCTCAAGCAAGAGAGTTTATCTTGCACTGCTCATTTAGGAGCTTTGCTCTCCTCAGCTCATTTGAGTGCTACTTTTTTTTTTTTTTTTTTTTTTTTTCTCAGCCCACTGCTGGTCGTCGAGGGGGAAGAAGAAAGGAAAGAAAGAAGGAAAGGGAAGGGAAGAAGAAAAAAAAAATGGGGCGTGGCCTGATTGCCGCGGTGATTACACATATGGTGTAACGGCTCCTTACACCCGCACCTAGTTTTAAAATAAACCGTGCTATTATATCTTATATTTTTATACAATCGGATAGAACTTGATGCAAAGAACTTTAATTTGTATCTGAAACCGAATATCTCGGAGTTATTGAACTCATCTGCCTAATAAACAAAACAAATCAGATCGCCACAACTGGGGTCCCTGTCGACGCTTGTTGATAAGTGAGCCCTCTTTTAGTGCGCAACAACCCGTCATGCCAGTAAAATCGGCGAAAACGCCGAAACACAAAATTGATTACTCCATGCTCAAAATGGCGACGTCACCAATTCCCACTCCAACCTCGATACACTGGAGTGAATGGGCACAGGAAATTTCAAAAATGGTCACTAAATCCTTGGAAGATAAACTTCATAAATTACAATCAGCAGTTGACTGCATTAATGACCGCTTTGAAACACAGGCTGGCCGTATTACAGCAGTAGAACAGAGGATATCTGAAAATGAGGACGCAGTAATACATGAACGGGAGAGTGTGATTAGTTTACAGACCCAGGTGACAGCACTGACAGAACGTTTAGATGCTCAGGAGAACCGTCAGCGTCGTAATAATATACGAGTAGTGGGGCTACCTGAGCTCCAAGCAGACCAAGACCTCTATCACTTCTTCCAAGTTTGGCTACCAAAGCAACTTGGCCTGGTGACCCCAACGTCTGGTTTTTTATGCGAACGGGCACACCGTTTGGGCCAACGTACAAGTGATAACAACCACCCGCGAACAACGATTGCTAGATACATCAACTGGAAAGAAAAGGAGCTTATCATGCAAGCTTTTCGGAAATCTGGCCGGCTTGAATATAAAGGACAAAAATTGCTACTTTTCAATGACTACTCTTTACATGTATCCTCCCTTCGTAAGGCGATGACACCACTATGCTCCATACTTCATCATCGAGGAGTGCGATTTGCACTTATATATCCTGCATCCTTACGCATTTGGTATGATGGGAAATCACACACCTTCACAGACACAATAACTGCTCAACAATTTATAGATTCTATACCTGTGACAGTAGCTGGCGGCGCCCTGGCAATGGATCCAACGGTCTAACTCCTTTTATTTTTGCATCTTTTAAACCTACCTTAGATTGATCAATATAGAGATATGACATCCTTCTTGGATAGCTCCAAATTCACTGTCTATTTTGTCTATTCATCTTCTTATAATTCGTAATGAATTGTATATACTATGTCATATATTCTGCTAAATCAAGCACACTAATCTCAAATTTTCTATTATTGAATAGGTGTGGAATTTATTAGTTGTTCCATATGTGTTATTATTCCGTGGTCACAGGATCACATTTAAAATGTTTTAAAATATGTAGAATAGTGTGGTCCATTCTCTTTCTAACCATATACTATGCTGATATTATTGATTTCTTTTCTTTTACTTTCACACTTTTTTTTATCTCTCTTCTTCTTAGACAGGAGTGTCTGCCCGAGCTTACAATTATATCAATTATTTTTCTGGACAGAGGAGATATAATCTATGATTCAACAATATATATCATATATTATGGCTGATTTACATGTTTTTTCCTTTAATGTGAATGGTCTTAACCATCCCATTAAAAGGAAAAAGATAGCTAATTATGTATCCAATAAACATCCTGATATAATTTATTTGCAGGAAACCCACCTCCTGCCCGCTGCTGCCTCGAAATTTCAACTAAAGGGATTTTCAACTCACTTATATTCCCCTGCAACTCATCAAAAGAAAAATGGTGTGTCAATATTTTTCAATGATAAACTATTTCCCGTTATTCACAATTTTAAAATAGACACTGAAGGAAGATGGTGTCTAGTACATGCTGCGATACACTCAACTAATTTTATTTTTCTTAATATATACGGCCCGGTCAAAGACCACCCAAACTTTTTCAAAGAGCTTCAGCTGGCGATAGTTGAATTTGATACTTGTTCTCTGATATTGGGAGGGGACTTTAATCAAATTCAAGATCTATATATTGACAGATCTTCTTCTTGTAAACCCTCCAAATCCAAGTCTTTCACAGCTCTTCATGCTTTAAAGGACGCCTTTTCTCTTGTGGATCCTTGGCGCTTGCTCTACCCGAAAGGTAGAGAATACACACATTTTTCACCTCCACATAATACATACTCGAGAATCGATTATTTTCTCTTATCCCCTTCTCTTATTCAAGATCTCACCAATACCATTATACATCCAATCTCTCTCACTGATCATGCTGCTATCTCTTTATATATATCCATCTCAGCCCCACATAAGGAATCCCCCTCATGGCGGCTAAACAACGCCTTACTGCTAGACGAGGAAATTATTGAAAAAATCAATTCTTTCACTGCGGAGTTTTTTGAAAATAATTCTAAAGATCCTGAAATTTGCCCTTCCATTGTCTGGGAAGCATACAAAGTAACCCTTAGAGGTGAATTGATTAAAATTGCCTCTTGGAAAAAGAAACAGTCCATGAGAAAGGAAAAAGATTTAGAAAACTCCATCAAAACCTTAGAATTACAACATATGTCTAACCACATACATGACCCAAATACTTTCCAACGTATTCAAAATCTTAAATATGAATACAATACTTTAGTTTCACATATAGCTAGGCGTGATATTTTTATCTCTAACTCTGGTCATTACATGGGAGATAATATAATGGGTCGTCCTTTGGCCAGATACCTTAAAAATAAATCTAAAAGACTACATATAACGGCTATTCAGAATTCATCAGGTCAATTAGTCAAAACCAGATCTCTAATTTCCTCTCAATTTGAAAAATTCTATACTTCTTTATACCAATCCGAATCTACCACTCCTGAAGCAGATATAGACTCATTTCTTACCTCCTTAACTCATCCGACCATTCCAGAATCTGTTAAATTGGAACTTGATTCTCCAATAACTATATTAGAAATTGAAACTGCCATATCTTCCTTACCTGCTGGGAAAGCCCCTGGCCCAGACGGCTTCACGAACGAATTCTTTAAACAATTTCGCACCCTACTAGCTCCTCATCTCCTTAAATATTATGACTTCCTCCACTCCACTCCGGACAAGCAATTCAATTTCACCGAGGCCACCATTGTAGTAATCCCTAAACCTGACAGAGATGACACTTTAGTTAAAAACTTTCGCCCCATCTCTCTCCTCAATTTAGACTACAAGATAATGGCAAAATTACTTGCATTAAGACTTACCAAAATAATCCCATTGCTTATACATAAAGATCAAACAGGGTTCATTAAACAAAGATATATAGGAGACAACCTGCGCCTATTTCACTATATTAACGCTCATGCTAAAACAATGTCAGACCCTGTAATAGGCCTAGCTATTGATGCTGAAAAAGCCTTTGACCGAGTGGAGTGGCCTTTCCTTTTCCATGTCCTGAAGTGGTATAATTTTGGCCCATTTTTTACAAACTGGATAAAAACACTATATCATCAACCCACAGCTCGTATTAGGATTAACAATTCTTTATCTAATAAATTTCCCCTCCATAGAGGTACTCGACAAGGCTGTCCTCTCTCACCATTGCTATTTAATTTAGTGTTAGAGCCACTCCTTTCAGCTATACGACAAAGTCCCTCAATTAAAGGTATTCCCTCCTCTGATCGAGATTTCAAATTAGCAGCTTATGCTGATGATGTTTTACTTTTTCTGAGAGACCCTTTATTCTCCCTTCCCAATCTTATTCACATTATCACTCAATACTCCCTCCTTTCCGGATACTCTGTTAATTGGGAGAAATCAGAGATCTTCCCTCTAAATGATAATATACTTCCATCAGATTTGGCTCATTTTCCTTTCTCATGGTCACATGAAGCTGTGAAATACTTGGGGATTTTAATACATAAAGATTCGGTTCATGCTCAAGATCTTAATATATCTAAAGTCAAAAATCTAGTTCTAAACACTACATCTCGATGGACTCCACTCTTTTTATCCTGGTGGGGTAGAATTGCATCCATCAAAATGACTCTGGCCCCTCAAATTAATTATATCCTTTCTATGCTCCCTCTGTTATGCCGGAAATCATTATTTAATTGGCTAAATATGAAAATATCTGAATTCATTTGGAACAAGAAAAAACCTCGAATTGCTCTCGCCAAACTGAAAGCCTCTAAGATCAACGGTGGTCTCAACTTTCCTGATTTCTATCACTATTATATTGCTTCATTAGCCAAATATGGAGCTTACTGGCTCACTAACTCCACCACTCAAAATCTTCCCACTCAAGATCTTCCTGCCTGGTTTGAAATGGAATGTTTTCTATGTACGCCTTTACACATCTCATGCTTACTAACGGTGTCAATACCAAGGCACTTAAAGAGATACTCTTTATTGGGTGCAACGCAGCATGCTCTTTATCTTATAGATACATTGACTGAAATCTCAGTTAATGTTAGTCCACTCATGTCCCTTTGGAACAATCCCAAAATTCAAAATCACAATAAATCTCTATCATGGAAAAGGTGGCAGCGGGCAGGTATATGGTTTGTCCATCAATTGTCTACCCTCAACTCGTTAGTTCCATTCGATATACTGTGCTCTACATACTCGCTGCCTCCTTCTACTTATTCACAATGGCGTTCTCTCACTGGAGTGTTGCCTTCTTTGCATATACGATTTGACTATATGACTTCCAAAAATACTATTTACAACTGGTCTTCTCTGTCTCTATTAAAAGGCAAGGCGATATCATCCTTCTACAACATTTTAAGAGATCACTCCTTCACTTTTTCACCTCACTCTATGAAGCACTGGGACGCTATACTTACCACTCCGCTTTCTGACATTGATTGGGAGCTTTTCTGGTCATCAACAAATCGCCCGCTTTTATCTTCTAGAGTATCACAATCAATGTACTTTCTTATGTGGCAGGCAATATGGACCCCACTTCGCATGTGGAAAGCTAACTTAAAGCAAGACTCTGTTTGCTGGAATTGTTTGAAAGAGGAAGGAACTCTTGATCATATGTTATTTCATTGTACTCTAGTCCGCTCTTTTTGGACCTATGTCTGGAACACCATACAATCTATTACTAACTGCTCAGAAGAAATCTCTATAGACATTGTAATCCTTCGATCTCAACACCCATGTTTCACACAATCAAATTGTCCACCTAAACTCATTGATACCATGTTGGTGACTGCTCTCATGCACATTCTAAAAAATTGGAAATCACCCTCGCTATTAGATTATACCTTTTGGTGGAACTCTCTGAGTATGTATCATAGATTTGAATCCTATGCATATGAGAAGAGAGTTACATTCCGATCCTGCATGAACTTGAAATACAACAAATCTCCATGGTCATTCTTAGACTCCTATGTACGCTCATCTTCTTAGACACTCCTGTTATCCTTTTCTTCTCCTCTCTTTCATTTTTCTTTCCTTTTTCTTTCCTGCTCTCTCTCATCTTTATCTTATATATCCCTTACATACATTTTTAATAATTGGAGCCTTTGCTCCTATACAGTTAAACATAGATTTATATATTTTATATACAGAAAGCTTTATTTTGTTTCTATGTACTTTAAATGATTCTTGTATCCTTTAAAATACTTAATAAAAATTATTGAACTGGAGAACTGCTGGCCTTGTTTGTACTTTGATTTTTTAAGTTTGTGGCAGGATATTCAAAACTTGCATGGTTTGGAAGTGTCCCTCTGGCCTATGGTTATATTTTTGCGACAGCAGGTTTCCAAGGTAGTACAGTATATGTCATCCTAGAGAAGGAATTTTCAACCTAGTCCTCAGTATATCCATAATAAGTATGCACAAGATAGATTTGTGTACAATGGAGCAGTGCATGCAAATTTATCTCATTCATATTCATTGTGGATATCTTGAAAAACAGATTGACTGGGTGTGTCCTGAGGAATGAAATGAGAACCCCTGTCCTAAAGAATGTTTAAGATAGTATGATCTTAAAAGTGGTTTACATTCCTAAACCAGCTTTATTTTACCAAGAATGTGCATGAAGGAGTTTGATCCAGCCTAATTATCTTCTTAATACCAGCCTAATAGAAGAAGCTGAATTATTAGAATGCTCTCCATAAAGGATGGACTGAATTTGCAAATACTAATTACGGTAATTTAAGGAACAACTTTTAATCGCCCAACTAAGAGTAGTGATTGCGATACCTTTCAGCTAATTGTCAAAAAGAAGACTGTCTACAGGCACAAAAATGAAGTAAAGGTATGGCTTAATCATTTAAGCAGTGAGCTGAAAATACAGAGAAACCAGGGGTCAAATTCATATATTTATTTTATTTGTACAATATTTATAATTGATCCTCCTGAAAGCACCATTCAAGATGGTGTATAAAATATACCCTTGTTGTATATTTTACTTTTCTCACACGAAGGGCCAGGTTCCATATAGGATCCTGGGAAAGGGTGTCCTATACAGAATCAGGTTTAGGCCCACCCAAAATAAACCCAAATCTGTAACCAACGTCCATGTTACAGACGCCGATTACAGAACCGGGTTACTGCAGACGTGGCCGCTATACTTATAGTATAGCGGCCACGGCTGCCAGTCCCCCCAACCCCCGTACGATCGCGGCAGGAGGGAGCCCAACCCCTCTTGCCTGATGACCGCCCACCCCGACACGTACAATTGTGCCAGAAGGGAGCCCAACCCCTCTTGCCCTATGACTGCCCACCCTGACATGTACAATCGCTGCAGGAGGGAGCCAAACCCCTCCTGCTCAATGACTGCCCACCCTTTCCCGAAGATCGCCATTAGGAGGGTGCCCAATCCTTCCTGCCGGACCCCTCCAACAAACCCCCATCCCCAACCCCCCCCCCAATGAATTCCCCAAATCCCTCCCCGGACCCCCCAATGAAACTCACACTCCCCCTCCCCCGACCTCCCCAGGCTCACCGAGAAAGTTGGCCAAACAGATGGGTCTTTGCACCGGCCAGCCAGCAGGCCCGCCTCCATCCAAATGAGGTGGGCCTACCCCTTTCCTGCCCAACCCACAGGAGCCTAGGGCCTGATTGGCCTAAGCGCCTAAGGCCCCACCCATAGGAGGGGCCATAGGTGCATGGGCCAATTAGACTCTAAGCTCCTGTGGGTTTGGAGGAGAGGGGCGGGCCCGCCTCATTTGAACAGAGGTGGGCATGCCGGCCAGCCGGTGCAAGGACCCGACCGGCTAACTTTCTTGGGATCTTCGGGAAAGGGTGGGTGGTCATATTAACAAAGATTGAAAAAGAACAAATGATAGTCAGCATGGTTAAAAACGGAAGTGAAAGAAGGATAAAGGTAAAGGTTGGGACTTAATAGACCGCTTTTTCTATGTGTGGTTACTTGAGGCAAGAAAGTGTTAAGAGTCACAAGGAGCTAAAGTAGAACTCAAACTCACAACCTCAGGGTACTGAGGCAACTGTTGTAACCATTAGGCTACTCCTCCACTCCATTAGAGCCAAAAGAACGGTTCATAGTCTTAAGCGCACGAGACAAACGCACGCCAACAATTTAGCACAAGACTTCAGCGCACCGCAGGAAAACTTTCTTTTAAAGGGCTCCAACGGGGGTGTTGGTGGGGAACCCCCCCCCCCACTTTACTTAGTAGGGATCCCTAGGCGAGTGTGTGTATGGGGTTGTAACCCCACATTATACTGGAAACTTAACATTTTCCCTATTTTTTAGGGAAAAAGTTAAGTTTTCAGTATAATGTGGGGGGTTACACCCCCACACCCCTCCAACAGGGCAGTGCGATCCCTATTAAGTAGAGTGGGGGGTACCCCCCTTCGGAGCCCTTTAAAAGAAGGTTTTCCTGTGGCGCACTGAAGTCTTGCTCTGAATTGTCAGTGCTCGTTTGTTGACGCGCATTTGTCTCGCGCGTTTTGTCCCGTCATCCAAAAGAACATCCTTCAAAGAATGGAAAATGGATCTGAATGAAGAAAATAAGAAGCAACGTAAGCACTGTAAAGTTAAATGCAAAACATTGATAAAGATGTCTATAAAAGAATATAAAGAGAAACTTGCCACAGAGGCAAAAGCTCACAGTAACAACTTTTGTAGGTACATTAGAAACAGAAAGCCTATGAGGGAATCCGTGGGACCGCTAGATCATCAAGGAGCAAAACAGGCACTAAGGGAGAACAAGACCACAGTGGAGCGACTGAAGTCTTTATTTTGGTCTTTATGGAAGAAGTACCGGAAATGGTTTTCAAGGATGACAATATGGAGGAACTGAAAGAATATCTCTGTGAACCTGGAAGATGTACTGAGCCAAATCAGCAAGTTAAAGAGTGATAAATCACCTGGACTGGATGGTATACACCCCAGGATACTGAAATAACTCAAACATGAGATTGCTGATCTATTGTTAGTGATCTGTAACCTGTCATAAAAACTGTCCATAGTACCTGAAGATTGGAGGGTGGGCAATGTAATGCCAATTTAAAAAAAAGGGGTTCCAGGTGTGATCCAGGATATTACAGACCGGTAAGCCTGAGAATTCACGGGAGCCAGTCAAAGAAGCCACTGAGCGCCCAGCAGGAGCATCAAAGCACACTCCCGCTCAGCGGCAGAAGAAACCGGCTACAACCAGCCGGCTTAGCAGCGAGACAGGAGCCGGAAAGCTCACTCCTGCCCGCTGCACCTCTGGACCACCAGGGATGATGAAAGTGGCAATTTTGGTCCCCCGCCCCACTCCCCCGCCTACGAGTAGTAGTACTAAACTAAATCTTGGACTTGTATACCGAGTCATCCCTGAGAATCAAGGATCAACTCGGTTAACAATAGTTGTAGTTAATAGTACTAGTACTATTATGATATCACTTGACAGTTTGGGGTTATTGTATGTCCCTCGATAATTTTCATGTTTGAACTCATTTTAGTCACAAGAATACATATGACTGCCCTGTTAATTTTTGGGTTTTGGGTTTTTTTCACCATTGCAGAAAACTTGCTAACCAGTTCACACAGAATGTTGAACAATGTCTGAGCTCCATTTAGCTGACAGAGTAAAATCCCATTTCCTGCAGCATGACTCAGAAAGTCACATTCCAAGAAAGAAAAAAAAGCCCCCAATCCTCTGACCCATAAACAATGGATGCATTGTTTCCTGGCTAGCCACAGTCCGAACGGTTCTGAGGAATCTTTCTTTCCATATCATTGTGAAATGCAATTTGCAATGAAATAACAGTTTCAGGTGTTCTATACCAGGGGTCCATAGCACTTTCTTAATCCCTGCATGACTGTGTGCTGCAGGCCAATCAAGCTGCTGGGTTACAGATCATTTCTGTTACATCCAGCTGTAGTTATACCATCTACAGTACTCTTATCCTGCTTCAATTGGATAAAATAGGCAGTTTGCTTAATCTATACTGGCCTGCAAGTAAAGACAAGGCAGTCAAGGCTGAATTGGAGTGCAACACGAGCTTCCGTCACCAAAACAAATAACATTGGTTTCTGTAAAACATAAACTTGATTGTTTTTCTTAAAACTGCTGGCGGAGCTTGAAGCATGTACAGGCTGTGTGGAGACAGTCCTCACCACTTTCTCTGGAGCAGGACCGAATTTGGCTTGGAGTGACTTGTTTGTATCCTGAAGGGATTTTCTCTGCAACTGAGATCAAAATCTAAATGACCACTAAAAAAGGGAAAGTTGTGGAACATCATACTTATTGTACGGGTCTTGGATTTTTCATGAGCTGCTTAATAAATACTGGAAACAAGATTTGTGGACCTTTTTTTTTGATGCTTAGTTTCCTCCTGTAGTGTAGAATCTTCCATATGGCTGTGATATTGCTTATGTGAATTTCAACGTAGTGACATTGGGCTCCTTTTACAAAGGTGCGCTAGGGCCTTAATGTGCGGAATAGTGTGCGCTAGGCACTACCGCCTCCTTTTGAGCAGGCAGTAGATTTTCGGCTAGCACGCACTAATCCGGTGCATGCATTAAAAACGCTAGCGCACCTTTGTAAAAGGAGCCCATAGTAAATGATGGCAGATAAAAGACCAGAGTGTTCCGTCCGGTCTGCCCAGAAAGATAGTTGGGTTTGTACCTTCTGCCAGTTATCCCTTCCTCCCCCTTTATGCCTTTTTATTAATTTTTTAATTGTGAAAGTCATTTTGCTTTGGATGAAATTACTCAATACTTAGAGAATAACACTCATGTCAGTATTCAAACAGATTGATGTGTTTCGTGAGAGCCACAAAGAGGGTAGTAATATACTCTCCCTTTTACGAAACTGCGTTAGGCCTTTTTATCACTGGCCGCGGTGGTATTAGCTCCGATGCTCATAGTAGCATCCGGTTGAGGGTTCTGCGGGAAGTAGACCATGCTATTGAAAAGAGCTGGATGAGTGGGGCCGCAGAGTTTCCATAAAGTATGCAGTGAATGATGCAAGATATTTTGAATGTTATTCGTTTGATGAAGGTTGTGACTGAGTCGTATTTTCTCAGGTTGAAGATAAGTCTGTGCTTGTCCCTTGAATTCAGATACTGTCCATAAATCCACTCATTCCACTAGGAAGCTGTTCCATGCATGCATCCATCACCCTTTCAGTAAAGACATATTTTCTTAGATTACTTCTGAATCTACCACAATTATCGAGACTGACCTCTTATGCATTTATACTTCAAAGTGACTGACCTCATATGCGTATATTTAAGTGTCTCTTATCGCATTTTCCCCTCCTGCCTTTCCTGCAGGGCATACACATTTAGATCTTTGAGTCTTTCCCACATACATCATGATGAGCTGTCCTCTGGACCAATTCCATCCAATTTATATACTTTTGAATTTATCCAATTTATATACTTCCTAGTGCCTTTCATCTCCCTAGGCAGCCAGTTTACATACTGGCTTTTGCCCTTGCCTATCTTCTTGTTTGCTCACCTTAAGATTGTCAGATGTAACCATCCCCTACGTTCTGCTTTTGTTTTGTACACAAAACTTCACTTATTTTTGTACTGCTTCCTTGGATTTTTCAGTATTAAAATTTAGCTGCTCAACTTCAGACTTTCCTCAAGCTTTGCCAGTTCCCTCTGCATCTTTCCTGCACCTTCCTGGGTTTCTATCTTGGTGCAGATTTTATTATCGGCAGCAAACAAGCAGCCCTTTCTGGACAGCAGTTTCACAATATTGCTTGTGAAATGTTGAAAGCTGGACCAAAGAGAAATCCCTGTAGCACACTAACAGTAATGACCCTGTCCTCAGAGTGCTCTTCATTTATAACTACCTCCACTTAATCAATTTTAAAACCAGTTAATCACTTTAAGGCTCATCCTAAGTGTGCCGACTTTAAGTTGTCTATTTAGAATCATGTTATAGGTATGGTTTTGGTAAGGCAGGTCTATGGATGGAGTTGAGAATACATCTGAATGCTGATAATGGCTATTTCTTATTTTCTCCTATTTAATTTATTTTATTATCTGATATATATCTAAATCTCCCGTCCACAAAAAATCTGCAATACAAACGTGTTTTCCACTCCATGCTCACCTTTCTAGGCGTAAAAACTTGGAATGACCTTACTGAAATGACCAGGACAGAACCTAACTACACCATATTCCGGAAGAAACTGAAAACTCATCTATTTGACACTTAAGGGCAAATTCTATAAGAAGTGTCCAAAAGTTAGGCGCCTAATTAGGCACTGTTCAGCGTGATTCAAGAAAAATTGGATGTTGTTTAGTGAATCGTGCTGAGCGGCACCTATTTGGGCACCTATTTTGGAGGCGTCCAATAAATAGGCCAGCTCTAGGCACAACTAAAAGTTAGGCATGCTTAAGTGCTGGGATTCTATAAGAAGGCGCCTAACACATAGCCACACCCATGCCTAACATGCATAGCACCTATTTTTTTGAAGGCTGCCTAAATTTTTAGAGGCGCCTTGTTACAAAATCACACTTTCTTGATAGGCGCCTATGTTTCAATCAGTGCTGATTAAAAAGCTTAATTGAGCTTGTTCTTCAATTTAGATAGGCGCCTATCTAGTTGGGCTCCTCCAAAATAGGTGCCTAACTGGGCACTGGTTACAGAATTTGGGCCTTAATCACCTGTATCCTCTCCTCCCCTCCACCCCTTTCTCTACCCCTCCTCCCCTCCTCCCCCTTCTCCTTCCTCCCCCCCCTCTTTAAGTCGCCTTGAGCCTACCTACCTACCTATGAGCGACGAAGAAATAGAAGATTAGATTAGATATATAGCAGTGGCGGAGTGACCTAGTGGTTAGAGCTACTGCCTCAGCCCCCTGAGGTTGTGGGTTCAAGCCCAGTGCCACTCCTTGTTACCCTGGGCAAGTTACACACCCCTCCATTGCCCCAGGTACTATAGTTAGATTGTGAGCATGCCAGGACAGATAGGGAAAATACTTACTAGTTATGTAGTGTAAACCACTTTGATATCTGCAAAGGAAATATGGTATATCAAATAAAAGATAACCATAACCATCTTTTGTGAATTGTTGAATTTTGTCAGAAACCAAGTAACTCTTTGGCCTCTCTCCTGGCCAGAAGGAATTTGGCTGAATTGGTCCATTGGTCACAGGTCAGCTGTAGGTCAGTTAATAGTACTATGGCTGAATAGTCTTTAGTTATATAACACAGAGGTATTTCACATCTAGCCAGTGTGAAAGAGCCAAGTTTACAGATGGGAATCTTGGAACTGTGTCTGAACATAAATAGATATGAATTTTAGGCATCTTATTAAGAAAGAGGATACGTGTTCTAAACAAGTCAGGGTTAGGTTTGATTCTGCTTACCTACAGGGTGGATTCAGCTTTCACAGCAGATGCAAAGTTATGATAGTTAAAAAAAAGTAGTCTTAGACTTTATAGGAGTTTTGTCACCATGCCACTCCAAAAAAAAAAAAATCCGGCCTGATGTGTTGTGATAACCAAATTCCTTCTCAACCAGCCTTGAATAACATTTTAATAGTATTTGAAATTCCACATAAAACAGAAGGTTAATCCACTGCTGTACAGGAATTATGCTGAAGTTGCAATCCAAGTGCTATCTGAGATACAGTGTAACAATCTGACCTGTCCTTAATTACTAAGAGTGTCTGGATCAAAGAGAAGGCTTAAACATAGACACATAGAAGCTTGATGGCAGGTAAAGGCCAAATGGCCCATCTAGTCTGCCCATCCGCAGTAACCATTATCTCTTCCTTTCTTTAAGAGATCCCACGTGCCTGTCCCAGGCCCTTTTGAATTCAGACACAGTCTCTGTCTCTAGCACCTCTTCCGGGAGCCTGTTCCATGCATCTAGCACCCTTTCTGTAAAAAAAGTATTTCTTTAGATTGATCTTGGGCCCCAACTATGCAGCCTCAGGGCAGCTAAATGGAAGTACCCAGTTATAGAATTACCTAAAAAAATGAACTGCAATATTTTACATTCTTTATAATTTCTTCAAAACTGTACTAGGGTGGCCTACAATATTTTATCATACTAATTACCCAAGATTGGGTCATAATTTGAATGGTAGACAGATATAAAAAGAATTGTGCAATTGCCATGCCATAAGGCACTGTGCATCACTGCTTGAAACTGTGGGCCTAACGTCACATTACAACCAGGCAGCACTCCCAAATCTTGCACTTATGATATTCCATTCAGTCCTAGTAATCTCAGTTATAAAATATAGTTTAACCTCACCCCAACCTGTGTTCCTCCCAAACAGTCTCTGTCTTATTTGTATTCAGGACTAAAGTAGTATAAAGCCTGGGAAGTCAGGATAAGGAAAGGATATCTACCCTAAAAAAACATGTTATTCTGTTTGAATTACAGTTTGCTTTGGTGCAAAGATAGGTTCATTGAGCCCTCAGGCAGATTCTATATTTTGATTCCCACTTTTTTTTTTCATATTCTAGGCCTAAATGTTAGCTTCCTGAGTAGAAACAGGCAGACTAGAGAGTTCCAAGTGGTTCTTTTTATTAATGTCTGTTTTATGGACAAAAACCCCCCACAGAGAGGGACACCTTCAAGTTCAAGTTTCAAGTTTCAAGTTTAATATGTTTTTGATTAATCGCTTCATCTAAATTCGAAGCGATGTACAATATAATAAAATACAATGTAAAAACAGAATCATAGAAGATAATACTCACAAGGTTAACAAACAAATTTGACGAAACTGGAGACAAGAGGAAAGTATGGGGAAAAAGTTACATTTTAAATAAAAAGAATAAACATAAAGGGAAAGCACATAAGGGAGGGATAATGATAATAATTTTAAAAAGATAAAATTTAGTAGGAGAGTAAAATTGGAAATGAAACTCGAAAGAAAACTTTATAAAATTCTCATGATTATTTAAAAAAGACACTTAGAAGCATAGTTAGTTTAAGAATGCGTCATTAAATAGGAATGTTTTTAGTTTACATTTAAATTTTCCTAAATTAGATTCTTCCCTTATAAAGCTCGGTAGAGAATTCCATGTCTGGGGTGCAGTGACTGAAAAAATAAACTGACGTCGCGTATTTATTATTTTTAGTGATGGGATCGTTAGAAGATGTTGTGCAGCAGATCTTAAAGTTCTATTAGATGTATAAGGGATAAGCAGTTTGTGAATGAAAGCCGGAGTTTTATAGAGAAGGGATTTAAAGGTGAGCAAGCAGAGTTTGTATATTATTCGATGACCCACCGGAAGCCAATGGGCTTCCTTAAGGAGCGGCGTTACGTGATCGAATTTTTTTGCTTTGTAGATAAGTTTGATGGATGTATTTTGTATAATCTGTAAGCGTTTTATTTCCTTTTGTGCTATACCTTTGAACAGGGCATTACAGTAATCTATCTTTGAAATGACAAGTGAATGAATGAGGATATTTAGAGAGTTGGCATTAAGGAACTGTGATACAGAGCGGATTTGTCGAAGCCTGAAGAATGAGGACTTTATAACATTACTAATATGGTCATGGAAGGAGAGAGAGTGATCGAAAGTAATTCCGAGTATTTTAATATTGTTTACCTCTTGTAAAGGATGACCCTTAATAGAAATTGGGAGGCTTAGTTTGGGGTTATCCTTCCAGGGAAAAAGTAGTACATTAGATTTTGAAATGTTCAATGCAAGTTTATTATTGTTTAACCAATTATGTATTTGTTCTAATTTTGTATTGATTACTGATATGTCAGAAGGATTATTGGTATCAATGGGGTGCAGAAGTTGAATATCGTCGGCATAAGCGAAGACATTAAAGCCGATAGATTGACATAAAGTTAACAAAGGAGCAAGAAATATATTAAATAGAAGAGGAGAAAGTATAGAACCTTGTGGGACACCGTTTGAAGAGGGGAAAGTATTGGAAGTTGAATTATTGAAAAAAACAGATGAAGAACGATCAGAAAAGTAAGAGAGAAACCAAGATAGAACTTGGTCTGTGATACCAATTGACTGGAGCCTTGTTAGTAATAGCTCATGATCAATTGTGTCGAAAGCCGCCGAAAGATCCAAAGAAACTAAGAGAACTGATTGATGATGGTCTAGAAAGTAGTGAATAATGGTAGTCATGCCTATTAGTGAATGTTCTGTAGAATGATGTTGCCTAAAGCCAGTCTGATTGGGGTGAAGAATATTAGTTTTTTCAATAAAATCTGAAATCTGGTTAAACACCACCTTCTCAGTTAGTTTAGATAAAAATGGAATATTGGCTATCGGTCTGTAGTTCGACATATCTTCAGGACTAATTTTGTGATTTTTAATGATCGGATGAATAATTGAGTGTTTCCAAACCGTAGGAATGATACCTTTTTTTAGACTGTTACTAACCAGGGTAAGAATTGCTGGCCCGAAAGTCTTAAAGAATCGCTTAAGGAGGAAGGGAGGAATAGAATCAGTTTGGGAACCTTTTAAATTAATAGTTTTTAAAGTAGCTTCAATCTCTGCTAAAGTAGGAATATTAAATAAAGAACATTTTGAAGAAAATGAGCTAAGCTCCGTTAGTACTTGATCAGATTTAATTGATGAGTTTACAGCCTAATTTATTTATTTGGATTTTGCTCACACTTCTTTCAGCAGTAGTGTAGGTAGATTTATGGGTATGACAAAGTTATATGCATATCTCGTTGTTAGGATACATCATAAACACCTTTCCGGATTCAGCAATATTTGTCTACTTATTCGAAACAGACCAAGGCTATATGAAATATTTTATTATAGAAATAGAAAAATCTAATTCATAAGCCGGCAGCAAATAATAACTAATTATTGTTCACAAAATATCCAAATACATATATGAAATTCAGTACATAATTATCATACAACACTTGCTAGATAAATAAGTAACTAATTCTTACACACTAGATAATTCCTTATAATAATAATTCCTGATTAGCAGCAATCTAAAAATAGCTTATCACCCCAGGAACTTCACTTTCCTTATCCCAAAGACAACAGAATACTTTTATCTAACCCCAGCTGAGAATATAGATAATTTCCTTATCCTCACCATCAGATTAGGCCTTAGCAGAATCAGGGAGATGGAAGTCGTCTTCTACTCAGCACGGAAGATATGAATTCTCTTGATTAGGAACAAAAGTCCGTTGGTCACTGGAACAGCTGTAAATTAGGTTGTCAGCAACAGTTTCCTTATGTGATGAAAAACCAGATCTGTTTCAAAAGCAGTTCTTTATTTTCATTCTCCTCAGAGAGCTAAGTCACAAGAGGTACTTTTCAGTCTTAATTATTAGAAGGTGTGCAGAGAAAAACTATGTTAAAATGCAAGCTCCCTTACACCTTACACAGAATAAACAAATCATAAGCCACCTTCTCCTTAGGTTTTGTCAGATGACCTCTCAGGACCAATCCAGAAACAACTTGGATCAATAGCCTTTCTGTGTAAAATCTGGTACAGGCTGTGTAATAGAGGCACCTTTGGAGATAAGAACAGCACAGAAGCAATGCCTCCCCCAAGATTCACACAGGTTGAGCATGTAGGCATAGTTGGATGTCCTTGACTAGAATACAGTTCTGGTACATACCCAGAATGCATCAGGCAGGCATAAATAGCAAAGATGATTTCTTCTTTCTCATTCATGCTGGAAATATAGTTCAGGCTTAGTGATGTCATAGAAGCCTAACCTTAGGTGTGAAGAAGGAAACACTCCTACAGTAGCTCAAGGTGACCTACATTCAGGTACAGCAGTGTTTTTCAACCTGCGTGTTGCGGCTGCTCTGCAGGTGTGTCACAGGAGTTTTCTCTCACTATACTGCCTAGTCTACAAATTACAGTGGTTTATAAAGCAGTAAAACAATTCAGCGAGTTAGACAAGACCTCCAGTAACTGGATAGAAAAGATCTTATAGTCGTTCAAGAAACCATACATTCAAGCATTCAGAATTATTAAATAAAATGTACTGTAATAAAATAAACAAGATTACAGGTAGACATTCACTAGCAAGTCATTTCTCTACCAGTATTTTGCAGCACAAATGCAACAGTAAAATTATGTCTTCAATAAAGACTTAAATCTCTTTAGAGAGCACTCCACTTGGAACATATTCAGGAGTTTATTCTACAGTACAAGCATCAAATGAAAAAAGACACTTGCCTGAGTAACTCCTCATTAATAGCACTCCTGATAGCACAGGAAGTACCAATCTGTGGTCTGACATAAATCTCAGCTCCAAGTTTATTTATTTATTTTTATTTAAATTTTGATATTCTGCTTATCCAGTTTCTAAGCGGCGTACATAAATATAAAATCAGGGGATACATAGGAGAAGACGCACAAACGCACTGAGATGGAAGGGAGGAAGGGGAAGAACTACATCTCAAGATAGAACAGAAAAGCAATTAGGGTTAATACATGAGGAGGGGACCCATCTGTAATAAAGGTTTAGAGAACAAGAATAATTATAGATCGAAGGCATCCTTTAATAGAAATGTTTTTAATTTTGATTTAAATCGATCTAATATCGTTTCTTCGCGTAAATGGATGGGTTTAGAATTCCAAAGCATGGGGACGGTTACTGAGAAAATGGTTGAACGAGTCGTGCTAATGTGTCGCATCAAGGGAATGGATTGCAGATGTTAGGTATTTGAGCGAAGGGTTCTTGCTGGAGCATATGGGATTAGAAGTCTGTCAAATAATGGGGAGTTTGTGGCATGTGCTTTGAAAGTTAGGAGCAAAATTTTATATGTAACTTGATGAGAAATAGAAAGCCAGTGGGCCTTAATCAGAAGTGGCGTAACATGATCGAACTTCCTCGCATTTGCAGTAAATTTTAGCGCAGTTTTTTGGACTATTTGCAGACATCTAAGTTCTTTTTGTGTGATTCCTTTGTATAATGTGTTGTAATAGTCGAGCCAAGAGATAACAAGAGAATATGCTAAGATATTTAATGAGGAGGGTTTGAGAAGTTTTGTGAGTGAATGTATCATACGAAATCTATAAAAGCTCTTTTGTACAATAGCACTGATTTGCTGCTGGTATGTTAGTTTGCTGTCAAGAATGTGCTGCAGATGAGTTTTCCTTTAGTTTATCCACCATCCAATAACCAACCTGTCCAATGCCAGCCCTACTATCAGATGCAGTGCATGTTCTTCCAGACGACTAAGGGCTAAGGAGAGAAATTGTACCACTTAGAAAGTGAAGTCTGTCATCTGGCTTGGCATGAGCTCAGAATGCCCCCATCTGAACTCTCAGAACTATTGGCATGCCATGGACAGCCAACAAGATAAATAAAGGTGCTACACACCCATTTCTATGAAGAGTCCTTTCTAAGAACAGTATATTTGCAGGATGAAAACTGTCACTCACAACATCTGAGGAAAGAGAATGCCTAATGACTGCCACAGGTGACCTCGTTATGACCTCGGTTGTTAAAAATATACAATTCACTTTTAGGTGGCTGTGAAAAACTTTTAAGTAGATTTTTTTAAAAATAAAATTTGGAGCCATATTATTATTTTGACTTTCTACAGTACATAGTTGACACTGTCTTAAGATTAGGAAGAATGCAATAATTTTGATCTCTAAATGACAAAATGAGCCAAATTAATGCTGATGAAATATGAATAGACTGGACTTTGTAGTTCAAAGCAAAGAACTGACATCACTTTTTTTTTAATGTATGAAACATTAATCAGAAAAAGATAGAAAACTGCTCTCTCTAAAGCAATGTCATTTCCTCCCATACTTACATTAATCAGTCAGATGTGGTCAGACTTCATTTACTGGACGACTTCATTATATACAGTGATTCTACTGTGTATGTAATAATCTGAATACTGTTAGAAGGAACTTTTCTATTTCTTGTTATGTACCTCACTTGTCTTGCAATAATGACAATTAACAGAAAAGGAGGAAACTCATCAAAGTATTGCAGGAAACATTATACAAGACAAGTAGTTATTTAGTAGTGAAAGAGAACTGTATATTTGGAAGATCCATGTTAGAAGGTTTAGGCCACATTTAAACATGTAAAATGCAAACTTATATGTACAGTAGTAATGATCTTACTTATTCACAGCACACGCTGATTTCAAAGAGTAATGGGAGAACCTTTTAAAATATGCAGATAGGGGTCAATATTCAAAATGATTTAAGCGGGCAGGAAAGGCTTTTGTCCACTTAAATCATACTCTGTAGGATATTAGCAACACTTAGGGCTCCTTTTACAAAGCCGTGTTAGGGGCTTTATCGCACGTACCTTTTTAGTGCTCGCTAACCCCCCGCTAGCCGAAAACCTACCACCTGCTCAAGAGGAGGCGGTAGAGGCTAGCGCGGCTGGCAAATTAGCGCACGCTATTACACGTGTTAAACCGCTAACGCGGCTTCGTAAAAGGAGCCATTAAACCAGGCAGTGCCACTGTATATTCCTGGACAACACAGATGTGCAGTGTGGACAGAGAGTGGGCATTCTAGAGAGAGATGGTTGGGGAATGGAATGAGGTCTGGAGGAGAAAGAAAGAAAAAATGGAGGCAGGCAGAAAGAAATATTGGATGCACAGTCAGAAGGAAGTGCAATCAGAGACTCATGAAATCACCAGACAACAAAGGTAGGAAAAATGATTTTATTTTCAATTTAGTGATCAAAATGTGTCAGTTTTGAGAATTTATATCTGCTGTCTATATTTTGCACTATATTTGTCTATTTTTTCTATAGTTATTACTGAAGTGACATTACATATTTTAAAGTCATCTCCTTTGACCTCTGAAAACCCCCCGAATATAAATGATAATTAACATTTTCTCTGCTTTGTGTTTTTTTTATTTTTTGTGGTTACCATTATGTATTAATAAGATTATATTGTGAATATATGAAAAATGGATGGAAGACATTTCATTACAATTAGTACTATTATTATGGGGATGGAGTCTAGGGCGGAGTTTGGGCAGAGTTTGGGTGGGTCTGGGGTGGAGCTTGGGTAGGGGTACTAGGTTGGTATTTGTTAGGCTTAGGGGGTGGTACTTTGCTTGAAAAGGTTGAGAAACACTGAATTAGATGACTTACAAACACATAGCATCTGATTGGTTCATGCAGTGTTTGGTACCATTTGTAGCACAGCCAATAAGGACCAATCATATCTAGAGTGAAGTGACTTGATTCTTCCCAACATACGTGTTCTCAGAAATGCAGAATTGCAAAAAAAAAAAAACCAACAATCCCCACAAAAAAACAACACCTTACCAAATTTCATTTTTTATTGAAACAGAGGTGTGGGAAGAGGCCTGTTTTATAAGGGCTTTTTTCCCATTTGATCCAAATGGAAACTCCTGATGTAAATCAGTTTCAGAACGGAAAAGAGCAAAGGTAGAACAGATTTAAAAACACGTGATATTTTAATGGCAATAAAAGGAGTAAGATGATGATTAAGAACAAACAGCAGTATACAATGTTGGAAAAATGGTTAATTGCTCAGTGACTGTCTTCTAAAATTCGGAAACACATATACACAGATGAGCTGTTTATATGATGCATCAATGTGTGCTTTATAATATGGCTGGGCCCAAGAAAGACATCATCCAGCTTTCAAACTTTTCCAGGCTGGAAAACTCCATTTTTGTCCAGGAAATATTGCTAGTGGAACCTAAACTTAGAAGTGTTTAATGTGTGAAGTAACTGGGGACAAGTATCAAGTTGCTACCCTGACCCAGGACACCAGTCCAACATTTTTGCTTCAGTGGTTCAGAATTCTGTGCCCAGTTGTGGACATGAAATGTAGAGACATTTTCACACTACATTACTTAGCTCAGGTTTCTGAATGACTGGGTCAATGTGTTTAGCACCCGTTGTGAACATGGCTGGTTATATCCACATTCAAACTAGGGCAGTATGTGAAGTATAGATGGAACCAGCAGGACCAAGATAAGAATAGGGAGGGTGGACTGAGCTGCCAGAACATGCGGGTGGCCTCAGCAGCAGCTTAAATTGTCTACACATGTGGTAAAGTTATAATCTTGCTGAGAGTTGAAAATAAAGATTCTTGTCCAAAGTGGTCTGAAGTACCTGACCATAAACAAAGCACCTGGGGTGATTTTCCTTTGTCCCCATTGTCTTGTTCCTCTCCGGTCGTTTCCCCCCCCCCTCCTCCCACAGACACACACTTGTGCCCCATGTTCTTTTCCCTTGAAAACAAGCCTGCTGCCAGAAACTTGAAACATTAGAAAATAAATCAAGACCTTTGTCTTTAAATCATAGGTGTCTTTGCAAGCTTATCTTTCCTCTTATCATCTTTCTAAAGAAAACTAAGGTCTTGTGTCGTATCTGCTCACTGCAAAGTAGAAGGTGCTATAAGTGTACCTTAGGACTGAGAAACAGGAAAAAGATGACAGCCACTCAGGGGTGCATGGTGAAACATGATGTATCTTTGAAGGATATTAAGGAAACATGGACCTTAGAGTATTCTGATGCAGAGGTTGCAATAAAATCATTTAAGTAAACAGTTGAGAGACTTAAAATATTCCAAATTATCCATGTCACCCTAATATTTATGGAGAAAAATTTTTTTATTAAAAATTTTTATACTGCACATATTGACAAGCAGGTCTAAGCAGTATACAAACTTAAAATTTATAGCAAAGACCTCCATAGTTAGAACAAGAAAGAGATAAAACACGCCGACAAGAGCACACATAACCAATTGCAAACCAGCTTTCAGAGCATCTGGTTACTCAACAGTCCTGTAACCTAAGTGTAGAATGCGAGAGTGAAGAAATGAGTCAATTAATATCTTAACTCTGGTGAATGACTGTTCTCCACAAATGGAGGGGAAAGGTCATTTCATATGTGGAAGGGGAAAAAAATAATAGAACTAGAGCTAGAAGAAGAGACAGATAATGCAATGCTAACAGAAATTGGGGAAGCTAACAAATTTGGCTCGTATACCACCCAGAATACTAAAAGATACTTTCATGATTAATATTCTTTCTAGCTGGCTATCTATTAACTACACTGCAGTCACTTTGAAAACTTTTTTCAGCAATAAATGCCACTTACTACCTGATGGATCCCTTGCCTTCTGGATGGATACAATTAGTGGCCTGTGGTTTCTTACCAAGAATGTTATTGATGTATATTCTAAAGAATTGGAAAAACTGGGATAGACTGAACTATTCGTTTCCCCCCCAGTGAGAGGTTGTAAACTGAAAAAACACCATGAACATCTTCTCTCGCACCAAGCAGCATCATGGGGTAAAGACCTAGAACAATTGCTTTCGCCCACTACTTATGAGGAATTTAGGAAACGTCTGAAAACACACCTGTTCCTAAAGTATCTAGACAACTGATCCTCTCTTCTCTCTCCCCTCTATAGCGATTAACTTGTTCTATTGATCACTCTCTCCTCAAAAATGGATTTCCTGTCCTATTAACCTTCTTTCTTCCTCCCCTCTTAAAGTCAATCAATTTGTACCTTTGCTTAATCTTTGTAAACCGCATAGAACTTCACGGTATTGCGGTATATAAGCTGTTATTATTATTATTATTATTCCTTTTGGTGGGAGTCTCTCTGTCATGTTTTAAGATGGAACTTAATATGGCCATATATCAGGGACATTATAAGAAGTTTTTGAAGATTTGGGAGCCATTGACAAAATTTTGCCAAGAGTGATTGGTGATTATGCCCTTTGGTCATACACGTCCAGGGTGGGTGGGTTGGAATATATTTTTCAATTTCTCAATTTGAGTGTAGTTTTTGGATATAATTATTGGAGGGGGGGTTATATATCTTTTGTCATAGATCAGGGGTCTCAAAGTCCCTCCTTGAGAGCTGCAATCCAGTTGGGTTTTCAGGATTTCCCCAATGCATGAGATCTATGTGCATGCACTGCTTTCAAAGCATATTCATTGGGGAAATCCTGAAAACCCGACTGGATTGAGATCCCTGTCATAGATTGGAATTGTAATTATATTTAAGTGTTTTTATAGAGTTATATGATTGTATTATATTGTGCCTTACTTATGGCTTTAAAATGAATAAAGAAATAATAAAAAAAAAGAATGTTATTGATGGTAAATTGGAGACTCACCTGGGTTGGTTCCACTTGATTGGAAAAGTTCAACAATTCACCCAACACTTAAGAGAGCTTCTGGGGATGCTTTAAGTCCTGTTCATTTTAGGCCCATTTCTAACATATGATTCTTGTGAAAATTGGTTGAAAATTGTATGACTGTGTGGAGGTATCTAATGTATCGCATGCTAGGCAATCCAAGCTCTGATCATGGAAAAAATGCTCGAGTATCTGAATAAATTCATGTAAACCGTTCTGAACTCTCCTGGGAGAACGGTATAGAAAAATGAATAAATAAAATAAAATAAATATAGCACAGAAAGAACTCTTGCAGCACTTTTAGGTGAAGTATGTGGTACTTTAGATAGTGGTAACTTGTTTTGGACAGTGTCTTTGGATCATGCATCCCTATTTATTTGGTGGACCAAACCCTATGTTAACTTGTTTGAAGTCAGTGGAAATAGAGGATATAGTACTGGAATGGTTTAGATTCTTTTTAATGGATCGATTGTTTATAGTTTCATGAAGGGAGGCCAATTTAAAAAAAAAAAATGAAGGCTGAAATATGGAGTCACTCAAAGTTCAGCCTTGTTAGCTATTCTGTTTGATATTATGTTTAGTCCTTTGCTGTTTATGATTCAGAAGAATGGGAGCTGTGCATATGCTTATGCTGATATTTTGTTAGTGACTAAGCTTTCTGCCTTTACATGAGGTCTGTATGAAGACTGATCCTGATTGGCTTACAGCTCAGAGGCTGGTGTTGAAAGTATCAAAAACATTACTCGACATTATTATCCATTTTTAGTTCAGTGCTGTTGGGTTAACCAGTGGTAATAGTGGATTCATTGAAGTATCTACGTACCCTTATTGATTATCAATTTACTTTCTCAGATCAGATTTCAGTGGTGCTTAAGAAAGGATTTTTTTGTATTCAGATAGCAACAAGCTTTGAAACTTCATACCTTGATCCATGTATTGTTGATGGCTCACGTGGATTATAGGAATGTGGTGTATGCAGGAATTACAAAGACTAGTATGATGCATCTATAAACTCTGTAGAACACTGCTGCACTTTTGTTGGGGAATACCTGTCATACCGATCCATTTGACACCCCTGTATATTGGCCCCAAGAATTCCTTTCCCTACCCGCCATATAAAGCTGTCATTCATATTAGACATTAGAATTAAAGCTAAACCTTTCATCATTTAAGTGGTTGCATTTTTTTTTTAATGTTCAATGCTAAGGCTTCTTTCAATCTTATTTAAAAGAAAAGCAATATAAAAGTAAAAATGATACATGCTAATGTACCTTTTTGGTTGGAGGGGTCAAACATCAAACTAATCTACAGCCCTGCTGTCTAGTTGCTAATGCTGTGTTGGGCAAAACAGCCTTAGCCCTCCCTAGGCAGCTGTCTATGAGGTAAATAATTATAATCACCAGGCAAGAGTTTGTAAACAGAAAATGCCAGAACACATGCACAGATTGCTCTGGCTAGTGATGCAAAACTGAATTATAATTTCTGTTTTGAAAATAAGAACTGCCAGACTGGGGCAGGCTGAAGGTCCATCAAGCCCAGCATCCTATTTCTAACAGTGGCCAACCCAGCTAGATCCCAAGTAGTAAAACAGATTTTATGCTGCTTCTCCTAGGAATAAGCAATCTCAATAATGGCCTATGGACTTCTCTTATAGGAAATTATCCAAACCTTTTTTAAACCATGCTAAGCTAACTGATTTCACCACATTCTTCGGCAACAAATTCCAGAGTTTAATTACACATTGTGTGAAGAAATATTTTCTATCGTTTGTTTTAAATCTACTACTTAGTAGCTTCATCGCATGTCCCCTAGTTCCAGTATTTTTGGAAAGAGTAAACAAATGATTCACATCTACTCTTTCCACGCCACTCAATATTTCATAGACCTCTATCATATCACCCTTCACCCATCTCTTCTCCAAACTGAAAAGACCTAGCCACTTTAGCCTTTCCTCATAGGGAAGTCATCCCATCCCTTTCATCATTTTCATTGCCCTTCTAATTCCGCTATATCTTTTTTGAGATACGGTGACCAGAATTGCACACAGCATTCAAGCTGTGGCTGTGGCTGTAACGTAGATCGATATAAGGGCATTATAACTTTTTTTTTTTTCCAATCCTCTACTAATTTCTAACATTCTATTTGCTTTCTTAGCCGCTATCGCACATTGAGTCGAGAGTTTCAACTAAGTATTTTAGTATTTGTGTACCTTATTTCTTATAGGGAGACCACCTGGAGCAGGGATAGGGAACTCCGGTCCTCGAGAGCCATATTCCAGTCGGGTTTTCAGGATTTCCCCAATGAATATGCATTGAAAGCAGTGCATGCAAATAGATCTCATGCATATTCATTGGGGAAATCCTGAAAACCCGACTGAAGTACGGCTCTCGAGGACTGGAGTTCCCTACCCCTGACCTAGAGCAAGAAACTAGATGCAGTAATAAACCACATAGAGCACTATTCTGTAAATGGTGCTCTGAGATGCATGCCAATTATAGAGTTATAGATCCACATCCAGCTTTGGAACTGGTGTAAATCCCCCAACTAAAATCTGGTCTAAATCCTGGTGCATAAGATAGGCTTGGATTCACTGAATTCTATAATACTATGCACATCTTTAGTAAATGCCCCTGACCCATCCATGCTCCTCTCATAGCTATACCCCTGTTCAGTTACATGCTAAAATATTTCTGCATGAATATTTATAGAATTGCGCTTAGTAAAATGCATGTGCAAATTCTAATTGGAGCCCATTAACTGCAATAATGGGTTGTTATTACCCAATTATTGTTCATAATGGCTCATTACTCAAAATGCATGAACAACTTGGGCACATAGTTTTGAGCCCCATATATAGAATCCAGGGGATAATGTATTTGAAAATAAAATAAACACCTAAATTTGATCTCGCCCAAGCTTTTTGGATCCTAGGATGACTCATTTGTCCCCTTTCTGAAAGTAACAATTTTTACCCCATGTCAAATTGCCCAGCTATGTCTATTTGAAATTTGACCTTTCTGCTATTTTCTCTTCGGGTTCCTTTCCCTTGTCGTACAAATTCTTGCTTTATTACAGCCAGCATAACTAAACAGAAGTCCCAGTTTACTAAGCCTTTTCCCCATAGAGAGAAAATGGGAGAAATAGGCCCATAGCACTGAATATCTGGAGTTAGTTTAGCCTATGGCTGTGAGTGCCTTATAAGCTGTTTGTCACTACAGGCTGACTATTACTCCCAACATTAGCAAAATTTAAATCAGTATTATAGCTGGGTAGAGATGATATTCTTACCAGATCTTATTTGTGCACACTTTGGAGATAAATAAGATCTCTTCTTCAGGCAAAAACTTTTCATCCAAGTCTAACTGTTTGATAGGCCCACGCCAGCCATAACCCAAGAAATCAAAATTAGGCTCTGAGCCAAGGCATCAAAACTAACCCCCGCCCCCTTTAACAAAGCCACGCTAGTAGCTGCTACTGCGGTAACTGCCCCAAAGCACAAAGAGATTTAAAGGGCTTTTGCCGTGCTGCTTTGTAAAAATTAAAAATAAAAGAGTGGGGGGAGAGTGTATCACGTCCCTCATGGTGGGGTGCAGAGGGAATTTCTTGTGACCCAAACAGTGGACTGTGAATTTGAAGAACTCAAATCCTGCTCTTCAGCTAATTTTCTGTGTGAATGTATCTCTGTGACCGGATGTCAGTAATATTATGACGCTGTCTCCCCTCAGTCCCTTGAGAACTGTCAAGGAGAATAAGAACTAAATCAGTTGTCTGGGGAGAAAAAGGTGATATGCTAAAGACACTGAAATAAGTCAACGGTAATAACCAGTGTACACAAATCAAAATTTTCCAATAGAAATGAAATTCAAGCACAAAAGGTCATGTTAAGAAACTTCAAGGAGGTAAGCTCAACAGTATTGTTTAACAATATTTCTTCTCTGAAAGGCTGTTGAAGGCAAGGAACAACTTCTTAGAGGAGCCAGTAGGGTGAAAAACAAAATTAGAATTTAAAAGCACCAGGGATAAGCAAAGATGATTCCTTCTTGTGAAAGAGGAAAGCTAGTTATCAATTGAGGCCTATGGCATTGTTCCAGATATTAAAATGGGCAGAGACTAGATGAGCTTTTTGGTCCTTATCTACCATTATAAGACTAAAACATAATACTAATAGGCATTACCATATTTCCGCATAACACATATTAACATGCACTATTTACTACTGTAATGGGACCTATTTACTAATAACATGTGTTACCAGCAATAGCATAGCCACAGGAGAGCTAGGGTGTACCCATCAGCGGCACCCCCTTATTGCAGCTGGTAGATATCCCCAAGCCTAGGGTTACCATATGGCTCCAGAAAAAGGAGGTTGGATTGAGATATCCGGATTTTACTTCTACTGAAAGCAATGGAAGTAAGGAGGACAGATAGAGACATCTGGGCTTTACTTCTATTGAAAGCAATAGAAGTAAAATCCGGATGTCTCAATCCATCCTCCTTTTTCTGGAGCCATATGGTAACCCTACCCAAATCCTGCCTATCAAAGATATCTGTGAATAGAGAATGACACAGGTACGGGTACCTGCAGGGCGGGGTCAGGGACAAACTTTGTCCCCATGTCATTCTCTAAAAATTTGAGACTGGTATCAATATGTTAAAACTTAACACATCTTAGACATTTGGCAACTGAATTCAATGATTAAAAAAACTGCAGAGGCTGCTTTTGAATTTCAATGAACTACTGTTAAATGACATCATTTGTGTTTTGTCTGCTATCTGCAACATCCTTCCATCATGTGCCCAGCTGTTCAAGCATCTTATTGTTACTGCAATAGATTCATCCATCATTGCTGGCAACAAGGAACATTTCTAACATTTAATAGACACTTATTTTCTTGTTCATCCACTAAACAGTTTAGGTTTTCTTCTACACCCATGTCTGAAAGATAATCTAATTACCTTCTCAGATGATATAAAGATGTGGAGGGGCATAATCGAAAGGGACGTCTAAGTCCGTTTACGTCCATCTCGCAAGTCGTCCAAAATAAAAAACAGCCTAAGACACATTTTCGAAAGATACGTCCAAATTTTTTTTCGTTTCGAAAATCGTCTAGTTATACATCCTGCCGATCTGATCGTCCAAGCCGCTAAATCCTCTATCTTTATACCACATTTCTGTCCAACTTTCCGTCTAAGTCCAAAACGCCTAGAACAAGCCCTGTTGGATGTGGGAGGGGTCTGCAAAGTGATGGACTGCACACCCAGACATGCCATCTAAATAGTGGGGTACCTTACAGGGCACTGCTGTGAACTTCACAAAAAGGGTGCCATGTCTTCTCCTCCCTACAGCTCCCTTATAGATCATGATGAGCCCCCCAAACCACCACCAAAATCCCCTAGACCCACTTACCTACCACCCCAATAGCCCTTATGTCTGCAGGAGCCACTTATATGCCAGTACAAAAGGGTTTTGGGGGTGTACAGAGGAGTAAACATGTTTCAGTATCAATGCAGTGATTACAGGGGCTTATGGGCATGGGTCCTCCTCTCTATGGGTCCCTAACCAACCCCCAAGACAATTTAAGCTGCCTCTGGGCAGGACGACTAGGCTTTCCTATGCCAGGCGACCAGGTGATGATGGTCTGGAGGCTGAATTTTAAAGTTATGATTAAAATTTTTATGGGGGTAGGGGAGTTGGTGATCACTGGGGTAGTGTGTGGGGATCTGTTTTATGTGTTTGCAGTGCTTATCTGGTGACTTTAGGTGGGTTTTTGTGACTTAGACCATGTTCCGTCCAAGTTCCGTCTAGGGTCTGTTGTAAAACTTTCGGTTATAAATGCTGTATGACTAAGTCTAAGCCAGCCCATGTTCCGCCCAACTCCCGCCCTCAACACGCCTCCCGAAACGCCCCATTTTGCTTTGGACATTGACCGACACTATGAAGGCCTAGGTCGTTTAGAAATATGTCCAAAACCCGTTTTTATCATTGGCAGTTGGACGTTTTTGAGAAATGTTCGTCCAAGTGCCGACATAGGCTGGTTTTTGGACGTTTTTCTCTTTCGATTATGAGCCCATAAGCAACTGAATCTTTGGGAAGGTTGTACCAAAACCAGATAGAAATAGAAGGCTGTATTTGTGATTTATAAACAGTTGTACAGAATATTGTCCTTTTTTATAATTTAGTAAAAATATTTTAATATAAAATCATAATTGTTTGAGGCTTATGCAAATAAGGACAGAGTCTGCCGGATGGGGACAGAGCTCACAGAGATGGAACTTGTGAGGATGGGACAGGGACAGGGCAGGGATGGGTACAGAGCTTATGGGGAGGGGATGAGAACCCTGTGTCATTCTCTATCTGTAAAGACACCCTAACTCCCTCTAGCATAGTTCAGTTGACAGCAGCTTCAGTGAACTCTCCTCCTCCCCTCTCCCTTGACCTCAGCGCAATCTTCAACACCATTGAGCATTCCCTCATCATCATACAACTCTCTGAGATTGGCATCTGAGATGTTGCACTACGCTGGTTCATCTTTTTAAGTAACAGAGCTCAAAGTGTAATGCTGGGCTCTACCCTATCAAAATCAAAACCAATCAAATATGGGGTGTCTCAGGGAGCCCTCCTGTCCCCTCTCCTATTCAACCTCTACATTAAACCCATCCTCAATATAGCCCACAAACAACAAGTAAGGATCCATTCCTTTGCCGATGACATCCAGCTATACCTCTCTCTAGGAAAAAGATGCAACTTCCAGATTATGAAACTCCACAACTGTCTCTCTGAAATCAAGGACTGGAAGGCCACAAATAAACTGCAATTGAACGTATCAAAAACAGAACTCCATTGGATCTGCAAAGAGCATTGCACCTACACCCTTCCCTCCCTTATCTGGGAAACCACAACCTTAACTGTGAAAACCAAGCACGCAGCCTGAGAATACTTCTCGACACAAATCTTTCACTCTCTTGTCACATCTCTCAAGTAGTTTCCTCCTCATTCTACTATCTCCATCAGCTTCAAAAAAATAAGAGGCTATTTCTTGGAAACCGACCTTGCCCAACTTCTCTATGCTTTTGTTCTGTTCTGCTTGGACTACTGCAATGCACTATTCAACGGACTGACAGTAAAAAAAAATCTTGTATGCCTACAATGGGTACAAAATGTAGAGATTGGACTCCAAAAAAGCCTTCATGCTCGAGACCATGTCTCAAAAGCACCATCATCAACCCATTGGTTATCCATCACCAAACATATCTTCAAGGGCTTAGTAATAGCAAGTCCTTACACAACTTGGAAGCCAACTACATATCAGCCAAACTTGCTCCATATGCCCCAAGAGAAAACACGCCTGAGAATAGCATCTGGATGCGCCCTCCAACTCCAAACCGCCAGACGTTCCTGCTCCCACTTCATACCTACCAATTGGAACCAACTGCCCCTCCCAAATGGGTTCCTGAACTTTAGAAAAGCAATAAAAACCTACCTCTCACCATAAATAACCTCTTTGTGAGTTAACTGAAGAGAGCAACTCAATGCTACCTTAAAATGATCAGATTGTATAATAACTTTGACCCTCTGTATATGTCAAACCAAGATGACCCAAGACTACTGTACTCATGTAAATTCACAATCTGTTTGTCTACGCATTATGTATGTTGATTTATAATGATCTGATTGTACGCTGTGACCTGCTGTATATGTCAAACCAAGATGATCTAAGACTACTGTACACATATAAATTCTCAATCTGTCTGTCTATACATTATGTATGTTAACTTTGTAACCTGTGCTGAGTTCGTGGGGAGGATGGGATATAAAACAAACCAAATAAATAGTACAGGTAGACCAGTACAGTTAATACAGTGAGGTCATAGTTAGAAATACATAGTTACAAGTTCAAGTAGGTCATCGGCTCATCGTTATGTCCCAGGAATTACTCACCCATTTTGGTGGTTGGCCTACCCAAAATTTAGGATCTGGACGCCAGTGGTTGATAGCATCACCACATGCTAACACAGTAGCACTTTTTACTAAATCTAATTCATAGTCTGCACATTAAAAAGTCTGGATGAAAAGCACTTTACAATTTATAATTGCTTTAAATGTAATCACCATTATTCAGATAACTGACACTTTGGCAGGTCCTGTGTTAATTTGCATACTTTGGCAGGAAAGCTTTCATAAAGTTTGCTTCCCTCCAAGGAATTTGAGTGAATGCAAAACCTTGCTTGTAGTACAGTAGGCAAAGCCTCACAATCTATTAAGCTTCCAAATCTGCTCTGGTCTGAAAGCCCAAAGGGTAAAGGAAAAAGACATATGTCACAGTTCTGTCATAAAAAGGCAGCAGACAAAGGAGTCGGAATCAATGTAGCTTGTGTCTGATCCGGTTTCTCCCTGCTTCAGAAGTAAGTGTGATACAATGATTATTTTTTGCTTTATTATCATTGCTAGCCAACCAAGATTCATAAAAATAGTTTAATTGTATTGTGGCTGCCGATTGAATGCAGAAATATCTGACAGGTAGAAAGCATGCTGGGCTTACCTGGCTGTAACGGATTGTCTGTTAATAAAATGCAACTGCTGGGTTCACTCCAGGGACAAATCCAAGTAAAGTATAAATCGTAATGTCTTTATAAAAATCCAAAAAGCAGGGATTCCTTTTTGAAGCTATTTTGACTGAACAGGTTCAGATCTTCTACTCTGTTCTGTTAATCAAAAGAAATTTCATTTTTTAAAAATTCTTTTTGTATTGTTTTTTTGTAATCCTATGGCAAACAAGAGAGCTGCAGTCACAGACCAGTGACGGCTGCTAAGGGAAGTCAGTAAGACCTTGGCACTGCCTTGGACCAACCTCTAAATATAACCCAACCTTCTTTTAGTGTGTTCCCCTTGCTGTACACTCTGAAAGCAGATAGTCTTGTCAGAAAGCTGACCTCGTAGCTTGTCAGTATCTTCTGCAACATCAAATTGGACAAGGGTGTGGCATAATGGGATAAAATGTAGTCAGCCATCTGCTCCTGCTAAAGGAGCATTCTCTGCTAAGTAGGTATATACCGATCATGTGGTTCATACTGTTTTAGAAACTGAGAATATTTGGAGAATTGAAATGCACAATTTGAATCAGACTGTTTGAGGAAGATGCTTAGAATAGGTATTAGTGATCACATTTTGTCTTCAGCTGGAATTAGTGCTGCTAGAAAGGTAATAGTGGCCCGGTCTTTCCCATCCTCTGGAAGTGGGAATACTGTACAACAGTGGTCCCCCAACCCTGTCCTGGAGGACCACCAGGCCAATCAGGTTTTCAGGCTAGCCCTAATGCAGGGGTGCCCAATAGGTCAATCGCGATCAACCGGTAGATCGCCAAGGCAAAGTGAGTCGATCGCGGAGCCCATCCCGGGCTCCGTGATAGTCTCACTTTGTCTTGGCGATCTACCGGGCCGATCAGCCTTCCTCTCCCCAAAGTCAATTCTGCCGTCGAACAGGAAGTACTAGCCAGCCAATCACTGCCTGGCTGGACCGGAACTTCCTCTCCAACGGCAGGGAAGCAGGGAGAGCTTGGAGTGGCAGCAGCAGCTTTGGGGCCTGTTATTGGATTGCAGCGGCGGCTTGGGGGGCCTGTTCCCCGATGGCAGCGGCTTGGGGGAGGGCAGGGAGAAAGAAAGAAAGAGGGCAGGCAGAGAGACAGAAGGAAAGAAGAGAAACAGAAAAAAAGAAAGGGGGCATGAAGAGAGAAAAAAAGAAAGGGAGGCAGGGAGAGAGGAAGAAAAAGTTGGGGGAGCGAATGAGGTCTGGAGGAGAGGAAGCACACAGGCTGAAAGAAGGGAAGAAGGTTTGGATGCACAGTCAGAAGAAGAAAGTGCAACCAGAGACTCATGAAATCACCAGACAACAAAGGAAGGAAAAATGATTTTATTTTAAATGTAGTGATCAAAATGTGTCTGAATTTATATCTGCTGTCTATATTTTAAACTATGGTCCCCTTTTACTAAACCACAATAGCGATTTTTAGCGCAGGGAGCCTATGAGCTTCGAGAGCAGCGCTGGGCATTCAGCGCAGCTCCCTGCGCTAAAAACTGCTATCGTGGTTTAGTAAAAAGGGAGGAGGGTTATTTGTCTATTTTTGTATGGTTGTTACTGAGGTGACAGTGCATAGAGTCATCTGCTTTGACCTCTTTGAAAAAATCCCGGTATAGGAATGATAATTAACATTTTCTATGCGTACATTGTGCTTTGTGGTTTTTTAAAATTTTATTGTTGGTAGATCATTTTGACTTGGTCATTTTAAAAGTAGCTTGCAAGCCCAAAAAGTGTGGGCACCCCTGCCCTAATGAATATGCATGGAAGTGACAGACATGCAAATAATAATAACTTTATTCTTCTATACCGCCACAATCTTGCGACTTCTAGGCAGTTTACAATCAAGAGTGCTGGACATTCAGCGAAATACAATAAGTAGATATTCAGAGGAAATACAGAGATCAGAGACCTCAGGAGGCAATAGTATAGAAATACAATTTGCTGAGCGAAAATGTAATATGTACATTTTAGTAGGTAATGTCCGACAGGACCTGTTGGGGATAAATAGCAACGTAAAGTTATGATAAGATGAAGATAACAGATTATATTTATAACAGTGCTGTAAGTTCAGGTGGAATAGGGAGGGGGGAGGGAGAGGGAGAGCGGGTCAATTGTTTAGGTATTTCTGGAACAGGTATGTTTTTAGGCGTTTCCTGAATTCCCCGTATGTAGTGGGCGAAAGCAGTTGGTTTAGGTCTTTGCCCCATAGGACTGCTTGGTGAAAGATCAGAGGCTGGGGAAGTTTTGAAACTAAGACATGGTTTCAAGATCTATTTTTCAGTTAAAGGAGTATTCTGCTACCACTAGAACCTTCCACATTGAGTGAAGAAATATTTTCTCTAGTTAGTTTTAAATCTTCTACTTAGTAGCTGCATCGCATGCCCCCTAGTCCTAGTATTTTTGGAAAGAGTAAACAAGTAATTCACATCTACCCGTTCCACTCATAGAAACATGAAACATGACGGCAGATAAAGGCCAAATGACCCATATAGTCTCCGCTCAGTATTTTATAGATCTCTATCATATTTCCCCCTAAGCTTTCTCTTCTCCAGGCTGAAGAACCCCAGCCCATCCCTTTTATTATTTTCATTGCCCATGGAATGATAACAGGATGGAGGAAAACAGGAGTCTTGATGTGTAGTCAGAATCTTAAGCCATCATTTTCTCTGGTGTCTTCCCTTATACCTAATAACAGATAATGGTTAAGTTGCGGTATTCTCTATCAATTTTTTACCCACCCACTACCACCTCTGCCCCTTCTGCGGCGCAGCATTTCCTTGTGCTGGTGCTGAGTTTGCTTTCCTTCAGCTTAATTGCTTTTATACCAATCACTTAGCTCCTCTCCTTGCTTTTCACTGAAGGTTTTATTGCATCTTGCTACTTATAAATGTAAGTGAATATGAAAAAAATAAAAGCTATACTGAGCACTTTTGTGGCATCATTTAAGGGTGATAACTTTAAAGATACAAAGGTGCCCTTGTGTGGTTGTGCTGACAAGGGCATAATGAATAATCCATGTCTTCTAAGTAATAAAGTATCCTCTAATATACTGTTCTCAACATATTTATATACTTGCAACTCTCCATCTTATTTAAATTCCAAAAAAGTTCCTGGTTTTCAGTCTTTGAAAACTCATCATGATCAATAAAACATTATCTGCAGTACTGTAAAGCATTGCAAACATAATAGACAATCAAAGCTCTCAGGCAGCAGCAGATCCCTTCTTGGTTCTGCCAGAACATGTGTCTTCTCAAATGGAACAGATGTGGATTGTCTCACAGTTTTGCCAAAAATTGTTTTAATACAATAGTTATAAAAGGCATCTGAATTTAAAATTTGTAGCAACCATATGGAGACAAATCCCACACCCACACCCTTAGACACAAGATGGTCACTGGAGAAAAAGGCACCTTGACCAAGCTTTGCTTTTATCATTCTCCTCCTTTCCTCATAGGCTGATGTGCTTGCAGAGTCACCAACTGATTTAAAAGGGTAAATTTTTTTCTCTTCTGGCTTATCATTCTAGCAGTCACCCTGCTTCTCTACTTCTTATGACATCCCTGCTCAATACTTCAGTATGCAAGTGCATGGGAATGAAGAACAAAATCTTCTGTCTTGTGCATCTCCTCAGTTATCCTGCAGGACCCTAGCCACCCCTCTCCTCTGAAGTTATGGAAAATGTGATACGTATGATTACCACAACATTATCACTCCCAGAACAATCCTTAAAAACATATACTTGGACATCTACCTCTTTGGAATCCCACTACTTTAATCACCTGATTTAATCTCTGGTTTTGCTTTTAGCATAAAATCTTATACTTTCCCTTTTTCTCTTCGGTCTTCTACCCTGCTTTTAGCTAATAACCGCCCTCAAAAAAACCAGCTTTTAGCTAAGACCCCCCCTCCCCCCAAAAAACTCTGTTCCTTTACTGTTTTGGGAAGTTTGGTTCTCATCTGCTTGGTTCTCTGCTGCATTAAGGATTTATAGTCCCATCCACCCCTGGGTTTGCTACTGATATATAGACAATCCAGTAATCAAGAATACTTCTCGGTCAATTCCCATACCAACCAGTAGAATGGCTTTAATTAGTGCAATCATTGTAGTGCTTTGGTTCCAAGGTACACCATCTGGAGGCTTAAGGCTTGCCAAATCTGTCTTCAGCTTTCTAGTATCAAGGAGGAGCTCTGTAAACTAAAGCAGGAATTGGATGCAATTAAAGCATCATCCATCACTCCACAGAATTATACCAATTTACTAACACTGCCTCAAAGAATAAAACAACCCAGGAATAAACAGGTCCATAGTAGGCTCATGTAGACTAAAACATGACAGAGAAACATGTACCCTCACCCCTATAGAATTCTTTTGAACCACTGGTGCATTGCGATGCTCAAGTAAAAAGAACTGAGATAGAACTAAAACCAATGAAGGTAACTTGAGAAGAAAAGCACCCCAGAGGAAAAATAAAAAAGCTCAAACCAGAAAATTATTGCTATTAGAGGATTCTATCATCAGAGGCATTAACCTTGGAATATAGGTTAAGGAGCCTAAAATAGTGAAATGCCTTCCAGGATCTTCAACTACCAGGAAGATGTGGAAATACATGAAAAACCAAGAGACTATATTGTATTGATGGACTGCATTTTACTATGACAGGAAAATGTATTCTAGCTTAGAAGTTCAGGCAATATGTTTCTAGGTGTTTAAGCTAGAATATGTACGGTGGCCACCCCCAGCAAAAGATAAGATATCTTTGGTGAGTAAAGATAGCCATGTAAACAACGATATTAGCAATATACTTCTTAGCAAGGCAACAGGAATTCAGACTGAACAAAAAAACTATACAAAAACATGAAATTGCTACTGAAAGGTAGGTGGAAAGCAATGACTACAAATGCTTGCAGTCTAAGCAACAAATATCATAATCTGCAAGCCCTGATGTTAGAGGCAGACTTGGATATTGTTGCTATCACAGAGACATGGTTCAGTGATTCCCATGGATGGGATGCAAACACACTGGACTATAATCTTTTTAGGAAGGGCAGAGATGGTTGAAAAGATGGAGGAGCAGCTCTCTATGTAAAGACGGATATCCAAGCAACTGAAATTCAGGAGGCCTGGAGAAAGGAAGAAGCAATGTGGATCACTTTGAAAAGAGTAGGTGGAATTTTTATCCACATGGGTGTTGTGTACAGAGCTCCAACTCAACCACAACAAATTGATAAAGATCTTGTTGCAGATTATCCAAAAATTGGGAAAGAAAGGAGAGGTGCTGTTGCTGGGTGAGTTTAACTTGCCAGATGCAATTGGAAATTTCCGTCTGTGGAATCAGAAAGAAGTAGAAAAGTAGTGGATGCTCTTCAAGGGGCTCTGCTCAGACAAATGGTGACAGAAACAATGAGGGAAAAAGAAATACTGGATCTGGTGCTCATAAATGAGGAAAGTGTCCTAATGTCTAAGTGGGTGCCTACCTGGGGTAGGGATCATCAAATGATTTGGTTAGATATAACAACTAAAGTGGAGGGTGGCCACACAAAACTCAAAGTCTTGGATTTCAAACATGCGGACTTTAGTAAAATGAGGGAGTACCTGAAGAAAGAGCTGATAGAATGGAAGGACATAAGAGAAGTGGAAAACCAATGGTGCAACCTGAAAGGAGCAATAAAAATGACTACTAACCTTTATGTGAGAAAAATAAATAAAAACCTAGAGGAAAAAGAAAACCGATATGGTTCTCCAAACTGGTGGCAGAGAAAATAAAGGCAAAAGAGTTGGTGTTTGTGAAATATACAAAAAAACAAACAAACTCTCAAGAAGAGGAGCACAGAAAGGATTACCAGATGAAACTGAAAGAAGCCAAGAGAGAGATACATCTGGTGAAAGCACAAACGGAAGAGCAAATGGCTGTAAATGTAAAAAGGGAGACAATTTTTTTCAGGTATTAGTGAAAGAAGGAAGACAAAAAATGAAATTTGTAAGTCTGAAGAAAGCTATGAACCGCTATGTGGAGAGTGATGAGGAAAAAGCAAACAACTAGAAAATCCCAGAGAAGGATCGTGATTGGCTGGCAGAGTTACACATGAGAATGGAGTGGGTAGAAACATAGAAACATAGAAAGATGACGGCAGATAAGGGCCATATAGCCCATCAAGTCTGCCCACACTATTTACCCACCCCCTTAAGTCTTCTGACCCCTTAAGTATAATTGTAATTATACTGTCACTCTACTGACCCGCTCATTCAAGTCCTAGTGACCCTATCCCTTGGCATGACCCCGTAGGGATCCCACATGGGTATCCCACTTGTTCTTGAAGTCTGGGATGCTGCGTGCCTCGACCACCTGCACTGGAAGCTTGTTCCAATGCTCGATCACTCTCTCCGTGAAGAAGTACTTCCTTGCATCTCCACGAAACTTCCCTCCCCTGAGTTTGAGCGGATGTCCTCTTGTGGTCGAGGGTCCCCTGAGAAGGAAGATATCCTCTTCCACCTCGACCCGTCCCGTGATGTACTTAAATGTCTCAATCATGTCTCCCCTCTCTCTGCGCTCTTCAAGAGTGTAGAGCTGCAATTTGCTCAGTCTTTCCTCGTACGGGAGACCCTTTAGCCCCGAGACCATCCTGGTGGCCATCCGCTGAACCGATTCAATTCTGAGCACATCCTTACGGTAATGTGGCCTCCAGAATTGCACACAGTACTCCAGATGAGGTCTCACCATGGCTCTGTACAATGGCATCATGACTTCAGGTTTCCTGTTGACGAAGCTTCTCTTGATACAACCTATCATCTGCCGTGCTTTAGATGAAGCCTTCTCCACTTGAGTGGCTGCCTTCATGTCAGCACTGATGATTACTCCTAAGTCTCGTTCTGCCGTAGTCCTGGTTAAAGTTTCTCCATTCAGGGTGTAAGTTCTGCAAGGATTTCCGTTACCGAGATGCATGACCTTACATTTCTTGGCGTTAAAGCCCAGCTGCCACATCAAGGACCAACTTTCTAAAGTACGCAGGTCTTGCTCCATAGCATCTTGTAGATTATGGCCGTTTACTATATTGCATAGTTTGGCGTCATCAGCGAATAAGGTTACTTTGCCTTGAAGCCCTTGAGTCAGATCCCCAATGAATATGTTGAAGAGGAGTGGGCCCAGGACCGAACCCTGTGGCACTCCGCTAGTCACCTCCGACATTTTAGAGCGGGTACCGTTAACTACCACCCTCTGAAGTCTGCCATGAAGCCAATCTTTAACCCATGCAGTTAGAGTCTCTCCTAATCCCATCGATTTCATCTTGTTCAGCAGCCTGCGGTGTGGGACGCTGTCGAACGCTTTGCTGAAGTCCAGGTACACGACGTCCAAGGACTCTCCTGAGTCCAGTCTTCTTGTTACCCAGTCAAAGAAGTTGATTAGATTTGACTGGCATGACCTACCCTTGGTGAATCCATGTTGGCTGGGATCCCGGAGATTTCCCTCGTTCAGGATCGTATCTAATTTATACTTAATTAGTGTTTCCATGAGTTTACACACTATTGAGGTGAGGCTTACCGGTCTATAGTTCGCAGCCTCAGCCTTGCAACCCTTTTTATGTAGAGGAATGACGTTGGCTGTTTTCCAATCTAACGGAACTTTCCCCGTACTTAGTGAGAGATTGAAGAGCACTGCTAACGGTTCCGCCAGAACGTCTCTCAATTCTCTGAGCACTCTTGGGTGTAAATTGTCCGGTCCCATGGCCTTGTTTACCTTTAGCCTTGCCAGTTCGTTGTAAACGTCCCCAGGTGTGAACTCAAAATTCTGAAACGGGTCATCCACGTCTTGTTTTATCATCAACTGTGGTCCGTGTCCCGGTGCTTCGCAGGTGAAGACTGAGCAGAAATATTCATTTAGTAGTTCTGCTTTTTCTGAGTCCGCCACCGTGTAGTTCCAGTCCGGTTGTCTAAGGCGTACTATACCGTCTGTATTCCTTTTCCTATCACTGATATACCTAAAGAAGGATTTGTCCCCTTTTTTAATGTTCTTTGCCAGAGTTTCTTCCACTCGAAGTTTGGCCTCCCTAACTGCTGTTTTGACCGTTGCAGATCTGGTCTTATATTCTACTTTAGTTTCTCTTCTCTGCGTACGTTTGTAGGAAAGAAATGCTTTTTTCTTTTCCTTAATGAGGTGCGAGATCTCTTCAGTGAACCATTGGGGTTTGTTGTTTCTTTGTCGTTTATCTACTGATTTTATGTAGCGATTAGTTGCTTCGTGTATGGATGATTTTAGGTACGACCACATAGTTTCCACATTGCTGGTCCCTGCATGGTCCTGCAGCGTCTGATGAACGAAATCCCCCATGCGTGCGAAGTCGGTGCCCCGGAATTGGAGCACCTTTGTTTTTGTAATTGATTTAGGGGATCCTTTCCCAAGGTTGAACCATACCATGTTATGATCGCTGGAGGCTAGCGTATCTCCTACCGAGACCTCTGAGACGCTTTCCCCGTTGGTGAGTACCAGGTCTAGGATTGCCTGGGCTCTAGTGGGTTCCGTTACCATCTGTCTGAGATGTACTCCTTTTATGGAGGTCAAAAGCCTCCTGCTGCTGCTAGTTGTTGCTGAAAATGTGTTCCAGTCTGCATCAGGTATGTTGAAGTCCCCTAGCAGTACAGTGTCGCCCCGTAGAGTTATATTCTCTATGTCTTCAATTAATTCTACGTCCATGTCTTCCGGTTGTCTTGGAGGTCTGTATACCACTCCAAGATACAGGCATTTTTTGCCACCTCTTGCCAGGTTTACCCAGAGGGATTCCCCGGTATACTTGACATCAGTGATCCTGGTGGTTTTGATGTCCTCTTTAATGTATAGTGCTACCCCTCCACCTAACCTGCCCTCTCTGTCCTGACGAAGTAAATTGTACCCCGGTATAGCCATATCCCACCCATGTGCGTCCGTGAACCAAGTCTCCGATATTGCCACCACGTCCAGGTTGGCATCCCTTATTTCAGTTTCTAGTTCTAGAATTTTATTGCCTAAACTGTGTGCATTAACATACATGGCCCTCCACACTTTGTGTTTGCTGAGTCCCTGTAAGGCTATTCCTGACTGAGTCTGTGTGACTCCTAGAGAACTGTTTGCATATTGGGTCCTTACCTCGGAAACAGAGTGTCGACTCGTCCCATCAGGATAGTTCCTTTCCACACCAGTATATGAGTAGGTCCCCTCCCCCAACTTACCTAGTTTAAAGCCCTGCGAATCAGGCGGGCTAGTCGGTGTCCGAAGACGTTCTTACCTCTGCTGGTCAAATGGAGTCCGTCTGGTCCCTGTAGTCCCTGCAGCGCCTCTCTATGATCCAGGAATCCGAAGTTCATATCTCGACACCATCCTTGTAGCCATTCGTTCGTTCTCCGGATGCATTCATCTCTGGCTCTTCCCTTGCCTCTAACTGGGAGGATTGATGAGAAGACTACCTGCGCACTTGTCTGCTTCAGCCTCTCACCCAAGGCTCCGAAGTCTCTGGTGATGGTCTCTGGGGTGTTCCTGGCAGTGTCATTCGTACCTATATGGATAAGAAGCATAGGAAAATGGTCATGAGGTGTAAGTAGTTTACCCAGGCTGGTGGTGACGTCCCGTATTTTGGCTCCAGGCAGACAGCAAACCTCTCTGCACCATTCATGGAAGGAAGTGTCATGAGACCGGACGAGATCCATTCCGAGATTCTGATGAGTCCACTTAAAGATTTGTTCAATAAATCCCTATAGATGGGAGAGGTTTTGTGGGATTGGAAAAGAGCAGATGTGGTCCCTCTTCACATAAGTGCTCACATAGATGAAGTGGGAAATTACAGACTGATAAGCCTCACTTCAGTTATTGGAAAAATAATGGAAGGGTTGCTGAAGGAAAGGATAGTGAATTTTCTAGAATCTAATGGATTACAAGATCTGAGACAACATGGTTTTACTAAAGATAAATCATGCCAAATGAATCTGATTGAATTATTTGACTGGGCAACCAGAGAATTGGATTGAAGATGTGCGCTAGGTGTAATTTATTTAACATAGTAACATAGTAGATGGCCGTAGATAAAGACCCAAATGGTCCATCCAGTCTGCCCAACTTGATTCAATTTAAATGTTTTAAATTTTTTCTTCTTAGCTATTTCTGGGCAAGAATCCAAAGCTCTACTCGGTACTGTGCTTGGGTTCCAACTGGCGAAATCTCCGTCAAAACCTACTGCAGCTCATCTACACCCTCCCAGCCATTGAAACCCTCTCCAGCCCATCCTCCCCCAAACAGCCATATACAGTATTGGCCTTAGTTCAATATTTAATATTATTTTCTGATTCTAAATCTTCTGTGTTCATCCCACGCTTCTTTGAACTCAGTCACTGTTTTCCTCTCCACTACCTCTCTCGGGAGCGTATTCCAGGCATCCACCACCCTCTCCATAAAGTAGAATTTCCCAACATTGCTCTTGAATCTTCCACCCCTCAACCTCAAATTATGCCCTCTGGTTTTACCATTTTCCTTTCTTTGGAAAATATTTTGTTCTACGTTAATACCCTTCAAGTATTTGAACGTCTGAATTATATCTCCCCTGTCCCTCCTTTCCTCTAGGGGAGGGCTGCCCAAGTCCTTTCCTCGAGATCTACTGGCAGGCCAGATGTTCTGGATATCCACAATGAATATGCATGAGAGAGATTTGCCTGCACTGCCTTCTTGGTATGCAAATCTCTCTCATGCATGTTCATTGTGGATATCTAGAAAACCTGGCCTGCCAGTAGATCTCGAGGACCGGACTTGGGCAGCCCTGCTCTAGGGTATACATATTCAGGGCTTCCACTCTCTCCTCATACGTCTTCTGGCGCAAGTCTTCTATCATTTTCGTCGCCCTCTTATGGACTGCTTCAAGTCTTCTTACGTCCTTCGCCAGACACGGTCTCCAAAACTGAACGCAATACTCCAAGTGGGGCCTCACCAATGACCTGTACAGGGACATCAATACCTTCTTCCTTCTACTGGCTACGCCTCTCTTTATACAGCCCAGCATCTTTCTGGCAGGAGACACCGCCTTTTCACAATGTTTTTTTGCCTTTAGATCTTGGGACACTATCACCCCAAGGTCCCTCTCCCTATCCATGCATATCAGCTTCTCACTTTCCAGCATATACAGTTCCCAGGGCCGGATTTAGATGAAAAGAGGCCCTAGGCTATTCCACTTATGAGGCCCTTTCACCTCCCATTTTTAAGTTTGTAAATTACAAGAGAGATAATAAAATACATCATTACTGTGATATATATCAATATGTTATTGGTATTAGCCTTTATAAAAAATGTGACACGGATAATAATAAAAAAAAGTCGAGAACACTTATTTGGACATTTATTCTCAGCACCATATATAGTACTTGTAACCAGTGTTCCCGCTAAGCTGCGCTGGGGTGCGCTGACGCACAAAATATTACCTCGCAGCGCACAAGTTTCTCGTCACAGCGCACACAGTGTAGAGCACAGTTCTTCAACCGCCGGTCCGCAAACAAAATCTTGCCGGTCCGCAAAGGATTCGGTCCCCGCCGCAACGAAAGGCCGGCGTCAGCTGACTTGCAACTTCCTGTTGCAGTCGCTGTGCCGGGACTCCTGCCTTCGCCGGGACTCCTGCCTTCCACCGCGTTTGCCTCCTGCCTTGTCTCCGCACCTCCAGACCAGCAGCGGCAGCTGTGTATGCTTTTAACTTCGGCACAGAGCTGCCCCTAATCAATAGTTTAGCGCGGTTTCATAAGGCAGCCTCGGGGCCTTTGCTAGGCCGGCCCACATCGCATCATCGAAGCGGGCCGGCTATCAAAGGCCCCGAGGCTGCCTCATGAAACCGCGCTAAACTATTGATTAGGGGCAGCTCTGTGCCGAAGTTAAAAGCATACAGAGCTGCCGCTGCTGGTCTGAACTCTTGGGCCGCTGAAGGAGGGCAAAAAGCAGCTGTCCTGGAGGTTTCCCTTCCTCTCGCCTTTACAGGTTCCTTTTTTCCACCTTTTTTTTTTTTCCTTCAAACGGCAACGGGCCCCAGCATCGACATCAATCAAGTAAGTTCCACTGTCAATCAAGCGGTTCTGCTCGGCCAAAGCTTCCCCTGTGACATGAGCCACCCTCAGGGGAAAGAAAGTGACCCACAAAGGTGAGGGGAAGGGGGGCAGATGATGGAAGTTGGGGGGGGGGGAGAGAGAGAGAGAAGGGGCAGATGATGGAATGGAGGAGATGAGAGAGAGAGAGAAGGGGACAGATGATGGAAGTGAGAAGAAGGGAGAGAGAGCAGAAGGCAGATGGATGTCAGTTGAGAAGGGAGAGCAGATGCTGAATGGAAGTGGGGAAAGAACACATACTGGATGGAAGGAGGAGATAAATAAAGGGGGAAGAAAATAGTAAGATAATGGAGGGGTGAGGGAAAGGGGTGACAAGCTGTGTGTAGACACAGTGAAAAGAGGGAAACGGGACTAAATAGTAAGAAAGAATTTAATTTAGATGGAGGCAGAAAATAGAGAAGGAAGACCAGAGAAGAAAAGGGAAGAGAGAGCAGAGAATGATCAGATCTGAGTGGAGGAAATGAGAAGAGAGATATGCTAAAAACCACAGGGGGGAGGGAAGGATAGAGATGCCAGACCATGAGGGGAACAGAAGGAAGATGATGGATGCTAGACCAAATTGGGGGGTGGGGCAGGAGGAGAGATGGCAGGGAAAGACAGACAGTGAATGGAAGGGGCAGATGCTGGACTGAAGAGACAGAGAAGGTTATCATGCTGCTGTACCGGGCCATGGTACGCCCTCACCTGGAGTACTGCGTCCAGCACTGGTACTTTAAGAAGGACACGGTACTACTCGAAAGGATCCAGAGAAGAGCAACTAAAATGGTTAAGGGGCTGGAGGAGTTGCCGTACAGCGAAAGATTAGAGAAACTGGGCCTCTTCTCCCTTGAGCAGAGGAGATTGAGAGGGGACATGATAGAAACATTCAAGGTACTGAAGGGAATAGACTTAGTAGCTAAGGCAGGGAGAACGAGAGGGCACTCTCTAAAGTTGAAAGGGGATAGATTCCATACAAACGTAAGGAAGTTCTGTGGTAGAAAGCAACATATTTATTTGGCTCATAACTTGCTGGCGCCCGATATTTTTAGCTCACAGTGAAAAAAGTTTGCTCACAACACCCGCCCGCTTAGAGGGAACACTGCTTGTAACAATAATTAATCAAACATAACACACAACATTGCCCCTTCCTATGTCCATAGTGCCCCCAGTGTGTCCTTCCTCACCTCACCCCCCCTCCGATGCTCGCCTGCCTCCCAACCCCCTTCCATTGACCACCCCCCATGCCATCCTGCCTACCTGCCTTTCATTAAACCCTCCCTCCGATGCCAGCCTGCCTGCCTCCCATCCCCCTTCCACTGAACACCCCCCCATGCCAGTCTGGGTCGCCCTGTCCTGACGGATCCACGTTTTGCCTCTCTCCCCGCGGGGCTGGGCTTTGCCCAGCTGTTTCCAGACTGACGTCTTTTCCTCCCCGATCCTCCTCCCAGGGCGAGAAAAAGAAAGGGAGAAGCTGAGTCGGCGCCCCGTTGCGGCTGGAGCCGGTTCCGATCCCGAAGCGTAGAATTTCTCCTTATTTTCGGTTCAGTGTTTTAGTGTTCACTGTTTTTAGAATAGTGTAATTTTAATTTTGCTAACAATTTGAATGTAGGCCCCTCTTGATCTTGAGGCCCTAGGCTGAAGCCTAGTTAGCCTATAGGAAAATCCGGCCCTGACGGTTCCTTCTGATTATTAATCCCCAAATGCATTACTCTGCATTTCTTTGCATTGAATTTTAGTTGCCAGGCATTAGACCATTCCTCTAACTTTTGCAGATCCTTTTTCATATTTTCTACTCCCTTTTCAGTGTCTACTCTGTTACAAATCTTGGTATCATCTGCAAAAAGGCACACTTTTCCTTTTAACCCTTCAGCAATGTCACTCGCAAACATATTGAACAGGATCGGCTCCAGCACTGAATCCTGAGGGACTCCACTATTCACCTTTCCTTAATCCGAGCGACTTCCATTAACCACCACTCTCTGGCCTCTGTCTGACAACCAGTTTCTAATCCAGTTCACCACTTTGGATCCTAACTTCAGCCCTTCAAGTTTGTTCAACAGCCTCCTAAGAGGAACCGTATCAAAGGCTTTGCTGAAATCTAAGTAAATTACATCTAGTATATGTCCTCAATCCAGCTCGCTGGTTACCGAATCAAAAAATTCAATCAGGTTCGTTTGGCACGATTTACCTTTTGTAAACCCATGTTGCCTCGGATCCTGTAACCCATTAGATTCAAGGAAGTACACTATCCTTTCTTTCAGCAACACTTCCATTATTTTTTCAACAACCGAAGTGAGGCTCACCAGCCTGTAGTTTCCCGCTTCATCCCTGTGACCACTTTTGTGAAAAGGGACCATATCCGCTCTTCTCCAATACCCAGGAACTACTCCCGTCTCCAGAGATTTGTTGAACAAGTCTTTAATAGGACCCGCCAGAACCTCTCTGAGCTCCCTCAGTATCCTGGGATGGATCCCGTATGGTCCCATTGCTTTGTCCACCTTCAGTTTTTCAAATTTCTCATAAACACTCTCCTCCATGAACGGCACAGAATCTACTCCATTTTCTCATTTAACTTTGCCAGACAATCTCGGTCCTTCTCCAGGATTTTCTTCTGTGAAAACAGAACAGAAGTATTTGCTTAGCACATTTGCTTTTTCCTCATCACTCTCCACATATCAGTTCCCAGCATCTTTTAGTTTAGCAATTCCATTTTTCATCTTCCTCCTTTCACTAATATATCAGAAAAAATTTTTGTCTCCCTTTTTTACATTTTTAGCGATTTGTTCTTCCGCCTGTGCTTTCGCCAGACATATCTCTCTCTTGGCTTCTTTCAGTTTCACCCTGTAGTCCTTTCTGCACTCCTTCTTGGTTTTTTTTATATTTCACGAATGCCAACTCTTTCGCCTTTATTTTCTCCGCCACTAGGTTGCAGAACCATATCGGCTTCCTTTTTCTCTTGTTTTTATTGGTTTTCTTCACATAAAGGTCCGTAGCCATTTTTATCGCTCCTTTCAGCTTAGACCACTGTCTTTCCACTTCTCTTATGTCCTCCCATCCTAACTGCTCTTTCTTCAGGTACACTCCCATTTCATTAAAGCCCGTACGTTTAAAATCTAGGACTTTGAGTATTGTGCAGCTGCTCTCCACTTTAGCCTTTATATCAAACCAAACCATTTGATGATCACTACTTCCCAGGTGAGCACCGACTCAAACATTAGAGATACTCTCTCCATTTGTGAGGACCAGATCCAATACTTAAATTTCATCAAAACCTTTAACACAGTTCCTCATAGGAAGCTTGTGAACAAACTTGACAGGCTGAAGTTAGGACCTAAAGTGGTGCACTAGACAGTGGTTGATGGACAGACATCAGAGGGTGGTGGTTAATGGAATTCACTCCGAGGAAGGAAGGGTGAGTAGTGGAGTGCCTCAGGAATCAGTGATTTTGTTTAATGTTTGTAAGCAACATAGCCAAAGAGTTAGAAAGTAAGGTTTGCCATTTTGCAGTTGATACCAAGATTTGTAACAGAGTGGATACCCCGGAGGGAGTGGAAAACATGAAAAAGGATCTGCAAAAGTTGGAAGAATGGTCTAATGTCTGTCAGCTAAAATTCAATGCAAACAAGTGCAGAGTGATGCATTTGGGGAGTAGAAATCCAAGGGAGATGTATATGCTGGGAAGCGAGAGGCTGATATGCATGGATGGGGAGAGGGACCTTGGAGTGATAGTGTCTGAGGATCTGAAAGCAACGAAACAGGTTGACAAGGTGGTGGCTGTAGCCAGAAGAATGCTAGGCTATATAGAGGCATAACCAGCAAAAGAAAGGAGGTATTGATGCCCCGTATAGGTCTTTTGTGAGGCCCCATTTGGAGTATTGTGTTCAGTTTTGGAGGCCATATATAGTTAAGGATATAAGACGCCTTGAAGCAGTCCAGAGGAAGACAACAAAAATGGTAGGTGGTTTATGTCAAAAGACGTACAAGAAGAGACTGGAAGACATGAACATGTGTACTCTAGAGGAGAAGAGGGACAAGGGTGATATGATACAGACATTTAAATACTTGAAAGGTATTAAATCTTTTCCAGAGAAAGGACATTGGGAAAACTAGAGGGCATAAATTGAGTTTGTGGGGTGGTAGTCTTAGGAGTAACGTTTGGAAATTCTTTTTCACAGAGAGGGTGGTAAATACCTGGAATGCCCTCTCAAGGGAGGTGGTAGAGAGGAAAACAGTGACAGAATTCAAGAAAGCATGGGATGAACACAGTGGATCTCTAATTAGAACATGATTGGTATAAATTGAAGTACTAAGGCCAATATCGGGCTGTATAAGGCAATTTGATTTAGGATGGGCTTGGAAGAGATTCGGGAGCCCCAGCAATCTGGAACATGAGAATGGTGCTGGGCAGATTTTCACAGTCTGAGTCCTGCAAATGATGAGATGATTTGGATAGGCTTGGAGGGAACTTCCACAGCAGCTTCAGTATTTGAAACTCAAGGACAGTGGCAGGTGGACTTATAAGGTCTATGGCCCAGAAATAACAAACAAAAAAAGACATTTTAATTTAATAATCCTATATAATAAAAAGCTAGCCGCGCATGCGCACTCCTATTTGCGTGTTCCGTGCGCTTTAGGTCTGTGGCCGAAGGAATGCGCATGCGCGCATATACGAAACCAGCCGATCGCCTCCACAAGCCGGACCGCAGCCAGCCGCTGATCTCCGTTCCTCCTGCACTATGGCACGCCAGGCATGTCCCTGCCTCCCCCGCCGCCGGCCTCGGGCTCCTGGGGGCCGGCGACGCGAACCGCCCGGCCGGTGCTGAGGCCCCGCCTCCCCGCTTCCGCCCTACACGGCGCCGCCAGACTCGGACAGCTTCACACGAGGAAATAACAAAACGGCCCTACACTCACAGACCCGCGAGCAGGGTTGCCATGGAAACCCAGCCGGAATAACATGCAGTTGCAAGGGTCAGTGAGAGGGGATCAGGAGCTAAAGAGAGATTGAAAAAAACAAACAGTGGACAAGGAGAGAGAGACACACAGACAGTCACAGGACAGGGGGCTAAAGAGACAGATTGAAAAAATAACAAAACACAGAGGACAAGGAGAGAGAGACACAGGAAAAAAATGACAAACAGACATACAGCAGCCAAGGAGACAGACAACAAAAAAAAAATACAGACATACTTACATACAGCGTCCAAGTAGACAGACAGAGAGACAGTGGGCAAGGAGACAGCAAAAAAAAAAAAAAAAATACAAACAGCCAAGGAGACAAACAGAAAAAAATAAAAAATGCAATGCCCAAGGATAAATTCAGTAAAAAAAGACATAGAGACATACAGTGGCCAAGGAGTTAGACTGCAAAAAAGACATACAGACATACAGCAGCCAATGAGACAGACAGACTGACAGCGACCAAGTAGACAATCAGCAAAAAAACACAAACAAACACAGAAAGCAAAAAAAGAGAAACATACAGCGGCCAAGGAGACAGGCATGCAACAAATATGAAAAATATAAAAACTTTTAATAAATCAACCATACGTGAAGAAGGAATAAAAAAAAAAAAAAAGGAAGAGACACCTACAGGGAAACACAGGATCAAGAGCATACAGAGAAAACTGAAGTTTGCAGGAATCAGGAACATATAAAGAAAGGAGAGCAGAGACCCCTGCAAGAAGAGAAAAATAGCAAAGAGACTGGGGATGAGAAAGAGAGCAGAGATGCTTGCAGGAAGAAAAAGCTAAGCAGTAATGTTACAGCTTGAGAGTGCAGACTGAGGAAGAAAGCAGAGGCAGCGCTACACAGGGAAAAGGAGGGAGGAAAGAGACAGAAAGAAAAATACAGACAGACATAAATTCTAGCACCCGTTAATGTAACGGGCTTAACGACTAGTGAAATAATAATGCATGTAATTAAAGGTTAGAATGGATGGACTGTCTTTATGTGCTATCATTTACCTTGACCACATCCTCCAGCTATAGGCTCCACAGCTTAATATTTATGTATTCAATTTTCTATACCGTTCTCCCAGGAGAGCTCAGAACGGTTTACTTGAATTTAGTCAGGTACAATACAATTTTTATTTGTGTATACCACCAATACCTCCATGAAGTTCACAGTGGTTTACGTAAGTAATTATGGTGATACAAATTAAAAACTAGTGTTACAATATTTAGGAATTATTAGTAACAAATTCATGGAAAATTAGCTGGTTAATATTAGTTGGCAATGCTGTCCACAGTTTTGCTGCTTGATATACCCATGTGGAGTTAAAAGTTCTGTTGTATCTAATGTTCCTAATGACTGGATACCGAAAAGTATCATTGTTTCTTAGGTTCAAAGATGGATTATTAGAAAATTTAATGAGATGTGGCATATAATCAGGAGTTTCTCCAAACCTTATTTCAAATAGAATACAATAGAATTTATAAAGTATTCTCCCTTCTATAGGTAACCAGTGTAATTCACATAAATAAGGTGTAATCTTATCATGTTTCTTCAATCTGAAGATTAATCTGTAGCGTTTGGAGTTTTTTTTTAATTATAAATTTATGGCAATCTAAAAAGGTAACATTTCAGTAGTCCAGTTGAGACAAAACTAAAAATTGTACTAATAGGTGGAATTGATAATTATCTAAGTACTCTCTAATCCTTCTAAGTTTCCAGAAAAGACCAAAAGACTTTTTTTATTAACAAGTTGACCTGAGGTAATAGTGAAAGGTTGCAGTCAAAATGAGCTCCTAATATTCTTATTGCTTTAGCCAGTGATGCATTGCATGTAAGAAAAAGTTTTCTACAATTTGTTTTCAGTTTGCAGGTCATTAGTTTCTTGAATTGTCCTTTTGTGTTTATGTTTGAAAGGTTAAACAACAGTTTCCTATTTAACGGTCCACCCCACTCAGGATTTAAAAAATTTAAATCCTACACACTTGTCTTTTCTTGATGCTGAAGAGCCCTAATCTGTTTAGCCTGGCTTCATAATGGAGGTGTTCCATTACCTTCATGATTTTTTTACCTATCTCTGACTTTTCTAGTTCCTCTATATCAGTGGTTCCCAACCCTGTCCTGGAGGACCACCAGGCTAACCCTAATGAATATGCATGAGAGAGATTTGCAAATAATGGAAGTGAGAAGCATGCAAATCTGCTCCATGCATATTCATTAGGGCTAGCCTGAAATCCCAATTGGCCTGGTGGTCTTCCAGGACAGGGTTGGGAACCACTGCTCTTTATCATTTTTGAGATGGGATGAACAGAACTGCACATGGTACTCATGGTGCAGATACACCAGGAATCGAGAGAGGCATAATGATATTCTCAGTTGTATTCTCCATTCCTTTTTGAAAAAATCCCTTACAGAAGGAAGTAACATCACAAGTCAGTAAGGGCTTAAGCTAGGTGCTTCATGAGTTTGGGTACATATTTTGCTAATAAAGCACGCACCAGAGGGCACAATGAGTATAAAAGAGCCAAATCAGCAGAAGAGTCCTTTAAGATTCGGTAGCAATGACCGCAAAGTTCAAGTCAGCGAATTTGCAGAAGTTTGTATATAAGGAGTGCAAGTTGGCACAGCATGCAGCAGGCAAGATGGCTTTGAGCAGTGCAACACAACAAGAGAGCAACCATGAGAACTGAAGGACAAGCATGCAGGGCCTGATGCCTCGAAGAGAGATGAAGAGGCATTTTACAGAACTCTAGTTAGCTGCTGGAGCAATAAGGCAAAAACTTCTAGCTAGTATACAGAACATCTGAGGGTAACGTGGTGATTTAGGCTAGAGACTGGGAAAAATAGAGATTAAGTTGGAGGAGCACAGGGAGGAGATCTCTGGCACACAGCAGTCCCAGAAAATCTGAAGCAATCTCAACAGAGTTTGTTAGATAAAATTGAGGACCTGGAAAATAGATCCAGAAGACACAATTTGCATATTAAGAGATTGCCAGAGCAAGTGGAATATAAAGACTGCAGGGATATCTCTCAAAGAATATGCAGAGCCATGTTGGATCTATGTCAGGGAGGTGCCAGGGGACCAAGTCATGAGACTAAATAGAGCTTACCAGGCATTGGGGGCTCTTCACCCAAATCTCCTAAGAGATGTAGTGGTATGTGAGCAGTACTTTCAGACAAAGGGGAAACTGATGGCTATAATGAGAGATCTGATTATGATAGACTGGAAGGGCTACAAGATGTTAGCTTTCTCAGATTTTCAGATGTGATGCTACAGAGATAGAAAGATCTAAATGCAGCAACAAATAGCTGAGGGGAGAGAACATCAAATACAAATGGCTTTTTCCCTTCAGCCTGGCCTTCAGAGTTAAAAGCAAAAAATGGTATAAAGTTTACAATCAGGAGAAGGCAGTAAGGTCCACAATGGAGGCAGATTTCAAGGGAATGACAAGTCTTCTACAGACAAGAAGTGAGAGTCCAGAAGATGAAGGTGAGCTTTGAAGGTGAGCAAGATGTTGTAGAGGATGTCAGAGAACTGGCATAGAGGAATTGATGGGGCAGAGCTAAAGCGACTCAACACAGTGTAGAGTGTCTAAAGATAAAAGGAGACTGTCTAACCTGGACTGGGGGGAAGGCATGGACTAAAGGACTGACTCCAAGGAGAGGAAGCAAAGGAGTATGTGAGAGGGGAGTATCTAGTAACAATTATTAAACAAGTGGATTTCTTCATTAAGATCTGCTGCTCACCTCAAAATGACCAAGGTTGGCCACAGTTTAAGATAGGACTTGTACCAGGCTCAATTGACCAATAGTCTAACCCAGTACAGCACTTCTCATATTCCTATGACCTGGAGGTGGTACAATCTAAACCTGGGTGTCTATGTTTATATTAAAGTTGAAGCTGCTTCACATTTTTTTTTTCCCTTTTCACACAACAAAACCTGAATTTTCTATTTCCCATGTTTAAATATGTCCAGTAATGAGCAGCTTGAATTGTACTTAGGCTGTAACCTGAACCTAATCTGTAGCATCATAGACTTAACCTGGCTTGCCACATCACATCATGTTATTTAAATGTGCAGGGTCAGCCGTTTCAAGCCATCCATCACTCAGAGATGAATGCTTTCTTCTATTCCTGTCCTTCCACTTGAATCAAGGTGATCCAAGATTAGTAATGGGCACGGAAGAGTAAAGCGCTATCAGGGAGAAGGTTTCACATTCATCGAAATCCTGTAAAGGGCAAGGCTTCTCGGACATTTCATACTGCTTATTGTGAATATTTTAGGCTACTGTGCTGCTTTTCGTGCTAGCTGTATACATTTATATCTAACTAGCATATATGAAAGGCCTCTAACCTTAGCGTGAGCCTGCTTGTATGCACTGCTTCTTATCCATGCTTCATTAACTACAAAAGATGAAGCAAGTTGAGCTTGCCCCCTATGTGTCAACAGGAGTACAACTACCATGGCTCAGACCAGTATGTCTGGTATTCACCCATGTTAACTTTATCCTGTCCTGTCTCCCCCCCCCCCCTTCAAAAAAAAAAAAAATTCATTTCTGTAATTGGGGCTCCTTATTAGGTGCCCAGAAAACACATGGTAGGAGCCTGTTTTATAAAGGGCCTAGGTTCCATTACAGAATGCTAATGTAATGGAATCAACATTACAGAATGCTAATGTATGGCAATCAACATACATAAAATTTAGGTGCTCACATACCAGCAAAAAAACCTATGTGCAGCAGGCGCACGTGCAACTTAGGGCTCCTTTTACAAAGGCGTACTAGCGGCCCTGAAGCTTCGGGGCCGTTGCTGCACGGCTTTGTAAAAGAGGCAGTTAAAGTTTTATGTACATGCATAAGTGAGAGCTTCACTTATGTCCTACCCACCTAGGAACCCCTTGCAAGTATGCGCTATGTTAGTTAAGCGAGTATTTACAGAAAAGCGCTTAGGTACCTTACTAGCATTTATGAAAGTGCACACATACATACACATTAAATGCTAGGGAGAGTTGCCGGATGGCTAGATGGAAGGAGGGAAGAGGATAGTGTTAGCAAAAGAATAGGATATAAGAGGAAAGGGAAAGATGCAATTAGACACAGTAAAAAGAGGGAAATTGAAGGCTGGATATGATCTTCTAGGTTACAGAATTGCCCTTATAGGGGATAATTCTATATAGTATGTGTTAACAAACATACACGTGCTAATTACATGCACATATGACTAGAATAATGGCATAGTGCACCAAAACACTATTCTGCTGGTAGTTTGTAGTTGGGCATACAGTATGCATGCATGGAGCATAGACAGGTGTACAGTTTTGCCTGCAACTTATAGTGCATTTACACATAAATTGGCAGAACATAGGTGCACACACACACACCTCTTAACTTCATCCTATGCCCTTTCATTCCAGAGCTTCCTTTCAAATAAAAGAGACTCGACTGATGCGCATTTATGCCACGTAGGTATTTAAACATCTCTATCGTATCTTCTGTCTTATGCCTTTCCTCCAAAGAACATTCATTCTATTTATTTTAAGGATCTTTGGAAGTTAGTGCAGTAATTCTTCATTAATGTCATTTATAAAGAGCTGCAGAGATCGTCATCAATCCTTAAATTTTCTATTATACGTTTTCTGCTTTTTGTACATTTCTTTTTATAAATAAGCTTAAAAATTTTACTTATCTTTTGTGTTTAACTTAGTCGGCTGGGAACTTCTGCCGACATGTTTTGCTGTCTGATAAATAGAATATACTCATATTATTACTACATCCTACCTTCCAAAGTTTGTTAAGAAGTAATAATTAAATTACTTTTATTTCTTATTCTCTTACCGTGTGCTAGTGCTCAACTGCATCTATCCCGTTCAATCTCTTGGGGAAAGATGGCGGCGGTGGTGTTTTTCTTATTACGTTTATAGAACGTGCCCCTATGATGTCATCACGTTTTAAGACTTACAAATCAATCTGTTTAATACGGAGTTCACCACTTACCTTATAAGTTTTAATTATAATAAAGTTTTCCACACTATCTCAAGATTTAATCACTTAGGTGTGACAGTATCCAGAGCACAAATCCATCGTTGTTCTTTATAATTTAAAATCTTATCACAGTTACCTCCCTCCCACCCTTCTAATACCTGATCAATTATTCTCCATTTAATCTCATCCCATCTATGTTGTTTATCTCTCCAGTGTTGAACTAACGGAGCTTGTAGTGCTCCTGTCACAATTCTTAATTTATGCTTGTTTAGCCTGACATGAACTGGTCTACTGCTTCTCCCTACATATATCAAGTCACAAGGACATCGTATACTATAGATCACATTTTTACTTTTACAGGTCGTAGATGTTCTAGCTTTTAGAATCGTAAAACCCGATGCAAAATAGCCAAGCAATGTAAGTGAATCAATCGCTTGGCTATTTTGCATGGGGTTTTACTAATTTTCATGGCTGGATCGGAAAATGGGCAATTGAGGGGAAAAACACACAGGCCTTTTTATGAATCAGGTCGGTTAACAGCGATCGTTGCTAATTCAGTTACTACTATTAATTATGCTGCACAGAGTTACAAAGAAGAAGAAAACAGTCCCTGCTCAAAAGAACTCACAATCTTAATAGCCAAGACAGACAAACAGAATGTCATGGATATAGTTAACTGACAACAGTTAATTCAGTTAACTGACGACAGTGGTGAATGAGAACAAAAAGATAGAATGATCTCAGAAGTCCATTCACACCTGTAGTGAGCCATGAATCTATTTGGTCAAGGGTAATGATGTTTACTTTATATCCCACCCTCTTGCCACTGCATCTTCATGTTTATGTACCGACCTCCTGAACTTCACTCCAAGCATCTGGACTCAAGCTCCTATGTCAATAAATTGGTTAGTCTATAAGGTGCCACCTGCCTCTGTCATTTTTGTTACACCAGACTAACACACGGCTACCCCTTTCAAATTGAGATGTCATGTCAGGGTACATTAGCTGGACATGCACTTTTCAAAGTGACTAATGGTGTATGACCGAGTTGGAATGCATCACATGGTTTAACACTGCCCTGGTATTTCATGACAAACAGGTTTTGTTTAATAGCAACCCCCACTGCCTTTTTGGCTTTTGTGTTTGCAGATTTACAGACTAACTCCAAAGGGTGCTTATGTGCCCTACTCCTCTCTTCCAGCTTGACATCTAAGACAGTTGCTCCTTTGCAGTGACCTTGATGGTATCTTTTCTGGTTGATGTTACTTAGTATGCAGTACCTGTGTGCTCTCTCAAGAGTTTTTTTGTTTTCTCCTTGTCTCTGCAGTGTTTGTTAAATTCAGTTATATCAGTTTGAGTCAATTTGCAGATTGGAGAACAGAGTGTTAAGAACTACCAATAGAGAGAGAGAGTGGAAGACAAAGGGAAGCATATCTTTTACAATCCATTAAACATGTATTGGGATAGCATGCTATTTCATTGAAAATTATGAGCTTTTTATTTACATATTGTAATTAAAACTTCCCTATCCCCCCAGTACCTTTTGTCTCTAATAAGTCTTAATTTGTCATAGTTTTGTTTTACCCTCCTCTTATTTTATTTCAATTAAATCTTAAATTTTATTAGATTTTTCTAATTTTTTTAGTATTGTAAACCGTCCAGATACATGTGATGGTCGGTATATCAAAACAAAGCAAGGAGAACTGCAGTAACTTGTACAATGATACAGGCAAAGTTTATTAAAATAATTGCGGTTAAAAACAACACCTTAAAATTAAACCACAGGACCCAACACGGTCCGTGTTTCAGTACACACCTTCTTCAGGGGTCCTAGGTTGGGAAGGAGTCAAATTGAACCGCAAAAAGCGTGCTGAAAACTCTCCTGGAAGGGGCTGCAGCGACCTTCACCAACACAGATCTCGTCTCGCGCCGCACGCAGGCCTTCGCCCAAAGCCACTCCTTTAGCACAGATGCGGTTCAATTTGACTCCTTTCCAACCTAAGACCCCTGAAGAAGGCGTGTACCGAAATATGGACCGTGTTGGGTCCCGTGGTTTAATTTTAGGTGTTGTATTTAACCGCAATTATTTTACTAAACTTTGCCTGTATCATTGTACAAGTTACTGCAGTTCTCCTTGCTTTGTTTTGTCTTCGACCCTTTTACTGCAGATTTTGTTGGTTCTTCCTTTTTTTGTTTGAGTCGGTATATCAAGCCATAAATAAACTTGATTACATTGACGGAAGACAGTTTTCAAATTTTTTATGCTGCTAATTCTTGAAGCTAGCAATTTAAACAGCACTAAACTTTACTCTTACTCTTTGAGCACTCCAACTACAATATTCACTTCACAAGTCCAATACCATTTAGACTCAAACATTCAAAATGCTCATTAGTGTAGCTTCAGATACTCAGCAGTACCACAAAGCTTTATGTGCTAAATCTCCACCGGATCTTTTTACTGAATTTTTACCATCATCGGCATAATCAATGTTATTTATATTTACTTTATATTTCTATCATTTATACTCCTAGCGTTTCTAAGTAGGGTCCCAGCCTTGATAAAGCATACTTCGCGAAACATGTTGGCATAAACTGTCCCTAGCCGTGACCACGGATTAAAGCTAAGTACTAGCAGTATAAATGATAGAAATATAAAGTAAATATAAATAACATTGATTATGCCGATGATGGTAAAAATTCAGTAAAAAGATCCGGTAAAGATTTAGCACATAAAGCTTTGTGGTACTGCTGAGTATCTGAAGCTACACTAATGAGCATTTTGAATGTTTGAGTCTAAATGTTATCGGACGTATGAAGGACATGTAGGATGTTGGGTCATTACAAGTAGGGTGATGTCATCTGATAGAACCTAGTCATAAAACTGAAGGGAAAAATTTTTTTTTTTTAGCAATAACAGGGTAAGTGAACGTGTATCTAATATATCAATACCCTTGTTGTGCAAAAATATAAAACAGCATGAAACAAATCAAAAGCCTTAAATACTTCAAAGTTAAGCGTGCTAAACAGCCCCAAACCAACTCTTACAGGGGCACCTGCACACTTCAATGTAGCTCTTCAAAAGTTTCATGCACTGAAAAACAGTGCGTTATGCAGCCGCAACTGCGGTCTCTTCTGTTCTGAAAGCTCCAAAAGACAACACTGCATGTAACCACGGTGGTGTTTTATAGAACAGACCAGCCAATGAAAGAAGGAGAAAATGATGTCATATTTTTGGATTGGTGAATACAAAATGATAGAAACTGGTGAATACAGATCAACAACAGTCTCAGTGAATGAAAGCTTGAATAACTACTTAATGAACATAAGAACATAAGAAATGCCTCCACCGAATCAGACCATTGGTCCATCCAGTTCGGTGACCCGCACACGCGGAGGCCAATCCAGGTGTTCCCTGTTTACGTCCTAGGTGTTCCCTGATGAAGACACTGTTTTCCCGTATCCCTCAATGAGATTTGCAAGCAGGTGTGCGTCCAACTTGCACTTGAATCCCATAATGGAGATTTCCGTCACCACCTCCTCCGGGAGAGCATTCCAAGCGTCCACCACTCGCTGTGTAAAACAGAACTTTCTGACATTAGTCCTGGGCTTGTCGCCCCTCAATTTTAGTCTATGGCCTCTCGTCCGAGTCACATTTGACAATGATGTCATACATTTGGATTGATGGGTGCAGATTGGTATATCCTGATTGGAGAGTATGGACTTGGTGACTTGCTGAACAGATTGGTTGGATATTGGTGATTGATTGGATATAGGTTAACCCAAAGAATGTACACAACAAATTGAATTTGGATTAACCTAAAAATGTTTGCCATTCTATTTCTCTGTTTAAACCATAGGGGCATACAGAGTTAAGATAAAAAATCCAGCGCTGTTCTCTTCGCCAAAGAAGAGTTGTTAAGTTGCCTCCTTGATGGAGTTTGGGGGCCTCCAGAATTTCAATTCTGGTAGAATTTGATAACGTGAAGGAGTCCTAATTCACTTGGACCTGGGTTTGAAAATCTGTAGCTATCTCCTCTTGTGAGATCTTATATTCTCAAGACTCTCTTATGATCAAAAGATTCAAAGACAATTTCTTAACAGTGCTAAATAATGTAGAAATAAATCATTTCTGAATTAATCAATCTAGAATAATAATGCTTTTTAGCTTGCAAAACTGAAAATCAATACATACATGTAGCGACTTTGTACGTAGTTATATGTTCAGCTTTCCTGCTTTTACGCCAGAGGCATTCTTTGGGCTCCTTTTACGAAGGTGCGCTAGCGTTTTTAGCGCACACTGCAGATTAGCACGTGCTGCCCCCGCGCTACGTGTAAAAACTAACGCCAGCTCAATGGTGGCGTTAGAGTCTAGTGCGATCGGCAATGCGGCGAGCGCTAAAACTGCTAGCGCAGCTTAGTAAAAGGAGCCCTTTGTCTCAATTCTTTTTTTTAGTGTCTGAAATTCAAGGTGCTTAAAATTCAAAGTTCGGTCTTGCCAAAGAGCCATTTTATTACCGTTTTGTGTAAGGATCCATTCCATAAGATTACTAGAGTCTCAAAGGAAGATTAGCAAAGTTCTGTCACGTGGTTAATCACTGATAGCAATAAGTCTCCTTATTCGGAGTGCACAAATTCTGGGTATGTCGAGTCATACCAGAGTTAGGTTTACTACGGGATAGAGCAGGGGTAGGCAATTCCGGTCCTCGAGAGCTGGAGCCAGGTCAGGTTTTCAGGATTTGCATGCACTGTCTCCTTGAGATACAGATCTATCTCATGCATATTTATTGTGGATATCCTGAAAACCTGACCTGGCTCCGGCTCTCGAGGACCAGAATTGCCTACCTCTGGGATAGACCTATCATAGAGAATAAGGATTTGTGCAATGAGTAAATGTGGCCATATTGCAGCCTTGTGTTCTGAGTGAGGCAGAACTTTCTTTGTCCTCCTCCCCCCCTTTCTTGTCTTCCCTGTGGTTGGGGGAAGAAGAGAAGGAGAGAGAGAATGTGTGTCTGTATGTGTCTATTGAATAGTCCTCTTTTTCTTGAAGACATAGGGGAGATGCTTAGATTTAAAGTTAGGGGTGAGTGGGAATGGATTTTGTTATGACATTTAGTTTGTGGGGAAAGTTTATCTTTGAAACTTCTTAAAAGTGATGTTCTACATAGTTCTCACCTATATTTTATAGTTTATAGCTTACTTAATAGATTGGGATGGTTTCCGGTTTTCTGTGGGCATTGCTCTTATGTTAGCTATTGTTCATGTTGCTTTGTTATGTTCTAATGTGTTGCACTGCACATTACTTTAATAAAAGACCTTGTAAAATGAAAAAAAAACCCACCACCACCCAACTAAAGCATGGTCTTTCCATGGTAGAGAGATACAGAAATTACCATATATACTCAAATATAGGACAATATTTTTGGGCCACAAAAATGGGGGTCTTGTCCTATATTCAGGCCAGCACTCGGTGACCACCCGACACCCTCCCGGACTTGCTGTAGGCCTATCGTTAGGCTGGGACAGGAGGAATCCCTCCCGTCCTGGCTGATGCAAACAATTTTTTACCCCTCCCCCATGTACCTTTTCCCTGGTGTATTGTCAGGAGGAGCGAGCTTTCGGCACTCGAGCCCCTCCTTCCGATCTCGCAGCCAGCGGTGCCCTTGGGCCGGCAGGCAGGAGCGAGCTTTTTGAGCTCCTGCCCGGCCCTGCGCCGTTCTCTGAATGGTTGCCACCAGTTCTCGCCACTTCATCATCTGACTCCACATTCCCCCTGCCTCCATCCCTGCCCTTTTTTTCAGCACAGATAAAAGCAACCATGATATGAAATGGCATGGGTACTTTTACCCAGAAAGGAGGAGGGTGATTTAACTCTTGATACACAAATTATATCTTGTGAAAATTGTCTTCCCCATATTTTATGCAAAGAACAAAAAGGAAAACAATAAAATAAGTTTCTAAATGCAATTATTTTATTCCTTAGAGTCATCTGAAAATGAAGATATGATTAAAGAAAGCAGTGCAAGAAAAAGAAAGCAGCAAGATTTGAGTGAAAAGTCAACCAAACGGAAGAGTAGGAGACCTAGCAGTGTGGAGAAGAACAAACAGGTAATCTCATATATTCTGCAGACCTTGGTGATATGAAAAAGATAATTTTCTAACAAGGCGCCTAAGCAGGAAAGACACATACATGGCATCTATTCAAGGTTAGCCTACCATTTAGCAGAGTAGGCAGTCACCTAGGGCAGCAACATCTGTTGGCGGCAAACAGCTGCATTCAAAGCAAAACAATAAATCCTGACCTCAACACAAACATCAGCCTGCACAGATGGTGGGCATTTTCAAAGTCATTCAGGAGCCCTTTTACTAAACGTGTACCTAATGCAGAAAAAAAAAGCCTAACTCTGGATGCACTGTGTTCCACATTTATTTGGGGATGTGCATATGTTAACCATGCACTAATTATTTTTTGTAATTTTGGGAGGGAATATCAGACATGGAGAGTGGGTGTTCCTTTGCCAACCATTTACACAATCATGTGTTAACTAGTTAACGCAAAGTTAATGTGGGAGCCCTTACTATCATAGTGGCGGTAAGTGCTCTTGTGGCAATTTTTTAAAATAATCACATCCTAACACTAATATTAGTGCATGGCCATAAAAAAATAAATAGAAAAAAATCTGGCCACAGTAAAAATGCACGGGAAAGACCCATATAAGAGTGTGCTAAGGCCAATTCTTACTACAGCTTAGTTAAAAAAAAACCTTTGCTAAGTAAATGAGTTTTAGAAATTGTTCTCATTAAGTATGTGTATATATGAAATAAAGATTAATATTTAGAAATGTGGGGGTCAGTATTCAGGGCGATGGATCCTGGCCAGTTAAATTGCTTGTTCAGGGCTAACTGGTCATTTTTAGTGGCAGTTAATTGTTTAGTGTTGCTGAAAATGACTGGTTAGCACCTAAAGCAAAACCAGCTATTATGATTGCATTCCGAGGATTGAGTTGGCACTTGGCCAGTTAAGGCCCAATATTCAGCACTTTACTGGCCAAGATCACCACATAAATAGAACGACATAAAAGTCAGTCCTATCTTTATGCAGTGCCCCGTAGCCATTTAAGTGCTGAATATTGCATTTAACCGGCTATGGTGTAACTGGTTGTGGAAAACCAGAGCCTGGCCATGGCCCAGCTTTGATGACATAATGCTGGCGGCGGCCAGTAAAACACTGAGCACCGCCGGCTGAATATTCAAGTTTCAAGTTTATTAAAAGTTTGTTGTACACGCAATATCAAATACTTCAATGCGTATGACAATTTAAAATTAGGAGAACAAAATAAAACAATTTATACAAATAAACATTCAATGTATGTACACAAGTAATTAGCGATACAAAAGGGAAGAGGGGTGAACTACAATATTGTCCCCATGATGTCATTAAAGTTATTACAATATTGTTCTAGATGATCATGGTGGTTGATTTTAATTATTAAGGCCTAGAGGTCTGAAAGATAATTGAGGGGGGGGGGGGGCACAAGCCTGAAGGATGTCGAAGAGCATTTAATATCTTTGTGTTGGCCCGCACCTATTTTACAAAGGCAACATATGTGCCTCCATGCCTTTATAAGCCTCGGCACCCTGATGTTGAGGATTCAAACCCACCCTGCTCCTTGTGACTCTGGGCAAGTCACTTGATCCCCATTTGCCCCAGGTATATTAGACCTCCACCAGGACAGACGGTAAACCATTCCGAGCTCCTCTGGAAGAATGGTATAGAAAATTGAATAAATAAATAAAATTCCCCCCCCAAAAAGTAGGTAAACTCAACAACTACTCTGTTTGTCAGAAAGAATAGGCATGTAGTTTATGAAGTGTGCACATAAGTACCAATCCCATCCCATTCTGCCTCTTCTCAGGCCTGAGGACACCTATGCATATATCATGTAAAAAGAGCCAGGATGTTCTTATGCTCTGCATTTTATATATGCAAAGAGTAAAGGATCCTGGATTTTCTGTGGTACAACCAAAGCAGTTTACATTTGTTATATGCAGGTACTTTCTCTGTCCCTAGTGGGCTTATAGTCTAAGTTTTTGTATCTGGGGCAATGGAGAGTTAAATGATTTGCCTACAGTCACAAAGAGAAGATGTAGGAACCGGACCGAGTTCCCCATGTTCTCAGTCTATTCTACTAACCATTAGGCTACTGGGCCACTTCATTTCCTGATTTATTTATGTGCATATGCAGATATGAATACTTTATAAATATAAGTCTGACCCCACCCCCTGCGAATGCCTCTACTGCTTCTTTTACCTGTGAAAATGCCTTTTAAAATTAACTCCAAATATGTGCAATGAAACTGATGTAAATATGTATTTTGTTCCAGTGCTGGCAGATTCTGTACACTGTTTTGAGTGACTGTTGGCCCGTGAAGCAGTTATTAAAGTTTGTACAAAAATATATAAATACATGTATACTTTATATGAGGCTTTAGAGCTGAACTGAGTGTGACAAGTCTAGATAAATTCTCTGTTGTAAAAGCATCAGTTAGCGTGTTGTCTGCAGCACTCTGCATCCCACATACTTATTTTCTTGAGAGCATCTCACACCTGTGCTAATAAACACACAATCCCATCAACAGAATGAATGCCAAAAGAATTACATATACACTCGTACATTTACAGTCACATTTCACATTACTGGAAACTTTTCTGTTTTTTTCCTTCCTCAATCCTCATCACTTTTTGCTTCCTTTGATGCTTTGGTTTGGCTCATTTAAAATTTTCAGCTTTGTGGTTTTATAAACTTCCATCTATTAAACAGTGCAGTGTGACACACGCACAGAGCAAATGTCTTGAAAGTGAACAGAACTGGGCTTTTAGCTGGTTAGGATGTCTTTCTGGGATACTGGATTGTGGCACTCCTCATCAGAACTGGGACAGACACACAATGATCTGAATCATAGGAACCAATGTTTCAAAATAATTGGGGGGTGCTTAACTCAGCACATATTCTATAAAAGAGAGTGCATAAATCACCTTTTTTAGAATGCGAACTAATAAAAAAGTATGCACCGTACTTTCCCAGTAGGCATGCACATGGATGGAGACTGGGTGGAGCATGCACTTTTGCACATGAATTACAGCAGTCTATAGTTTACGTATGCTCTGGCTAATATCTATGCGTGAGCATTGCACACTCCAGAAGCTCACCCTGAGACCAGTCAGAAGTTGATCAGCAGAGCAGTGCTGAATCACGTGTACTTCTAAACTCTACCTATCTCTCTTGTCACCACCACTTCCAGTGCAGTGGTTAAAGCCACAGCCTCAGCACCCTGAGGTTGTGGGTTCAAACCCACACTGCTCCTTGTGACCCTGGGTAAGTCACTTAATCTTCTCATTGCCCCAGGTACTTTAGATAGATTGTGAGCCCACCAGGACAGACAGAAAAAAATGCTTGAATATGTGAATAAATTCATGTAAACTGAGCTCCCCTGGGAGAACAATATAGAAAATTAAATAAATAAATACTGTTTCTTTGGGCTGGTGCATCTTAATGCAACCACTAGGTCCTTCTCCACTGTGTTCCATGGGATGGAATTGGTTTGGGGGAGGGGGAGTGTTTTATTTATGTTTAAATATTTTTTATTGAGCCAAAAACAGAACACAAAGTGAAAACAAACAGCCAACAGTGCAAGGCTCATAATAGCATTTTTCAATAGAACAAATTCCCCCCTCCCCCTCCCGGAGTCCCCGTCACCATAAATCACATAGAATAACATACAGGAAAGCTAAAGAGCATGAAAAGTACAAACAATCAGCAGTTCAAAATATGACTCCTGGCCACAGAAGTCATAGTTGTCCGGAAAGGCTTCTAAGCGGCTGTGAAACGCAGGCCCAGAACAGATGAAAGGTCATGAACACCCCTGCGTTCCCAGGTCAGCAGAACAATCATCTGAGTCCTCCACAATGAGACAGTAGGGGCCATCACAGTAATATACATTTCAAGGCAGTCAAAACAGACCATCGAAGAAAGGAGCTCGTGCCCGGCTGCCGAGGATGGAGAAGATCTGATAGTCATCTTCCGGATACGACCAATATACAAGAAAAGACTGGTCCAGAAGGCTTGGATGAGTGGACAAAGCCAGAACATGTGATCCAGGGTGGCATCCAGATGGCCACATTTATCACAAGTTGCAGTAGGTCACCCATTTAGGTGATACATAAAGACGAAATACCAACTTATAGTGCATTTCCCAAAAATACATATATTTCCTCAAAGATGGCAATTTTTGTAAAGCAATCAACACATTATCACATTAATATCAGGCAATATCACATTAAGATCTTGTGACCGAGAAGCCCGAAGTTTAGCAAAGTCAGGCAAGGGAGTCTCATCCTTCAAATGCTGATGATGGAATTTGAGGGGTGCTTTCAAGGTAAAGGTCGTAGACAGTTATTCTTGCCTACCAAAACACAAATTTTCTTTCGTCAGAGAAGCCATATAGTGCTGGATCTGCATATAGGCAAACCGATCTGTACCGGCCAAACCATGGACCTGACACAAATGTGCAAAAGAGTTCATTGTGCCATCCTCCTCCACCAGTTGAAACAAAAATGTCAACCGCCTTGCCTCCCAGCGCGCAAACCTTGAGCCCTCCATGCCAGGTAAAAAGTTCCTATTAAATCTTATAGGCAAAAAGGGGGACTCAGGGGCACTGATATTGTGAAATCTGCACACCCATTTCCAGACCTTACACAATGGCAAACAAAGCACTCGCAACATCAAATTAGAAGAATGAGAAGAAGATACCGAATGGAAGTAAGCACTAAAATGTTCCTTCTGAAAACACGCCAATTCCAAAGCACTGTTAGTAAAATCAGCAGTGCCTCTAAAGAAATCATTAATATGGCGCATGCCACAACTGATAATGTCCACCACTCCTCTCCCCATAGCTTCACTTCCAGTCTCCATCCCCTTCATCCAGCTTCTTTTACCCTTATATCTGCTTTCTGACATCTTAAGCTCTTCACACCTGCATTCTTCTTCCTACCCTTTCAATCCCCTTTATCATTTTCTAGTACTTCTCTATCTTTTTTACCTTACTAATTGCATTGCTTTGGCAACACATATAAAATTATCATGCCAATGAAGTTCTGCAACTTACTCTTCTTTCCTTTTCCCTGCTGCTCCTCCTCTCCCCAAGGGTAACTGTAGGCAGGAAGTGTCTCTGTCCTAAGCTACAGCAACTTCCTCCTTCCCCTGTAGTCCATCAGACAGCTATAGCCAGCTAATAGGCTGTCAGAGGAGGCAGGAACAATAGCTGGAATACAGAAGTGTTTCTTTCCTGTCTTCCACTGCTGCTTTGTTATATAAAGCATTGTGCTCCAAATTTAATAAAGTACATTATAAAATAATGGGGGTGCCCAGGTCCCTAAAGTGCTCACAGAGCTGGTACCTGTGATCTGAGTTATCCTAGGGGTATTTGGCTGTAAGACTGGGCCTATCACTAATCTTTGCATGTAGAAAAAAATGACAGGATTATATTTGACTTAAGAAAATTTGCTAATAGAGTTACTCATAAATAACAGCTAACTTAATGGTGTCAATATAGGAAATAGGGCAACCTAAGCTTTTTAAACTAGCTTCTCCATGTACAGAAATATATGTATCATTGAAGACTGAACAGCAACAGGAGAGAGGGAATACAAAGCACAGGAAACAAAGTTAAGCATAAAGAGCACAACGGGCCTCCAAGAGTGGGTTGACAGCCAAGCTTTACTGAAAGACCTGTGTCAAGCCCTTCAATAACATTTGGTTGTCAACCCACTCTTGGAGGCCCATTGTGCTCTATATGCTTGGCTTTGACAATGAAGGATCCGGAAGGCACAAAATTTAATTTCTGCAATATCTCTTCTAACACTGAGGATTACTTTTCCATTGAAAATTACTCTTTGTAGTGACTGGGCTGTCTTCTGTTGGCCCCAGAGCTTCCATGCTTGATTCCTTGTCTCTATCATGTCTGATTTCCACAAGCCTTTATCTACAGCAGTTGGGGGGGGTCCCAACACCCTTAGTAGTCTGCCTGCCACCACAGCAGCTGAGCAGCAGACTGCAGCTTGTGCGTTAGTCTGCTACAGGTGTTCTTGTGAGTTGAACAGCAGGTGTGCTATGCAATGACCGTGACTCCTTCCCTAGAGCTAGGAAGGCTATGCTGGCATAGTGTTCAGGACTCAGGACTCCTGCAAAGCAACACACAGCTGGAAATAAGTCAGTGGGCTAGTCCTATCTGCTAGAATGTTTCCATGATGCATAAGAAAGTATGGTTTCAATCTCCGTTTTCTTTTATCCAAATACATTTGTCAAAATTTTGTGGTTAGGCGCTAACCCAGAGAAAAATGTGTACAACGGATAGCTTGCTTTTCAGCTCATAGAAAATCTTAGAGTATCACTTAATTATTGTTTTACTATTAAAAACATAATCCTCTGCCACTTTCTATGAAAAACACATGTCTCATTTCGACAGCCTTGGGCATTCACTGTCTGAACTGCCTCCCCAGAATGTGAACTTTAAACACTTGTTTTCATTTTAGCTCTACAACTAGTTTGGCAGTATAGTGTAATAGATTGTACTAGTCGTGTAAGAAGAAACATTGATGTCCTGTCTGTGATTAATACATAGGAATCCCTTGGCACTATAGCTTGTAAGGCAAGACTGCCTTGCAAATGCTGCCATTTTTTTTCTGTGTTCTTTGCCTCCCTAAGCTCTGTTCAGATGTATGGAGTGGTGTATATGTGTTGTCAAAAGACAGAATATTTGGATCAGTCAATCAGATTCTATAAGGATGCTTTTTCTGTCAGTTCAAGTCAGTTTCTAACTTTATTTTTATTATTTATATACTGCTTCTATACCCCAAGAGGATCCTAAGCAGTTTATATTAAATGGTGATCAGGTACTCAAAGTGTTTTTCCCTACTACTACTACTATTAATCGTTTCTATAGTGTTACTAGACATATGCAGAAGAGACAGTCCCTGCTCAAAAGAGCTTACAGTCTAGTTTAAGTCAGACAAATTGGACAAGAAGGTGCATCAATACATTGTGCTCATGTGAGAGAATTGCAGGACTGACTGTTCATTCATGCAATCAGGTGCCCATGCAACAAGACAGATCCCTATCTGTCTCTGAGATTTTACCTTCAGTGGTTAGTGACAGGAAGAGTATGTCTTCTAATGGCAGATGGTTCCTTGGTAGTGAGTTTTATTGTGAATTCTGTTACACAAAGCATATGAGTCCTGATAGTAGATGAATGTCCCATGCTCACGAGTTGGTTGCAGGAGGATGGAATTTACATTATTCAGCTCCACCTCCTTCTCCACTTCTGTGTAGCCTCCTTCAGTATTTTCCTTCTGCAAGCATGTTGAGAAGGGTGTTTGATCTTCTCTGATCATTTATTATTTTTGGGGTTTTTTGTTTCTCCGAGTCTGAGGCTTTTGGTGCTGGAGAGGACCCCCTCCCCCTCCCCAGTGATCTTGGGGGCAGATCTGCCTGGGAGAAGTCTGCAGCTGGCATGATAACCGGGTTCTTGTCCAGCCGACCTTCTTGAACCTTTTGAGTTCGGGGTCCGTTCCCTTTGAAGCTGGCTCACTTGTATAGCACTACCAGTATGCAGAGCATTTTACAGGATAAATAGCAAAGTTGCTCCTGTAATAGATGTTCTTTCTAGAGAGCAGGATCCAACAGCCACATATGGGGAAGGTATCATCACTCGCATGTGTAGTGGTTGTGATCCTGCTTGTTCCTGGAGAACACATGTTCTTGGGCTGTCTCCCATAAAGGTAAAGGCAGCACTTCAAGATAACTCAGAAAATCCAACTGCTTTGGAATCAATCCTAGTTTCCAAGTTTATTATTGATATACAGCCTATCGGAAATACCATCTGGGCAGTTTAAAATGAACATAAATTAAACAAAAACAGAATAGAAAATTCAATAATATACGGTAAAAGATGATGTAGAGGCAAGGCTTTATTCACTCTAGCACTCATTGTCAAAAGAGAAATATGTCTCAAAAGTGGCACAAAGCGGCAGATGACAGTTTTCTAGCCAAAACATCTAAATTATGAGGAGTAGCCTAGTGGTTAGAACCCCTGAGGTTGTGGGTTTAATCTCCACACCACTCCATGTGACCATGGGCAAGTCACTTAAGACTCTGTTGTTCCAGGTGCTGTAGTTAGATTGTGAATCTGCTGAGACAGATAAACTAAACTAAAACTTAGTTTTATAAACAGTCATCAACCAAGAGGAGCTCAACTCGGTTAACAATAATATAATACATAATGCATAAACTTAACAAGGAAAAGTAGACTAAAATATTTAATTTCCAAAATGTTTAGCAAACAAAAAAGTTTCCAAAACTTTCCAGAATAAAGCAAAAGAACCTAAACTTTTTAATGTAAACGGTAAAGTATTCCAGAATTCGGTTAATTTAAAAGCAAAAGAATGTTCTGTTTTTACCACTGAGAGAGGGAAATGTAAGTTTTAATTTTTGAGAACTTCTGGTAAGATGAGATCTATGAACATTCCAGTCTAAAAGGAATCAAAGTGGCAAAAATGCCAAATAGGATCTTAAATGCAATACAAATGCACTTAAATTGAATTCTGAGATACACTGGTAGCCAATGTAATTCCTTGAGCAGAGGGGTTACATGATCAAATTTACTCTTAATGAAAATAAGTTTAGTTGCAGTGTTCTGTATTAATTGAAGTCTCTGCAGACTGCCCTTTGAAAGACCCAAATACACTGAATTACAGTAATCCAACCCTGACAAAATGATTGATTGAACCAATAAAGAGAAGTGTTGTTGGTGAAAAAGTGCTCTCACTCTTCTCAGAGCATGGAGGCTGAAAAAACACTTTTTAATAAGCAAGTTTAGTTGGTCCTTAAATGTAAGTGAAGAATCGATAACAATATCCAGTATTAACGAGGAAAACTCAATAGGGAGAAATATTGTGTTTCCCCAAAAATAAAGACAGGGTCTTATATTAATTTGTGCTCCAAATAACACACTAGGGCTTATTCTCAGAGAATGTCTTATTTTCGGGGAAACACAGTATCTTGCCAAGTTATACTTATCCCTCCCATCCCTTTGTGCACCAGAGCACCACTAACATCACTGATGACATTATCAGTGAAGCAGCAGAGGGAAGGCCCCGGTGGGGAAGGTCACCAAGCAGCCCGTTCAAAATGCTGCCACCGGTTTTGAGGCTTCAGAGGTATGTATGGCTGTTGGTGGTGTTCTGGTGCACAAAAGGATGGAAGGGAGGGATAGGTATAGCACGGTGGGAGGGTCAGTGGTTTTCTGGTGCACAAAGGAATGGGAGGGAGGTATCTTAACTAGGGCTTATTTTTGGGATAGGGCTTATATTAGGACCTACCCCGAAAATCATCTAGGACTTATTTTTGGGGTAGGTCTTATTTTCAGGGAAATAGGGTACTTAGAGTACCTGAATGTAAATCACTTTGAATAGAAGCGGTATATAAGAAATTAAAATAAATAGTAAGGGGGCGTGTTGGAGGTGTGTTTGGGAGGGTCTTGGGCAGGCTTAAAATCTGGTTATTTTTCTGCAATAATGGAACAGAAAAAAGGTTCAGGGCAGAAAAGTAGTATGTTTTTATCGAGACCTGTTCCAGTCACAACTTAGGCAAAAACACGTGCCCTAACTGACCAGCTAACCTCTGGAGAGATGATGACATTTCCTCCCCTTAATCTCCCTGAGGTCAATGGCCCCCCTCCCACCCTCCAAAGATGTGACAGTTGATATAAAGCTCTATGACAACTCCAGATATTATGGCCATACCCAAGAAAGCAGCAAGCAAGTGGATGAAGTAGCCTAGTGGTCAGTGCAGTGGACATGAACAACAGGTCCCAGATTCAATTTAACTCTTTCAAATACATGAGCCCTCCTGGAACATAGAAATACCTCCTGTACAGTCTGTTCTTGTTATTTGCAATAGTACAGCTCCCGAAAAAGTTCACGAACCACAAAATCACGAATAACGAAACACTGAGTCTGTGACAAAATAGAGGTTAGATTCTAGCAGTATAGGTTGCGCCTCAAAACCGCAGAAAGTGAACAGTGGATCCTATTGGAAAAATAGAGTTAGGTTCCTGCATGGGACAGCACTTGGAGTACCTGTAGTGTAAATAATTGTAATTCACTCTTTGAACGTTTTGGGACCATATCTGGAAGCAAACACCAGACTGTGAAGTGAAAGTGAAAGCAAAAGCTTAGAAAGCTGTTATTTTAGGAGCAGGTCTGTGAATATGCGAGCACATTGGTATGAATGGGGAATATCGGTCACAATGGATGCAACCACAGATACACGAAATAACAAGAACGGACTGTACCTAAATATATAAGTGACCTACAAGCCTGAGGGCTATTGTAGTGGTGGATCTTTGGGTATAGTAAGTTTTCTCTATTTCTTTACCTAAATACAATATGAAGAATTTTATGTGGGATCAGTGGCGTACCTAGCATATGTGACACCCAGGGCCCATCATTTTTTGACCCCCCCCCATCTATATGAAAAATATGATTTTTAGTAAAAATCCACATATCGCACAAGTGTACCTAGGAAAAGGCAGCATCTTAAACACTGCAGTGAGCACTAGAACACCAACACATACATTGTAAAACTAAACAAGCCAGATCCCGCACAGTCAATTGATCCTGCAGTCAATGCCAACTGAAAACTATGTTCTTTTCATACACACAGAACAGAGATACACCCTCGCCCAATATGGAATAATTACAAACTAAAAATAGAAATATGTAGACAAAAGTTAAACTGAATCGCCAAGAAACCAGACTCTGCATACAATGCAACCCCACAAAAACAGTAACACATGTCCTCTAATACTGTGCAAAATATAAAGACAGTAGATGTAAATTTGAAAAAACTGATACATAACAATCATAAAAATAAAACAAATAATGAGAAATAAAAAAATACTATTTTATTGGACTAATCCCCATAAGCTCGGTCCCCATCCCCGTAAACCACCTGATTCCATCCACACAAGCCTTGAATTGTTTTATATTGAACTTATTATATTAAAGTATAAAAAGAAACAATATTTTGTACAATTGTCAATTTATAAATCAACGCCTTCTCCCCACTCTCTCTTCCCCATTTCCCTTCAGCGTCCTCAGCCCACTCTCTCTCCACTTTCCTTCAGCGCATGCACATAAAAACAAGCAAGTAATTTTATATCATTTTCATTCTATTCATTCATAGAAATTAAAGTCTAAATAATGCCAGTCACATAACAAAACATGATTTTACAAAAATAATTCCATGCATAATCAAGCCTGCAAGGATTACTAGATGTCTTTCAGCAGCTCCCCTTCCTCCCTCCCCCTTACCTATGTGGCCAAGTCAAAATGATCTACCAACAATAAAATTTAAAAAACACAAAGCACATTGTACGCAGAGAAAATGTTAATTATCATTTATATTCCATGGGTTTTCAGAGGGGTCAAGGCAGATGACTTTATGCAATGTCACCTCAGTAACAACTATACAAAAATAGACAAATATACCCCCTCCCTTTTTACTAAATCACGATCAAGTTTCAAGTTTAATAAGGATTTGATTGATCGCTTAATCAGAAATCTAAGTGATGTACATATCAATAAAATTACAAAATTTAGGGAACAATACAACAAATGACAAAAACTAAGTCTTGCAAGACTAATTATAAACTAACTTTACAAACCCATTAAAACACAAGGAGAGGTAGGGAAAGGAAATACAAATTGTTTGATAGTAAGTAAGACATTCAAGGAAAAAACAAAAGGAAAGGAAAGATCAATATACTTCAGAGAAGCTATAAAGTGCAATTAAAATATGGCCACTAAACTGGCTAGTGATTTTTAGCGCAGGGAGCTGCGCTGAATGCCCCACGCTGCTCTTGACGCTCATAGGCTCCCTGTGCTAAAAACCACTATTGCAGTTTAGTAAAAGGGAGACCATAGTGCAAAATATAGACAGCATATATAAATTCTCAAAACGGACACATTTTGATCACTAAATTGAAAATAAAATCATTTTTCCTACCTTTGTTTGGTAATTTCATCAGTCTCTGGTTGCACTTTATTCTTCTGATTGTGCATCCAATATTTCTTCCCTTCTTTCAGCCTCCTGCATGCTTCCTCTCCTCCAGACCTCATTCCCTCCCCCAACTTTTTCTTTGTTTCATCCTGCCCCCTTCTTTTTTTCCTCTCTCCATGCCCCCTTTCTTTCTCTCTCTCTCGTGCCCCATTTGTTTCTTTCTTTCTCCCTGCCCTCCCCCATGCCACCGCCATTGGGAAACATGCTGCTGCCACCGCCGCCGGGGAAAGGCTGCCACTGCTGCCATCGGGAACAGGCCAGCGCCGAGTTATCCCTCTCTGCTTTTTTTCCCCGAGGGGTCGACCAACTCTCGCCGCCTGACGTCAATTCTAACGTCAGAGAGGACATTCCGGGCCAGCCAGGCAGCGATTGACTGGCCCAGAATGTCCTCTCCAGCGTCAGACTTGACGTCGGGTGGCAAGAATTGGTCAGCCCTCATGGAAGAAAAGCAGGGAGGGATAACTCGGCGCCAGCCTGTTCCCGATGGCGGCAGTGGCAGCCTTTCCCCGGTGGCAGCCTATTCCCCGGTGGGTGGCCTGTTGTGCACCCCCTTGGGGCGTGCACCTGGGGCGGACTGCCCTCCCTCCCCCCTTGGTACGCCACTGGGTGGGTTTTGTACCTGGTTCCCTTTATGTGAAGTTCACTGCACTGACCATTAGGCTTCCCCTCTGCATTTCTGGGATGTCTGTGTGGACAGTTCACTAGGAATGCTGCCAGAAAGTCCTCCCTGTGGCCTGTTTTTCCATGTTTTTTCCCTGGGACTTTTTTTTTTAAAATGCTACTTACAGATAGATGTGTTAAGCATGAAAACGTATAACTCAAAGCTATAATCAAACCAAAAATATAGACTATGTGGCAGATGTTGGTTTGAAATGTTATTGGCAAAAAGGTCTCATTTTGGATTTAGATACCATATCAAAAATGCTCCCCTGTGTGCACTGAATCCCACCCATATCCCCACCAAATAGTTGCCAGATTTTCCTTTTGGAAAATCTGGACCCCCCCCAGCCCCACCCCTGGCCCACCAGTTCCACCCATCCCAATCCCGCCCCCCAAGCCCACCCTAGTTCCACCCCCACTGCCTGCTCTTGTCGGGCAGGGAGGACGTCCATGCATGCGTGGACACTACGGGATGATGTCACGTGCACATGTGCGTGACATCATTGTGTAACGGCCATGCATGCAGTCACCAGCCAGAGTCCACGCTAACCTTATAGCAGCCATCCACCAGGTGGCAGTAAAAGAAAATGAGGCACACTTCAGCAAGACGGCTGAAGCCCTACAGGGGGGTGCTAGTCTGTGCCACTGAGCACTCCTTCTTTTAGGCAACCCAGACACCCAAAAAGCACAAAAGTACAAAAACACCAAAGAGTTCAGTTTCAAAAATGAAAAACAAAGGTGTATTATACAAGCCTTTGCACTTGAAGCAATTGCACAAAATAAAGCTTTCTGAGAAAACCCATAAACAACTGCAAAGGAGAGAGACTGTATCTGCCAGGTTCCAAGATGGCCACCATGGTTCTGGCAGTTTGTAACTGGGTCATACCCGGTATCCAGCTTGTGGTACTTTCTGTTTTTTCTCCAAAATAAAAAAGAAGGCAAAAATCAATAATTATTTAAGTGCATTATTTTAACTCATTGTATAAGACTTTAGTAAATGTTCTTATCAAAACCAGGTAAGTGATACAACCTTTGCTGTTTAGAAAAAATGTTTTAATTGGCAACTTTTTTTTAAAGCAGGAAAAAAAAAACATTAAAAAAAGGAACCCCCCCACCCCAAATATAATATCCAAAGTTCTACTTGTGGCAGTTCTCCTGAACATCCAGCTTCCTAAGTCCTTCACAAGTGGCAAAAGAGTACCTCCTGGCACAGCTAACAAAGAAGTTATCAAAGTTAAAAAAATAAACCAGCTCTGCTTCACAATAGTGCTACAGGCGGTCCATCGTGTCCAGCAGTCCGCTCACGCAGCAGCCCCTATGTCAAAGACCAGTGCCCTAACTGAGACTAGCCCTACCTGCATATGTTCTGGTTTAGCAGGAACTTGTCTAATTTTGTCTTGAATCCCTGGAGGGATTCCCCTATAACAGCCTCAGGAATAGCATTACAGCTTTCCACCACTCTCTGGGTGAAGAAGAACTTCCTTACATTTGTATGGAATCTATCCCCTTTTTTCCTTTTTTGTTGATTTGTGGGGCAATTGAATTCCCAAGTTTTACTACCAGGTCCCATAGTGCATCCAGAGTAACTTCTGGAGGTTTAGTAACCATTGGAAAAAGTGGTGAAGGGGAACTCTCAGCTCCCAGACATACCTCTTGGCTGCCTCGGTCCACTCCAGGCTTTCTCTCCGGAGTAAACACAACATCTCCAGGAGTCTCCAGAAAGCTCTCAGAAACCTCACCTGGTTCAAACACCGCCTCTCCGGACGTGTTGAGCACAAGCGGAGAGCTCACTCTCTAAGGCTGCGAGGGCGGGAGTCTGACATTGGGACTCAAGGTGGTGTCTAGCCCAGGGAGATCCACAGTTGCGTCACTCCTTGCTGGTGTCTCCTGCGGGCGGGTTCCTGGCTGTTCTGTTTCCCTCTGAAGTCGCTGTAAGAGTTCATCGATAGTGCCGATCGAGGGAATAGCAGAGCGTCGGGAGGCATTACCGGTGCTTCTTCCCCTCCATTTCAGTATAGTTGCAGGAAATATCGCAGGTAAATTTCACAGCGTCTGTCTCAGCAGTAAGCTATGGCGTCCATCTTGGATCATGTCTCGAATCTATCCCCTTTTAACTTTAGAGAGTGCTCTCTCATTCTCTCTACCTTGAAGAGGGTAAACAACCTGTCTTTATCTACAGAGTCTATTCCCTTCATTATCTTGAATGTTTCGATCATGCCCTCTTTCAGTCTCCTCTTTTAAAGGGAGAAGAGGCCCGGTTTCTCTAATCTCTCACTGTAGAGCAACTCCTCCAGCCCCTTAACAGGCATTTAGCTCACTTGTGCCCAGCTTTCTGTGAGGCTTCTATCCAGCTTGGCTATTTTAGAGAGATAGGAGTGAGAGAGCAACTTCAAGCAGTGATGCACCCAGTAGCAAATATCTTCACACCTAAACTCAGAGGTTTAAGCCAGCTCCATGGCTTCTCCCAAGCCTACTTCATATAAAAGTGTATAACCCACCTCCATAAACTCCTGGTGTGCAGTCAGCTCTGGGTCACGCAATTCCCCAGCTTCAGTCGCATCTACCATCTCCACATTAGGGTTTCTCTCAGGCTGGTTGGTAGCTGCTAGGAGGCAATACTCTGGGTTCTGCTCTGCTCCTCCTGGGCAGTATCAAGAGTGCTGGTTTCTCTGCTACTCTCCTTGCTGCCCTCCTGTGCTGACTCAGGGTCAAGTTTAAATAGGGGAGAGTCCTGCCTACACCTGTGTGGGATAGGCATATTCCAATACTCTCTCTGCCTCCCCCTTTGGTGAGACTGCATATTGCAGTCAGGGAAAAACATGTTTGTTCTGTGCAGGGACAAAATTACTTTTCTGTTTATCTCTGTGAACTTTCCCTTGGTGCTGCCAACGATCCAGGCTATGGGAACTGGATCTAGGATAGACAGCCCTGCTTGCCTGCTCATTGGGGCAACTATTCTGATGGGCTCTAAACCCCTTTAACCCTGGCTTGCCTTCATATTTCCCCTGTTGTAAATCAGGAATGGCACTAGAATTGCCACAATGCGCGGACGTCCTCCCTTCTCGACACAGCTTTTCAAAACCCGAACAAAGTGTCAGGTTCTGAAAGGCCATCTGGACCCCCGGATATATCCTCATAAGGAAGACATGTCTGAGGAAATCCGGACATCTGGTAAGCCTACCACCATAGAAAGGCCATGACAGTCATCATTGGCCCAAAGAGTCTAAAAAGTGGGTCTTCAGGTCAACTTAAAATTTTTGGTAGGATGGATTTTTGATATAAGCCAAGTGGAAGATCATTACACAGGAAGGGCCCTATCCCACTGAAAATGGAAGAACGAATGGAATCAAAGTATATTTAATGAAAGGAATTAAAAAAAGGTATTGTTGAGATGAGCACAGAGCATATGTAAGTTTTTAAGGTATTAATAAACAAGGTAAAAAGAAGGGCTAAATTTGCATACCAATGTTAGAATTTTATAGGGGATTCTGGTAGCCAGTACTTACGTATTTTAAAGTACTGGCATATAACATGATTCCAGAGTTTCACTCCTGAAATAAGTTTGATTGCCAACACAACGCATGAAAATTGCTGCCAGATCTGAGGCTGTGTAGAAAGGTTGGTTTCTCCTCTGCATGACAACTGTTCACCACTGTCCATTAATAATTAGGCATTACTGCAAATCTAGAATGTTTCTCTATGACTATTATACGTATGTTGTCTTCATTCAAAATAACAAATATTGTTTGACCAATCTTGTTTTGCAGCCTTCCAAATGTGCTTTGACACTTCCAGAGGGGGAAAAGGAAAACACAAAGAAAACAAGAACGAGAAAGAAGGTAGAAAAATATATTTTAAAGGATTTACAAAAAATAAAAAAGGAGTATCTATATTGGAAGTCTGGGTATGCAAATGGGAGATGAAATTCAATACGGAGAAATGCATATTGAGATGCATATTGAGAAAAATAATCCAAATCATAGTTACCAGATGCAAGGTCCACTTTAGGAATCAGCATCCAAGAAAAGTACCTAGGTGGTGGTGTACACAATACACTGAAATTTTCTGCCCAGAGTATGATGGCAGCCAAAAGAGCAAATAGAATGATATGAATTACCATGAAAGGGATGGTAAATGAAACCAAGTAATGCCTCTATATTGCTCCATGGTGTAACCTTACCTTAAGTATTACGTTCAATTCTGGTCATCGCATCTAAAAAAAAAAAAATAATATAGAAAAGTTTCAAGAAGAATGACCAAAATGATAAAGCAGATGGAACTCCTCTCATATGAGGAAAGGCTAAAGAGATTAGGGTTCTTCAGCTTGGTCCATGTCTCCTGTCCCAGGACACTTCACCACTAACTATAGGCTTCCGACTCATCACTGACAAACTGCATATCCTCTCCCTCAGGATAACTACACCACTGCCAGGAAAAAGGTTGCAACCTGTACATCCTCTTCCCCAGTACAATCCTACATGAATCATAAGCTTCTAGCCTAACTGCTTGACATTCTTCGAGCAAAGAGAGGCAAAACCAGGGATTCTTTGCTTTTTGTTTTCGGTCCAGACCTTGTTCAGCACATAAGTCCCTAGCAACCTCAGGAGCTCTTTGCTCCCTTTTGGAGGTTTGACAGAAATGAAACTGTGGCCTAGATGCATTAAACGGGGTTGGTGAGACCATGTGGGTTTGCTGCGTTCCGATTTTTGGACGATTCCAAAAGAGTGACACATGCTCAAACAAACCGGCATGCAAATGATTTAAGCATAGGTTTACCGTAATTCCCGTCCGATCCCACCAATGAATTTCTGTGAGAGCGACTCACACATGCGCAGAGTCGGCAGGGGAAGCTCGAACAACTAAGAGGCAGAGGAAGCTCCGAAGCACCCATCTGCCACTCAGCTGTTCAGGGCAGGAAACTTTTTTTTTTTTTTTTTTTATGGACACATGTTGTGCGTATTACCCACGCAAAATATCTGTCCCCATTAAAAAAAATTCATGCCAGCCCTCACCCGACCACAGCCGTCACACCTCTTCCTCCTCCCATCACCCTACCAGCAAGACCCCAAAAGAAAGCACTGGTGAGCTGGGGGGGGCAGCTCAGAACCCCCCAGCTCAAGCAACCCACAGCCCCTCCCCCATACCTCATTGTAGAAGCTGGCAAGAGGGATTCCCACTCTATCTTGCCAGCAGGCCCACCTCTTCAAAATGGTGGGCCTTCCCCTTGCCGGTGCATCCTAAGATGCACCAGGGAGGGGCCTAAAGCCCTGATTGGCCTGGATACCTTGGAGTCCCTTATTGGCCCAGATACCTATGGGAGGGGCCTTAGGTATCTGAGCCAATAAGGGCCTTAGGCTCCTCCCTGGTGCATCCCAGGATGGTACATACATGTAGTAGACAATTATCAATAATTTAACACTGAGGCTGTAATCAAGTACTTGAGCATTTCATGATAGATAATGCAATGTATATGTAAATTAAAGACAGTAAACTAGCACTAATTATGAAAGTACGAGCACTAAGTACAGTGTTCCTCTTAAGCAATGTACTGCTTTATCTTATTCGGGATAATTTTCTATTATATTAAAAATCAGAGGCAAACAATAGCGTAAGAAAACAAGAAGCAGAAGATATAGGCTCCAAATAGTCTTTTATTAGTAACATAAAAGACTATTCCTAGGTAGATATATTCAAACTTCAAAATAAATTTGAAAACCTGCCCAAGTTTTGGCGCTGTGACGCCTGCGTTGGGCATTAATTATTAATTAAATCTTGAGTCAGATCTATATATGAATAACAATATATGTATACCGTATATATTTGAATATAAACTAAGATTTTGGGGTTCGGGTCAGTGTTGACCTGACCCATCCCCTCCTGAACCTGTTGCAGGCATATGCTGGGCCTATTGTGAGGCCTGGTGATTCCAGTGGTGGGATTCTACTGACTTTTACCTCCCTCCTGAGAAACTTAACTAAGATGGCCGCTTGAAGTGCTCACAGAGACGCCATCAAGATTTTTTCTTCTCTTTACTAATGGTGAAGAGGAAATCAAAGATCTGGGTTTTCCCGGATGCATCGTAACCTTGACGATCGGACTGATGGATGCCTTTGTAGAGCGTCACTCTGGAGTGCAGTGACTAGAGGGAGCTTCGGCTTGAGGAAGTACATGGGCACAGGAGTGTGTATACTCCTTTGAAGGTATCACATTATCTCTGGAGGAGTGGAGCACATATCTCGCAGTCCTGCAAGAACTCACAACAGCATATCAGCTAGTGGCTCTGCACGGGCAGGAGCAAAGTAAGGTCGCTCCTGCCTTGGTTCACCGCTGGACCACCATGGATACTAAAGGTACGCAGAGAGCTGGGAGGGAAGTAAAAACACTTAGAATCAGCTGGGACAGGAGGCGGGAGAGATCCCTGCTGTCCCAGCCCACCGCTGGACCCACCAGGACTTACGGCAGGCCCGCAAGGCATCAGGAGGGAGGGGAACAGAGTATAGAACCTGGCAGGGAGGAAGGAGGGTTGGGTACAGAGACTGATGGGAGGGAGTGAGTGAGAGGGTTGTATGCAGAGTCTGGCAGAGCAGGTAGGGAGGGGGAACAGGGTACAGAGCCTGGCAGGACAAGGCAAGGCACTACACTTGAATATTAACCCTCCACTTTATATTCGAGTCAACCTTTTTTCCTCCATTTTTTGGGGAAAAAAGATTACCTCAGTTTATATTCAGGTCAGTTTATATTCGAGTATATACGGTACATCTACCTCTCAAACTACCACTCCTTATATGAAACAGAGCCTTTTCAAGCACTTAAAAACATCTGGGCATTTCTATTATTTTTTTTTTCATTAATAATTTATTCTCTATCATTTTCTTTCTCTTTTTGTGTTTAGAAGAAGATATCTGAAATTCTGGCAAAATCTGATCCTAAACCTGGGGTTCCTGCAGACCTACAAAAACTGCTTATTCAGCACTTTGAGAATAAACGAACAGCAATTGAAATGGAAGAACTGACGCTGACAGGTACAGTGAAGTATTCAGATACAGTATGTGGGAAGTTAATTTGCACCACAGAGAGTTCAAAGATGCCCTTGATTCTCTCTCTTTTTCAGACGTGATGCTTACCTTCCGGTTCTAAAGTTTTTGTTTTTTATTAAGTGGTATTTTTTTAATGTTCCTGAGTCCTTATTGTCTGCTCTTACTTTGATTAAAATAGAGCACTGATGTTATGGTGACCTATTTCTACTTGGATTATATTTGTAAAGCTGGAGGAGAACACATCTCTTGTAGCCTCTGATGGATATTCTCCCAGCTTGCAGGTATAACACAAGACATTAACCACTCTTATGAAGAAGCTTTTCACAGAAGGATGCTGCAGACTCAGAGATTACACACTTCAGTATAACTGGGTTGATATCTGTATTTAAACTCAAACAATAAAAATTGCAAAAATGCAATTAAACCACATAAAACTAAAAATTATCAAAAAAGGGATTTAATTTATGCCGATTAGTGTCTTAATGAAGGAAAGGGATCTTAGAAATCCACACCAAAGATCATTACAATCTCAAATGGCTAAATTGTGGATAGTAGTTTCTTTCATCGATCCCCAAAACCTTCAATTAAATAGATTTTCAAAAGCACGGCACTTGAGGAGTTTCCTGAAAGCAGGCGAACAACACACTGAGCGCTTTAAATAAAATAAGTGGTTTTCTTACAGTGAGTGTAAGAGATGGTTGAAGATCCAGTAGTGTCAAAATCTTCGGTGTAATGCTACCATGGGGGCAAAATTCTGCCAAAGGTAAACTCCTGGATAGCATTGAAGAGGACAGACACTCTCCTGGACTCCTTTCTTGCTGTTCATCCTCTAGCAAACTCCTTCTGGGTTGGAGAGGCACCATGTGATTCTTGTGGCTCAAAGAAACCCTGTTCCCACTGCCACTGCCTGAGCCAGCAGCATTTGAATGGAAGAGGTAGACGCTTTGAAACCAGCCGCCTGAAAAAAGTTCTCCACCATTGTTTGCTTCATTGTTTGCTGGATGCCGGGAGATGTGCCTTCGCCGTTCCCTTCCTCTTGCCCATGACTAAGGACGAGAAAAACCCAACAGGCTTAAATAATATGAACTCAGGAGAAACGGTTGGTATGTGCTCTTCAGTTAAGCACCATCTTGGATCTCATTTTTCAGGTATGGTAACTATTGACTAGAAATTGTTCAGAAATACAGCACGTACCCCAAAATGCACAAAGACTAGACCTTCTTATTCCACTTGGAGAATATGTTTGTTGCTAAATATGCCAGCCAAGGCCAGTTCTAGACATGATGAGGCCCAGGGCAGATACTAGGGAAGGAACCCCAAAGCTTGCTTGCAAGCTGCCCCTCTTTCAACTTCAGGCATATTTGGGGCCCCCTGTGATAATTGCCCTGTTGCTCACCCTAACGTTGGCCCTGATGCCAGCAAGTAATCCCTTATGTCATCCCCATCTTCCACCAAGATCATATGTGTCACTTTATTCTCATGTCACCACCTGTACCATCATCACCTTCGCATAACTTGAAGAAAACAATATCTGGGATGCAACAAACAGTTATTGTTTACTTCCACTTGCTTGTAATTGATTACTCATAATTAATCTTCATGCATTTGTCAGTTAATATAATTTGAACTGTAAAATAACATTGTGATTCACAAAGTCACGGATCAGTTATTGGTTATTATCAGTTTTTAAACTAATGGCAGAACCCTTTAAAAATCCCATTGGTTATGATCGGTGGGTACAGTGCAACTGTGTACATTTGTAGCTGTACAATGTATACATGGACATTCAAAATGGAAACACCCTCACCTATCCTCCCTCGTCCCCAATTCCAGCAAGTACAGTTTCTTGCACTTTTACCCACAGAAGAGTGAGGGCAATTTTCATTTGAGCTTTTTACACAAATAAAGAGCAGTACATCTGTGTAAAAATATGGATAAAATATTTACAAATTACTTGTTAAGATCTGGGAATACAGTCAGTGGCATAGCCAGATCCAGTATTTTGGATAGGCCCACAGTTAACTTGGATGGTTCTTTATACCCATCTAACATCTCTCCCCTATTTCTTCTGCAGCATCCCGGCATCTGCCCTCCTAACTCTCAAACTCATCTCTCCCCGATATACCTTACATACGTTCCCGGCACCTGCAACAACTAATTTTTACTACCAGCGCTGGCCCCAAAGACTTTCCTCTGCCGCTATTCTCCAGACAAGAAACAGGAAGTGATATCCAAGTTTCCAAGTTTATTCTTAGTTTGATATACCGACCATCACATGTATCTGGCCGGTTTACAATATTAAAAATTTTAAATATCTTAAAAGTAAAAAAAATAAAATGGAAATAAGAATAGGGTAGTGAAGACCAAGACATAGGTATAATTTGTGGGGAACAAGGGGGGAAGGAAAGTTTTAATTACATTATGAAAATAAAAATAAAAGGGAGGGGGGAGGATAAAACAGAAGGGAAATCGCTTCTTAAAAGCGGTTCTATATTGTTGTTTGTGTAAGATGACCATACGTTTTGAACGGGACTGTCCCTTTTTCAGCTCCCCTGTCCCGTTGTCCCCATGCATAGCTTCGGGACGCTGAAATGTCCCGTTTTCAGAGACGGCGTCCCGAAGCTGTGTGTGTGGGGCCAACGGGACAGGGGATCGCAGGAGAATGGGCTGTCTCCCTGCCCCAGGATCAGCGTTAGGGGGGGAGCAAAAAGGGCAGGGCAGGGCCTGGCCTCCCCCCCCCCCCCCCCGACTGTCTGGTGAGGTCTTCTTCCCTCCCTTCTACTCCCTCACTTGCCTGCAAGTGAACTAAACTCAGGCCGCGGGGTTCTAACACGGCACGCACTGGCTTCCCTTCGCATCCGAAACAGGAAATTACGTCATTCATGTTTCGGAGGAGAAGGGAAGGTAGTGCATGCCGTGTTAGAGCCCCGTGGCCTGAGTTCAATTCACTTACGGGCCGTTACTGTGGAGACAACAGGACGCTTTGCCATCTCCCACCCACTACCTGCCTCAGTGCCTCTCCGCTGGGGTTACCGGGCAACGAAGATGGGCCCAGACGGGAGAGAGAGCTCGTGAAGGTGGCAGACTGCCCGCCACACCCCGAGGGCCACAGCAACTGACTGGTAACCGCCCAGCGTACAAAACTCAAGCAGTCGACTTCTAATCAGTCACACTGGATGCTAATCGTTTTGGATTTTCTTTTTCTCTTTCCTGTAAGGATTATTTATGTACCTTAAGGAAGGAGAAGAAGAAGAAAATTCAAAACGATTAGCATCCAGTGTGACTGACCATTCTACAAAGCCAGAATTTTATGGGCTCTCTTACAAGTGTAGCCAGTATTCAAAGGACCACTTCTAAAGTCCTATTTTTCAATTTCTTTACCAACACCCTAAGGCCAACTCTCTAACTGAGTATCTGCATTTACCCATCACTTGCACATGGAGGGGGAAGAAGACAGATGCCAGACCAGGGGCAAGGAAGGAGGGAGGGAGAGAAAGGAAGGAGAGAAAATGCCAGATAATGGAGGGGGGAGGAAGAGATAGAAGAGGAGAGCAGAGAGGTGTCAGGGTATAAGGGAAGAGAAACTATGGAGACAGATGCCAGACCAGAGGGAAAGGAAGGAGAAGAGATGCCAGAGTATGGAGGGGGAGGGAGAGGTAGAAGAGAAGGAAATGTGTGTGATGCCAGGCCATGGGGTTGACTGGGAAGGAAGGAAGGAAGGAAAGGAGAAGAGACAGATGCCAGAGCACAGGGGAAGGGGCAGGCCTGTGCTCACCCAGGCCCACTTGAAGCTATGCCACTTCTTTAGCATAGGGTTTATGAGATTGTGGCTCCACCACTCACTCATCTCTTTCATTCACTCTACTTTCAGTCCCTCTGTTGTTGTCTTTCTATTTTTCTTACTTCTTTTTTATAGTGATGTCTACTAACATGCTTGGACACATTCTCACATTTTCAAGTTACTAGCACTTAGCAGACGCAAAGTACACAAGAGACCAGATGTAGAAAAAGATTTCCCCCTGTGTGTTGCTTTGGAAAAGAGCTTGATATTTGGTCCCTTACATGAAAATATTTTATTCATTATTTAACAGGACATTGGTGTAAATACTGAATACAAGAGTAGGGTTACCAGACGTCTGGATTTCCCTGGACACGCCCTCCTTTTCGAGGACATGCCTGGGGGTCCGGATAAAAGCCGGATGGCTTTTCAAAACCCTGCACTTTGTCCGGGTTTTGAAAAGCTTCCCATCAAAATCACATCGGGAAGTGGCATCTGCGCATACACGGATGCCATCTAGGGGCAGGGCTGGGGGGGCAGAATGAGGCGTGACACAGGCGGAACTGGGCAGGCCTGGGGGCATGGCCATGGGTCCAGATTTTTCTTCGAAAAAATCCAGTAGCCTTATACAAGAGTGTTTGAAATACTTTTATTGTTTCATGATGGGTTGTGTATTGTTGCTGAACTATAAATAAAGGTTTCCTTAAAATACTAAGGGCTAGATTCACTAAGCTTACTGATTGTGTTCTGACCAGTTTGCGACCCCGACCCGATTCACTAACCTTCCTCTCATCCGATCCAATCCGCACATGCAAATGGGGGGAAATGGCATGCAAAGTAGGAAGGCAGTGATTCACTAAAGAGAAGAAGGAACACCAACTGGGCTGGTGATCAAAAAAGAAGCAACTGCTGAGGACCAGTCGCTCACGTCCTTTCCGACTGTCCTGCTCTCTGCCACCCTGAAATCCCAGCCCTGAAATAAAACATCTCCTTGTGCAAAAAGTGCCCTGCTCTGCAGCCTTGCAGCCATGAAATCCCAAAATCAAAAAAATAAAACCAACAATAATCTGGGCCAAAACATTTTAAACACATCGCCTGCTCTCTGCTGCCCCGACTCTGCTGCTCTCTGCTGCCTTTCCCTGCAGTGCGAGCCCATGGTTTTAACCTGCGGGTTTAAAGCAGGTTGTACTACAGGGTGTCTGTTCTCTTCCAGACTGGAACAGAACAAAACACGCCGTAGTGCAGTCCCACTTTAAACCTGTGGGTTGAAACCACGGGCTTGCGAGTAAAAGTCAAAGCAACAGTCCAGCATCCCGATTCCGTGACAGTTGCTGTTGCTGAAAACTGCGTTGGAACCTCAGCTTATTATTCGGAAGGGTAAAACGTAATGTTTTGTAGTATTTTCTTACATGTGCACAAAAGATCCCGAGGTTGAAGATAGTTTTGTATTCAAAGCATCAAGAGAAGTGCACCAAAAATTGTATATTTGATTTCTAACCTCTACCTATGCACCCGAATATAAGAGAGAAGCACTGTCCCAGATGGAGAATATTTTTTTTTCCGCAAACCATTTATGCCACAAACTGCATGCGCACGCCATCTACAGGCAAAGAAGATGGTCTGCGCATGCAGCAGGATCACTCTGCAGTATCGCTCTGTGGTCGCTGTAGGGGGTCTGCCTCCAATCGCATTAATTTGCACGAGGAGGCGTAGTGAATCAGTCGCCCAGGAAGACGCCAACGGATCGGATTGGATAGATGAGTTTAGTGAACCTATTCTAGCCCTAAATAAATAAAAAGGACAGTGGTGTAAAGTGTGCCCTTTAAGGAAAGATTGCTTTTATTAGTTTTAGGCAGCATTTTGACCATATAGATGTTTCAATTTATGGAAGACAGTGTTATGCTAACAATGGAATTATTTTTGTCTTTTTTACGTTTTTAGATGCGTGCTTCTTCCCACCTAGTGACCTCACACACACATTGTCTTCGTATTTAAAAGAAAGTAAGTACAGCCTTTACTGTATTAGTATTCTTTTTCCATTTTGTCTTGTGCACCAGTAATAACATAGTAACATAAATGCAGTTTAAAATTTGGACTGGATTTTTCTGAACAAAGCTGCTTTCAGTACCACTGTGATTTCACAGTGCCACCATCAACACCCATGTTCTAAAGCTCTTGGGGCAATTCTGTAACAGCGTGCCTACATCTACGTACCTAGAGGGTGTCTATGTGGCATCTATTCTATAAAGAAATGTAGGTGCTACTTTCCTTTATAGCATACTAGTGTAATAAATAAAATATATGCCTGTAATTTAAGCAACAACTGATATAAAAGTTCATGCCTAACAGCCTAAGAAGCGGCTGAGAATCGTACACCAGCATCCTATACAGAATTGCATCTGCCTTAATGGACAGACGCTTAACCCCCCCGCTCCCCACAATTCTCTAGTCAACGCCCATGTCACAAGAGCCAGTTGCAGAATTGTGCCTGCCTGATCAGGGATCCCTTGCCATCAGCTAATTGTGGCAAGGGAATCCCCAATCAGCTGAGCTGATAGGCCTCCCCGAAGCTACAACTCAGCTGATTGGGGGGGGGGAAATACCCTTGCCGCAATTAGCTGAGTGACTATGGCAAAGGACCCCCTGACATTGGCAGGAAGGATGCTCACTCCCTCCTGCCAGAACCCCTAAACCGCCTCTGCGAAGTCCCCCAGCGAGAGGGATGTCCATTCCTTCCTGCCAGATGGAGACAAACAGGATAAAGCGCTAGAAAAGGTTCAAAGAGCGACCAAGATGATAAAGGAGATGGAACTCCTTTTGTATGAGGAAACACTAAAAAGGTTAGGGCTCTTCAATTTGGAAAAGAGACAGCTGAGGGGAGATATGATTGAAGACTATAAAATCCTGAGTAGAGTAAAACGGGTAGAAGTGGATTGATTTTTCATTCCCATCAAAAATTACAAAGACTAGGGGGACACTCGAAGTTACAGGGAAATACTTTTAAAACCAATAGGAGGAAATTTTTTTTTCACTCAGAGAATAGTTAAGCTCTGGAACGTGTTGCCAGAGGTTATGGTAAGAGCAGATAGTGTAGCTGGTTTTAAGAAAGATTTGGACAAGTTCCTGGAGGAAAAGTCCATAGTCTGTTATTGAGAAAGATATGGGGGAAGCCACTGCTTGACCTGGATCAGTACAAATAGGAAAGTCACTGCTTCTCAAAATTATAACTGTATTATTCACATAATGTTAAATAGAACTCTGCTCAGAGACATGAAGGCAATTTGTTCTGCCTCACCACCCAATCATTGCAGTGTTCTAAAAACTATATATGGTTTTGCTCTCACTACTCAATGGCTAGCTGTTACAGCTATGCTAGGTATCTTCATTCAAAGTATAATATTTGAAAAAATAGTAGTTTGAAAAACTTAGCTTAGCGATGTGGCTGGTTCCGACGTGCCACGTTTCGACCCTGCGTCAGGGAACCGACAGCAATAGCAATTTGTAAGTAGGAGGTGAAGGCTCTGAAATAAAACATGCATTAATATTAACAAACTTTAATATGAAAGTGTATCTAAAACAAGATTAAATATAGCTCTCTCAAATCTACATAGATTATAAATGGAACAGCTAAGGAAGGTGCTCACCATGCAAAAACCGCGATTATACTGGATCAGTAGCATGGAATGTTGCTACTCCTTGGGTTTTGGCCAGGTACTAGGGACCTGGATTAGCCACTGTGAGATCGGGCTACTGGGCTTAATGGACCATTGGTCTGACCCAGTAAGGTTATTCTTATATAACCCCTGAAACCCCCCCCCCCCCCCAAAGTACCCTATCAGGAGGGATGCCCTCTCCCTCCTGCCAGAACCCCCCTCGAACTTCCGAACCCCCCAACAGGCAACCACCCCCTCCAACCCTCCCAAGCCTCAAGAATCATGACCCCGTACTCCTGAGCCCTGCAGCTTTGTAGGAGAAAGCCAGAAAAGGAGTTTATACTGTATGTACCCATTGAACACACTTCCTTTATATGCTTTGCCCATGTGGTCACTATTGATCTTTTTTGGATTGTAAAATCCGTAAGGGTAGGGCCCTATCTCACTATAATTACATGTATGATGTGCTGCATATATTAGGAGCACTGCAGAAGTGACTAACCGTTAGTCAAAATATTTTAAGGAAAACCTATATGCAATAGACAACTACAGTTTATGCCTTCAGTTTTCCCTACGTATACAGAACACATTGTGTCATAGTTTGAACTTATTGAGTAAGCGAACCGAAGACTGTGTCCTTCTTTAAGGGGTTATAAATGTACTGTCTGTATAGATTATTTAAGGGATTTTCTTTGATTCTTTTTGTTTCAGTCTGTCCCAAGTGGACAAAGCTGTGTAAAAACCACCAGGTGAAGAAGTCCCCATTGCTGTTGCTGATCTGTAGCTCAGCTCACCGGGCCCTGGAGCTCATTAAGTAAGTCCTGTCCTCCATTACACATCTACTGTACATGAGAGTTTTGTCCTTGCAAATCCTTGAGATTTGTTTTACTAGCAGAACATTATGAGACCACTTAAATATGTAGACATGAAGGTCAACAAAGAGGTTGTAGGTGACACCTCTTTACTGATCTAAATAGGTTTCTGACCAGCTTTTATGAGCTCTACCCCCTTCATCCAATTGGTGCATACAATATAATGCTCAAAAGCTGGCCAAAGACAACTTATGTTAGTTCAGTATGAACCTCCCTTTCATGCATGTGTCCCAAGGCAAAAGAAATGGATGTAGTGAGGGAGGTTGGCGCCCGAGAAGGTGGGGCTCGGCATTGCTGCATTATGTGCCTCCTGTTCCCCTCTGTTTGGGCACACCCCCTCCCCAGTTACCTCTTGAAATGTTCGCCGGCGCAAGCAGCATCTTCCACGTGCTATTCACGCCAGCGTTGGCTCCCTTCTGACATCACGTCCTGGTCCCGTGTCAGAAGGGAGCCGACACTGGCGCAAGCAGCGAGTGGAAGATGCTGTTTGCACCAGCGGACATTTCAAGAGGTATGTGGGGGGTGCTTAGAGGAGGAGAGGCGCCACCGCTGGTGCCCCCCGTGAAGACCTGGGGTAGTCTGCACCCCCCATCCCTCCTTACTATGCCACTGAAGCCAAGGGTCCACTATGTAATGATTCCTCACTGCAAACTGCCTTGAAGCCCGATTAGGCGGTATATCAATTTTTTAATAAATTTGTATAAGCCCTGGCTGCACCATCCACTACTAACTAGTAAGCTATGCATTTTCTGGCAAGTGATGAACACATAACCTGCTTATCTGTATATTTTCAATTGTTATATGGATGAAATTGGGCATTTAATTCATCAAATGTTCAGGGTCAGATATTAAAAAAGATTTATTTTATATGCTTAATGGCAGCTATTATACTTATAAACCTCCAATATTACAGACCACCCTGATTCTATTCAGATTATCCTGGTGCAGAGAGAGGGTAGAGCACTCATTTTCTGCCTCGCTCTAATGATAGCTGGCGATATTCAACCACTATATGAATAGCTGTGCGGTTTAACTCAGGATAGCGAAAAAAGGTCTCTTAAATTAAACTGCTTGTCTACTGTATATGGATAGCAACCGATTATCGCAGATTGTCCATATAGCAGCAGCAGCCACCACTGTCTGTGTGCATATATACAGTATGGGCCAGATTCTGTAAATGGCGCCCAAATCGGCAGCCATCTACAAAAATGGAACAGCCACATGCCAATCACGCTTCGGCGCCATTTAAAGAATTGCGGCTAATGGCCCTACCAGAAAACTTAAGCGTCTACAGTGTAAGCCAGGATTTACTGGCCTATATTGCAGATGCCTGAGCTCTTATGAGAAACTTGTCTAATGGCGCCTAAGGTCATCGCCGTCCCTATCCACGCCTACTTTGACCTTAGGTGCCACCAGGCACCTGCTTACATATGATTCTGATGGCTACCTTCATAGGCATCTACTGGTGCCTACTTTTTTAAAAAAAGAGTTTTTAATAGCTTTTTAACTGCATGGTCAACTACCACACTGATTAAAACCAATCAAGTTTCAAGTTTCAAGTTTTTTATTTATTCTTGATTAATCGCTTTCTCATATTCAAAGCGATGTACAATTCCAAATTTAGTTAAAAGAGAGCAAACAAACAGACAAACCAAACATTGGGATTTACAATACTTACAAAGGTTAAAACTTATTAAACTACATTGGGTAAAAATAGGGTAATGAAATACAATCGTTATATAAAAGATAAAACATAGGAAAACACATTAGGAAAAATAACAAATAAAAAATCAGGAATTAAAAGCATCATTAAAAAGAAATGTTTTTAATAGTGATTTAAATTTTACCAAATCTTGATCGTTCCGAATAAAAATTGGAAGAGCATTCCAGGTTTGAGGGGCTGTTACGGAAAATATAAATTGTCGTCTTGTATTAATCAATTTCAATGAAGGTATTGTTAATAGATTTTGATCAGTAGATCTTAATGTTCTTGTTGGATGGTACGGTATTAAAAGTCTATGAATAAAAGCAGGAGTCTTATATAGTAGTGTTTTAAATGTAAGTAAACAGATTTTATAAGTTATTCTATGGATGACAGGTAACCAATGTGCCTTTTCAAGTAGGGGAGTAACATGATCAAATTTTTTAGATTTTGTAATAAGTTTTATAGAGACATTCTGTATAATTTGTAAACGTTTGATTTCATTTAGTGCAATACCTCTAAAAAGAGAATTACAGTAATCTATTTTTGATATGACTAATGAGTGGATAAGAATGTTTAAAGATTGTGCATTCAGAAATTTTGAGATGGATCTAATTTGTCGTAATCTGTAGAATGAAGTTTTAACAATATAACTTATATGGTCATGAAAGTTTAATTTGGAATCCACAATTACTCCTAATATTTTCGTTTTATTGACTATCTGTAAAGGGATATTTCTTATAGTAATTGGGGTGACAAGTGTGGGATTTTCCTTCCAGGGAAAAATCATCAAATTCGTTAATTAAGTTAGGTGGAGGTACAGCACCTACCATTACCTAACTTACGGCATCATTTATAGAATCTGGCCCTATGTATATATGTATGTATGTATGTGTGTGTGTTGTCACTGCTTTGTGGATAGTGCACTGAATATAGCTAAAACATTTAAATGCTATAGGTGGCATTTAAAAGGAAAAAAATGATAATCCTGGGGCTTTGATACTGACCTGCCAGATTTTATCCATATAATAAGGGACCAGCACAGGGGAGGATTGAAGATTGAGCTGCAATTAACCATTAACAGCAATTTTAAGCTGCTCACTTTTCTCTTTAATTTAGGCCTGCCAAATAGCAGACTTAAATTAAATGAATAGTTGATGGCACAGCCACCCCTTTTTTGAAAGTGACACAAAATATACTTTTAAGTGCCAGGACTAGCATTTAACTTTAAACAGTAGCTATCCCAGCTGAATATTAGGCACATTACGTATGTTTATTGTCTATTGTATGGCTGTGGGGCCTATATTAATTAATAATGGCAATGCAAACCATCATTTAACTAAAAGTCAAAGCTACCTATATTTTTATGATAAGAACCCAATTCAAAAGAATATAAGGAACTAAACAAAACAAAAAATTCTCTTCACATCAAAAAAAGTACTTATATAACATAGTAAGCTCTTGCCACCAGTTCTCTTGTGCATTGAAACCTTCTGTTCTGTCCCTTCAGGTTATTGTCTACCTTTAAAGGAAACAGCAAAGTTCTCAAGTTGTTTGCCAAGCACATAAAGGTAGGTTGAAGATCCAGGTTATAGGGACATCCATGCTAGACCCAGGGATCAGATAATCAGTTCAGACAACTCTATCCTTCTATTCATATCAGAAGGCAGGGTGCAGAGGATCAGGTCAGATTCAGGTAGGCCCTTAATCCACTCTCTAAGTACCCACTTGAAATATCTTTGACCCAGTTTGGATGTAAGAACATAAGAATAGCCACACTAGGTCAGACCAATGGTCCATCTAGCCCAATATCCTGTTTCTACAGTAGCCAACCCAGGTCACAAGTACCAGGCAAAAACCCAAATAGTAGCAGCATTTCATGCTGCAGATTCCAGGGCAAGCAGTGGTTTCCCCCATGTCTTTCTCAATAGCAGACTATAGACTTTTCCTCCAAGAACTTGTCCAAACCTTTTTTTAAACCCAGCTATGTTAACCGCTGTTACCACATCCTCTGGCAACGCATTCCAGAACCTAACTATTCTCTGAGTGAAAAAAATATTTCCTCCTATTGGTTTTAAAAGTATTTCCCTGTAACTTCTTCAAGTGTCCCCTAGTCTTTGTACAGTAATTTTTGATGGAGTAAAAAACTGATTGAGTTACATAGGGTGTTCATAGGGTGTTTTTCCTAAGATTTTTCCAGATTGAGCATAAAGAAAAAGTTCAGTTGTGAAATTTTGCTCATACTTCTTCATATTGAATATTATTGTATTGTCTTAGATATGGCAGCTGATGTTCTTGTGACGTGGACTAGTAGAATTTGATGTGGGAATTTGAATTATGTATTCTTTATTTTAATTTGTTTTTTTTATTTTTCTGGATCTTTTTCTGTAAAGATTAAATAAATTTCAATTAAAAAAAAAAAGAAAACCCTTTCTGGTTCAGGTAAATCTCTTCTTCTGTAAAAACTAAAGCAAAGAATTCATTTAGTCTCTCCACTATGCCCTTATCCTCCCTAAGTACCCCCTTAGCTCCTTGATGATTCAACAGTCCCATGAATTCCCTCTCAGGCTTTCTGCTTATCTTGTGTGGCTGAACGCATCTTGTCCCTCTAAGAATATTTATAGAATAAGTTCAAAGATTCTTATTCTCTCGGAATACTTCAAACCTGCAAATATTTGTCTGAATCAATCATCAGTTAGGGTTTTTTTTTAAAAGAAATTTGAGTCAGATTCAAGCTGATGAGAAACAGTTTGAACAGCTTACTAAACCAGAATCCAGTATTGGCAAATATAAGTCTAGGCTGGAATATGGCCATAGGGGATTCATCTCACAATTTTCCTGCAATTTTCTACCACTTTCCCCATTTGGCATTTGCCAAATAGTGGCCCCACTGTACCTCTGTATCTTCCTCTCAGTTTTCTGCCATTTGTTAACCAAAAGAAAAAGCACAAATATTTTGTAATATCATAACACAAGATAAGCACAGTTTGTCATGTTTAGTGATACTGTTGCTTCATGTCAAACCCTTCAGTTCCTATACTGTAGCAAGGTACATCTTCAAGTGTATGTGGTATTCACAGTCTTTGTTTAACATTTTATTGATTAAAGTTTTTAGATAGGTTTACTGTGAATTTAGAGAATATCAGGGGAAGATGGTTTTGTAGTAAAGAATTCTACTCAGAATCACAAAGATTAATCATGCCTTATTCTTTGTAACTTTTCTTCCATGTGGACTAGATAAAAGAACAAATTAAGTTGTTGGAGAAGAATGTCATTCATTTAGGTGTGGGGACACCGGGGAGGGTGAAAGCACTCATAGAACAAGGTAGGAAACCAAGATAAGCAAAAATGAAAACACTATCCCACTGTGGTAATATTCGTTGTTGTGGAAGTGCTTTTGTTTTTATTCTTATTTCATATTTTGGATTTTCAAAATGTGTATAAATACAGATTTATTTCTAGTTGTAAACAAAGCAGATTCGGCCTGGAAGCCCTACAGCAGCCATCCATAAGCAACTCAGGTCCCATATTCTCAAAGTGACTCATCCCAGAGACGTGTTTACACTGTTAACAATGAAATATAAATACAAGACTGACTCACACAGTTCATTATACCATGATCTCTGATACATTGCATTGGACTGGAGAAGATAAGTTTTCTCTGGCACCACATTTAACATCAATGGAAAAAGTTGATTAAGAGGCTTCTCGTCTCTGATGCTATGGAGGGTGAATGAGACAAGAAGGTATTACAAGAATATTAATTCCCAGAATTCCTGACCACACAGCAGACAGGCGCAATTGAACAGACTGTGTAGACCAAATGGTGCTTTTTTTTACTAACATCATGAGATACAAAGAAACTATCATGAGATATAAAGAACAAGGGATGAATGAGTGAAGGCTGCCAAAGACACAAAGCATGTTTTTGCTCTAATAACAAAATATTCCCAGGATAAGCCTTGATCTTCCTGAATAAAAGGCAAAAAATTACAGAACTTCTGGAGAGATACCAACATTTTTGTGGGAAGCTGTGGATTTTGCAGCTGAAGCAGGAGTTAGGCATTATTATTTGACTTGACTTCTCTTTTGTCTTCCCTCTACTCACTGTACACTTCATCTTTCATCCTGACTAGTACTGATACTCATTTCCAGAGCATGATATTTATTTTGCATGAAATAAATTTGCGTATGACGAGCCTCCAGTCTATGCAAATTTATTTCATGCGTATTCGTTGTAGATATCCTGAAAACATACCTGGCTTTGGGGACTCTGGGACAGCTTTGAGGCATCCTGGTAAATGTATATAGCACTGTGCAGACACAAAAGACATTGCCTCTGTTTCTAGTTGTCATGAGCCGATTACTGGTGAATGAGGTTTGAGAACCTGTGATGACAGAAAGGCTGAGGTCTTGTACTAGGGCTTTACTCTCATTTTTAGAGGCTTAAGCATTACTCCTTTCTAGCTCCATCAGAACTAGTGACTGAAAGGACTGACAGCTTCCTTAGAACTTGTAGCCTACACTTATATAATTACCAGGGAGTCTTCAAAGATTTCTCCAGAACTTTTCTAAAGTGTAGGAGTTCCAAACTTAATTCTTTGAGGTAATCTAATCCTGATTGTTTCTATAGTACTACAACACATACACATAGCACATTCGATACATCTAAGGGAGGGTCCCTGCCCCCTGGAGCCTACAAACAAGTAGAAGACTTCAAGAAATATATTTCTTATACTAATTATGTTTCAGATCAAGAAGACTATGATCAAGTAGTAGGCTAAGAGTCTTTGCCCATTGACAAAACTGGGGTATTTTGATGTGGCTGTATATCCCATGGGTTGCACTGAAGCCATCTTAGTTGTCTTAGGATCTTGCATACATTTTTAACACTAATTTGCTGAAGTAAACAGTTTGTGTGCTAAAATTTAAGGCCTTTTGCCCACTGTAGTTTCAGATAGCAAAAGTACTGAAAATTAGAATCTAAATCATCATACCTGCCTTTCCTGAGGCCTACTCTAATTGTTGCTTCCGATCTCCTCAGAAGGCCTCACTCTAGACTCTCTGAAGTGTCTCATCTTTGACTGGAACTGGAGAGATCAGAAGTTGAGGAGAATGATGGAGATCCCTGAGGTAGAGTGCTGTCTTTTTTTATATAAATCTTTATTGATTTTCATACCTTCAACAATGCAATACAACAAATGCAACATACAATGATACAATAAAAGCACATTTTAACATGCTCATAATCAACCTTTTTTTCCCCCACCCACCCTTCCATCCACCCACCCAGTAATCATTCAATAGAACATAAATACATATATTACCATAAAAACTTTACCCTATTTTAGATAATGATATCTTCCCACCCACCTCAAATATAAAAACTCAAAAATCAGATTATGACATAAATATCCCTCCCCCACCCTACCCTGGATATGTACCAAAATAAACAAAAACCTGAATCACAGTAAACATTTACTTATTATCAACTATAATGAGGTAATATAAGATGTCATTGGGCCTCATATCAATTTTTGTATATTACCATGCCCCACATTCTCAGCATTTATTCTTTCAAGTCTATAACTAGAGCAAAGATTTGCCCACCAGCATGAAAAATTTAAACAATTACAGTTCTTCCAATTTCAAGTGATCATCTGGATGGCTATCCCAGTCATTATAAGGAAAAGACGACCTCTATATTGATCTAAAGGGGGTTTAACATGTAATATTGTACCACAAATGACTACCTCATAAGTTAAAGGAATTGATGATTCCAAAATGTTATTAATTTTTCCCCATATTGACCTCCAGAAGCTAAGTATCAATGGACAATAGAACAACAGATGATCCAGTGTCCCAATGTCTAAATGACAGTGTCAGCATCTATTATACTTGGAACTATCCAACTGCAACCTAAAAGGGGTCCAAAAAGATGTATGTAATAGAAAAAAAACATGTCTTCTCATTATGTGGAGCTGATTCCTTTCATTTGCTAATTGTCTAGAGAGGTGTAATAACTTCCACAAAACTCACTGGCTGGGTCCAAACGATGGGAATAAAGTGCAGCATGTTCTGGCATCTATCCTATTGAAAATGACCTCAAGCCAATACAATTGAAAACATTTTCAATAGAGCAAAACTTGAAAAGCCATAAATGCTTCCGTTAATGAGCAGAGTGGTGTCAGCCCTGGCCCTGGAATCCTGAATCATCACAAAAAGGTTGCTTCAAGCTTCAATGTATACATGAACAAATTTTCTTTGTTCTACTTACAATTGGAAGATTTAAAGGCCTGATATTTAAAAGTGATTTAACCAGGCAGGAGAGCCTTTTGCCCAGTTAAATCACTTATGCCTTCCTATCCACTGATATTTTGAAATACTTAACTGGACAGTGCTACTGAATATCAACACTAATCGTCTTTGCATTTTCCAGTTAATGCTGGGGTGGTCTGTGGGTGGAGCCAATATTTAATCAATTAACAGAAAAAAGGCTGTCCTAACTTTACCTGCAGGGCTAACTGAGCACCAGTCTGAATATCGGCCAGTACCCAGTTAACTTTCAGATAGCAGTCTGAGGGATTCCTGGTGCCCGCTCCTCCCTGATCCCAATCACCCCTTGCTCCTCCCCAGAGGAATAGCTAGGTGGGGTGCAAGGGAAGCAGAAGGGCATAACTCCTATCCTTAGGAACTCCTAAACCATTAGAGCTGGCAGAGGTTGGCCTGATGGGTATTGGTGAGCCTGATGGAACATACAGACTAAAGTGAGGGAGATAGGACCGAAACGCCTGCTTTTTCTCAGCTGCATTCTGCCTACCTTCATAGTGGGAATAGTACTGATTTTTCATGATCTTTGTGGTTCTTGTTTTGTTCTGCTTAGGTGAAGAAGGAAACAATGGAACTTTTGGAAATGGGGATGATAACAGCATGCAGAGCCAGCACTCTAAAACTGGGTCTATTCTAAAACTCTGATATGAGTGGGAAATTTATGTCAGAGAAGTACATCATGTTTATGTATCATGCAATAGAATGCTCGCAGTATAAAGTTGTGCTCATTGTATATTGTCAGTCTATAATCTGCAAACTCCAAATTGCTTCTTTCATGAAATATTTTTACCTTCTTGCTATTTAGCAGACTTTGCATCACAGTTTGGTTGTCAGGTGCTGCTTTTTTTTTTTTTTTTTTTAAATAAAATCTTTACATACATCTGTTTATATGCCTGTCTTTTTCTTAAATTAGTAGCTTGTAGAACTTTTAACATAAATTGCATTGTTTAACATAAGGATAATAATATTTAAATAAGCAACTGCTGGAGCTGAGGTATGCATTCTATTGGACACTAGAGGCTGGTCCTGCATTTAAATGAGCAAGTAATGTGGGTTGCTACGGGCCCACTGATTACCCAGATGCCGGATATTTTCCTATCGTATTGTTCAGAGAAGATCTGCAGGATTGGCTCCTGATAGCAATTGCATCTTCAGGAATTTCAAAACAGAAAAGGGCAGGATTGGTGACGATGTGAGAACAGAGATGGGGTGTGCCCTATTGATGACTGACCTCTGAAACAACAACAAAAAAATAACGTAGTATAAGATCATGTGAATGGAACAGGAAATTTAATGGTGATTCTGTTCTTTCAGCGCTCATAAGATTGCCAAGTTGTTCTGTCCCCTGAAGAAGGCAGTTCTTCTGCCGAAACCAGGATCCTTTTTAGGACTATATTCACATAAATAAAGCTTGCCTTGGTTATGTTAAGACGTCAGCCTTGCCCTTTTTTCTTTGTCCCAAATGTTCCTGCCCATGTTCTGTTTTCTGGATTTACTATAGAGTACACTGCCCCAGCTGCATAACACAGATGTTAAAAAATCAACCAGGTGAGCACAGAGGTTGTTTGAACACAGAGGTTGTTTGAGGCTACAATTCAGTAAGTGGCGCTCAATAATTGGCACTCAATGCTATACTCAAAGATGAGCGCCCATTCTAGAATAGCACTGAGTGCTGATTTTGATGCCCATATTTGAATACTAAGTCATCCACCTGTTGAAACCAGGTGTAATTTCTAGTGCTCAATTCGTGCACATAAGAACAGCCTTACTGGGCCAGACCAATGGTCCATCAAACCCAGTAGCCCATTCTCATGGTGGCCAATCCAGGTCACTAGTACCTGGCAAAATCCCAAAAAGTAGCAACATTCCATGCTACCAATACAGGGCAAGAAGCGGCTTCACCCATGTCTGTCTCAATAACAAACTATGGACTTTTCCTCCAGGAAATTGTCCAAACCTTTCTTAAAACTAGCTATGCTATCCGTTCTTACCACAACCTCTGGCAACACATTCCAAAGCCTAACTACTTTCTGAATGAAAAAATATTTCCTCCTATTGATTTTAAAAGCATTTCCCTGTAACTTCATTGAGTGTTATGTCATAGCACTAATGGATTTGAAGTGCACTGCTGCGGTAGTGGGTAGACCCCTGATGAAACTTCAGTGAAACATGTCGGGTCTTACCGTTCAGTCCGCATGAAAAACAAGATTTCACCATTACTAAGTTAAGTAATAATACACTAAGAAATGCATGTTATTTAAAACTTTGAAGAGACCGGCGAGGATTTCACCATTTGTAACTCCCCGTATATACACTTTGGTGGGACGGAGGAGTGGTGGTTCTGAGGTCTTATGAAAAAACAAAAAAGAAGTGCTTTCCAAACATTATGAACACTCAGTTAAACTAGATGTTGGATTTGAAAGACAAACAGCCAAATACCTTAGAAACAATTCTAACTTTATAGTAAGATTTGAGACATATCAGAAATGTACACATTGGGAATCACTTTATTGTAACTGTTATTATGTATTCAGATGTCACGTGAGATAGTAGCACATGATATAGATAAATAATGTATTGCCTTGGTTTAATCCTCACTGTAAATGCATTATGAAATCCTAACCTTGTAGAGCATTAACTAAGTAATTAATGGAGATATGATTCTCAATAAAAAGAGGGAGAGACCATTCATTTGGAGCGCCTCATCCTGACTCTAAGATTGTGTGTGTGTGTTTCCTTTATGGGGCATTCCTACAAGTGGCGCCGGGACACAGGGACCTTCGCCAACCCTCGCCCTGCTTGCTCCGATTAGACTTGGTGCACCTCATCCTCTGGGATCCCTTCGAGTAAGTATGGGCAATTCCCTGTCAGATTTACAGCATGCTCATGTGACAGAATTGAAGAATATTCTGAGACATACAGATAGAGAGGCCTCTGATTCACAGTTAAACTGTTTAGTACAAGAGATAGGAGAGCACTGCTCCCAGTATCCAGACAAGGGATTATTAAAAATAGAAGATTGGCTTAGAGTCGGGAAAGTTTTGGATGCTGAGCCTCTGGCCTCGGCAGCCATATGGTATGGCCTCAGTGTGAGAGTGGCTTGGATTTGGTAGGGACAGAGACGCATTCCAGGCTGACAACGGTTTCATTAACCGTTCCCCCATCTGACTATTCAAGTCAGAACACATATCCAAAAATCATACCTCCAGCACAGGTATCCCCAGCTCTTTTACAGGAAAAAAAAGGCTGAAACATTAGCGCAATATATCTCAGAGACAGGTTTAAGAAGTAACTTCACAGCCGGGTTCTTTGAATCCATGGCTGGAGCGCATACTTTCATACCAGACGTTATGCACATGTATTGACTATGGGTCAATATGTTATGTGGGATAGTGAAAATAATAAGGAGGCTCAACGGAGAGCTTTACAGTCTGGAGGGCTTTATACCCCAGACCAGTTAGCCCCACTTAAAAGTTATGCAAGCATCAAACAGAAAGCTGAACTTATAAACAGGTTAGGGAGACCGTCTGATACTTATTGTAGGCGCAGGAATTAGTTTAATAGAACTGAGAAATATTAAAATACAGAGTGGATATAGAGACTGCTTTTGTGTGTGAGAAGAGACTGCTTCTGTGTGTGAGAAGAGACTGCTTCTGTGAGTGAGAAAAATAGGACTGTCTGTCAGTATGAAGGTGTGTTTTTGTCTGCCTGCCTGAGAGTTTTCTTTTTTTTTTTTTTCTTGTATGTGTTATTGATAAGATGGGTCTGAGGAGAAATTAGGGAAGTTGGTCAAAAGCTCTAGAGAGAGAATGGGGACTTTAACCTCTTAACTTTATAACCTCTTATATTTGTAAAGTTGAGACTTGGTTCAGAAATAACAACAATAAGTTATATTTTTGTAAATTAGTTGAAATACTGGTGACTACGATGTGGGGTACTAATTATCCCTCATAAATTGGAGTCACTGTTAAATTTCTAGATTCACTGACACTGTGGCTAGAGTTATTTCTTCCCCAAACTGACCTTTGCACATCTTATCACGTTTGTTGACAGATTACAGCTCAGGTCCTTTTGTTTGCAACTCTTCCGTACTGATGACTTTGATGTTATCTAGGTTTGTCCAAAATTAGATATGCAGGATGTGTCCTTCCATAGCATTTGCCCACTCTGGGTAAGACAATCATACAATATTTATGCACAAAACCATAAAAGTAATGGTGTCAATGAGTATTTTAAAAGGGACAAAAAAAACTGAAGATCATTTGCATACAATCAGTATTGAACCCTAAGTGTGGCCAATACCTTGCAAATTGGAAGCTTATAAAGGTTAAGTAAGTCAGCAGAAATGCTGATCATTGGGTCTTGGTGTGCCTTGTGGATACATCAGTAAATTTAGAAATCAACTTTAGGCTGTCTTCTGGCCTTTGTTGCAAATCTATCATTCCACCCCTACTCTTCCTTCACTCTAACCGGTTTCACTATGGTTTCCAGCCAGATTGTTGTTTGTTTTTTGGTTTTAATTTCTTTATTTATTTTAAATCCTAAAGTAAGTGCACAATATAATACAATCATATAACTCTATAAAAGCACTTAAATACAATTACAATTATAATCTTTGACAAAAAGATATATCACCTCCCCCCATAATTATATCTAAAAACTACTCTCTAATTGAAATTGAAAAATACATTCCAACCTAACTTTGAGAAATATCAGAATTCATAGAATTTGTACTAGATGCACTGTCAATCACACAAATCCAATTGAAAGCATTCTAAAACTTTACCTCCAACTCCAAAGTGGTTTTCATGGTCAATATCATATAATTAACCATATCAAGGGCAGCTGCCACATCTGATGAAACAAGAAAAAACATTGCTCTTCCTTATCTAAATCTAATCTAATCCTGCCATACAAAAAGCAGTAATGTTGTATTGCATAAATCGGAACGCCAGAAGATTTTGCAACTTGATGAAATCTATCAGCTTTTATAAGCCTAATTTCTCAACTACTTTAGCTAAAAATTGTAATGAGGAAATAGGCTGTAATTTTCCAGACATGTGGGATCTAACTTATTATTCTTCAATACTGAGTGAACAGGAGGGTAGCAAAACAACCTCCTCCAAAGATTTGTTTACCAGCAATGTAATGGGCCTAGCAACTTCCTCTCCAATTGACTTGAATACTGATGTAGAGCATAAAAGCAATGAACTGGAGAAATTATTCATAGCTGTGATAACATCAATAACTTCTAGCAGGTCAGGCTCCTAAATATTGGGTAATGTTTAACTGTTGCTATAAGGTTACTTCTAATTACTAATCTAATCTAATCTTTAGTCTTATATACTGGGTCATTCCCCTGAGGGACTTGAACCGGTTAACAAAACTTAACTTAAGGAGACATTAATGAACAACAATAGGACAGGAGAAAGTAAGTAAATATCAACATTCAGTTATCAACTAGAAAATTCTGAACAGATACATAAGAACATAAGAATTGCCGCTGCTGGGTCAGACCAGGGTCCATCGTGCCCAGCAGTCTGCTCATGCGGCAGCCCTTGGTCAAAGACCAGCGCCCTAACTGAGACTAGCCCTACCTGCGTACGTTCTGGTTCAGCAGGAACTTGTCTAACTTTGTCTTTAATCCCTGGAGGGTGTTTTCCCCTATGATAGACTCCGGAAGAATGTTCCAGTTTTCTACCACTCTCTGAGTGAAGAAGAACTTTCTTACATTCGTACAGAATCTATCCCCTTTCAATTTTAGAGAGTGCCCTCTCGTTCTCCCTACCTTGGAGAGGGTGAACAACCTGTCCTTATCTACTAAGTCTATTCCCTTCAGTACCTTGAATGTTTCGATCATGTCCCCTCTCAATCTCCTCTGTTTGAGGGGAAAAAAGACCCAGTTTCTCTAATCTTTCACTATACAGAAACTCCTCCAGCCCCTTAACCATCTTAGTCACCCTTCTCTGGACCCTTTCATGTACGGCAACATCATCTTTCAGTTATCAGTTACTAATTTCTTAAACAGATACGTTTTCAAGGTTTTTCTAAAGCAAGTCAGCGAAGAGAGAGTTCTAATATCTGAAGGAAGATCATTTTAGATTTTCACCATAGTAAATGCCAAAGAGTGTGAGAGCCTACCTAAAGTTTGAATTCCTCTAATAGAAGGTAATATTAATTTGAATTTATATATATTCCTAGTAGACCGAAGACGATAAGAGTTAAAAGGAGCTAAAAACAAATGTTTTCCAGGAATCTTTCTGAGCCTGAAATTGTTGATATAGAATGAATTATTAATTTTTCCACAATAATATTTTGGTTCTCTTACTGTAAACTGCTGTGAACTTGATGATATTGCCGGTATATAAGAGTCATTGTATTGTATCAGGTGCTTGACCTATCTTGCCTCTTCTAGCCTATCAATCTTTGATTTTGGAAAGGTAAGTCAACAAAGGTCTGAATAATCCCAACAACCTTTTCTTGAATAAAAATTGCACAAAGGTCACTATCAATTTTAAAAGTCCAATGTAGTTTCACTGTACTGTGTGCTATAATTAGAGGCTGCTAGGTGAAATTTTTTTAAATCAAAATGACTTATCTTCTCTACAAAAGCCTGATAATTAAAACTGCAAAATATTCCCTCATAGAATAGGCATCTAGGTAGTTTGTCAAATTCTTTCTAACTTCCTCACTTTTTATTACCTTCCAGCCAGGAGGCTGACAGCATTGGAAGTCAAGATACCTCCATGCTGCAGACATGGCCAAACCAGTGTAGGTGTGATTATCTTATCTTTTCTTCCACTACAGATTGTTTCACATTTCTCATTTGGTTTCATTGCATCAGTAGACAAGCAGGGAAATGCCACGAGTTGTGAGCAATCACTTATACTGGTCAAAATGTGCTTATTTAAGATCTGATATATCTTAAAGATGTATATTCAACTACTAGCGATATATATGCGAATATTCTGTGATAATATAACTGATCACCATCTGATATCACAGCTCTAAATTTCAATTATTCAATAAACTAATAACCATTTAAATATAATATTGTGTAAAGTGCTCAGACCCAACAACCAATTTAGTTCAGTGTTATCACTTAACTGTGGTTGCCAGTGGGACCATCATCGCTGTCTTTATAGTCCCTGCTTCCCTGAGTTACCGTTCAAACACTCATATATATAGTCATATAATGGTAACATATCTGAAGTTGTTGATGGGAGGCAAGTTGATTACTTGGCAGCCACAGACTGGATCAATTAAAGTGCTAGGGGCTCAGCCCTTTAATTGATCCAGTCTGTGGCGTTCTGATTTTGATTTTTTGCGTTGCACTGCCAGCTCTTGACTATATCTACACAGACGTATGTTTTATACCATTTGTATTGCGGTTTATTCCAAACCTTATCAACCATGGATCCCTGAAGAAGGCATGTTCTCCGAAACACGGACCGTGTCGGGTCCCTTGGTTTGTAATAAGGTGATATCAGTAACTGCATCAAATATTTGGTAAAATAAACATAGCCTACATCTTGTACATATTAGTCTGCAGTTTTCTTTTGTTTTTTGCCTGATATATCTTAAAACATCAATCATCAACAGACCCAAAAATCATCCTTTTGTTTCTAATATACTGTTCTTTTCTCATCTGCTCATAATTGTTGACCATAAGTCAATCTGCTATAATTCTAGAGCAGGGGTGCCCAACATGTCGATCGCGATCGACCGGTAGCTCAGGAAGGCAACGTGAGTCGATCGCAGAGCCCATCCCGGGCTCCGTGATAGACTCGTGTTGCCGTCCCGAACTACCGGGCCTATCAGCCTTCCTCTCCCCGACGTCAAAGACGCCGACGCCGGGCATTAGGCTGTTTTTGTCATTTCGGAGGGGGAGCGTGGCAGCGGCAGCAGCAGCCTGAAAAAGAATTTATCCTGGCCGGGGTCGGTGTCATGCTCCAGAGCTTCTACAGCCTTCCTATCTCCCTCTCCCTTCTACCTGCTTCCGGCCACACCCCCTGCTCCGCGGCTCTCTTCGGCAACTCAGCAGCAGCGATCGACAAAAGCTTCTGACATCAGGGCCTACCCTCTGCGAGTCCCACTTGTTTCAACTTCCTTTTTCCACAAAGGCGGGACTCGTAAAGGGAAGGCCTCTTGATCACCGCTGCTGACGAGTTGCTTAAGAGAGCCGCGGAGCAGGGGGGTGTTGACAGGTGCAGGTAGAAGGGAGAGGGCCAGATGCAGGACTCGTGGGTGAGGGAGGAGAAGAGAGAGAGAAAGAGAGAGGGGAGGGAAACAAGGAAATATTTCATACTGGGCTGGGCCGGAGTGGAGGGAGGGTGGAAAGATTCTGGCTACAGGGTGCATTAACAAAGGAAAAGGGGGGAAAGCTGAAAATGGAGATAGTGACATAAAGAAGAGAAAGGGTAAGCAGGACCTACTGAATAAGGATAGAGATACAGAGGGGACATGAAGAGGAGGTGAAATAGAGACATAGAAGTAATGCTGAAAAAGTGTGTGTGGGGGGGAGATAAAGACATTGAAAGGGCAAATGGGGTAAAGAGAAGGACAGAGACATGAAGATTCTGAAAAAGTGGTGAGATAGGGATATAGTGAGATAGACACAAAGAAGGGTGATGCTGGAAAATAGGTGGAATGGTAATTCTGACAGACACAGAAGGGAAATGCTGGATCAAGGAGAGATGGGGCTCAGGCTGGATGGAATGAGGAGAAATGCCTTGTTTTCCCGGAACTTCCTCTCCTACGTCAGAATTGACGTCAGGGAGCAGAATGCTGGTCAGCGCAATGCTTCTGCAGGGAAAGCTTGGGACGGCAGTAGCTTGGGGGCTGTTCCCCGATGGCGGTGGCAGCAAACCGAGTGGCTTGGGGGAGGGCACGGAGAAAGAAAGAAAGGGGGCAGACAGGGAGACAGAAAGAAGGGGGAACAGGGAGTCAGAAAGAAAAAGTTGGGGGAGAGAATGAGGTCTGGAGGAGAGGAAACATACAGGAGGCTGAAAGAAAGGAAGAAAGATTGGTTGCACAGTCAGAAGAAGAAAGTGCAACCAGAGACTCATGAAATCACCAAACAGCAAAGGTAGGAAAAATGATTTTATTTTCAATTTAGTGATCAAAATGTGTCGGTTTTGAGAATTTATATCTGCTGTCTATATTTTGCACTATGGCTCCCTTTTACTAAACCGCAATAGCGTTTTTTTAGCGCAGGGAGCCTGTGAGCATTGAGAGCAGCGCGAGGCATTCAGCGTAACTCCCTGTGCTAAAACCTACTATTGTGGTTTAGTAAAAAGGGATGGGGTGTATTTGTCTATTTTTGTATTTTGTTACTGAGATGACATTGCATAGAGTCATCTGCCGTGACCTCTTTGAAAAAACCCGGAATATGAATAATTAACATTTTCTCTGCCTTTCAGTGTGCTTTGTGTTTTTTTTAAATTTTATTGTTGGTAGATCATTTTGACTTAGTTATTATAAAAGTAGCTCGCAAGCCCATAAAGTGTGGGCACCCCTGTTCTAGAGCCATCAGAAACAGTACTCTAAATGTAAAGTTTATAGAGTTTCTTTGCCACTGGGCTTCTTCATCAGCTCATTTATTTATTTCAATTTCTATCCCATTCTCCCATAAGCTCAGAATGAGTTACAAGTAGACATTCACAATCATTTGAAAACAGACTAGTCATGACAACAAATAGGTTACAGTGGACAATAACAGAGCTTATTCTAGAGACCAGACTGGTCATAGTGAAAAGTACTAGGAGAAGTATATTGAGGAGGCAGTTTTTAATGGCCTGATTGGCGGAAGAGGAAGGTCTTTACTGCTCTGCGGAAGGTCATTAGTGAGTCTAGCGACCTGATCTGTGTGGGTAGTCAGTTCCATAGTTGAGGTAGGAAATGACTGTAGGATCTATTGTATGCTGTACTCATTCGGAGGGATCTCCCTGCGGGAATGCTGAGTCTTTGTTCTGCTTAGGAGCGGAGGGGGCAGTTAGGGGTGTATAGGCGTAGCTTGGATGCTATGTAGGCTGGGGTTTTTTTTTGGTAGAATCTCTTGTGTGTCATGACCAGGGCTTTGAAGATGCATCGCTTTTTGACTGTGTTCATATATGTTCATGTGTCGTGAGAGTTGTGAGCAAGCATTTCGTCTGGAATAAATCCAATTTGTCAAGCCCTCAGCGATATCAATGCTTTTGATGTGTACAAAATGATTGGTATGATGCATTAAAAACTTTCATTTTGGTCTTCAATGTAATACTGTGCTTATTCCATAGGCACCAGTTTAGACTAGTGAAGGTTACTCGTGTGCTACCAATTCTAACTGAACTATCAACATTTGCAGCAATGCTGAGATTACTGCTTCTAGGTATTTAAATTCCTTCACATGATCTGTTGGCTCACCATACATTAGCCAGGCCCACTATCAAATTGTCTGAGATCATGAAATTGGTTTTCTTTGCATTGATCTGTAACAGTTTTCCTGTTCTATGTATCTATGATTATACCTAGAAGCTCGTGGGCCTTGAATTCTGATTCTTCCATGAATAAAATACCATCGGCACATCCTGCATCAGTAGATGTCAGGCTGTCTGCTCAGAATTCCATGCCTAACCAAGCTTTGTTTCATGCACTAGGCACTGACTACTTTGATTAGTACTGGTGACAACTTATCTCACCCCAACAACCTATCACCATCTTATCTCACACCCATTTAGACAATGAAGCTTTTGGACTTTTTGGCATTCATCTTTTCAGGGTGGCAAAGGAAGTGTTTCCACCTAGATTTCACAGTTTAATTTATAACATAGAAAATGAAATAGGAAGGGGCGCTCAAAAGTTCTCAGCCCAACCAACTTCCTAAATTCTGAGGCCCAGATTCTCAAAAGTTTAACACCATTGCTAAACTGTTTTCTGACGGTTTAGCCTGCACGCATTGTAACGGCAGATTATCAAAATGGCTTATCTCTGTTTTTAGCAAAGTTTCTAGCAGTCTCTGACACTGACATGGGAATGGGCTTTTCAACAATAAAATGAGCACTCTGGTGGATTCTTTAACATCCCCAAGCCATTCTCCAAGAGTGGCGTCAGCTTTTGGCAACATAAAACAGCGACTGGTCCAGGGGTGCCGATACAATGAAAACCCCGGCATAGCAGTGTCAGAGACGGCTAGAAAAGCTGTTTTGAGAAGGAGCCCCCTCTCCCCAGCAGCAGGAGAGATGCCCACTCTCTCCTGCTGCCAAGCAGCATCCCCCCCCCCCCTTGCAGCAGGAGAGATACCTACTCTCTCCTGCTGCAAAATGACACCCCTTCCCCCACAGCTCATAGGAGTAACCTTATACAACCTGGGCAAATCAGAGCCTCAGACTCCTCCCTGGATACACTGGGAAGGGGCCTGAGGCTTTGATTGGCCCAGGTTGTATAAGGCCCATCCTATGGGGCTTTAAACAACTTAGGCCAATCACAGCCCCAGGCCCCTCCCCAGTGCATCCCAGTATGCACTGGGGAGGGGAAAGCCCATTTTGGAAGAGGAGGGCCAGCTGGCCTAAGGGAGAAGGCAGCCTTCCAGTTAACCATCTAATTAAAGGTATGAGGGAGAGGGGTTGGAAGCAGGAGGGGTGTTGTGATGTAGCAAGAGAGAATGGACAACTCTCCTGCTGCTGGGTTGTTTTCGCTTATCAGTGGGAGATAGTGGGCATCTCTCCCGCTGCAGGGGGTTTCACTTGGGGGGGGGGTTTGCTTGGCAGTGGCAGAGAGTGGCCATCTCTCCCACTATGGGGGGGGGTGGGGTGTCGCATGGCAGCGGGAAAGAGTGGGCATCTCTCCCGCTGCAGGGAGGAGTGATGTTGGTTGGCAGCAGGAGAGTTTGAACATCTCTCCTGCTGTTGATGTGTTTTGTTTTTGTTTTTGCGTTTTTTCTGCACATGCACCCATCACTATCACCAGCAATGGGCACATCCAAATTTAGCAAATCTTCGCTATTCTCCGTCAATCTCATGTACATGAGCATTTTTTGGAGAATTACTCACTTTTTTAAATTCACTACCAGAACGGCTGTGATAGCAGTCCATTGTTTTTTAACACAGTTTTTTTTTTTTAAAGAATCTAGGCCTATGTTATTTTGTGTTATCTTGTTTCATTAAGTGCCAATTTGCAGAAATGAAATTCTATATTTTGACATTGTTTCAGATCATTGATGAACCATTTCAATGAAAAGTGTGGCATTTTCAAGTGTGGAACTTCAAGCCATCATGAAGTTCCTATTCCTGCAGAAGAAAACTCCAAATTCTATAAACTACGACCCCCATTGTAGGCGGTGGTAGGTGTCCTACTGCTGTCTAAACAGCCAATTCAGATGCAAGTTTTTAAAAAAAACTACCCAAGGCCAGCCCCTACACTGTAGGTGTCTATCGCAGGTGCAGGGAGGTGCCTAGGGACACTTAAACTCGACCAAGGCTTGGCGTGGGCGTGGTTTCACCTGGAAGTGGCCTTAGGCGAGCTTAAGCAGCCCTAGGCATCTCCCTAGGGCCACAATGGGTGCCTGAAATGTAGGCCAGCAAAATGCTGACCTACATTTCAAATAGACACGGCCCCTAAACTGATTGTAGCAAGGAAATCTCTCTGCTGCGATTATTTGAGCAGCTGCGGCAGAGAATCCCCAAACCCTACCACAAGTCAGCCAGGAGGAGGGATGCCCACTCTCTCCCACTACCACCCCGACCCCCCCCCCCAGGGCTGGATTAACGGATAGGCCCAGGAAGCACGTGCCTAAGGCCCGAAATTGTGAGGGGGGCCCACTCACCATCACCTTTCCAATTTTTTTTTATAACAGCCATAACAGCAAGATCGGGCCCCCCTCTGATGACAGCAAGATCGCTGACAGCAAGATTGGGCCTCCTCTCCCCGATGATAGCAAGATCAGGCCCCCTGAGGGGGAGAAGTGGAGGAGCAGAGGTCAGAGGAACAGGAGAAGGTGGTGGTGGGGAGGGTTACAGGCTGCAAACCCTCCAAAGAATAATGAATAATGTAAGTGGTGACCCCACGTGAAGGTGAGGGGAATGGAAGGAGATGAGCCTGGGATGGAGGCTGGGAATGGGGGAGAGAGAGAGAAAGAGGCAGTTGGGCAGATGATGGAAGTGGGGAGAAGGGAGAGAGAGAAGAGGGCAGACAGATGTCAGTTGAGAGGGGAGAGCAGATGTTGAATGGAAGTGGAAAAAGAACACATACTGGATGGAAGGAGGGGAGAAAGAAAAAGGCATGTGCTGGATGGAGGGAAGAAGAGAGTTAGTGAGATAGTAGTGGGGTGAAGGAAAGGGGTGGCAATCTGTGGGTAGGCACAGTGAAAAGAGGGAAACTGAGATAGAATTTAATTTAGACAGAAGAAGAAAATAGAGAAGAGAGAGATGCCAGAGTATGGAGGGAAAGGGAGAAGGAGACAGAAATAACAGATCTGAGTGGAGGAAATGAGAAGAGAGAGGGAAATGGAAGGAGAGAGTTGCCAGACCATGAGGGGAACAGAGGGAAGAAGATGGATGCCAGACCAATGGGGCAGGGGGAGGGCAGGAGGAAAAATGGAAAGATGGAAGAAGGTTGGCAGACAGTGGATGGAAGGAAAAAAATGACAAGATGAGGAAAGCAGAAACTGGGAGACAAAGGTTGTTAGGTGCCATCAACTCATGCTCGAGTCCTAGTCCAATGTTAGATGAATAATGGAGAAGAGCAAAGAACACCAAAACCCTCTCTATACCTTTGCTTCATCGACTACAGCAAAGCTATTGACTCTGTGGATTACAATAAACTATGGAGAACTCTAGTGCAAATGGGAATACCCAAACACATAATTCAGCTGATAGAGAGCCTATATGAAAATCAAGATGACAAAAATAGAAAAAAAATTCTATTTTTAATTTTTTTTGTTATAGGATAAAAAAGTATTACAGCTGTGTTGATAAATGTTTATAAATAGAAAATGGCAATACGATGATCGTTTTATTGGACTAATTTTAATACATTTTTGACTAACTTTTAGATGCCTAATTCTCCTTCCTCAGGTCAGGACAGGATACTGTAACAGCAGTATACTTTACTGACCTAAAGAAAGAGAGTTTGACCTCTGAAACCTAATTAAAAAATGTATTAGTCCAATAAAATGATATCTTATTTTCCATTTTTTTATAATTTGTTAATTTGTAAAGTGATTTGAATCTCCTTATTGTCTGCTGATCTTCTTTTGTTCCACGTTGGATTTTTTGGTAGTCTACTTGCCTTGTTGTTTTGTTACAAATTAGCATACATGGAGTGGAACGTACCAGAGGAGAGACAGATTTAGTTGTTTATACATGTGGGCTAAAGTTGGATGACAGAGTGAGGCAGTTGAGATGAGTTGCAAACTTGGTTATTAATATAGACTTATGTTTTGGATAGTATTACTGCTTTACAATGCATTTGAACACTTTTATATACGTATGGAAAGGTTAATAGTTAAAGTCCTGGGCAAGTAGGTGGGAAAGGAAGGAAGGGGGGATTTGTTCAGAGATATTTGGGGCTTGCATAGAACTAAAACTGTACACTGGCACTGGTATGGTAATCTTTGTTGTTTGTTTTGAATTTTATAATAAAAGAAAAAAAGAAATACGAGTGGAAATAAAGAAGTAAATAATAAAACAGGTAAATAAATGGGGGCGGGATGTGGGCGGGGAACGGGTGTGGGGTGTGGGCGGGGCAGAGCTAGGGGGCCCAGTGTACATGTGTGCCTAGGGGCCCTTGAAGAATTAATCCTGCCCTGCCCCCCCATGCACACACATACTGTCTGTGACAGGAGGGATGCCCAATCCTTCCTGCCACAAACCCCAAAACAATCCCCAGCAAGAGGGATGCCCACTCCCTTCTGTTGGCACCACCTCCCTAACATCCCCAGCAGGAGGGATACCCACTCCCTCCTGCTGGCACCTCCTCAACACCCCTTGCAGGAGAAATGCCCACTGCCTCCTGCCGGCACCCCCAAACATATGACCCCCACCCTACCCCAAGAAACCATGACCCCCCCCCCACTCTCCAAAGCCTCCGGCCCCCCCACCTTTATAAGTAAAGCCTAATCCCTCTGGCTGGCAGGACCGCCTCTTCAGAATGGCAGGCCTTCCCCTTCCCGGTGCATCCTGGGATGCACCAGGGAGGGGCCTAAGGCCCTGTTTGGCCCAGGCACCTAAGACCCCTCCTAGAGGGATGCACTGGGAGTGGTCTGAGACTCCAATTGGCCAGATATCTAAAGCCACTCTATCTGACTATTTTCTGTTTCCAAACCTTAAAAAGAGTTTGAAAGGGTGACAATTTTTGAGTGATTGAGCAGTATTTCAGTGACCAGACATCAGAGGATTTTGGGGGGGAGGGTTACAGAAACTTCAGATATGATGTGCCAAGTGTGTTGAACTTAGGGGTGAATATGTGGAATAACTTGTAAGTTTCAAGGCTCCACATTATTCTCTTCTTGGTTGGACTGAGAACTTTTCATCACACTCTTTGAATTGCTTATGAGCCAGTCCAGCAGGAATAGGGTGTGGCATCAAGTGGGAAAGTGGGGAGTTGAATGGTGAGGAATGCATTGGGAGCAAGCCTCTGAATTATTTCCAGTTCCTCTGTGTATGTCTTTGTATGCGTGTTATATATTTATGTCTGTATGTATCCATGTTTGGACCGCCATAGGGGTTAATAACATATATTCCAGCACTTCCCTTGCCTTCTTCTCATTTTCCCCTGTTCTAGATTAACACCATTTTTTAACCTCTGGCATATGAAGAGGGACAGAGTTGATAAAATGCCAACTCCAGTTGGATGCAGCAGATAAGAAAGAAAATGAAGAAGGGGATGTGAAACAGGAACAAACAGGTTAGACCAGGGCAGAGCAACAGAAAAGCAGCAACGGAAAAGGACAATGCAGGAAGTGACAGGGAACAAGTTAAGAATACACACTCCATGCCATTGTAAAGTTCCCTCTTTGGAATAATTCAACTTTTGCAGCCTGCTCTAAAATGGATTAGTCAAACATGAGGCTACGCAGAATCTTCCTGGGCTCAGAGTGCCACTGCTACTGATCACAGCTCAAACAGGGGACTTCTGAGCCAGCAGGTGTGTATAAGCTATCTGGACCATGTTCTCTACTGTATATCTTAACAAAGGGCTAGATTTACTAAGCTTACCGATCGGTTTGCGACCCGATTCACAAACCTTGTGGCCGTTCAACTTCCGATCCATGCATGCAAATGAGGGGAAACAGCATGCAACGCGATTCACTAAACTTTTTCAGGAACACCCCCTGGGCTGGCCGATCAAAAAAGAAGCGACTGCTGGGGACCAGTCGCTCATGATCTTTCCTGTTCTCTACTGACTTCTCCTGCCTTGCCGCCCGGACTTCTCCTACCTTTTCGCCCCGACTTCTCCTGCCTTTTCACCCCAATTTCTCCTGCCTTGCTGCCTGTACTTTTCCTGCCTTGCCACCGGACTTCCCTTGCCTTTCTGCCCCGACTTCTCCTGCCTTGCCACCACAACTCTCTTCTAGCCGTCCTGCTTTCTGCCCTGACTCACCGCCCTGCACCCTGAATCTCCTTTTGCCACCCCAACTCGCCACCCCGACTCTCCTGCCCTTCCCCCACAGTGTGAGCCTGTATAAAGCAGGTTAAAACCACAGGCTCACGAAGTATTAAAAAAGTAAAAAAAAGAAGAAAAAAAAAAAGCAGCTCACAGCTTTATAAGCATGCACAGACAATCTACAGACAAAGAAGATGGTCTGCACATGCTTCAGGATCGCTCACTAGCAATCCGTGTGGTCGGGCACGATCGGGCAGGTAGTGAATCTAGCCCAAAGTACACTCAGTGGCAGCTAGTGTAGATGGTACAAGTTGGTTATATTGACCTATGAAGCCCAGATGTGAGATAAGAGCTTTAGCTAGTTAATGAATAACCCCAGAAAGTAAGAAAGCTCTCCAGGGCTTAAAATGCAAAGAAGCATTGTGTCTATATTTTTATAGGAAAACCAAGAAAAGTTAACATCATTTGCAGGAGCATGAAGAGCAAGAATGTCAGCAAGGCCCCGCAACTGCCTCCTTCCAAACGTCCAGATAATTCAGCAGCTAAGCAGCAGCGTTTGCCTGCCTGGACACCGGTCTTGTCTGCTCAGGCTGTCTTGCCTAGCTTCTTTGGCATTGGAATTTTCTGTCTCATTGTTGGAATCTGCGTGATCATATCCACCACAAATGTTCGTGAAATAAAGGTAAGGTTTGTTTTGTGTTTTAAAAAAAAACAAAACACCAAAACAACATTTCATAGTTTATGGTGTAAAAAATAATTTGGCTCAAGAAATAAGAGATGTGTAGTACAGGCAGAACGGCCAGGAAGGGGTAAAACACAGACCTTGCGGATCTAAAACCGCACGTCCTTAAAAATCTGAGGTCCATGCCACTTGTAGTTTCTGGCTCTGACAGACCTCTATGACAATTTAGCTCTGACGGATCCTAATGTTTTTCCCTCCCTATGCTGAGACTAGTGGCAAAACTTTTGCCTTGAGGTCTGTGCCACTTTTAGTCTCAGCATAGGGAGGGAAAAGCATTAGGATCTGCTAGCGCTAAAATGTCATATAGGTCTGTCAGAGCCAGAGACTAAAAGTGGCGCGGACCTCAGATTTTAAAGGATGTGCAGTTCAGATCTGTGAGGTCCACGAGGTCAGAAGCACTGCAGACTTTTGCACACATTTTTTAAACACCCCCTCCCCAACTCAGCTATTTGCCATCCAGTGACATATCGCGGGGACTCTCGGAATCAGCACGGAGGGACTCGGGAGAGATCTGGAGGAAGGGACGATCAGGCTAATTAGCAAAAGCCACGGTGCGCCTCCTCCCTCCTTAGCCATTAGGGAAGACAGAGCCGGGGGCCTGAGCTGAGCGTGTAGGGAAAGCGGTGGAATAAGTTAACAGGCGAACTTGTCAATGCACATACCTCAGATTTTTAAGGACGTGCGGTTTTAGATCTGCGAGGTCCGTGAGGTTGGCGTTTTACCCCTTCCCAAGGCGGTACTCTTGAGGGAGTAGCATCTTGCTGCAGGCCAGCATACCTGCTGGTCAGCTCTCTGATGCTCCCCTCCCCTTCTCGGCATCTAATGTTTTCACCCTCTTCCCCCCCCCCCCACACTTTTAGATTTGTCAGCAGCAGCAGTGATTTACAGAGCAGCCCTGTCAACCCCGGTGCTTCTCTCCACTGCGACCTACCCTCTCTGACAACTTCTGGGGTGGGCCGCAGTGGAGAAAAGTGCCGGGGTTGACAGGGCCGCTATGTGAATCACTGCCACCACTGACAAATCTAAAGGTAGACATGGGGGAAGAGGGTGAAAAGATTAGTTGCTGAGAAGGAGAGCCGACCAGCAGGTATGCTGGCTGACAGCATGATACCACTCCCTCACAGTGCCTGATATTGGACTTGGGGGCAGTGATTTACCAAGGGGTAGGTGAGGGGGGGAGTGGTTCACCCTGGGTGCAGCCCTTAAGAAGGTGCTCCGAAGGTTAGTAACGTGATCTTCTTCTGGCATTGGCAGCGTTGACAATTTGCTGCTCTACCAGCATCGGGCCTTTCTTTCTGTCAGGTCCCACCTGGAAGAGAAGAAAGTCTGAAGCCGCGAGTTGTGAAGGCTACACTGCCAACAGGGGGAGGGGGCTGACAAAGAGAGGGAGAGGGGAAGTAGATATAAATGCTGCACCCAATTAGGGAGAGGGAGGAAAGGAGAAGTAAGACCAGGGAAGGGAGAGAAGAGGAAAGAGAGATGCCAAACAATGGGAAAGGGAAGGAGGGAAAGGAAGGAAATAAAGAAAGGAGATACCAGACCATGGAGGGGGAGGGGGGGAGATACCAGGGCTTTTTTGGGGGGGGAGAGAAGGGTACAGAGATGCCAGACCAAGGGAAAGGAAGGAGAGGATATGTCAGATCATGGAGGGGGGCACGGGGAGAGGGAAGGAAAGGAGAAAGAGATGCCAGGCCGTGGGGTGGAATGGAAATGAAGGAAGGAAAGGAGAAGAGAGTGATGCCAGAGCATAAGGGAGGGGGTAGAGACAGAGAAAAATGGAGAGGAGGTGAAGCTGAAATGAATCGTGTACAAAGGAGAGAAGAGGCACAGGATAGACAGTTTATGGAAGGAGCATAGAAAGAGGGAAGATGCCATATGGAAGAGAGAGAGGGCAGACAATGGATGGAAGGGGTAGAGAATGAGAGCAGACAGTGGATGGAAGGGGCAGAGAGAGAAGGCGGACAGTGGATGGAAGGGGCAGAGAGAAGACAGATGCTGTATGAATAGAGGAGAGCAAAGAGAAGATGATTAAAACAGAAACAAGAAAAGATATTAAAAAAAAGATTTTTTTTGTTGCTTAAAATAAAGTACTGTATTATTATAGCTTAGAATATTGTAGTATTATAGCTTAGTATTATTGCTTAGAATAAAGTAGTATTATAGCGGCGGTCAGGCTGATTTTTGGGCTGAAGAAGTTTGACCATGTAACTCCTTCCTACCGACTCCTGCATTGGCTGCCGATGGAGGCATATGTGAATGTGAATAAGTTTGGATGTTTCTGCTTTAAGGTACTTTTCGGCCTAGTCCCCAGATATATAATTGACCGTTTCTCTTTCTCAACCAATCGACTTAAGAGAAGCTCAAACTTGAATTTAATTTCTCCACCGGTTAAAGGATGTAAATTTAAAAGACATCATCAGCATCTCTTCTCTTATCAGGCAGCATTATGGGGTAAAGATCTGAAACAATTACTCATGCTTGCAAATACTTATGGGGAATTTAGGAGACACCTAAAAATATATTTGTTCCTAAAGTACTTAGGCAGCTGCACTGCACAATCTCTCCCCACAATAATTGACCGCTAAATCTTAACTCTGTCAGTTCTACTCAATCTGTAACTTTTTAAATCATTGTAAACCTGCAGAATCAAATACACTTCCACTTATAGGCATATGATGCTACTCTCCATCCGAAGAAACTTGACTCATCTCATGTAACATCTTTTGTAATCTAGAATATATTGTAATTCTTATTCTCCACCAGTTATAAATTGACTCAGTTGCTATGTAACATCTCCTGTGATATTGAATGTACTGTAATTCTTCACTATTACCTGTAATTAACACTTCTCCTGTAATGTAATTCTACTGGAAATGCCCAGATATCTTCCTTATTGTAATCCGAGGCTATGTTATATCTGCTGCGATGTTGAATGTATTATAACTCTTCACAGTTACTTGTAATCTACTCTTCTCCTGTAATGTAATTCTACTGGAAATGTCCAGATTCATCTTTATTGTAATCCGCCTAGAACCGCAAGGCACAGGCGGAATAGAAATCCCTAATGTAATGTAATGTAATAAACAGGAAATGGAAATAAGGCAATCTTTGTATTGGACTAAATCCCCTTCCTCAAGTCAAGACAGAATACCTTAACAGCAGTATACTGTACTTACCTGAAGGAGGAGGATTTGGCCTCTGAAAGCTAATTGAAAAATAGATTAGTCCAATAAAATTATATTTTCTTATTTCCCATTATTTGTTTTATTTCTGTTTGTGGTATGACACTGAACTGCTTGGAATGAAACATTTAGTACGACGCCTTGAGAAAAAATGGATAAAATCAAAACAAGCAGTAGACAAAGCAAAATGGAGACAAGAAGTTAAAAACTATAAAATAATGTTAAAAGATAAACTTAAGATCTATTGCTCAGCGAAAGTTGGCTCTACCACTATTAACATTAAAAAAACTATTTCAATTAGTTAATAATATTTTCAATACTACTAAAAAGACACAATCTTCTTGGTAATCCTTCCCATCTTCTGAAGATTTAGCCAATTTTTTTAGTTCAAAGGTATTATCCTTCAGATCTTCCTGTTCATCTTGTTCTTTAAATACAGATTTTATTTCCAACCTAAAAGAAGAACAGGTTCATGCAGACTTATGTTGGTCTACTTTTGATAAGCCAGATTGGTACGATTTTTCCAAGCTATTCCAAAGATATGCTCAAACTTATTGTTGGCTAGATTTCTTTCTTCCTGAGTTGATGGCAGCTGCACCATTAAACTTTAAGCTGAAGTTATTTGAATGAAATACAATAAATACAAACAATAAAGAAATACAATAAAGAAAACAATAAAAAATCTATTTCTTCACTACCTAATTACAGACCGATAGCATCAATTCCTTTTCTTGTTAACATTATGGAAGGTCTGGTCCATATTCAACTGACCAAATACCTTGAGCAACATTCTTTACTTCATGACTCACAGTCGGGATTCAGATCCCATTTTAGCACGGAAACAGTAATAGTTGCCCTCTTGGACTATTTAACAAGTTTACTAAGTAAAGGCAGAAATGCTTTGGTGCTCCAATTCAATCTTAGTAGCGCCTTTGACCTTGTGGGTCATTCTAATTTGCTAATCTGTTTGGATGCTCTAGATCTCCAAGGAAAAGTCTACTTACTCATGGTTTAGAGGATTTTTGGAAACCAGACTCTATCAAGTTAGGTTTAAGACTCTACTTTCTACTACCTGGAAGAATCCATGCGGTGTTCCACAAGGATCACCGCTTTCACCTACACTATTTAATGTTTATTTATCATCGTTAGGCTCATATCTGAGTAAATTGGACACAAGGAGTTTTAGTTACGCCGATGACATTACAATTGTCATACCATTTAACTCAGCTCTTTCTCAGATTACTACTAAAATTGAAGCTGTAATGCAATGGATGAATGTCTCGATGCAACAATTTAAGCTTAAATTAAATTCAGACAAAACTAAGGGCTCCTTTTACGAAGCCACGTTAGCGGCTTTATCGCACACAACTTTTTAGCACGCTAATCTCTGCGCTAGCTGAAAAACTACTGCCTGCTCAAGAGGAGATGGTAGCGGCTAGCGTAGCCGGCAAATTAGCACGCACTATTATGCACGTTAAACCACTAACGCAGCTTCGTAAAAGGAGCCCTAAGTTTTTTGTGGCGTCCTCCAACAAAGTTCCTTTTGAACCAACCATTAACATAAATTCAGTCTCGTATACAATAAATTCAACAATTAAAATACTAGGAGTTATTTTAGACCAGCACCTCACTATGAAAACCTAGATAGATGCTGTAGTGTGTAAAATCTATTTTACTCTTTGGAAACTATGAACTATTAGATCATATTTTGAATTCTCTGCTTTTAGACTATTGGTTCAATCTCTTTTATTAAGTCTTCTTCATTATTGTAATATCATATATTTGACAATTACTAAGAAAGAACTGACAAGACTTATATTAGTACAAAATACAGCGGTCAGAATGATTTATGAAGAAGTATGATCATGTCACGTCTTTTTACTGCGAGTTGCACTGGCTGCCCGTGGAGGCTTGTGTGTTGTTCAAGTTGGATTGCTTTTGTTACAAGGTTATTTACGCCACAGCCTCTCATTACTTGGTTAACAGATTTTCCTTGGCTTCATACAGACACAGTAGAAGAACCCATTCCTTATTTAATTCTCCTTCAATCCAGGGTTGTAAAAGCATAAAATTTCTCAATCACACTTTGGCCCTTCGTGATAAGGAGTTTTGAGCTTTGTTGCTTGCAACTCACTCTTATAAAGACTTTAGATCTCAACTGAAAACCTATCTATTTGCTAAATATTTGATCACCTAACTTCTTCATCCCGTTTATTATGATTTTCATTAGTAACCTTTTGTAAATCACGTTGAACTGATGGTTATGTGGTCAACAAGCACAATGTTATGTTAGGTTGTTAATTTGTAAAGTGATAATTGCTATTTCTCACTTACATTTGCTATCTTTATATTTTGCTCAATATTAGGGTAGAATAAAGTGTTTTATTTGAAATGTATTAATTGAAATATGTTAGTTTTGGGAAATATTAATTGTAGATGTCTTTGTACTGTATTCAGTACAAAATATGGAGCCCCTTTTCAGGTTTTGTATTTCATGACGTGCCTGGTAGCGGAGAGCTTTGTGTTGCTATTGCTCAGATAACATGAAAATCAGGACTTTTTTTTTGTATGGTGACTTCCAAAGAGAAATGTTCTGGTTCTGATCTGCACATTGCGAGGAGGTAGAATATCAGCTCTCATATAACTAATTTTATTATGGTGTGTTAAGCCGAGCTTTTCTTTTGCTCAAGGTTGGAGAGGTCTCACTGGGGGCCCCTGTCTACCCTCTCCCCCCCCCCCTAGTCAGAGTCAGACACCATGGTTAAATTTCTGCTAAGGAAGTTTTATTTATGGCCGCAGCATGGTTACAACGCAATAACATTAACCATAATCAACCTTTATGTTTATAAATAACATATTGAAATAACAATAACTTGTCAAATACTGTACTTCAACTCATCCTAACTTCTACTAACCTCACCCTCAGGGGAGGGGTCTACCACCCTACCAAGCGGGGTCCATCAGCACTGCATATAAATAGGCACTGCCATTCAAGCAAATGCTCTACTCCCACTTGGCCCAAGCCACCGTCCAAGCGTCCCAGGCCCCGTTGGCTGTACCTCCCCGATCGCCGTCCAAGCGATTGGGGGTAGCAATGGTCCATCCTCTGCTTGCCCCTCCATCCAAGAGGGGTCTCTCATCCATGAGGGGGTAGGAGCCCTCACTTTAAAGGGGCAAATCCTATTCCCCTCCCCGCTTGTGTTGGTTTCCCCCCCCCCCCTTTTCTTAAGCACTATCCTGCCACAATTTGCGGCAGTGACACCTCACTTGCTGCGAGTTGCCCACACCAAATGCCTCATGCTGCGGCCCTTCACATTAATAAGGTGTCAATCCCGTCCTGCATATTACTGATGAAAAGGTCCAAACCTATATCTGAAAGATGCACCCATCTGGCCGATATAAGCCCGGGCAATCCTCCGTGATTAATTCATGCCCTATAGTGATGCCCCTTAAGGAGTACATAAATTTGTGCATCCACTTGTTCAGTTTCTGTCTTCTTTTCGACGGATTTATGTGATTTTTCATTTCTCCACACCCGACGATGGATGATGTAGGACCACACTAGCCGCGTACCCCTGCACATGTCAGCTACCTCCAACATGTCCCGTTGCATCTTTTTTATGAGTTCAATATTGTGCATAGAAGTGATATCATTACCTCCGAGATGCACTATGAGTGCCCACGGCTGAGGTCGGGTCAATAACAACTCAGAGATGGATGGTCGCAGCTGTTCCCACTTCATGCCTCATATTCCGAACTATTCCAACGTGACACCGGACGCAAACAGGCCCAGGCCTACAGCTGCCTTGCGGGATTGAGCTCTCCTGCTCGCCCAGTGTACGTAGGAATGGCCGTAGATCCAGACTACTTTCGTTTCTAAAAGACAAGACAAAATTGAGACATTTGTATTACGCCAGATGGGGTCTAACGTACAGCTGGTATCGGTTAGACCTCCATCTGCCGATCTCCTGAATCGTGGTGCTCGGTAAACCTGTTAGTCTAGCTGAGGTGGCTGCCCCAATGCTAAATAAATGTGAGCTGTACTGTTTACTGCTCAGACCTATGTGCTCTAGAACTCTGGTGAGTACCCTTGTGAACTGGTAGCGCATCAGTGGGAGTGTATTTGAATGGCATAGTAGATGTACTGTTCCTTTTGGGCAGACAGCCAGGTAATCTCCCAATGCTCTGACAGGGCACATGCTGTTGCCCAGAATTGCTCCCAGAGTAATTCTGCATTCTCTTGCCATCTGGTCTGTCTTGGATCTATGTATATGTATGTACAAACTATCATGTTTCCATTCAACATTGCCACGCAATAGCCCTGTAGTCTGTTGCGTATTGGGTGGGACCAGCTCCCCCAGTCTGAGGGCCAAGGTGAATGCTGCCTTGAATAAACAGATCTCCAGCTATGAGTACTATATTTCGGGAAGGGCTCGCAGCAGCGATTCCAGAATGGCAAATGTAATGGATCTTCTGACATCTAGGGTCCTGGGCCGCTGTATTGCCCAACCCTTCAGTATATGACATATAGCGAAGTGATTGGTGGGATTCTTGCCACCTATTGCCTTGGCAACGAACCCGATTCCTGCCAGACGTGATCGCACACTGGATACTGATGCTCCACGCTCCCTCAAGTGGAGTAGATATTGGAGCAACACCTCAGGGGAAGAGAAGGATGTCTCATGTAGCTGGTTCTCTTTGCAGAATTCCATGAAAGAGGAAATTCCTGCGTTGTATTTCCTCTGCGTTGCCTCGGATAGGGATGCGAAGATCATTCGCCATATGTGTGTGGGGGGATGGGAACTTCCAGAGCTCTGAGGGGAAAGGGGTCCTGTGTTTGTTTGCAGCTGGTGTGTAGCGACGGAAATCTTCCATCTTGAAACGAGAAAGAGCATTTGCTATGTTATTTTGTATACTCGGGATATGCAGCGCCCTGAAAGTGATATTAAAACCCATGCACTTTAAAACTAACTGCCTCATAATGGATACCACCCCTTGCGATCTAGCATGTAAATGGTTCACTCCCTCCACTACCGCCGTGTTGTCTGATCTGAATACTATGTGGTGATTGGCTAGCTGAGGGGCCATAGCAATCAGTATCGGGAATAGCTCTAGAAAGGTAATATCCTGAGTAACTCCAGTCTCATGCCATAAAACGGGCCAACGCTCAGCGCACCAGGCCCTTTAAAAATAGACCCCAAAACCTGTACCACCAGAGGCATCTGTGAACAACTGTAGCTCGTCGTTTGTCGCCGGATGCCTCTGCCAGAACGCTAACCCATTGAAGGAGCGCAGAAAATTGCACAAGACCTGAAGATCCGATCTCATCGGTGCGGTGACTCTTATATAAAGGTGACTCCAGCGCACCCCCACTGTCAGCGCACCCCCAAGGCCAATCTCCGTGAAAATATTCTACCCATGGGAATAATACGTGATGCAAAGGTTAAGCGTCCCAATAGGGATTGAAATTGCTTTAGAGTAGCCTTCTTCATTCCCGCAACCGTTATTATCTCCACTCTCAACGTGTCTAGCTTGTCCTGCGGAAGACGAGTTACTCGGCCCACCACATCTAATTCTATCCCCAGGAATGACAGGTACTGAGAGGGCCCTAATGTTTTTTCTGGGGCCAACGGTATCCCAAATTGTTCTGCTACCCGCTTAAAAACCTCCAAGGCCTTGTTGCACTATTGACGCGATTTCCCAATGAATAGGAAATCGGCCAAGTAATGTAGTACCGCTGGATAACCGAGTATTTGCTCCACTACCCAGTGCACGAAAGTACTAAACATTTCAAAATATCTACAGGCAGGGCAGGATTAATTCGTCAAGGGCCCCTAGGCACACAAGTACACTGGGGCCCCCTGCCCCGCCCTGCCCCACCATGCGCCCAGGCGGAAACAGGAAGCTGCGTCAGAGGGAAGCTTTGGGCAAGCAGCACCACTTGCACAATTAAGTTCCTGTTGCCTTTCTTGTCTTACTTTCTGTCAATGGGAGGGGGGGGGCCCATTACCGATCGATGCTGGAGAGGACTATTGCCGTTTGGAAAAAACAATGTTGATGCCCTCCTTCATCGAGCCCCCCTGACCATTTCGGGCCCTAGGCATGTGCCTACTTGGCCTATTGGTTAATCCTGCCCTGTCTACAGAAAATGGAGCATCCCATGGGAAGGCATTTGTTGTAATAAATTTCCCCTTCAAATGTAAAGTCTAACAATCTGAATGAATTTGGGTGAACTGGAAGCAGTCTGAAAGCAGATTTGCCTTTGCCAGGTGAGCATCCGGCCCTGCCTTGAGAATTATCTCCATGGCTTTGTCTATGAACGAGTAGTGAACCGCGCACTGTTTTGGATCAATGTGGTCGTTAACTGATGCACCGTCCGGAAATGATAGATTGTGTATGAGGCAGAATTTTCCTGGCTCCTTCATGGGCACGATATCCAATGAAGAGAAGACCATACTACCCAGTGGCAGGGACGTGAATGGACCGGCCACCCTCCCTAACTGTACTTCTTTATTTATTTTGTCCCTTGCAATGTTCGTGTGAGACGCGATTGACTTGGCATTCCTCAGGCAGCGATCCATGCCCAGCATGCCTTGCATTAATGGAATATTGAAATCTTCTGAAAAACCCGCCCTTAACATAACACCTGCCTGCTTCTTGGTGCCAGCTAGCTCCACTGCTACTCTCTGCTGCTAAGCACCGCTCCTTTCAGCTGTTTCCCCGAAGGACACTCACGGCCGAAGCATGCGACCATGCCCCCCCCTCTCCCCGACTCACCCGGCCGACCTGTGAGCTTCTGCCAATGTCGGGCACCAGCTCCGCCTCAGTACTCCTGCACTTCTCTCTTCATGACTCGTGCTCAGCTGCCGACACCGGCATAAATCTTCCTAGTCCCTCTCCTTCCGCGCGCAGCTGGGCACTCCGACGCAGGCACTGGCCTCACACACACCGTGGCTAGCCAACGGTGGAGGCGCCCCATGGAGGATTTGTTGCAGGCAGTTGGCCAGGGAGAGAACTTAATCAGGTTAGATGAGCCCCGTGGAGCTCCCAATGTAGCCTAGTTGGCAAGGGAGCGATTCGGTCAGTTTGCTCTCCCAGGCGTGCTGCAAAAGAATGGCTGCACTAGGAGAGTCTGCTCTTCAAATCTCCCGCTGCCCCTCCCCTCCACCTATCCCTGCCTAGCCCCTTTTCCTCCCATCCTGCCCTAGTCCCCCGATGCCCCCCTCCCACCTTGTACTCGCCCCTCGCTATTCGCTCCTGGGCTTCTCTTTCTCTCTCATTTTGCTCCTGTGTACGTTCTGGTTTAGCAGGAACTTGTCTAACTTTGTCTTGAATCCCTGGAGGGTGTTTTCCCCTATAACAGCCTCCGGAAGAGCGTTCCAGGTTTTGCTGAAAAGCAGGTTAAAGTATGTGTGACAAGAAGCATGGTTCTTTGAGTTTGTCTGGCAGGATCTATTGTTTTGCTTTAAACATGGATGACCTGAGCCTAAAAGGAGTGGTATTTGAGGCTCTGCTGTCATTTACTGTATTACTGAAGCTACTACCCTCTAAGAAGCTTCTGCTATAGGAAGCTGGCCAGTCTTGCCTAATAGTTGGGGCAGCCCTTGCCCCAGCCCTATTTTGGATGGATGGGGGCACCAGCTCATCTCTCGTCTCAGGCAACAGATTGCCTTGAGCTGCCCCTGAGTACAGGCTAAACACAATAGAAAGAAATTAGTCCCTGTATATGACAATGAGAGAAGTGGCATACCATCATCTCATATGGGAAAACATATACAATAGAAATGGTGTATTTAAGAAGTAATTTAACCCCCTTTACAAAACCGTAGTTTGGCTTTTAGTGCCAACTAGGGTGGTAACAGCTCTGCCACTCACAGAATTCCTATGAGCGTCAGAGCTGTTACCATTGCGACTGGCACAAAAAAACCATGCTACGGTTTTGTAAAAAAAGGGGGGGAGGGTTAGACAATAGTTAATGGTATGGTACAGATGCTGTAAGAATTAAAGAAAAATATGATGCAGGTCTACAAGATCCTGAGTGGTGTAGAATGAGTACAAGTGAATCAATATTTTACTCTTTCAAAAATTACAAAGACTAGGACAAGGGTAGGCAATTCCCGTCCTCGAGAGCCGCAACCAGGTCAGGTCCCTATTACGCTCTCTAGAAGCGCATTCCAGATGTCCACCACACGTTGGGTAAAGAAGAACTTCCTAGCATTGGTTTTGGATCTGTCCCCTTTCAACTTTTCCGAATGGCCTCTTGTTCTTTTATTTTTTGAAAGTTTGAAGAATCTGTCCCTCTCTACTCTCTCTATGCCCCTCATGATCTTATAAGTCTCTATCATATCCCCTCTAAGTCTCCTCTTCTCCAGGGAAAAGAGACCCAGTTTCTCCAATCTCTCAGCGTATGAAAGGTTTTCCATCCCTTTTATCAGACGTGTCGCTCTTCTCTGAACTCTCTCGAGTAACGCCATATCCTTCTTAAGGTATGGCGACCAAAACTGGACACAGTATTCCAGGTGTGGGCGCACCATCGCCCGAAACAGCGGCAGGATAACTTCTTTTGTCCTGGCTGTAATACCCTTCTTGATTATACCTAGCATTCTATTCACTCTCTTAGCAGCTGCTGCGCACTGTGCCGTCGGCTTCATTGACCTGTCCACCATTATCCCCAAGTCCCTCTCTTGGGTACTCTCATTCAATAACATCCCTCCCATCGTATAGTTGTACCTCAGGTTTCTGCTTCCCACATGCAATACTTTACATTTCTCAACGTTGAACTTCATTTGCCATTTTGTCGCCCATTCCCTTAGTTTGTTCAAGTCTCTTATGAAATTAACTTCATTACAGCATTGTTTCATTATTGTGGAAAGGTGGGGCAATTAGTGATATCTTAGTTTCTATTCCTTCCTACCCTAGAGTCTGCATGTCTGTGTATATTTGTAGATGTGACTGTGTGTTTGCATGTTATACTGTATGTTTGTATGTGTCTGTGTGTATCTATGTTAATTTACTTTTTTAATTTCTTATTAATCATTTACTTAATAGTTATGTACTAAAAAAGTACTTAGCTGTATGGTCACGCCTCACACAGGGATAGGTACACCGACATTTTTCACCTATTAAACTTTATATCGTTTTTTTCAAGGCTAATATTCCCTATATTGCTTTAAGCCATTCAAACAGACCACAGCGAGTTGGAGCATAAAGCCACTTACTATGAGATACATTTGAGTATGTGGTGGCTGCACTGAGGATCTGTGAGACTGGTATGTGCAGTAATAAGGAGTGGAATGAATGCTAATTATATCAAGCATTTCTAAGTGGTGTATGTATCTATGCGCATATCTTAATAACTGGGCTCTGCATTGAGGTGCTTTTCATGCCATTTGGCTTGTTTCTCCTTGATTAGGTAACATTGTGAAGTTACTTTTGACCGTGGAGTTATTTTAATGCTTGTAAGTTTTTTTTTCCACTTTGTTTTACTATTAAATTACAAGTGACCAATGATTATTTTGCTGTAGCCCTTAGCTTGTGTCTTGTACCCTGTGGTGAGCGTTTGGCACTGAGGGCAATTATCTGTGGATTAAGTACAGTGTGGCATTCAGCTATAAGCAGTAAAAAGTGGTGTATGGTTTATTGTCCTGCTGCCTCTGGTGTGATATTGTGTGAAGTTAGAAAACAACCCAGAAAAGCATCCAAAGGCCTGCAGAGAGAGACTGAGCAAAAATGGGATTCATGGGAAAGTAGCAAGGCTGAAACCACCACCATCCATGAGTAACATCAATGATCATCTCATTTGCAAAAAACACACATGGATGTCTTTTGGGATAATGTTCTACTGTATAGACCAAAGGTGTTAAACTCAAGGCCCGCGGGCTGAATCCGGCCTGCCTGGCTGTTTTATGCAGCCCGCGGTGTTATCGATGTGGCTTTTTCATTGCTGCCCCCGGTGGCTCCTACACACATTGCTGCCGCAGGCGGTGGCTCCTACACGCATCCTGCGCCTGAACTGGAAGCCTTCTCTCTGATGTCGCAATGTCAGAGGGAAGGCTTCAGGATGAGGCGTGGGACGCGCGAGGAGCCGCTGCACACAGCTTTGTGTACACTGTGGCAGTGAGTAAGAGGGAGCCGGCCAGAAGATAACACCGGGGGCGACAATGAAAACGTGCATTGCACCGCAGGCAGCATAAAACAGCCAGGCGGGAGCAGGCCAGAAGGAAAGACACCAACCAGAGGGAGGCACCTAATTGTGGCACAGCATGGAGGAAGGGAGACAACAAAGTTAGGGGAATTATTTTATTTTTAATTTAGTGATTGAATTGTGTCAATTTTGGGAATTACATATGCTGTCTATATTTTGCACAGTTCAGGAAGAAATGCATTTGTTTCTTTTTCTCTGGGGTTGTACAGCATACATAGTCTTGAATCTTAGTGTTTCATTTGTATATATTAGTACTTTTAGTTTTTGGCCCTGTATTTGCATAGGGGTTATCTGTGTTCTGGTAGGAATGAATGTTGAGAAGCATACAGTGTACTTTGTGTAGTTTAATTTTGTGGTTAACCATTATGTGTTGTTAATAAGATTATATTGTGTGTGTATTTGTGAAAAATGAATGGAAAAAGTAGTGTTACAATTAGTACTATTATGGGGGCAGGGTCTGGGTGGAGATGGGCGGGGTCTGGCCCGCGACTTAGCCTGTGTTTTGGATTTCGGCTCCTTAATGTGATTGAGTTTGACAGCTTTGCTATAGACAGACAAAAGTCACTGAATATCTGAATTTACCACCCAAAACTGCCAGGCCAATATGCATCCCAGGATTATTGATTACCAGGAGCTCACAGCAGCCAATGCTTTGTAATCTCTCCATGAATATTCATTGCGGATATCCTGAAAAACCTGACTGGCTGAGGTGTCTCCAGGACCAGGTTCGGTAACTACTGGGCTAGAAGCAAAGCAGTAACTAACCTGAAACAAGATCTCCTTTAAGGATCTCTAACCTCTGACAGCCTTTTCTTTCTCTTTGCCTGGCAGATTGCGTATTCAGATTCTTGCTCAAATTGTTCAAAGCTGCGTGAAAATTCATCAAATTCAGAACAAGAGTGTAAGTGTGCCATCCACTTCTCACTGAGGGAAAGCTTTCAGGTGAGTTTATATTGGGAGCAGTAGATAAATTAAGTTACCAGGCACAATACAGGTGTTAGCCATGTTATAAATTAACAATAACTTTGGACTGAGCCTAGAGCTGTAATATTTGTGTAACACCATTGGTTATAGAATCACTGCCATGGGGGATGATGTAATAAACTGTGCTATCCTTTAACATGGAGGTTTACTTTTGATTTTCCTGCAATATCCTTATTCTTAAGCAGTAATTCTATTACGTCCTTTCCGGATTACATATGCTAGGTGTTCAATCCCAACCCGCAATCTGGGAGTTGCAGAAATCAAACACTTTTCTGACACATGCTCCTCCCCCTTAGACTGGGAGCTAGAAACATCCAGTTTCAATTTCTGCAAGCAATCTATGCAAAAGTCTTTTGAATTGCTCTGCTTTCTTTTCTTCTTTTTTTTTTTTTTTGTTTAAAGTTTAGGTTTTTATTCGGTGGCTTCAGTGCCTTGAGACCTCTTTCCAGTAGTCCCCTGTCAGAGAAAGGATGCAGTTTTGTGGTGCCAGACAGTTGCTTCGCAGACAAACTCTGTTGGATCTGTGGAGCCAGCCTGCTGTGTACCACCCTTCCTAGACTCGGGGTCCTTTCCCCTGGGAGTCCACTTGCCTGCTGATCTTGTTACGGGTTTTAAGTACAGGCTGTATGCGTCTGGAGTGAAACCCACCTTGGTTTCAAGGTGCAGGCTACCTTTCCCACCCCCAACTGCGTGACGAAGATCTATGGGAGTGGAGGTCATAGTCGGTGTCCGATCAACTGGCAGTCCGAAGATTTTCAAGTCTGGTTATTTGAAGGAGTTTCTGAGGCAGAAAATCATTTTCCTCTTTTCAGCTGCCTTGAAAGTGCTGATAGGCTTGCACTGCTAGAATTGTGAGTAAAATCTCCATTATTTCCTATGGGAACTTCGGGGGTGGCTTGGTAAAAGTGTTTAAAAGGGTTTTTCACAGTTTCTGAGGGTAGGATTCAGGTCCCCCACCTCCCCAGACCCCAAATTGCTCTTTTTCATTTTCAGATTTTATTTATTTTTGTTGTTTTTGATGCGAAATTGCTGGCGGCGGTGGCCATCTTGGATTTTCAACGATTTTTTTTTTTCAAAGTTTTATTTCTGACTCAATATCCCACTATTTGCTCAAAAATCATTTGGGCTGAACTCCCCAGCCCCTAATCTGTTGAATGTGTGCATTGATTGCACCAGATTGGCACCGGAGCAGCGACCTTGTACCACATGCTGTAGCATTCTGGAGGAGGGGGCAGGTGCTTCATACTTCACCTCCTCTGTGTGCTGTAGTGTTGGGGAGCTGGCCTGGGTTCATAACGTCAGAAAAAAAATCTCACCTAGAGGCCATTCTGAAGTCTGGTGCAAAACGCCTGTGTTCTGAGTCTGGGAACTCTTTTGGTCTGGCACGTATGCCTCAACAGAGCCCTGCCATGGTTGCAGGGTGTGACTTTTCAATTTGGCTTCACTGAAAAGCATATTTTTCAGACCCTGCTTGTTCGACGCAGCTGACGGTTGCATCGAGTCTTTCTCAACCTGCTGTGCTGGTAGTGGAGCTTCCTGTTTGGGAGCCCTCTTGTCCTACTGTGGCAGACCTCAATTGCAGTATTTGCCATTCAGATATTATGCCTCTTCTGTTTCCTCGCACTGCTTCTATATTGGATCCGTCATATCCTTGCCAGGACTATTCACCTCGACCGCCCTGAGAATCTGGATTTGGGTGATGACCCTTCTGTCTGCAGATTTTTTAAGCACGGTTCTGTCTACCTTTTTATTGCTGATGTTCTGAAAGAGCTCAAATTGGATTCTTCACCTTCCACTTCTCATGGACCGCTCAAATGTGCTGTCTTCTTTTTTTCCATCCCATCCACAGCTTCATGGTCTGGTTACAGAATAGTGAGATACCTCAGGGAACTCTTTCCGGCCTTTTACAGCTATGTCTAAGCATTATCCACTGGCTCCTGATTTTCAGCAAGCTTTTGAACAGCCTAAAGTAGATTCTGCCATAGCGCAAGTTATCAGGCGCATAGCCTTCCCTAGTGATGGGGGAGTGATGCTTAAGGATTCTCAAGATCGCAGGGCAGACATTATGCTGAAAAAGCTTTTGGAAGTGCCGTCTTTGGGCATCAAAGTGGCAGCTTACTTTACGGGGCGAGCTTGTCATACCAGATTGCACAGTGCATCCTCTGCAGAGGTACATGCCTGTCCTCTGCTGGTAATGGATGGTGTGGATTATGTGGTGGATACCCTTTATATCAGGGGTCTCAAACTCAAACCCTTTGCAGGGCCACATTTTGGATTTGTAGGTACTTGGAAGGGCAAACTGTGCAACATAGTAGGTAAAAGCACTATGCCTGAAAATATGACACAGGACCTACTACTATTAGAACAATGGTCATCGACTTGGCAGCTTAACTTCAATGCTAAAAAATGCAAAGTGATGCACCTGGGTAAAATAAATTTGTGCAGGACTTACACATTAAATGGTGAGACCTTAGGTAGGACCACGGAAGAACGGGATTTAGGAGTAATCATTAGTGATGACATGAAAACTGCCAATCAAGTGGAAAAGGCTTCCTCTAAGGCAAGGCAAATGATGGGTTGTATCCGTAGAGGTTTTATCAGCAGGATGCCAGAGGTCATAATGCCACTGTACAGATCCATGGTGAGACCTCATTTGGAATATTGTGTTCAATTCTGGAGACCACATTACCGGAAAGATGTGCTGAGAATGGAGTCAGTTCAACGGATGGCCACCAGGATGGTCTCGGGGCTCAAAGATCTTCCGTATGAAGTAAGGCTGAATAAATTGCAGCTGTACTCACTTGAAGAACGAAGAGAGAGAGGGGACATGATCGAGACATTTAAATATATCACGGGTCGTATCGAGGTGGAAGAGGATATCTTCCGTCTTATAGGACCTTCTTCCACCAGAGGGCATCCGCTGAAAATCAGGGGAGGGAAATTTCATGGTGACTCCAGAAAGTATTTCATTACTGAGAGGGTGGTCGATCATTGGAATGAACTCCCACGGCAGGTGATTGAGGCCAACAGCGTGTCAGATTTCAAAAATAAATGGGATATTCATGTGGGATCTCTAATGAGGTAAGGGCAGGGGGTGGTGAGCAAAATCAAGGAGAAGGGTCAATAGAGTGGGCAGACTTGATGGGCTTTGGCCCTTTTCTGCCATCATTTTTCTATGTTTCTATGTTTCTATTAAAGAAATGACAATTTTGCATGAGTTAAAACACTTTATAGTTTATAAATCGTTCCTTTTGGCTAAGTCTTAATAATAGTATTGTAATTTATAGCTAAAGAGAAAATATATGATCAAGAAACTGTTTTATTTTACTTTTGTGATTATGATAAACATACCGAGGGCCTCAAAATAGTACCTGGTGGGCTGCATTTAGTCCCCGGGCCACGAGTTTGAGATCACTGCTTTATATTCTCATTTGAATTCTTAGTAAGCTCTCTGCTTATGCAGTGTCTGCGCACTGGACTCTGGCTTCATCATTGGCTGAAGATGCTGCATCAATGGCCACCTTGAGCAGACTTCCTTTCAAGGGCCATCTTCTTTTTGTTAAAGGTCTGGATGATTTCATGACCAGCGTTGCTGAGTCTAATGGCCTCTTTTACAAAGCCGCGCTAACAGCCCCGAAGCCTATAGAGATTTAACATGACATAAGAACATAAGCAATGTCTCTGCTGGGTCAAACCTGAGGTCCATCGTGCCCAGCAGCCCGCTCACGCGGCAGCCCAACAGGTTCAGGACCCAACAGGTTCTATCCCCCTTTCCAGCAGGAAATTGTCCAATCCTTTCTTAAACCCCAATACCGTACTCTGCCCTATTACGTCCTCTGGAAGTGCAATCCAGGTGTCCACCACACGGTGGATAAAGAAGAACTTCCTAGCATTTGTTTTGAATCTGTCCCCTTTCAGTTTTTCCAAATGCCCTCTTGTTCTTATATTTTTTGAAAGTTTGAAGAATCTGTCCCTCTCTACTCTCTCTATGCCCCTCATGATCTTATAAGTCTCTATCATATCCCCTCTAAGTCTCCTTTTCTCCAGGGAAAAGAGACCCAGTTTCTCCAATCTCTCAGCATATGAAAGGTTTTCCATCCCTTTTATCAGACGTGTCGCTCTCCTCTGAACCCTCTCGAGTAACGCCATATCCTTCTTAAGGTACGGCGACCAATATTGGATGCAGTATTCCAGATGCGGGCGCACCATCGCCAGATACAGCGGCAGGATAACTTCTTTCATCCTGGTTGTAATACCCTTCTTGATTATACCTAGCATTCTATTCGCTCTCTTAGCGGCCGCTGCGCACTGTGCTGTCGGCTTCATTGTCATGTCCACCATTTAAAGGGCTTCGGGGCTGTTGCTGTGCGGCAGCCACTAGCACAGCTTTGTAAAAGAGGCCATAAGTGTCTTCCTGTGAGTAGGTCTCACTGGACGGCAGTAGGGGATCGTAGTAATTTTCATTCCTTCCGCAGGTTTCGTCAGGGCTCCACAGAATCTTCCTCCCAGAGATATTCCCAGGGCTACCGCCCTCGTTACAACAGTTCTAATTCTAGGTGTCCTCAAGCCTCAGTTTCCCGAGCAATAGATGCGCCTAAAAAGCCCCAATGACGCCAGGAGTCAGGCAGGGCTTCCTCATATTGGAGGCTGCTTTTCTCAGTTTTATCAGGAGTGGACTTGTGTTTCATCAGATCAATGGGTGCTGGACATCATTTGGGAGGGGCACAAGATAGACTTTATTTGCCTGCCTCCAGATTTGTTTCTGGACTCTCTGGCAGGTAGGCTGGAAAAGGAGTCCAGAGTCCACACTACTCTGCAACATCTCTTAATCATCAGAGTGATAGAACCCATTCCAGAACACGAATTGGGTTTAGGCAGATACTCCTTATACTTCATTGTGCCAAAGAATGGCTCAGAGGACTGGAAACCCATTCTGGATCTAAAGTCAGTCAACCACTTCTTGCTGATTCCTCATTTCCACATGGAAACAATACACACAGTCATAACTGCTGTCTCTCCAGGAGAGTTTCTAGTGTCCTTGAATCTCACAGAGGCTTAACTCTATATTCCAATCTACCCAAAGCATCAGAGGTTTCTGTGTTTCCATGTTCTACAACAGCATTTCCAGTTCTCAGCCCTGCCCTTTGGCCTCGCAATGGCGCCCTGCACTTTCACAAAGGTGATGGTAGTTGTGGTAGCTTTTCTCCACCGGCAGGGGATCCAGGTCCATCCTTACTTGGATGATTGGTTGATCCAGGCTCCACCTCATCAGGAGTGTGAAAGTGCAGCGGAGACGGTGGTGTCTCTACTGCAGGCATTGGGGTGGATTGTCAACTTCAAGAAGAGCAACTTGATGTCCGCCCAGTCTCTGGAGTATTTGGGTCTTCTTTACGACACCAGTGTCGTGTGTTTCTACCCAAGGCATGCAGACAGAAACTTCAACAACAGATCAGAGCTCTCCTGGACAGTCTGGATCCCAAGGCCTGGCATTATCTGCAGGTTCTGGCAGCCTCCTTGGAGGTGGTTCCCTGGGCACGAGCACACATGCACCCTTTACAGGAGTCTCTCCTCTCTCGGTGGTCTCCACAGCATCATCACCTTCAGATGCCACTCCCCTAGACGGAGCCAGTTCGAAGCAGCTTGAGTTGGTGGCTTCAGGGGAGGCTCTTCACCAAGGCAGGTTTCTTTGGATTTCAGAGTGGATGACTCTTAAGATAGATGCCAGCCTGTCAGTTTGGGGTGCTCACTGCGGGGACAGATCCATTCAGGGGCAGTGGACTCCTCATCAGAAACATTGGTCGATCAATTATCTGGAGCTCAGGGCAATTTGGCTGGCATTACTCACTCTCCAGCCCCTTCTAGAAGGAAAAGCTGTGCAAGTATTTTCCAATAACGCCACAGTAGTGGTGTACATAAATCATCAAGGGGGCACAAGAAGCACTCCCTTGGGCCAGCAGCCTCGCATGCTGTTTCGCTGGGCGGAAGCACATCTTCTGTCTCTCTCAGTAGCCCATGTGGCCAGAGTCGACAAAGTTCAGGCAGACTTCCTCAATAGATAGGTCCTGGACCTGGGAGAATGGTCCCTCTCACAGAAGGCATTCTGTCTGATTGTACAATGCTGGGGTTAGCCCCAGATGGACTTGATGGCTTCAGTAGAAAACTCAAAGGCCAAGTGCTTCTTCAGTCGATGAACACAGCATGGAAGCCGGCTCAAGAGCTCCTGTATGTGTTCCCTCCGTGGTCTCTGGTTGGTCTGGTGGTATCCACCAGATAGCAATACATCCTGACCTGGTGATTCTAGTAGCTACGGACTAGCCTCATTGCCCATGGAATGCAGATTTTGTCCGTCTTCAGTGGGATGAGAAACTCCAGATCCCTCTTCATTGATATCTTAGTCAGGGGCCGGTGCCCATGAAGAACCCACAGCACTTCGGTCTTATGGCATGGCTCTTGAGCCCTCAACCATGATGAAGCTCAGTTATTCAGATGTAGTTATCTCAAATCTTTTTCACTCGAAGAAACCCTCTACTATGGCTTCTTACGCCAAAGCCTGGAAGGCTTTCCAACAGTGGTGTGCTAAGGATCAGGTGGAGCCTGAGAGGGCTCCCAATTTGGTGGTCCAGGCTTTCCTTCAAGCGGGCCTAGAAAAAGGTTTAGCAGTGGCAGATTGCAGCCTTTCATGTTTTAGAGCATGCAGAGGCAATAGTTCACTTATGGCTCATTCAGATGTGACCAGGTTTATGAGAGGGGCACTTCGTTTGTGACCTCCCTTGTATCTTCCTTTCCCTTCATGGAATCTTAACATCATTCTGCAGTGTCTTGGAGAAGCCCCATTCGAACCACTGAAGGATGCGTCTCTTCTGGATCTAACAATTAAGACTGTCTTTCTGGTCACCATTGTCTCGGCATGGCGTATATTGGAGCTTCAGGTTCCTTCATGCAAGGAGCCCTTTCTCTGTATTACGGACGTAGGAGTTGTACTCCATACTGTACCTTCCTTTCTGCCGAAGGTGGTATCAGCCTTCCATGTCAACCAGGAGGTTTGGTTGCCTGCATTTCATTCCACAGATTGGAGTGCAAAAATCAGATCTCACTCAAATTGGATATCCAGAAAGTCTTGCTCCACTATTTGGAGAGAACTAAAGATTTCTGTCTGTCTGATTACCTTTTTGTACTGACTTGCTGCACTTCGGTCGGCTGGCGTCCAAGTGCTCTATTGCTTGATGGATTCAAATGGCCATTTCCACAACTTACATTACCCACGGCAAACAGCTGCCAATTTCGCTTAAAGCTCACTCAACTAGAAGTGTGGCTACTGGTCCTCTCTTCATACTTTGCCTGGTTTATACCAAGTGGATGTGGCAGCTTGTTCTGATGCTACTTTTGGGACCTCGGTGTTGAGGGCAGGCTCTTCTGTCCCTTCCTAGCTGTTACTATTGCTTTGGTACATCACCTAGCATATGGAATCCGAAAGGGATGTAATAGAATGGAAGATCAGGTTTCTACCTTCGATAATCTTCTTTCTGTTAGGACCTGTAGAATTCCACATGACCCGCCCTCTTTGTATGCACTCAATGGGTTGGAATACCCTGTCTCAGTTATTCTCCTTACAGGCTTGAAAATTTTCCAGCCAGTTGTGGGGAGTTTTCTGTGAGTATGCGCATTGCCAAAGGTTTTTTCTTGGAGTGCTTGTTGCACACAGCAGTTCTACATTGTTCCTTAATGTTTTTCTGAGTTGCCTTTGTGCCTGTTTATTACTTGTTCATGTTTTGCAGAGCAGACCAGTTCAAAAATGGTTTGTAATACTGGGGGATCTTCTCCGGTACACCCTTGTCATGGATTTGTTCAGGTATGTTACTTGCCTTTGGGACTCAACTGGATATGTTTCAAGCTCTCAGCTTAAAGAGGAGGAGCATGTGCTCAGAAAAGTGTTGGATTTCTGCAGCTCCTGGATTGTGGGTTGGGATTGAACACCTAGCATATAGAATCCTACAGGGATCTGGGGGCCATTGGAACGATATTGTAAGGAGTAAACATCATTTTCCTTGGATGAATTGGGGGTGGGAGGGAGTTTTTCTGGAAATTTCACTAAATTATGTGTTTATATTATATTTATGATATAATTGATTATAATATTTGAAAGAAGGTGGGTGGGACGGGATATAATTTTTATGTAGAATTATATGAGAATTACAAGTGTTATTGTTGTTACTAATGATATATTCCTGTACGCTTGCTGTAAGTTTTCAAAATAAATAAAGAATATAAAAAAAAAAAAAAAGGAATCCTACAGGGACTAACAGAAAGAAGATTATCAAAGGTAGACACCTAATCTTCCAATGTTTTGTGTTGAAATATCAGCAGTTAAACCATTGTGCACCCAGCTCAGCTGAGATGCATGTTTGAAGGAGAGTTCTGCAGGAATTTCTTTTAATCTAGTGTCCTTATTTTCTCTCCCTTTTATGAAGCCATATTAGATTTTTTTATCGATGGCCACGGCAGTAAAAGCTCCAATGCTTATAGAATTCTTATGAGCGTTGGAGCTAATACCAACATACCCAGCGATAAAAAAGAAAGCCTAACACGGCTTCATAAAAGGGGGCCTTTATCTCTTAAGTTCTACTTCATAAGCTCTATGCACTGTAGGCCTAGTCATGTATTCATATCTGGGACACACATTTGAATTTTACAGCTATTAGCTTTCAGATTTCCCTTGGGAAGTGATGGCTGAGGCATAAATTTTGCATTTTTAACCAAAAAGAACAATTATCAAGTGTTAAAAGAAGACAAGAAGGAGTCAGGAAATCAGAATGCATATAGAAACTGAGCAGTGCAATACTAAATCAAGAGATAAAACTTTCCTAATAACTGTCACCAGCATTTTACGCTTAGACAGTGGGTATTGATGGATCTCCAGTACCAACTGGAGGCAGAAAAAAAGGGACATAGAAATGGCAGAAGGGAAGGTTCTAGGTACTTTACTGTATGTACAGGCTGTACAACCCCCTGATATTTCTCTACTTTGTTGTTTATCTTGGAACGACAAGTTTTATTTCCACATTGAATTCTGTACTAGAGGATCTCTCTGTAGATTGAAATGCTTTTCACCAGTGTACTTTGACCTATGTACCTAATCTATTCTATTTTTTCCAGGGAGATGTGTTCATGTATTACGGTCTCAGCGGCTTTTATCAAAACCATCGACGATACGTCATCTCCAGATCCGATCAACAGCTACTGGGTCAAAACCTAACAAATGTAATATAAAGTCATTTATTGTTTATTCTTTCCAACCCAATGAATTGCTGAAAAGAATTTATAAATAAGGACTAGAGCAGTGTATCGCAAACTGTGTGCTGTGGCACATTACTGTGCCCCATGAGATTTCCGGTGTGGCGCAAGACGCCGGGGAGGAGGAGAGGAGCCAGCGCCGGCTGACTACCTACAGGACGTACCTCTTGCAACGAGAGGCACATCCTGTAGGCAGTCATCCGCCGCCAGTGCCTCTCCTCCTCCCTGGCCTCTCTCCTTTTCTCCGCGCCTCTTCTTTTTCAGGACCTCCCACCGGGGGGTCATCACAGCGACATTGGTGCACTTCTGGGTTCCCTCGAGACGCGGCAGCCAGTTTAGTGTGCCGCGGCTCATAAAGTTTGCGGGACACTGGACTAGAGAATGTCAGTCCATCAGTCTTTGAGTCTGAGGGCAAAACAATATTTCAAATATTTAATGGAACAGAGCTACATTTGGCATGGGGAAAAAAAAAACCTGGTGAGAAGACACAGAAAGTTAGAAAATAGGCCAGATCAGATAAGGAGTTTCAGGCAAACAGAGTACAGTATTCTCAAAAACAGCCCAAAGCAGTTTTATAGGAGTAATTCAGTTTCTGCAACATAGCAGCACTGGTACATTGAAATGTAGCAGTTAAGGAATTGTTTCTTTCAGATTGCCTCTGCCCTCTTCTGGTCACATATATACCTTCCACATACCCTAGCTTAGGAGTGAAGTTCATTCCTGTCATGGTATGTGCAAAAAACAATCGATTTGGAGAAATTCCCCCTGATATATGCCAACAAAATACAGACACAGACAGACAAATACATGCATAGAGTGATTGGAAACTCCATTGGTTACCGATAGAGTCTAAAATTTTGTTTAAATTTTCTTGTATTTGTTATAAATCAGTTTCTGGATTGTCACCAGGTTACCTTGCGCCTCATTTTTCCTTGAATCACGCTAATAAGATCACATACAGAGTACACTTGTTTAGTTATCCTTCCATAAAATCCTGTCGTTATAAGAAGTTCCTCACGAGAACCCTCTCATTTCAAGCTGCTAAACTGAATTCATGGCTTGGAAAAATCATTCTAGAGGTCTCTTCCTATTTTGATTTTAGAAAATTGTTAAAGACACAACTTTTTGATAGGTTGGTATCTTAACGCACTGCTGTTTTTTTAACAAATCTTTTTCGTTCTATTTGATGTATTTTTATCTGTATTACATGCATCAACTTTGCCGGTTAGGTTAGTTTTTTAACTGCTTTTTTTTAAAACTGTTAATTAGTTTAGATTCAGCTGATATTTTATTTGTATTATACGCATTTCTTTTGCCTGTTAAGCTGGTATTTTATCCGCATTATATTGTATTATATATTGTATTTTATCCGCATTATATCCACATTATATGGTATTTTATCCACATTATAATGTAAATGCATTCCACTTATTATTGTTAAGTTTCTCTTATTCCAATCTGTTGTATTTCATCTGTATTTTATGTACTTGCCCAGTTTGTTGTGAACCGCCTAGAACTTTTTTTTGGAATGGCGCTATATAAGAATAAATTATTATTATTATTACTCCACAATTTTCCTCACCTCACACCCACCTCCCTCAACCAAACATCTGTTTCTACTGTGCTACATCATAGTGATTCAGATGTGTAATTCTTTTTTTGTTGTTTAAATTCTACTGTGAAACTCTTTCTAATGTGTCTGGGGCAATGGGGGATTAAGTGACTTTCCCAGGGTCACAAGGAGCAGTGTGGGATTTGAACCCACAATCTCAGGATGCTGAGACAGTAGCTCTAGCCACTGCACCACTGCTATTTTATTAGGGATATGCATGTAAATATTTCAGCATAAATCCAAAAAGTGAGTCAGGGGGCATTTCTAGGATTTGCTCGTGGTGCTATAGAATTCAGGGGATCTGTGCCTCATTCAGGCATCAGGATTTATACCAGGGTTCAGTTGATATAAATTCTTACACTCAGAATTGGGCTGTTCTATGAGCGGTGCCTAACTTTGAGTGCCATTTATAGCATAGTGTTTAACACACATTTTTTTGGTGCCCAAAATAGCCATTTTCAATGCTGGCTTTCTAGTGCAAACCTGAGTAATCCCCATAATGACATCTTCCTGTTATTTTGGGCTACTTGCTTGATACTAAGTTCCAACACCTATCTGGCATTTAGAAAATTAAAAACATACTTGTTTGGTAAATTTTTTAACTAATGGATTGTAATTCACCGTGAACGTCCAGTATCTTTACTCTGTAAACCACACAGAACTAAGAGGTAGCTGTGGTATATAAGCATATTGTTATGGTATGCTACTATTCAATTTGCTTTTGCGTGCTTAGTGTTTAGGCAATAGGACTCCTGAAGAAGGCTTGTTAGCTGAAACACGGCCTGTGTTGGGTCTGCCCCCAATCAAGTTTTTCTGTATTTCATCTGGCCGGTTATGCCCACTGGTTTTTTGTTTTTGCTTGTTCTTTGTGTGAGTGTTCTGGTTTTCTGCACGTACCAGATGACCATCATATAGCTACTACTGCTCTGTCTTTTTTGTTCCAGAATCAACAAGCTATTGAAAGCAAGTGTGCACCCTTCTCCATGTACAGCAATGGAAGCATAATGGCCCCGTGTGGAGCCATTGCCAACAGCATGTTCAACGGTAGGCACTCTGTGCAGGCCCCTTGATCTCATTTGCTTTTGCACATCATTGCCTCATTTAAGATAAAGGGAGATTTGTAGGTTCCATGTTCTTTCTCAAGTTCTCCTGAAATTCAACCTTCATATGATCCCAATGAATTGAATTGTTCTATTAATGCCCATTACCATAAGCAATTACTTGTGGATTGCTTCCCCATCCACAACCCTCATCCAAGCATCTTACTGAGGTTTATAACTCTGAAGATAACGACTTTCTTCCAGTGAATAAATTAATCCTTCTCAAATTATCTTGATAAAAATTAAATCCCCCCAACTAAGATCCGTCTCAAATCACTATAGATCAGGTGATTTCTCCTCATTTTCCTTTAGGGCAATGAACCCCTTGAGACACACCCATTGTGGCTATCTTGATGGTTCTGAATAATTTAGAGCAGTGCACTTTTTGATCACGGCGAAATGCTGGCCAAGTCAGGTTTGCGTAGCGGCAGCTACTAAGATATGAGCAATAAGAAGGAATTATATATCTTGAAAAAAATTTATTATGCATGTCTATCGCTTTGTATAAGGCAAATAATAAATAATCAATACAAAAGAACTACCTCATTATAGAAGATTAGAAGTGCCGAAATGTATTCAATAACTGAGAATAAGTATTGTTTGACATATTTTTGCTGCCTCTTTGATGACTGTGGTATTCTAGTTTTGATATTGATTTTTGGGTATAGTTCACACTTAGGGCTTCTTTTATGAAGCCGCGATAGCGGTTTAACACGCGTAATAGCGCGCGCTAAACCGCTGGCTGCGATAGCAGTTACCACCTCCTCTTGAGCAGGCAGTAATTTTTCGGCTAGCGCAAGGTAGCACATGATTAAATGTCATGCGTGGTAAAGCCGCTACCGCGGCTTCGTAAAAGGAGCCCTAAGTGAAGAAAGAATCTTTTCACCTGTATGATTATATCATCTTTTACAATATGGGAAGTTTTTTTTTTTTTGCCAATGATTAAATGTGAGCAAATATGGTTATTCCATACTGAACACATATATAGGTGCTGTCTCCACCTTTGAGGCTTTTCCTTCCCCTTAGTTGATTGATACCCGATGATATGAATGTAAGAAATCAAATTTTTAACAGCATACATTGCTTGAAAAACATCGTCACTGACAAATTCAAGACCTATTGCTTTCATTACCATGTCTGCACATCCATCCATTTTAATCGATGTCCCTGTTCCTACTGCCCTGCTTTCACACTAAGTATTTTCTGAATTTTCCTTAATTTGACATTCCACTCCGAATTAGCCCACTTGCCCCCCCCCTTTCTCCCCTGCACTTCAATTCAGGGTTTCCTCCATTGTCCCAACCCATGTATGGCTGTACCCTTCCTTCCCAACAGGAAAAATTATCCTTCCCCACTTTACCCCCTTAATCCCCACCAATACAAAAAGAAAGTTGGTGGATGCTGAAGAAGGCACAAGTATGGATGGATGGATTATGCCACCGAGTCAGCCACTGACTCATGGCAACATGCACAGTGAGAAATCCATCCTGTGATGTTTCATGGCAGAGTACTGCAGTGGTTTGCCATTGCCTTCTCCTGCGCAGCTCCACTATGTCACTGCTGCCCAACATGGGGCCCCTTAGCCTACTGCACCTGGTATTCCCAGGCGATCTCCCTTTCAGGTACTAGCTTCAAGTTTCAAGTTTATTAAAATTTTTGATTAAACGCAAATCACAACTTCTAAGTGTTTTACAAATTGTATTAAAAAGGGGAAGACAAAACAGACGAATATCCAGTTAACAAAACTTGACCAATACAAAGAAAACAATAGGAAATAAGGGGGAAACTACAAAATTAAAAGTAAAGAATACAAAGAAGATAAGCCACAAAAGGGAGGGAAAACAATCAAGATTATTGAGCAACTCTGGCAATATTCAAGATCTTTTTAAGAGTCAAATACATCTTGGAAAAGGTAAGTCTTTAAATTTCCCTTAAATTTGTCTAAATTTTTTTCTGCCCTGATATGAAGAGGTAGAGAATTCCATATCGTGGGGGCTGTAATAGCGAATGAAGTAGCTCGTTGTGTACTAATGATTTTCAATAATGGCATATGGAGTAAATACTGAGAGGAGGCTATTAAGATTTGAGTAGGTTTGTGAGGAATAAGAAGTTTATGGATAAACGCCGGTTCTTTAGTATTTTGAGGCTTAAAAGTTAGAATAGCTATTTTATAAATAATATGGTGAGGAATTGGCATCCAATGGCTAGATTTTAGTAGAGGGGTGACATGGTCGAATTTTTTCCTATTTGTAATTATTTTTATGGCGGTGTTTTGTATCAATTGTAGACGGCAGATATCTTTTTTTACAGATACTCTTATACAGTGCATTGCAGTAATTGAGTTTGGATATAATAAGAGAATAGATTAAGATGTTGAGAGATAGTGGGTCCAAAATATTCACCAGGGATTAAATCATTCTTAATCTAATGAAGCAACTCTTTACTACAGTACTGATTTGTGGGCGGTAAGTCAGTTTATTATCTATTAATATGCCTAAGATTTTAGTGGTAGTGACAGAAATGATAGGGGTATTGTTTATTGTAATGGGGAGTCTAAGCTGAATATTATCTTTCCAAGGAAAGAGAAGACTTTTGGATTTTGGTGAACTGAGTGATAGCATGTTATCGTGGAGCCACATACAAATTTTGTCTTATTTAGAGTTAAGAAAACTGATGTCTGGATTGCTGGCGTCAATAGGATCAATGATTTGGATATCATCTGGGTAGGCGTAATCAGTAAGGCCGATAGATTGGAAAAGTGTTAGTAAAGGGGCCAAGACAATATAGATCCTTGTGGAATACTGAAGTTATTTTGTATAGAAGAAGAATTGAAATTTTTGAAAGAGACGACAGCAGTGCGATTTGAAAAATATGAAGTGAACCACTGAAGAATTTGTTCTGAAATGCCTGCCGATGCTAGTCTTTGAAGCAGGAGTTGATGATTTATTGTATCGAATACAGCTGAGAGATCCAAAGAGCTAAGAATGACTGATTTGTGTTGATCTAGGAAATATTGTATTGAAGTGGTTAATCCTATGAGTGCATGTTCTGTAGAGTGGTTTTTCCAGAAGCCGGCTTGATTGGGCTGAAGAGCCTGGGTTTTGTCAAAATAATCTGCTAGTAAGAGCGGGCCTACTCAGGGTGGCCAGGCTGTAGGCATTTGATGATATACCACCTATCTATTCAGTGGGAATCTCATTTGATTAATGTATTGTATTGTTTGACCACTACTCCTCATATATCGATTTGGTTATCTTGAAAACCTGACAGGATAGGTGTGCCCTGAGGTCTGGGTTGAGAACTACTGTTATTATAAAGTTGTCCATGTTGAATTTTCTTTTATGTACAGTACTTTTTACGTTTCTTTTTACGTGAAAAAATTATTTTTTTGAACAAAGTGGTCTTCTGAGCATTTCTTTTCATGACTACTTAATCACTTCAGCAAAATAGCCTGAGGCTGTCTAGTTGATGAGTGCTGTATAAAATGAGGTAATGTCTCCTGAAGAGGAAACTTATTTCGTTGTTGATGATTTTCTTTAGTTACCACCTCTTGATCCCTGGACTGTAAGTGAGGATTCCTCAAAAATCTTTCTGATTGCTAACATTGAGATGTGTCTCCACTTTTCACATTTAGGACCTATTCTCCATCAAAGAAGACCTTGATGAATCGAGTTCTTATTGCACTTAAAAATATCCTTCTGACAAATGAGATGAGACATTTTAAAGCTTTTTCATATGTTCTATCATAGAAAAAAAGAACCCATTCTCATTGCCTAAGATCAAAACAGGTTCTTATTTTGGGGAGAGGATGAAAAATCTACCCATTACATTGTTACAATTCTCCTGCATTCCTGCAGTTAGGAATCTTCCACCCAACTGTGTTTCTGCTGAGGAAATCTGGTGATGCCACAAATCTTCCACTGGGAAGCTATTGGGTCGCTTTTGTGCTTTCTTAGATTTGGAGTCATTAAATAATCAGGATTTTAAAATATATATTACTCTTTTTTTTCAGATACCATTCAGCTTTCTTACCATCCTAATGCATCCACAGTTATCGAGGTCCCACTGCTGAAGACTGGAAACAGCTGGTGGACAGATAAAAATGTAAAGTTTAGAAATCCAAAATCAGATGGCAGTCTCCCCCAAGCATTTGCAGGTACAAATACTTCAGCTAACCCAAAGAAGGGTTCACATTGTTCAGTTGCTCGGTTGAAAGCTATATCAAATTATAAAATCAACTGGCTGACAACAGGCATCAGAAGAAACATGTCCAGGCATGACTGTCCTTTGAGATGACGTTGTACATGAAGTTGTCTTAGGTCTTATCTTTCAGAACCAGACCTGTACAAAAAAAAACAGCAAAGCAGGTGACGATTCTAATTTAGATTTCAAAATTTTAATACATTAAACTGGGATAGACAATGTATTGAAATAAAAGAGCAGAACATGATGTCAGAGTTTACTGCAACTGTAAGTTCAGAACCAGCTTAGAACTGGGCTGCCACATGGAACAAGCTGAGATAGAAATAAGGCCAAAAGTACTGGGTCAGGTCATTTTTTTTCCACAACTTCTAAATATAGGAGCTTGTTAATAAAGATACCCATGAATTATGTCATGAGAAAACCCAAAAGCCACTGATGATGATGATAATAATAGTAATAATAATAACCATCTTTCTTTTTTTATACCACTTTAATCAAACTCATGGCAGTTTAGAATAAGATGATTCCAAACTAAAAAGTTGAAATATGTCACAGTCACATGTTTCCATAGCCTTTATAAATTATAGAAACAATATTCCATGTATAGAATAAAAATAACACCATTTAAGTAAAAAAAAAATATTTAAAAGCCAAGTTTTAAGCTATTTCTAAAACCAACATCATTATTCTCATTCCATATTTCCAGTGGCAAGGAAACAGCTGCCTGTGTGACTTCTTTCCTAATATTTCAAACTGACAACAACTGTACTTGATTAATATAGGCAGAACACGAAGAGTGGATTGTTTTTTTATTTTTTAGCCTGTCCTCCCAAAGAAGCTCAGAAAGGGTTACAAATCAGGTACTCAAGCATTTCTCTATCTGTCCTGGTAGGCTCACAACCTATCTAATGTACCTGGGACAATGGAGCTTTAAGAGACTCGCCCAGTGTCACAGAGAGCAACAAGCCCACATAAACAGCATAATTTAAACTCAGTTCAAGCATGGATAGGGAGCCAATGTAAGGCTTGCAGTACAGGTGTCTGTTCTCTTATATACATTTATTTCTTGAGTTGTATTTTGCACAGGCTGAGTTCTCATTAAAAACCTTTTTGACAGCTCTAAATATAAAATATTACAATAATCTAAGCATGAAGATATTATAGTTTGGGCTATCAACATCAAGTGGTAAAAGTCTCAAATTTCCCTTAGCAATCTTAATCTAATGAAACAAGTTTTGACAAGCTGACTAATTTGCTGTTCAAATGACAGAAATGAATCTATTAAAATCCCTAAGCTATGAATCACAAATTATAATGAGTATCTCCTTGGCATCCAAAACTGATGTCACTCCATCACTCCAGGTGAGTCATATGAGTTATTGTAATCCATCTTCAGCTCGGGAAGGACTATATGATGACAGTATTCATTGTGCAAGGTGTGTCTGTGATGTTAGAAAATAGCCGTGTACAGATAAGGCAAAAGTTAAAACGCTAATGAACTAATTTTGATCACCGCATAGCCCTGAGGTTGTGGGTTCAAATCCCACCTGCTCCATGTGACCCTGGGCAAGTTACTTAGGGGCAAATTCTGTAAGAAGCGCCCAAAAGTTAGGCACCGTTCATCACGATTCAAGTAAAATTGGCTGCTGTTTAGTGAATCACCCTAAGCAGCACCTATTTTGGAGGCACCCAATAAATAGGCCAGCTCAAGGCACAACTAAAATTTAGGAGGCCTTGAGAGCGCTTAAGCAAGCTCAGGAGCAGTGATTCTGTAATAAGGCACCTAACATATAGCCACGCCTACACCTAACATGCATAGCGCCTATTTTTTGGAAGGCTGCCTAAATTTTTTGAGGCACCTTGTTACAGAATTGCTCTTTCTTGATAAGCGCCTAAGTTTCAATTATTGCTGATTAATAAGCTTAATTGAGCTTGTTATTTAATTTAGATAGGCGCTTATCTAGTTGGGCGCCTCCATAATAGGTGCCTAATATTAGGTGCTGGCTACAGAATTTGGGTCTTAATCCCTCATTGCCCCAGGTACATTAGGAAGAATGTGAGCCCACCAGGACAGATAGGGAAAAATGCTTAAGTACCTGAATATAAACCACATAGGCTATAAGTGGTATATAAATAAAAATAAATTAAATTTTAAATATGTTAAAATTTCATTGTTACTGATTATGACTTATAGAATGCTAATGCGGTCAAAAAGAAATTGTTAGGGGGTTTATATTGGTATTAAAATAATGTTAAGAGTCAAAGCATGAAAAGCATATCTCAGTGCAGCCTTTCACCTCCATAGGCACATCAAGGCCTCCCTACTGGCAGAAGCCCGTGTACGCACTTGACACAACAGATGAGCACAATAATGGCTATGTGAATGATGACTTTCTGGTGTGGATGCGTGTGGCGGCCTTCCCCACGTTCCGAAAGCTCTACCGCCGCCTCAGCCGCACTAGGGATTTCATTGAGGGCCTCCCAAAGGGGAATTACAGTTTAAATATCTCCTACAGTATCCTTTCACCCTGAGAAGATAGGGTGCTTGATGTTGCCAAGCAACTTCATCATCCTTGGTACGCACAAGGGGGTTGATTCTATAGCATGTTTATGCAAAAATATTTAGAATACTAGGATATATGCACATATGTGTACACGCATGCATGTATATGTTAATATGCCAAACACTGTTCTGTAAATGCACACATCTTACATGTTTATCACAGATTGCAGCATCAGTTGTCTGGATATTTGCATTTGAATATCCAGCCTGTTCTGAATTCAAGTTGAGGTACGAATACTTGCTTAACTTCTAGGACTGTTGATACCTGGTTATGTTACTATTCTATAAAGGAAACTAGGTGCCTACATTTCTTTATAGATTAGGCTCCTATTTATTTATTTGGTTTTATATCCTGTCCTCCCAGGAGAGTTCAAAATGGGTTGCAAGTTTACATACATATTTAAGTGCTTTTATACAAGATGATGGCAAACATGGCATGGCAGGACATTGTCTGAAAGAGATGGCAAAACATAGTTAAGAAATCATGGTAAAACATAACATGACAAACATGGTATGCTGGAGACATAATATGATGCACATTGTATGACAAAACATAGCATGACAAACAGTATTATACACCCAAACAGGAGATTCTACCTCTTCAAGGTAGAACACAGAAAAATCAAAAGAGGCGATCTGTGGTGCTCAATCTTTTTATTCACGTACAAGATCCGACACGTACATGTTTCGGCCCTAAGCCCTGTCTCAGGGGTCTTATATTGAAACAGTTCAGTTCAAAGTCACAGGCGGTGGTTCAAAAAAGTGGGGTTTAGTGTCCAAACCGTGGTACGAGAACACTTGCAATGGTTCAGTAAAACAAACCATTCTCGTACCACAGTTTGGACACGAAAACCCACTTTTTTGAACCACCGTCTGTGACTTTGAATGAAACATAGTATTATATACACAGCATAGCAATGCAAACATAGTATTATATATTCAAGCATAATATGGCAAATATAGCATGGCAAACAGTTATATATATACATAGCATGGTAGATATATAAGTGCAAAGATACTAATCTAGTATGACATGGCAGCATGATATGTAACATGGTAGAACCTAGCGTGCTACACATGGGATGGCAAATATTATGTAGTGGGCCTAGCTGCCAGGCCTCCTGTTATAGAACTGACTTTGTACTGTGTTGCTCCCCAAGAAACACTACCCATAGAAATCTAATGATGGCAGGTACGGTCTATAAGCGTGATCTTAGGTCAGATCCTTTTTAGACAAAAAAGAAAATTTACATTCCTTCCTATGTTTTGATTTGTATTTGATTCCTCACAGCAATGTCAGTGTTTCAGGGCGCCCCATCCTAATGAATTTTTGTAAATCAAAGGGACTTCTGTGTTGGGCATCATCACAGCCTTCACACTGATAAATGTAAAATATGAACAGACTGATAGAGTTGGTTCTTCATTGGAGCCTCAAGTAGGCCTCACACTGATGCATGTGAAGCATGAGCTCGTCTCGATGTTTGGCTAAGATCCAAGCACAGGTCCTGAGCCATGAGCTGTGAACAGTTCCTTCTTGTTTTTTTGGCAGAATTTGAGACAATGTGAAATCTGGGTGGTTAATGCTATTTTGTTCGATCCTGTTGGGGAGAAGATGACTTTATAACTGTTGCCAAAACAAAGGATTAAACTTCTGTTTAAAAAGAAATTATAAATAAAGTGTTGAAAGATTTTTAAAACCCAAGAGTGTGATCATGGTAAGATACATACCCTGCTTATGAAAGAAGTTTAACAAGAACTAAAATAGATAGGGAGCAGAAAGAAAACAAAGAGTAGGACTCAAAGAAAAAATAAATCGTGATAAAATTAGATAATTGAATATTTTGAAAAAATGTAGTGACTACTTTTTGCCTAGGACTTTCTATGGAGTCCACTGTTAGAAGTTGGGCTGACACCTCACTCCAGGTCAGCCAAATGAATTCATTTAGCTTCATTTATTTGCTAATATCAACTTTATGATTCTACTCCTCTCCCCCATAGAGATATACTCCTGCAATCAGATAATATGTTTTCAATGTGTTGTGATATGTGAATACTTACAGTGGTGCCTCGCATAACGAACGCCTCACACAACGAACGCTGCACACAACGAACTTCATGTCTTGATTCACACAACGAACTTCGTTTCACACAACGAACTTCACACAATGAACTTCGTTTCACACAACGAACTTCGTTTCACACAACGAAGTCGCCCGAGCTGCCGATGTATTGCATTCTTCCGCGCAGGCACTGCAGGCAGTCGTTAGTCACTGCGCTTAACTGCCCTCTCTCACTGTATACAGTCGTCCTTTTAAGATAAACTCAATATTTTTTATATATCATGGCTTCTAAAAAAAGCAGGAAGGTGATTTCTGTTGAAATGAAACGGGAAATAATTAGAAGGAGTGAATGTGGGGTAAAACAGTGTGACCTCGTCAAAGAGTTTGGCCTCAACAAGACCACCATTTTCACCATTTTGACAAATTTATCTTTTTTTATGTCATCTTAGCATATTTTATGATGCAGAATGAATTATTTTTTTTAACATGTATTGTTATGGGAAAACGCGTTTCACATAACGAACTTTTCGCATAACAAACTTGCTCCTGGAACGAATTAAGTTCGTTGTGTGAGGCACCACTGTAATCTCTATCTCCCGCTGCCAATTTTGGGTCACAAACCATAGAGGTTTGCCCAGCAGTGGTTCTATTTGCCAACTACTGGAGTTACCATTAGAGTATGACACTAGGACAAATTTTTCCCTGTCCCCACAGGAACTCAATTTCCCCATCCCGTCCCCACAAGTTTTGTCACTGCCCCTGCCCCATTCCTGTAAGCTCTGCCTTAACAAAGAAAAATGGGGAGACCCAATGATCCACAGTAGCATTTTTTTTTTTTTTTTTGCTACTTCAGCTTGTCTGCGGTGTTCTTTGCTCACATGTTTAAAGACAATAGACTGTTTTCAGTTCAATTCTTTATATGTGAGATTGCAAACCATTGGACCCCTGAGGAAGGCGTGTTCGCCGAATACGGACCGTGTAGGGCCCGGTTGGATTTTTATCACAGTATTTTTTATCATTGTACTTTTTTAATTGAATTTTCATGGTTTTATATGTCAGTGTTTAATAAATTATCTCCAGAACATCTGTATCCACAGTTTTTGTTTTACTCTGCCTTAACTACACAAGCCTTGGACACTTGTGATTTTAAAGTGTTTGAGGCTTGTGCAGATGAGGACAGAGCTTGCAGGAATGGGGCAGGGACAGGAAATGAGTTCTCACGGGAACAGGGAAAAATGTGTCCTAGTGTCATCCTCTGCTTACCATTAAAACCCACTTCAGCCTTGATCCTGATCTGTATTATTTATGGGACCCAGACTGTAGAAGTCTGCCTGACATCGGCCTTACTTCCCAACCAGTGGAGTAGTCGTCTAAGCTCATTCTAGCTATGAGGTCATTTAAACTTTGATTCCATTGGTCATTATAACTGCCTCATCCATAAGCTACAGAGCTGTTTATTATGTCTTAACTAGATGTCAAACAGATTTTCCTGTCTCAAAGTTCAGCGGGACGAAGCAGGTAATCCTCTCAACAATGACATGGTGCGGAGGAAGAAACCTGTTCCTGGGCATTGCGTACACTGTATCTGGGGCCGTGACTATACTGGCTGCATTTGTAATGTTGGCTATTCACTTAAAGTTAAAAAAAAAGTTTACATACTCTAATGATTAGACTGACTCTGACTTTATAATAAAAACTAAGTTCATATTTTCTGATTGATCGAATGGTTGGACACAGTTGATGTGGATAGACAATTCCCATGTATTTCTCACTTACACACACCCGCTTGAAAAAGTTTAAACAAATAATACTTCCAACAACTGTTTTGCATTATTCTAAACTGAAAGTACTGGAGGTCATGTGTTACAGATCATTAAATCTTCTAAGTCTTCCATTGTCACACTAGGGGTTCCTTTTACTAAGCTGCATTAGCTGTTTTAGCGCGTGCTTAATGCGTGCTAAATTGCCACGCGCGCTAGACGCTAATGCCAGCATTGAACTGGTAGTAGTTTTTGGCGCATAGCGCGGGGTTAGCACACACGGCAAAACGCTAGCGCAAATTAGTAAAAGGAGCCCTAGGGCAGTGGAGCATGGAGCAGATTTTCATGTCTGTCACTTCCACTATATGCAAATTTCTCTCATGCATATTCATTAGGGCTAGCCTGAAAACCCGATTGGCCTGGTGGTCCTCCAGGACAGGGTTGGGAACCACTGCCCTAGGGAATCAATAATTCCCATTAGGGAAAAATAAATTGGTGAATTTCCCTTTAAGCTGATTGCACTAACCAAACTCAAAGGTTTATATTTCAGGGTTTCTTATGGCATTGTTTTTTGATCCAGTCCTCAGAACACACCCAGTAAGTCAAGTTTTCAGGATATTTATTTATTATAACAATTTATATTCTGCTTATACCTAAGTGGTTTACAACAAAAAAAGCACACTCATAAGATTAAAGCACCAAAAAAAGGATAAAAACACAATAAAACAAAATATACAGATAACATTTCCACTGATCACTTTATTCTTTTAGTCACTGCTTCATAACCACATAAAAAGCTTCTATAAAAAGAGATGTTTTTAATAATTTGCACAATCTGAAAAAAATCTCAAATGCTGCACAAAGTCCTTAAAAGTCACAAATAGAAGCTGTGCCAATAAGCTGATCCACAGAAACCATACAAGTAGCCTTAAATGCTCCTGATATCACCAATAAACAAAACCTTTTTTTAAATATAAATTTTAAATTTGGTGAAACGTATCCTCATTGTGGGAGAATAAACATAAGGAACCGGTGAACAAGCACTTTTCTTAATAGCTGAATGAGCGAGACAAGCTCACTTCAAGTCACACACCATCGTAGTATACGTTAATGTGAGTACATTAAATGTGAGCAATTAAAAGTGAGTTCTTTAACTTGTAAAACTTGTCCGGGAACCGTTCTGAAAAACCACATAACAGTTTACGAGTATATTGCTATTTACGTGTGGAACTCTAGAAAGGACATAGCCTCCTCTGTGAAAAAAAAATAGGAAACTTAGGGCTCCTTTTATCAAGGTGCGGTAGGCGGTTAACCTGCGGAATACCGCGCGTTCAACCGCCTGCCGCGCTAGTCGCTAACACCTCCATTGATGAGGCGTTAGTTTTTAGGCTTGCCGCGGAGGTTAGCGCGTGATGAAATGTCCAACGCGCTAACCCCCGTAGCACGCCTTGATAAAGGAGCCCTTAATGATTTAGAAAAAAAAAGCACTTAGCTGTTTTTTGTCTCTTTGCCTGTCAGCTGATTTAAAATTGTCAGCATCCGGCCTTTTTTCCTGTGTTTGGCATTGGTCCCTGATGAAAGGGGCAGATTACACTCTTGAAACCCGCTCTGGTTGAACCACCTATTGAGATTTACTGTCACATGGAGTAACTTCAGTCATCACAACGCTGAACCACCAGTAAAGACAGAAAACAGCTAAGTGCTGGATTGTGGACATAAATTGTTTGAGTCAAGTTGGCTCTTTTTCTGGACCAGAACTATGAGGCCCCTAACTTCAGCAAGTTCCATACAATCTATGTCCTTTCTATATCATAAGCTAGTATGGACTCCGCATAAACTTTCATTGGCGGGCTTGGTGTCATCTAATGTATGTTGGAATTGTAAACAACTCCTGGGCTATCTAATACATATGATATATGAATGTTCTATTGTTAATTCCTTTTGGAAAGAAGTTTGGATAATAATACAAAAGATATTTGGCATTTCGGTTCAGATTTCTCTTTCAATTATTATATTCAAATCTCATTCTCCAGACGTTAGCATTTCTAAAAAGAATATGAAGTTATTTGATATTATTATTACAATTACTCAAAAGCTAATTCTTTCCAGTTGGAAAACTTCGCATCTTCTTAATATCTCTGTTTGGTGGAGCCCAATCCTTTTTCATCAGAGATGTGAATTGGTGATAGCAGAAAATTGGGAACAATTAAAACATTTCACAAGTATTGGTCCCTTTTATCTTCTTTTTGTGATCCTTCTTAGTCTCAATCCTTTTGAGAAAATGGTATAGTGGTATAATTAGTTTCCCCCCCCCCCCTCTTTTTTTTAATGCACTGTGCTTCCAACTTTTGTATTTTGTAGTATTTAATGTAACAATTTGCTTTCTTATGCTCTTTATATACTTAGTTCAACTATGTTGTCATGATTGTTGAGCATAGAAGTGAGAGCCAGATCAGAAGTTCCACAGACAGGATGCTGTATACTGCAATTAGAAAGTGGTAATACTGAGCTTGATGCAGTGGAATATTTAGGATTCCGCAAGACACATAGCACTGAAGGATTGTTAGCAGTCAAGCCTGATGAGATATATCAGGGATTAAATCATGATATCAGTTTTATTCTGGTCTGTCTTGATATCTCAACAGTGTTTGATACACCAGATCATCAAGTTTTGTTGTGATGGTTAACCAAATGTAGCATTGTGGGTGCTGTATTGGATTGGTTCAAATCTTACCTTTCTAATAAGAGAGTCCAGGTTTAGGGTAACCATGTATCTTCCTTATGATCGATGGACACTGGAGTGCCACAGGAATCAACTTTGTCATGGATTTTGTTTAACTTGTATTTGTCATGTATGTAAGATGTTGAAATTTTTTGGTGTAACTTACCACATTTATGTAGATGATTTAAAATTTTTTTAACCCCTGACCAAGCCTGTTCCTGAGGCAGTTCTTCAGTTGCAAACTATTTTTGATGTAATTACAAACTGGATGACAACAAATCATTTGACAATGAATAGCTCAAAAACTGAATTGTTGCATGTTGGGTCAGATCCCATTACTCAATTTCTAAATGAAATTTTGTTGTCTGATACGTTGATCATTGTGAAACTCATTGTAAAAGAGAAAAACATAACAAAATGGCATTATATGGCATTTGGACATTTTGTTTGCTAAAACATCCAAATTGCCGATGGCAGCCTGCAAGAATCGCTAGCACCGGCGATCCTCTCTGCAGGCTGTTCCGCTGCTGGAATTATGTAAAAGTAAGACGGGAGGCCAGGAGGGAACACACAGGCTTTGGGGGAGGGGTTGGGTGCAGGCCTTCAGTGGGGACAAGGTAGCTAATCAGGGCCTTAGGCCCGCCCCGTGCATCGCATAATGCGCCAAGGCGGGGCCTAAGGCCTCAGAGTCATCGCGGGAGGCATTGGAGCAGGAGGGGTTGGTCACCCCTCCTGCTCCATTAAAGGAAGGGTGGTGGAAAGGGGGCCTGGAATGGGGAGTGGGTGTCCGGGGGGGGGGGTGCCAGGAGGAAGTTGGCATCTCTCCTGCAATTTGTTTTTTGGTGGGTGGGCTGGGCCCGGCCAGCCGGCTGGACTAGATTTTGCCACAGGGAGGGAGGTGGGCCGGGCCCGGCCAGGCTATGAGGGGTTTAACATAGCAGGAGGGAGTTGGCATTCCTTATGCCTTTTGTGGGGCATCACGGAGGAGGCATCAGCGCGGTGTGGGTGGCACAGGGGAGCATGGGAGTGGGGGGGCCACATGGAAGGGCATGCATCTGCCGCAACATTTTTACAAAAAATTTTTACTTTTTTACTTTATGCCAGGGAGCCTGGATTAGAACTCCGGGCCCGGTATTAGATTTTTTTTTCTTTTTTTAACGTTAGAAGCTCGTGGTTTTAACCCGCTTAAAAGCCCATGGGTTAAAACCAGGCAGACGATCAGGGCAGCCACAGTCAGAGCAGGCAGGCAGATCTGGGAAGCTGGAGATCGGGGCTGACAGGGCTGAGAGCAGGGCGGTAGAAGGCAGTTGGAAAGGGCTTCAGCAACTGGTCCTCAGCAGTCGCTTTTTTGGTTGATCGGCCAGCACAGTCGAATCAGCAAATTTGTTTAGTGAATCGTGTCCCTACCTACTTTGCATGCAATTCCCCTCATTTGTGTGCGCAGATCGGAATCGGATCGCAAAACAGGTTAGTGAATACTGCAGGAGGGAAATCGGGTCACAAAGGGCTCACAAACCAATCAGTACACGATCGGTTTGCTTAGTGAATCTAGCCCTTAATGCACTCGCCAGGGTCTCCTGCTCATCTTAAGTTTCTTCTTCTCTGTGTTCACCATCCATCTTCCATCTTTGTGTACTTATCTTTCTCTTCTCTGTATCCCCTATACTTTCCCGTCCAGCATTTCCTCTGTGTCCAAAACAATGTATTTATCATCACTACTGTACGTCCTACATTGTTAATTTTCCTCCTTCTGTGTTCCTATTCTCTCCCGCATCTAGCACTTTCTCTCTGTGCCCATATACCCCCTTCCATGTTTTGCATTGCCCCTCTCTGTTCATGTACTATTCTCATGCAGCATCTTCCTTTGTGTCCCTGTCCCTATTCTCTTCTCCATGCCCACTATTTCCTCTCAGTTTCTGATACCTCCCTGTGTCTCTCCCCCTCTCTGCTGTGTTCAATATTTTTTTCTCTCTTCCTTCATCCGCTTAGTATGGCATCTCTTTGTCCCTTCTCTTCCCTTCAGCACCTCTCTACCTTCCCTCAAGCAGCCCCTCTTCTATAGGTACAGCACCTCCAGCAGTCCCACTTCCCTCCAGTTCCCCCTCCTGCAGCTTTCTCCCTTTCTTTTAGTTCCAGCCCTCCCCTCCATAGGTCAAACACCTCTCTCTCCCCTCAGTCCCAGCTACCTCCTGTGTCCTTACATTCTGCTCATATGCTTTCCTTGCAATCCCTCCCTCTCTTTCTCAGGGCCAACAACTCCAGCTCCCCCACTCCCTTGCAGATCTTGTGGGTCCAGCTCCCACTGCTTCGCGGGTCCGACATGTTCAGCCTGCCTCCTTCCTCCTGCTGGCAACACATCTTGAAGAGTGAGCCGATCTCTGCACTTAACGCCTGTTCAATGGTGCTTGCAGTATTCCCTCTGCTGGGCTCCTCCTTATGATGTAACTTCCCCTCTTTGTGATCTCTTGGTAGAGGTGTGGAATCACAAAAGTTCTGCAGCAGTTCACTCAAACTTTTCTTTGTATTATTGCAATGGTTCCTAAACCTGTCAGGTTTTCAAGATATCTGTAATGAATATGCATGACTAAATAAATTAAGGAGATCAAATTAGAAGTAATATGCTCTGTTCATATAAATCAATCAAAATAGAGCATTTTTTTAAAAGTTAGAATTTCTAATGAAACTTATGTTAAATTATTTTGGGAAAAGTGTTCAGTTCCTGGTGTTTCCTGCAAGCACGAGCTGCTAGAAGAACAATATTGGGACCATCATGTCACTTTTCTTATGTCAGTCCCTGTGATATACAGTACTCTCTTTTAAATTCAATGGTTTTTTTTCAAATGTTACTATCTAGCAGCTGCGAATGCTTTAACAATTTAACAAAACTTAGGGGTCCTTTTATCAAGCTGCAGTAGGGGTTTAACGCGTGTAATATCGCGCGTTAAACCGCCTGCCGCGCTAGCCGCTAACACCTGCATTGAGCAGGTGTTAGTTTTTTAGCCAGCCGCAGGAGTTAGCGCTTGATGAAATGTCCAATGCGCTAACCCCGCTAGTGCGGCTTGATAAAAGGACCCCTTAGTAACACTTATTTTTTCCTTGTCATTGGGTGTGACATGCATCAAGCTAAGCGGCCCGGCAGGGAAATATATTTTTTTGTTGCAGTGACTTAGTGCTCCATAAATATTAGATAAATTATGTTGCTCCTCTACTCAGACCTGAGTTTCACCTAAGCGGCTTCCTCAGGGTTTCACAGTGCAGCGCCTTAGACAGGAGATTTTCATGCCAGTTCGATTTAGATTATTTTATCCAATCTGGTTTTCTGATACTTCACGTGCCAACATTTAGGACCCCTGAGGAAGAAGTGTTTCTTCAAAACAAGGACTGTGTCGGGTCTGGTCCACACGAATATTAGGACCAGTTCTTTGGATACAATTATTGTAGCTTATGTATTTGTTTTATATGTGTCATATATGTTTTTAAGATTTTTGTCATTTTAATAAATTCCTGCACCCTGTACATTTCCCTGCAGTTTTGTTTTGTTTTTGATGAATTAAAAATAAAATCAGACCACATTTATAAGTGATAAGTAGTGAGACAAATCTACTGCGGACTTCCCACAAATGTATGATAATACATTTTTCTAAACTGTGTTGTAAATGATTTCAATACTTGAATTCAGCAAACTAATAGGTTTGGAAAAAGAAAACAGAAACCCCACGAATTTAAATCATTCTAGAGCTTACTTGTGCTGGAGCAAACCTTCCTAGGAAGCATCGGCGTTCTGAGTAATGCTAATCATGAAAACAGCTGACAATCGCAGCTACTGCTGAATTTGAAAAAGCCAGCGCAGGCGTACTAAACAACTACCCAAACCTCTTTTTCGTTTTGACATTTTGAAGACATTGCTAATAGGCAGCACATTCACCATCAGAACATATTAAATTTGATGTTACATGTGAACGGCAACCTACAAAACACAGCTGCTAACAGAAATCTGCATCAAATTTAAAAGAGCACGCCATAAACCAGGCATACTCCACTTTGTTATCATAAGCTTTTCACTGAACGGATTGAGAAACGTCATCTTGGTCATCTGACCTGATGACTAATTGACGTCATCTAACTATCCAGACTACTATAAAACTTGGAAAAAATAATAATAATAATTTTATTTTTATATATCGCCCTACCACATAGTTCTAGGTGGTTCACAAACATTAAAAATTATACAGTCAATGAATAAAATACAATATGCTAAAATACATTACAATCCGATAAAAATGTGCAAGCTATAAAATCCGTATATATTTACCTATCAATTCTAAACAAACAAAACAAAAAACTGCAGACCTTGTACACGATGCAGGCAGGCTTTATTATGACAAGTAAATCTTTGATTAAAAACCTTTTACCAGGTAAGGGACCCAACACGGTCCGTGTTTCGGACTAACCTTCGTCAGGGGTCCAATTTTGATAAAGGAGAAAATTATCAAAAGAAAAAAAGCCTTGGGTAAATAGCGATGGGTAACACACTGAAAAAACCACCCAAGGCTTTTTTTCTTTTGATAATTTTCTCCTTTATCAAAGATTTACTTGTCATAATAAAGCCTGCCTGCATCGTGTACAAGGTCTGCAGTTTTTTGTTTTGTTTGTTCTGGATTGTTTTACACTGCAGACAGTTGAACCTTGGTTTCCTCTTTGGATTTGGTTTGTTGGTTTCCTATCAATTCTAAAACATCAGTTTAAAATTTGTCAAATAAATCAGTTTTTAGTAGTTTCCTAAAAGACATATATGAGTGTGCCTAAAAAATGTTCTTTTAAATGCTTAATGATGCACTAAAGTAGAAGCACGCTTTGTTTCAAGATGTTAGAATGAAAAAAAAAAAAGAATGAACATCAAAACGCACTAACAAAATTTTTTCAAACTTTTTATTAAAAAAGGAATTTTTGAGAGATTCCCAAAAGCACTTCAGCACTAGCTCAAAATGAAAAAAAGGAACCCCAATTTAAAGTTCAAATATGAATATGATCAGGGAATCAGATCTAAACCCACTGTTGTTCGATATTTAGACCATTCATTAAACTCAGAACGCCGATACTTCCTAGGAAGCTTTGCTCCAACACAAGTAAACTCTAGAATGATTTAAATCCGTGGGGTTTCTGTTTTCTTTTTCCAGACCTATTAGTTTGCTGAATTCAACTATTGAAATAATGATTTACAACAGAGTTTAGAAAAATGTATTATCATACTTTTGTGGGAAGTCCGCAGTAGACTTGTCTCACTACTTATCACTTATGAATGTGGTCTGATTTTTTATATTGATTTTTGTTGATTTTTATGTTTATTCATCTACACTCCTGAGGAAGTCGCTTAGATGAAACTCAGGTCTGAGTAGGGGAGCAGCATAATTTCATCTAATATTTATGGAGCACTTAGGCCTCCTTTTATTAAATTGAACTAGCAGTTTTTAGCGCGGGGAGTTGCGCTGAATGGCTCATGCTGCATCCGATGCTGATAGGAAGTCTATGAGCATGGGAGCAGAGCAGCTCCCTGCGTTAAAAACTGCTAGTGCAGTTTTGTAAAAGGGGGGTAAGTCACCATATGAAAATAAAGATATTTCCCCGCCGGGCTGCTTAGCTTAAAACATGTCACGCCCAATGACAAGGAAAAGATAAGTGTTGCTAAGGGCTCCTTTTACTAAGCTGCACTAGCGTTTTTAGCACGCCCTGAAGATTAGCGCGCGCTAACCTCCGTGCTACTTGGAAAATACTAACACCAGTTCTCAGGAGGCATTAGCGTGTAGTGCGCAGGGCAATGTAGCGCGTGCTAAACGCGCGCTAAAACTGCTAGTGCAGCTTAGTAAATGGAGCCCTAAGTTTTGTTAAATTGTTACAGCATTAGCAGCTGCTAGATAGTAACATTTGAAAAAAAACATTGAAGTGAAAAGAGAGTACTGTATATCATAGGGACTGACAAAAGAAAAGTGACATGATGGTCCCGATATTGTTCTCCTAGCGGCTCATGCTTGCAGGAAACATCAGGCACTGAACACTGTATGTGCTTTATTTTGAATGAATATGCATGAGACAGATTTGCATATAATTGAGGTGACAAGGCAGGCAAATCTGTTTCTTGCATATTCATTACGGATATCTTGAAAACCTAACTTGCTGGGGGTCCCCCAAGATAGGTTTAAGAAACACTATATTAATGTTTTGCATCTAGATCTTCTGTTTTATCCTTTCACATTTGTGTGTATTTACAGAACAGCACTTAGGTGGAATTTTAGCACTTAAGCGTATATGTGTCTATATGCCATTATTCTAATAATTCACACAGAGGCCAGTTTTTAGATTTAGCACTGAAACCAACCCACAATTGGGGTTTGGGTTTCAGCCTACTTCCCTGGAATCGCATTCCTCCTCCATGCAATTACTCTCCACCCTACCCAACCTGACACCAGTACCAACTTAGAAAGCGCTGGTGATTTGGCAGGAATGAACCCCTGTGCTGGTCACAACTGCAAAAGAGTTGCTAGGCCCTCTCATTTCCACTGGAGCAGCATACAGTGCAGGAATATGTAGGGTTTGCTCCTGCCAGCAACTCCAGTCCTCGAGGGCCGGAATCCAGTCTGGTTTTCAGGATTTCCCCAATGAATATGCATTGAAAGCAGTGCATGCAAATAGATTTCATGCATAATCATTGGGGAAATCCTGAAAACCCGACTGGATTCTGGCTTTTGAAGACCAGAGTTGCCCACCCCTGCTCTAGATTAACATATGTACTTTATAGAATTATAAGCTATCAGTGGTATAGACATGATAAGTAGCAGAATTGTCCCCTACTTTACCCTTTCCTCAGCTTAGAAAGCTTTAAAGACCATCAATGAAATGGCTTATATCAGCTTATTAAAATGTATAGTAGAAATTATTTAAAAAATCAGAAGTGCATAAAGCTTGAACATTAGAAAAGAAAATTAATTGGATACCCCTAGACCAGGGGTGCCCAAAAGGTTGATCGCGATCGACCAGTAGATCGTGAAGGCAACGCGAGTCGATCGCGGAGCCCATCCTGGGCTCCATGATAGACTCGCATTGCCTTCCGTTCTACCTGTTTCCCGACCCTGTAAAGAGGACGCTGAAGCACCGGGCCGACCAACCTTCCTCACCCGACGTCAATTCTGACATCGGAGAGGAAGTTCCAGGCCAGCTAATCACTGCCTGGCTGGCCCAGAACTTCCTCTTTAACGTTAGAATTGACGTCGGGTGGGGAAGGTTGGTCGGCCCGGTGCTTCAGCATCCCCTTTACGGAGGCGGCCTGTTCCCCGATGGCTTGGGGGAGGATAGGGAGAAAGAAAAAAAGGGGGACAGGGAGACAGACAGAAACAGGGCATGGAGAGAGAAAGAAAGGGGGCATGGAGCGCGAAAGACAGACATATAGAAAGAAAGGGGGGCAGGAAGACAGAAAGAAAGACGGACAGAAAGAAAGGGGAGGGGCAGGGAGAGAGGAAGAAAAAGTTGGGGGAGGGAATGAGGTCTGGAGGAGAGGAAGTATACAGGAGGCTAAAAGAAGGGAAGAAATATTGGATGCACAGTCAGAAGAAAAAAGTGCAACCAGAGACTTATGAAATCACCAAACAATTTAGTGATCAATTGTGCCCGATTTGAGAATTTTTATCTGCTGTCTATATTTTGCACTATGGCCCCCTATTACTAAACTGCAATAGTGGTTTTTAGTGCAGGGAGCCTATGAGCATCGAGCGCAGGGCATTCAGCGCAGCTCTCTGTACTAAAAAATGCTATCGCGGTTTAGTAAAAAGGGAGGGGATATATTTGTCTATTTATGTATGGTTGTTACTGAGGTGACATTGCATAAAGTCATCTGCCTTGACCTCTTTGAAAACCCATGGAATATAAATGATAATTAACATTTTCTCTCCGTACAATGTGCTTGTGTTTTTTAAAATTTTATTGTTGGTAGATCATTTTGACTTGGTCATTTTACAAATTATAATCTTTATTTTCATTTTATCTTTTTGAGAAAATATTAGTCAAAACAAGTAATAATACAGTACCAGTTTTAACATCTTTGAATAATGAAAAATATGTAATAAGAGAAATTTACATCATGTGTAAGAAAAAAGTTGCATAAGGAGACATATTTCCATTAATTCAAAGGTACGAAATTAAACACAGAAATCAAATTCAACTGACATTGTATAGTTAGTCCCACGCTGGAGAAAGGCGTCCATCGGGCCCGCTGCTGCCGAAGATTCGTCCAGGAAGACCCAGAGCTTGGATTTACGTTTGACCATCGATAAGGTAAAAAGCAGCACCCAGGCACCTCCGTGGCATCTTAGCTCAGGCTACCAGCAACCATCTTAGTTAAGCCACTCCAACTTGGTCATTTTAAAAGTAGCTCGCAAGCCCAAAAGGTGTGGGCACCCCTGCCCTAGACTCTTGTAAAACCAGAACTTTTTCATGCAATTAAGAACAAACTTGGTCTTGTGCATCGGTTGTAGATAAGAAGGGGTAAAAATTTTACCAGTGCAGAACAAGAGATTAATTTTGGGTTGTAGGACAATATCAGAATGCCGCAAGGGATGAGAGTTTGTCAGCATAAGGGGATAAAGCTATTTCAATTGTGTTGCAACATGTGGAGAGAATCTCAATCTGTTATATCTTTTACAAACTAAAGGCCCTGTTACTGATCTCACTGCATTAAATGGCAAGCTTTGAGGCTAAGAGCTCTCTGTTAGGAGGTGAACTCAGCCAGAGATAATGAACCTTCCTGGAGAAACATAGGCACAGCTGTTCAAATACATCATCGGCAATCGTCACTCATCTGACTATTAATATAGAGCAGGGGTGTCCAACCTTTTGGCTTCCCTGGGCTGCATTGGCCCAAAAATTTTTTTCTGGGGCCGCACAAACACTAACACTAGCCGATGAGCAAAAAAAAGGTTGAGCAGATCCCAAATTTGCAATCACTAATATAGAAGATGTACGTATCTAATAAGAAACCTTCATTAAAAGGACACTGTGGAGAGGAACCCAAAAAAGCAGTAATGCTTACCCTGACTGAGTGATCATCCACGTGCACCACTGACAGTGGGAGCAGCCACAGGCTTCCGCATCCCGGGTTTTCCCATTCACTTCTATTACAGCTACGGTGAGCCTCTTCAGAGGTGAGCCTCATCAGAGCGGGGATGCTGAATCAGCTGTCAGCAGCGCACGTGGAGGATCGTTTAATCAGGGTAAATATTACTGCTTTTTGGGCCTCCCACTTTGAGCTTAGGCTCCCTCAAAATGAATATCTCCCCTGCTGTAGCTAGTAGGGATCCCCAAGCCTCACCAACTGACAGCCACCTCCTCCCTCTCCAACTTCCCAAGTTCTGCAGCTGGCAGCAATATTGCAGAGCTGCTGCCTTCCCTCCCCCCCCCCTTGGCTTTCATGCATGCATGAAAGCAGGGGCAGCTTGAGGATATTGCCATTGGCTGCAAAGCTTGGAGATTTTGAGTTGCCAGACTGGAGGAAGATGTCTTCATTTGGCAGGGCGTGGGAATCCCCACTAGCTCAAGTATTTATAAATTGCACTCAGGCGGAGAGAAACGTTGGTGCCCATCCACTAATTTTGGGCTCCAATCCCTCCCCCAAATCAGCTGTCTAAACAAACGTCTAAAAAGTGGCCTAAATGGGTACTTGAACAATCAAAAAGCCTGATCATCCAAGTTCCCATAATCAAAGCTGATTTTAGACGTATCTAAAACCAGCTTAGGCCTTTCCCCTGCTCTAAATGCATAGAGCGAAAAGAGGTGTTTTTAGAGGAGGAGAAAGGGCGGGTGGTGGGCAGGCCGACCTAGACCTAGGTGTGCAGCAGGTATAACCAAAACTTTAGGCAGGTTGCCTAGTCAGCACATATAAGTTTTGACTTAGACCAAGTCAAAACAGGTATAAGTGCCGAAAAGGGGCCGCTGAGCTGATCACGGTTGCTGCGATCAGCTCAGTGGTCCCAGCATCCTGCCTACCCTCTACAGCAATGATTGCGGCAGGAGAGATGGCTCATCTAACCTGCCGTGATCCACCCTTCTCCCCCCCCTCGACAACGATCAGGGCAGGAAGGAGCCCAAGTCCTCCTGCCCCGTGGCACCCCAATGTTCCCTGACTGGATCGGGGCAAGAGGGATCCCAAGCCCTCTTGCCCCGGTGACTCTCCGAACCCCCGACTGGATCAGGGCAAGAGGAAGCCCATGCCCTTCTGCCCCAGCGACTTCCCGAACCCCCGACTGGATTGGGGCAAGAGGACTCACTGGGATAACAGCAGCTATCCTACATGGAGTTGACGTTGAAGTGAAAGAACGTTGGTAAAAGGTTGACTCCATTTTAAAGAGGAGGAGACATGATGTTACAATATCATATTACATCCAGGATTTAAAGGGGCAGTTACAAAAATATGTGTGTAAAGATGTCTTGCCAGTGAGGTGACCGCTCGACTGCCTCTTTAAGCCATTTTGGTGAGGTGGGAGGGCCTTTTCTGAGGCTTTTTCCTTCATGTTGGAGTGATCTGGTCTATGCTGTGTTTGTTTGATTTACTTTACTGGACTTTACCATACTCCTTTTGAAAGTGTTTATCCTACTATTAAACCAAATATAAAACATATATTACAACTGGCTATTTAAAAAGGAGTGAAAAAAATTAAAAAGGGGGTAAAAAGGTTTAAAAATATTTTTAAAAACCCATATGTGGGATAAACAATCTCAGTGGAGTAAAAATATACAGAAAGGATAAAAAAAAAACTAAGGTTGTATGAAATGAGAAAAATGAAATACAAGGGTCACATTTCTACTGGATAACTTCAATAGCTAAGGTGTGTGTATGACCATTTATAAGAAGACATTCAGATCTAAGTCTATATTTAAACCTTCTGGAATTACTGTATCAAACTGGAAAATAAGTCTTTGTTCCAATCTCAGCAGCTGAAACTCTGTGTCACATCCTCGCCATCTTGTGGTTATTTGTTGTAATGCACAAAGTTTAAGATCTATCTTATGTCCTGCTGATACCCAATGAGATACATGGGGTGCTGACATAACGTTCCTAAGAATACTTCTTCTGTGTTCGATAATCTTCATTTTTAACATTCTCTTAGTTTTACCTATATACAATAGGTTACATGGGCAAGTTTTATTCTGACATAAAGAATAGCTGAAGTTTTTAGTTGGATGTTGAAAGGTGGACAATGTAAGTGAGTGCCTGCAAACAGAGCAGGAGCCACATGGTGTTTGGCTGCCCGTTGCTGGTAAGGGTTCAAACGATCTAGGTGATAGAGTCGATGGAACTAATTTTCTCTAAGGTTTTGGTTCCTTGAATAAACAATAATAGGTTTGTTCTCCTTGAAACAGTCGTATTCTTCAATGATATGCCAGTGTTCCCTAATTATATTCTTAGTTTTGTGGCATACATGGCTGTACCTCTAATTTGTTTGTAGAATTTTCCTTCAAAACAAAAATAGTTCTCAGTCATGGTAATGAAGTACATAGGGATCCGTCGATTGGATATTCTATTTCTCATGATTTTCTCTACAATTGCCAAAGCTTCTAATTGAGGAATGTTTGTATATAAGGATTCAATGTCTAGAGCAGTGTTCTTTAACCTTTTGACACCTATAGACCGGCGGAAATAAAATAATTATTTTGTGGACTGGCATTGGTCCGCGGACCGGAAGTTGAAGAGCACTGGGCTATATTGTGGCCCAGACCCTGCCCATTGCCACCCAATCTCCGCCCCAGACCTCGCCCCCTAATGGTACTAATTGTAACACTATTTTTTCCATTCATTTTTCATACATACACACGCAATATAATCGTATTAACAGCACATAATGGTTAACCACAAAATTAAACTACACAAAGCACACTGTATACTTCTCAATATTCATTCCTAGCAGAATACAGATAACCCCTATGCAAATACGGGACCAAAAACTAAAAGTACTAATATATACAAACATACCCTAAGGTGCAAGACTCTGCATGCAGTACAACCCCAGAGGAAAAGAAACAAATGCATTTCTTCCTGAATAGACAGCAGATGTAAATCAATCACTAAATTTAAAAATAAAATCATTCTCCCTACCGTTGTTGTACCCCCTCCCTCCTTGCTGTGCCTTGCCTTCTGGCCTGCCCCCTGGTGTTATCTTTGGGCCGGCTCCCTCTTCCTCAGTGCTGCAGTGCACAAAGCCATGGGCAGCAGCTCCTTGCGCATCCCGCGCCTCATCTGGAAGCCTTCCCTCTGACGTTGCAATGTCAGAGAGAAGACTTCCGGTTCAGGCGCAGGACGTGTGTATGAGCCTCTGCCCACGGCTTTGTGCACTGCAGCACAGAGGAAGGGGGAGCCAGCCCAAAGACAATGCCTGAAGAGCACTGTCTGGGACCCGATACACATGCCAGCCCTGCGAAACGGCAGGAAATTTCTGCAGATCGGCATCGGTCCACAGACCAGTGGTTGAAGAACATTGGTCTAGATCAGGGGTGCCCACACTTTTTGGGCTTGCGAGCTACTTTTTAAATGACCAAGTCAAAATGATCTACCCACAATAGAATTTTTAAAAACACAAAGCACATTGTACGCAGAGAAAATGTTAATTAACATTTATATTCTGGGTTTTTTTTCAAAGAGATCAAGGCAAATGACTCTATGCACTGTCACCTCAATAACAACCATACAAAAATAGACAAATATATCCCCCTCCTTTTTTACTAAACCACGATAGCGAGGGTCACGTAATGTGCTGAGCCGAGCAGGATGTGCCTGCTCAAGCTCCAGAGCCACGAGACCCCTGCGCCTCACACATCGAGAATTTTTCAACTTTAACTCCCTACCACGATAGCGCGGTTCATGGATCGCTTCGTGCAACCCGGCAACCCAGCTACGAGTGGCGCGGCATTTGATAGTGTCCATTGGTCTTTCTTGTTTCGAACCCTTGAATATGTTGGGTTGGGGAGTTTCTACCTCGATGCTATTCGTTCTCTTTAACCCACGGGCTTCGCTTCTCGTCAACGGGACCCGAACGGATTCTTTCCCTATTCTTCGTGGCACCCGGCAGGGTTGCCCCCTTTCCCCTTTGCTGTTTCTCCTCTCTTTGGAGCCTTTGCTGTGTACTCTTTGGGGTTTTGCGGAAATGCGGGGCCTTTGCATTGACAGGATTGAGTTGAAAACGTTGGCATTTGCGTATGACATGTTCTTGATTCTCACTAGGCCTGAAGAATCTTTACCGATAGCGATGGATCTCATTTCCGAATTTGGCTTTTACTCTGGTCTGTCTCTTAATCTAGATAAGTCAATGGCCTTACCATTCCCCCCCCCCCCAAGTTGTGCTCCTGGTGGAGAGGTGCATTTCCTCTTCGTTGGGCGGACTCTAACTTGAAATACTTGGGAGTCCTTATTCCTCAGGACTTATCTCATTTATATCGCTTGAATGTGGAACTGCTGTTCCAGGCCCTTCAGAACAAATTACAGCTTTGGGGTAATCTACCCTTTTCGCTCTTGGGTCGGGTGCATCTCTACAACATGCTTATTGTCCCCTGTTGGCTATATGTCTTTCAGGTCCTTCCTCTTTATTTGTCTTCTTGAGATGAAAGTCGACTGGTACGCCTGGTTCAGAGATTTCTTTGGTCTGGGAAACGGCCTTGTCTGCCTTACAAGAGGGCCGCGGCTCCGTGGTACAGGGGAGGGTTGGGTTTATTGAACCTCCGTTTCTTGACCGTTGGTTGTGGCATGCGTCACATTAATGACTTTTTTAGGGGTACTTCGGTGTTCACTAACACTTCTTTGGAACTTTTTTATTTCCGTTCTATTCACTTTAGTGCTTATTTTCATTCTCTTCCTTCTCTTATGCCTGAACCTCTCTCTGCGAAAGTGCTACACAGCCCTTTAAGGAAGGTTTGGCACTGGGTCTGTAAATTTCATGCTCTTTCTGCTTCTGTTACTCCCTTTCTGCCTATCCGCTTCAATAGCTCCTTCCTGCCGGGGATAGATGGGCCGAGTTTTGCCCGGTGGGAAACAAGGGGGATTCACTATGTTTTTCAATTAGTTGATGATGATGGCAAAATAAAGCCTTTTGTACAGTTGCAAGAGAACTTTGTCTCCCTTCCACTGATTATTTTGCTTATATGCAACTTCATCACTATATTTCTTCCTTACCCTCCAGTTCTTTGACTGCCTCTTGTCACGAGTTGCTCTCCACGGCTTTCACCATTGGTTCTCAATTTCCAGTCCCCCTTAAATTCCATCATCGCCATTTGAAGGATGAGTCCCCCTTGTTTGACCATTTCAATTTACGGGAGGCCTGGGCTCGTGACCTTGCTGTAGATTTGCCAGATGATGTGCTTTTTCAGGCTGTCCGTAGGTTGCCAGCCTTTTGAAAATATACCACTTTCTGGGAACAACACTATAAGTTAGTTTTCCGCTTGTACATCTCTCCAAAGAGGGCATATCTCTCCCGCCTTCGTGAAATTGCAGCTTGTCTTCGATGCCATGCCCCTGAAGCGGGCTTTGGACACATGTTTTGGACTTGCCCAGATATTCAAGCTTTTTGGAATGCTATTTTTGTCTTTGTGGAGCGCATCTGGAAAATTAGCATTCGCCGCTCCCCTTTGTTATTGTTTGGAACTGTTCCTCACTACTTCCCTCGTGTGAGGGGCACTGCAGCTTTCCTTAAATGGACTGTCTTAGTGGCCCTGAAATGTATTTTGTTACACTGGCTTGAAGATACTGCTCCCGATTACTCTCTTTGGCGATGCCAGATGATTACTCTCTTGATGTGGGAACGGAGAGATGTGTTGGACCTTTCTTCTCTCACAGGACGGGTCTTTCAACGCACTTGGGAACCCTTCTGGACAACTATGACCCCGCTGGCCCGAAGCCGCTTGCTGAATTGTTGAATCTTTGTATTCTGTTTTCCTTTGTTATGCCTGGTTTACCTGCTTTATGTATAATTTTCTTTGGATGAGATGTACTTCGAAGGAGGACCCTGGGGGTTTATTTATTTTGGGGTGGGTTATGTTGGGATAGGGGGTTTTCTTGTTTGTAGGGATGGGTTTTATTATCCAAAATACTAAGCATGCTTGTATTTGCTTGCTTTCTTGTTTGATGGTTTTGTTGAGCTCAATAAAATATATTTGACTAAACCACGATAGCAGTTTTTAGTGCAGGGAGCTGCACTGAATGCCCAGTGCTGCTCTCGACGCTCATAGGCTCCCTGCGCTAAAAACTGCTATTGTGGTTTAGTAAAAGGGGGCCATAGTGCAAAATATAGACAGCAGATATAAATTCGCAAAACGGACACATTTTGATCACTAAATTGAAAATAAAATCATTTTTCTCTAGTTTTACCATTTTCTCTTCTCTGGAAAATATTTGGTTCTATATTAATACCTTTCAAGTATTTAAACGTCTATATCATATGTAATGTAATGTAATTTATTTCTTATATATCGCTACATCCGTTAGGTTCTAAGCGGTTTACAGAAAATATACATTAAGATTAGAAATAAGAAAGGTACTTGAAAAATTCATATGTTCCCTGTCCCTCCTTTCCTCTAGAGTATGCATATTTAAATCTTCCAGTCTCTTCTCATACGTCTTTTGGTTCAAATCTCTTACCATTTTCATTGCCTTCCTCTGGACCACTTCAAGTCTTTTTATATCCTTCCCCAGATACGGCCTCCAGAACTGAACACAATACTCCAAGTGCAGCCTCACCAACGACCTATACAGGGGCATCAACACCTCCCTTCTTCTGCTGGTTACTCCTCTTCCTGTACAGCCTAGCATCCTTCTGGCAACAGCCACTGCCTTATCACACTGTTTAGATGCCTTTAGATCCTCAGACACAAACATGGTCCCTCTCTCCATCTGTGCTTATCAGCCTCTCACTTCCCAGCACATGCTGTTCCATCGGATTTCTACCCCCCAAAATGCATCACTGCACTTTGCATTGGATTTTAGTTTCCAGATGCTAGACCATTCTAACTTTTTCAGATCCTTTTTCATATTTTCCACTCCTTCTGGGATGTGCACTCTGTTACAAAAGGGCTAACATTACCTTCTAACTCTTCAGCAATGTTGCTCACAAACATATTGAACAGAATCAGCCCTAGCACCAATCCTTGAGGCACTCCACTACTCACCTAACCCTCCTCTGAGCGAATTTACCACCACCATCTAGCGTCTGTCCGTCAAACAGTTTCTAATCCAGTTTTCCACTTTAGAAACATAGAAACATAGAAAGTGACAGCAGATAAGGGCCAAGGCCCATCCAGTCTGCCCACACCAATGACCCTCCCTTACCTCTCTCTGTGAAGAGATCCCACTTGTTGATACCATTTAGTCTTTAGGCCCTAACTTTAGCCCATGGAGTTTATTTAAGAGCCTCCTTTGAGGAAACGTGTCAAAGGCTTTGCTGAAATCTAAGTAAATTACATCTAGCGCATATCCTTGATCCAATTCTTTGGCACGATTTACTTTTAGTAAACCCATGTTGCCTCGGATCTTGTAATCCATTAGATTCTAAGAATTTCACTATCCACTTCCATTATTTTTCCAATAACTGAAGTGAGGCTTACCGACCTGTAGTTTCTTGCTTCATCTCTGCAACCACTAAGGTTGGATGTCCCGTCGGCCAACATGTCTAAGTAGACAATTTTTTTAAAAGTGAATGTCTAGCCATTTCAATGGTTTCAAAAATGGCCGTTTGTTCATCCCTGACTTTGGACATCTTATGGGAAATGTCTAAAGTTGGACTTAGATTTCCTATCAAAAATGCCCTTCTGTGGCTTTTTATGGGAGGGGAAGAGTAGCCTAATGGCTAATGCAGCAGCAGAGAACATGGGAGCTGGGTTCAATTTCCACTGCAGCTTCTTGTGACTGGTCAAATCACTTAAGCCTCCATTGCCCCAGGTATAAAACAAGTGCCTTTAAATCATATGTAAACCAATTTGACTGGATGGACCGTTCAGGTCTTTATCTGCCATCATTTACTATGTTACTATGATTGTAACCACAGAAAGGCAGTACTGTATATCAAATCCCTTCACCTTTCCCTTCCCCTTTGTGACAGATCTGCTTTTATAACTATGATCATTTTCATTGTTTGGTGATTATAATTTCCCAGTGTTTAACTGGTTTCTTTGGTTGTCATCCACAATGGAAATAGTGGAATACAAGCAGTCCCCGAATGAGATACGTTTTTAAAGCTGTTCTTAAGACGGATTTGTATATAACTCGGAACTTGTAGATTTTCAGATTCTTGCTGCTTACTTCTGCTCCCAGCTGACAAAAGAGCCAACTGTCCCTACCAGTGTTCCATCTTAAGGTACAGCATGCACAACCACACACTGTTCTTAATGTGGCCATGCATCATTCCTGAATCTGCTACAGGAGAAGTGTAGAGTCTATGCCACTGGAAATACTGCTCAGTAAAATCAAATGAAGCCACAACTGCGTTCTTAAGTGCAAGTCACACTTAAGTCAGGCATCTGTAACTCAGAACGGTATTATATTATATTGTACCTCAGTCTTGCATTATTGTCAGCAGCCAGATACATATAGTGCAGTTGTCTTGGCCAGCATACACCTCATTCACTGTTTCCCATGACAGTGCAGTGATTTGAAATTGAGGTGGGGGTTTGTTTTATTGGATGGAAATGAAATGAAACAAAATATTCTATATTTATTTTTTAAATAAATGCACATTCATTAAAAAAACAACAAACAAATTTAGGGACCGTTTTACTCAATATTTTACACTTAGCACTTTGATAATTTTAAGGACGGGCTTTTTTAGCCGCTTTTTTGTCCCTCTATCTTCCTCTCAAAGTACTTCACTAATTGTTTTATTTAAACTCATGATTATCATAGAGACCATATGATGTACGGGGCAGAACTTATTTAGGTTTTATTTAAACCTGGTGCTTGTCATCTATGAGTTTTCAATTAGTGAACTTCTTTGAGAGCCACTTACAGGGCACTATCATTTGTTTTGTGTTTCATTGGATTATATTTTTGGTAGTTTTTCTCAAGAGTTTTTTGATTGCCTCAAATTATACTTGACACCAGTTTCAGGATGTAAAAAATATCCTTTCCATTCGACTGTGATTTCATATGTTAAGCAATTTTGATATTTTGAGTGACACACCCCTCCCCATTCTATTTTTTTGTCAAAGGACGTCTTGCATCTGAAGGACTCAAAAACTCCTTAAGGTTTTTTAGTCTCGTGAAAGCAATTCTGAAATGTGTATCTTGAAAGGTGGAGTGCATCTCCATTATATTCCAGTGCCTCCACAAAACACTGGTAGCTTTATTTATTGAAGGGAAAAATTGTAGAATGCATGTTACCTGAATAAATTCATGTAAACCGTTCTTAGCTCCCCTGGGAGAACAGTATAGAAAAAATTGAATAAATAAAATAAAATAAATAAATCTTCTTTGGGAGATTTAACCCTTGGAACAAGTAACAATTCCCTATTTAAATGTTTTGCTTGTTTATACGCTTGCCTTAATAACTTGTAAGCTTCATGGTTCCACCTCATATTTATTTAATTTTCTATTTCCCAGGGAAGCTCAGAATGCTTTACATAAATTTATTCAGGTACTCTGTCCTGGTGAGCTCACAATCTATCTAATGTACCTGGGGCAATGGGGGGATTGGGTTACTTGACCAGAATCACAGGAAACAGTGTGGGTTTGAACCCCCAACCTCAGGGTGCTATGACTATAGCTTTAACCACTGTGCCACCCCCCCCTCTACTTAAGAGTACAGTGGTACCTTGGATTACGAGCATAATCCATTCCAGGAGCATGCTCGTAATCCAAAATGCTCGTTTATCAAAGCGAGTTTCTCCATAGGAAATAATGGAAACTCGCTTTGATAGGTTCCCCCTCCCCCCCGAGGCCAGCAGCGCTGCTCCCCCACCCCACGAGAACCGGCATTGCTCCCCCCGAAGGCCCCCCTGCGAACTGGCACCCTCCCCCCGCGATCCGCACCCCCCCGCCGCCATCAGGCACCCCCCACCACCGCCACTGGGCACCCCCCGCCGCGACCTGAGGTCCCCCAAACCCACCAGAACCCTCTTCTTACTTTGCTGTAGCCTCCGCAGCGGCACTGGCACCAGCATGTCCTGTGCGTGGTGCCGGTGCCTGAAGATCTGCTTCCTGTGCTGGGCCTTGAGAGTTCACGTTCGACGTGAGAGTTCACGTTCGATGTGAACTCTCAGGCCTTGAGCATGCGCACATGCTCAAGGCCCAGCACAGGAAGCAGATCTTCAGGCACCAGCACCACGCACAGGACATGCTGGTGCCGGTGCTGCTGCAGAGGCTACAGCAAAGTAAGAAGAGGGTTCGAGTGGGTTGGGGGACTTCAGGTCGTGGCGGGGGGGGGCCCTATGGCGGAGGGGGTGCCGGATTGCGGGGGGGAGGGTGCCGGTTCGCAGAGGGGGGCGCTCGCAAATTGAAGCGCGCTCGGTTTCCGAGGCGCCGATTTTGCTCGTCTTGCAAAATACTCGCAAACTGGTGCACTCGTAAACTGAGGTATCACTGTACCTAATTGCTTTTCAATGTATTGGCTGAATCTCTTCATGAAAAAGCAGTTAATAAATCCCAATAAATAAACTTGAGATAAATTTAGGGCTCCTTTTACGAAGGTGGGCTAGCGTTTTTAGCGCGTGCTACAATGCTACATGCACTAACCCTGCGCTACATGAAAAATACTAACATCAGCTCTATGGAGGCGTTAGCGTGTAGCACATGCTAAAACCGCTAGCGCATTTTCATAAAAGGAGCCCTTAATTTTAACTCTTTGGAGTGTTATAAGTTAAATGAACGTTTTGGACATAAACAGTGGTTAAGAACAAATGAAAATTCTCATGTTTGCTTTTTCACAGAAAGTTTTTGCACTTTGAGTTTCATGTTTGTGAATGTGCAAATAGAGTCCAAAAAACTTACTGGGCTTAATGGTAGAGATATACTTGCTAAGGGGACAGCCTTGACACAGCTGAGGAGGTAAAACATGTTGGCAAGTCCTGAGCCGACAGAACTATAACTATATCAAGATATGTGGCTTATTTTGGCATTTTTAAATAATCTAAATAACTTAAATGAGATATAAAGTTTGAAAAGTTTATCTTTATGACAATAATGAGAATTAAAATAATATTTAAAAAAATAAGTGATTTTATTTAAAAAATGAAAGTTTTAACAGATTCAAAACTGTGATTAGAATGTAGTAAGAATCTGTTCTTGTGAAAGAACATCCCTGATTGGCTTACAAGTCTGTAGGGACGGTTGCTGGCTTGTGACAGTTGGGCACAGCTTCAGAAGGCTTGGAAGAAACATCCCTGATTGGCTGCACAAGTCTGTAGGGACGGTTGCTGGCTTGTGACAGTTGGGCACAGCTTCAGAAGGCTTGGAAGATAGAGAAATGGTTATGATTGTAGTCTGTATATGAAAGAGAGTATCTGAGAAAGAAAAGTGAATTTTTTTTTTTTAAATTCTTTATTGGTTTTTAATCAAAAACAGTGTCATACAAATGAAAGAACAAAAGAAATTCCACATATCCCACTATTATCTATACAGATAACATAAATATCATTCAATAATTTCATTTTCCTGCATATAATAATATCATAATATATCCTAATATACAATTCAAATAAAGAATAAAATTACCCAAATATCACTATCAATATTTATTCCCCTCCCTCCAACCCCTCACCCCCCTGGATGTGTAAAGATAAATAAACCAAAGAAAAGAAGAGATATGATGAAAATACATTATTATGTTTTTACAAATTTAGTCAATGGGCTCCAAATTTTATTAAATACCTCACTAAAACCCCTTATATGAGTGAAACCTTTAAAAAAACATTGATGGCCTCTTTTACAAAGCCATGCGGAAACAGCCCCGAAGCCCATTAATTCTCTATGGGTCTAGAGTGTCTTTGTAAAAGAGGCTGTGAGTGTATGATAAGAAAGTTTGTGGATCAAAATAAAGGTGGGTTTTTACTTGTTTAATAGGAAAAATTGAATCTTCTGTGATGCTGCAGTTAAGACTGAGCAGGAAGATTTAAAATTATAATAGACATTTATAGCAGTTTATTATTCTCTGCAAATTCTGATCGCTTCTATCAGGGAATAGAGTGGGAATTTGTAGAGGAAATGTGATGTGTGTGAAATTGATGAATGTCTGAATATCTTCACATGAAAACTGAAGAACAGAAAATTGAAGAAAACCCATCTCTCTACAATAGTCAGAACAGGGAGAAAAGTAAAATAGATCAGATCTGATAGAATTTTAAGGCTCCTTTTAAAAAGATGTGTTAGGGCCTTAACACGCGTAATAGCGCGTGTTAAAATGCCCCGCACACTAGCCGCTACTGCCTCCTATTGAGCAGGTGGTAGTTTTTTGGTTAGAGCATGCTAAAAACGCTAGCGCACCTTTGTAAAAGGCACCCTTAGTTACTGAAATAAATATTTATTTCTTTTAATGATAGTTGAACACAATTTAGAATCACTCACATTCAGGTAGTGAAGGTATTCTTTCCCTTTATTTTTATTTGGTCTTCTGTTCTTCTCCCTACACTTCTCTAAACCAAAGGGGTACCTGAAAAAAAGGAGAAAAAGATAAGTATAGTCATCCAAAGAAAAGAAAACCATTTTAATATCAACTGAGGAACACTAATACTCACCTGAAGTTAAATTTCATGATGCTGATGATACTACTGATAACACTAAAGGGCAGTAAAAGAAAACTTTAATTATGAATGGATCTTTAAAGAATAGTTTCTAAATTTTAGAAAACACTTACCTATATGTAATATTGTAAGGAAGTTTATAGTAAATAGAGAGTGAAGATACAAATTAGAGTGTAAATACACTGGATCTAGTTAGGTAGGCATACAATAGTATTTTGATGAGCACTTTATAACTTGTCAAATTTTAACCATTTCAGAACTGATTTTAATCTTTTATAAGTATTTATTGATTAAGTATATATTGATTATATATGCACATTACAACAAAGTCTTTTGCTAATTTCAAGCTTTTAAATATTTATAACATTTTCAAAACACATTTCATCCTGGCCAGGTTCTCTTACAGAAATTTAAGAGTGGCTAGTGTATATTTTTTCCTGATCTCCCTCCTTTTCTGGCCGGGTGTTGGTCTGAGCCATTTGCATACCATGACTACTGATTAGAATCCTCAGCACCTTGGCTTGGAAAAGAAAGGAGGTTAAGAATAAGTTATAAAGTGCTCATCAAAATACTATTGTATGCCTACCTAACTGGATCCAGTGTATTTACACTCTAATTTATATCTCCAGTCTCTATTTACTATGAACTTCCTTACTGTAGCTTTCCAATATTATACATAGGTAAGCGGAACAACAATGTTCTTTAAATGTTCTTTAAACAATGTTCTTTAACTATTCTTTAAAGATCCATTCATAATTAAAGTTTTATTTTATTGCCCTTTAGTGTCATCAGTAGTATCACCAGCGTCATGGAATTTAACTTTAGGTGAATATTAGTGTTCCTCAGTTGATATTAAAGTAGTTTTCTTTTCTTTTGATGACTATACTTATCTTTATTTCTTCTTTTTTTCAGGTACCCCTGTTAGGTTACAAAAATTAGATAGTTCTTTGTCTAATAGATGTTGGCATTGTCATCTGGAAGCAGGAACTTTAGATCATTTACTGTTTCATTGCCCATTTATTATGAATTTTTGGAAATCAATTTGGGACCAAATTAATAATTTATTAGATAACCCAGTGGCATTATCCTATGATACTGTGATATTTGGTATGGAAATGAGAGCAAAAAGTCAGATTTCTGCGAATAATAATAAATTACTACTTATAATGACCGGTGTTGCCATTCAGCAAATTACATATAATTGGAAGGATTGGAGGAGATTAAATTATAACTTCTGGTGGAACTCTTTATACCATATTTATAAAATGGAAAGGTTTATTGCATTGCAACGGGGATACTTTAAGAAGTTTCAGGATGTGTGGAAACCATTAACAAAGTATTGTAAAGATTAATTTGAAATTGTTTCCCTTATACTTATCGATTTAAGGGGTAGGGAGGGGGGAATTTTATTATTACATGTTTTATATGATAATGGAATATAAGGGTGGGTGGGGTGGGAAAAGGGAAGGGACATGTTTTTATGTAATATATCAATGATTGTTTGTAAGTGATGTAGTTAATGTTAATCTGAATGAATATATTTAACACTTAATGTAATTTTGAAAATGAATAAAGAATTAAAAAAAAAAAAAAAAGAGTGGCAAACTATACTGATTACTGAGATTTTTCCATTCAGAGAACCCAACCTGAATGGTTTGCTTCAACTGCAAACATCTATAATTTTGTGATTTATTAAGACCAAATTTGTGTTGCAATTGTGAAAAATCAAGCAGTTTACCATCTAAAATAACATCATCCAAAGTACATATACCCGCCATCATCCAATACTTCCAGATGACCTTAAATCAGCAAATTTGAATCTTGGAGTTCAGCCATAGGGTCTGATGAGATGATTTATGAACTGAAATAGGTGTTAAATTATTCACATATTTTAAAGTTTTCAATGTATCTAATAGGATTATATTATTCTTATATAATCTAGGCATCTTAATACTCAACACATGACTCAACCTCAATGGTGACATGAGTTGCCATTCCAACCATAACTAGGCTAGGAGACTTTCCATGAGCTCAGGGAGGATCCAATACATACCCTGACGCATAATATAGGCTTGATGGTACCTATAAAAATTAGGAAAATTTATCCCACCCTACGCAATTTGTTTTTGTAGAGATACCATGGCAATTCTTACTGCTTTCCCCAGCCAAATAAATTTTGTCAGAATACTATTTAATTTCTTATAAAAGGACCCCTGAAAAAACAATGGTAACATTCCCATTTGGTAATAAACCACAGGCAGAATCATCATTTTAATTGTTTGGACACTCCCCCACCAAGACAGATGTAATGGGTTCCAATGCTCACACATTTCTGTGACCTTCAGTAATAAAGATTTTTCATTTACTTTCATAGTTTCTTCTAGAGCAGGGGTAGGGAACTTCAGGCCTCGAGAGCCGTATTCCAGTCGGGTTTTCAGGATTTCCCCAATGAATATGCATGAGATCTATTTGCATGCACTGCTTTCAAGGCATATTCATTGGGGAAATCCTGAAAACCCGACTGGAATACGGCTTTCGAGGACTGGAGTTCCCTACCCCTGTTCTAGGGTATTTTTTATCCAAATACCTAAATATTTTATACCCTCTTCCTTCCAAAGAAAGGGGAATGTATCAAATAATCCTTTTGTACAATATATGTTTAGTGGAAGAACCTCTGATTTGCTCCAGTTAATTTTGTAACCAGAGAATTTTCTTAATCTATCAATCAGATCCAGTAAATGCGGAATGGTAGTTTCAGGATTCCTCAAATGAAGCAATATGTCATCTGTATATGCAGAGACCTTGTATTCCCGGCCTGTATGAGAAATACCCTGTATCTCCCTTGCCTGATGAATAGCCAATAACAAGGGTTCCAATAAAATGTCAAAAAACAAAGGAGATAACGGACACCCTTGTCTAACTTCCCTTTTAAGACAAAAACGTTCAGAAAAATTATTATTTATGTATAATCTTGCATAAGGGGAACTATACAAGGTTTGAATCATTTGTGTAAATCCAGAGCCAATACCGAGAAGGCCGGATCTTCCATATTTTTTGTTAGATTTAACATGTGAAAAGTCAGTCTGGTGTTGTTTGATGAATGTCTCTGAGCAACAAACCCCATTTGGTACATGCCAATAATATAAGGGAGAGCTTTAGCCAAGCGCAAAGCCAATAACTTAGCCAAAAGTTTTCCATCTACATTAATCAAAGAAATAGGCCTGTAATTTGAAACCAACGTAGGATCTTTATTTGGCTTTGGTAAAACTATAGTTTGGTTTTTTAAAAAATCTTTATTCATTTTCAAACTTACAATAAGTGTGTCACTATGTTAAAATAGATGAACAATAACTATATCACTTAATAATCATCAATAGTACATATGATATGCTATTATCTCCCACCCTCCCCATCCCTTCCTAATGTAAAATCAAATACCTTGTACAATACGTAATAATAAAATTACCCCCTCCCCCCTCATAATTGAACCTGTAAATGTAAGGGAAAAGAGAAAAAAATCATCTAATCAGTACAATATTTTGTTAATGGCTCCCACACATCTTGAAATTTCCTAAAACCTCCTCGCTGTATTGCAATAAATCTCTCCATTTTATAAATATGACATAAGGAATTCCACCAGAAATTATAATTTAATCTACTCCAGTTGTTCCAATTATAAGTAAGAACATAAGAACATAAGAATTTGCCTCCACTGAGTCAGACCAGAGGTCCATCGTGCCCAGCAGTCCACACCCACGGCGGCCCATCTGGTCCAAGACCTGTCATGTTATCTTGATTTAGCCCTATAGCCCCCTTGTTTTTATCTATACTCTTTCCATACTCTTATCTACCCTTATCTGTATCCCTCAATCCCCCTATCCTTCAGGAATCCATCCAATCCCTCTTTGAATCCCCATAGCGTACTCTGCCCGACCACTTCCTCCGGGAGCGCATTCCATGTGTCCACAACCCTCTGTGTGAAGAAGAACCTCCTGGTATTTGTTCTAAACTTCTCCCCTTCCAGTTTCTCTGAGTGCCCTCTTGTGCCTGTGGTTCCCTGTAGTTTGAAGAATCTATCCTTGTCTACCTTCTCCATGCCCTTCATGATCTTGAAAGTTTCTATCATGTCCCCCCTAAGCCTCCTCTTTTCCAGGGAGAAGAGCCCCAGCTTGTCCAGCCTGTCAGCGTATGAACAGTCCTCCATACCATTTATCATTTTCGTAGCTCTTCTCTGGACCTTCTCAAGTATCGCCATGTCTTTCTTGAGGTACGGCGACCAATATTGGACGCAGTACTCTAGATGCGGGCACACCATTGCACGATACAGTGGCATGATGACTTCCTTCGTCCTGGTTGTAATTCCCTTCTTAATGATGCCCAGCATTCTGTTAGCTTTCTTCGAGGCCGCTGCACATTGCACTGATGATTTCATGGTTGTATCCACTAGCACACCCAAGTCTTTTTTAAGATTACTCTCCCCCAACAATGTTCCCCCCATTTTGTAGCTGTACCTCGGGTTCCTTTTCCCTATATGCATGACCTTACATTTTTCTATGTTAAAGCACATTTGCCATTTGTTTGCCCACTCTTCCAGTTTGCTTAGGTCCCTTTGCAGGTCTTCGCACTCCTTTGTGTTCCTAACTCTGCTGCAGAGTTTGGTGTCATCAGCAAATTTTATAACTTCACACCTCGTCCCCGTTTCCAAGTCGTTGATAAATATATTGAACAGCAGTGGTCCCAGCACTTGCCATTCAAGTAATTTGTTGAATGGCAATCCTAATCATTATAAGTAATAATTTGTTATTATTTGAAGAAATCTGATTTTTTGCTCTCATTGCCATACCAAACAGCACAGTATCATATGATAATGCCACTGGATTGTCTAATAAACAATTAATTTGGTCCCAAATTGATTTCCAAAAATTCATAATAAATGGACAATAGAATAATAAATGATCTAAAGTCCCTGCTTCAAGATGACAATGCCAACATCTATTAGACATAGAGCTATCCAATTTTTGTAACCGAACAGGGGTCTATAATGCTCTATGTAACAGAAAGAACCATGTTTGTCTCATAGATGCTACATCTCAACCTCCAAGACCAAATTTGAGATGCAGAAATTTGATGTTTAATCTCAATACTCCAAATTTCTCTCAAACCATTGTTTGGTTTCTTTTTAATAAGTCCAGAAAACAATTTATACCATTGAGCGGCCTGGTGATCCAGGAAGTCTGCCTGAAAGCATAAGAACTCCATACTATATTGATTATTAAGGTTTTTCCACTAAGGGAACCCAGCCTGAATGGCCTGCTTCAGTTACAACCACCTAAAACTTTCTGATTTATTGAGACCATATTTATGTTGCAACTGTGAAAACTCAAGCAGTTTACCATTAGAGATAACATCATCCAATAAATGTATTCCTGCTATCATCCAATGCTTCCAGGCAATCTTTTTTCCGCCAATTTGAATCTTGGAGTTCAGCCATATGGATTGATTTGTAGATTTATGAATTGGAATAGTTGTTAAATTACTTACATATCGTAATGTTTTCCATGTATCAACTAATATTCTGTTATCTTTACAATACCTAGGCATTTTGATACTGAGAACATGACATAGACGCATAGGAGACATGAGTTTCCATTCTAACCACAACCAATCTGGAAGTTTTTCCATGAGCTCTGGGAGGACCCAATACATACCCTGGTGCAAAATATAGGATTGATGGTACCTATAAAAATTGGGAAAATTTACCCCTCCCTCTGAAATCGGCTTTTGTAAGGATACCAAAGCAACTCTAGGGGTTTTGCCTAGCCAAATAAATTTTGTAAGAATGCTATTTCATTTTTTATAGAAGGACCCTTGAAAAAAAAACGGCAACATACCCATCTGATAACAAACCACAGGCAAAGTCATCATTTTAATAGTTTGGACTCTCCCCCACCACGAAAGATGTAAATGATTCCATTGCTCACACATTTCTGTTACCTTCTGTAATAAAGATTTTTCATTTATTTTCATTGTTTCTTCCAGCGTATTTTTAATCCAAATGCCTAAATACTTTATTCCATCTTCTTTCCAAAGAAAGGGAAATGAATCAAACAAACCTTTTGTACAGTGGACGTTAAGTGGAAGAATTTCTGATTTACTCCAATTTATCTTGTATCCTGAAAATTTTCCAAATTTCTCAATCATTTCAAGTAAGCAAGGAATGGTTGTCTCAGGATTCCTCAAATAAAGCAGTCTGTCATCTGCATAAGCAGAGACCTTGTATTCCCGATCTGAATAAGGAATACCCTGTATCTCCTTCGCTTGCCAAATAGCTAATAACAAGGGTTCTAATACAATATCAAAAAGCAGAAGAGATAAGGGACAACCTTGTCTAACCCCCTTTGCAACCTACAACTTTCTGAAAAATTATTATTAATATATAATCTTGCAACAGGGGAGCTATACAATGTTTGCATCATTTGTATAAATCCTGAACCTATTAAATAAAAAGGTGGAAGATCAATGGCCCTGACGGGCGGATCTATCTATTTCTGTTGTCCCTCATCGCTTCCTTTTCCGTCGCCCTCGCTGTCTCTTTTTACTTTTACTTATTACTTACTGTATCTGTGTGGGGGATCCTTTGGGGAGGCTTCGCCTCTGCTACTGTATTTTTGCTTGTACTGGACTTTTGCCTTATTGTTGTTTGTTGTTGCGCCCTGTTGGGTGGTGTATTTTTCACTGCTAATAAACATACGTTTAAAAAAAAAAAAAAATCCTGAACCTATACCAAACCACTCCAATGCTTGATACATGAAGGTTCATTCAACTCGATCAAAGGCCTTCTCTGCATCAAGGGATACAGAAAAAGCCGGATCATTTAAGGCTTTTGACAAATTCAACATATGTAAGGTCAACCTAGTGTTGTTAGAAGAATGTCTCTAAGCAACGAATCCTGTTTGATGCATTCCAATGACAAAAGGGAGAGCTTTAGCCAAATGTATAGCCAATGTTTTCGCTAAAAGTTTTCCATCTACATTAATTAAGGAAATAGGCCTGTAGTTTGAAACCAGTGTGGCATCATTATTTGGCTTTGGTAAAACTATAGTTAATGATTCTGCAATGGTACCTATAATACAACCTTTAGTTAGTTGAGTCTGATATAAATTTAACAAATAGGATATTAGGGTAATTTGGAATGATTTATAAAACTCTACTATAAAACCATCCTCATCTGAAGCGGATCTAACACTAAGGGACTTGAATGCTGTTTGCAATTCATTTATTGATATTGGCTTTTCTAGACTTTCTTTTATATGCTCTGGAACTTTCGGCCCCTTGATTAATTTTAAAAATTCTAATGCATCCTTTTCTTTATCTAAATAAGGCTCAGAAGAATATAGATCTTTATAAAAATTTAAACATTGTTTTAGAATAGGACCAATTTGAGAATATGTATTCCCTTTTTCATCTTTAATCACTATTATCTTTGTTTTCCGTTTTTTTACTTTTAGATAATTTGCCAATACTCTTCCCGCCTTATTTGAATTTACATAATACAATGCCTGTTGAGAAAATAAGTCTTTTCTTATCAGTTTAGAAGAAATCTCATTATACTTCCCTTTCGCTTTCAAGAGGTCTTGGTTTTTTTTTTTTTTATATTATTTTTTATTTTCAAATTTTACATAAAGTGTACAAAATATTAAAATACAATTGATAAATACACAATATCACTTTTATATCTAATACATTATATTCTAAATGTATTTTATCCCCCCTCCCTCCCCCCACCCTTCTATTACTTTTCAATCATACGTTACATATTGTATATCATATTATAGTCTATTATGTAAAATTATTTTTACTGCCCTCCCTCTATGTGTGTCACAAAGAAGATATTTAAAAGAAGAAGAGAAGAAGAAAAATCCTACTATTTATTCATTGCAATATTTTGTCAAGGGCCCCCATATTTTTATGAATTTAGTATATGTCCCTCTTTGTATTGCTATTGTTCTTTCCATTTTAAAATATATGACATATTGTATTCCACCAAAATGTATAATTTAGGTTATTATAATTCTTCCAATTATTGGTTATATGTTGAATGGCAACCCCTGTCATAATTAATAAAAGCTTGTTATTTTCTGGTGAAATTTGATTTTTTTTCCTCATCATCATTCCAAATAATACTGTATCATATGATATTGCTATATGATTTTCCATCAATTTATTAATTTGTGGCCAAATTGAATTCCAAAAACTTTTAATGTAGGGACAATGATATATTAAGTGATCTAATGTCCCTGGTTCCAGATTACAGTGCCAGCATTTATTGGACTTAGAACTGTCTAATTTTTGCAAACGTGTAGGGGTCCAAAAAGATCTATGTAATAAAAAGAACCAAGTTTGTCTCATAGATGCTGACACTGTACATCTCATTCTCCAAGACCAAATTAGTAGCCATTGAGATGCATTAATTTGATGCTTAATCTCAATGCTCCAAATATCTTTTAGACCATTTTTTAGTTTTTTATTCAAATATCCAGATATTAATTTATACCACAATGCGGCTTGATGTCCTAGGAAGTCTGCTTGAAAACATAAGAACTTTAAACTATATTGATTATTCAGTGTTTTCCATTCAGGGAACCCAACCTGAATGGCCTGCTTCAATTGCAACCATTTAAAACTTTGTGTTTTATTAAGACCAAATCTATGTTGCAATTGTGAAAAATCCAGCAGTTTACCTTCTGAAATAACGTCATCTAAAGATCTAATGCCTGCAATAATCCAGTTCTTCCAAAGGATTTGAGCTCCGCCAATTTTGATCTTGGAGTTTATCCATAAAGATTGATTAGTTGATTTGTTTATTGGGATAGGTGTTAATTTACTTATAAATCTCAACGTTTTCCAAGTATCCATTAAAATTTTATTTTCTCTGTATCTTCTAGGCATGTTAATACTTGGAAGGTGAACTAAATTTAGGGGAAACATAAGGCGCCATTCCAAATATAACCAATCTGGTGCATTATCTATAAGTTCTGGGAGGATCCAATACATACCCTGACGTAGAATATAGGCTTGATGGTACCTATAAAAATTTGGAAAATTTACCCCTCCCTCCTTAATTGATTTTTGCAAAGTTACTAAAGCTATTCTAGGTGTTCTACCAAGCCAAAGAAATTTCGTTAAAATGCTATTAAGCTTTTTATAAAAGGACCCCTGAAAATAAATAGGTATCATACTCATTTGGTAGCAAACTACAGGCAAGATCATCATTTTAATAGTTTGAACTCTCCCCCACCAAGAAATATGTAAGGGGTTCCATTGCTCACACAACTCCGTAACTTTTTTTAATACAAATTTTTCATTTTCTTTTACTGTATCTTCAATTGTATTTTTAACTTGAATGCCAAGATATTTAAATCCTTCTTCCTTCCATATGAACAGAAAATTTTTAAATAGTCCTTTTGCACAATGAACATTTAAGGGTATAATTTCAGATTTATTCCAATTAATTTTATAACCTGAAAATTTACCAAACTTATCAATTAATTCTAATAAAGAAGATAAGGTAGATTCTGGATTTTTCAAATAAAGCAAAATATCATCAGCATAAGCCGAAATTTTATATTCCATATCTGAATATGGAATACCCTGTATCTCCCCCGTTTGCTGTATTGCTAACAATAAGGGTTCTAATATAACATCAAATAACAAAGGAGATAAAGGACAACCCTGTCTAACTCCCCTCCGCAATTGAAATCCATCAGATATCATATTATTAATATTTAATCTTGCAATCGGGAAGCTATACAAAGTTTTTACCATTTGTATAAATCCAGAACCTATACCAAACCATTCTAAAGCTTGATACATAAAATTCCATTCTACCCTATCAAACGCTTTTTCTGCATCCAAGGAAACTGTAAAAGTCGGTTCATCTATTTTTTTTGATAAATTTAACATATGAAACAATAATCTAGAGTTATTAGAGGAGTGTCTTTTAGCAACGAAACCCGTCTGATGCATATCTATAATATGTGGGAGAGCTTTGGCTAATCTCAAAGCCAAAATTTTCGCCAAAATTTTATTATCCACATTTATTAATGATATAGGCCTGTAGTTTGAAACCAAAGTAGGATCTTTATTTGGCTTAGGCAGAACAATTATTATTGATTCAGCCATAGTACCTTTAATATCACCTTTTATGAGTTGTGTTTGATATAAATTTAGTAAATGTGGGGAAAGGATATTTTGAAATGTTTTATAAAATTCTACTGTATAACCATCACCACCTGGAGCGGATCCAACTCTAAGAGATCTCAATGCTGTTTCTAATTCTTTTAATGATATAGGTTCATCTAAACTCCGTTTTATATGATCAGGAACCTTAGGTCCATTAATTAAATCTAAAAAATTTTTACCATCTTTTTGTCTCTCCAAATAAGGCTCGGAAGAATACAGATCTTTATAAAATTTTAGAAATTGTTTTAAAATTATATCTGTTTGATTTGTTATTGTACCATTATCATCTTTTATCCCATTAACATTAGTTTTCCTTTTTTTTGCTTTAAGATAGTTTGCCAATAATCTCCCCGCCTTATTAGAATTTCCATAATACACTGCTTGTTTAGAAAACAAATCTCTTCTTATCATTTTTGAAGATAATTCATTATATTTACCTTTTGCTTTCAAAAGAGCTTGCAATATCTCATTTTCCCATTTATTTATCAATTTAGCTTCTAATATTTTGATTTCTTTTTCTAATTCTATATATTGAATTTTATTCTGTTTCTTAATAAAAGCTGAATATGATATAATATTACCCCTCATAGTTGCTTTAAATGCATCCCATACATTCTCAATAGATGTATCCTCCACTAAATTCATTTGAAAGAAATCATTAATTTGTGTTTTAAAATTTTCCAAAAATTTATCATCCACAAGCAGTGCATTATCAAATCTCCAAAGAGGTCTACCCTTTTCTAATTTATCCAATTGTAATTCTATCCATATTCCCGCATGATCCGAAATAATAATAGGATCTATGGAAGCTTTAATCACCTGTTGCACTTCATTTGTTGAAACAAAAATATAATCTATTCTTGAAAATGATTTATGAACCTGTGAGCAAAATGAAAACTCCTGATCATTAAAATGAAGAATACGCCATATATCCTTTAAATCGCATGATTGAGCCAGATTATCTAAACCTAATGATTTTATACTTTTACTTGGTTTTTTATCCAATAATGGATCCATTACAGCATTAAAATCTCCAGCCACCACTAAATTAGAAGCAGCCAGTGGTAATAACATATTCTGTAATTTTTTAAAAAATTCTGATTGATTCGAATTAGGGGCATATATATTAAACAACGTCAGGGCATTATTTCCCATACCTATATCAACATGTATCCATCTTCCATGTGGGTCTGAATTTATTACCTTAATCTTGGCCATACATTTTTTATTTATAAGAATTGCTACCCCTGCTTTTTTACCCTCTGCTGGAGCAAAAAAACATTCTTTTACCCACCCACCCGTTAGTTTCTGTGATTCTTTTGTATTAAGATGGGTCTCCTGCAGACAGTAAATATCCGCATTTTGCTTTTTTAAAAATGCTAATACCTGTTTTCTTTTAATTACATGATTCAGGCCATTGACATTAATAGAATATATCTTAAAAGACATTATATATTTTAAAACTTATCAGTATAATCTTTTTCCCTTCTTCTTTTATATTTAAAATCCAAAAAATATTTTTTATGACACACATATTTACCCTTGAAGTATCCAATCCCTTATTTACTTTCTCCTTAATCATTCTAATAAATACCATCTTTTTCCCTCCCTTTCCCACCCAATATAATGACTGCTTAAGAACACACATTGGAACTGCAACCCGAACATTCCCCTCCCCTATAGGCAACCAATATTCAATCAATATCCCCTTCTAACTATCTATATTAACCTTTAATATCTGTAGTCATTTTTTTTTTTTTTTTTTTTTTTTTTTTACTTCTAACATTTCATTAATGTATCTTTATCCATTCATCAATTTTTAATTTATATTTCCATAGTATTGTATTTTACATCATAAAATTTTATCTTAAACATGTATTTAATATGGTATTGTTATTTTTCCTATATCTTATACTTTCTCTCTTTATATTTTTATTGTCTTTTCTTTAGTTCATGTTTTTCTTTCTTCAGTATTTCAATATCTCATATTTTTATAGTTTTTCACAATATCATCAAAACCAATCTTGATATTTTATGTTAAAATGACATAGGTTCTGATTTTGAAAGAAAGGCTTTTAGTTTTTCTGGATCTTCAAAATACAAAGATTTATCTCCAGATGATACTCTCATTTTTGCCGGATAATATAATCCGTATTTAAAACCTTTTTCTTTTAGTTGAGGTCTCATGTCTAATAGTCTCTTTCTTTTATTTGCTGTGTTTTTAGCAAAGTCCGGCAAAAACCATATTCTGGATCCTTTGTAATTTAGATTTTTGTCTTTCTTGGCAGCATTTAATATTTCTAATGCTTGTTGGTACCTAAGCATTTTGAATATTAGTGGTCTTGGCCTGCCTTGATTTTCTACATTTTTTGCTGGGATCCTATGAGCCCTTTCTATTTCCAGTGGTTGTTTTAAATCCAGTTGTAATATTTTTGGAATTAAGTTTTCTAGAAAATGTATAGCATTTTTCCCTTCTAAATTTTCTTGTATTCCAAAAAGTTTAATATTTTTCCTTCTTCCTCGATTTTCATAGTCTTCCAGTTGATCTTTCAATTTATTCAATTCCAGACTGTCATTTTTGCATCTGTTTGCTTCACCTTCTATGACCTCCATTTTAGTTTCTAATACAGTTGTTCTTTTATTATTTACTTCCATTTGTCTGTGGATGTTTAGTATTTCTTCCTTCATTTCAGACATATTGGTTACAGTTTCCTTAAGCATTTGTTTAATTTGTCTTAGTTCTTCCATAACTTCTGCTTTACTTAATATATCGGGTTCTTCAGCAGGAAGTGGGATCTTACTTGGTGTAATTTGATCCTGCTTTTGTCTTTTTGCTGACATACCAGCCTCATTTTTATTTTGTCTGGTACTTGCCATATTCCTGAACTTATTTTTATATTTTTACAGATTTTACCTTTTCCACAATCTTTATGTTCAATGAGATTTTTGTGCACAACAGTGTATAATAGTTCGCCTTCGATGCTATGCTATGAAGAATAGCAAATTTTTTGGATCTCTTCTTTCAGGGTTCCAGTCTAATTTCGTTGGAGGGTAGTTTCAATTGGCACAATTTTCACCAATTTTTTTTTTTTGTTGTTGTTGTTGTCACACAGAACAAAAAGAAAGTCAGCTCCTTACCCTCAGAATTTTCTTCAAAAACGGCAGAGGAGGGCTATTTCAAATTATCTTTATTTTAGATTGACAGACACTGTCCTCTCACCAAAATTAGTTTAAATTGAGGAAGCTTTTATCTTTTCCTTTTGTCTTCGGCTAGTTCAATGTCATTTATCCGTGTTCCTCAAGCCTCTTTTTAATATCTTTCAGCTCTTTAGAAATCTCAGCCCTCAACACCACTTCGCTTTAGCATTGGAAAAAAAAAAGGCGCTTTTAATTTTTCTTTCTCTGTTTTGCCAGTGAGGCAATATCAGATTTTCTTTTGGCATTTATTCTCTTAGAGCTTTATTTTAGTTCTGTCAGGTGGAGGGTAGTATCAGTTGCCACAATATTCGCCAATTTTATTTCTCCACAGATATTTTTAATGTCATTCAGCACAGAAGAAAACAATTGGTTTTTTATCCTCAGGGCTTTGCTTTGACACCAGGCGGGGGAGGGCTATATCAAACTGCCATATTTTTATCTTTGACTGGCAGCAGCCCTCTATTGAAATCAGTCTGAAGTGAGAACTTTTTTCCTTTTTCTTTTCTATTTATTGACTGAATGTAGTACTCAATAGTCTGCCTTCATTCTTTCAAGTGTCTTGCTTTCATATCACAAAAAGAAATCGGCTTCAGGCAGAGGATTAATTGATCTCCCAGGGTTCCGACTCAGCACCGGCAGGAGAGGGCTGTTTCAAACCGCCACAGCTCCAGAAGTCAACTGACAATGGCCTCACAACGAGATCGATCTTTCTTTTATTTTTTATTTTTTTTAAACGTTAGACAGTTCAAATTTTTAATAGCCCTCCTCACCACCGTGCCGCATCAACATAAAGAGAAGCCGATAAAAAAAAACAGCAGCCTTACTTATCTCTTTCCCTTCAGGTCTTTCCTCAGTATCGGCGGTTTTTGTCAAATTTTCTCCGTTGATCTATATATTTAAGTTTTATCAATCAGCAGTAAAATTTTCTTGAAAAACCGACACGAAGGGGAAAATTTTATATTAAATTGTTGCCTAGTTGAGAGGAGCGCCGCGATCACACGTCCATTTGTGTGCGCGGTAAGCCACGCCCCCTTTCAAGAGGTCTTGTAATGTAGAGTATTCCCATTTATCAATTCATTTTGATTCTAATATCTTTATATCTTGTTCCAAACTATAAAATTGTTTTTTTTAATTTGTTTTTTAATATATGCCAAAAAAGAAATAATTTGACCTCTCATGGTTGCCTTAAAAGCATCCCATAATGTTTCCATAGATATATTCTCCGTATTATTAATTTGAAAAAAAATCATTTATTTTCAACTGTATTTCCTCAATAAAACTTGGTTCCGTCAGCAATGTATTATCAAATCTCCATACAGATCTACTATCCTCTTGGTTAATTAGTTTAATTTTAATCCATACCCCACCAGGATCAGACAAAATAATTGGATCTACGGAGGCTTGTGTTACTTGCTGAACTAATGTATTCAAAACAAATATATAATCTATTCTTGAAAACAATTTGTGAACATGAGAGCAAAACGAAAATTCCCGATCATTAAAATGAAATATTCGCCATATATCTTTCAAATCACAATTTTGTACCAAATTATCTAATCCCAATGATTTCATAATTCTGCTAGGTTTTTTATCCATTAAAGGATCTATAACAGCATTAAAATCCCCAGCCACAACTAAATTAGAAGCAGCCAGTGGTAACAATAATTGTTGTATAGATTTTAAAAATTCAATTTGATTGATATTAGGTGCGTATACATTGAATAGCGCCATGGTAGTATTTCCCATGCTCATGTCTACATGTAACCATCTTCCTGCAGGATCAGCAGCAATCAACTTAAACGTAGCACTACATTTTTTATTTACTAATATTGCTACACCTGCTTTTTTCTTCACAGCTGGGGCAAAAAAACAATGCTTTACCCAATCTCCTTCTAGCTTTTTGGACTCTAAATCTGATAAATGAGTCTCTTGGATATAACATATATCTATATTTTGCTGTTTTAAAAACAAGAGTTTTCTTCCTTTTTATTGGATGGTTGAGACCATTAACATTTAACGAAAATAATTTAAACTCCATTTAGATATTTACTCCTATAACATATGCACTTCAACAAATACTTCATCTTACTATAATTTTCCTGTGCATAACCTTTTCCCCTTAATTTACTATGTGGAAGATCCCCCTTTCCCTTGATTTCTTAAATATTATATTTCTAAAAACCCAAGAACCCTTCCCTACTCCATCCCATATCCCTTCCCTTCTTATATTATGATAACTTGAAGACATCAGATCAGACTAGCCTCCCTTCCCTCTCCTAAGCATCATATTTCATTATTTCTTCTATTTTACAAATTGATTAAACAATATATTAAAAGATTTAAAAACCCTTCAATTTTCTCTTTATATGATTCTTGTTAACGAAACCTTCAGTCTAAGTTATTACATAGAATTTTACATAAGATCATTGGAAAAAAACCCTCAAATGTTTAAATAAAAATTATATGCTGTTCAATATATCACTCAAATTGTAAAATTATCTAAGATTCTCCTTATAATTTAAGCTGAAAATAGATTACATTACTTCAATTTGTCAAATCTAATTTTAAAAATAAAACCATTTAAATTAATCATAAGATCATCAATATTTTAATTTAATAGAAATATCATCTATCTAGAATCCATTTTCATGAATTAGAATTTATTCTCATAAAACACAGAATAGGTCTCAAAGTTGCTACATTTATTCATAAAAATGACACAGCCCTAAACATCAGGCACCTCCACTGATGAACTCTATTAATAAGTAAGTTCATTTTCCCAGTGCTGGGATGCTTCCATCATTCATTGTACAAGTTTCTCCAGAATCTTTGAATAACTCATCGGCTCTGTCTCTGACCGTCATAAATGCAGACTCGCGGCTCAGTTCCCTGAAGCTACCTTAATACCAATGGAACTGCCAAGTTCCCCGGCAAAGGGACTTTCTCCTCAAAGACTAGTAGCGCCACTGGATTGCAAAGCATTCTAAAAGGGAATTCAATCTCAGGCACTAAATTCCTTCAGCACCCACAACCTTTCCCTTTATTAACCCTACCTAGACATACAAAGAGTGTCCGCTCTGGATCCATTAGTATCGTGTGCCCAAAGTTCCTCCCTTTCCTCCTCACCTTTTCTCACGATGTCCTAGTTCGGCTGCCGTTTCCACAAGCTTGATTGACACCGGAAGTGACTTCCTCTGCCGACGCACTGCAGCAAAATGACGGCTTAACGAACTTGATACCATAACAACAATCAGAACCGAAGGGGAGGAGGAGGCGTTTCTCGCGTCAGGGAGCTCCAACAAGGCTCAGCGCCGCTATTATGAGAGAGAGCATTCAGAAACTGTGCGGCGATTGCTGGACCACATTATGATCAACGGCAATCAAAGCCGAACATCAGTCCCACCAATTCAACTCATGTTCAACCGGAACTGGAAGCAAAGACAGCATTCACTTCTCCTACACGAGTTCCACACAAGAACGAACTCTCATTGTTCATCAACTCCTCCTTCTCCATTCTTTCACTGTTGCATCTGATGTCAGGTGACTATGGAATATTTTAATGTTGTAGATATTTCTCTTATTCAAATGTAAAATCTTTATCCATTTAAAAATGGTGATTAGGCCCAAAGATTCCATGACAGTTTAATTCAGTTGCAGCAACCATTTTGATGACAAATATCCATAAAAGTTAACTCTGTAATTTCCAATTATTCACATTAAGGTGTTAAAAAGTAAACACCAAAAACAGTTTTATATCCATATAATTCCTCTAGCTCATAGGTGTTTCTTGTACTGACAGGAATTCCTTAAGTTTATCAGGATCATTGAATTGATAGGATTTCTCTTTGTAAGTTATTCTCATCATTGCAGGATAACATAATCCATATCTAGCACCAATGTCCTTCAATGGTTGTCTGAATTGTAGAAATTTATTCCTTAATTGTACAGTTTCCTGGGCAAAGTCTGGTACAAAGAGCAATTTGGAGTCCTTGTAAGTCATATTTCTTGTTTCTCTTGCTGCTTTTAAGATCTCAAATACATGCTGAAATCTTAATAACCTTAATATCACAGGTCTTGGTTTACCTTGAGATCGTTTCATTCCAATCCTATGCGCTCTTTCTATTTCCATAGGCATTTTAAACTTCAAAGGGAGAATTTTTAGTATCATTTCTTCCAGAAAGGAAAGCATGTTTTTTTCCTTCAACTCCTTCCTTTAAACCTATAATTCATATGTTCTGTCTTCTGGATCTATTTTCCAGATCCGTCATTTTATTTTTAATTTCTTTTAATATTTTGTGTTTTCTTTGTTGTCTTGTATCTTTTCTATCTTTTCAACTCTGTTTTCCATCTTGTCCAATCTATTGTTTACAATATCCAATTTCTTGTTCATAAGGTTCATTTTTTTCTTCAATTCTTTTATTGATAGATTGATATTTCTCAGTTCCTCCAAGACCTCAATTATATCTAGTGCATTCAATGGGAGAGGGCTCCCACTAGGAACCTGTGGATATTCCTTTAGTCTTTTCACTTTACCTGTAGATTTTACAGGTGTATCTTGTATCTTCTGCTTATTTGAAGTCATTTTGAAGAAAAATTATTCAATAGAAGAAAAATTTACTCTTTTGAAGCTTAAATAATGATGATCAGAGGTGGGAGCTAAACTGTTAGCCAGCCATCCACCAAGCCTCCAAGTTCCGGACGGTAAAACTATAGTTAAAGATTCTGCCATAGTATCTGTAATACAACCTGAGCAACAAAATCCGTTTGGTGCATACCGATAATATAAGGAAGAGCCTTAGCCAAGCGCAAAGCCAATAACTTAGCCAGGAGTTTTCCATCTACATTAATCAAAGAAATAGGCCTGTAATTTGAAACCAATGTAGGATATAAATTTAATAAATGAGGTAATAGGGTAATTTGAAATGATTTGTAAAACTCTACAGTGAACCCATCACCACCTGGAGCGGATCCAACTCTAAGGGACTTCAATGCTATTTGCAGTTCTTTCATTGATATAGGCGCGTCAAGAGTTCCTTTTATATGCTCAGGAATTTTAGGCCCCTTAATTAACTTCAAGAACTCTAAACCTTTAAGTTCTTTATTTGAATAAAGCTTAGGAGAATATAAAACTTTATAATATTTCAAAAACTGTTTTAAAATAGTTCCAATTTGAGAATGAGTTTCCACATTCTCATCAATAATAGCCACAATTTTTACTCTCCTTTTTTTAGCTTTAAGGCAATTAGCTAACATTCTCCCCACTTTATTCAAGTCTTCTCGACCGGTTTTCAAAGCCCGTCATCTGCTTTTCCATTGCTTTTAGGATCTTATGATCCATTTTGCATTACTGCTGCTCTTTTTCCATTTTCTCCACTCTGACCTCAATCTGATTCATTCTGTTGGAAACCATATCCATTTTATTACTCATATTTGCCATCTCTTCCTTCAACCCATTCAGAGCTAGACTGATGTTTCTCAGCTCCTCCAATAATTCAATCATATCCAAGGCATCTACAGGCAGAGGAGTCTTGACAGAGGTTGGTGGGTCTTCTTTTAGCCTTTTTGGCTTCCCAGCAGATTTTTCAGCAGTTTCAGGCTTATATTGTTTAACGGAAGCCATTAGTTGAAGGTTTTCAGATTTTCTGTCTTAAAAGGAGAAAAATTGTAAAGCTGTGAACCAGTAAAGAGTGCCCAGGAAAGTGAGCTCAACAGCTACACAGCCATTTACTATGTCTCCAAATTCCGGAATCTCAATCATGAATTAATTTCTATACCCATCCCTAAATTGATTAGCTTTATCTTAATTAAGAAGCCAACTCTTACAAACTATAACTATAAGGCCTTTTACTGATAGTATTTTAAATACTGACGCATATAAAAACTCCTGTTTCTACAGTATAAAAGATGATCCTTTAAATTATAGCAATCACCATTAAATGCCCCTAATTCCCCTGTCATTTATTTAAATATTATAAAAAATTATCCCTATATCACATGAAACTTTAATTAATTAATTAAGTTTAAATAATAAATAAATACAAAATAACTAAATAAATAATGAAAAGGTATATATCAATAATTCATATAAGAAAAATGATGAATTCTAAAACCAGAAGCACATTTCATCTCTTTAAAGAAACATTTCATATATATAAGACATATTTTATAACAGCTCTTTAGTTACTAAGAATAACAACCCCAAAAAACTGTTAGGATGAAAATCTAAGCCAAATATTATGCAAAAAAAAAAAAAGAAGAAGAAACTTCATTGTTATTCATCAAGGTAAATCATTTCAAAACATATCACACTGTCACTGCCGTGTAGCTACTGAGTCTCTAAATAAGGGTAACAGCCTCAAAGAACTGTCAGGATGAAAATCTAAGGCGAGCAATATATATGAAACCAGATCAAACCAAATTTTCATACAGAATCTATCCACCACACTAAGAAAGGTCACTTCAAAAAACTTCATTATTCCTCACATTGAATCATTTCAATGAATATCACACTGTCATTTCCGTGCAGCTACTGATTCTCTGAGCTGAAACTCCTCCATTTAATTCTGTCACAGGACCACCAAGCCATAAATCTTAACCATCTGCTTTCCACAGCTTGCACTGCAGATGAATATATTATGTATCCTATGCTGTACAACAAGTTATCATCACATAGCTCTTGCCTGCCATCAAATTCTCTCTTGCACAACTTCATATGTGGATCGTTATCTTTCAAAATATTCTAGCTGATAACATTTCTTTTTGAGGCACTGTAGTACGACAATCATTAGATCTGCACCCTATAAGGGCTAATATCTCTTTCATTTCATATATCTTCTTTAGTACTTTCAGTTTATAACACTTCTAGTTTATAAATTCATGTACCTTGAGTATTTAGTAAGGCAGACATAACCAACGGGTTTTTTTATTTTCTTCTTTTCTCCTTTCTTTTCCTTCTTTCCCTTGCGAGTACAACATTCTAATCCATCAACCTTTTGATATATTGTAGTCACTGAATATATCTCAATATGTTAATTTTATAATTTATACAATCTTCGGTTCCCTCTGCTGGTCTAAAACGCCATAAATTTTTCTGGATCTTAAAACTGACTTGTTTTGTTGTCAAGTGTGACCCGCATTATAGCTGGGTATAAGAGGCCATATTTAACCCCTAATTCTCTCAGCTTAGGTCTAATTTAGAAAAACTGATTGCCATAGCCTTAGCAAAATCAGGGACAATAAATAATTTGGAGTCCTTGTATTTTATTTCTCTATTCACTTTGGCCAGGCTCAGGATTTCAACAGCTTGCTGAAATCACAGCACTCTGAAGATCAATGGTCATGGGCTCCCCTTTCCATTTGCCTTTACTGGAATTCTATGTGCCCACTCGATTTCCAATGGAAATCTAGGGCTTAAGGGGACCAATTTTGGTATTAATCCTTCCAAAAAGGTGACTACATCTTTCCCTTCCAAACCCTCTGGCAGACCTAGTACTCTTAAATTATTTCATCTGGACCGATTTTGAAAATCCTCAATTTGTCTCACCAAACCTTGTACTACCTGTTGATTCTTCTGGCACTGCTTTAAAGCTATCTCTGTTTGCTCCATGTAGCACCTGAGTTTCAATCTGTGCTACATGAAAATTAGCCAGCTTCATTTGTTTAGCTAAATTAGCCACCTCCTCTTTTACTTCCAGCATGATGTTTCAGAGCTCTATTATTAGGTCTGTGCTTTCTGAAACACCCTCTTTCGGAAGCGGAACTCTGGAGGGAGTCGGCGGGTCCACCTTTAATCTTTTTGCATTTCCACCTATAAATGCTCTTTCTATCTTGGTTTGCCGAGTTGAAGTCATCTTCTCACACAAATCTCCCTCCTCAATATTTTCATCGTAAAAAGGAAACCGCAACTTATACACCCGAAGGACACCCGGAGCTGAAGAACCAAACGATTATGCATCTATCACGTTGAACTGCCGAGCCACGCCCCCTACCCTCTGTTTTTTATCCGATAACCAATTCCTAATCCACAACTGAACTTTGCCACCTATCCCATGACTCTTTAATTTTCTCAGGAACCTCTCGTAATGTGCTTGGGACTTTAAATGCTCTTTGCCTGCTCCATTCCATACAAATTTTTAGCCTGCTGTACTTTTCACTTCCCCTGCAAATTGTCACTACCTAGATTGTTTTTATGTCCTATATTTGCTCTGCCCTTCTTCTTTATTATACTAATTGTAACAATAAAACTGAACAGAGCAGTTCAGAAAATAGCTTATCAGTTTGCTTGTAGAAGGAAAACTGAAGAGGGCACTATGCTCCACTAGTGAACGAGGAGAAAGATATGATTGAGGATATTCATCTTGAGTACAGACTCCTAGGTTTATGTAACAGAAATACAATTCTAGAGGGGAAAAAAAACAATTGACATAACCACCACTTAAGGTCATAAGCGCCCTGTATATTAGGCTTGGAAACCCAACAACCACCTTTCCCCCTTTCCTGCTTACTCATTACCACTTCCACTGGCCTGCTGCCTTCCCGCTTCTGCCAGTAAAATCAACAGGAACGTAAACTTCTTGTGTTGGAAAGGTGGCTTAGAAAGAAAAACATAATATACAAAACAAAATAGAAATAAACATTAAAAAAAATAGAAGTCTTTCTTCTGTCTCTCTTGCCACTTGCTCCCACTCAGTTACCACCTCCAAGAGGGTTTTTTCTCCCAGTATCTTTCCTAGCGTGGATTTGGTGAGCATCTGAAGTGTGATGGCAAGATTGTTCACATGAATAACAGCCGCAAGTGGATTCATTATTTTTATATAAAAGACTGCATCCACTCCAATTCTTATGAAGTCCTTGGACAGAACCTGAGAAGATGAGATAGACATGAGTGACGCTACAATAGAAGCAAGAGTTGAAAATGCTGCCAAAAAGCACACATTTTAATATTTCACCTGTCTACATACAAAGATATTAAAAGATTTTATACTCACCTAACTTTATACAGAAAATGAAATACTTCTTCCATGTTTGCTGCATTATGCAGTCAAAAAGTTTATTATTAATAGAAGAGATTTGACTCTTTGCTCTTATGGAAATACCAAATAAAACAGTGTCCTATGATAATGCCACTGGATTTTCCAATAGATTATTTACTTGGCCCCAGATGGATTTCCAAAAAGTAGGTATCAATGGACAATAGAATAGTAAATGATCTAATGTGCCAGCTTCGAGATGACAGTGCCAGCATCTAGTAGACTTAGAGCTATCTAATTTCTATACACGAACTGGGGTCCAAACTGCTCTATGTAACAAAAAAACCAAGTTTGTCTCATAGATGCCGACGCCGTACATCTCATTCTCCAAGCCCAAATTTGTGGCCATTGAGACGCAGTAATTTGATGCTTTATCTCAATGCTCCAAATGTCACGCAGACCAGTCTTTGGTTTCTTATTCAGAAAATCCAGATATTGATTTATACCACAGAGCGGCCTGTTCTGTATAAAGATGGTTGCAGTTGAATGGCCTGCTTCAGCTACAACCATCTATAACTTTGTGATTTCTTAAGACCAAATTTGTGTTGCAATCGTGAAAAGTCAAGCAGCTTACCATCTGATATAACATCATCCAAAGTACGTATACCTGCCTTCATCCAGTGTTTCCAAATGACCTTAAACCTGCCAATTTGAATCTTGGAGTTCAGCCAGAGGGTTTGACATGTGGATTTATGGATTGGAATAGTTGTTAAATCATTGATAAATTTTAAAGTTTGCCACGTGTCTACTAAAATTCTATTGTCCTTATACAGCCTAGGCATCTTGATACTTAGAATGTGACCTAATCGCAGTGGAGACATGAGTTGCCATTCCAACCATAACCAGTCTGGGAGATTTTCCATGAGCTCAGGGAGGATCCAGTACATACCCTGACCATAATATAGGCTTGATGGTACCTATAAAAGTTTGGAAAATTTACCCCACCCTCTGCAATTAGTTTTTGTAGAGAAACCAAGGCAATTCTTGCTGCTTTCCCCAGCCAAATAAATTCTGTGATGCTTCACCGGCAGGAGAAAGCCGTGAAGCAGCCTGTTTAGCGTTGCAGCTGCCGACGCTACTGGAGGGAGGTTTGCTGCTCGGTCATCTCGCTGGTCACCTTAAGTAAGGAGGGAGGGAGAGCGATAGGGACCAGTCCGGCTGTGCACCCCCTCTAAGGCTGCACCTGGGGCGGACCTCCCCCCCGCCCCCCTCTTGGTACGCCACTGAGAATACTATTTAATTTTTTCTAAAGAGACCTCTGATAAAACACTGGCAACAAACCCATTTGTTAGCAGACTACAGGCAGAATCATCATCTTAACTGTTTGGACTCTCCCCCACCAAGACAGATGTAATGGGTTCCAATGCTCACACATTTCTGTGATCTTCAACAATAAAGATTTTTCATTTACTTTCATAGTTCTTAAAAAAAACATAGTAACATAGTAGATGACGGCAGATAAAGACCCGAATGGTCCATCCAGTCTGCCCAACCTGATTCAATTAAAATTTTTTTTTTTTTTTTTTTTTTTCTTCTTAGCTATTTCTGGGCGAGAATCCAAAGCTTTACCCGGTACTGTGCTTGAGTTCCAACTGCCAAAATCTCTGTTAAGACTTACTCCAGCCCATCTACACCCTCCCAGCCATTGAAGCCCTCCCCAGCCCATCCTCCACCAAACGGCCATATACAGACACAGACCGTGCAAGTCTGCCCAGTAACTGGCCTAGTTCAATATTTAATATTATTTTCTGATTCTAAATCTTCTGTGTTCATCCCACGCTTCTTTGAACTCAGTCACAGTTTTACTCTCCACCACCTCTCTCGGGAGCGCATTCCAGGCATCCACCACCCTCTCCGTAAAGTAGAATTTCCTAACATTGCCCCTGAATCTACCACCCCTCAACCTCAAATTATGTCCTCTGGTTTTACCATTTTCCTTTCTCTGGAAAAGATTTTGTTCTACGTTAATACCCTTTAAGTATTTGAACGTCTGAATCATATCTCCCCTGTCTCTCCTTTCCTCTAGGGTATACATATTCAGGTCTTCCAGTCTCTCCTCATACGTCTTCTGGCGCAAGCCTCCTATCATTTTCGTCGCCCTCCTCTGGACCGCCTCAAGTCTTCTTATGTCTTTCGCCAGATACGGTCTCCAAAACTGAACACAATACTCCAAGTGGGGCCTCACCAATGACCTGTACAGGGGCATCAACACCTTCTTCCTTCTACTGACTACGCCTCTCTTTATACAGCCCAGAATCCTTCTGGCAGCAGCCACTGCCTTATCACACTGTTTTTTCGCCTTTAGATCTTCGGACACTATCACCCCAAGATCCCTCTCTCCGTCCGTGCATATCAGCTTCTCTCCTCCCAGCATATACGGTTCCTTCCTATTATTAATCCCCAAATGCATTACTCTGCATTTCTTTGCATTGAATTTTAGTTGCCAGGCATTAGACCATTCCTCTAACTTTTGCAGATCCTTTTTCATATTTTCCACTCCCTCTTCGGTGTCTACTCTGTTACAAATCTTGGTATCATCTGCAAAAAGGCACACTTTTCCTTCTAGCCCTTCAGCAATGTCACTTACATACATATTGAACAGGATTGGCCCCAGCACCGAACCCTGAGGGACTCCACTAGTCACCTTTCCTTCCTTCGAGCGACTTCCATTAACCACCACCCTCTGGCGTCTGTCCGATAGCCAGTTTCTGACCCAGTTCACCACTTTGGGTCCTAACTTCAGCCCTTCAAGTTTGTTCAACAGCCTCCTATGAGGAACTGTATCAAAGGCTTTGCTGAAATCCAAGTAAATTACATCTAGCATATGTCCTTGATCCAGCTCTCTGGTCACCCAATCAAAAAATTCAATCAGGTTCGTTTGGCACGATTTACCTTTTGTAAAGCCATGTTGCCTCGGATCCTGTAACCCATTAGATTCAAGGAAATACACTATCCTTTCTTTCAGCAACACTTCCATTATTTTTCCAACAACTGAAGTGAGGCTCACCGGCCTGTAGTTTCCTGCTTCATCCCTGTGACCACTTTTATGAATAGGGACCACATCCGCTCTCCTCCAATCCCCAGAAATCACTCCCGTCTCCAGAGATTTGTTGAACAAGTCTTTAATAGGACTCGCCAGAACCTCTCTGAGTTCCCTTAGTATCCTGGGATGGATCCCGTCTGGTCCCATCGCTTTGTCCACCTTCAGTTTTTCAAGTTGCTCATAAACACCCTCCTCCGTGAACGGCGCAGAATCTACTCCATTTTCTCGTGTAACTTTGCCGGACAATCTCGGTCCTTCTCCAGGATTTTCTTCTGTGAACACAGAACAGAAGTATTTGTTTAGCACATTTGCTTTCTCCTCATCACTCTCCACATATTTGTTCCCAACATCTTTTAGCCTAGCAATTCCATTTTTTATCTTCCTCCTTTCACTAATATATCTGAAAAAATTTTTATCTCCCTTTTTTACATTTTTAGCCATTTGTTCTTCCGCCTGTGCCTTCGCTAAACGTATCTCTCTCTTGGCTTCTTTCAGTTTCACCCTTCTTTCAGTTTCACCCTTCTTCCAGTGTACTTTTTATCCAAATATATCAAATAATCCTTTTGTACAATATACATTTAGTGGAAGAACCTCTGATTTACTCCAGTTTATTTTGTAACCAGAGAATTTTCCAAATCTATCAATCAGATCCAGTAAATGCGGAATGTTGGTTTGAGGATTCCTCAATTGAAGCAATATGTCATCTGCATAAGCAGAGTCCTTGTATTCCCGACCTGCATAAGGAATACCCGTATCTCCTCTGCCTGCTGAATAGCCAATAACAAGGGTTCCAATACAATGTCAAAAAGCAAAGGAGATAACGGACACCCTTGTCTAATTCCCCTTCTAAGACAAAAACGTTCAGAAAAATTATTATTAATGTATAATCTTGCATAAGAGGAACTATACAAGGTTTGAATCATTTGTATAAATCCAGAACCAATACCAAACCAATCCATTGCTTGATACATGAAGGTACATTCCACACGATCAAAGGCCTTCTCTGCATCCAATGATATAGTGAAAGCCGGATCTTCCATAATTTTTGTTAGATTTAACATATGAAAAGCCAGTCTGGTGTTGTTTGATGAATGTTTCTGTGCAACGAAACCCGTTTGATGTATACCGATAATATAAGGGAGAGCCTTAGCCAAGCGCAAAGCCAATAACTTAGCCAGGAGTTTTCCATCTACATTAATCAAAGAAATAGGCCTGTAATTTGAAACCAACATAGGATCTTTATTTGGCTTTGGTAAAACTATAAAGATTCTGCCATAGTACCTGTAATACAACCTTTAATCAGTTGAGCCTGATATAAATTTAATAAATGAGGTAACAGAGTAATTTGAAATGATTTGTAAAACTCTACAGTGAACCCATCACCACCTGGAGTGGATCCAACTCTAAGGGACTTCAACGCTGTTTGTAGTTCTTTCATTGATATAGGTGCTTCAAGAATTACTTTTATATGCTCGGGAATTTTAGGTCCCGTAATTAACTTCAAGAACTCTAAACCCTCAAGTTCTTTATTTGAATAAAGCTCAGAAGACTATAAAGCTTTATAATATTTCAAAAATTGTTTTAGATATTTCCAATTTGAGAATGAGTTTCCCCATTCTCATCTGTGATAGCCACAATTTTTGCTTTCCTTTTTTAGCTTTAAGGTAATTAGCTAATACTCTTCCCGCTTTATTCAAGTTTCCATAATACAGAGCCTGTTAGAAAATAACTCTTTCCTAGCCATTTAAGAGGAAATCTCATTGTATTTGTATTAGCTCTTAAGAGGGCCTGCAAAGAATTTTTTCTCATTTCAAGGCCAGTTGTGACTCTAAGTCCTTAATATTTTGTTCTATATTAGAGAATTCCAATTTAATTTTTTTCCTTACATGTGCTGAATATGAGATAATTTGCCCTCTCATGGTAGCTTTGAAAGCATCCCATAGTGTTTCTAAAGAGATTTCCTCTGAGACATTGATTTGAAAATATTCATTCATTTTTACTTGAAATTCTTCAATAAAGTTAGAATCTGCAAGCAATGTATTGTTGAACCTCCACACCAGGTCTATTACAATCTTTTTCCTCAAATTTTAATTCAATCCAAACTCCAGCATGATCTAATAAAGCAATTGAATCTATGCCAGCTTTAGTTACCTGTTGAACTAATTGATCTGATACAAATACATAATCTATTCTTTAAAATGATTTATGAACCTGAGAGCAAAAGGAAAACTCCTCAGCATTAAATTGAGAATTCGCCAGATATCTTTTAACCCACAGGAATGGACTAAATTATCCAATCCCATTGATTTCAAAATCCTACTGGGTTGTTTATCCAGCAATGGATCCATAACAGCATTGAAGTCCCCAGCCACCACTAGATTAGAGGCAGCCAGTGGCAGAAGTACCTGTTGAAGAGTCTTTAAAAATTCTGCTTGATTCGAATTAGGGGCATAGATACAGAACAGCATCAGAGCATGTTTCCCTAAGGCCATCTTTACTTGAACCCACCTTCCTGAAGGATCTGCAGAAATAATATTAAATACAGCTGAACATTTCTTATGGACTAAAATATCCACCCCTGCTTTCTTTCCCACAGCCGGTGTGAAAAAACACTGCTTGACCCATCCTCTTTCTAGTTTCATAGATTCCCCCGCAGTCAAATGAGTTTCTTGTATCATACTTATATCCGCATTTTGCTGCTTTAAAAAATTGAGTGTTTTCTTCCTCTTAGGTTTAAACAATTTTTATTGATGCAAACAACATCAAATACAGTTGAAGACACAAATGCTAAATACAATAATGTTGCATCAAATATAATAATATAACAAACACATATAAATACTCTCTACATCCCCTCCCCAACCCCCCCTTCCCTTCACCACCCAATGGTACTCTCTACCGCATCTCGTCAAAACACCAATCCTACTAAATAAAAATCCAATTAGGATACCCAACTTAAAACTGCACTTCGACCTTTAGGATGTAATGTTTGTAAATATGGATCCCAGATCTGCAAGAGCAGCATTTTTCGCTTCCTAGCCTTTCCAGCATCTCTAGCTTCCCAGATGGCCAACTGATGTAACGGGTACTATGTAAAAATGCAATATGGAGCATAAAACTCCCGTTCCATTTGAATTGAGGTATAAATGCTGGTCATATTTACCCAATCTCCTAAATGACGAAGAAGACATGCGTAATTATAGATCCTCATATCTGGTAATCCTAACCCCCCCCCCCCCTATTCCAATTACCCAGCAATTGTATCAATTTTATTTTAGGTTTCTTGGACACCCAACAAAAACGAGTAACTTTTTTTTATAAAAGATACATAAATCTTTCTTTAGTAAACACAATGGCAAAGTCTGCAACATATATAGCCATTTGGGAAAAAATAAACAACTTAACTAAACAAATGCGATCCATCAAAGAAAGGGGCAATGTCCGCCAGGTATCTAGCAAAAGCTCCATCTTTTGCTGAAGTTTATCCACATTAAGGCGATATAATTTGGAAGTCAACATAGTCATTATTATCCCCAAATACATAAACTGCCCTTGCGCCCAAGTCAACAGAAACTCTGAACCCCATAAAGCCTGAACCTCCACAGAGGACGCCAATGCTTCTGATTTATCTAAATTTAAGCAAAAGTCTGCATAATCACCATATTCTTTAATCAAATCTAATAATGCCATCAAGGAATGCAAAGGATCCGAAAGGTGTACTAAAATATCATCTGCAAAAGCCGATAACTTATTACCTCTGATGTCAATCCCTCGAATAGATGGCATTGCATATATATCCCGAATAAGGGGGTCCAGAGTAAGAACAAATAATAATGGTGATAAGGGACAACCCTGTCTCATCTCCCTGAAAATAGGGAACTTATCCGTTTCAAAATCCTGTAACACCAATTTAGCCTGTGGAAAAGCATATAATTAACGCACAGTAGATACAAAAAAACCCATCAAAACCATAAGCTGTTAATGTATCATATAGAAAATCCCACCTTACTTTATCAAACGCCTTTTCAGCATCAAAGCTAACCAGCACAGAAGGTATATTATACATCTGCCGCTGTTCCAGAGATAACAATTTTCTTACATTTTTAGCTATTGCTCTTCCCTTCACAAATCCAACCTGAACATCATGAATAAGGGAGAACAGAACAACAGCCATCCTATTTGCCATAATTTTTGCTAACATTTTAACCTCCATATTCAATAAAGAAATAGGATGATATGAACCTACTTTTTCAGGGTCTTTATTTGGTTTTGGCAACACCAGAATTCGAGCCATATTCATACCCTCCGATAAAGCCTCTGCACTAACCATAATGTTAAACATCTTAGCAAGTGAATGGATAATCTCCTCTCTTAAAAGTTTATAAAATTCAATACGCATTCCATCCTCACCTGGCGCCTTCATCAGAGGACTATTACCAATTGCCCAGTACACTTCCTCCGGTGTAATTGGCGTATTCAAACGCTTCCTATCCTTCTCAGAGATGCAAGGCAACCTTATTCCATCCAAATAGGGACCCGCCAACAATCCCTCTTCCAACGGAGAGGCATACAAATTTTTAAAATAGTGAAAAAATATCACCAATCTCTGGATCAGTTATAACCCGCTTCCCTTGCTCATTTTTCAAGGCCCGAATCCTACTGGGGCCCTTTCTAGATGAAATTAATCGGGATAATAGTTTCCCCTCCTTATTCCCATATCTATAAAGTTGATACTTATAATATGCAAGGGATTTATACGCCCACTGATGCAAAAGGAAATTGAGAGTTACTTGATATTCCATCAACTCCTGTCTATGCAGAGAGTTGCCAGATTGTCCATATTTCCTCCTGATCTTTACTATGTCCCTCTCCAAACGTAAAATTTCCCTATCCCGTGCTTTTTTAACAAGACTGCTATAACTTATAGTATCCTCCCTTAACACCGCTATCGCCGCTTCCCAGAATAAAATAGGATCCTCTTCTGCATGAGCATTATGCCTTTTGTAATCTTTCCACGTGCCCAACAGCCTTTCTCTATATTTTTGGTCCCTATACAATGCTAGAGGAAACACCCATCGCCACATCCCTTGAGATCCCCCACTCTCTTGCCCCCTCACATAAACCCATGCATGATCAGAGATCATATAAGGACCTATATCTGCCCTCACCAGTTTTTGAAACACCGATTCCGTTACCCAAATATAATCTATACGGGATTGTGTACCATGTGCTCTAGACACATGAGTATTATCCCTCTCAGAACCATGTAATATCCTCCAAGGATCTATCAAATCCAGGTTTTCACTAAATTTTTGTAGTTCTCTTTCCCCTACCTGATGCTGAGGACCCCCCGATCCCGTACAATCCAAGCTAGAATCATAAACAGCATTAAAGTCTCCTCCCACAATTAGAGAGACCTGAGCAAATGGTAACAATAATCTGGTCAATTTGGCATAAAATGCCGGGTCACTTTCATTAGGAGCATAAACACAACAAAATACAAAATTCCGCTGCGCTATCACCCCTTGACAGAACACAAATCGTCCCTCTCCATCTTTTGCTAAAATTTGTAGATTATCCAGAAGACCCTTACGAAAAAGAATCGCTACTCCCCTATGTTTTCCTTGTGCAGAAGCTACCACACATTCTCTGACTCACCATTGCTTCAATTTTGTATGTTCTAGATCAGTTAAATGAGTCTCTTGAAGAAAGGCCACATCCACTTTATGACACTGTAATTGTTGTAAAATTTTTGAATGTTTAATGGGAGAATTGATCCCCCCCACATTCCAAGTTACAAAATTAACCAGGATCCATTACCATTAACCATTCCACAAATTTTATCTTCAAAACCCACGTAACCTGGCCATCCCAGCCCCTGACCAGGTCCCACTCGATCATCAGCTGACCATCCAGTAACAAAGTTAGATAGAGAGTACCATCTCCCCTTTCCCACACCCCTATTTCAAACCCTTTCCCCACTACCCCTTTATTATAACCCTCCCCCTGAACCCAACCCAAAACTACATCTTAAGACCTTCCATATAGATCTCAAGATTTATAAGAAAGAAGTAACACCACCACCCCAACCACCCAATACATTCCTTTAACTCCAGGATATACAAACACCATACATTCCTTCAAATGTCACCTCTCATTAACAACCTAATCAATCCTCCAACCGACCCATCCATATAAACATAAACACACTCACACATTTCAAAAATAACAAAATCATTCAACAAGAATGTCCAGTGGATGACACATTACTTCCAGCTTTTCTCACTGTAGCTCCTCTTGTTTGACGTCGCCATCCAGAAGGACCAGCTATTTCTTTTCCTCGTTCTCCAAATCAGTCCTCCAATCAACCTCCAACCTAAACACACTCATACAACACACACCTTCACTCATCTCCCAAATAACAAAAACATCCAATCCAACAACAGGAATGTCCAGTGATGACAACAACTTTCTCACACCAATCTACCAGATGACACATTACTTCCAGCTTTTCTCACTGTAGCTCCTCTTTTTTTACGCCGCCGTCCAGAAGGACCGGCTGTTTCTTTTCCTCGATCACCAACATGTTCACTCTCCTTTCCTTGTTCACCAACATGTTCTCTCTCCGGGAGATTTGGAGCACCTAGTATTAGTAACTTCGACCATGCCTCCTTTACTGTTCAAACCCTTCTAGTCGTACTCTCCACTGTCAGTGCCAAGGCAAATGGAAAAAGCCATTTATATTTAATATTCTTTCTGTGAAGATAGGCAGTCACCTCTTGCATATCTTTCCTTTTTCGCAGAGTAGCAGCCGCAACATCTTGATAAATATCGACTTGTAAATTATTCCATTTGTAATCTTTTACAAATGGAAAATCTCCTCCTTTATCCGAAAGTTGCTGAGGCACAAAATAATGTCATGAGGCAATTTGAATTTAGGGCGCCCTAGAGCCCTATGTGCTCGTTCTATTTCAATCTCCGATACCTGCCCCTCTCCCTCCCGTGTACTAGTGAGGATGTCTTTACAAATGTCCAAAGCGGTTCTACGGGCATCCAAATAAGCATGCTCTTCCAGAATCCCCCTGATCCTTAGATTACACCTCTGCGATCTGTTCTCTAAATCCTCCAACTTGTCCCACATTTCTGACTCCTCCACGTATACTTTAGCCACTTCCTGTTGTACAGCAATAATGTCCTCAGTCATGGTATTAACATGCTCTTGAACTGCATCTTGTCGCTTCACCAATTCCCCCAAGTCATGTTTTAAATCTGTAACAGCTTTAGTAACATCAAGACGCATGGATTGCATTTCTTTACGAATGTCTAAAAGCAGATCTCTCAAAGAATCTGGTGCCTCCTGAGAGCTTCTTTGAAGATCTATATCATCTCCTTTTACAGCTTCCGATATCACCATATTAGTATCTTGCGGGCTAACTTCCACCAACTTTTTCCCCACAAATCCATAACTATACAGTTTTTTCCTCATAGACATTCCCAATTCAATAAGCAATTCACTTCCCAACAGCACTATTTTCAAAAGAGTATAGTTGGCATTCTCAAAAATTGAAAGAGTTTGAGCACACAGTCAGGCAAGTTGTGCATATAATATATGCAGCTATCAGCATTCATCAGCAGGTAAAATGATGAGAAAGCCAGAGCACAGATAGGCAAGGCACTCCCACAATTAATACTGGTATCCACAAAAACCACCAGCAGAGAGCATGAGAACTGGAGCAGGTAGGCAGGAACAAGTAAAGTATGCTACCGAATTAATCTCCACACAGCCCAACTGCAGGCAAAATGATGAGAAAGCCAGAGCACAATGCAGGTATCCTCAAAAACCACCAGTAGACAGCAGCAATCAAAATAAGATCTCAGAGAGCAAGAGAACTGGAATCTATCCCTGTCTGCACTCCAAATGTATTCAACTCCGTTCAACTCTGTTTTTCTTTTGAGATCCCATTCAGACAGGTAGGCAAAGCACTTCCACAATCTGGATGTCAGCAGCCAATCAATAAAGTATACTGCCACATTAATCTCCACACAGCCCAACTGCCACTGTCAACGTTCCAACTGTTATCAGCTCAGAAATCCAAAGAAGGCAGGCAGGCAAAGCACTTCTGCAATTCAAATGTCAGCAGCCAGTCCAAACAAGTTCCCAAAAGGCAAGAGAACCAGAGCAGGCAGGCAGGGAAAAGCATATATACCGAAGTTCCTCAATATCAGTCAACTGCCACTTCACCTAATCTCCACACAGCCCAACTGACACAGTCAACGCTAAATGTAGAAGGCGAGAGAACTGGAATAGGCAGGCAAAAATATCAGCTAACTGCCTCTTCACATAGCGGTGTATTTGTAGATCATACAACCTCTGTAGCTTCTCCCATTCCACAGTCTCATGTCAGCTCAAGAGACAATGTTAGGGCAGGCTGTAGAAAACAGGCAGGAATAAGTTCAAAATAGGCAGGCAGAAGAGAGATATCATCCCCAGATCTGGTTCTTCTAATGTAAGCCTGTGGGGATCCAAAGAGAGGAACTGATGAAAAGTAGTAGTGTGAGGCAGGCAAAAATATCAGCCAACTGGCTCTTCAGTAATTAGCACAGTCCAATTGCCGCTGTCAGCGCTAAGCATCATCCGATCTCCCATCAGCGCTGTGCAGCCGACAACTCGCAGCAACTCGTACTCTGCTGCTGAGGACACACCAATTTTAAGGAATTAAGGTGGCTTTAAACGGAACCATCTCGTTAGGCTCCAAAGCAATCAGGCCACTGCAGCACTAGGCACCACGTTTCTCACACAACATCACAGAATAATAATAGAGAAATGCCGGAGAGACAAATAAACTGATGACAACCAACAGCAGGAGACACAGTGATGACTGGAAATCCATAAAGGAGCCTCTGTCTATCCTGCATCAGAATTGTAATCCTGAAGAACTCGTGCGCACAGTTTGGGAAGGGAGCCTGTCTTGGGCTTTTCAGCTTCATCCTCCATGGATACCTGATCCTCTGGTGTCTCTCCATTCCCAGAGCTTTCTCCTCTTGTCGCCACCAGCGTTCCTACTTCCTCCGTTGAGCCTCTTCTCGCTCAGCCTGGGCCCAGAACGAGTCCTGATTGGTGCGACTTATCTCCAGTGCAGGATTTGTCTTAATGTAGTTAGTCCCCACAAGTGTCACTGATTTCTAGATCACCGTCTCTCATAGCTTCGGCTTCCAGCATCAGCGACGATGCAGTACGAACTCAAACAGGAAGTCCCATATCATTATGCCTCCCCGGAAACTCTCAACAGGTCCTCTTCCTCTTGCAATCTCCCCGCAACCAGCAAGTCACACTGCACCAGACGGGCTTGCCAAAGTGCCCGATGTCAAATGATGTCCAACCAACGAAAGAGCAAAGAAGTTCTCAGAGCCGCCAATATCCCCCAGGCAGTAAGTATTGGTGATATCAGGAAACATCCAGTCTCTTAATAATTTTCAAAGGAGGCACAGATTATTATGTTTATGCTTGATGCCTTTCAATCTCTGTCGCTTAGCCCTGCTGCAGCCTGGCTCTACTGGAAACTGGAAGCTCTACATTTATGAATGTAAACACGCACTGGTGTTTGACAGTGGCGACGAAGGGCCAAGCCATCAGAATCCAAGACCCGCAGCAACGATGATTAGTCATAACTCCTATTGCTCTTTAAGCACAGTCTCGTTCCCCGAAGCACTCAAAGGGCATTCTCCTCTTACTGTAGTCTGCACTGCCAGCTCCATCCATCTCCCCCACCACCATCAACCTTTATCTGATTGATCTAGTGGGTTGGAACTTCCTTCTTAGATATAATAATAATAATAATAATTTTATTTCTTATATACCGCTGTACCGTGAGGTTCTAAGCGGTTTACAGTATAAACAGAAGAAATGCAATAAGTAAGATTAATTAAGATGAAGAGAAAGTACTTAGAGTTCCCTGACTGTCCCAAAGGCTCACATTCTTGCTAAAGTACTTGAGAAAAATAAATTAGTTAGGTTATAAACATAGAGTAGAAGAAGGTAGGAAAACAATTCATAGGAAAATTAATTTTGAATACATTATACATTATATATTGTTCAAGGCGGAATACAAATTATAGGAATTACCAAAAGAATTGCGTAATATAGATTATCTAGATAAATTACATAACAGTGATTCGTGTACATTACATGGTGTGGTAGAGGATTCAATTTTGAGAATTACATATCAAGGGAATCAAGTGATAACAGAATATAGTGGAGATTATCAGTATATACGGTTTACAGATTGGAAGTTACCTAATAATGAAGTAAGAAATTTATTGGATAGTGTGGAAAATGTTTATATAGGAATCAGAGTATGTATGATAGGAAAGGTTCTAAGAATTGAATTAATGTGTTATTCTATCGAGGGAGAGCTTGTGCATAAAGGGAAGATATTAGTTGGTAATGACGTGTTTTCTGAATAGAAATGTTTTGATTTCTTTTCGAAACACTTTGATGTCTGTTGTATTGATCATTAGTTTGGTGATTGTGGGGTCAATTTTTGCTGCCTGTGTCGCTAGAAGGCTGTCGTATAGTTTCTTAAGACGGGTTCCATTATTAGGTGGGAAGGTGAATAGGTTTTGAGTTCTTCTTGATCTGGATGAGCGGTAATGGTTTAGGTGTATAGTGATGTATAGTGGTAATGGTTTAGGTAATGATTTTGATGTATAGTGGGATAGAAGCAATTGGTCTATAATTTGTTGGGTTGTCTATTGGGCCTTTGGGATCTTTTAGTATGGGGGTGATTATTATTTCTCCAAGTTCTGGAGGGAATTGACCTTCCTTGAGAGTGGTTTGCAACCATAACGTGAGACAAGTAATGAATTTGGTAGATGCTGTTGCTAATAGGTAAGGAGGACAGTTGTTCAAATCACAGGAGGATTTGCTGTATTTTTTGTATAGCAGGTCCAGGTCTGACCATTGTGTCGTTGGGAAGTTGGTCCAGGTCCTATCTGCTGAGATGGCTTCGTCATTTGTGGGTTTTATTGGTATCTCTTCAATGATATTTTGGGAATTGTTGAATGTAGATCTGATTGTGGTGATTTTATTTTTGAAGTAGTCTGATAATTGTGAAGCTGTTGGAGTCTGGGTTCCTTGGGTGGCGAGGAAGGGTTTGGTATCTGTGAGGTTTTTTACAATGCTGAAAAGTTTTTTGGTGTCTAGTTTTTCAGTGCCAATGAGTTTGGAGTAATAGTCTTTATGTTTTTCCTTCAGTTTGATTTTATATTGTTTGATTTGGGATCTCCATTCTGTTTTGTGGTCTTGTTTCTGTTTTTTCCATGATCTTTCTAGTTGTCTGCATTGCCTCTTTAGTTGTATGAGTTCAGTGTCATACCATTTGTCTGATGGTCTGCTTATTTTGTTTTTTGTTTTTAGTGGTGCTAGTTTGTTCAAAGTTGTTTCACTAATGTAACGCCATGTGTTTATGAACTCCTTGTGGTTGTTTAAGTCTAGTAATGGGTCTACTGTGTCCCAGAAAGTAATGGGTTCGATTTTCTGTCTGGATTTGAAGCTGGTTGTGATTGGAATAGGTTTGATTTTATTATACATCCAATTGATGGTGAAGGTGTACTTGTAGTGGTCGGACCATAAGGTTGGATTCCAAGAGCCGTTGGTGATGTGGATGTTTTGTGTGTTGAGGTTGGGAGATGTGTAAGCGGCAATGTCAAGTTGATGACCCTTTTCATGTGTGGGTTCAGGATTGAGTAATTGGTAAGATAGGGTGTTGAGGAATGAAAGAATGTCTGCTACTTGATTGGAGGTGTGGTCTTCTAAATGGAGGTTGATGTCTCCTAGGATCAGGTTGTGTGTGGAAGATAAGGAATTCTGGAAGATAAATTCTTCTAGTTCTTGTTTAGAAGTGTTCCATTTTCCTGGAGTGACATAGCATAGAAGGCAGTTCAGAGTTCCTGTGAGAGACTTGTCTGAGAGTTGGCAAGCAAGAAGGTCTAGGTGAGGGGTGGAGTGCTTGGTAAGGACTTTAATATTGAGGTTATTTTTTACAATGATTGCCAGAATTCTCATATCAGAAGGTGTATTTGAGTGATGGGAAAAAAAACAACCTGTGGTTCCATGACAGTTAAAATCCAGAGACAGTTGAAGCTTTCAATTCCATATAGTAAAATAGATAGTTTTAAAACTTTAAACATTAAATCTCCAAGAACCAAAGAAAAATTAATAAATAAAAACTCAATTGCAGCTATCCAGATTGTCCATTTAGTCCATTGGTGTTTCTTGTTGGGACAAAAACTCCTTTAGCTTTCACAATTGCTTTCCTGACCCTGAAGAAGTAGAAGGAAACGCGTCGGTGAGGGGATGACTGAATACCAAGCTAAGTAATATCTTTGCACTTATTTCATGGAAGCTTTTACATAAGAAAAATGAGATTGAGTAAAGTACCTTGAATGTCTATATTCAAAAAGATAAGATATAATTAGAAAAACTATATATGAAAAAGATTACAAGAATTAAAGAAAGAAAAAAGAAATATTCATTGGGTCTATATTAGGATCAATGAAGAATTATACCATAAGAACATAAGCAATGCCTCCACTGGGTCAGACCCGAGGTCCATCGTGCTCAGCAGTCCGCTCACGTGGCGGCCCAACAGGTCCAGGACCTGTGCAGTAGCCCTCTATCTATACCCCTCTATCCCTTTTTCCAGCAGGAAATTGTCCAATCCTTTCTTGAACTCCAGTACCGTACTCTGTCCTATTACACCCTCTGGAAGCGCATTCCAGGTGTCCACCACACACTGGGTAAAGAAGAACTTCCTAGCATTCGTTTTGAATCTGTCCCCATCCAACTTTTCCGAATGCCCTCTTGTTCTTTTATGTTTTGAAAGTTTGAAGAATCTGTCCCTCTCTACCACGTGATGTTAAATTACACAAGTGGTGGTCTGAAGATCAGTAAGATAACCTGATGATAGTATAGAGAAATAATCACATTTTGTTGCATTGAAACTGGAGTTTGTTCTTGTCGTATACAGCATCGGCCACACAATCCACCCCTGCTAGAATCAGCTGGGACAAAGCTTCGCCCTCTGCCAAGGCAAGCCCACGCATCTTGGTATGACAAGTACATGCCACAAAAGAGGCTGCCAGTCATACCAAAATCAAACTGATCCTCAACCCCTGAGGAACTGCACACGCAAAGGAGGAGAGATGAAATTGCAGCTGGCACCCTGAAAAGCCCATCTGAGTTCCCTGTGAATGCCTAATAGCCTGCGCTCAAGTCCCTGCGATTAAGTAGGCAAGCTAAACTACTAGGGATACGAGTTTCATAAAGTTTTCTGTAGGCTATCCAAATAGCACCCCAAGTGATTAACCTGCTGGCTGCAGTCTCAAGTCTGTTTCTTTTCCACGCAGGCAGAGCTTTCCCCCACACTGGGAAGTTCTGGTGCACCGATAGCCACAAAAACAGCAAAAAATGCCAAATCTAATAAAGAAATATATAGAGCAAATCAGAAAGACACCTGGCTTGCATGCAAAAGGAAAATCTGAAGGGGCAGCAGAGCCCTCTGGAGAAGGAGGAGGAAGATATGAAAACCTGTAATGGCTCATGAGCATGGGGAGAATACCCTATTGTCCAGAATGACAAATCTATTGTACTAGAGAACATGGGCATCCAACCTTGGCCCTTGCTAGTTTGGATTTTCAGGATTTCCCAAATTAAAATGCATGAGATCTATTTGCATACAATGGAAGCAGTGCATGGAAATATCTCATGAAAATTCATTGGAGTAATCCTGAAAACTCAACTAGATTGCAGCTCTCAAAGACCGATGTTGGGCAATCCTGCATTAGAATGGAAGATTAGGTTCTTATCTTTGGTAATCTTCTTTCTGTTAGTTCCTGATGGAGTCAATATGCCAGGTGTTTTATCTCAACCTGAGAACTGGGTCTTGCAGAAAACCATACATTTTTTCCCTCTGCTCCTCTCACATGGCTAAGGAATACAGAGACCCCTGCGGTTCAGTCCAAAAGCAAATGAATAGCAGTGGAACAAAGCATACAAACAAAGAGGGAGGGCAAAGAGAGTTTCCCAGCTAACTATCATTCTGTTCTGCCATGCAATATACAAGAAAAAATTAACAAACAGGCAAGAACAAGGCACCAACTTGAACAAAAGAATAACTAGAACAAAGAATAGCCTTACTGGGTGAGACCAATGGTCCATCTAGCCCAGTAGCCCATCCTCATGGTGACCAATCCAGGTCACTAGTACCTAGCAAAAACCTAAAGAGTAGCAACATTCCATGCTACCATACCAAAGCAAGCAGTGGCTTCCCCATGTCTGTTTCAATAAAAGACTATGGACTTTTCCTCCAGGAAAAGTCCAAACCTTTCTTAAAACCAGCTACGCTATCCACTCTTACCACAACCTCTGGCAATGTATTCCAGAGCTTAACTATTCTCTGAGTGAAAAAATATTTCCTGCTATTGGTTTTAAAATTTCCTGTAACTTCATAGAGTGTCTGTAATTTTTGACAATGAAAAATCAAACTACTTGTACTCATTCTACTCCACTCAGGATTTTGTAGACTCCAATCATATCTCTCCTTCACCCTCTCTTTTCTAAGCTGAAGAGCCCTAAACATTTTAGTCTATCATCTTACAAGAAAAGTTCCATCCCCTTTATCGCTCTTCTTTGAACCTTTTCTAATACTGCTATATCTTTCTTGAGATAAAGAAGTTAATGCTAAGCAGTGGGGTTTAGTAGCACCAGGAGAGCCATGATCTATTTCTGGAGCTTCTGTTTGCATGGCTTGGGAAGAAAATCACATCCCTGGAACATATCGAACCGGACTCGGAGATATTCCAGCATCTGTGAAGGTGCAAGCTGGCTCTTTTTGAAACTGACAATCCAGTGCTGTAGAAGAGAGACCACTGTTTGCACTGCTTGCTCACACTCCAGTCTGGATGGAGCTCTGATAAGTCACTTGTCCAGATAGGGATGAATATGGACGCCAATCTTGTGGAGATGAGCCGCTACCACCAATATCACCTTGGTGAAGGTGTGGGGAGCTGTAGAAAGACCAAAAAGAAAGGCTGCAAACTGGAAATGCTGCTGGAAAACATGCAATCTCACACATGTCTGGTGTCCCGGGAATATATGGATATGAAGATAAGCCTCTGTCAAATCCAGAAGTTTGCAGTAAGCCTGCTGACTGCACTGCATGAGCCCGGACTCTCCACATGAGCTGAACAAAGATCCCGCCCTCTCCCCTCATGTGCTATGGCACACAATCCATGGATGCTCCTCCGCCAGAAGCCAAGTGCAATTCACACATGATTTTGATGGATTAGGGGCTGAGGAGTCCATCCCTATTGATTTTAAACAAAATCGAGGGATTTGAGGCAGAAAACAGACTTTGAAAATCAGTAAAATCTAAGATGGCTGCCACCATGAAAATCGTGCCAAAAACACCCTGGGGAGACCTGAACCCTACCACCAGAAACTGCTATAAAAATTTTAGACCGCCCCCCAATTCTCACATAGGCTATAATGGAACTGTACTCACAGTCTCTGAAGCGCCATGCCTGTCAGCATTTTCACAGCAGCTGAAGTGAAGGGAAAGGAATTTCTTCCTCAAAGTTTCTCCAAATGGTTCAATCTTCAGGATCATCGGACTGCCAGTTGGATGGACCATGACCAAAACCTCTGCCTCCTTGAAACCTTGCCACATGACCAGGAAAAGGAAAACACAGCCTGAAACATAGAAACATGATGGCAGATAAAGGCCCAATGGCCCATCTAGTCTGCCCATCTGCAGTAACCATTATCTCTTCTTCTCTCTAAGAGATCCCACGTGCCTATTTCACGCTTTTTTGAATTTAGACACAGTCTCTGTCTCCACCACTCCTTCCGGGAGACTGTTCCACGCATCTACCACCCTTTCTGTAAATAAGTATTTCCTTAGATTACTTATGAACCTATCACCTCTTAACTTCATCCTATGCCCTGTTATTCCTAAGCTTCTTTCAAATGAGACTCGACTCATGTGCATTTACACCACATAGATATTTAAGCGTCTCTATCATATCTCCCTTCTCCTGCCGTTCCTCTAAAGTATACATATTGAGATCTTTAAGTCTGTCCCCATACTCCTTATGACGAAGACCATGCACCATTTTTGTACCCTTCTTCTGGACCAACTCCATCCTTTTTATATCTTTCTGAAGGTGCGTTCTACAGAATTGTACACAATATTCTAAATGAGGTCTCACCAGAGTCAATACCTTCTTTTTCCTACTGGCTATACCTCTTCCTATGCACCCTAGTATCTTTCTAGCTTTTGCCGTCACCTTTTCAACCTGTTTGGCCACCTTAAGATCATCACATACAGTTACACCCAAGTCCTGCTCTTCTGTCGTGCACATAGGTTCTTCTTGTAACCCAAATGCTTGAAGAATAGTCTGGAATTTGGCAGCCCTTGCATTTCTTCTTATTAAATTTTAACAGCCAAATTCCAGACTATTCTTCAAGCTTTACTAGGTCTTTCTTCAAATTATTCACACCATCCGGGGTGTCTACTCTTGCAGATTTTGGTATCCACAAAGAGACAAATCTTACCTGAAAGCCCTTCAGCAATATCGCTTATAAAAATGTTAAAAAGAACAGGCCCAAGAACAAAACCTTTAGGCACACCACTGACAATAACCCTTTCCTCAGAGCAATCTCCATTGACCGCTATCCTCTGTCGTCTTTCACTGAACCAGTTCTTGACCCAACCCAGCACTTTGGGACCCATCCCAATGGAACACTGTCAAAGACTTTGCTAAAATCTAAACAAACCACACCTAGTGCACTCCCTCTATCCAATTCTCTGGTCACCCTGTCAAAGAAATGGATCAGATTTGTCTGACAAGATATACCTCTAGTGAATCCATGTTGCCTCTGGTCCTGTAATCCACTAGATTCATGAAACTTCATCCCTGCACCCTGATGGCTCTTACTCAAGGTACACAGAGCTGGCGCTTAAACCTCTGACAAGTTCAGAAGATAAGCTTACTTCCAGGGGAATGGTCCTTGAGCCAAGAGGTGGTAAATAGAAGGCTGGCTCTACAGTTCCACCCTAAGCTTGCCCTGTGAAGCTGCAGTCTGACTCCATGGAAGCTGCCTCCTTTCCCAAGCAAAGAACCCCTCTGAAGGGGTCTCAAGGTACTGAAGCCACTGAGAAAAAGATGAACTTAGTGAAAAAAGTAAGAAAAAGCAGGAGAGATCAGAAACACTCCTGCAAGGTACACTTGCAGAAATAAAAACTGTAAGAGGCTCTGTATTCCTCAGCCATGTGATAGGAGCAGAGGGAATAGAGTGGTTTTATGCAAGACTCGGTTCAAGGGTGGAGATAAAACACCTGTCGTATTTACTTCAAAAGTAACAGAACATCTCTTATTTTATTCTTAAAATCACATAAACCCTCTGGAAGAATGGTAGGGATCTCTCCCTCAAGTGGAGTATGAGGGTCCACTGAAAAGTTCTCAGTCCAACCAAGAAGAGAATGACGTGGAACCATGAAATTATGTTATTCTACACTTTTCTTGACACTTTTTGTTTCTTTTCATATCATAACTTGTAAGGTTCATGGCTCCACGTCATTCTCGTCTTGGTTGGGCTGAAAATTTTTCAGCAGCCCCTCATAATTATTTTGCTGCAGGAATTATCAGGTGCACAGACACACCTTACCTGGTCCTCTAACTCCATGTTTAGTCATTTTACCCAGCCTGAAGATTATTGCTCTTTGATATTCTCGAACAATCTAAAATAAAAGGAACAATCTAAAATAAAAGGAACAAGGCAAAATTCTGTCCTGGTGCCTCAATAACTGACATATTGCATTAATGAGCTTATAGATCTGCAATTTATCTATTCAGCTAGCCATTCCCTGCCCTCTGTCACTCTGAGTCAATCCACCAAGGAGTGGAGACTTACAGAATGGCATGAAGTGATCATCTATTACTAACTAGAAATTTCTGAGGAATTTATACATTTCAGCAATGTAAAGGTGCAAGAGGAGTGCAACCATAGAAGCTGCTATGGGCCGGATTCAGTAACTGGTGCTGAAAACTAGATGCTGGGAAAAATTGGTACTCAACACGATTCTCTAAAGCAGTGGTGGTCCTGGAGGAACACCAGGCCAATTGGGTTTTCAGGCTAGCCCTAATGAATATGCATGAAGCAAATTTGCATGCCTATCACTTCCATCATATGCAAATCTCTCTCATGCATATTCATTAGGGCTAGCCTGAAAACCCGATTGGCCTGGTGTTCCTCCAGGACAGGGTTGGGAATCACTGCTCTAAAGGGTACACTGGGATGAGAGCTCTATATAGAATAGTGTTCAGGCAGTCCCCAGGTAAAGAATGAGTTAGTTTTTAAAGCTGTTCTTAAGTTGGATTTGTATGTAATTCAGAACTTGTAGATTTTAAGATTCTTGCTGCTATCCCCTGCTCCCAGCTGACATAAGGACTAGTTCTCCCTAAGGTACAGCATGCACAACCACACTTTGTTCTTAATGTGGCCATGCATCATTCCTGAACCTGCTGCAAGAGAAGTGTAGGAGACTATGCCACTGGAAATACTGCTCAGTGAAATCAAATTAAGCCACAATCATGTTCTTAAGTATGAATCGTACTTAAGTCGGGCGTCTGTAACTCGGGAACTGCCTGTACTGTATAGCGCCAATTCCCACATGAGCACCAGAAGAAACCTAGTGCCAAATCCAGCAAGTTAAGCATGCATCACCGGAATTAGTGCTTGCAACTTTTCAGCATATTCCTGACCTAACCATGCCCACGCCTTCTTTTGAAATCCAAATGAGACCTGTTAGGTAAGAGGGTAAATAAAGGGTCATGGATTTGATATACCACCTTTCTGTTGGTGTAACCAAAGCAGAGGTGCAGCAGGTAGAGAAGTGCATGACTCTAACCTCCAAGTGATATCAATAAAGTGCTTGTTAACACTGATAATTGCACTAATTAACCAATAACTGACCAAATGAGGCAATTAAAGTTGTACAAATTTCAGTCCCATATAAAGGGTAAAGGGGATAGGACTAGATATACCGCTTTTTCTATGTAGTTACCATCAAAGCAGTTTATTAGACAGGTACATATTTTGCACCTGCGGCAATGAAGTGTTAAGTGACTTGCTCAAAATCACAAGGGGCTGCAGTGGAAATTGAACTCACAACCTCAGGGTGCTGAGGCAGCTGCTCTAACCACTAGGCCACTCTTCCACTCAGGGGTATTTAACCCTCCTGCATAATACATCTGAAAAGGTTTTTATTGCCACTTTCAGGGTACCCCAGAATATTTCTGGCATTTTCTCATTACAATTTTAAAAATGCTCTGATCATAGTTTCCAGAGGGGGAGAGGGGGAGAGGGGGAAGAGGCGCCTCAGCCCCAAGGAGGAGCCCGAGGCGCCTCAGCCAATTAGTTCCTTTGGGCCCTCCCTGTGCATCAGATGATGCGCCGGAGAGGGGCCTAAGGCCGCTATTGGGCGGCGGCCAGATGGAGGAGCAGGAGCGGGAGGACTTTCCTCCTGCTCCTGAAGATTGGCATAGGAGCAGGAGGGTCCGGGCACCCCTCCTGCTCCCGAAGATGGAGGGAGCCTTGTCGCAAGGAGCAGGAGGGACCGGGCACCCCTCCTGCTCCCAACTATTTTAAAAGTACTGGGGTGGGTGGGCCGGGCCTGACTGCCTGAGCCGACCAGGGGTGTGCTGGGGTGTGGGAGGTCTAGGAGCAGGAGGGACTCAGCATCCCTCCTGCTCCCAACTTTTTGGTGCCAGGGTTGGTTGGGCCGGGCTGGGAGGGGAGAGAACGGGGCAGAGCAGGGCAGGCAGAAGAGATCAGGGCCTGGGGGGTGTCGGGCCGGTGGGTGGGGCTAGTGTAGGCTCTTCTGCTCTCTGCTGCCATTCCCTGCAGTGCAGGCCCGCTTTAAAACCACAGGCTTGCACTGCAGGGAATGGCGGCAGAGAGCAGGAGAGTCCGGCGAGCAAGCAAGAGGGATTGGGGCAGAGCAGAGCAGGCAGGAGAGATCGGGGCTGAGCTCTGACAGCAGTTACAGGAGGCTGCTTCTCCTGTCACTACTGTCAGGGTGTGTGCATGAACGGGGATCGCTCTCTAGTGATCCTGGCTGTGGGTAGGGGGCATGTTAACAATCGTCCCCATTTGCATGCAGGCCTTTAGTGAATTTGTTGGCCTGCATGCAAACGGAAACGGATCGCACACGGTTTGGAGGGTTAGTGAATCTAGGCCTTAGCACTAATCAGAAAGTGGAGGGTTTATAATGATGGGGGTTGCCATGCAGCTTATCTTAAAAAAAATTGGGACAGACTAAATTATTCATTCTAGTGGAAATCCCTATGTTGTGTCTTTAAAATGGAACGGTTCATGGCCATTCAGAAGGGATGTTACAAAAAAATTTACACATCCAGGGAGGGGAGAGGGGGATACGTTTTGGCACTGATTAGGAGGTATGATTCGGGTGTTTATAGGTATTTATTTATTTATTTATTGATTAACTGAAAGAATGGGTTGGGGAGGAAAAAATTCTTGTCATTATTTCTAGTAAGTTTATTGTGGTTTACTGTTAATATTCTATGTAAATGTATCAATTATTGTGCACAACTGTAGTTTTAAAAATGAATAAAGAATGTAAAAAAAAAAAAGTGGAGGGTTAGCACTTATCAAAAAGTGGAGAAAAGGACTTCAGTGTTGCTCAAAGTCAATTCAAACAATCGAAACTGAGGACAATCAAGCTTCAAATAAAAATGTGAAGATGCGAACACATCCTCGGTCCAGAAAAACACCACAAAATACATAAATATAATCTTTCAAATGCTTTAGATATATAATAGAGAAAATAAAGCCACACATCTTCCTTTTCTTGCTTAGAGTGTCTTCACAACCTGACTTTATATCATAAGAAGAGGCGTGTACTGGTAGGATACTTGTGAAACTTTTCACAGCAAGTATTCAGTCCACATATAGGGATATCGTTCATTTTTTGATCGCTGTGCAAAGTTTCACGAGTGCCCTGTTTCACACAGTGATTGGCCAGCTAGGATCCCTGATCCTCCTCCTGCTTTAGAAAGTTAGAAGTCAATATTCAAAGTGATTTAACCATCCAGGAGAGGCTCCTGGATTCTTAAATCACTTGTGTGGGGCTACCACTGGTGTTCCTATCACCATTAACTGCTAAAGCTGTAGCCAGCTATTTTGTTGGACTTATCTGATAAGTGCCATATATTCAGCACTTAACTGCCTAGGAAAACCGGAAATCAGACTGCATAAAATTCAGTCCTATCCTTATCTGATTTCACCAAGGCAGTTAAGGGCTGAATATCACTCTTAACAGGATAAGGGATGGCTGGTCGGGCAAGCCTGGATATTCAATACAGGTCCTTGCACTGAATATCTGGGCATAATACCAGTTGCCAGCTGAATATTTACCCCTTAGCATTAATTTTCCACAAAAATTTCAGAACCAGCTGGTATCCTGAGTCAAAAGCAGCTTACGCAGTGTTCTGTTGTCACAGCCAATGAATCCTTTTATGGCACTACAAGAAATTTCAGCTGATCTTTGTAGTTGTAACTGGAAAGTGTAATACATTGGGTGTCCATTAGGTGTCAGCCTAGGATTACTAATAAGCAGTGTACACGCTCTCTACAAAAAAAAAAAAAAAAAGTGTCAATGTTGATAACATAAAAGTAAAATAGAAGGACACACATGTCTACATAGTGAGTGCTGTGGAAAAGATACAATTAGCAGTTTAATTGTGGTGATAATACATACTATTTAGTGGAAAAAATGTCAGCTGTAAATGATGCACCTTTAATGCCCTACTCAGAAATATTTAGCAGTAATAATACTAATTGATTGTCCTTCTCTGACCCCCTACTTTTAGTTCTAAGACCTTTATTTATTTAATTTGTTTTCTTTCCCGTTTCCCCCCAAAGAGTTTAGAATGGGTTACAGGTTAAATATACATAAACATAATATAAAGTTTATAGGTTACAATTTGCCATAGTTATCCTTAACAGTGCAAGATTTTTCAATACAAGATTTTATCCTAACTAGGCACACATTTTAGCCATTATAGAAAGCTCATGGAAGGTACTTATGGGTTAACCTCATGTAGATTATTCTAAGTAACAGTTTTTTTGCATGCAAAACATGAAATCAAACAATGGAATCTCTTATTTTCTGATTTTGTACTAATCCATGCTGGATGCATAAAGTACCAACAGAAAACTTGCATTACTACCCCCTCTTTTACTAAGGTGCGCTAGCCGATTTAGCGCGTGCTACACGCTAACGCATCCATTATATTCTATGGACATGTTAGCATTTAGCGGGCGCTAAATCGGCTAGCACGCCTTAGTAAAAGAGGGGGTAAGGGAGATACTTTTTTATGACTCTGCTATTCTGCTTGGGTTGGTGAGATAGATGAGAGCTGTAATAAATCTTACCGTTCATCGTGTAGCTCTTTCCCTAGGTACAATAGTCTCCACTTAGGGCCTCGTCTATTAAACTGTGCTAGCATTTTCTAGCGCGGGGAGCCATGCTGAATGGCTTGCACTGCTCTCGGCGCTCATAGAGTTCCTATGAGCGTTGGGAGTAGCGCGGACCATTCAGCGTGGCTCTCTGCACTAAAAACTGCTAGCGCAGTTTAAAAGAAGAGGGGGTTAGAGTGGTGTCAAATGCTTTCCACTCTTTATAAAGCAATGAGATTAAAGGTTTGTCTGCAAAAGGCCATGATAAAATAATAAATGATGACAGAGAAAAAGCAAACTGGTCCAGTGTGCCCAGTCTTAATTCTTCCACTTTGGGTAAATAGGCATAGAAATCCCTAAACTCCAGCTCCCAACTTTCATGTCAGATCCCTAACAGTGGAGAAAAAGTAGATCTATTTCCTGTAATCCATTTCCAGGCATGAACAATATTTTTCCCAAGTCTACCTAGTTAATACATTTTTTACAGCTTTTCCTCCAGAAACTTGTGAAACTTCTTTTGAATCCCACTATGTTGTTTGCTGCTTTAACCGTATCCTATGGCAACAGTTTCCATTCTTTTCTTATCTAATCTAATCTGGAATTTCTGAGTCGCACTATGTCCAAATAGATTCAAAGTGACTTACAATTTGAAATTATGGGTATACAATCTGGTACGTTGCATATCAAATAAAAGATACAATGCGCTCATAAGAGTCCAGGGCCCTGGGGTGCCTTTCCGCCCCCGCTGGTCTCCCTTACCCTTTGTAGATAGGGGAGGGAGGAGAGTTGGTTGCTGTTATTCTTTTCTGTAACTGCCTGTTCTATTTTTGTATATGAGGCATCATTGTTGTCAGTGCACCCTGGGGTGCCCTGGTGTTGTATTTTTTGTTGTTTGCTTCAATAAAAATTGTTCCAACCTAAAAGATACAATGCTATAGAGCAGGGGTGTCTAATGTCGGTCCTCGAGGGCCGCAATCCAGTCAGGTTTTCAGGATTTCCCTAATGAATATGCATTGAAAGCAGTGCATGCACATAGATCTCATGCATATTCATTGGGGAAAACCTGACTGGACTGCGGCCCTCGAGGACCGACATTGGACACCCCTGCTATAGAGAAACAGGAATTATTCAGATATTGAGTAATGCAGAGGTAGTTAATAGACTTGAGCTGGTAGATTGTGCAGTATAGGAGGCACCGAGTTGGGTCTGACAGTTAATTGTCGGTAGAATATATGGAGTTGAAGAAGTAGGTCTTTAGCTTCTTATGAAACGTGAGGTAGTTTGGTTGGTCTGATGGTTGTTGGAAGATTGTTCCATGCTTTTGCACTAATATAGGTGAACCTGGTGTTAGATATGCATTTGTACTTCAGGTTGTTTTGTTGAGGGAAAGTTCAGCTGGAGCTTGTCGAGATTTCTGGGCAAAGAGGACTATATCGATGAGAATAAGTGAATAACTGGTATGACGGAGCTTCCACTGAGCATGTGGAACATTATACAGGAGATATTGAAATTTATTCAGGCTGGGAAAGGTAGCCAGTGTAGTTGTTGGGGGGGAGGGGGAGGGGAGATTGAATCTTATGTGTCATGTAAAGAAAAAACTTTCTACACTTCATTCAGTTTGTTGGATTTTTCTCTCTATGGAGCATACTCTTGGCCACAATTTCCTATTTAACATTTCTGCCCCACTCATAATTTTATAAAATTCTATCATATCTCTTTAGTTATCTTTTCTACAAGCCAAAAGGTCTTAACCTGTTTAGCCTCTCTTCATAAGGGAAGTGTTCCATCCCCTTTATCATTTTGTTACCCTTCTCTGAACCTTTGCTAGTTGCACTATGCATGGGGCTCATTTTCAAAAAAGAAAAACGTCCAAAAAGTGGCATAAAGGACATTTTTCTCACCAAACCCTTCCAATTCTTTTCAAAACCTACTTTCTAGACAGATTTCTATACAGTTCAACTGCAAATCAACTAAATCTCAAGGGTGTTTGTTAGAGGCATGGTGGGGGTGGGGCTGGGATGGACTTATGCCTGGAAGTTTTTCTGCTGTAATCAAACATTTAAGCATACGAGCGTCTAGGACACAGACCAGATGACCACTGAAGGGATGTAAGCATGACACCCTCCATACTCCCCCAGTGGTCACTGACCCCCCTCCAGCACCTCAAATATGTGAATAAAAAAGTGCATACCTGCCTGTAAGACAACTTCAGATATTAGGACCAGCAACAGATTCCTCAAGTAGCCTGGTGGGTGGTGTAGTGAACCACTGAGAAGGGAACTCAGGCCCTATCCTTGTAGTGGAACATGTGAGCCTTCCAAACCCCATCCTAACCCCACTGTACCCACATACAGGTGTCGCCCGCAGGCAGTGGCATAGCGAGGGTGAGTGGCACTCAGGGTGGTAGCGCCTCTCCCTGCCCTCTTATCTGCCCCCCCCAGTCCTTCCTGACCCCCCCTGCTGGGCGCGTCACCCCCCTTCCCTTCCCCCATACTGCTTTAGTTTTCCAGGCATGAGCGGCATCACAAACTTCCTGTCTGTGTCATGTCGGCTCTCCCTCCGACATCACTTCCTAGGCATGGGATCTGGATGTGACGTCAGAGAGAGCCGACGCGGGCAGTAAGTTCGTGATACTGATCGCGCCAGGAAAATTAAAGAGGTAGGGAAGGAGCATACACGTGTGGCACGGGGGTCAGGAAGGATTGGGGGAAGAAGAGAAGAGGACGGGTGATGGCGCCTGGGGCAGACCGCCACCTGCGTCCCCTTTCTATGCTACTGCCTGCAGGTACAAGGACTATTGGTGTGGTTTTACTCTGTTCATCCAGCAAATGGGGGTTCTCTGAAGAAGCCATTGGCGAAACGCGTCAGGACCCACTGGAGTGAGACTACTTCCTAAACACCCTTTCAAGTTAAGTTGATTTTTTCAAGTATTTAAATTATTAAGAGTTGAAGATATCACCAATTATAGTTTTTTGTATCACAGTGAATACAGTCGTAAAAGTTTTTTTCAAAATATACACAGTATTATCTTTCTACTGATAAAGATGGTGCAATGATAGAGCACTGAAACACCTATAGGGGCTTGTCCCTGGTTTGTGATTTCATTACCAACTCAAGGTTCTGAGCGCCATCTTGGTTTGAACGTTTTTCTAACACTCGTAGTCCTTTCATTGTTGTTAGTTGTGTGATTCTACTCTTTGGGGGACTTCTATATTTTCACCCAGCAGTCTGATTGGGACTCCCTTCTGCCGGCAAATACCTCCCCCCACCCGAGAAAACCCGGCAGGAGGGATGCCCACTCCCTCCTGTCACCGTCCCCGGACCCAAGCTCCCCTCTCCATATCTCAAAAAAAATTGGGAGCAGGAGGGGTGCTCAGTCTCTTCTACTCTGTAGGGCTCCTATGTGCAAATGCGGGCGTTAAGCCATACACTGGCGCATCATGTGATGCATGGGGTAGGGCCTAAGGCCCTGATTGACTCAGGCGCCTCAGGCCTCCTCCCATGGGGATGATGGAGGGGAAGCATTGGGAATGAGTTTTTTTTGAAGCGCTGTTGGCAGAAGGGAGTTGGCATCCCTCCTGCTTTTTCTTTGGGGGAGGGGTGTGTTTTCTTAGGGGAAGGCGCTTTTGTGTGTGTGTGTGTGTGTGGCACTTTTATGACAGGCCTGCCTGTCTTTTATTAATTTTTTTATGGGGCAGATATTTTGCATGTGTAACATATGCAAAATATCTGTGCCATGGAAAAAAAATTAATAAAGACAGGCAGGCCTATGCATCCTGCCTATGCGGGAAGAGGAAGTGCTGTAGAAAGAGCACTTCCGGGGCAGGCCGATGATGAGAGGCTCGCTTTGTTGTGCTACCGGCTGCCCAAAGAATTTAAATTACAGCAGCAGGGAGGTGGTAGGTGGGAGAGTTGGGAACTGGGGAGAGGTCATACTACAGGATCCAGTTTTGGGGGGGGGGACTGCGGTTGGGAATGAGGGATGGACAGATGTTGCACGGGCTGCGAGAGGGGGAGGGAGGGGGTTTGGGAAAGCAATAAGGACAGATATTGCATGGACTGGGAGGGGTTTGGGAAGTCAGGGAAGGACAGATGCTGCACGGGCTGGGGGTTAGGAAGGGAAGGAGAGATGCATGGGTGGGGTGGTGAGAAGGGAGGGAAACAGAGAAGTTGCCAGTGAGTGACGGAAAGAGAGATAGTATACATGGAATGATAAAGAAGGGGATCACGAACATATCGGAGAAGGTTATCATGCCGCTGTACCAGGCCATGGTGCGCCCTCACCTGGAGTATTGCGTCCAGCACTGGTCACCGTACATGAAGAAGGACACGGTACTACTCGAAAGGGTCCAGAGAAGAGCAACTAAGATGGTTAAGGGGCAGGAGGAGTTGCCGTACAGTGAAAGATTAGAGAAACTGGACCTTTTCTCCCTCAAACAGAGGAGATTGAGAGGGGACATGATCGAAACATTCAAGGTACTGAAGGGAATAGACTTATTAGATAAGGACAGGTTGTTCACCCTCTCCAAGGTAGGGAAAACGAGAGGGCACTCTCTAAAATTGAAAGGGGATAGATTCCATATGAACATAAGGAAGTACTTCTTCACCCAGAGAGTGGTAGAAAACTGGAGCACTCTTCCGGAGTATGTCACAGGGGAAAACGCCTTCCAGGGATTCAAGACAAAGTTAGACAAGTTCCTGCTGAACCAGAATGTACACAGGTAGGGCTAGTCTCAGTTAGGGCGCTGGTCTTTGACCAGAGGGCCGCCGCATGAGCGGACTGCTGGGCACGATGGACCACTGGTCTGACCCAGTAGTGGCAATTCTTATGTTCTTATGGGTAAAGGAAGAAAGAGGGAGAATTGTTGGACATGATAGTGGTGGAGATGAGGGAGGGAAAGTGTTACATTGAGAGGGAAAAGAGATGACTCAAAGAAGAGAAAGATGTCAGATTCCCAAGAAGGGTGATGAAAGGAGGGAAGAGAGAGAGATGCCAGACCACGGAATGGAAGGGAAGGAGGAGAGAGAGATAAGCCATACTGCAGGAAGGAGATGAGAGAGAGAGATGCCAGACAGCGGAAAGGAGAAGAGAGAAGGAAAGAATGCTAGACCACGTTAGGAGGGAGGTAAGGAGAGATGCCAGACCATGGGAGAGGAGAGAAATTCCAGGCTATGGGAAGGTGAGGAGAAAGATGCCAGACCATACGAGGGGGGAAGGGGAAAGACAGAGATGTCTAATCATGGGAGAGGGATGAGATGGTGCACAGGGATGGAGGGGAAGGGAAAACATAGGGAGATGGTGCACAGCAATGGGTATGGCAGGGAAGAGATAAGATGAAATGCTTCTTATGGACAGATGGGAATAGGATGAAAGAGGTAGGAGATGGATGATCGATCCTTTTTTTGGGCGGGGGGAGCACAAAGCAGTTTCTGTTAGATTTGTCTTCAGGTATTTTCACGCAGATGTCTAAAGTTACAAGTTTCCTGCGCAGCGTTTAAGAAAGAAACTGAAAGTATAATGTAAACACATCCTTGTTATGATTAAAATTTAACCCAATGATATCGCAGCATTTATTTGGGGCGTTTCAGGGTTAATGATCCGACTCTCACATCTTTTGTGGTGGAATTTCTTAAGGAATAAGAATATTTTTTTGTATGTACAGACCATGTACGCACTTGACCCTCCTACACTGCAGAGTGCGCTCAATGTTTCAGTAAACCCATCCCTCACATTCCCGGCCCAGCCTGAAGGAAAGCGACGACCCAAGCCACGTCTACCTTCCTTAGAATCCCGCCTCTGCACTCTCATTGGCGAAAACTCAGTTTGCCAGCCTCTGATTGCCTGCTTCTACTGCTCATCCGGCAGAAGTCTGATCTGGTACGAAGTGTTCGCGGAACTTGGGCAAAGTTTCGCCCTTTTATCTGGGGGCGTATTGGATCACAATGGTGGGTTAGGGTGGGTGTCTAATACGGATATAGGGTTCTGATCTCACGCCGAACTAGATAAAGACACCTTAATTCAGCGCACAGGTTGTAAAACCTCCAGTGCTGTGCCAGAGGAGAAAGGTCAGGACAATTTGCTGTAGGATAATGTAATTTCTAGTTGATTAATTCATTTTTGGATTAAGACAGGGAGGAGCTGAACCAGGCACTTGATGCTCTCAGTGTGCCAAAAAATATTTTACAAAAATTATTAAGGAATTCCACTGTAGGCGATGTTTACCTGTCTTCATTTTCCAGTCCCCTTAACCCGAATTGAAGATCCCAGAGGAGCCAAAATACTGAAGGTTTTTCTTTTATGTTATAATTATTATTTATGTGGTTTTATAATTATGTTTGCATTGTTGTGACTCACCCAGAGTACCTATGTAGATGGGAGAGTAAAAAACTTCTATAAAATAAATTAAGGAACATAGTTTTCAACAATAAAATGCAATATAGTCTAAATAAAGAACACATTTTTGAAGCTGTTATAGTGAAGGCAAATATGAAAAAGATAGTTTGGTGATCCTGATTTTGGAGGATGTCAGAGCATATGAAAAGGGTGCAGAGCTCCTCCAACTTAGCTGGGGTCTCTTTACCCAGCAGAACTAAGTGCCCCCTGTGTAAGGAGTTTTTCTCAGATCCCAAAATCTTGCCATGCTTACACACCTTCTGCACAGGGTGCATCGAACAGCTTGAACCACTTTCTGTACTGGGTTCCTGGGGAGGGCAATCAGACTCCAGGTCATGGCTGCCAGATCAGTCCCCCCTAAGCCTCCTTTGCCCTGTGTGTGATTCAGAGGTCAACCTACCCCCAGGAGGTGTCAGAGACTTGACTACAGATCACTTGGCAGTTAGTGAAGTGCTGCTGGAGAGGCTGAAGAAGGAAGACCTAGGGCTGCTGTGTGACCTGTGCAACGAGGGCAAAGCAGAGAGGAGATGTAATACATGCCGAGCTAGTCTCTGTGAATTCTGCTGCCAGGCACACAGGTAAGAACGTGACCACAACACAGGAACAGAGAGACATCCAAGCAGATCTACTTTTCATGGTAGTCAAAATATTCAACATAACTTGATTCAAAGGGCTTCTTTTACAAAGGCGCGCTTAACGCGTGGAATAGCGCGCGCTAGCCGCTACTGTCTCCTTTTGAGCAGGCGGTAGATTTTCGGCTAGCGCACGCTAATCCGGTGCTTGCGCTAAAACCGCTAGCGCACCTTCGTAAAAGGAGCCCATAGTAACATAGTAAATCATGACAGAAAAAGATCCAAACGACCCATTTTTCTTGCACATGGAATAGATACTGTAAACAGATAAACTCCCATATGCAACCCACCATCTCTCTCCCCCCACCCACCCAGCTTGTCTTAGTAGACCAGTTTGGGCTCAAGCTATTAAATCCAGCCTGGTTTCACTAGGATGAAGCAAAAAGTACCCGGGGCAGAATCCTAACATGCTAGCTGGATAACACAGGAATGCCCACTATCCACCCACTCATAAAAATGTTTTTAATATGTAACATGCAAACATTCAACATACCTGTTTTGTTCACTAATCTCACATTAAGGTCTTAGTGCACTTTAGTAAAAGGGTCCCTTGGTTGGCTCATTCTGGATGTCCAGTTTTGTTAAATCTGTCTTAATTTGTGTAACTTGGAAAACTGGCACATTTTTATCCCCCAAGTGATACCACAGCTTTTTTTTCCCAGTATGTTGCTTATCGAACATGTCTTTTCCCACTGGACATGTGCATTTCTCAGTGTCCTTCCATGTAACTTACAAAAGGCTCTGTGTTCAGTGAGCTTTTTGTAAAATACTCAGGATTGTGCACCTGGAGGTCTCAAGTTCTTATTCAGATATTGCTGAAGGGTTGTCGGGTAAGTTTTGCCTCTTTGCGGATGATACCAAAATCTGCAATAGAGTAGATATGCCGTATGGTATGAATAACATGAAGAAGACCTGGCGAAATTTGAAGAATGGTCTGAAATTTGGCAGCTAAAATTTAATGCTAACAAATGCAAGGTCAAGCATTTGGGTTGCAAAAACCCGAGGGAACAGTACAGTTTAGGGGTGAAGAACTTAGAGTCTGTCTGAATGCCCTAAGCAAAATTGGCCTTTACATCTTCAGGGGACTGAAAAGGACAGATTTCATTTGTGGGAGGAGGGGAAATAAGAAAATACAAAAAACATATTGAGGAATTGTGTCCATTGTGTTTTTTAGGCGACAGAAGAAAACTGCTAGCCATGTGGTAATAGCACTGAAGGACATTAAGGGATGCAGCAAGATCGTTAAGCCTGTTCACTGTTCTGCACACCCCTCAGAGGAACTTTGGCTGTTCTGTGAGGTGTGCGATCGCCCAGTATGTCGGGACTGTGTTGTTGGGGAGCACCGCGAGCATGCCTATGATTTCACCAGCAATGTCATCCACACACATGGGGACTATATGAGGGAGCTCCTAAAACGCACTCAGCCCCATGTGGGAGCACTGGAGAGGGTATTGCACGAAATTGAGAATGTCAGTAAAGCAGTTGGGGAGCGTGTGAAGACCATAGCACTGGAGGTACAAAACTTTGCAGCTGGTTATATCAGGGGAGTGGAGGAGCACAGGGACAGGCTCCTGAAGCACTTGGAAGAGCTGAGGCTCCAGAAAGAGACTGCACTGCACTTGCAAAAGGCGCAGCTGGAACAGCTGCTGGCAGACATGCGGATGGGGGTAGACTTCACAGAATACCTGCTGGCCAACGGGTCTGATCTGGAGATACTTATGACCAAAAGGGTGGTGATCAGTCGGCTGAGGAGACTAAATAAAGCAGATTACAGTGTTCATGCTGTCATGGATGATGGCATCAGCTTCAATCCCCAGGAAAGAGCAGGCCAGTACCATGGCTATGAGATGTTTGGGGCCATAGTCTCTAACGGTGTGGATGCCACCAAGTGTGTCATACAAGGAAAAGGTATGGAGAAGATCCTTAGTAGTTAACACTGTATAGGTCTAATTTGTATAAACTGGTCGTCAGAAATGGCAACAAATTTTAAAACCTTAGGTATGAGTCAAAAATTTGTAGGTGCCAGGTTGGCTTTTTTTCTTCTTCTTCTTCTCATTTTCCTCTTTATTTTGTCTCTCTCAAAGTTTAGGGATCCTTTTACAAAGCTGCACTAACGATTCCGGTACAGCAACTGTGACAACCCATTCAATTCCTATGGGCATCATTGCATTGGCCCCGCTGGAATCGTTAGCATGGCTTTGAAAAAGAACCCTTAGAAAACAAATTTAAGAAATAAAAGAAACACTAGTTGCTCCACGCCACACTTTCTTTTTGTGTTTTTCTGAATTCCTGGCACCAGATCTGACATTTACTCACAACTGCTCCAGTATGTAATCCTTTATTGTGTATATTCACCCCCTCAGTTACTACAGGTCTCATGAATTAAGTCGTCATTGTGAAGGGAGCTGCTCATGTTTGGTTATGTAATGGTTTCTAACACAGAGCAAGGATATAGGACCTATTTACAATAAGGAGTAATTAACTGAGCAACGGATTGCCAAGGCAAGGAGGAAGCCCTCCACACATTCCCTTCTCATCCCAACAGCAACCCAGTGTCGTCAGCTCTGAATCCCCACCCTTCTGACATTGAGGACTAGTGCTTCAGCCCCTTAAAAGGGCAATGCTCCAAGAGGGCCACTCCACCAGTGGTCCCCACCGAAGGGCCATGCCACAGGGCCCTTTGTGTGGCCTTTGTGAGAATTTCGTGGGAACTCCTTATCCTCTAACAACACAGCGCTGAGCCCACAAACCTTCACCTCCGACGTCAATTCTGACGTCGGAGAGGAAGTTCCAGGCCAGCCAGGCAGCGATTGGCTGGCCTACAACTTCCTCTCCGAAGTTTGTGGGTCCGGCGCTTGTAAGTGCTTGGCCTGCCTCAGAGAGGCAGGAAGAACAAGGTCGCAAAGGCAACACAATCTACTCGCGTTGCCTTTGTGATCTACTGGTCAATTGCGATTGACCATTTGGACACCCCTTGTCTAGACTGTCTGATCTTCTCCACTGGTCATGATAAAAAAAAATCTGTATATGTTCTCATATACAGAGCTCCCCATTCTCCACTAGGTGTCTTAGAAGACCTACTCACTTTTATAGGGAAACTGGTCCTATCTTATCAACATATAAGGTAACTAGGAGACTTTAATTTTCCCAGATTCCTTAATATACCTGAAATGGCACTAGACTTTGTCAAGACCTTGTATGATCTTGGTTTTAGAAACAGAGAAACACAATGGCAGATAAAGGCCAAATGGCCCATCTAGTCTGCCTATCCGCAGTAATCAATATCTCTTTCTCTCTCTGAGAGATCCCATGTGCCTATCCCAGGCCCTCTTGAATTCACACACTAGACCTAGCATTTGTATTGAATGACTTGCTGGTTCGAGATGTAAACATAACAGAAATTATGCCTATGCCTTGGACTGACCACCTTCAACAGTGACATAACCACGGGGAAAAATATTTCTCTTCCAAACTCAGCCAACAAACCAACATTTGACCCTATTTCTGTTGATCCATTGATCTTTGAATTAGGCATACTTAAATTATCCAGATAGTTAGATGTAGATCAGCAGTCCATAACTGAATTGTAGCTGAAAGCTCTATGAAAATTTGGCAACGATAAAGAATTACAAGACCAAAGGAAGAACCTCCGCTCCATGGTTCATTCCGAATTTTAGGATATTGAAAAGGAAAGTTTGAAAAGCAAAGAGAACCTGGTGTAAGACTAAGAGGCTCATAATCAAAACTTTAAAACGTCCAAAAACCAGCCTAAGTCAGCACTTGGACATCCTAATAGCAGGGACATCCAAGTGCCGATAATCAAAACCAACTTTCTGGACATGCAGCAGCACTTCTAAGCTGTTGCCCTTCCAGAGATCAAAGGGGCGTGTTGGGAGGTGTGTTATGGGTGGGAATCGGGCAGGCTTCAACAAAAACATAAGAATAGCCTTACTGGGTCAGACCAATGGTGCATCAAGCCCCGTAGCCTGTTCTCACGGTGGCCAATCCAGGTCACTAATACCTGGCCAAAACCCAAGGAGTTACAATATTCTATGCTACCGATCCAAGGCAAGCAGTGGCTTCCCCCGTGTCTTTCTCAATAATAGACTATGGACTTTTCCTTCAGGAACTTGTTCAAACCTTTCTAAAAACCAGCTACGCTATCTGCTCTTACCATAACCTCTGGCAATGCATTTCAGAGCTTAACTATTCTCTGAGTGAAAAAAAAATTTCCTCCTATTGATTTTAAAACTATTTCCCTGTAACTTCGAGTGTCCCCTAGTCTTTGTAATTTTTGATGGAGTGAAAAATTGATCCACTTGTACCTGTTATACTCCACTCAGGATTTTGTAGACTTCACTCAATAGCTCCCCTCAGCCATCTCTTTTCCAAGCTGAAGAGCCCTAACCGTTCTTTCCTCAAAGGAGAGGAGTTTTATCCCCTTTCTCATCTTGGTTGCTCTTGTTTGAACCTTTTCTAGCACCACTATATCTTTCTTGGGTTCACAGTCATAAGCGCGCGGGACAAAGCTGCACCGACATTAGAGAGCAGACAATTGAGCGCAAGACTCAAGCGCACCACTGTGAAAGTTATTTTAAAGAGCTCTGATGGGGTGTTTGAGGTTTACTTAATAGTGTTCGCGCTGCCGTTGGGGGTGGTTTTGAGGGGTTGTAACCCCCCATTATAGAGAAAACTTAACTTTTTCCCTATTTTATAGGTGAAAAGTTAAGTTTTCTGTATAATGTGGGGGGTGTAACCCCCCACATCCCCCCAATGGCAGCGTGAACGGCAGTGCACCTCCCTCCCCCATCAGAGCCCTTTAAAATAAACTTTTACGGCAGCACACTGGAGTCTTGTGTGCAATTGTCTGCTCTCTATTGTCAGAGCGGCTTTGTCCGTCGTGCTTTTGTCCCACCACGCTTTCTTGAGATAAAGAGACCAGAATTGAACACAATACTCCAGATGAGGTCGCACCATGGGTCAATACCGGGGCATTATAACATTCTTAGTCTTGTTAACCATCCCTTTTTTAATAATTCCCAGCATCCTGTTTGCTTTTTTGGCTGCCACCGCACATTGGGCGGAAGGTTTCATCGTATTGTCTATGATGATATCCAGATCCTTTTCTTGGGCGCTAATCCCCAAGGTGGACCCTAGCATCTGGTAACTGTGATTCAGGTTATTCTTCCCAATGTGCATCACTTTGCATTTTTCCACATTAAATTTCACCTCCCATTTGGATGCCCAGTCTTCCAATTTTCTAAGGTCCGCCTGCAGTTTTTCACAATCTGCATGCGTTTTAACAACTTTGAACAGTTTAGTGTCATCTACAAATTTAATCACCTCACTTGTCGTTCCAATTTCCAGATCATTTATAAATAAGTTAACTAGCACTATTCCTATTACAGATCCCTGCGGCACTCCACTATTTACTGTCCTCCATTGAGAAAAATGATCATTTAACCCTTCCCTCGGTTTTCTATCTGATAACCAATTCCTAATCCACAAGTGAACGTTGCCACCTATCCCATGACACTTTAATTTTCTCAGGAGTCTCTCGTGAGGAACTTTATCAAAAGCTTTCTGAAAATCTTGATATACTATATCAACCGGCTCACCTTTATCCACGTTTATTCACACCTTCAAAGAAGTCAAGCAAATTTGTGAGGCAAGATCTCCCTTGGGTGAACCCATGCTGACCCATCTCATTAAATCATGTTTGTCTATGTGTTCCACAATTTTATTTTTTATAATTGTTTCTACCATTTTGCCCAGCACTGAAGTCAGGCTTACCGGTCTGTAATTTCCTGGATCTCCCCTGGAGCCCTTTTTAAAAATTGGCATAACATTGGCCACCCTCCAGTCTTCAGGTACTACAGATGATTTTAGCGCCAGGTTACAGAACACTAACAGCAGGTCAGCAATTTCATGTTTGAGTTCTTTTAGTACCCTGGTATGTATACCATCTGGTCCTGGTGATTTATCACTTTTTAATTTGTCGATTTGGCTTAGTACATCTTCCAGATTTACTGAGATTTTTTCAGTTCTTCTGCTTCAACACCCTTGAAAACCATTTATGGTTCAGGTAGATCTCTAGTGCTCACAGGCTAAAAGTCCGATGTATATTTCGGACTAATATCCCAATCGTGAGCTATCATTGATCTTATTTGTTCTCTTTTTCTGAGTTCTTTCCTCAAGTTTTTTTATGTTTAGATTTTTAAATATATTAAATTCTTATCAGTCAGTTTAACTTTTTATTTCTTATTTCTTATAAACCAGTTTCTTATAAACTGGTCTTCGGTCTTCCTTTAAGTAATAACCAATGTATCCCTTTCAAGACTAAACTTTATGAAGAACATTAACTTTATGGAAATAGGATACTTAGCTTCATAGCATAATTTCACAAACTACGACGGAAGATCTCCATTTCGCTCTTATATAGTTCTCTAAGAGCTTTGTCAGGAAACCACCAGCATTCATACTAAAAGAAGACAAAAAATACTATTTAAAACCTAAAAAAATTTTCTTTTAGCTTGCACTCAAATACGAACGCACTATGGCGAAGCTACAGGCCCTAAAATTTAAGACCAGAAATTTATTAGGAAACAATTCACATTAGACCTACCATATCTTAGCACAAAAATTAATACAAGACAAAAGCTGCTCTTTAAATCCTATATTGCAGCACACCGCAAGAAACACAGTATCTTAAATCTAAAACCATTAATAAGGCATAGAAGCACTTAGTGAGTTACCTCTAGGTGCTGATGGAATCATGGGGACACACACACCAGGAACAACCTGGACCTCTGAATGCGAAATGCAAAATGACCTCTAGGGATATTGCCTCTCGATTTTATCGCCGGCTTAAATGTCCGCCCAAGCTCAATTCAAAATATATGAGAGCGTCTGACGTCATATCCGGTATCGCCAGAGCTCAGCGGGGCGGGGTAGTTCTCTATGGATATATGAACTTGTACTTCAGCCATAAGTTCAAGTAAGTCTTGTGTGTGTCACAGAATTTTTTGGGTGTATCAGGTAGATCTCTTACATCTTCTTCGGTAAAGACCGAAGCAAAGAATTTATTCAGTCTTTCCGCTATGGCCTTATTACATTACATTACATTAGTGATTTCTATTCCGCCAATACCTTGCAGTTCAAGGCAGATTACAAAAGAAGTTATCTGGCCATTTCCAGAGGAATTGAATAGTAGAGTGATTTGCTACACTCTACTGGGATGAGTTTTGCGGTGTTCAAGAATGTCTTGAATAGGATGTTTTTTATTTCTTTTCTAAACGATTTGTAGTCTGTAGTTGTTATCAGTAAATTGGAGAGTTGGTAGTCTAGTCCTTTCTGAGTGCCCCTTTTGCTCCTTGATCATCCAACAGTCCCACAAATACCCTCATAGGTTTTCTGCTTCTGATGTACCTAAAAAAATTGTTATCAGTTTTTGCATCTTTTGCAAGATTTTCTTCATATTCTTTCTTAGCTGTCTTTAACTTAGCTTTCTTTAACCGCCCTTTTAAGGGCGACTTAGAATGATTTTATTTTTATTTACCCTCCTACTGTTTTTCCCTTAAATTGTTATCTTTTATCTTTAAAATTGTAGTTCTTACCTATTATCCTCTTATTTCCACCTGTTATGGTTGTATGTCTCCAAGTCTTTGTCGCTCCCTGTCTTCTTAAATTTATATTTTAACTATTGTTTTCTTTTATGATTTTGTACACCGCCTAGAAGGCTGATTAGACAGTATAAGAATTTTTAATTAAACTTGAAACTTTATCAGTTCTTTGCATCTAACTTGCCAGTGCTTGTGTTTCTTCTTATTTTCTTCATTCGGATCCATTTTCCATTCTTTAAAGGATTTTTTTTGGCTCTAATAGCCTCTTTCACTTCACCTTTTAACCATGCTGGCTCTTGTTTCCTCTTCTTTCCACCTTTGCTGATATGTGGAATAAATCTGGTCTGGGCTTCCACGTATTTTTAAATAATATCCACGCCTGGTTTACAGTCCTAACCTTTGCAACTGATCCTTTTAGCTTTGTTTTAACCATTTAACTCATTTTATCATAATTGCCCTTTTGAAAATTAAACGCCCCTACAGTAGATTTCTTTTGCGGTATCAGCTCAAATTTGATCACGTTATGATCACTGTTTCCCAGCGGACCCAACTCCTGTACTGTGTCTTGCATTCCACTAAAGACCAAATCTAAAATAGCACCCCATCTTGTTGATTCCCGGACTAGTTGCTCCAAAAAGCAGTCATTATGACATCTAGGAATTTTACCTCCCTAGCACTCCCCAGTGTATCATTTAACCAGTCAATGTTGGGTTAATTGAAATCACAATAAATAAGGGAAGGAACACAATAATCACTATATAACAAGAAATCCTGCTCCTAAAACATATGCAAAAAGTGCTCCTGGCAGATACTAAATCATCTGAATATAAGTGAAATCAAGAGTCACTGGGAATGTATATAAGTGTGGAGAAAAAAACCTCAGTTAAGCTTCATGGGTTTTGAGGAAAAAAACTCCACTCACACTCCAATTCTCAGTGATTCAATAATACACTTTTAAGGCTTGTTCAAAACGTCACTGTTTCCAAATGAATAATACATCCAACTTGTACCAGGAGAATTGTATGATAAAAATTTGATAAATAATAAAAAAAAAGATCGGCGTAACATTGGCCACTTTCCAGTCTTCTGGAATCCTTCCCGATTTGATCGACAGATTGGCTATTAGTTGAAGCAGTTCAGCTATAGCCCCTTTCAGTTCCTTGATTACCCTTGGATGGATGCCATCTGGTCCCAGGGATTTATCATTTTTAAGCCTATCAATCTGCCTGCATACCTCTTCTAGACTGACCGTCAACCCTGTCAGTTTCCCATCTTCGTTTTTGTGTATAGCCTGTCGGCTTCCGGTATGTTGTGTATATCCTCTTCGGTAAATACGGACGCAAAAAATGTGTTCAGTTTGTCAGTGATGGCTTTGTCCTCATTTAGCACTCCCTTTATTCCATGATCATCCAACGGCCCCATTGCTTCCTTCGCGGGTCGTTTCCCCTTAATATATCGAAAGAACGGCTTGAAGTTTTTTGCCTCCTTGGCTATTTTTTCCTCGTAGTCTCTTTTGGCCCCTCTTACCGCCTTATGGCACCTGCTTTGATGTTGTTTGTGCTTTTTCCAGTTTTTGTCTGATTTTGACCTTTTCCATTCCTTAAACGAAGTCTTCTTGTCTCTGATCGCTTCCTTCACTGCTACAGTGAGCCACACCAATTCCTTGTTCTTTTTCCTCTTGGATCCCTTGTTGATACGCGGTACATATAGATTTTGCACCTCGGTGACTGTGTCCTTAAAAAGGGACCATGCTTGCTATAGCGTTTTTACAGTGCTTATCCTCTCTTCTTCCCCACCATGAGTCTCATCCCTTCGTAATTCCCTTTTAGGAAGTTCCCTGCCATGGCCGTTGTTTTGAATTGATGTTTTGTCCCCATGTCCAGGTTGAAGTGGATCATATTGTGATCACTGCTTCCCAGCGTCCCTTCTACTTCTACACCTTGCACTGGTCCTTGTAGTCCATTTAGAATTAAGTCCAGAATTGCATTTCCTCTTGTATTTTCCTTGACAAGTTATTCCAGGAAGCAATCACTTACAGCATCCAGGAACTTGGTCTCCCTACCGCAGCAAGAGGTGCCTAGATTCCAGTCTATCCCCGGATAATTGAAGTCACCCATGATAAATGCGTTGCCTCCCTTGCAATTGCGTTTAATCTTCTCTGTCATTTCTCCATCAATTTCTTCAGACTGCCCTGGGGGTCGATAGTAGATGCCAATCCCCATCAGCTGAGCCGGTTTCAGGGATTCCTGGCAGCTCAGCTTATGGGGATCACCCCTACCAGGATCAGCTGAGCCATGGAGCCCTACACCCCTCCTCCCCCTGACATCCCCAACATTTCCCTGACATCCCGTACCTTCCCTGACATCTTCGCCCCCCCCCCTATGTCCCCATTCATCCCCTCCCAAATCTCCACCGCCCCAGCCATACCTTCGGAAGAGCAAATGGCAGGAGGGAAGCTCAATCCTTCCTGCCTATAGGGCTGCGTGCTGCAAATGACAGGGCCTTCCCCTCCCAATGCATCTTGGGATGCAGTGGAGGGGCTGAAGGCTCTGATTGGCTCAAAATTACCATTTTGAGCTGATTAGTGAAGAAGATCAATTTTACCGCTTTCTGGAAGGATAATAGGTTGTCTATTGATCTGATATGAAGAGGTAGCTGATTCCATAGTTTGGTTACATAATGGGAATATGATCGTTTACTTTCTAAATGGAGAAGATTTGGGAGAAATACAGAGACGGTTTTCATACTGAGATTGAAACAGCTGCTGTGGATGATATATGGGAAGTTTTCCTAGCATATAGTATGGAACCATGCCATGGAATTACTTGAATGCTACCATCAGGATTTTGAAGAAACTGCGCTTTTTGATTGGGAGCCAGTGTGATTCCTCCAATGCGGGGGAGATGTGGTTGACTGGTTTTTTAGGAAATTTTTTTTTAGGAGTTGGGAATATGATCATTTTCATGTAGTTTCTAAATGGAGAAGATTCTGGGGGAATACAGAGACGGTTTTCATACTGAGATTGAAACAGCCGCTGTGGATGATAAATGGGAAGTTTTCCCAGCATATAGTGGGGAACCATGCCATGGAATTACTTGAATGCTACCACCAGGATTTTGAAGAAAGCGCACTTTTTGATTGGGAGCTAGTATGATTCATCCAATGCAGGAAGATGTGGTCGACTGGGCCTAATTTTTTTTTAGGAGTCTTACAGCGGCATTTTGTACTCTCTGAAGCTGTCATTGTTTTTTGTTTGTTAGACCAACAAACAAGCCATTACAGTAGTTCATGCATGATAACACAAAGGCATACAGTAACTGGATGAAGTCTGCTTCGGAGAAGTACCTTTGAAGTTTTTTCAGTTGTCGGAGATAATAGAAGGTGGACACTGCCTTTTGAGATATGGGATGTCAGACCATCATCTAATATTACTACTACCACTTACCACTTATATAATACTGAAAGGCTATAGACAGTCCCTGCTCCGAAGAGTTTACAATCTAACTTGGACAGACAGACATGATATATAGGGTTGGGGATGCAGAACCCAAGGTGAGAGGAGTTAGGAGTTGAAAGCACTCTGAAAGAGGGGCTTTTAACTGGACCTTGAACACTGCCAAACTATGACCCTGTCTTTGGATTCAAGAATTGATTCATCCCACTTAAGGGAAGGATGAGAGAATTTGCAGGTATTCCTGTGTATCCATAATAGTTTGTTTTTGATGAATTTAGCTGTAACTTGTTGTTTGACATACAAACATTAATCTCCATTAGACAAGACCTTAGTTTCTCCAAATGTGCACCACAGGATATACCCAGCAGGACATACAGTTCGATGTCTGCAAATGAGTGGATATGGATGCCATAGTTTAAGGCAATCTCAATAGCTGGTCTAATACAAAGGTTAAAGATCAATGGGGACAACAGTTCTCTTTGAGGTACACCATATTTTAATAATCTTGGCTTACAAAGAGTAGAATTCTTTAGGACACTTTATTACCTGTTATCTAGAAAGGCCCCCGAACCATGATAGTACAGCATTTTTTATCCCAATCTCCGCTAATCTAGATAATAATTTTATTCTTATATACCGCCATACCGAAAAAGTTCTAGGCGGTTCACAACAAGGTGAGCTAATACATGGGATACAGATAAAATACATATTAGAATAATGGACTTAAAAACAGATAAAGACAGAAAGCATTTACAATATAATGCAGAAAATACCAGCATGGCAGGGAAAGAAGTAATACATAGAACAGATAAAATACATCAAATTGAATATAAGGAACTTGATTGAAAAAATGAAGCAGAATGCATTAAGCTACCAGCCTATCAAAGAGTTGAGTCTTTAACAATTTTCTAAAATCAAGATAGGAAGAGACCTCTAACATTTTTCCAAGCCATACATTCAATTTAGTGGCTTGAAATGTGAGTGTTCTCTCAAGGAACTTCTTATAATGACAGGATTTTATGGAGGGATATGAAAACAAGTGCACTCTACGTGTGGTCTTTTTGGCGTGACTCAAAAGAAAATGAGACACAAGATAACCTGGTAACAAACCCGAAATTGATTTATAACAAATACAAGAAAATTTAAACAGAATTCTCGACTCTATCGGTAACCAATGGAGTTTCAAATAAAAAGGAGTGATATGCTCCCATTTTTTTAAACCAAAAATGAGGCGAACGGCAGTATTCTGAATCACTCTCAATTTTTTGAAAATTTTCTTGTAAGCACTTAGATATATAATGTTACAATAATCGAGAATACTTAAGATAGAAGACTGTACCAGTAAACGAAAGGAAGTTTCGTCGAAATACTTCTTAATGGTACGAAGCTTCCAAAGCACAGAAATACTTTTCTTAAACAATAAATTGTATGTTGTTCCAATGTGAGATGTTTATCCAGAGTCACACCCAATATTTTTATGGATTGTTTTATGTTATAGTCCAACCCATTCACGTGTATTATTGTTTCTTTAATCTTATTGTTGGGAGTTGCTAAAAAAATTTTGTTTTTTCCGCATTTAATTTCAATTTATAAGCAGTCATCCAAAGTTCAATCTGACTTAAAATAATCACTAAAAAATTTATGAACTCCGGTGACAGACAAGTTAACTATAGTAATGTCATCCGCATAAATGTAGAACTTGAGCTTTAAACTTTGCAACAAATTTCCCAAGGAAGCAAGATAAATATTAAACAAAGTGGGGGACAGAGGTGAACCCTGTAGGACCCCACAGGAGTTTTCCCAATGATAAGACAAGGTATCTTTTTTAAACACTTGATACGATCTTTTACCCAGGAAGCCACGAAACCAGTTCAAGACATTACCTGCGACTCCAATAGATTCCAAACAATCCAATAAAATAGTATGATCTACAAGATCAAAAGCATTGCTCAGATCTAGCTGCAGAATTAACGCACTTGAACCTTGACTGAATAATGAATGCAAATAATCAGAGAGGCCATTATTGTTTCGGTACTAAATCCTGATTGAAAACCAGATTGATTCTCATGCAAAATGCTAAACTTATCCAAGTATGTAACTAATTCAGCGTTTACCAAACCTTCCTGTATCTTAGTAGCCAGAGGAATACTGGCAATAGGTCTAAAATTAGATGCAATGCTGGATGATTCTTGAGTGTTTTTTTAAATTGGTGTAATCACAATTCGACCCTGTTCCTTGGGAAACTTCCCTATGGATAAGAAATTAATCCACATCAACAATTTGGCCTTAAAGTTGACTTGGGCAACTTTTATAACATTTGGAGGACAGCTATCAAGTCTACAGTATGAGTTAATATACTTATTGTAGAACTTACTAAAGGTTTGCCAGTCAATAGATGTAAAATTATTCCAACTGAGATCTACAGGATAACAGATACTTAGATAACAGGATATTATGATCTTATGTGTCAAAGGCTACACTGAAATCCAACAGGACGAGTAAGACATCTTTGCTTTTGTCCATGTAGATCTAGAAATCATCAGTTATATCAAGTAAAACCATTTCAGTACTATGGGTGCTCCTGAAACCCAACTGGTGGATGGATAATGTATTTTCGAGATTAGAGCAGGCTCAAAATGTTATATACAGTGTTTCCGTGAACATAAGCTTTAGCATGATGTTTGGGGTAGGTAGCCCTACCCCAAAAATAAGCCTTGGTTAGATTGCCCCCGAAGCCCCTCCTGAATGTCCTGACACTCCCCGATTCCATCCCTGGATTCACTGGCAGCAGCACTTCCCCCCACCCTGTCACGCAGTTGAACCCCACTGACCCTCCCACCCATCCCCCTGCGCAGCATCTTTCCATCTCTCCCTCCCATCTGAACCTTTCCGACCCTCCCACCACGAGACCAACAAAGCTCCCTCCAAACAGCAACGTTGGCAGCACTCTTAAACAGGCTGCTTCGCGGTCTTCTCCCGCCAGGTCCTGCCCTCTGTCACATCACTGATGATGTCATCAGCGACACAGCACAGGGAAGACCCCGGCAGAAGAAGGTTGCGAAGAAGCCTGTTTAGAGTGCTAAAGACGCTGCTGTTTGGAGGGAGGTATGTCAGTCTCATGGTGGGAGGGTCAGTGTGGTTCTGCTGCATGGTGGGGATGGAAGGGAGGGATAGAAAGAGGCTGCTCAAGGGTTCTGCTTCATGGGGGGAGGATGGGAGGGAGGGAGGGAGGAATAGAACGATACTGCAGAAGGAAGGCATAAGGGGATAGGTGAGAGGGGAGGAGAGATGCTGCACATGTGGGGGAGAGAAAGGAAAGAGGAAGAATTGGGGTGGAGGAGAGGAAGGGAGAGATGATCGTACATGAAAAAAAATAAGACATCCCCTGAAAATAAGCCCTAGTGCATTTTTGGACCCAAAATTAATATATGACACTGTCTTATTTTCGGGGAAACACAGTAGAACAGAACAGAATAGAACTTGCTGTTTTAGAACCACATTCTCTAAGATCTTTAATAAAAATGGTAGGTTTGCCTAAGGCCAATAGTTACTAGGCACGTTTGAGTCCAATGTTGGTTTCTTCAGTGTGGGTATGATCACTGCTGATTTCCAGGATTTACTTCTCCTATTCATAATGTAACCCCTCCCTCTTTGAAACTCACTATTTTCAGTCTCTTGAGAGGGAAAAGTTAAACATAAAATCTAAAATTACCTTTAAAAAAATTTACAAGAAATAAGAGTTTTTGTTATTTTATTATTACAATTCTAAAAGATATATATCCAAATAACTTTAACATAAAATCCCAAATAACTTTTCCTCATAGAATTTAGTCCTTTCAAAAGATTTTTCTCACAGATTTCAAATGTAAATTTTCTCACAGGACTCCGTTGTTTATTTTACACCGCCATTGGGTACCAGCGCTTCTTCTTTCTTCTTTTGAGATTCAGTTTTGATCAACAGCAAACCTACTTCCTAACTTAAAGAAATCAAAGGGAGCAAAACCCTAACATCCTGAAAAATATGTTTGTTGCTTTAATTTTCTCTAACTACCCATAGAAAAGAAAAAATAATTGAAATTCCCTAACTTTTCCATCCCTGATGTATTTTAAACTATTCTCAAACAAGCCCCAGACCAACCTGTCTTTCAAACTGAACTCTTCCCAACTCTTTTTTTTCCCTCTCTCTTTTTTAGAATCCTGACCTGCACTGCTCACTGCTACGTGATCTCATCAGTCTTGATGCAGACATAAACATTCCAGAATTCTCACTCTCAGGCAGGCAAATACAGCATTAAATTACCCAGCTAACAAACAAAACTTTTCACTTCAAAATACAAACTTCTATCAGGTCTTCTGCCCTATCAGCTATAACATATTTCCAACTTATTTTTGTAACCCATGATTACAATAAGGAGGCATTGACTAGAAGTAAGATTGATCTAAGAAAGGAATTATTTACTGATTTCAGGAGAGTTGATGGACAAGGGTTGAAAGTAGATGAAGTCGGGAGTAATGAGTCTAGAGATATTACTAATTCCTCCAAGGAAATTTAACAAAAATGATCGAGGGTTTTGGGTTGAACTTTAGTACACTGGACTGAGCCAGATAATTCTCCTCTAGTAGAGATGGCTGCTTTGTCTAAATTTGTAATAATATCGATTTTTTCCTGGAAGAACGTGGAAAGGGCTTCCAATTGGTATTTCCTTAAGCAGCTGAAAATAAACTCTCTGTTAAGGAGAAGATGTCTTTTGATCTGTTTGGAATTTTTGAGAACAAGGCTTTAAACTATAACTGTCTGGCTACATTCTCACTATTTTAATGTAGCTGTCAATATATCTCTCAATTTGTAGATTGTTTAATGTCCTTCTGTATTGTCCAGTGTCTACATGCTAAGTATAGATGCACTTGAGTAACCTGTTCTGAGCTTCCAGGGAGGATGGGCTATAAAACTAAATAAATAAATACAGTGGAACGCCGATTATCCAAACTCCAATTATCAGGATGTCCAGTTATCCATACCAGTGATGGCGTCAGTTTATATACAAAAGTACATACTAGAGACAGGTTATTAAAGAAAAATGCAGCACTGATTGGCACAGGCCTACTCAGTAACAGCTACTCACTGTCTCCCTCCCCTTTGCCAGTGATCCGGCATTCTCTCCAGTGTACCTCGGAGGCTCCCGGCAGCTACAGCGATTCATCCTCATGTCCTCTGTAGGCTCCCCCAGGAAATGATGTCAGTGAGAGCGGGGACATGAGTGAGAGTGCAGGAAAGCCGTCACTTTTCCTTTTCCTCCCATCTCCCATGAGGAAAGGTTTCTATGGTACAGTGCTGTGCTTCTCTCTCAAAACAAGAGAATTAAAATGCCAGCAAGGTGAAAAAGGGTTGTTTTGTCATTAAAAGACAAAACGGACAGTGTGGAGAAGTTAAAAAAGGAAGTGTCCGGAAAAACATTAGCAGAAGAATATGGTTCTGGAACATCAACAATATCCGACATAAAAAGACAAAGTGATGTTATTGTCAACTATGTTTCAGTTCTTCAAAGAGGAAGGGAGTTGTTCCAGAAAAACCATGAAAAGATCAACTAATGAACAGATAGATAAAGCTCTATATCTATGGTTTTTGCAAAAAAAGATCATTGGGCCATCCAATTTCTGGCCAATTTTAGCTGAAAAGGCAATGTTTTTCAATCAGCAACTTCATGGAGATTCTTTTTTTTTTTTTGGGTTTATAATTTTTATTCGTTTTCAAATTTTACATAAAGTGTACAAAATATTAAAATACAATTGATGAATACACAATATCACTTTTATATCTAATACATCATATTTTAAATATATTTTTATCCCCTCTCCCTCCCCCCACCCTTCTAATACTTTCCAATCATACATTACATATTGTATTTCATATTATATCATATTATGTAAAAATTATTTTCACTACCCTCCCCTTCATGTGTGTCACAAAGAAGATATTGAAAAGAAGAAAAGAAGAAGAGAAATCCTACTATTTATTCATTACAATATTTTGTCAATGGCCCCCATATTTTTATAAATTTAGTATATGTCCCTCTTTGTATTGCTATTGCTCTTTCCATTTTGAATATATGACATATTGTATTCCACCAAAATGTATAATTTAGGTTGTTATAATTCTTCCAATTGTTGGTTATATGCTGAATGGCAACCCCTGTCATGATTAATAAAAGCTTGTTATTTTCTGGTGAAATTTGACTTTTTTTTCTCATCATCATTCCAAATAACACTGTATCATATGATATTGCTATATGATTTTCCATCAATTTATTAATTTGTGGCCAAATTGTATTCCAAAAACTTTTAATGTAGGGACAATGATATAGTAAATGATCCAACGTCCCTGGTTCCAGATTACAGTGCCAGCATTTATTAGACTTAGAGCTATCTAATTTTTGTAAACGTGTAGGGGTCCAAAAAGCTCTATGTAATAAAAAGAACCAAGTTTGTCTCATAGATGCTGACACTGTACATCTCATTCTCCAAGACCAAATTAGTGGCCATTGAGATGCATTAATTTGATGCTTAATCTCAATGCTCCAAATATCTCTTAGACCATTTTTTGGTTTTTTATTCAAATATCCAGATATTAATTTATACCACAATGCGGCTTGATGTCCTAGGAAGTCTGCTTGAAAACATAAGAACTTTAAACTATATTGATTATTCAATGTTTTCCATTCAGGGAACCCAACCTGAATGGCCTGCTTCAATTGCAACCATTTAAAACTTTGTGTTTTACTAAGACCAAATCTATGTTGCAATTGTGAAAATTCCAGCAGTTTATCTTCTGAAATAACATCATCTAGAGATCTAATGCCTGCAATAATCCAGTTCTTCCAAAGGATTTGAGCTCCGCCAATTTTGATCTTGGAGTTTATCCATAGAGATTGATTAGTTGATTTGTTTATTGGGACAGGTGTTAATTTACTAATAAACCTCAACGTTTTCCAAGTATCCATTAATATTTTATTTTCTCTGTATCTTCTAGGTATGTTAATGCTTGGAAGATGAACTAAATTTAGGGGAAACATAAGGCGCCATTCCAAATACAACCAATCTGGTGCATTATCTATAAGTTCTGGGAGGATCCAATACATACCCTGACGTAGAATATAGGCTTGATGGTACCTATAAAAATTTGGAAAATTTACCCCTCCCTCCTTAATTGATTTTTGCAAAGTTACTAAAGCTATTCTAGGTGTTTTACCAAGCCAAAGAAATTTTGTTAAAATACTATTAAGCTTTTTATAAAAGGACCCCTGAAAATAAATAGGTATCATACTCATTTGATAACAAACTACAGGCAACATCATCATTTTAATAGTTTGAACTCTCCCCCACCAAGAAATATGTAAAGGGTTCCATTGCTCGCACAACTCCGTAACTTTTTTTAATATAAATTTTTCATTCTCTTTTACGGTATCTTCAATTGTATTTTTAACTTGAATGCCAAGATATTTAAATCCTTCTTCTTTCCATATGAACGGAAAAGCGTCAATTAATCCTTTTACACAATGAACATTTAAAGGTATAATTTCAGATTTATTCCAATTAATTTTATAACCTGAAAATTTGCCAAACATATCAATTAATTCCAATAGACAAGATAAGGTAGACTCTGGATTCCTCAAATAAAGTAAAATATCATCCGCATAAGCCGAAATTTTATATTCCATATCAGAATATGGAATACCCTGTATCCCCCTTGCTTGCTGTATTGCTAACAATAAGGGTTCTAATACAACATCAAATAACAAAGGAGATAAAGGACAACCTTGTCTAACTCCCCTCTGCAATTGAAAACCATCAGATATCATATTATTAATATTTAATCTTGCAATCGGGAAGCTATACAATGTTTTTACCATTTGTATAAATCCAGAACCTATACCAAACCATTCTAAAGCCTGATACATAAAATTCCATTCTACCCTATCAAACGCTTTTTCTGCATCCAAGGAAACTGTAAAAGCCGGTTCATCCATTTTTTTTGATAAATTTAACATATGAAACAATAATCTAGAGTTATTAGAGGAATGTCTTTTAGCAACGAAACCCATCTGATGCATGTCTATAATATGTGGGAGAGCTTTGGCTAATCTCAAAGCCAAAATTTTCGCCAAAAGTTTATTATCCACATTTATTAAAGATATAGGCCTGTAGTTTGAAACCAAAGTGGGATCTTTATTTGGCTTAGGCAAAACAATTATTATTGATTCAGCCATAGTACCTTTAATATCACCTTTTATAAGTTGTGTCTGATATAAATTTAGTAAATATGGGGATAGGACATTATGAAATGTTTTATAAAATTCTACTGTATAACCATCACCACCTGGAGCGGATCCAACTCTAAGAGATCTCAATGCTGTTTCTAATTCTTTTAATGATATAGGTTCATCTAAACTCCGTCTTATATGATCAGGAATCTTAGGTCCATTAATAGAATCTAAAATTTTTTTTCCATCTTTTTGTCTCTCCAAATAAGGCTCGGAAGAATACAGGTCCTTATAAAATTTTAGAAATTGTTTTAAAATTATATTTGTTTGATTTGTTATTATACCATTATCATCTTTTATCCCATTTATATTAGTTCTTCTTTTTCTTTTTTTTGCTTTAAGATAATTTGCCAATAATCTTCCCGCCTTATTAGAATTTCCATAATACACTGCTTGCTTGGAAAACAAATCTCTTCTTATCATTTTTGAAGTTAATTCATTATATTTACCTTTTGCTTTCAAAAGAGCTTGCAAAATCTCATGTTCCCATTTACTTACCAATTTAGCTTCTAATATTTTAATTTCTTTTTCTAATTCTATATATTGCATTTTAATCTGTTTCCTAACAAAAGCTGAATATGATATAATATTACCCCTCATAGTTGCTTTAAATGCATCCCATACATTCTCAATAGATGTATCCTCCACTAAATTTATTTGAAAGAAATCATTAATTTGTGTTTTAAAATTTTCCAAAAATTTGTCATCCACAAGCAATGCATTATCAAATCTCCAAAGAGGTCTACCATTCTCCAATTGATCCAATTGTAATTCTATCCATATTCCCGCATGATCCGAAATAATAATAGGATCTATGGAAGCTTTAATCACCTGTTGCACCTTATTTGTTGAAACAAAAATATAATCTATTCTTGAAAATGATTTATGAACCTGTGAACAAAATGAAAATTCCTGATCATTAAAATGAAGAATACGCCATATATCCTTCAAATCACATGATTGAGCCAAATTATCTAAACCTAAAGATTTTATGCTTTTACCTGGTTTTTTATCCAATAATGGATCCATTACAGCATTAAAATCTCCAGCCACCACTAAATTAGAAGCAACCAGTGGTAACAACATACTCTGTAACTTTTTAAAAAATTCTGATTGATTCGAATTAGGGGCATATATATTAAACAACGTCAGGGCATTATTTCCCATACTTATATCAATATGTATCCATCTTCCATGTGGATCTGAATTTATTACCTTAAAATTGGCCATACATTTTTTATTTATAAGAATTGCTACCCCTGCTTTTTTACCTGCTGCTGGAGCAAAAAAACATTCCTTTACCCACCCATCCTTTAATTTTTTTGATTCCTTTATATTCAGATGAGTCTCCTGCAAACAATAAACATCCGCGTTTTGCTTTTTTAAAAATGCTAATACCTTTTTCCTTTTGATTACATGATTCAGGCCATTGACATTAATAGAATATATCTTAAAAGACATTATATATTTTAAAACTTATCATAATAATCTTTTTCCTTTCTTCCTTCATATTTAAAATCCAAAAAATTTTCTCTATGACACACATTTTTACCCCTGAAGTATCCAATCCCTTATTAACCTTTTCCTTAATCATTCTAGTAAATCCCATCTTTTTCCCACCCTTTCCCACCCAATATAATGACTGCTTAAGGACACACATTGGAACAGCAACCCGAACATCCCCCTCCCCTCTAGGCAACCAATATTTAATTAATATCCCCTTTATCATTTCTTATAATAAATTCATTAATCTTTCACAGTGTATCTTAGTATATCTCCTTTTAAACATAAAATCTTTTTTTTTACCATTTTTGAAATAATTATATTTTCTATCTATCTATATTAACCTTTGATAACTTTAATCATATTTTACTCCTAACATTTCATTAATGTATCTTTATCCACTCATCAATCTTTAATTTATATTTCCCCAATATTTTAGTTTATATCATAAAATTCTATCATAAACATATATTTAATATAGTAATGTTATTTTTCCTATATCTTGTACATTCTATTCCATCAATTCTTATCATCCTTTTAATATCTAAAAACAAATATACATATCTTCATATATTACTTTAAAAGTTTTTAATATACTTTTTTTCCTTTTTGCATTCTTTTTTTACCAAATTTTTATTTTTATCTGGTGCATTCTTCTTTTTTTTTTTTTCTGCTTTTATTTTTTATTCAAGTTTTTATTTCTTTCTGATCACTCTTTACTCCAGCCATCCATATTTTACTCTTCTAATTTTAGTCTCTTGAGTTTCCAGTCTGTCTTTCTTGTCTATTTCTTCTTTTATATTTTTTATTGTCTTTTTTCTTTAGTTCATTTTATTTCCTGTTCTTTATTTCATATTCTTCTTTCTTCAGTATTCCAAAGTCTCACAGTTTTATATAAAAAATTTTTTTTTTTTTTTTCCACAATGTCATCAAAACCAGTCTTGTTATTTTATGATCATTTCAACATCCATTATGTTAAAATGACATAGGTTCTGATTTTGAAAGAAAGGTTTTTAGCTTTTCTGGATCTTCAAAATACAAAGATTTATCTCCAGAAGATACCCTCATTTTTGCTGGGTAATATAATCCGTATTTCTATCCTTTTTCTTTTAGTTGAGGTCTCAAGTCTAAGAATCTCTTTCTTTTATTTGCTGTGTTTTTAGCAAAATCCGGCAAAAACCATATTTTGGATCCTTTGTAATTTAAATTTTTGTCTTTCTTGGCAGCATTTAAGATTTCTATTGCTTGCTGGTATCTTAGCATTTTAAATATTAATGGTCTTGGTCTGCCTTGATTTTCCATATTTTTTACTGGGATCCTGTGCGCTCTTTCTATTTCTAATGGTTGTTTAAAATCCAATTGTAGTATTTTGGGAATTAGATTTTCTAAAAATTGTATGGCATTTTTCCCTTCCAAATTTTCCTGCATTCCAAAAAGTTTTATATTCTTTCTTCTTCCTCGGTTTTCATAATCTTCCAGCTGATTTTTTAATTGAATCAGTTCCAAACTGTCATTTTTACATCTATTTCCTTCACATTCTAAAGCCTCCATTTTAGTTTCTAAGTCAGTTGTTCTTTTATTATTTATTTCCATCTGTCTATGGATATTTAGTATTTCTTCCTTCATTTCGGCCATATTACTCACAGTTTCTTTAAGCATTTGTTTAATTTGTCTCAGTTCCTCCATAACTTCTGCTTTGCTCAGCATATCCGATTCTTCAGCAGGAAGCGGGACCTTACTTGGTGTAATTTGATCCTGCTTCTGCCTTTTTGCTGACATACTAGTTTCATTTTTATTTTGTCGGGTGCTTGCCATGCTCCTGCACTTTTTTAAATATTTTCGTGGATTTTATTTTCTCCACAGTCGTTAGGACCACTAAGACTTCTGCCAGCCACAATATTCAGTAGTTTGTCTTTGATGTCTTGCTACTCCAGCTCAGAAAAAAAAAACGGTGAGGAAATAACAAATCTTTTTTGGCTCTCTTTCCTCAGGGCTTTGTTTCAGTTTCGGCGGCACAAGTTTTTCTTCACAGTGATCTTTAAGATCCTGTAAACTTCTGTCATTCACCTTGCCTTCGATGTTGCGCCGCTCCAGCACAGAGAAAAACTGTAAACTTCTGTCAGTCACACTGTAACTTGCCTAGAGAAAAAAAACCGACGAAAGAGAAACAGATTTTTTTTTTTTTTTGGCTCCCTTCCCTCAGGGCTTTGTTTCAGTTTCGGCGGCACAAGTTTTTCTCCACAGTGATCTTTAAGCTCTGTCAGTTACTTGCCTTCGATGCCTCGCCGCTCCAGCACTGAGAAAAAACCGACGATCTTATTTTTTGGCTCCCTTCTCTCAGGCTTTGTTTTAGTTTCGGCGGAGGAGGGTAATATCAATTTGCCACAATTTCAGCATCGACTGCAATTGTTTTTCGCCGAATTCGGCAAGAAGGGGATAATTTTTTTTTAATAACCGTTGCCTAGTTGAAGAGGAGCGTCGCGATCACACGTCCATTTTGTGTGCGCGTTAAGCCAAGCCCCCCAACTTCATGGAGATTCTGAATTCAAAGCCAGCACTGGGTGGCTTCAAAATTTTTGAACACCATCAAGGAATCAGGCAGATTGAAATTCATGGTGAAAACCAGCAGCTAATTACTTTCTTGTCTAATTTAATTACATTATCAAAAACTATGATCCTGATTGTGTCTATAATGCAGATAAAACGGGTCTGAAATGGTAATCACTTCCATGTAAATCTCTGGTTAGTCATAAGGAACAGTCAGCTCCTGGGTTCATCCAAAGAACGTGTCATCCAAGTCATCCAAAGAACATGCCATACTGTTGAGGGGAGGGAATGCAACTGGAAGTCATAAGTTGGAGTTATTGTTAATTGGTAAATCTAAAAACTCTTGAGCTTTCAAAAATGTACATAAGCTCCACAGCCAAAAGAAAGCCTGGATGCAGTGTTCTCCCTAGCGCGTTTCAGCCGGGCGCTCCGCCCAGCTAATTTAGATGAGCGCCCGGCTGTCATCTCGGCATTGTATCTCTGCCCGGACTGATGCACTGACATCAAAATTCATCAGCTATTTTTTTTGCACGTGGGTGTGGCTGGCGACTGTTACAAGTAGCATCTGACTACAGGTGGAGGTTGCCAAAGGCATGCGCCAGTTGATCATGTGACCCTTAGTGCTCCTCTCCCGCGACACGCCCCACCGCTTTTCTTGTCCGGTGACCCACCCTCCTTTAATGCTAGTTCCTGTTTCCGTCAAGGCAGGACACCTCAGCAGGAGAGAAATTGTGGCATGGCTGAAGGGCTGCCGGAGAAGGAAAGTTGCTTGATGGTTCCGTAACTAAAAACAGTATCCACTGCTGCCGTCGCAAGGTCAGGGACAAAAACATAATCCACCGCCGCAAGGTCCAGTCCTGCGCAGTTATCCTGAGCGGTTTTATCCTTCCAAACGAAGGAATTTTTTACGCGGCTTTATCATAGCGCTTTTGTCCTGCGCTCAATTGAAGTGCCACCTTGTGGGATTGGTCTAGAGTAGCTAGAGGAGAGAAGAGTTGGCAGGGTTCACGGGGAGGGGAATCCGGTCCCCGAATGAGCATGACTTGGTATCTTTCATAAAATATCTTGTATTGTTAATGTTAATCTGAATGTTCTCATTTGAAACAGAGAATATGAAGACCTATTTATTCAGTTTAATTATTCTAATCTAATCTAAACCTTAAGTTTATATACTGCATCATCTCCATGAGTATGCAGCTTGACACGGTTTACAAGAACTTAAAATAGTGGGTAGAGAAGAAGAAAAAGGATTACATGAACTTATGTGTAGAAGGGGGGAGAGAAAGGGGGGAAGGATAGAGCTACAATTTGCTGAAAAGCCAGGTTTTCAGTTGTTTGCGGAATAACTGAAGGGAGCTCAGGTTCCGCAGCGGGGAGGTGAGGTCGTTCCAAAGTCCTGTAATTTTGAAGAGAAGGGATTTTCCCAGTTTGCCTGCATAGTGGATGCCGCGTGGAGAGGGGAAGGCTAGTTTAAGCCTTTGGGCAGTTCTGGAGGAGTCGGGACTGGAGGAGTTGAAAGACAGTGGGATAAGAGGAGGGAGGATTCCGTGAATGATCTTGAAAGCCAGGCAGGAACATTTGAAATGGATTCTGGAGATTATTGGGAGCCAGTGAAGTTTGGCAAGGAGTGGGGAGGCATGGTCAGATTTGCGTTTTGAGAAGATCAGTTTGGCTGCAGTATTCTGGATTAGCTGGAGTCTTAGAATACTTTTTTTTGATAGATTTAAGTAGATGGCGTTGCAGTAATCTAGTTTGGAGAGGATGATGGATAGGACAAGGATGGCAAAGTGTTGTTGGCTGAAGTAGGATCTAGCTTTCCTCAGCATGTGAAGACTGAAAAAGCATGATTTTGCCAAGGAGTTGAGGTGGTCATTGAGGGAGAGAGAGGAATCGATAGTGATACCAAGGACCTTGCATGAGAATTCGAGCTGTAGTGTATCGCCTGTGGGTAGTGCGAAAAGTGTGGGCAGGTGTTCGAATTTTGGGCCGAGCCAGAGTAGTTTTGTTTTAGATTCGTTTAGTTTCATCTGTACCGAGAAGGACCAGGCACGGAGTCTCATTATGCAAGCTGTAATGTTTTCGTGGAGGTTGGTGAGGTTCTGGTCAGTCTCAAGGAGGACAAGGATGTCATCTGCATAAGTGTAGATTGTTTCTAGGGGGGATAGTTGAAAGAGTTTCAGGGAGGACATGTAGATGTTAAAGAGAATAGGGGAAAGGGATGATCCTTGAGGGACACCGCAAGATGGAGTCCAAGGAGTGGACATGGTGTCATTTGTGTTGACGGTGTAGGAACGGGAGCGTAAGAAGTTTGAGAACCACATTAGGACGGTGGAGTCGATTCCAATCTCAGAAAGTTGGTAAAGTAGTATGTCGTGGTGGACGACATCAAAAGCACCGGAAAGATCGAATTGTAATAGGACAACGAATTTGTTACGTGAGTGTAGTTGTTGTACCTTTGAAATTAGGGAAATTAGGAGGGATTCAGTGCTAAAGCAGGGTCTGAAGCCATGTTGGTAGGGGTGAAGAATGGAGAATCTCTCGAGATAGGAGGAGAGATGGGTAGCAACTATGGTTTCTAGAAGTTTGGTAAGTAGAGGGATATTTGCTATGGGACGGTAGTTTGATGGTAGGGAGGGGTCGAGATCGGCTTTTTTCAGAATAGGTGATAAGGCAATGTGGCCCATTTTTGTGGAGAACAAGCCTGATAGTAGAGCAGAGTTAATGAGGCTTGTAAGGGAGGAGATGGCCTGTGCAGGAATGTTTTCATAAAGGTGGGATGGGAAAGGATCTAAGATGCATTTGCAGGATTTCAGTCTGAGGCAGAGTTTAGAGATCTGGGGTTCAGATATGGGTTTAAATGTCGTCCAGGATCTATTCGCTGGGATAGGGTTTGAGTCATTGGGAGAAAGAGAATTGTAAGAGACTGCTGAGGGGAAAGAGCTCCTTATGGTGGAAATCTTTTCATTGAAAAATTTGGCTAAGTCGTTTGCGGAAGGAGGGGAGAGGGGAGAGGTGGAGTCGTTTTTTGAGGTTAATTTTCGCCAGATGTAGAACAGAGTACTATTTTGATTTTTTGATCTGGTGATTTTATCTCCATAGAAATTCTTTCTTGCTTTTTTTAGTATTGTGTTATAGCACTTGATGTTGTCTCGCCAGGATTGTTTGTCTGAGGGAGATTTCGATTTTTTCCATTTCCGTTCCAGGGCTCGACAATTCTGTTTTAGTTCCCTGTGATATGGAAGGTACCAGGGGGCTTTGTGGGAGTGGGAGATAGATTTTGTAGATAAAGGGGCCAGAGTGTGGTAGGTAGTCCCTGAAAGGGTAACCCAATTATGCCAGTTGGACTCTGGGTCTATGTGTTTAGGAGAAGGGGGAAGTTGGTTAAGAAATTGGGTCCAGAACAATTTGCTCGTGATTTTTTTGCGGTAGGTGATAGATTTTGTGGGCTGGGGTGGAGTACCTAGATGAGACATGAAGATGGGGAGGCAGAAAGAGCCTAGAAGGTGGTCAGACCATGGGACAAGGTCCCAGCGGGCCTCTTCGGCAGAAGTTTTGTGCTTAGTCAGGTCGAGGAAGCTGATGATGTCTAGAGCAGTGGTTCCCAACCCTGTCCTGGAGGAACACCAGGCCAATTGGGTTTTCAGGCTAGCCCTAATGAATATGCATGAAGCAAATTTGCATGCCTATCACTTCCATCATATGCAAATCTCTCTCATGCATATTCATTAGGGCTAGCCTGAAAACCCGATTGGCCTGGTGTTCCTCCAGGACAGGGTTGGAAATCACTGGTCTAGAGTACATCCTTTATCATGGGGGTTTATCATGGGTGGAGGAGTGGTGAAGCCAAGGGAGGTGAGGAAGTCTTTGAATTCAGTTGTGTCCTTGCTGGTGTTATCGTCAAGGTGGAGGTTAATATCTCCTATGATCAGTAGTCTTTGGAATTTTAGGAAGACTCTTGTTATAGTCTCTAGGACAAGTTCAGAGGATTTATTCCAGGGGATAGGAGGGCGGTAAAGAAGCAAGATGCCTAGTGGGTGGGGGTGGAGTTCATCTTTAACTGAAGCTAGTAAGAATTCTAGCGAGGTATGGCTGCCCTTTTCAAGGAGCTGAACATTGAAGAATGATTTGTAAAGCAGAGCCAGGCCTCCTCCTTTCCGGTTGATTCTGGGTGAGAAGAGGCCTTGGTAGCCAGGGGGGCAGAGTTCATTTTGTGTGAAAGTATCGTCTTTTCCGATCCATGATTCTGTGTGATGCACACGAAACCCGGATCGGAGTCATCGAGTAGGTCTTTTATTATTTGGGTCTTGTTGCGGACTGATCTGGCGTTACAGTAGAGTGTGGGGACCGGGGTGAGAGAGACAGAGGTGAGGTTGGGTAGGTTGGCTGGAGGGACAGGCTTTAAGGAGGAGTGGTTTCTTCCTCTGTGTTTTTTGTTGTGATGAGTTCTAGTGTGTACTAGTGTGGGGATTCTGAGGCCTTGGTAGGTGTTGTTTGAGATTGTGAAGTCGGGGAGGTTGGGGGGGGGGAGAGATTTTTGGCAGTGGGAAGTATTGGCGAAAGAGCAGAGAAGTAGAAGGAGGAGCCAGGAGGGTGGCTTCATTGTGGGAGCGAGGAGAGATAGTGAGAGAGGGTTTGGGCAGAGCTTGTCAGGCAGGAGGTGGGAGAGATTAGTGCTGCTGGTAAGATGCAGGCTGAGGAGGGGCTAGGCTGTATAAGAGGTAGTAGTGATGGGCAGAGCAGGCTAAGTAAGTGGTGGTAGAGCTAGACATGCGATGAACATGCGATAACAGTAGAGGAGTAGCACAGGCTATATATGCAGTGTCAGGCTAAGATATGCAGTAGCTGGTTTTATATGCGGTTATACTTATAACAAGTGGTGACAGGTTGTGGTAACAAGTAACATGCGGTGGTAGGTTAAAAATAAGTAGGTGTAAATGCAGCTATACAGGTAACAAGTAGTAGCAGGTTGTACATGAAGTAATCAGTGTTTGTTTTAGCAGGAAATAGATACAGAAATATATCAGATGCAGATTGTAACAGAAAAAAAAAGGTCTGTGCAGGGATTTTGGGAAAAAAAGCTCCGTGGGAGAGCTGGATGTCAGGACTCTGAGCACTGCCGAACTGCAGTCTCACCCGAGGAGTCCTTCTCTTGAAACAGTCCTGGAAGGGAGGGGTGGTTTCGGTGGGGCTCCGTGGAGGAGCTGGCCCTGAAATTGAAGACAAACGCTGCCGATTGCAGCTGTAGGAAGCCTGAACAGCTTCTGTGCTGGAGCTTTGAAAAAAAAGCTCCGTGGGAGAGCTGGATGTCAGGACTCTGAGCACTGCTGAACTGCAGTCTCACCCGGAGGAGTCCTTCTCTTGAAACAGTCAATCCACACACCAGCATGGTCCGAAATTACAATAGGATCAATAACTGCTTTCATCACACGCTGTGCTATATTATTAGATACAAATATATAATCAATTCGTGAAAAAGATTTGTGAACCTGAGAACAAAAAGAAAATTCCTGATCATTAAAATGAAGAATACGCTATATATCAACTAAATCACAAGATTGTACCAAATTATCTAAACCTAACGATTTCATAATTCTGCTTGGTCTCTTATCCAAAATCGGATCCATTACAGCATTGAAATCTCCAGCTACCACTAAATTAGAAGCAGCCAGTGGTAATACTATTTGTTGAATTTATTTGAAAAACTCCATTTGATTCGAATTAAGAGCATACAAATTAAATAAATCCAGGGTTGTATTTCCCAGAACCATTTTGATATGCACCCATCTTCCTAAAGGATCAGAGTTTATTAATTGAAAATCAGCATTACATTTTCTATTTACAAGAACAGCTACCCCAGCTTTTTTCCCTACAGCAGGTGCAAACAAACATTTAGATACCCAACCCCCTGATAGCTTCTTAGATTCAATCCCGGAAAGATGCGTCTCTTGAATGAAATATACATCCGCATTCTGTTTATGTAGAAGAGCTAACATTTTCTTCTTCTTAATTGGGAGATTTAGACCATTGACATTTATAGAGAAAATTTTAATATCCATCTATTTTTATGATTAAAGTTTGACATATAACTCTATAATAAATATTATGATCAGACATCAGCACATATTTAAGATATATCTTCTTTCCCACCCCACCCCCCTTCCCCTAACCCCCATCCCTTTTTTCCCCAGAAAATAAAATTATATTGAAACAATTCAATTTTTACACTTCTCCCAATTTCATGTCTTAAAGAAACATTAATGAATTAACTAATGTAATAAAGGTACAATCGTATTCTGTAAAGAACAATCTCAACTCAATGTACGTTGTAAATAGTTAAAGCAGGGGTTCATTCACTCAAAACATCACAAAAACAGGACAGTTGACAAAATCATAAATAAACCTCAATTGTGGGTCGCCAGGACTACACAAGTACCAAAGCTCACCACCTCATCACGGGTTTATGAAAAAACTCCGTACAGTTATAAATTACTTTCATACTTCAGCATCGCTTTAGAAGAATATTTATCAAAAGATTCTCAAAGGATTTGAAATCAAACGTCCTGTAATTTTCTATAAATAAGAGAGACAGCCCCAAACTAACTAAATGTATGGCAATCAGCTACAGCTGTAGATAAATTCTAAACAACGTCTAGTAGCGTGGCTAAACAATTATGTATCTTAGCATGTATAAGAGAGTCAAGCACTCATCTGAAGAAACATCTTCGTCCCGATAGATAAGATCTTCTATTTCGCCTGCGAGCAGGCTACTTCAGGGGATTATTTAACAATGTAGTCTCCACGCTGTCAGCTGTATAACGGGCGGCCAGGCTCTCTCAAAACATTAATCATCCCCCACCCCCCCTCCCCCAAAAAATATTCTTGAAATACAAATACATATAACTATAAGATTCCATAGTGAACACCAATTTCCTTAAAAAACTCCCACAATCCAAAGCAAAATCCCCATTTAACTCTCCCATTCCCACCCTCCCCCTTAACCCAACCCTCTTTAAACCAAAACATTTATCTCCTCCTTGCATCACCGAAAATAAAACCCCCTCTTCTCTCCCTCCCCTACCCCCACATATATTGACTGACCTAGAACACACATTGGTATAGCAGACCCTAAACCCCCTCCCCCAGGCAACTAATATCCCTCAATATTATTTTAACATATCCCAAAAATTCATCCATATTATTTCATATATTTAAATACTCAATTACTTAATCAATTTACATATATTCATTCATTCAATTAATATATATTGATACTGGTATTAACATATTCATTTTTAAAATCCTAACATAAAATCATCCAAATAAATATAAATATATACTTGAATAAAATCAACCAATAAATATATTCATATAAACTAATTATTACCCTAAAAATATCTCATTCTTTATTGATTATCCCCACTTAAATCCCAATTCCCTACACTAATCCCATCACTTAATCAATTATTGTCATTCATATCAATTAATATCTACATAAATATGTAGTAGTGATAAAACTCCTAATTAATTTTCTAAAAGATTATGAACATATCATCTCATTCAATATAATATATTCCTTAAATCAAAAACTGAACTTTAAGACCTTATACTACAATGTATATTAAATTTCATTAATTCAAAAATAAATATCATAAAAACATTAAAATTCATTTAAGATAATTTGATCCATTACCAACCATCATCCTAAAGCTTTCCACATAAATAACTTTTAAAGCAAAAAAAAAATTACATTTTTCATTACAATAACAAACTTAAAACTTTTCCCTTTTCCTTTTTCTTTCTTTCTTCTTCCTTCCCTTTTCTTTTTTCTCTCTTCTTTCTTCTTCCTTATTCTAAAATGATCTATTTGCAAAAATAAACTCATTCATAACATCCTTTTTCCAAGATCTTGACTGTGAACTCTACTCCATAAAATCTAAAAAGTGAGTCTTCTCTTTCTTCTCTTATTTCTTCAGATATATTCCTTCATGTAGACATTGGTTCTTCTTGTGATAGGAACTCTTTAAGTTTTACAGGATCCTGGAAATACAAGGACTTATTTCCATTAGACACTCACAAGCCTATAAGTGTAGCCCTTCTCTTTTAACTGCTGTCTCAGCATAAGAAACTGCTTCCTTATATTTGCAGTTGGTTTTGCAAAATCCGGAACCAGCATCAACTTAGAACCCTTATAATTTAGATTTTTATTAGCTTTTGCTACTTTTAAAATTTCCAAAGCTTGCTGAAATCTTAAAACTTTGAAAATCAAGGGTCTAGGGCCAATTTGGTTTACTGATCTTTTTGAAGGGATTCTATGTGCCCGTTCTATTTCCAACGGCCACTTCGAGTTTAACTGTAACAGTTTAGGCAATAAATTCTCCAAAAACTGTATAGCGTCTCCCCCTTCAAGATTTTCAGCCATACCAAGCAATCTTATATTCTTCCTCTTTCCCCGATTCTCCAAGTCCACAAGTTGATTTTTTAACATCTGTACAGCTTGCCTTTCAGCTTCACACTTTTGTGTGATAACTTCCACCCGTTCGACTCTCTCCTCAATCGCTGACATCCTCTGCCTTTCAATCTGGATCTCCTGCTTTAGACTTACTACTTCCTCTTTGACTTACGATATTTTATTTGCATTGTCAGTTAGCATCAACTTGATTTTGAACAACTCTGCCATTATATCAGCTTTGTCAGAGTACTCTTCATTTTCTAGTGGGATTGGCACTTTTGACGGCGACACCGGAGTGACCTTTGATCTTTTCGCCGATACACCCGATGTGCACGGCTTCTCCGACTTCCCCTGCCTTGTAGCTGCCATTTCCGACGCTGATTTCACTTATTTTTAACTAGGGTGAGCAAACCAAAACAACTATTTTCCTTCAGTTAGTTGCCTGGATTCGAGGAGCACCGCGGTTATGCCACCATTTTTCACGCTCCAAGCCACGCCCCCCCTCTAAAAGCTTATTATTATTAGCAGATATTTGAGGCTTAGCTCTCATCAGCATGCCAAATATAATTGTGTCGTATGATAATGCTACATAATTTTCCATTAAATAATTTATTTGATCCCAAATAGAGATCCAAAAATTTTTCATAAATGGACAATAAAACAACAAGTGATCTAAAGTTCCAGCTTCAAGGTTACAATGCCAACATCTATTAGACCTAGAGCAATCCAATTTTTGTAAACGAACAGGGATCCAGAGTGCTCTATGCAACAGGAAAAACCATGTTTGCCTCATAGAAGCAGACATTGTTCACTTCAACCTCCAGGACCAAATACGTGGCCATTGAGATGCATAAATTTGATGCTTAATCTCAATGCTCCAAATATCTCTAAGTCCAGTTTTTGGTTTCTTATTTATATAGCCAGATAATAATTTATACCACTGTGCAGCTTGGTGACCCAAGAAGTCTGCCTGAAAGCATAGGAAATCTAAACTAAATTGATTATTAAGAGATTTCCATTCAGGGAACCCTGCCTGAATAGCCTGCTTCAGTTGCAACCATTTATAACTTTGTTTTTTTATCAAGACCAAATTTTATTTGCAACTGTGAAAACTCCAGCAGTTTACCATCAGGTATAACATCATTTAAAGTTTGTATACCTGCTTTAATCCAATCCTTCCAGACAATCTTAAAACCGCCAATTTGGATCCTGGAGTTTAGCCAGATATTTTGATATGTAGATTTTTGAATTGTAAGAGGTGTTAAATTATTAACATATCTTAAAGTTTTCCATGTGTCCATTAATATCTTATTGTTTTTCCGCAACCTAGGCATTTTAATACTGAGAAGATGACGAAGCCTAATAGGAAACATGAGCTGCCATTCTAACCATAACCAATCAGGTAGCTTTTCCATGAGTTCTGGGAGGACCCAATACATACCTTGGCGTAAGATATAAGATTGATGGTACCTATAAAAATTTGGAAAATTTACCCCACCCTCCGCAATTGTCTTTTGTAAGGTCACTAAAGCAATTCTTACTCTTTTATCCAGCCAAATAAATTTAGACAAAATACTGTTTAACTTTTTATAAAAAGACCCCTGAAAAAAAACTGGTATCATACCCATTTGGTAACAAACCACAGGCAATATCATCATCTTTACAGTTTGGACTCTTCCCCACCAAGACAAATGCAACGGATTCCATTGTTCACACAATTTTGTAACTTTTTGTAATAAAGTTTTTTCATTCACTCTCATTGTCTCTTCAAATGTGTTTTTTATCCAAATGCCTAAATATTTTATTCCTTCCTCCTTCCAAATAAAAGGAAAAGAATCAAATAAACCTTTTATACAGTGCACATTTAAAGGAAGAATTTCTGACTTATTCCAGTTTATTTTATATCCTGAGAATTTCCCAAACTTTTCAATCAAATCAAGCAAACATGGAATGGTTGTTTCAGGATTCCTCAAATGAAGTAGTATATCATCTGCATAAGCAGATGCCTTATATTCTTTTCCAGAATATGGAATACCCTGTATCTCCCTTACCTGTTGAATAGCTAATAACAAGGGTTCAAGTACTATATCAAAAAGCAAAGGAGACAGAGGACAGACAACCTTGTCTAATCCCCCTTTGCAATTTAGAAGATTCTGAAAAATTATTATTAATATATAATCTAGCAACAGGGGGAGCTATACAACGCTTGAATCATAAGAACATAAGCAATGCCTCCACTGGGTCAGACCCGAGGTCCATCGTGCCCAGCAGTCCGCTCACACGGCGGCCCAACAGGTCCAGGACCTGCGCAGTAGCTCCTTATCTATAACCCTCTATCCCTTTTTCCAGCAGGAAATCGTCCAATCCTTTCTTGAAATCCAGTACTGTACTCTGTCCTATTACGTCCTCTGGAAGTGCATTCCAGGTGTCCATCACACGCTGGGTAAAGAAAAACTTCCTAGCATTTGTTTTGAATCTGTCCCCTTCCAATTTTTCCGAATGCCCTCTTGTTCTTATATGTTTTGAAAGTTTGAAGAATCTGTCCCTCTCTACTTTCTCTATGCCCTTCATGATCTTGTAGGTCTCTATCATATCTCCTCTGAGTCTCCGCTTTTCCAGGGAGAAGAGCCCCAGTCTCTCCAATCTTTCAGTGTATGAGAGGTTTTCCATGCCCTTAATCATTCGTGTCGCTCTCCTCTGGACCCTCTCAAGTGTTGCCATATCCTTCTTAAGGTACGGTGACCAATACTGAACACAGTACTCCAGGTGCGGGCGCACCATTGCCCGATATAACGGCAGGATGACTTCTTTTGTTCTGGTCGTAATACCCTTCTTAATAATACCCAACATTCTGTTTGCCTTCTTCGCGGCTGCTGCACATTGTGCCGTTGACTTCATTGTTGTATCCACCAGTACACCCAAATCTCTTTCAAGGTTACTTCTCTCTAATACTAATCCCCCCATTTGGTAGCTGAACATTTGGTAGCTGAACATTTGTATAAATCCTGAACCCATACCAAACCATTCCATAGCCTGGTACATAAAGGCCCATTCTACCCGATCAAAAGCCTTCTCCGCATCTAAAGATACAGAGAAGGCCGGATCTTTTAGGTCCTTTGTTAAATATAGCATCTGAAGTGCCAATCTAGTATTATTAGAAGAGTGTCTCTGAGCAACAAAACCCGTTTGATGCATTCCAATTATGTAAGGAAGAGCCTTTTTCAACCGTAAGGCTAAAATTTTAGCCAATAATTTTCCATCAACATTAATTAAAGAAATAGGCCTGTAATTTGAAACCAAAGTGGCATCTTTATTTGGCTTTGGCAAAATAATAGTTAATGATTCTGCCATAGTACCTATAATACAACCTTTATTCAGTTGGGTCAAATATAAATTTAATAAATGGGGCAACAAAATAATTTGAAAAGATTTATAGAACTCTACAGTATAACCATCACCACCTGGAGCGGTCCGAACTCTAAGAGACTTCAATACTGTTTGTAATTCTTTTAGTGATATAGGTTCTTCTAAACTTCTTTTTATATGATCAGGAACTTTTGGACCCTCAATTAAATTCAAAAATTCAAAGCCATCTTTTTCCTTATCCAAATAAGGCTCAGAAGAATAAAGGGCTTTATAAAACTTTAAAAATTGTTTTAAAATAGGACCAATTTGAGAATGTGTATCTCCTTTTTCATCTTTAATTATACTAATTTTTGTTTTCCTTTTCTTTACTTTAAGATAATTAGCCAATAAACTTCCCGCCTTATTAGAGCTTCCATAATATAGAGCTTGCTGCAAAAAAATATCATTTCTAATTAACTTAGGAGAAATTTCATTGTACTTACCTTTAATTTTTAAAAGAGCTTGCAAAGTGGAATGCTCCCATTTATCAATCAATTTTGCTTCTAAAAGTTTTATTTCTTGTTCTAAACTAAAAAATTTTTTTATTTGTTTTTTAACATGAGCTGAACACAAAATAATTTGCCCTCTTATAGTTACCTTAAAGGTATCCCACAAAGTTTCCATAGAAATTTCCTCTGTATTATTAATTTGAAAATATTCATCTATCTTTAGTTGAAATTCATCACAAAATTTTTGATCTGCAAGCAATGCATTATCAAATCTCCATATTGGTCTACTCTTATCTTGATCAAAAACATTAAATTCAACCCCCCCCCCCCATGATCAGACAAAATGATAGGATCAATGGAGGCTTGTGTTACTTGATGTACTAAATGATCTGAAATAAAAACATAATCAATTCTTGAAAATGATTTATGAACATGGGAACAAAAAGAAAATTCTCGATCATTAAAATGAAGAATACGCCATATATCTTTTAAATTGGAAGACTATAAAATTATCCAAACCTAATGACTTTATAATTTTGCTAGGTTTTTTATCCATTAAAGGATCCATCACAGCATTAAAATCTCCCGCTACTACTAATTTAGAAGCAGCCAGTGGTAAAATCAATTGTTGTAGAGACTTAAAAAACTCTATTTGTTTCGAATTAGGGGCATATACATTGAAGAGCGCCAAAGTAGTATTACCCATACTCATGTTAACATGCACCCATCTTCCTAAGGGATCAAAAGCAATTAAATTAAACACTGCATTACATATTTTGTTAACCAAAATAGCAACACCAGCTTTTTTCTTTACCGCAGGGGCAAAGAAGCAATGCTTCACCCAGTTCCCCTCCAGCTTCTTAGATTCCTCAGCAGACAGATGAGACTCTTGGATAAAACATATATTTGCATTCTGATTCTTTAAAAATAAGAGCGTTTTTTTCCTCTTAATCGGATGGTTTAGACCATTTACATTTAATGAAAATATTTTAAGCGTCATTGCATTACTGTATAAAATATACTTTCATTAATCTTTCAATAAAAACATTCCCTAGCAACAGCAGCAGATGAATCCAGAGACCAATGGGATAGCTCACATCTACCAGCAGGCGGAGATAGAGAAACTGATTAACAGGTGGTCCTATTGGCTGGCACTCCTCCTGTCTCATCAGTAATCTCTATCTCCCAGCAGGAAAAGGTCGCTATTCAACTAGCTCCTGAATTCTGGCTGTGGCTGGAACTTTATTTTCTCCTGTTGAGATTTCTCTTCAGTGAGCTGGCAGTGCTATTTCTCCTGTTGAGATTTTTCTCTTCTGTGAACGGTGCCGGCTTTAGAGGTTACACTTGGGCCCCCCCTTGTCCCTGCCTCACCCTCCCTCCATTGCTAGAGGGTCTGACTGGGTCTCAAATTTTTTCTTCTTTCCCTTCTCTGTAAAAAAAAAAAAAAAAGAGACCACAGTTGCTACATTATGCCATGCTTTTGCTGCAAACTGGCTTCAACCGGCCCTAACAACAAGCTGTGAGTATGTCTGGCTTTTACAGTTGTTTGAACTTCAGGTTCTGTTTGGGAGTCTTAGTACTGTGGGTTCGGTCATCATACATTTAAGGTATGGATATTTTATTGAGGCTAAGTTTTATGACTAGAAATCCGTGGAGGGAGCCGGGATTTCCCGCCCTTTGCATGCACACGCTTTGTTTCCTTTTTGGTTACAGCGCAGCAGTAGCGATGCGATTTCATGCTCATACTTGTTCTCATTGTTGGGTTTCAGTGCAGCAGTAGTCCTGTTTATTCTGAGGCTCTCTTTCATCAGTGTTTGTCACGGCCATGTGCAGCTGATTGTGCAGGTGCCGGTTTATAGCAGCGCGCATGACATGAGATATGTTTTTTCCGGCGCTGTGGGCCGTTCTTCTGGTTATTCCCCGAGTCTGATTTCTTTCTATGCAAGCCGCGGCAGGGTAAATTTTGCGGGGCTCGAATCCGACTATGTTTCTAGGAGCGTTGATGCAGCGGCCACGTGTCAGCGAGAATCAGGCGTGCGCATGGGTCTCCGGCGATGGCGGGAGAGCTGCAGCATTCCGGTAGTTTGTTTCCAGCTGACTTTGGTCAGGGTATGCCGGGGCTTCTCTCCTTTCCGGTTCAGACAAGTTGTATGTGTTTCACCAGCTTTGGGACAAGCTTGGGCAGCTTTATATGTCTATGTCTGTGTTCCTGCTGTACTCCCTTGAAGGAAGCTGCTTGTTTAATCGGACTCTGGGGTTAGCACTCAAGGGGTTTACCAGAGAGACTCTGACCTGTGCTAGGTCACCCAGTCTCGGTTTGTCTCCAGACTGGGACGACATAAGGCAACTCACGGCACAGTGAGATCAGCAGTAAGATAGTGCCCTGTATTTCACACAGGTATCTCATTGTCTCTCTTGGGGTCCCTGCAGATTGAGCCTTTGTCTATTGGTAAATGTCCTTGTTTGGGCCTCTGTGCTGAGCTGCATGTGTCTAGTAGTGGCACAGGATATTTATGCCTAAAGGTAGTACAAGCAGTTTCCAAGTTCGGGCTGTCTCTATGGGCATAATGACACTGCGCATATTCCTGCGGCCAGGACTCTCTTTCTCTATTTCTGAGGGGGCCTGGACTTCAGATTTCCATGCTTATCATGCTGGTTTCTCCTGTCACCATTTTCTCATGGCACATGCTAGACGGGCCCCCCAACCAGACAGAAAGGGCTGTACAGCTCCTTTTAACCAGGAGCCAGTTACCTATTCTATCAAACCCATGGAGGATCACGCACTATGTGGCTGTTAGCCTCATCCCTGAAGCTCTCATTAATGATGTGAGCTTTGTCTGATACCTGTAAGGATGCTGTTGTTTTCCACGGGGCGGTAGATGCAGCATCTTGATTGAGTCTAGTACGTATTCACTTTAAAGGACATACGTATTTCGCTCATGTTGCATGGGGTTAGTACTGTTTTCATGGTTCCAGTATATTCCTCTTTACATTGTGAACCTTGATTTTTCCTAGGAGAATCTTCTTGCAGATCCTACAGTCTTATTCTGCCATTCCCTGACCTTCTGCACTTCATTCTGAGAGGATCTTGACTTCTTCCAATGACTCTTCAGGCTTTCTCATGAGGGAGAAGACACTATAATGTCAGGTCAGAGGGCTGTGAAGATTTTTCAGGATGCTTGCATCTTTGCATTCTCCTCAGGTTTTCCAGTTCGTTCTTGGAGTCTCTATGTTTTGTGTTTCCCTTTTCAGTGTTACTGGTCCTCAGGACGGTTCTTGTAGTTCTTCGGGAACTAAGGGACGTTGTTCCACTTACTGCATGGTGCCCGAGATAGGGGGCATTGGGCAGGCTGGATCCCATTCTGCTGAATTAGTTTCTCGGGGTTACACATTTCTGCAGACAACCTGGGAGTATATTTACATTTTCTCTATGGACTCCGAATCGGCACTTGGTTTGCCTGCCTCTCTTGGAGCGGCGCTTTCGGTTTTGGCACATGCCATTTTGCCTACCCAAGGCTTCATGAACGTTTTAGGTGATGTGGGCGGTGGTACCGTTTTGGCGCTACCAGGCGATTCATCTAATTTCTTCTTGACTGCCTGCTTGATTCGGACGACTTCCAGTCGGGCCATTTGACTGACATGAAAAGGGTGATATCTTTTCCTCAGTTCTTTACACGTGCATCTTTGAATTTGCACAGCACTCTTTTCTCCTGTACTATTTATAGGTATATCGGGGTGATGTTTTTATTCATATAGGAGAGACATGTGTTTCTTTCCGGAGACTTGGGCATGGGGTCTCGGTCTCAGATTGGTATTCTTCTTCACTTACCATGACCAAGAGTATGGGATTCTGTACAGTTTCTGGGATCCATATTGCTGACTCCACTGGGGACTTCGGCTTACTTTCCCCTTCTTACGCTACAGCAGTCGCTTTTGTTCCGGTGGTTCCCGGTATCTCAGGGCACCAATTATTTGGTATGCTCCTCCTGCATCACTCTGTATGATTTGGTGGCTCCGCGCGATTTCTCTTTTCAAGGCATGCCTCAGTCTTTGCTGGACTATCTGATGACCACCGACCATCCCGGGCTGTCGGGTTGGGGGGCTCCGTGGCTTCCATCCTCAGCTCCTGGAGTCTGGTCTTCAGAGGCGACTCAGTACTTGTTCATTCTTCTGCTCTTGAGCAGGGTCAGGCTACCTTTCTGGAGCTTCAGATCATTCTTCCGGATTGCCGCTGAGGGTCCTTTTGGTCAGTATTAGGATGGGGGTATTTCTCTACTACTTGGGCAGTAAATGTTGTACTCATTGGCAGGTGAAGTTGTTCTGCTTCAATGGGTGGACTCTCATCTTCGTCTTCTGTTGGCAGATCCTTTTATGGATCAGGATAAGAGTTTGGATAGACTTTCTCTCCGCGGAATCTGAGCATGGCCCATTTCTTGTATGTTACAGTGTACAGCGCTGTGTACGCTCTGGAAAGTGTGCATGTTAGTAATAGTGAAATCTTCTGCATCCTGGATATTGAGATTTGTGGCTCAAGTGTTCTAGCTCTTTTTATGGAAGTGAGATCTGCTTGACCTAGACCTCATGGCCTCGTCTCTCAATTCTAAGCTTCCTAGCTTCTTCGGCGGGCCCAGGGAGTGGGAGTTAGAGGGGGTAGCTGCATGGCTCCTTTCTCGCTTCTGCCTTCTCTTTTTCAGTGTTTTCCGCTGGCTGATGATGGCTTGGATTTGCCACTTCGAGCTCGCTTTCCGGGCACAGTATTTGTAGAATCTCTGGATTGGCGGCGCCATCCTTACTTTGCGGATTTGATGAGTCTTTCAACAGCCGGACTAAGAAGTTTCCTGGTATCTCCGGCTTTGCTCACCTAGGGTCCGTTCAACATGGATATTTGTACTACTTTAGTATTACAACCTAGTTTTTTGAAAAATCTTGGCTGACGTGTAAGGATTATGCGAAGTAGGTTGTTTCTTCTCTTATCCAGGTGCTACGGACGTCTTCTCCTGTGGCTTCTGCTTCCTTTTGGAGGTTTTTCCTTTCTTGGGTGCTTCTTAACATTTGAACCACTCCAGAGTTCCTTTTTGGCACAGGTGTATTGCCGAGGGCTTAGCGTTCAATTCCCTTCAGCTTCTAGTGCCATTCTTAGCTTGTTACAAGGGCTAGGTATATTGCTCTTCGCTTACTTCTCAGCTTCATGTAGTTCAGGTCCTAAACAGAGTCCGGTATATTCATGCGCCTCTTAGAAAGCCCGGTTTGGAGTACAATCTTTACGTACTTCTTCTCAGTATACCGAAGGCTTCATTTCATCCTTGTCTTTTGGGACTCTAAAGGGCTGTGCCGTTGAACATGGGGTTTCTTGTGGCCATGGCTTCAGCTCTGCAGTTTTCTATGTTGCAGGCCTTGTTCAACGGGGATTCCTATTTCTGATTTCCGAAATATGGGGTATCAGTTCGGATGGTACCATTGTTTCTTTCTAGAGGGGTGTCATCCTTTCTTTTATGTCATGCTCGCTTTTCCTTCCTTCTTCCTGGGAGGGGAAATTGGGAGCAGTGCTTTTATTCACTGCATTTTTTGATACGTACGTAGCGTTCTCTGTGAGCTCGGTTTCTTACGACTTTTAATTGTTTATATCTCCTTTTTGCATTCTTCAAGGGACGCCTCTAATGTTTGGTGGCGTCCGAAGCCTCCATCGCTCAATGGGTCCAGGAGGACATTCTTTATGCTTGCTTGCTGGCAGGGAAGCGGTTGGCGAAAGAACTTCATGACCATTCCGCTGGAGCGATGGCTACTTCTTGGGCTCGGCCCAGAGGTTTTTTCCTTGGAGGAGATTTGTCTCGCGGCTAATTGGTCTTCCGAGCGTGCTTTCTCTCCCCATTTCTGCTTGGATGTGGGGGCGCATGCGGTAGGGGCGTTTTGTGCTTCGGTTGTTGCGGAGGCGGCGTTTGCTTCCCACCCAGATTGAGGATTGCTTTGCTACATCCCATTGGTCTCTGGATTCATCTGCTGCTGTTGCTAGGGAAGGAAAAATTATGTTCTTACCTGTTAATTTTCTTTCCCTTAGACGCAGCAGATGAATCCAGAGCCCCACCCTTTCTGGATATTGTCTCTCGGTTTTTTCTTTTGCAACTTTTGTTATTATGGCAGGTTGTTTTCGGTATTATTGCATTTTGAGATTTGTTATGGGAAAGAAGTTTTTTACATGCTATGCCTATTGCTGGTTATGTGTGCTTGGGCAAGGAGCTATACTGATGAGACAGGAGGAGTGCCAGCCAATAGGACCACCTGTTAATCAGTTTCTCTATCTCCGCCTGCTGGTAGATGTGAGCTATCCCATTGGTCTCTGGATTCATCTGCTGCGTCTAAGGGAAAGAAAATTAACAGGTAAGAACATAATTTTTCCTTATAATGCAACCAATTAAAATTTACACTTTCCCCAAATTCAGAATCTGAAAAAACATATATCCACCCTTCCCCACCCTACCTCCTCCCATCCCCCCCTAAATAAAAGTGAAAGCTTAGTAACACGCATATGGTAACAAGTGACAAGCAACTCCCACAGGCCAATAACTTTTACATCAGAATCTTTAAAATTCATAAGCTACCTATATTCAATCCACCCCAATTAAAACTGATTACTTTATCATTTGAAAATTACTTCATTAAGAATATTAGTTTATTTTCCCAACCAATTCTCAAATTTTCATATTATCACCACTATTTTCCTTATACGCAATACTATGGGATGTTAATAGGAACTGTTACAAACACCCAATTAACCCAATAATAGATTAATTAAAAATTTATCATCTTTAAATATCATTCTCCTAACACAAAATACCATTCCATACCCACTTAAAACCATTAACCATATTATCCTAAGCCCAAATCTCCTTGATTTAATGATTAAACACCATTTGATTTAAAATTATATTTATATTCTGCACAAAGATTTTACATTGCATAGTAAAATAATACATTAATATTAAATATGAACTAATAGTAAAATAATACATTAATATTAAATATGAACTTTCAAAGCCACCCAAACTGCAACCATAGTATAAGTAACTCAGATCTCCATTCACTCAACTTCTCAGACACTTTTCAGCATCATATCATAACTTATATATACTCCGAATATACAATATATTATCTTTTCCTGTAGTATCACATCCCCGGACATTTATATGCAATATTTATGCACATCTAAACTTCATATCTTTTCTTTCCTAAATTTGAAGAAAATACAGCATCTCACACATTTAAATTCTTCTGAGAAATTTCACAGAAGAACCATCTATTTTAATTATTATCACTATCCAATCCTTTAATAAGTATCCATACTCTAGAATCTTTCATAAATTGCCACGTTCTGTATTCTTCATAAACTTTCATATTCCGTTCCTTAATAAGCTATCATATTCTAAGTTTTTCACAAACTTCCATGTTCTGGTTCCTTCATAAACTTCCATATTCATGTTTTTTCATACGCTTCCATGTTCTGATTCCTTCCTTCACTGTTATATTCTTAATTCCTCTCAGTCTATCCTGCTCCAGATCCTCCATAGACTGTTCCATTTTGGTATCCTCTCATGCTGCCATGTCCCAATCACTTCAAAAGGTCAGTTCTTGATGTCAGCAAATACTATCACAAACTATATGACTGTCCATCAAACTCCCGATTCTACAGCATTAACTTTTCTGCAAGCAGATCTGCTTCATTTACATTCTGTCTGTCATATATAATCCAATCATTTTTACATAAACTGAAGCAAATCACACCATAACAGAGAATGTTGCCTTCTATATCTAGTAAAAAGGTCCGTTTAGAATGATTCACCAGAGCTTCATTCCTTTGTTTTTTAAATTTATTTATATATAAAAGTAGACTACATAGACATCTGATGTTCACAATTCTCCAAAAATTCACTCAATTTCATCGGATCTTCAAAATTTAGAGTCCTGTTCTCATATGTGACTCTCATTATGGCTGGATATATCAGTCCATATCTCATCCCAAGAGATTTCAATCTTGGTTTCAGCTCCAGCGGCTTTTTCCTTTTTTATGCCGTGGCTCTGGCAAAATCAGGCACAATGAAAATTTTTGAGTCCTGGCATTTTAAATTATGATTTTCTTTCGCCAGCCTAAGGATCTCTGTAACCTGCTGAAACCTCAATAGCTTAAATATTAAGGGACGCGGCCCCTGCTGCTTATCTGATCTTTTAGCCGGAATTCTATGGGCTCTTTCAAACTCCATAGGAAATTTGAATTTCAATGGCAGAATCTTCAGCAAAAAATTCTCTAAAAACAGGACCGGATCATTTTTTTCAATGCCTTCCAGCAAGCCAATAACTCTCAAATTGTCCAGTTTACTACGGTTAACACAATCCTCAAGATCTCTTGACAGGCTTTCAATTACTTTTTTATCCTGCTTTAACTGCCGAATTTCAGACTCATTTTCCTCAGTTCTTTTTTCAATTTGAACCACTTTTACATCCAGAACTGCCATCTGCCTTGTGAGGCTAGCCACTTCATCTATAGCCTCTTGAATCTTCTTTGAGTTGTTCAAAACAATTTCTTTTATCTGCCTGAGTTCAGCCACTATATCACAACTGTTATCTCCCGGCAACGGAACTTTTGAGGGCACCAATGGCTCTGTTTTTGATCTTTTAGCGCATTCTGCGCTTGTACTAGCCATCTCTCCCTTCAAATGTTTCGACGATGCCATCCTATATTCCAGAAGCTCAGTTTCAATCAAAAATGTTACGTTCCGTAGCTTATTTTCACAGATTATTAGCCTGTTATGAAGGAGCCGCGCTATCACCCGACCATCTTAATGCGGCTCCAAGCCACGCCCCCGAGAAAACAATTATTAAAAATGGTAAAGATAGAAAAGATAAAAACAGAGATAGAGACAAGATATGAACATCCCAACAAGTATTCAGTGACTAAATTAAATTAGGATTAAAAACCAAATAAAATGTATAAAATTAAAGTAAATTCCAGTCAGACAATAGGATCTGATGTTAGAAGTTCATAAAGACGACATGCAAAGGAGTGAAAGCTGGTATGCTCCTTTAGTCCTGAAATATGAAGCCCAGCCACCAAACAATTGCTGATACAGGTTACAGAATTGAGGTTCAGATTACAATACAAAGGAAAGTTAATTCTGGATACGTTACATAGAGGATTATCTGGCTTACGATGATAATTAGATGGTATTAGTAGGAGATGTTAGGAATCAGGTTGATTACTTGGGTTTCCGGTTACTTTTTTGGGACATTGAGAAGATGGTACCAGGAGGTGGACTATACTTGGGAAAGTTATAGAGGGGATAAGAGGAAGGGGAGTTTAAGTAGATTGAATATACTTTTTGAATAGGAGAGTTTTGATTTCTTTACGGAATGCTTTGAGGTCAGATGTTGTGGTTAACAATTTGGAGATAGAGGGTTTGAGTTTAGCTGCTTGCGTTGCTAGGAGGTAATCATATAGCTTTTTGCGCTGAGTGCCTTTGAGTGATGGATAGGAGAATGGGGTCTGTGACCTCCTTGTTCTGGTTGGAAGGATATGATTTATGCGATCGTATAAATAGGCGGGTGCCGTACCATAGATTACTTTGAAGAGTAGACAGTATAGTTTGAATTGAATTCTAGCTCGAATCGGTAGCCAATGTGAGTCTAGGTAGGCATTCGTGATGTGGTCAAATTTTCTGAGAGAATAGATTAGTCTGAGAGCTGTGTTCTGAACTGTCTGTAGTTTGATCATGTTAGTGGGGCATGGTAGATAGAGGATATTGCAGTAGTCTACAAGACCTAGTACAAGGGATTGAACTATAATTCTATATTGTTCTTTGTCAAAGAATTTTCTAATTTTTCTTAGGTTGCTCATTGTGAAGAATGCTTTTTGGGTAGTTTTGTTTATTTGAGTCTGCATTGTGCAGCATCTGTCTATCAACACTCCCAGGATTTTAAGTGAAATCTGTATTTGGTATTTGGTTGCTTTAATTTCCAGGTCTGTTATGGATGGATTTTTGTCCGTTTCTAGCATAAGGAATTTGGTTTTGTCCGCGTTCAGCTTCAATTTGTGGTTGGTCATCCATTTTTCTACTTCCTCCAATATTATTTCCAGGTGACCTGATGAGGTGTGGTCTTGGGTATCGTAGGGGAGGAGAATGGTTATGTCGTCTGCATAGCTGAAAGAAGTTACATTTAGGTTGTCTAAGGTGGTACCGAGGGAAGATATGAAGAGATTAAATAGAATGGGTGATAGTGGAGACCCCTGAGGCACTCCGCAAGAGTTAGACCATGGGTCTGATTTAGTATCTTTTAGCTTAACTCTATAAGTTCTTGTTTTGAGGAATCCTTGGAACCAGTTATAGATACTAGATACTAGTATCCCTATGGCATCTAGTATCTTGAGTGGAATGGTGTGGTCAACAAGATCGAAAGCGACGGAGAGATCTAGTTGAATTATTAGGATTCTGCGTCCTTGGCTGAGGTACTGTCGGGCTATGTCGAGCAGTGTTGCAAGCAGTGTTTCCATGCTGTGATTTGTTCTGAATCCTGATTGAGAGGAATGTAGTAGGTTATGGTCATCTAGGTAGTTGGTGAGGTATTGTGCCACAAAACCTTCAATCAGTTTGACGTACAGTGGGATCGAGGCAATGGGTCTATAGTTGGTGGGAATGTCTATAGGACCTTTTTGATCTTTCAGTAGAGGGGTGATTATAATCTCGCCTAGATCTTGTGGGAATTGACCTTCCTTGAGTGTAGTTTGTATCCATTGCATGAGGCTAGTTTTGAATTTAAAGTCTATAAAGTCTCTAGCATTATAGGTGGGCACAGAATTAGTGTATTCTTTTTTATATGATGTATTCCATGAAGATCAAATTGTGCAGATCTCTACATAAATTTATATAAAAAGGCTAATTGTAACATCTATGAAAATGGTGGCTTAATGGTTTCTAGCAGCTGGACCCTAGACATCAAGGGCTCAATATTTAGTTCCTAAATCAGGGGTGCCCACACTTTTTGGGCTTGCGAGGTACTTTTAAAATGACTAAGTCAAAATGATCTACCAATAATGAAATTAAAAAAAAACAAAAACCCACAAAGCACACTGAAAGGCAGAGAAAATATTAATTATCATTCATATTCTGGGTTTTTTTCAAAGAGGTCACGGCAGATGACTCTATGCAATGTCACCTCAGTAACAACCATACAAAAATAGAAACATAGAAGGTGACGGCAGAAAAGGGCCATAGCCCAACAAGTCTGCCCACTCTATTGACCCACCCCTCTTGATTTTACTTCCTTAGAGAACTTCCTTAGAGAACCCACGTGTGTATCCCATTTCTTTTTAAAATCCGGCACACTGCTGGCCTCAATTACCTGAAGTGGAAGTTCATTCCAATGATCAACCACCCTTTCAGTGAAGAAATACTTCCTGGTGTCATCATGAAATTTCCCACCCTTGATTTTCAGCGGATGCCCTCTTGTGGCCGAGGGTCCTTTAAGATATGGCCCGTGATATATTTAAACGTCTCTATCATGTCTCCTCTCTCTCTACGTTTCTCGAGCGAGAATAGCTGCAATTTATTCAGCCTTTCCTCATACGGGAGATCTTTGAGTCCCGAGACCATCCTGGTGGCCATTCGTTGTACCGACTCAACTCTCAGCACATCTTTTTGGTAATGTGATCTCCAGAATTGAACACAATATTCCAGATGAGGTCTCACCATGGATCTGTACAACGGCATTTTGACTTCGGGCTTCCGGCTGACAAAACTTCTACAGATACAACCCATCATTTGTCTTGCCTTCGATGAAGCCTTCTCTACTTGATTGGCAGTTTTCATGTCTTCGCTAATGATCACCCCCAAATCACGTTCTGCCTTAGTCCTGACTAAGGTTTCACCATTTAGTGTGTAAGTTTTGCACGGATTTCTGCTGCCAAGGTGCATGACTTTACATTTTTTAGCATTGAAGCTTAGATGCCAAGTCGAGGACCACTGTTCCAATAGAAGTAGGTCCTGCGTCATACTGTCGGGCAAAGTGCTCTTACTTACTATGTTGCATAGTTTGGTGTCATCGGCGAATAATGTGATTTTACCTTGAAGCCCCTGAGTCAGATCTCCTACGAATATGTTGAAAAGGATCGGGCCCAAGACCGAACCCTGCGGCACTCCACTGGTCACCTCCGACGTTTTGGAAGGGGTACCGTTTACCACCACTCTCTGAAGTCTACAGTCAATGTTTCTCCCAGACCCATAGATTTCATCTTGCTCAATAACCTGCGGTGTGGGACGCTATCAAAAGCTATCAAAATAGACAAATGTACTCCCTCCCTTTTTACTGAACCACACTAGCAGTTTTTGGCACAGGGAGTTGCACTGAATGCCCCGTGCTGCTCTCAATGCTCATAGGTTCCCTGCGCTAAAAAACACTATTGTGGTGTAGTAAAAGGGAGCCATAGTGCAAAATATAGACAGCAGATATAAATTCTCAAAACGGACACATTTGATCACTAAATTGAAAATAAAATCATTTTTCCTACCTTTGTTGTTTGGTGATTTCATGAGTCTCTGGTTGCACTTTCTTCTTCTGACTGTGCATCCAATCTTTCTTCCTCCTGTATGTTTCCTCTCCTCCAGACCTCATTCTCTCCCCAACTTTTTCTTTCTGTTTCCTTGCCTCCCTTTCTTTCTGTCTCCCTGTTTCCCCTTCTTTCTGTCTCCCTGCCTGCCAGCCCCCTTTCTTTCCTTCTCCCTACCCTCCCCCCAAGCCACTCGGTTTGCCGCCATCAGGGAACAGCCCCCAAGCCACCGCTGCCCCAAGCTCTCCCTGCAAAAGTGTTGTGCTGACCAGCATTCCGCTCCCCAACGTCAATAATGACGTAGGAGAGGAAGTTCCGGGCCAACCAGGCATTTTTCTCCATTCCATCCAGCCTGAGCCCCATCTCTCCTTGATCCAGCATTTCCCTTCTGTGTCTGTCAGAATTACCATTCCACCTATTTTCCAGCATCACCCTTCTTTGTGTCCATCTCACCTATATCCCTATCTCACCACTTTTTCAGAATCTTCATTTGTCTCTGTCCTTGTCTTTACCCCATGTTCACCATTTGCCATTTCAATGTCTTTATCCCCCCCCTTTTTCAGCATTACTTCTATTTCACCTCCTCTTCATGTCCCCTCTGTATCTCTATCCTTATTCAGTAGGTCCTGCTTACCCTTTCTCTTCTTTGTGTCACTATCTCCATTTTCAGCTTTTCGCCTTTTTATTGTAGCCAGAATTTTTCCACCCTCCCTCCACTCCAGCCCAGCCCAGTATGAAATATTTTCTTTTGTTTCCCTCCCCTCTCTCTTTCTCTCTCTCGTTCTCCTCCTTCACCCACGAGTACTGCATCTGGCCCTCTCCCTTCCACCTGCATCCAGCCACACACCCTGCCCTGCAGCTCTCTTCAGCAACTCGTCAGCAACGGTGATCAAGACAGGCTGCCGACATCGAGGCCTTCCCTCTGCGAGTCCCGCTTTTATAGAAAAAGGAAGTTGAAACAAGCGGGACTCGCAGAGGGTAGGCCCCGACATCAGAAGCTTGTGTCGATCGTTGCTGCTGAGTTGCCGAAGAGAGCTGCGGAGCAGGGGGTGTGGCCGGATGCAAGTAGGCCAGATAGGAAGGCTGTAGAAGCTCCGGAGCATGACACCAACCCCAGCCAGGATGATTTCTTTTTCAGGCTGCTGCCGCCGCCGCCTCCCCCCTCCCCTCCCCCCCCACTGATATGACAAAAAACAGACTAAACTGGATGCCCAGCGTCGGCGTCTTTAACGTTGGGGAGAGGAAGGCTGATCAGCCGGTAGATCGGGACAGCAACTCGAGTCTATCACAGGATGGGCTCCGCGATCGACTCACGTTGCCTTCCCGATCTACCGGTCGATTGCGATCGACGTATTGGGCACCCCTGTCCTAAATGGTAGCCTCCTCAGTCTGGCTGAAAATAGGCTAAGTTTTCAGCAGAAAATTCATCCTAATTTAGGACCATAAAAGTTGTGCTTATAAATTTAGGCCTGCCATTAACATAAGGATATAAGAATATCCATACTGGGTCAGACCAGTGGTCCATCTTGCCCACTATTCTGTTTACAACAGTGGCCAATTTAGGTCACAAGTACCTGGTAAAAACCTAAATAGTAGCAACATTCCATGCTACCAATCCTAGGGCAAGCAGTGGTTTCCCCCATGTCTGTCTCAATAGTAGACTATGGACTTTTCCTCCAGGAACTTGTCCAAACCTTTTTTTAAACCAGCTAAGTTAACTGCAGTTACCACATCTTCTGGCAACGAGTTCTAGAGCTTAACTATTTGTTGAGTGAAAAAATATTTCCGCCTATTTGTTTTAAAAGTATTTCCATGTAACTTCATTGAGTGCCCCCTAGTGTTTTGCTTAGATTTTTCCCCATCCTAAATCCACCTTTGTTGCTATCCACTTTATATGCTCCTACATGTAGAAATTTAGTGACATTTCTATTATAAATTTAGGCTCTCTCAGCCCTAGAAACTTTCAAAGGCCAATTTAAGAGCATAACTCTCAAATCTGTTGAGTATTGGACCTCAAAATGTCATGCTCAGTTCACAATTCTATGGCTATCACAATCTGAAACCAGAAATCAGTTTAACCTGAAACGCAAGTTTTGATTTTTCTTGTTTTAAGGTCTCCATACACTGCGACAGGACCAGGAGGCTGCTTTCACCTTGCTATGCAAAAATAGCAAAGGTGAGCAGGTGGAACGGGGAGGCGAGCAAATTTTGATCAGGGTTGTCCACAAGGACAGGAAGGACTGGTAGGTTATGGCTGCTACAGTAATGACTTCTGACTAAACTGTGTTTTGGCCTGTAATATTCAAATAAGCCTTTTACTAAAGTATGCTAAGCAGTTTGTGTGAGCACTAGTGCTCAGTAACTGTTAGTCAGTGCACAAATTCTTTTTCAGTGGGAATTCTGATTCCACTTGCTCAAAACGAGTCCGTGGTCATGGGATTCTTCATTATTCCCCAACTGATAGAATTATTTTTATATTTTTATACTTTTATATATCATTTATGAACTTCTTTATAACATTAAATAGATTTAAAAGTGTAGTCACTTATCCTTAAATCCTAGCCTGTGGCAGAAAATTGGAGTAGGATTACCCTTATCTCTGTGTTCCCCCGACCTTGAAAAAGGAATTCGAAATGCGTCGGGAAGGGGAACCGATAAGGATTTAAGATAAGTGACTACACTTTTAAATCTATTTAATAAGTTATAAAGAAGTTCATAAATGATATATAAAAGTATAAAAATATAAAAATAATTCTATCAGTTGGGGAATAATGAAGAATCCCATGACCACGGACTCGTTTTGAGCAAGTGGAATCTGAATTCCCACTGAAAAAGAATTTGTGCACTGAGTGATTGTTTGATTGGTTATAACAAGGAGTGAGTCTATTGTTTTGGCAGTAACTGTTAGCACATGGCTTTGATGGCCTTTACTATGCTGGCTTGACAGTGTGTGCTACTTTTATTTTTTTTAATATTTAGAATCCACATATCTAAAATCTATGATTTAGATTTCATAAAAACATACATTAGATTACATATATCAATTACATAAAAACATATTATTAAGATCCATCATTACATTGGACCAAATCAATCCATAACATATCACTAGCATGTTATAGCAACATATTACTGTCCCAAATATAGTTTAATTCACATGCTAACTGAATCACCTGTAATAGCAGAAAAAATAGCAGACCACCAAACGAAGACTGGAGAAGCAATAATAGCTTTTGCCCAACATGGCCACGTTTCACCTACAAGTGCCGCATCAGGTGCAATAGCTAGAGGGGGATGAACGAATACATGCTTCCCTCTAGATCAGTAATTCTTAACCTTTTTTGAGTCACAGACCCCCTTTAAGAATCTGATGAAAGCTATGGACCCCCTCCCCCAGAAATATTCACATAAACACAACTTTGCAAGCAATGACTATAATGTACTTTATTTATCGAGATTTGTCTCATACATACATGACATACACAAAGTATTATTAAACTTTAAAGTAAACAATCTAAAAAGCACTCCTTTTTTATGCAAAAAGCAATGGCCACTCATTATAGTTACGAAATACAATCTACTCTCGTTATCTGCAAGAGAAATCAACAGTACCGGGCTGTATAGTGAATATAAATGTTCAATTTTATCTGACCCTCACAGACCCCCTGAAATCCAGATTAAGAACCCCTGCTCTAATTAAGGGTTCTCAACCCAGTCTTTAGGACATACCTAGCCATTCCCACAATGAATATGCATGAGATACATTTGCATGCACTGCCTCCATTTTATGCAAATCTTTCTCATGCATACAAGAGCCTTCTCATGCATACAAGAGCCTTCTTCTACAAAAACAAACTCTCAAAAGAGACTGGCTTCTTGAAAACTCTTCTTGTGCTTGGTTTTGCCTTCTCTTTTTAAAGGAAAAGGGAGATGAACCATATTGGCACCGTCCTGTGTCTATTCCAGTTAAGCTATTTTGTTTTCAAGTATAAATGGTTTAACTTGTTTTGTTTTACTGTTATTGAATATTGTAAAACTTGTTTTTCCTTGTTTTTTTTTTTCCTGTGATAGCGTTATTGAGCCGAGAGTTCAGGACAATAATGATGGAACTTATTGTGTTTCCTTCATCCCCCCAGAGCCCGGTCCATATACTGTGTGGACGCGTATTAAAGGGCAACACGTCCAGGTGAGTCTTGGGGCACAAAGTGGCCACTAATGATTAATCATGCTTCATGTTTTACAGCTGCATCTCCTGTTCTTATGGGACTATGAAAAGAACTAGCACGGTTGTAGAAGTTTAAGGGTAAAGCTTAGCACACACTAATGATATTAGCCTGCGCTGTCTGCTTCAGTGGTCCATTTTATTCCAATGGGTCGTAGTAGCAGATAGCGAGTATACTAAATTTGAGTCAACATGACCCCAAATAGTTACTACAAAAGTTTTAGCAATGACTGCTTCTATTTCCAGATCTCCCTCCTGTTAGCATTGCACAGTGCTGTTCAGTAGCCATAATCCAGATAATCTAAGTTTATTTATTATTTGGATTTATTAACCTTTTCATGAAGAGATTCACCCCAAAGCACTCGGGTACCCTTAAATATTTCCCTATCTGTCCCAGCAGGCTCACAATCTAACTGTGATACTTGGGACGATGGAGGGTTAAGTGACTTGCCCAAAGTCACAAGGAGCAGGTGAGATTAAACTCACAACCTCAGGGTGCTGAGGCATCAGCTTCAACCACTAGGCCAAGTCTCCACTCCTTATAAAGGTCTCTGGGAAGTATTACAGGTCTGAGCCCTGGTAATTAGGACGGTTCCAAGCTGGAAATGTCCCCTAGTGTTTCTACACATCCAATGTGTCACAGCTAAACAGGATAGACCAGGGGTGCCCAAAAGGTCGATCGCGAAGGCGAAGCGAGTTGATCACGGAGCCCATCCCAGGCTCTGTGATAGACTCGCATTGCCTTCGTGTTATACCTGCTTCCCAACGCAGTGAACAGGACACAGAAGTGCCAGGCCGATCAGCATCTGAGCATGCTCAAGGCCCAGCAGACGAGGAGGCCAATCTTCGGGGTGCTCAGATGAGGGTAAGAAGCGGCGGGGGGGTGCCCAATTGTGTCGGGGGTGGTGCTAGATCGTGGCGGGGGTGTCCAATCGTGGCGGGGGTGCCATATCGTGGCGGGGGGTTGCCAGATCGCTTCAGGGGAGGTGCCGGATCGCAGGGGGGCCTTCGAGGGGAGCAATGCTGGTTTTCGGGGGAGGGGGAACACATCAAAGCAAGTTTCCATTATTTCCTATGGGGAAACTCGCTTTGATAAACGAGCATTTTGGATTACGAGCATGCTCCTGGAACGGATTATGCTCGTAATCCAAGGTACCACTGTATTTGGACACAAGAAAAGAGGACATGTTTGGCGTACACCAGATACAGCATTCCAGGAAAAGAAACTCATACCAACTGTGAAGCATGGAAGTGGAAGTGTCATGGTTTTGGGATGCTTTGCTGCAGCAGGACCTGACCAGCTCACCATCATAGAATTTACCATAAATTCTACTGTGTATCAGAAAATGCTTGAGGAACATGTGAAACCATCTGTAATCAAATTAAAGCTGAAGCGGAACTGGACCCTGCAACACAACAGTGACCCAAAACATACCAATAAATCCTCCCAAGGACTGGCTAAAAACTAAGAAATGGAGATTCCAAAGGGGGTAATACTAGCTATTAGGTTGTCCTAATTTATTCCTCAGTTAGAATACACATTTTTATGGATATATTTTGTTTCATGAGTAAATCAAGGAAAATTTGTGCTGTTTACCTGCAATTACATCACTTTATTTTCCAGAGATAAATAAAAAAAAGATTTGACATCAATATGTGAACATTTCTTAAGAAAGAACTGAATATTTCATGGGGTGTCCTAATTTTTTCACATGACTGCATAGAGCATCAAATTATGCCTATGCAGGAGGAGAAAAATTAAAAAGTACAGAGGGAGGAAAATGAAAAAATTGGGGTAAGAGTGTGGTATAGATGAGCTGAGAGAAAAGTGCTATAAACAGCTTAAATACAGCCGGAGGGGGAGGGGAGAGAGAGAGAATGATGCTGACACCCTGGGAAAGGGAGAGTGGTTGGATTCTAGCTTTTGATTTGTCCATATTGCCTGCGCTCTTGGCATTTAGATACAGGCTGGACATCACTACCATTTGCTACCAGATGTATTTTGGTTTTCCCTTTTTTTCCTTTGCTGGGTGAGGAGAAATTTGTTATGAGTTGAGCATCCCGAATCATTTTCAAAAGCTGGCTCCTATGACAATGGCAGTAGATATTCTCTCATATGATCACATTTTCTAGATGTTTGTATAAGGTAGTACCGTGTTTTCCCCGAAAATAAGCCCTAGCATGATTTTTGGGATAGGTCTTAATATAAGTCCTACTCCAAAACTAAGCCCTAATTAGATCGATTCTTGAAACCCCTCCCAAATATCCCTGACACTCCCCAACTCCATCCCTGGATTCACCGGCATCAGTGCTACTCCCCTCCCCCCGCCGTGCAGCCAAACCTTGCTGACCCTCCCACCCACTCCTTTGTGCAGCATCTTTCCATCTCTCCCTCCCATCCGAACCCCACCAACCCTGCCACCATGAGACCAACATACCTTCTTCCAAACAGCAGCGTTGGCAGCACACAGGCTGCTCTGTGGTCTTCTCCCGCTGGGTCCTTCCCTTTGCTGCATCACTGATGATGTCATCAGCAATGTGGCACAGAGAAAGCCCCGGTAGAAGGCCGCAAAGCAGCCTGTGTAGAGTGCTGCCGACGCTGCTGTTTAGAGGGAGGTATGTCAGTCTCGAAGTGGGAAGGTTGGCGGGGTTCTGCTGCATGGGAGGGAAAGATGCTGTGCAAGGGTTCTGCTGCATGGGGGGGATGGGAGGGATAGAAAGATGCTGCAGAGGGAAGGCACAAGGGGATGAGTCAGAGGGGAGGAAAGATGTTGCACCTGTGGGGAAGAGAAAGGAAAGAGGGAGGATTGGGGTGGAGAAGAGGGATAGATGATCATTGTACATAAAAAAATAAAGACATCCCCTGAAAATAAGCCCTAGTGCATTTTTTGGACCCAAAATTAATATGACACTCTCTTATTTTTGGGAAACACGGTAGCAGTAATCATTCTGTAAAGAACTGCAGTTTTCCTAATGAGAATCTGGCTGCTTGTTGCTTTCCAGCTCTCTATCTTGAGGATAGGTGGAGTTAGTTTTTAGTGTCATCTTACCGTACCCACTAATACCGCAACACCTAATGTATTTCAGACCTCCATGTCTCCAAACTTCTTTCAGTCTAACTTGAAGTCAAACTCCTAAAATCTTATGTCTTTTGATGATATTGACAGGAGTTGCCATTCAACAAATAACGTATAACTGGAAAGATTGTACAAGGTTGAATTATTGTTTATCCCAGGACAAGCAGGCAGGTATTCTCACTAGTGGGTGATGTCATCCGACAGAGCCCTGATACGGACGTCTCACAAGCATATTTTGCTTGAAGAAACTCAGAAGTTTCGAGATGCCCGCACCGCGCATGCGCCAGTGCCTTCCCGCCCGATGGTCCGGGCGTGTCTCCTCAGTTCTTTTTCTTCCACGGAGCTGAGAAGTTTACTTCAATTCTGCGCCTATTGAACCCGTTTTTTCGCCTTCTGCATCGCCACGGTTTGAGTTCTTTTGCTCTTGCCGTGCATTTGTTTCTTTCTTTGATTTCTTTAAAAAAAAAAATAAAAAAATTTTCCTTCAGACACCAGGTTGGCCGCGTGTCTTGGGCCCCGCGCCTTCGACCTTGCAGCGGAGCTTTTCCGGCCTATATCCCGGCCGATCACCGATTTAAAAAAGTGTAGCAAGTGCCAGCACGCGATTTCACTCACGGACCCGCATCGACGCTGCCTGCAGTGTCTGGGTCCGGACCACTTTCCGAAATCGTGCCGGCCTTGCTCCACTCTCACAGCGCGAGCGTTTAAGCGCCGCTGTTTTTTGTGGGAGTCGATGTTCAAGATGGAAGCTGTGTTGGATCCTTCGGCTTCGACATCGACTGGTGCTTCGACTCCATCTGCGAAGCCCTCTGCCTCCCCTGCTGCTTCGGGCCTTCTGAAACCGGCATAGTTTACACTGGTTTCGGCCTCGACCTCGGCGCCGGTGCCTTCCTCCGTCTCCTCGGAACAGGTACCGACCCCTACAGTTCCACCGGTGGTGCTCAAAGTGCCGAAGGCTGGCAAGCAGAAGCACTCGGCACCGAAAGAGCGCGGAGACCGTGCGGAAGGGCCCCCTTTTGGTGCGGATCCCTCCATATCGGCTTTGTTGCGGTCCATTTTGGAGGCTCAGTTTGTTGAACTCATGACCACCATGGGACCCCGGCTGATTGCCATGATCCAGGGTGACCTCCCAGTTCCGATTCCGAGGGGCGGGCCGCCCCCTCCTCCTCCTCCGCGCCGCACGACCTCGTTGCTCGGCGAGGAGGAGCGGCGGTCGGTGACTGGTCCCTCGAGGAAGGCCTCCTTTGGTGACATGCCTCCCTTGGAGCCTATTCCCTCGAGGAGGGCCTCCCTTAGTGACTTGCCTCCCCTGGAGCCTATTACCCCTCCCCATGACACAGTGTGGCATCCACCCTCGGGGCCTCCCAGTCCTGGGCATAGCAAGAAACAGGACGAGTTTTTCCGAACCCTCTATCGAGCCTGGGCAGCGTCTCGGGAGGCGTCGAATCTTCCGACTCTCCGATCTACGGCCTCGAGTCCTGTCTGCTCTTTGGAGGCTTCTGGGCTCAGTATACTCACCGGCGGTCTCGATCCCCCTCCAGGCATCGAGAGGGGCATCGATCCAGGCACTCTTCGAGGCATTCCTCTCGGCACTCGACTGTCTCTCCTCAAAAGAAATTGCCTCGTATTGGGGTACTCTGCTTCGGCTGTGTCTCCTCCTCCGGGCACGGAGTTCGAGGACCCCGATGTTTTTCACTCACCCTGTTGTTCGCAGGCCTCTGTAGAGCCCGAGGCCTCGACTTCTTCCAGTCCTTCTCGACGACCGGCACTGGCGGACCAGCTGTCTTTTTCCTCGTTTCTGAGACAAATGGCGGATGACCTGGATATTACCCTCGATTCTGGTTCTCGATACTCCAAGGAGTACCTCGATACCATGCACTTACCTCATCCCCCAGCCGAGTCCCTGCGCCTGCCTCTGCATAAGCTCCTCGACCAGACCTTCATGAGATGTTTTGAGTCTCCTTACTCTATCCCTGCGGTTCCTGGAAAATTGGATGCTCAGTACCGCAAGGTGCAACATAAGGGCTTCGAGGGACCTCAGCTTTCACATCAGTCCCTTCTGGTCGAATCCTCTCTCAAGCGGTCTCATCCTGCCCAGGTGTATGCTTCGGTGCCTCCGGGCCGCGAGGGCAGAACCATGGATAAGTTTGGACGACGCATCTATCAGAATTCTATGATGGCGTCCCGAGTTCTGAATTATAATTTCCACTTTGCCACTTATTTGGAATTCTTTCTTCATGTACTTCGGAAGTTTATGCCCTACATCGAGTCCCAGGCTCGTTTTGAGTTCGAGGAGGTAGTTGCTTCGCTGTCCCAGCTTCGTCTTCAGTTGATGCAATCTTCCTATGATGCCTTCGAGCTCTCGGCCTGGGCTGCTGCCTGCTCTGTGGCGATGCGCCGTTTGGCCTGGCTGCGTACCATTGACATGGACCCGAATCTTCAGGACCGACTGGCTAACGTTCCTTGTGCTGGGGCGGATCTTTTTGACGAGTCCATCGAGACAGTCACGAAGAAATTGTCTGATCATGAAAAGTCCTTTCAGTCCATTCTTCAGCCGAAACCTAAGCCTCAGCAGTCTCGACCCTCTCGACCGCCCTTGATTTATCAACGGTGTTATCAGCCGAGGCAAGCTCCACCTGCGAGGCAACCAACGAAGCGGCAGCCTCCTCCGAAAGCTCAGCAAAAGCCTCAGCCGTCTACTGTCCCCAAGGCTCCTCAGCCTTTTTGACTGTCTCTTAGAGAGCATAACCAGCCTTGTTCTGCCTCCCCCTGTTTTTCCCATCGGGGGGCGCCTCCATCACTTTTATCATCGCTGGGAGGCTGTCAACACCGACCTCTGGGTCCTTACTATCATCAGGGAGGGGTACTCTCTTCAATTCCATCGGGTACCTCTGGACCACCCTCCAAGAGAGTATCCTTCCAACTTGACTCTGACCGCCCTTCTTCTTCGGGAAGCTCAGGCTTTGCTTCGGCTTCGGGCCGTCGAGCCGGTCCCGGTGGACCAACTCAACCGGGAGTTTTACTCCTGGTACTTCCTTGTTCCGAAGAAGACGGGCGACTTACGGCCCATTCTGGACCTCAGGGCCCTCAACAAATTCCTAGTCAAAGAGAAATTTCGCTTGTTGACCCTTGCTTCTCTCTACCCCCTCCTCGAGCAGAACGACTGGTTATGCTCTCTGGATCTCAAGGAGGCCTACACTCATATTCCCATTCATCCGGCCTCTCGCAAATTCCTCAGATTTCGGGTGGGACATCTGCATCTGCAGTATCGAGTGCTTCCATTCGGCCTGTCCTCGTCTCCCAGAGTCTTCACGAAGTGTCTGGTGGTAGTGGCCGCTGCACTCCGGAACCAAGGTCTTCAGGTATTCCCCTACCTCGACGACTGGCTCATCAAGGCCCCCTCAGTTCCAGGGGTCATCTCGGCGACGATTTGGTTCCTGCAGAGTTTGGGCTTCGAGATCAACTTCCCCAAATCTCACCTGCAGCCTGCCCAGTCTCTCCCCTTCATCGGGACGGTTCTGGACACCATTCAGCTCAGGGCATTCCTTCCTCCTCAGCGCCTGGATGCTCTTCTTCACCTCTGCCAGTCAGTGTCCTCTCGCCAGTCCATCTCAGCGAGACACATGATAGTGCTCCTGGGCCACATGGCTTCGACAGTTCATGTGACGCCTTTTGCCAGACTTCATCTCAGGATTCCTCAGTGGACCCTGGCTTCTCAATGGTCTCAGGTGTCCGACCCTTTAACTCAGCACATCACAGTCACTCCTGCTCTTCGGCAGTCTCTGCTTTGGTGGATGACCTCTTCAAATCTATCCAGAGGTTTGCAGTTTCACACTCCTCCCCACCAGAAGGTCCTCCCCACCGATTCTTCGACCTATGCGTGGGGAGCTCATCTGGATGGTCTTCGCACTCAGGGATTCTGGACCAGTGCGGACCGACTCCATCAAATCAATCTTCTGGAGCTCAGAGCCATCTTCAATGCTCTTCAGGCATTTCAACATCTGCTTCACGACATGGTGGTCCTAATTCGCACAGACAACCAGGTCGCCATGTATTACGTCAATAAGCAGGGGGGCACGGGCTCGGCCTCCCTCTGCCAGGAAGCTCTCAGAGTCTGGGATTGGGCGGTTCGCCACAACACCTTCCTCAAAGCTGTCTATATTCAGGGGAAGGACAATGTCTTGGCGGACAACTTAAGTCGTCTCCTCCAGCCTCACGAATGGACGCTACATTCCAACCCCCTTCATCAGATCTTTGCTCAGTGGGGAACGCCTCAGATAGACCTCTTTGCTGCTCCCCACAACTTCAAACTGCCTCAGTTTTGCTCCAGGATCTACACTCCTCATCGTCTCGAGGCAGATGCCTTTCTCCTGGATTGGGGAACTCGCTTTCTGTATGCGTTTCCTCCATTTCCTCTCATTCAAAAGACTCTGGTCAAATTGAAGTCAGACCATGCCACCATGATTCTAATAGCTCCTCAGTGGCCCAGACAACCTTGGTACTCCCTTCTTCTTCAACTCAGCAGCAGGGAGCCATTCCTTCTACCAGTATTTCCTTCACTGCTTACTCAGCATCAGGGATCTCTACTTCACCCCAATCTGCAGTCTCTCCACCTGACAGCTTGGTTCCTCTCAACGTAGCTCCTCACCAGTTTTCCCAGGCGGTGAGGGAGGTGCTGGAGGCTTCCATGAAGCCTGCTACTCGACAATGCTACTCCCAGAAGTGGACTAGATTCTCTTCCTGGTGTGTTTCAAATCATAAGGAGCCTCAGCGAGCCTCCCTGTCTTCTGTATTGGACTATCTTCTACACCTGTCTCAGTCTGGGCTCAAGTCTACATCTATAAGAGTCCACCTGAGTGCTATTGTGGCTTTCCATCAGCCTCTTCAGGGGAAACCTCTCTCTGCTCATCCTGTGGTTTCCAGATTTATGAAAGGACTTTTCCATGTCAATCCTCCTCTCAAGCCTCCTCCAGTGGTTTGGGATCTTAATGTGGTCCTTTCTCGACTTATGAAACCTCCTTTTGAGCCTCTCAACAAGGCTCCACTGAAGTTTCTTACTTGGAAAGTGGTTTTTCTGGTGGCCCTCACATCTGCTCGCAGGGTCAGTGAGCTTCAAGCCTTAGTGGCGGATCCACCTTTCACAGTGTTCCATCATGACAAGGTTGTCCTCCGCACTCATCCGAAATTCCTGCCTAAAGTGGTCTCTGAATTTCATCTCAACCAATCCATTGTGCTTCCTGTGTTTTTTCCGAAGCCTCATTCTCATCCTGGAGAATCAGCTCTTCACTCTCTGGACTGTAAACGTGCTTTGGCTTTCTACTTGGATCGCACCAAACCACACAGAACTGTTCCTCAACTTTTCGTCTCCTTTGATCCAAACAAGTTGGGACGACCTGTATCGAAGCGCACCATCTCCAACTGGATGGCGGCTTGTATCTCTTTCTGCTATGCCCAGGCTGGTTTACCCCTTCCCTGTAAGGTCACAGCCCATAAGGTCAGAGCAATGGCAGCATCTATAGCCTTCCTCAGATCGACTCCGATTGAGGAGATTTGTAAGGCTGCCACTTGGTCCTCGGTTCATACTTTCACCTCTCATTATTGTCTGGATACTTTCTCCAGAAGGGATGGACAGTTTGGCCAAACAGTATTACAAAATTTATTCTCCTAAGTTGCCAACTCTCCCACCAACCCATTGAGGTTAGCTTGGAGGTCACCCACTAGTGAGAATACCTGCCTGCTTGTCCTGGGATAAAGCAATGTTACTTACCGTAACAGTTGTTATCCAGGGACAGCAGGCAGCTATTCTCACGTCCCACTCACCTCCCCTGGGTTGGCTTTTTTGCTAGCTACCTGAACTGAGGAGACACGCCCGGACCATCGGGCGGGAAGGCACTGGCGCATGCGCGGTGCGGGCATCTCAAAACTTCTGAGTTTCTTCAAGCAAAATATGCTTGTGAGACGTCCGTATCGGGGCTCTGTCGGATGACATCACCCACTAGTGAGAATAGCTGCCTGCTGTCCCTGGATAACAACTGTTACGGTAAGTAACATTGCTTTCTGGTGGAATTCAGTATGTCGTGTTTAAAATGGAAAGAGCGTTGGCAGTTCAAAAAGGTTACTATAATAAATTTAAGGATGTGTGGGAGCCATTTTTAAATTATTCTAATGAATAATTTACACTTTTCCCAATTTTAATTCTTACATGTGGATCGGGGGGGTTGGATTTCTATTAATAATATATATGAATGATAAGATATTATATTCATGTGGTATATTTTTTGTTGTATATGGAAGTGGGAGGAGGTGGGGTTATATCTTTTTGTTGTATGATATGGTAGATTTTCAAGTGATATTGTATTCTAATTGTTTGATATTTACTGTACACTTGTGAATTATAAAATGAATAAAGAATTTAAAATCTTATGTCTTTCCATGTCATAGCCATTTTATTAAAAAGAAAAGACTTAATGCTGTTGCTGTCACTAAGAGTCCAAATGAATTTGTTTTCCCAAAGGAAGATAGTCAGGGAGCTAGGGGTTAGCGCCCACCCTTCCTATTGTTGACCATCCCATGGTAAAGCCTTTCATCATTTTCATGGACTCATGCAATAGTTGTTAAGCAAAATCTGTCACAATTTACTTTTTATGCAGTAGTCCAAGCACAGTAGTGTTACTGTTAAATTTAATGCGTGTGTATGGTTTCAAAGCATATGTTTTTTTTTACTCCTTAAAGGGTTCTCCATTCACATTGGTTGTAAAGAATAAATTTCGCAAGCATCAAGGCATGTTTCACTGCTGTACATTCTGTTCCAGCGGTGGACAGAAAGATGCTCGCTGCAGCTGTGGGGGGACCATGCCAGGTATGTGCTTACCTCTTTAGGTCTCTCCAGAGACAAAATTCAGCACTACTTCAGGTAGTCTTGTAATTATTTGAGAGTGAAGAAATGTGAATCAGCACAGCACCTTCCACATCTCTTGCTAAGGTGCTTTTTACTCATTTTTCTGTCCCTGCCCCATTCCTACAAGCTCCATCCTTATCTGCACAAGCCTCAAACACTTTAAAATCATAAGTGTTCAAGGCTTGTGCAGTTAAGGCAGAGCTTACAGGAATGAGGTGGGGCCGTGGACAGCGACAAAATTCTTGGGGACAGGATGGGGAAATTGAGTGCCTGCGGGGATAGGGAAAAATTTGTCCTCGTGTCATTCTCTAGTATGGTCAAATACATGTACTTTGCAAACTGCAGTGTGAGAATATGAGGAAAAAGCTAAGGTACAGAAAAGTGCTGAAAGAGTACACTGCTTGCACTGTTGCAAGGGACTAGAGGGAGGCAGAAGTAGAGGCAGGCGGGCAGCAGAACATTAGCATTACAAGGTGTGGTGACTTTGGATTTCTGCTAGCATGATACAAAGCATTCTCTTAGTTATATTTGAATGCAGCTCCATAAAATAGTCTGCTTAGAAGATTACAATATTGTCTTCAGAGGCAGAAAAGATCTGAAGTACATACCCAGCTTTTAATAGTCACTCAGCTAGTCAGTTCTAGAAAAGAGGTACCCACTTCCATTTCTTTTATTAAAAAAATGTTAATAACTTAACCTGCTTTAGAAAGTGAAGAGCAAAGTCTTTTTCCTTTAACAAGGACTCAGGTTCCACCCACTCTTCCACCCAACCATTAGTTACATTTCAACTTCTGTCTACCTGAGCCCTTGGCTGTATGGGGCCTAAGTTGCCAGAATCCTAAGCACAGTTAAGCAACATCCAAGGATATCATCCCATAATGTACCAGGGTAGACAGTATCACTTGTATTGTGGTACTTTGACAAATCACGCAAGCAAGCATTAAAAAAAAAAAGTTATAAAACCACAGCTACCCCCTTTTGTGCTCTTTCCCTATCATTTGAAAGGGGAGGAGTATTCCTAGACCATAGCTAGATTTGCCCAGCTATATTTTTAAAAAATGGCCATTCTTGTCCCTTCAGGAGCTTAGAGTTCAGTTTCTTTATATGCTTTTCTTTTTCCCCCCTTCTTCCTCTAGGTGGGTATCAAGGTTGTGGTCATGGGCACAAGGGTCACCCCGGACGTCCACATTGGTCCTGCTGCGGCCAGACTTCTGAAAACTCTGAGTGCTCAGGACCTATCGAACTTAGCTCACCTTGGAGTCTGCTGAGAACTGTGGCCATCTGAGGCTCCCGCAGGAGAAGATGTGACCTGGAACATCTTGCAAATACCTTAAACCAGTTACATAGTGTAAGACTGTACATCAAAACAGAGCACTGTCCTGCTTCCTGCCCATATGCAAAATGCTTTCATACATGCCCACAGAAGTTAGATTTACACCACATGAATTTCAGTTGCCCTTTAACATCTGAATTTGTGATTATAGTGGAATTTAGACTGCTGTTTTCAACTTTCCAAGTTTGTTTCAATCTTGATATCCCATCTATCATAAAATTTCTAATTGGCTTACAAAAAAAAAAAAAAGAGGGAAAAGCTACAATATCAGATAGGAAAGGGGAGAAGGAGGGAGGGGAAATATAAAAGGTATAGTCTTCTTACACAACCAGTCATATCCGGCTAGCGGCCTATGACTCTAAACTAGAGAATGACACGGTGACAAAATTCATCACCGTTCCCATCCCTGCGGATAACCGCGGGAAACCATCTTCATGTCATTCTTTAAGGAAAGAGGGAAGAATCAGAGTATGAATGGCCACAACCACTGACCCACAAGCTTTGCTTTGAAGAATGCTGGTGTAGAAGGACTGAGGTTGAAATAGACACTAGAAAATGACATGGGTTTATTTCCCGCGGTTATCCGCGGGGACGGGAATGGTGATGAATTTTGTCACCGTGTCATTCTCTACTCTAAACCAAGTACATGTATAAGCATCAGAAAAAAAAGAAATGTTTTAAGTTCTTTCTTAAATTGAATTAAAAGATTTTTGAAATCTTAGTTGAGTTGGTAGAAGATTCCAAAGTTCAGGTCCCTGTACAGAAAAAATGGAAGAACGATTAGTGTCAGATATTATTTGGCAAAAAGAAGGGACAATGAGATGATTTTCATTAATAGATCTAAGAGCTCTAAATGGATAGTAATGGATAGTAAGGTGTATAAAGGAGTTTCTTTCTACTGAACTCAATCTTACTGAATTTTTAGAAGACTCACAAAATTTGATACAGACTAGGTCCACTTTACTGGTATCTTGTGTGAACGAATTAGATTAAGTTTTAATTATGAAAATGTATTTTAGAAATAAGGAGGCAAAGTTTTGTGGTGATAAAATATTGATCTTTCCGGATGTGGCTAGGCCTACGCAGCTCAGGAGGAAAGTCTTTTTGGCATGGAAACCTAGAGCTGTAAGTCTAGGTGCCGCTTTTTTCCTTAAATTTCCATGCAAGTGTCTGCTCCATGTACAAAACAAGGATTATGTTTTTTTTGATCCAACACAACTGTAAACTTTTCTTTTGGCTAATGAAAATAAGATTTGAACGTTTTGACTTTAAATTTGGGGTTACTGTTTTTGATTAGTGCCTGGGAAGTTAGGAATAATATCCTATTGAATTTCTTTTAAATTTTTCCTAAAAGGATATACATTCTCCTCTCAATGTTGTGGGCTAGATGAAATTTCCTTCTTTTTTTTTCTTAGATAAAGGACTATAATTTATGCTGTCTTAATTTCCATATCTTTAACTTTGATGTTGAAAATTCTTAAATTAAAAAAAAAAGTATAAAGGAGTTTCTGCATCATGAATTTTAAAATCTAGTAATAAAACTTTATAGATTATCCTATGAGAAACAGGTAGCCAATGTGCAGCTTTTAATAAAAGGAGTAACATGAACCAAATTTACGATGACCGGGGTGATAGCTTAATTACAGTATTCTGAATGAGTTGAAGTTGTTTACGATCCTTAATCTTGATACCTTTATAGAGAGAATTAGAAAATTCTAAGGGCCTCTTCTACTAAACCGCGCTAGTGGTTTTAGCACCAGGAGCAACACTGAATGACCCGCGCTGCTCCCAACGCTCATAAGAACTCTGTGAGCGTTGGGAGCAGCACGGCTCCCCGCATTAAAACCGCTAGTGCGGTTTAGTAAAAGGGGGTAAGTGACTGATCAAAAGTGAATAAATTAGTTCATTAAGTGCAGAAGAATGAAAAAGATTATGGATAGAACGTATAATTTGAAGTTTATAAAATGAACTTTGTACTTGTATCACAGTGGAAATTTGAGTTGTAAATGCAAGACTGTTATCAAGGGTAACCCCTAATACTTTTGTGGAAGTAATCTGTGGAATGATTGTACCTTCAAGAAGGATTGGTGTTGATAGAGATACATTTTTGGTCTTACTGAACAGAAGAGATTTACATTTATCTGGATTTAAAATTAGCCTATTTTTTTGTAAGCCAAGTGGTCAAGTTTTTAAGGTTCTCATTAATAGCTGTGATACATAGGGATCAACAGAGAATTTGAATATCATCAGCATAAACGAAAGCGGTAAAATCCAGTGATTGTAAAATAGTAAGAAGAGGGGATAAGTAGATATTGAAAAGAGAGGAAGATAAAATGGCAAGTACTGGGCAGACTTGCACAGTCTGTGTCTGTATATGGCCGTTTGGTGAAGGATGGGCTGGGGACGGCTTCAATGGCTGGGAGGGTGTAGATAGGCTGGAGTAGGTTTTGATGGAGATTTCGGCAGTTGGAACCCAAGCACAGGACTGGGTAGAGCTTTGGATTCTTGCCCAGAAATAGCTAAGAAGAAAAAATTTAAAAAAAAAAGTAAATTGAATCAGGTTGGGCAGACTGGATGGATCATTTGGGTCTTTATCTGCCGTCATCTACTATGTTACTATGATCCTTGTGGTACTCGTGATAGAAAGGTGAAATAACTAGAGGTACTATACCTGATCCAAAATGATCAGTGAAATAAGATTTGAACCATTGAAAAACAGTGTTTAGTCCAATTTCTTTAAGGCATAGAAGTAAAATTGTGTGATCAACGAGATCAAAAGCTACAGATAAATTGAGTGATAAAAGTTTAAGAACTGATTTACCTTGGTCCAAATTGTAATATTTATATGCAGTAATATCTCAGAGAGCTGTCTCAGTACTGTGATGACATCTGATTTGGATGAAGAGTATGTGTTTGTTTTATCTAGAAAAAAAATGTAATTCTGTATGAACTAAATTTTCAGTTATTTTTGTTACAGATAGTAAATTGGCTAATGGAGTGGTAATTAGTACAGGGTGGGCCACTGAAGGATAGCCCGCCTCTGGCAATAGTATGACAAGATGAACGAGCAAGTGGATTGTTTTTATTCACTTACCTACAAGTTGTATTTAAGGATAGTTTAATGGATGGATCTTTAATCTTTGTGCAAACTATTGCTGATTTCCAAGTTGTAGGTACGAGTCCTGTTGAGCTTGTTATCAAGGAAGTATGAAATGGCATAATTGCATAAGGGAACATGTAAAGATGGACTTTCAGATAGAATCATTTGGGGATGTGCAGTTTTTCTTGGAGGTTATAGTTAAAATCTCTTGGGAGAAAGGACTGAGAAGCTTAGGAAACTGCTACAAGGAAGAATTAGATGAAGAGATAGAAAGACTATGAACACTTTTATTCTTACTATTTTGGAAATTTATTGTGCAATAAAATATTGCAGCTTGATTACACATTACAAATATTGTGTAATTTGAATACCAGAAAAGTAGTTTTAGAGATAGCTGGGAGTCTGTGCCTCAGAACATTAACAGTAGATGCTTAACATCCTCAGGAAACCTAGAGCTTGATTTCAAATTAAATTTACTGGTAAGGTGCAGTAGCATAGTAGGAGGGGCGGGAGCGGACTACCCCAGGTGACCCCCCCCATGCTATGTGCCCTCCCTTCCACCCAGTACCTCTTTAAATCTTCACCAGCGCAAGCAACTACTCTGATCTGCTGCTCATGCTGGCCTGGTTCACTCTGAAATCACTTCTGGGTCATGAGGCCAGGAAGTGACATCAGAGGGGAAACCAATGCTAGTGCGAGCAGCAGGCTGAAGAAGCTTCTCGCAATGGTGAAGATTTAAAGAGGTACAGGGGTGGAAAAGGAGAGTACAAGGGAGGTGGAGAGGGCAAGGAGGGTCACTGCTACCATCTCGGAAGCCTCCTACCCTTGCTACACCACTAGTAGGGTGTTGTGGATCTATAGGGAAAGGATTTTCAGGTTCAATAATATAGAGTAGATTCAACAATAGTGCTGTTTTTTTGCTTTCCTTTAGGATATAGTTTAATCTTAGATTGAGGAAGTATTTACAATGTTAGGGGCTGTGTATTTTTCCTACCTCATATCTCATTCTAGATTTCTCTTACTTCAGGTTCCATTTGTGTACAAGGCTGGGACCCTATGCCTAGCTGAAATTGTACACCATGGCAGGAAGTGAGTTGTAACATGCTTGCAACTTGTACATGATAGAATGATGCACAAAAGCTTTCCGTGGCAGTAAGATTCGTTAAAGCAATTTTACTGTCACAGAAAGCTCCTCTCCTGATGCACAAAAGGGTTCTCTGTGGCTGCTAATGATCCTCATAGCAGCCACCTAGCATCCCTACGCATATGCATTACAAGGAGCACATTAGTATTATAATGAGCAGTCCGTGTAATGCACAGCAATTAGCACAAAGTTTTACCATGCAAATTTTTATGGCAGGGTCTGAGCTGTTGTAGTTGTACTTTCTTGTTGGTGCCTGAGCACTGATTGGCTCAAGCACTGACAGGAAAATAAGGCAAGAGCTCAGACCCACTATCAAAAAAATGCACCCAATTCCCCTTCTCGATGCACTGGGAGGAGCCTAAGGCCTCTTCCTGTGGCTTCAGGGAGTCTTGCCGGCTCAGGTGATCAGGGATTCTCCTGCCCTGGTCAGCTGAACCAGCAGGAAGGGATCGCAGGGGCTGATTTTTTTTGTTTGTTTGTTTGGGCAGTTCAGGCAGGAGGAGCAGCAGCTGTGCTAGCATTTACTCTTCTGAGCAAGCACTAGGCACGGTTCCTCCCCCTTTTACTAGCGATGTTTCACACAAATAGCATGCATATAATTTGCATGCTATTGTGCTGAGCATCGTCAGTAAAAAAAAAAAAAAAAATTGCTCCCACCAGTATTTTTTACCATGCTGTTAGAGCTTTGTGCATCCTGCCCTCATTGGTTTTTAACACAAATGGAACTGGAGTTTGATTTAAGAGTTTTAAAGAGGAAAGTTAATCAGTGCATAACTAATTTTCTACTTGTTTGTTATGATGTGTATTCTGTAGAACTTGTATACCTCACTGTTTTTACCTGTATACATACTGAAAGTATGTGTATTTGTGCATTTTAACTGTATGCATCTGTGTTAGGCTTGGAAACACAAACACATAGGAAATAAGCATTTAAAGTAACGAATGCCTTTGGAAGCTGCATGCTGGGTGGAGTACACCCTTTTAGTCTTGATGAGTAGCTGCTATGGATTTATATATATTATATGGTTATATATTAAATCCAATATTATATGTATATTTAATACTGTATTAATAAAAATAATTTTCTAAAAACAATTTTATTTTTATAATACTTGTAAATCAACTTGAATGGAAAGCAGTGGCAATACAAAAATATGAATCAAACACGAGCCTGTGTATAACAACCAATACGAGAATGCTGAACATATCTACTTCAAGCTGATAGGAATGAAGTGAGATGCTATTTAAGGATACGTTCACCCGAGGAAGGTAGAACATTGGCTAATATTAAGGGGAGGGTCTATAGAGTGGGCAGACTTGATGGGCCTTGGCCCTTTTCTGCCGTCATCTTTCTATGTTTCTATATTTAGTGCCTGTTTTACAAAGCTTCAGTAGTGAATCCCCTGTGGCAAAAGCACTTATGGGCTTTGGTGCATTTGCTGCGGGAGAATAGCTACTGAAGCTTTGTAAATCAGACCCTTAGTCTTGCATCCCTTTCCATGCTATCTATTTTTAAACCTTTTCTTTTCTGATGGGGGCCGAGTTGAGGCTTTATGAAGAACTAGTGTTTTAGCCCGTTACATTCGTTACAGTAACGGGTGCTAGAATAGCCCCATCTATCCCTGACCCTGACTCTGACCCCACCCATGCCCCACCTCTATCATGCCCGGACCCTGCCTCCCACTGATCCCAGTCCCACCACCTCACCTTTCACCATTTCCTTTGTATCCTTTTGGCCCTCCTGACAGGGTCTTTACTTACCCGAGGCGGCAGCAGCAGTCCTGACGTACCAACCTTTCCTCCCTCAGTGCCCCAAAGCAGCAGTGGCCCTACCATTTCCATCTCTCCCTTTCCCCCTTTCACACCCTCTACCATCTCTCTCTGACCCTGTTTCACCTCTTTTGCCATCTTTCCTTTCCTGTCCCTCTCTGTCCTTCCCCAAGACCATCTCTCTCTCCTGCCCCCTCCACACTCCCTGAAGTCTATCTCTCCCTATCCCCTACCATCTCTCCTGGTCCCCCTAGTAGCCCCTCTGTCCTTCTCATCCATCTGTCTATGTCTCTCTCTCCTCACCTCCTGCCTCTGCGGAGCTCTCGCAGCTCCTCCTCGTCCTCCTCCAGCCGCGGCGGCCAACATCCGCCTCGGGGGATTCTCGCAAATGCGCACTCCTACCTGCGATGCCCTACAGTGCACGGAAAACGGGAGCACGCAGGTGGGAGTGCGCATGCGCGCTTAGGGCTTTATTATATTAGATAAAAGCAGGTGAAGGCGTTTTTTCTTCCAATAGGTCCTTGTTGCCACCAAATCCATGAAGGCCAGAGCCTTTATCACTTGCAGAGAAAGGAGTACAAAATTTTAAATGTGTGATACATATAAATATTATCTGTAGAGATGCAGAGGCCATCATATCAGTGATATTAGAAAAATTATCACCCCTACTGAGCAGTTCTTGATGTTCCCAATATAAACTGAAACAACCAGTCACAAAAATAAGTGTGGATAATTGTTATCACAATGGATAGATAAAAACATGACATAAGGTGCTGAGATGTTCTATGGGAAAATTATGCAAAAATTGCAAATTTTTTTTTTTTTTAAATCTTTATTCCTTTTTATTTCTTTCAACAAGTGTACAGTATTATTACAATTAATTTACATAACACACTTGGCATTCTTAAACAATATTATTATACATGTTTTTATTCCCCCCCACCTCCCACCCTTTTCCATATCAATAAAATATTCCTTCCAAATTTATATATAATTATACATCCCTTTTTGATAATACAATTAATCTGACATGAAATCTGTCCCTCCCCCATCCTTCTTCCTCAAACACTTTAAACATTTTATTATACCCAGTAATGCACAACAATAAATATCCCATCCTATTACATATATCTCCTTATTTTTCATAACAACATATTTCCAATATTTTTCCCTCCCTATCCCTCCCATCCCATCCCATTTCTATATATTATCCCCTAAGGAAAAAGAATAAACTTTACTCGTTATAATATTCAATTAATGGCCTCCACACCTCTTGAAATCTTTTAAAATACCCCCTCTGTATCGCAAGAAATCTTTCCATCTTATACATATGACAAACTGAGTTCCACCAAAAATTACAATTCAATCTAGAACAGTCTTTCCAATTAGTTGTTATCTGTTGAATTCCCACTCCCGTAAGAATCAACAATAATTTATTGTTTGCTGCAGATATTTGGCATTTGGCCCTCATAAACATTCCAAAAATCACTGTGTCATAGGATAAAGCCACATGACTCTCCATCAACATATTAACTTGATCCCATATTGATATCCAAAATGCCTGAATACATGGACAATAAAATAAAAGATGGTCTAGAGTTCCAACTTCAATTTTACAATGCCAGCATCTATTAGACTTAGAGCAATCTAATTTTTGTAATCTAGTAGGGGTCCAGAATGCTCTATGCAACAAAAAGAACCATGTTTGCCTAATAGATGCTGACATCGTACCTTTAATTCTCCAAGACCAAATACGTGGCCATTGAGATGCATTAATCTGATACTTAATCTCAATGCTCCAAATATCTCTCAATCCATTTTTAGGCTTCTTATTCAAATAATTAGATATAATTTTATACCACTTTGCGGCCTGGTGACCAGTGTTCCCGCTAAGCTGCGCTGGGGTGCGCCGACGCACAAAATATTACCTCGCAGCGCACAAGTTTCTCGTCACAGCGCACACAGTGTAGAGCACAGTTCTTCAACCGCCGGTCCGCAAACAAAATCTTGCCGGTCCGCGAAGGATTCGGTCCCCGCCGCAACGAAAGGCCGGCGTCAGCTGACTTGCAACTTCCTGTTGCAGTCGCTGTGCCGGGACTCCTGCCTTCGCCGGGACTCCTGCCTTCCACCGCGTTTGCCTCCTGCCTTGTCTCCGCACCTCCAGACCAGCAGCGGCAGCTGTGTATGCTTTTAACTTCGGCACAGAGCTGCCCCTAATCAATAGTTTAGCGCGGTTTCATAAGGCAGCCTCGGGGCCTTTGCTAGGCCGGCCCACATCGCATCATCGAAGCGGGCCGGCTATCAAAGGCCCCGAGGCTGCCTCATGAAACCGCGCTAAACTATTGATTAGGGGCAGCTCTGTGCCGAAGTTAAAAGCATACAGAGCTGCCGCTGCTGGTCTGAACTCTTGGGCCGCTGAAGGAGGGCAAAAAGCAGCTGTCCTGGAGGTTTCCCTTCCTCTCGCCTTTACAGGTTCCTTTTTTCCACCTTTTTTTTTTTCCTTCAAACGGCAACGGGCCCCAGCATCGACATCAATCAAGTAAGTTCCACTGTCAATCAAGCGGTTCTGCTCGGCCAAAGCTTCCCCTGTGACATGAGCCACCCTCAGGGGAAAGAAAGTGACCCACAAAGGTGAGGGGAAGGGGGGCAGATGATGGAAGGTGGGGGGGGGAGAGAGAGAGAGAGAGAGAGAGAAGGGGCAGATGATGGAATGGAGGAGATGAGAGAGAGAGAGAAGGGGACAGATGATGGAAGTGAGAAGAAGGGAGAGAGAGCAGAAGGCAGATGGATGTCAGTTGAGAAGGGAGAGCAGATGCTGAATGGAAGTGGGGAAAGAACACATACTGGATGGAAGGAGGAGATAAATAAAGGGGGAAGAAAATAGTAAGATAATGGAGGGGTGAGGGAAAGGGGTGACAAGCTGTGTGTAGACACAGTGAAAAGAGGGAAACGGGACTAAATAGTAAGAAAGAATTTAATTTAGATGGAGGCAGAAAATAGAGAAGGAAGACCAGAGAAGAAAAGGGAAGAGAGAGCAGAGAATGATCAGATCTGAGTGGAGGAAATGAGAAGAGAGATATGCTAAAAACCACAGGGGGGAGGGAAGGATAGAGATGCCAGACCATGAGGGGAACAGAAGGAAGATGATGGATGCTAGACCAAATTGGGGGGTGGGGGGGGGGGCAGGAGGAGAGATGGCAGGGAAAGACAGACAGTGAATGGAAGGGGCAGATGCTGGACTGAAGAGACAGAGAAGGTTATCATGCTGCTGTACCGGGCCATGGTACGCCCTCACCTGGAGTACTGCGTCCAGCACTGGTACTTTAAGAAGGACACGGTACTACTCGAAAGGATCCAGAGAAGAGCAACTAAAATGGTTAAGGGGCTGGAGGAGTTGCCGTACAGCGAAAGATTAGAGAAACTGGGCCTCTTCTCCCTTGAGCAGAGGAGATTGAGAGGGGACATGATAGAAACATTCAAGGTACTGAAGGGAATAGACTTAGTAGCTAAGGCAGGGAGAACGAGAGGGCACTCTCTAAAGTTGAAAGGGGATAGATTCCATACAAACGTAAGGAAGTTCTGTGGTAGAAAGCAACATATTTATTTGGCTCATAACTTGCTGGCGCCCGATATTTTTAGCTCACAGTGAAAAAAGTTTGCTCACAACACCCGCCCGCTTAGAGGGAACACTGCTGGTGACCCAGAAAATCTGCCTGGAAACATAAGAATTCTAAGCTGTAATGATCATTTAAAGATTTCCATTCAGGGAACCCCACCTGAATAGCCTGCTTCAATTGCAACCACTTATAACTTTGTTTTTTATTCAGACCATATTTATGTTGCAATTGTGAAAATTCAAGCATCTTACCATTATCAATTACTTCCGTTAATGATCTTATACCTGCTTTAATCCAATCTTTCCAGACAACCTTAAACCCGCCTATTTGTATCTTGGAGTTTACCCAAATAGTCTGTTGTTTCGATTTTAAAATAGAATCAGTAGTTAATTTGTCTACAAACCTTAATGTTTTCCAAGTATCCATTAATACTCTATTGTCCTTACGCATTCTAGGCACTTTTATACCAAGCAAAAGATCAAGCCTAAGTGGAAAGATAAGTGATCTCTCCACCCTTAACCACTCTGGTAATTGTTCCAAAAGCTCTGAGAGGACCCAATTCATACCTTGGCGCATGATATAGGCCTGATGATACCTATAAAAATTGGGAAAATTTACCCCACCCTCCTCAATTGGTCTTTGCAAAAACACTAAAGCCACTCTTGCAATTTTACCCAGCCAAATAAATTTAACCAGAATACTATTTAATTTTTTATAGAAAGACCCCTGAAAAAATACTGGTATCATTCCCAATTGATAGCAAACCACAGGCAAAATCATCATTTTAACAGTTTGTACTCTTCCCCACCAGGACAAATGTAAAGGATTCCATTGCTCACACAACTCTGTAACTTTTTGTAATAAAAATTTTTCATTTATTCTCATTGTCTCTTCAAGTGTTTTATTCAGCCAAATACCTAAGTATTTTATTCCATCCTCTTTCCATATAAAAGGGAAAGAATCAAGTATACCTTTTGTACAATGCACATTTAAAGGTAAAATCTCTGATTTAGTCCAATTTATTTTGTATCCTGAGAATTTTCCAAATGTATCTATGACCTTCAGTAGACATGGGATTGTTGTTTCCGGATTCCTCAAATGAAGCAAGATGTCATCTGCATAAGCAGATACTTTATATTCCACTCCAGCACATGGAATACCCTGTATGTCCTTTGCCTGTCGAATAGCTAATAATAAGGGTTCAAGAACTATATCAAAGAGCAAAGGAGATAATGGACAACCTTGTCTAACTCCCCTCTGCAACTTAAAAGCATCCGAAAAATTATTATTTATATATAAGCGAGCAGTTGGGGAGCTGTACAATGCTTGTATCATTTGTATAAATCCGGATCCAATACCAAACCATTCCATAGCTTGGTACATGAAACTCCATTCTACACGATCAAAAGCCTTCTCAGCATCTAGTGAAACCGAAAAAGCTGGATCATTAATTTGTTTTGTTAAATAATACATCTGAAATGCCAGTCTAGTATTATTAGAAGAGTGTCTTTGAGCAACAAATCCAGTTTGATTCATTCCTATTATATGCGGAAGAGCTTTAGCCAATCTTAATGCTAAAATCTTAGCTAATAATTTACCATCTACATTTATTAAAGATATAGGCCTGTAGTTTGAAACCAATGTTGGATCTTTATTTGGCTTTGGCAAAACAATAAAGATTCTGCCATAGTGCCTGATATACAACCTTTATTCAGTTGATCCTGATATAATTTTAATAAATACGGTAATAGGGAAATTTGAAATTCTTTATAAAACTCTACTGTAAATCCATCTCCACCTGGAGCGGTCCCAATGGGATTTCAATGCCATTTGTAACTCTTTTAATGATATAGGTTTATCTAAACTTCTTTTTATATGATCAGGAACCTTAGGACTTTCAACTAAACTCAAAAAATCCATCCCATCTTTCTCTTTATTTAAATAAGACTCCGAAGAATACAATGACTTATAATATTTTAAAAATTGTTTTAATATATTTCCAATTTGAGAATGAGAATTTCCTAACTCATCTTTAATTATGCTTATTTTCTCCTTCCTTTTCTTTGCTTTTAAATAATTTGCCAATAATCTTCCAGCCTTATTTGCACTACCATAATACACCACCTGCTGAGCAAAAATATCTTTCCTTACTAACCCAGAGGAAATTTCATTATATTCACATTTTTTTAACAATATTTGAAATGTCTCCTGTTCCCATTTATTAACCAATTTTAATTCCAAATTCTTAATTTCTTTTTCCAAATTCACATATTGTTTTCTTAACAGTTTCTTTTTATATGCAGAATATGATATAATTTGTCCTCTCATAGTTGCTTTGAAAGCATCCCATAAAATTCCAATCGAAATTTCCTCTAAATCATTAAGTCTAAAATATTCATTTATTTTATTTTGAAATTCTGTGCAAAATTTAGAATCAGCAAGCAATGTATTATCAAACCTTCATACAGGTTTGGAATTATCTGGATCTACTAAGTTAACTTCTATCCATATACCACCATGATCAGATATTACTATTGGTTCTATGTCAGCTTTTATAACTTGCTGTACCATCTGATCTGAAACAAAAATATAATCAATTCTTGAGAACGATTGATGAACATGTGAACAAAATGTAAATTCCCGATCATTAAAATGAAGAATACGCCATATATCTTTTAAATTACATACTTGTACCAAATTATCTAATCCCATTGATTTCATTATTCTACTAGGCTTTTTATCCATTATTGGATCTATAACAGCATTGAAATCCCCAGCCACCACTAAATTAGTAGTAGCCAGTGGTAAAACTAATTGTTGTAGAGATTTAAAAAATTCACTTTGATTCGAATTAGGTGCATATATATTTAGTAACGCCATTGTATTACTGCCCATGCTCATGTCAACAAGTAACCACCTTCCTTGAGGATCTGCCTTAACCATATTAAATGGTGCTGGACATTTTTTATTAATCAATATTGCAACGCCTGCCTTCTTTTTTACCACTGGTGCAAATAAACATTGTTTTATCCACTTATCTGTCAGCTTCATAGACTCTGTTCCAGACAAATGTGTCTCTTGCAAGAAACATATATCTATATTTTGTTGTTTAATATATTCCATTACCTTTTTCCTTTTTATAGGGTGATTAAGGCCATTTACATTCAAAGAAAAAATTTTAAAACCCATTTTACAAATAAAATATAAAATACATATATAATCCACTCAAACATAAAATATACATTTTTTCTTTTTCCTTAAACCAATATATGAGTCTCCCCCCCTCCCCTCTTTCCCCATCCCCCCTATTCCCATCCCCCACCCTCCCCTCCCCTAACACAAATGCAAACTTCGAAACGCACATATTACTGAGCAAAAAATAAACTCCCCACAGGCAATAACATACTCATTTTTCTTTCTCTAATCTTTCAAACAACCAACACTAAATTCTCCTGCAGTCAATCCATTCTTCAATACCCTAAATACCCATATTTACTATAATTCTTTATTATATACTTCTCCCCTCATTCAAATTTCCAAACATTCTTCCATCCTATACCTCTAATATATTTATAAAAGTATTTCGGAAACCATTTCTTACAATATATACCCCCCCAAGATTAATATTATTATTTTATTTTTTTATTTTTTTGTCTAACCTAAGTTTCTCACAACTTCAATGGAACATACATCACTCCATCCTATAATATTCATTTTTTTTTTTTTAACCTTACATCAAAAGAAGGATCAAACATTTCAACCAAGCAGACCTCATATTTTTTAAAACTCTCATTAATTTTCATTGCATCTTCAATCTATTACAGTCTATTCTCCATTCTGCACAACTGTAACACTTGTATATCTTCATCCTGCTGTTTCAGTCTCTTATTCCATCTTCTTGCAGATTGCTATTTCATCTTTCTCCAATAAAGTATTTTTGCAACATCATCTTTATATCTCAGTCAATTTCAGATGCAAATTGTAAATCTAAATAATGCTCAAGTCATTTCCATCAGTCCATCTTCACATCTTCTTCTCTTTACATCAATAGTCTTTTGTATTTTTCATCTTATTATATTCCAAGTTCCCACATTTCTCCAATGCAGCACTTATGTGTCCTCATATTATTATCTGTCACGCTCAAATGCAAATTATAAATTCACATTAAGAAACCATCCAAATCTTATAATTGTTCCTCATATTTTCTTCACTTCCTATATGCTCCATCCCTCTTCTTCCCTTTCAAAATCTTCTTTTCTTATTGTCTCTTTAAAATTTTTCATTTCTATTCTTTAAATCTTGTTTGAAATGTTGAATCCCCTTAAACCTAACTGCAACAATTTTCTAGAAAATATTTTTCTCCTTTTCTATTTTTTTTCCACTTTTTCCTTCTTTATAAAATATCTTTCAATTTTCACTCAAAAATATAAACCAAAAATAATCTAAGTATATTATTTATTACATTTTCTAAATACTTTCATGAAATCATAGGCAAATTATATTGATCTAGAAATTCCTGTAATTTGCCTGCTTCTTCAAAATTATAAGTTTTATTCTCATAAGTTACCCTCATAATAGCAGGGTATATCAATCCATATCTTGCTCCCATTGCTCTCAGTTTAGGTCTTAAATCCAAAAGCTGTTTTCTTTTGTAGGCTGTAGCTTTTGCAAAGTCAGGTACTATAAAGATCTTAGAATCCTGGCATTTAAGATCCTTATTTGTTTTAGCCAGCTTTATAATCTCTACCACCTGCTGATGTCTTAGCAGCTTAAAGATTAGTGGACGGGGACCCTTCTTACTATTTGATCTTTTCATCGGTATCCGATGTGCTCTTTCTATCTCCAAAGGAAAAGAACTTTTAAATGGCAAGATCTTTGGGATAAAATTAGTCACAAATTGAATAGGATCATTCTGCTCAATCCCCTCAGGTATCCCAATCAGACGCAAATTATTCCTTCTTTCACGATTTGATAAGTCTTCAAAATCCTTTTTCAATGCCTCTATTTCTCTGTGATCTTTTTTACACACCAACATCTCTGCCTCAGATTTCTCAGCATGCTTTTCTAACTGCTCAATTTTGAAGTCAACTGCCTGCATTCTATTTGTCAGACTCTCTATTTCCTCCTTCACAACTTTTATATTTTTAGCGTTATCACTTACTATTTCTTTAATTTTCTGAAGTTCATTCATCAAATCACTCTTATCAATTTCTTCCTGAGGCAACGGGACCGCTGTCGGGGATACCGAATCCATTTTTGTTCTTTTTTTACTTCCTGCTCCTGAATTCACCGGATTACTTTTACTAGTTTTACCTGAAGCCATTTCTTACTTCAATTCTCTCTTTTCCTTCACTTTTCTTTAATTTTAACTGCCAAAATCTTAATAAAATTTGCCTGTCACAACAGAGCTAATCCTCTACCCAGCCATCTTCGTGCGCTGCAAAGTTCTAGAATCTAAAATTGCAAAATTTTATGTTTGAAGTTGTGTTTTGAATCTGTTTGGGGATTTTGAGGTGGGAAGTAAGGAAGTCACTGTGCTTGTGACTCAGAACATAGGTGCCAACATTTCAAAGTGATTGGGGGTTCCAAACACAATACAATTACCGTATATATTCAAATATAAGTTTATCTGCATATAGGTCGAGACCCCCCTATCCCCTCCCAAAAGAAGGAAAAATGGTTGACTCAAATATAAGTCGGGCAGCTTAATATTCAAGTCTCCTGCCCCGTCAGGCTCTGCGTCCAGCACCCTTCCATCTTCCCCTCCCCTATCACGCTCCCCTGGCAGTAAGGAAGTCGCTCAGTGCTGAGAAGCAGCGCCAAATCGTGCTGCTGCTCGTGCCGCTGAAATGGACTAAGTGGATCTGCGCAGCCGGTTAGCAGCGGGGCAGGAGTGCAGAAAGCTTGTTCCTGCCCGCTGCACCTCCACCAACGATCGGCAGAGGTAGGAAGATAGGGCAGGAAGGAGGAGGGGGCAGAGCCTGGCCGCGGCAGCCTTAAAAAATTCTGGGAGGGGACATTGACCTAAATATAAACCGGGACCCCATTTGGGCCAATTTTTTGGCCCAAAAATCCCGGTTTATATTCGAGTATATAAAGGTACTCCACTCTGAACACAGTGAAGGAACTCGCTTAATATTGGGAATGCTGGTTCCTATGATTCAATTCTATTTATTCTATTATGAGGCTCATTTTTAAAAGAGAAAAACATTCAAAAAATGGCATTAAGTGGCATTTGGAGGGACATGAGGATACTAATATCATCTGCATAAATATGTTATAATCTGCTAATTCCTAACCTAGGAATTGCATTACAACGTTAAATAACATGGGGAAAGGGATGAACCCTAAGAAACCCCGCAACCTATTTCCCAACTAGTAGATAGTGAACCATTCATTTTAACATGATATAATTGTTGAGATAGAAACCCATCTATACAATACAATTTCAAGTTTCAAGTTTATTAGGATTTTATATACCACCTATCAAGGTTATCTAAGCGGTTTTTACAATCAGGTACTCAAGTATTTTCCCTCTCTGTCCCGGTGGGCTCACAATCTATCTAATGTACCTGGGGCTATGGAGGATTAAGTGACTTGCCCAGGGTCACAAGGAGCAGCGCGGGGTTTGAACCCACAACCCCAGGATGCTGAGGCTGTAGATCCAACCACTGCGCCACACACTCCTCTAGGCCACTCTTGACCCTCTAGACCAGTGGTCTCAAACCCTTTACAGGGCCATATTTTGGATTTGTAGGTACTTGGAGGGCTGCAGCACAAATAATTACTCCCCTCTTTTACTAAGGCATGCTAGCCGATTTAGTGCACACTAAACGCTAACCAACCCATTATATTTTATGGACGCGTTAGCATTTAGCGTGCGCTAAAACAGCTAATGTGCCTTAGTAAAAGGACCCCTTAATGTTTTATTAAAGAAATGACAATTTTGCATGAGGTAAAACTCTTTTTATAGTTTATAAATCTTTCCTTTTCCTTTGAATTAACAAAAGATTATAACAGTTATAACAAGCGTCCGCAACCACCTTCAGCTCTCACCTCCTCCAGCACCGGACACATGCACAAGCTGCACTGCCTCCAACCATCTGAGGCCTTTTTTAGCCCATGAAGCTCATCTAAGGCCTTTTCTGTATTTTTTGGTCTTGGTTAAGGAATTGGAGTGTTTAGACCAGCGGTCTTAAACTCGCAACAAAGCTTCAATGGTTACAGTGAGGCGGGCAACGACTCCAGTGGTTACCTTATGTTCTGGAACACTGCCCGCCTCACTGCTGTAACATCATGCAAGCGCTTTGCGTCTGCATGCGATTGGACTCCACTTCACAATCGTGTATAGACGCAGGAAAGCACTTGTGTGAGGTTACACGATCGAGGGCCTCAAAATAGTGCCTGGAGGGCTGCGAGTTTGAGACTGCTACTCTAGACACCCAGTCTTGTAAAATTTGTTTAAGCAAACCACGACCAACAAGGTGGAATGCACTAGATAAATCAAATTGTATTAAGTATAGCATGCTACTACTAATCATTTCTATATGCAGCACTGTACATCTAAACACAGAGAGACAGTCCCTGCTCAAAAGAGCTTACAATCTAGTCAAGACAGACAAACTGGAAGGTGCTTCAATACACTGTACTCAGGTGAGAAAATTACAGAGGGAATGATAAGACAGATATTGGTGCTTAGAATGTGGGTTGGAGTTTGGAATTAAAAGCATTCTGACCCCAGCTAAGTAAAGATTTACTTTTAGCCAAAGATCAGATCAAGGTCTCAGTGCTATATCCTGCTCTAAACCCTGACTGAATCGGGAATAACAGATCAAACTGGTCTAAGTACTCTTGTCAGTTTAGTTGTAACTCAACCTTCCATTATTTTAGTACAGTGTTTTTTTAAATTTATGGCTTTAATATTATATTGTGTAACATAACACCAAAAAAGGAGAAATCATATATATTTAAAGTAACAAACCAAAACAAAAATTTATATTATCGTGGCGAATAGAAGGCCTTTCACTTGAGACCTGAAGTTACAATTCAAACAAACAATGGAGAAAAAAAGCCTCAAACTCCGACGGACAGCACACACGGGCTCATAATCAAAACTTTAAAACGTCCAAAAATCAACCTAAATCAGCACTTGGACGTCCTAATAGCAGGGACGTCTAAGTGCCGATAATCAAAACCAACTTTCTGGACGTGCAGCAGAGCTTCTAAGCTGCTGTGCGTCCAGATATCAAAGGGATGTGTTGGGAGGTGTGTTATGGGCGGGAATTGGATAGGCTTCAACCTGGACATAACCCAGCCATAATCAAACCTTTCCTAGAGGGAACTTAGATGCCGGCAGTTAGACCTGTTTCAGTTGTGTCTAAGTTCCACAATGGTGCCCAAACTGACAAGACGACCACTGGAGGATTTAAGGCATGACCCCCCTCCCCTTCCTCCCCCAGTGGTCACGACCCCCTTCAATCACCCAAAGAGCAAAAAAATCCAAAGACTCATAGGCTTCTCATCAGCTGATCGCGGCAGAGGAATCCCCATCAGCTGAGCCGGTTTTTGGGATTCCTGGCATCTCAGCTGATGGGGATTCCCATTGCCAGGATCAGCGGAGCCCTACACCCATTCCCCTGACATCCTGGACTATTCCCTGACATCTCCACACCCCCGCCCATCATATCCCCTAACATTCCTGGGCCCCCCTCCCACATCCCTGAACATCCCCCGTACCTTCGGATAAGAAAATGGCTAGAGGGAAGTTCACTCCTTCTTGCCTACAGGGCCACATGCTGCAAATGACAGGGCTTCCCCCTCCCAATGTATCTTGGGATGCAGTGAGAGCTCTGATTGGCTCAAAATTGCAATTTTAAGCCAATCCTGGCCTTTGGCCCCTCCCACTGCATCCCAAGATACAATGGGAGGGGAAAGCCCCATCATTTGCATCACACGGCGCTGTAGGCAGGAGGGAGGGAGCTTCCCTCTTGCTATTTTCTCATCCGAAGGTAAGGGGGGGGGGTCTGGGATATCGGGGGGTATAGGGCTCTGCGACTCAGCTGATCTTGGCAGTGGGAATCCCCATCAGCTGAGCTGCCAGGACTCCCCGAAACTGACTCAACTGATGGGGATTCCTCTGCTGTGATAAGACAAGGTAGTTGGTAGGTACATCTACAAAACTTGCTTTTGTGCATTTTTCATGTGACATTTTTATTTTTGAAAATGGGCAAAAAAAGTAGATGTCTTAAGGACCAAAACTTACACCTAACTCATTTTCAAAAATAAAAGAGACATTTGGCAGCTTTGAAAATGGACATTTTTCCTTCTGAGGTTGTGGAAGTCTTGCACAAGATATCCAACCTCAGACTTAGGTACGCTATCGTTTATGCCCCTCACTGTGTTTAACTGCACCTAATGCATTAAATTTATCTGCTTACAACTCTTCAGTTCTTACAGCATTCAGAAAGAAAGGAGGGCAATTTTAGAGTAACTGAGTAGGGTAAAAATCTCATATGCAAAAGGACTTAACATATTTATTAACAATTTTTTTACCTCCTGATATGTTTCTAATTGAAAAGTATTCCAAACACTATTAAACTCCAAAGAGGACTTTGAGGTCAGCCAGGGTGAGTTTGGAATTAGCATGTCCTTTGCCTGATAGCACTTGTGTGGCCAATTCTCTCTTCTTCACCTGCAATTCTGAAATCTTTTCTTCAACTGTCCCTTCACACACAAACCTAGAAACATCCCCAAAACACTTGTATTAGTGAAATTCAGAAGTGTCCAAGGACCAGCATCCTCTCCTTCTTTCCCCAGGGAATCCCTGCTGGTATTTTTTTTACTCCATTGCACCAGTATAAGGAAGTCAGAGAATAAAAAGACATCACATGGAAAAATCATGGGAAACCTTTTGTTTCTTAGTGGAGGATAGGTGGGCCTAATCTTTACAGAAGAGAAGTATTAAGATGGCCTAAAAAATCAGCGTCAAGTAGGTGCACTGTATAGGTAAGAATCACACTTAGCGCCACCTAAGTGCCCTTAGGTGTCATTAGGCATTCTAACTTTTAGGTGCACTATATTTATGCCAGGGTTTTCTTGGCCTGAATGCCTATGTCTAATTCAAAAACAGGTGCCTAATTAGAAAACATGCCCACTTTTAACTTCACACTTTGGACTAGGTGCCTACTTTTTACAGAATCATGTTTTGTGAGGCGCCTATCTTTCAATTAAGTCCAATTAACTGTGCCTATTAATCAATTAAGTTAGGCACCTACAATGGCTAGGCACACCATTGTAGGTGCCCAACTTTAGAACGTGGACATTAATAAGGAAAATAGAAAAGTCGGCCATTTTAACCAAGCGGAAAAGTAGCCTTACACACAAGAATGACATGCATAAGGTCGCACTAATGCCACATTTTGCTACCATTTGGTAAAAAGGTCCCTAATTACCTGATGCTTCAGAAATATTAGAAAACTTTTCTATTTCAGTCTTACATCTCCATTACAAAGGAGGTATTTTCATGTTGTATTTCTTATGTATGCCTACTTTTATTTTTCTTTTATAACCTGCACTGAGCATTTTTGGTACATACAGGATATAAGAATTGTATTGATAAATTATGTTCCATCAGCCTACAGATCTTTAAAACTCTGTTAAAATATGAAGACTACTTCAAACAAGGCTAGATATATCAAAATTAATATTTTAAATTGAACCCTCCATTTTATTGATAACCAATGAAGAGAGATTCACATCTATTCAGATGTCTAATTCTATCAGCTAATCTCATCTCCCTCTGAACCTGATAGCCATTAGAACTCTGACTTGTTCCTAGCGCCAGTAATCCTCAGCTGCCCAAAAGGAAATCTTTATCATACAATGCACAGAATAAAATGAATGGATTTTGTTTCCTAAGGGGGTCCAACAGCACTGACCTGTGAATCACAACATCCTTGAGTTGTCCTACCCGATAGATGCGATCACAAGCTTGATCTTCCATTGCAGGATTCCTTTAAGGAAGAAAAGTGCAGTTAGTATGCCAGATTTCAATAAATCTTATCTCAAACAGCTTCAACCCCACCCCTGAGCTGGCGTTAAGTTTTCAGCATTAAGGCTAGCATCTGCTTCTGTGCATTACAACACTTCCATCTGAGCATTGAGAAGGAATACTACTGACCTCATTTACATTCATTTAAATACCATCTGGGCAGCAGCAGATGGACAGTGTTGGAGGCAGAGGATTGCGTTTGATGCAACAATGATGACATCGAATTTATACTGCAAAGAAAGACCCAGCAATCTACTTCTGTATTCTGCCATGAAAACTTGGTGTTCATCAAGTCACTAAGACTCGAAGACGATTCAATGGCACCTAACAAATACTATCTAATACAATTTGAACACATATTTGGCACATATGTTAATACCTGCACTAGAACCCTCTGAACATCCAGCCACATTAACATGAGACCATTTCTAAACTGTCTAATGCAACTCCTGGGACATAACAATGAGCCAACAATGACCTACTTGAACTTGTAACTATGATCTAACTCTATTAATAACTGTACTGATAAACCTGTACTCTGTTGAATGTGTGTGGTGAAATGGTTAGAGCTACAGCCAGGGCCAGATTTAGATGAAAAGAGGCCCTAGGCTATTCTACTTATGAGGCCCTTTCACCTCCCATTTTTAAGTTTGTAAATTACATGAGAGATAATAAAATACATCATTACTGTGATATATATCAATATGTTAAATGAAACATGTTGTTATTGGTACTAACCTTTATAAAAAATGTGACACGGATAATAAATAAAAAAAAGTCGAGAACACTTATTTGGACATTTATTCTCAGCACCATATATAGTACTTGTAACAATAACTAATCAAACATAACACACAACATTGCCCCTTCCTATGTCCATAGTGCCCCCAGTGCATCCTTCCTCAACTTACCCCCCTCCGATGCCCACCTACCTCCCATTACCCTTCCATTGAACACCCCCCCATGTTATCCTGCTTGCCTGCCTTCCATTAAACCCCCCCACCCCCCCTCCGATGCCCTTCCACTGAAACACCCCCACCCCACCCCACCTCACCCCGATGCCAGTCTGGGCCGTCCTGTCCTGACGGATCCACGTTTTGCCTCTCTCCCCGCTGGGCTGGGCTTTACCCAGCTGTTTCAGGACTGACGTCTTTCCTCCCCAGGGCGAGAAAAAGAAAGGGAGAAGCCGAGTCGGCGCCCCGTTGTGGCCGGAGCCGGTTCCGATCCCGAAACGTAGAATTTCTCCTTATTTTCGGTTCAGTGTTTTAGTGTTCACTGTTTTTAGAATAGTGTAATTTTAATTTTGCTAACAATTTGAATGTAGGCCCCTCTTGATCTTGAGGCCCTAGGCTGAAGCCTAGTTAGCCTATAGAAAATCCGTCCCTGGCTACAGCCCCAGCACCCTGGAGTTGTGGGTTCAAATCCCGTACTGCTCCTTGTGACCCTGGGCAAGTCACTTAATTTCCCAGTGCCCCAGGTACATTAGATAGAGTGTGAGCCCACCGAGACAGATAGGGAAATATGCTTCAGTACCTGAATAAATTGTAATCCGCATAGAATTGTAGGCTATATGGAATATAAATAAATAAATAAAAATAAATGTCAAACTGTCCATTGTAACTTCCTGGGTAACTAACCCAACCTCTTGCAATATAATCCAACCTTGAACTGAATAGGTAAAGGCGGAACAGAAAATCTGATTAACATAACATATGTGCTCGTCTAGTGCTAACTGTTTTTAATGCTGGTGTTGAGCTTTGGGCATCAGCCCCTAAATATCTAGGGTATCCGGATAACTTCTGGTGACTGCCCATGACCCAGCCCTGAATATCTTTGGTTTAAATCAGCCTGCAGCAGCCAGCATTTAAAATAACGCACAAAAAATTCATCCAAAATATGCTAAAATTCTTAGAAGGATATACCAAATTTATTATTAGAAACCCACAGTAGAAAGGAGAAATTAGGTTCTTACCTGCTAATTTACTTTCTTTTAGCTTCTCCAGACTAGTAGAGGTTAATCTTTACGAATGGGTATATATCCAATCATGACCAGCAGGTGGAAACTGAAAACAAAACTGTGGAATAGTATATAATATATTCCCTTCTCTATTCTCATCAGTCTGCTGAATAGCCAAGCAGAACTAAGAACTGGAAACAGAAATAAACAATACTTCGAACAGGAATAACAACTAACATACCCAAATGCTGTTGGAAAATGCAGAGGAGAAATACCAGAAGGAAAATGTCCCCACAGCTCGCCAGCTAAGCCAGCCGAGCCACAGCCGCTGTTCATCAATTCTCCCCGGCCCTAGAAAAATACTAGAACCCGCAGCAAAAAATAAAACTGCCCGCGCAACAGCCCCAACACAAGAATAACAGACAGGGTGGGGACCTCTACTGGTCTGGAGAAGCTAAAAGAAAGTAAATTAGCAGGTAAGAACCTAATTTCTCCTTCTTTAGCACTCTCCAGACTAGTAGAGGTTAATCTTTATGAATGGGACGTACCAAAGCAGTCCCTCACATGGGCGGGACCCCCGAAGGGCCGACACCAGAACACGCACACCGAACACCGCGTCCCGACGCACCTGAACATCTACCCGAAAGTGTCTGACAAAGGAATGCAAGGAAGACCAAACCGCAGCTGTACAATGTCCACTGGAGGCACAAGCGACGACTCAGCCCACGAAGTCGCCTGACCCTGAGTGGAATGAGCCTTGAGAAACTCCGGAACGGGCTTCTGCCTCAGAAGATAAGCGGAAGCAATAGTCTCCTTGATCCAGCGCGCAATAGTAGCCTTAGAAGCACCAGCCCCCCCTACGAGGACCCGCCAGAAGGACAAAGAGATGATCTGATTTCCTGATTGCCTGGGTCTGCTGCACAGAAGAGCGAAGGACCTGACCAACATCCAACTTGCCCAGCTGTCTTTGCTCAGAAGAGCCCTCCCGACTACCCAAGACCGGGAGGACCACAGATTGATTAACACGAAAAGGAGAAACTACTTTCGGCAGAAAAAGAAGGAACAGGCCGCAAGACAACCCGCTCCCTAGAAAACTCCAAAAAGGGAGCTCTACAAGAGAAAGCCTGTAGCTCAGAAACATGCCTAGCGGAAGATATGTCCACCAAAAAGACCGCCTTCAGAGTAAGGTCCTTCAAAGAGGAGCCGCCCAACGGATCGAAGGACGGGTGCACCAGAACAGATAGAACCAGATTGAGATCCCAAGAGAGAACAGAGGGCCGAATGGGAGGCTTGAGCAACTTGGTTGCCCACAAAAAGCAAATCACATCAGGAATGGCTGTCAAACGCTGACCTGTCACTAACCCCCAAAAGGCTGACAAGGCCGCAAGCTGAACCCGGAGAGAAGACCAAGCCAGGCCTCTATCCAGGCCATCTTGCAAGAACTCTAGGATGTTAGACAGGGAAGTGCGAAAAGAGACCACTCTGCACACCTGGCACCACCCCTCAAAGAGACGCCAAACCCGCACATAAGCCTGAGAGGCAGAAAGCCTCCGGGACCCCAAGAGTGTACAGATCACCCTATCTGAATACCCCTTCTTACCACGGTGACCCCTTTCAAGAGCCAAGCCGTAAGACAGAAGGGAGACGGGTCGAACGTGGGAATGGAACCCTGTGTCAGCAGGTCATCCAAGAGAGGCAGAGGATCCGCCACCAGAGCGTCACCAGATCCGCGTACCACGGATGTCGAGGCCAATCCGGAGCCACCAGAACCACCAGACCCAGATGGTGAACAATGCGGAGAAGAACTCTGCCCACTAATAGCCACGGAGGGAACACGCAAAACAGCCCCTCTGTTGCCATGGTTGAACTAGAGCATCCAGACCCTCGGCCAGACCATCCCTGCGATGACTGAAGAAGCGGGACACCTTGGCGTTGCCACTCGTGGCCATCAGGTCCATCAGGTGCTGACCCCAAGCCTGCACTATCAACAGAAAATCCACGGGGCTGAGACACCACTCTCCGGGATCTAAGATGTGACGACTGAGGAAGTCCGCCTGAACATTCTCCACCACAGCTATGTGAGAGGCCGAGAGGTCCAGAAGGTGTGACTCTGCCCAAAGCATGAGCTGAGCCACCTCCTGCGCCACCTGAGCGCTCTTGGTGCCTCAACGATTGACATAAGCCACCGCCGTGGCATTGTCCGACAGGACTCTGACCGACTTGCCCATCGAGAGGGAGCGGAAGGCTAACAGCGCCAGATGGATGGTTCTGGTCTCCAACACATTGATTGACCAGGACACATCCTCCATGGACCAGGTGCCCTGAGCTGAGTGACCTAGACACTGAGCCCCCCAACCGAGGACACTGGCATCCGTGAGAAGCATCGTCCACTCAGTAGATCCAGACTCACCCCCTGAACCAGATGAGAGGTCTGGAGCCACCAACGAAGACTGCAGCGTGCCAAGCCTCGCAGAGTGACAGGGACATCCAAACTGTGCCTCTGGGGTGACCACCTCCAGAGCAGAGCATACTGAAAAGGACGCATGTGGATCCGCGCCCACCTCACCACATCCAGGAACGCTGCCATCGACCCCAAGACTTGAAGGAAATCCTGCACCCGAGGACACCGGGACACCAAAAGAGGCGAATCTGAGAGTGCAATTCGCTTACCTGGGCCTCTGGAAGGAAGACCTTCCCCAAGGAGGTGTCAAACAGAACTCCAAGGTACTCCAGACGCTGAGCTGGGACCAACCAATTCTTGGAAAGGTTGACCACCCAGCCCAACGACCGGAGAAACTCCACCACCCGAGCTGTAACCCGGGTGCTCTCCTGCAACGACTTCACCCGAATCAACCAGTCATCCAGGTATGGGTGCACCAGAACGTCCTCTGACTGCAATGCCGCCCCGACAACCACCATTACCTTGGTGAACGTCTGGGGAGTTGTGGCCATGCCTAATGGAAGCGCACAGAACTGATAGTGCTGACCCAAGATCGCAAAGCAAAGAAAGAGCTGATGAGAGGCCTGAATGGAAACAGGCAAGTAGGCCTCCGTCAGAGCGAGAGAAGTCAGGAACTCCCCCGGCTGAACCGCCAGAAGGACAGACTGCAGTGTGTCCAAGCGAAAAAGAAAGGGAATTCTGAGAGCCCTGTTGACCCCTTTTTAAACCGAGGATGGGCCGAAAGGTCCCCTCCTTTTAGGGCCCCACAAAGGAAATGGCATACCAGCCAGTGCTGCACTCCTGAGGGGACACTGGACAACCGCTTTGAGATCTAGCAAGCGCCGAAGGGTCTGGCGAAAGGCTAGCGTCTCCCATGCCACCTGACACGGAGAGGCTAGATATGATCCGGCAGAGAGCGGGCAAAATTCCAGAGCATAACCATCCCACACTACCACCAGGACCCACCAATCGGATGTGATCTCGGCCCACTTGGGAAACAAGTTGCGCAGCCAGGTGCCCACTGGAACCAAAGGGGGCACCGGCAAAGATGGACGGGCAGCAGGGGAACCAGGGGGGGGACTCCCAGACCCCCAACGGGCCCCCTGAAAGGACTGCAAGCGCTGAGCTAACTGACCCCGGGGAAAAACCGGAAGTCTGGAAAGAAGCATTCCCATGCCCTGGGCGAAACTTGCGAAATTCCCGCAGACACCCCCATGCAGTGCCATCCTGAGACGTCGAGCGGGTTTGTAAAACCGCTTAGAAAGCCTTGATAGGCGGTATATAAAATCCTAATAAACTTAAACTTAATAATAAACTTAATGCTAAAGCAGGCAAGCCGGCATCAGCTGCTGAAAAATCAGCTGAGAGGGAATCCTTTTTTCCCTACCGTAGGCGGTTCGTGGAATCCCTCTGGAAGTAGTGAGAGCAGACCGGGCTGCCTCACTGCCTTCAGCCGGCTCGCGAGGCACTAAAGCCGGGGAGCTCTAGATGCCTGCAGCTGTTGCCGACAGAGCTCCATGACCACACTGGCCCAAACTGCCAAGTTTAGGCCGGCCGCGAGTGTCTCGTGGCTGGACCAAATTGTGTCACACTCCCCCGGAGAAGGGCACAATTGCTCCATACGCGACCTAGCTAGAAGAAAAAGTGCCGGTTAGTGCAAAAATACAGTAAAATACAGTAAATTGACAGGGAAGCAACCCTGCAGACCGGCACTACCTCAGGATAATTTTTTTTACTGAACAGACTCCATAGGTTCTCGAAGCAGTAGACCTTGCTTAATTTAGGGGGCAAGGCTGACTGCTGAGGCTCCTCAAAAAAAATGCAGGGAGGTGGAGGAAGTGGGGGATGGGACCCCACTCAAGACTCACCGGGTTTGACACCCCTGAGGTCGGACAGACCCCCAAACAGGGCCCGCCCAAGCTCTGTCCGTCCAAAAACAGGGACTAGAAACCCCCTAAACAAATTCCAACAGCCCTACCAAGGGAGATGGGTACAGATCACTCAACACCTGCTGGAGACTGAAAGAAGACTGATGAGAATAGAAAAGGGAATATATTATATACTATTCTACAGTTTTATTTTCAGTCTCCACCTGCTGGTCATGATTGGATATATACCCATTCGTAAAGATTAACCTCTACTGGTCTGGAGAGTGCTAAAGAATTCCCACGCGGCAAATGTGACACGTCCATTTAATTCTTACAGGCTGCATCGCATTTGCCACACCGGGACTCGCTACCACAGCTTTGTAAAAGAGGCCCATAAGTGAAGAGACCAAATGGAAGCATAAAAACACAACAGAAGTCAAAAATAGGCACTAGTCTATATACAATTTTAAAGATACTCAATACTTTGAACAAAATTCTAGCTAAATTGGCAGCCATGAAACTGCCTTAAAAAAAAGAAAATTGCTCAGCCCATTTACATCCTCTCAAAAGCAATCCAGGAGCCATGTTCAACAAGTCTACTGATAAGAGGATGCTGCAGTCAAAGCCCAGACCAATAACTTGAGATACCCTACTGATAAATACCACCATATTTGTCTAATATTCATGTTTGAATGCCCTTATCTCTCCATCCCTCACTTATTATCAATTCCGGAAAGATTTTAAAACTCATTTATTCAAAAAATATGAAATACAAAATTGATTTTATTTTTTAAATTTATTAAGGTATTAAGCTTCGAATCAATTTATGATTATTCTTACAATTAACTGTATTGAGTAATTTCTATTTACTATATTGTAATTAATTGTACTGTGTAATCACTATCTTCTACAAGTTTTATAAGGTTGTATTTTTCCCTAGTGCTTTTATTCTGAATTGTGTTTTCTTCTATGATATTCCTTATTTTTCTGTTTGTATTGTTTAATACTCAAAACCAATAAAAACTATTTGAACTTAAAAAAATTGTTTTATAACTTTGTATTTCTATACCTTAGTGTAATACCATTGTGTAAATCGCCACAAACTGATGGTTTGGCAGTATATAAAAAATAAATTATTATTATGTAGAGCTTAGTATGCATCTACACACCACCTTTAAAGATAAACTTTTAAGGGTTTTCAGATCTGGGAGGATCAGAGTTGCCTAGTACTATCTTTAATGCTGTGCTGATATAAACTGGAGTAATCAGCATTATCGGGATTAGAAGGGACAGAGCATAAGGAAAGGTATGTGGGTCATTACCAGTGTATATCCAATAAAAAGAGGTGGTTTCCGCCAATCAAGTTTAAGCCAACACCGCCTGCAGACAGAGACACCAACATCACCTGGAAACCAAAGGGATAAAAAAAACACCTATATTTCTGAAATTAAAATTAAAAGCCATCCAATTAACTGGATCTAAAAATATTACACCATGCTGAGTGAAGAAAAGAACAGGTTCTTGTCCTAGGGAAAAACATGACATTCCAGTGGTCTCAAACTCACGGCCCGGGGGACACATGCTGCTCACCAAGTACTATTTTGAGGCCCTCGGTATGTTTATCATAATCACACAAGTAAAATAAAACAGTTTCTTGATCATATGTCTCTTTAGCTATAAATTACAATATTATTATTAAGACTTGGCCAAAAGGAAAGATTTATAAACTATAAAGAGTTTTGCCTCATGCAAAATTGTCATTTCTTTAATAAGACATTAACTAATTTTTCTGAGGCCCTCCAAGTATCTACATATCCAAAATGTGGCCCTGCAAAGGGTTTGAGTTTGAGACCACTGTGACATTCCAAATCAAATAAACTGTTACTGCATACAAATATATACAGCCCACTGCCATGATCTGAGCTCATTACAGCAAACACTTCTGTGTAAGAACAGGTAACAAAATCAAACTTCAGCTAGACTTACAATTTCTTCAATGATGGTGTAAAATGAAGAGCAATTAAAACACAAATGCAACAATAAAAGGCTCTTTTATCAAACTGGTTCAGCAGCTAATTAGGGTTTTACTGTGGATGTTACAGATGGGCAGACTGGATGGGCCATTTGGCTTTTATCTGCCATCATGTTTCTATGTCTACTGTATTTAAAGAAATCAGAAAAACCTGAAAAAATTGGAAGGTAAATAGACAAATCCAACAGCAAAAAACCTCCCAAACCCCAAGAAAAGGAACTAGACAAGGGAGAGAGACAAAAGCAGAGACGGCTCAACTACATTCACCAACCTATCAATAATGTTTAAGATGTAAGTAGATTAAACGGAAGAGCCCTCAGTAACACAGCCACCTACCGGAGAACCAGTGGAAAAGGCTGTCACATGGCTTACACCCAAACAAGTGTTAACTGTGAAACATCCCCGGGCTCTACTCTGTATTTTTTATAATAAAGTGCACCCAACAGTGCTAAGTGTGAAAAAAGATATACATAAATCAAAAAAACACACTTTACCATTCACTACGATTGTCTCTGCCCCTTGTCCAGGGGGCCAAAAACGTCCAAGTTCAGCCAAGCAAAAAACAACAGGAAGTACTTAGCTTCTCCGTGAAGACAAACAGCCAGCAAAGATATTCTTCGTCCAACGGGACTCCGTTTCGGGGGTGCACACCCCCTTCTTCAGGAACAGCTGGGCTGCGCTGTGACCATCCAAATCATCCGGCACAGCAAGGATTGACAAAGCAGGAAATGGCACTGAACCGAACAGAACGCCTCCAATTTAAACAGCAGACCCAAAAGGTAATTGGACAAGAAAAAAAGAAAGAAAAAACACCTGACTCCAGAGAACTTCAAAGAGACCAGAAAAATACGGCCCGGAGTTCAGCTGAAAAAATGAACTGCAAAAAAATTCAATCAAAAATAAAGCAAAACTAACTTTCGAAAAACAATAAATTAAAAGGTATGTTGCCATTCAATATAGTCATTATGTCCCATAGGAGCTAACGCTTGGAGCTCAAAAATCCAATATTGCTCCCTCCGTTGTAACCACAACACTTTATCTCCCTGATGAGTCTCATAAACCTGTTCAATGATAGACCAACGTAAATCCTGAAAGGTATGTCCCAACTGGATACAATGAGGCACCAGCGGAGAATTCATTGACCGGGTATTAATACGTGAGCGGTGCTCAATAAGACGTGTTTTGATTTTTCTTTGAGTACGGCCCACGTATACCATACGACAAGAGCATGTAATAACATATATCATCCACATAGAACTACATGTGGTGACAGATTTGAGAGCATATGTCTTAAGAGTCTTAGGATGTTGCCATATATTACCTTCAATAGTAACCTTGCACAAATCACAAGTATCACTGCATCTTGAGTGCTGTCCCTCTTGGATCTTATGGTTATGTTCAGCGATATATCTGGAATGAACCACATAGTCTGCAACATTTTTGGCACGAGAATATGCTATGCAGGGAGGTTCATGAAAGATGGAATGAAGCTGGAGAATGTGCCAGTGCTTTTTGATGCTTTGAGCAACAGTGGCCGCTTGATCAGAAAACGACAATACACAGACTGTTTTAACCTCTTTTTGAGGAGAAGTAGAGGACAGTAACAAGGCCCGGTTGGCATAAAGGGCTCTATGATAGGCATTCTGCAGGACACGATGCGGGTATCCTCGCTCTCTAAATCTGTGATATAATTTCCGGGCTTGGATGCGGAACTCATCAGTGTCTGTACATAACCTCCGAATACGGAGGAACTGGCTTATAGGAAGGGATTGTTTAAGCTTAGTGGGGTGACAACTGGTGTAGCTTAAATAATTGTTAACCTCCACCGTTTTTCTGTAGACAGTGGTGGTTAGAGTTTGGTTGGACTTCTGGACCCATACATCCAAAAAAGCTATTTGATGTTGATCAGATGTCATAGTAAATCTCAAGTTTATGTCCAACGTATTGAGCCAATCCACAAAATGCACCAACAATTCTGGAGGGCCCATCCAGATACAAAAAACATCGTCAATAAATCTATACCAGACTTTAATATAAGCAAACCACTGAGATGGATACAAGTGGGCTTCCTCAAACCGGGAAACGTATAGATTGGCGATGCTGGGGGCCACTGCGGTGCCCATGGCTACGCCATGGGTCTGCAAGAAAAACTGATGGTCAAATTGAAAATAGTTATGATTCAAAACTAGCTGCGCCAGTTGGATAAGTAAATCCGCTCTAATACGCTCATGATGAATATCCTGCATAAAAATCCTGGAAATTAATTCAAGAGCAGCATTTTGTGGTATGTTGGAATATAAGGATTCTAAATCCATGGTGACTAAAAGGTAAGTATCGCGAACGTCCGTAATGCATGCTGTCAGTGGTGTAGCAGTGCATTTCCTGATTCCCCTGCCCCTAATCAGGCACTTGACCCTGCTCCCCAACATCAACTTGACCCCCCCAATCAAGCAATCTTCACCTCCAACATCAACTCAACCCCCCAATCAAGCACCCAGAACCCCCAGAGAATCACAGACCCAGCCCCTCTTCAAGATACTCCACCCTCCCTAGGATTTCAGGGGATTGGTGGGCAACGAGTCCCTTTTGCTGCTGCCCAGGCCAGCACCTGATTCCAAAATGGTACCAATGATCCCTTGCAGGAGTATAATGATATTATCACTAGAACTCTTTGGAAACAGGCCCCAATCCAGGCAGCAGCAAAAATGGGAATCGCTGTCACCTGACACCACTGCCCAAGAATGCTGACTCAGTAAGTCCTGGGTAGAAGTAATCAGGGTGTACATAAGGGAGCGATTTTTGGAGGGTGGGGTCTTGTGAATAGGGCCAAATTGATGTTGGGAGGGCATGCAGGTTGATCTGATAAGCAGGCAGAAGGGGGAGACTGGCTGTCAGGATGAATGTGGAGGCTTAAGTGCTGCACACAAATTATTATTGTGTTTATTTTTAGTGGGGCACACAGAGGCTTTGCACTTACCAAAAAGTAAGAACAATTTTTACCTCACTTTAGTAAAATGTCCACTAAGTATAAAAACATGCACATTGGGTCTGATATTCAGTTGGCATGGCCACGGGCTTAAACACTGGTATGTAACTTAATCCATACAGCGCCACTGAGAACAAGGATACTGCAGTGACTGCATCAGTACTGTTTATTTATACAAATTATTCATTTAGGCCCAGATTCTCTATACAGTGCCAATATCAGTGGCTGCCTAAAAAGCAGTGTCTAAAGAGAATCTGTCATATAGAGACTGTGTCATATAGAGAACTGTGCCTCTGGGAACGATAGGCACCAGAAATGTAGGCCAGGGTTTTCCAGCACCTATCTTTGTCATGCATAGCTCCTACAAAGGTGTTTTATAGCACCTAACACCACTTCTGGCATTAGATACCTCCGGAGGCACGATTCTGATGCCTCTTCTTTAGGTGCTGGTAGATGCTTTAAAGTTACAGTGGTACCTCGGTTTACGAGTGCACCGGTTTGCGAGTGTTTTGCAAGACGAGCAAAACATTTGCAAAATCAGCACCTCGAAATCCAAGCTTACCTCGATTTGCGAGCGGCACCCTCCATGATCTGGCACCCTCCACCCCCGTGATCCAGCATCCCCCCCCCCGCTCGCGTCGCACCCCCCTCTCCGGAGAGAGTGTGAACTCGAAGGCCTTGAGCATGCGCAGATGCTCAAGGCCCAGCAAACAAGAAGACGCAGATCTTCCGGCACCGGCACTAGCATGTCCTGTGTGTTGGTGCCGGTGCCAGATGAGGGTAAGCAGTGTGTTCGGGTGGGTGCTGGGGGATGCCAGATCGTGCCAGGGCAGGGTGCGCGACGTGAGCGGGGGGATGCCGGATCGCGGGGGGGGGGCTTCGTGAGCGGGGGCAGCAATGCCGGTTCTCGGGGGGGGGGGGGTAGAGCAGCGTCGCTGGCCTCAGGGGGTGGGGGTGGGTGGGAACGTATCAAGCGAGTTTCCCTTAGTTCCTATGGGGAAACTCGCTTTGATATATGAGTATTTTAGTTTACGAGCATCTTCTGGAACGAATTATGCTCGTAAACCAAGGTACCCCTCTATTTGCCATTTCAAACAGTGCTTCCCTATTAACTTAGGTGCCAGTAGGGTGCCGTTTGTAGAATTTTCCCCTTAGTGGCTGATGGATAATTTTTTTGATTGCCTTCATTCTTCCCCTAACCTGGCCCACAAACATAAGGATAATATTTAGACATTTAGTAATTTACAAACAGCCCAATATTATCTATATAATTTTTTTTTTAAAGAGATAATCTAATCTAATCTAGTCTTCGGTTTATATACCGGGTCATCTCTCATCACAGCTCGACTCGGTTTACAAATAGTCAGGAGACCAGAATATATATAAAATGAAGGTAAATAAAAATAGTAAAATTTAAATTAATAACTGTCATAAAAATTGATCTTGCTGATGATATCTCTATTTTAATTCCTTTAAATGATCTAACTAATGATATTTTAAAACACATTTCTCATATCATGACCAAGATAGAGCAATGGACAATCAATTTTAAATTGAAACTCAATACAGAAAAGACAAAAAATTTTCTGGCAAATGCAAAAGACAAAATAACCAGACCATCGCTTTGTTTAAATGGATATGACTACCCAATCTCAAAATCTATAAAAATATTGGGAGTCATACTAGATTCAAAATTATCTATGGTAGAACATACAAATCTAGTGTTAAGGAAGTGCTTTTTTAGCACTATGGAAATTAAAAACCATCAAAAAATACTCTGGTCCTCTTTCTTTTAGATTATTAGTGCAGGCACTAGTTTTATCCATACTAGATTACTGTAATATTGTTTATTTGAGAGCCCCAAAGAAAATCTTGAGAAAAATGAGAATAGTACATAATACGGCTATCTGATTGATATTTGGATTGAAGAAAAATTACCATATTACTGCTGCAAATTACCTTACTGCTGCATTGGCTCCTAGTGGAGGCACGAGAACTATTCAAATTTTCTTGCATCTGTTTTAAGCTGGTTTGGGAATTTGCCCCCAATTACCTTTAATCTCATTTTGTGTTATACAATCCAACGAGGATAACAAGGAATTCCAATTTATTTGCTTATCCAAAAATTACTGGCTGCAGATACAAGACTTTTTTGGATAGGACCCTTGCATTTCAAGCAAGTAAGCAGCAGCCCTGGTCGGGTAATTATATTGGTGGAGTTATGTTGTCTTATGGTACATTTCGAAAAGTAATTAAGTCAGCATTGTTTGATAAATTTATTTCCTAAATGAGGATATTACTGTAAATCATAATTCTACATTGAATATATTAGGAAAACTGTTGTATTTTAATTATTTGTATTTCGCTGATTGTCCATTCTTCTACTGTGTAAACCGCCTAGAAATTGTTTGTTTATGGTAGTATGGAAGAATAAAGTTATGTTATGTTATTGTTATTGATTAGTGGATTCTACAGGTAAACTTTTTAAATACTGTGAAAAAAGCAAGGTTTTTTTAAGGTTTTCCGAAACAGTTATAATTGGCCTATCGTTCTAATAGAACCCGGCAGTCTATTCCAACTTGAAAGTCTAAGACTGACAAAGTTTCCCAGCTGATTTAATTCCGTTAAAAGAAGGAAGCGATAACTTATACTTCTGTATACTCATTGCATAGCAGGATCTGTATGCATTCCAACATAAAGGAATCCAGGGGTCAAATATTCCATAAAGAAGTTTAAAAATAATACTTGTGCATTTAAATTGGATCCTGTAACAGAAAGGAAGCCAATGAAACTTTCTAAGCAAAGGAGAGATATGATCAAACTTTTGTTTCCTGAAAATAAGTTTCGTCACTGTATTTTGTAACAACTAAAGGCATTGCAAGCTGCCTTGCTTGATACCCAGATACACAGAGTTACAATAGACCAATTGAGCAAGCACAGTGGGCTGAACCAACAATGAGAAATGCTCCTGATGGAATAGTTATCTAACTTTTTTCAACATGCGCAGACTGAAGAAGCATTTTCTCACTAACAAATTTATCTGCTCACAAAATGAAAGGGATGAGTCCAAGATGATACCCAAAACTCTGGAAGAGAACTCAATGTGTAGCGTGATACCAGATTTCAATGTAACAGAGAAAGAAACAATTTCCAACTTTGGCCTGATCCACAATAATTTTGTTTTTGTAGCATTCAATTTCATTTGAATGGACATTGCTCATGAAGCTTAGAAACACAGCAATCTATATTTGTAACCAAGTTATTAAGATCAGAATCAACTTCCAACAAAATAAAAATATTGTCTGCATATGCAAACAGTCTCCACAGATGTGAGACAAAAGTTATTCAATGAGGTCATATAGATCACAGTTCTTCAACCGCCGGTCCGCGGACCGGTGCTGGTCCGCAGAAAATTCCTGCTGGTCTGCGCAGGACCGGCGAGATCAACTTCTTCAATTTCCTGTCGGTCCGCGCAGGACCGGCAAGATCGAGGAGCTGTCCTTCGCGCAGGGCCGGAGAGATAATAGGGAGCCTCACACTGTGCTTTCTCCCCTCCAAGCGGCTCTCCTTACAAACGCAGCGATTGAAGAAGGAAGCCTTGGAGCTTTTGCTGAGTCGGGCCGCCTCTGATGATGCAACTTCCGCTTTCCTCAGAGGCGGTGCGACCCAACAAAGGACCCGAGGCTGCCTAACTGAATCGCAACGCTGGCAAGTAAGGAGAGTTGCTAGGAGGGGAGAAAGCTACTGGGCATGGTGAAAAAAAAAAAAAAGGGACAGCTGCTACTGTACCTGGATAGGGAGAAGGAGAGATGCTGCTGGGAGGGGGGAGGGAAAGGAGTCTGGGAAGCTGCTGGGCAAGGGGAAAAAGGGACAGCTGCTACTGGATCTGGATAGGGAGAAGGAGAGATGCTGCTGGGAGGGGAGGAGGGAAAGGAGTCTGGGAAGCTGCTGGGCAAGGGGAAAAAGGGACAGCTGCTACTGGACCTGGATAGGGAGAAGGAGAGATGCTGCTGGGAGGGGAGGAGGGAAAGGAGTCTGGGAAGCTGCTGGGTAAGGGGGAAAAAGGGACAGCTGCTACTGGACCTGGAGGGAGGGAGAAGGAGAGATGCTGCTGGGAGGGGAGGAGGGAAAGGATGAGAGTTACTGCTCTTCAATCTCTCCCTTAGTACGGGTATAGTCCCGTTGGACTGGAAAACGGCTAACGTCATTCCACTCCATAAAAAAGGTTGCAGAATGGAGGCTGCAAACTATAGACCGGTGAGTCTCACATCAATAGTGAGCAAGCTGATGGAAATTCTAATCAAACGTCAATTGGATACGATCCTGAATGAGGAGAATCTACGGGATCCCCGTCAACATGGATTTACTATGGGGAGATCCTGCCAATCCAACCTGATCAGCTTCTTTGACTGGGTGACGAGGAAGCTGGATGTTGGGGAGCCCCTGGACATCGTATACTTAGACTTCAGCAAAGCTTTCGATAGCGTACCAAACCGCAGGCTGTTGAACAAAATGAGTTCTATAGGATTGGGTGACACTTTGACAAAATGGGTTGAGAACTGGCTTGGAGGCAGGCTTCAGCGGGTGGTGGTGAATGGCACCCCCTCTGAAATGACAGAGGTGATCAGTGGAGTGCCGCAGGGCTCGGTCTTGGGCCCGATCCTGTTCAATATCTTTATAAGAGACTTAGCAGAAAGGCTTCGAGGTAAAATAACGTTATTCGCAGATGACGCCAAACTATGCAATGAAGTAGAAAGGAGTGCAATGGTCAAAAACTCAATATCCGACAATATGACGCACGACCTACTCCTATTGGAGCGCTGGTCTAGGATCTGGCAACTAGGTTTCAATGCCAAAAAATGCAAGGTCATGCACCTTGGCAGCCAAAATCCATGCAAAAGTTACGCCCTTAATGGCGAGACCCTAGCAAGGACTGTAGCAGAACGGGACTTAGGGGTGATCATCAGTGAAAACATGAAGACTGCCAATCAAGTGGAGCAGGCTTCATCTAAGGCTAGACAAATCATAGGGTGTATACGTAAAGGATTCGTCAATCATAAGCCTGAAGTCATTATGCCACTGTATAGATCCATGGTGAGACCCCATCTGGAATACTGTGTACAATTCTGGAGGCCTCATTACCGCAAAGATGTGCTGAGACTGGAGTCGGTCCAGCGAATGGCCACCCGGTTGGTCTCAGGACTCAAGGACCTCCCGTACGAGGAACGGCTAGATAAGTTGCGGCTATACTCACTCGAGGAACGCAGAGAGAGGGGAGACATGATCGAGACGTTCAAATATCTCACGGGCCACATCAAGGTGGAAGAAGATATCTTCTTTTTCAAAGGTCCCACGGCTACAAGAGGGCATCCGTGGAAAATCAGGGGAGGGAAGCTGCACAGTGACACCAGAAAGTACTTTTTCACCGAGAGAGTGGTAGATCGCTGGAATGATCTTCCACTTCAGGTGATTGAGGCCAACAGCGTGCCCGATTTTAAGGCAAAATGGGATCGTCACGTGGGTTCTCTTCACAGAGAAAGGTAGGGGTGGGTCATTAAGGTGGGCAGACTAGATGGGCCGTGGCCCTTATCTGCCGTCTATTTCTATGTTTCTATGTTTCTAAGGGAGAAGAAAAAAGGAAGGAAACAGCTTGCAGGGAGATTAGAGGAGGGGAAGGGGAGAGATAGGAATGAGATGGGAAGGGGGGGTCAGCAGAGAAATTGAGAGGGACAAAGATGCTAGATCTGGTGTAGGAGAGATAAAAATGAAGAGAGCAGTGAAGCTGGAGTGAATCGTGTAAAAAGGAGAGAGTGGCATAGGCTGGATGGAAAGGGGAGAGGGGCATAGAAAGAAGACAAATACCATATGGAAGGGGGAGAGGTCAGACAGTAGATGGAAGGGGCAGATGCTGGATTGAAGAGACAAGAGGGCAGACGCTGGAAGGAAGAGAGTGAAAAGAAGATGAAAGCAGAAACCAGAGACAACAAAAGGTAGAAACAAATAATTTTATTTCTATTTTGTGATTAGAATATATCAGATTTGAAATATATATCCTGCTAGAGACATAACTGGGGACTGCAGTATTCTGTTAGCATGATATTTCTATGAACTTGGCTTGTTCAGTTTTCTTGATAGTAGAAGGGATATATGTGAAGGGGAGGGGAGACAGGGGTTTTGTTGATCCGTGCTCTGTATATTTGTATTTATAAAATCACAATTGTTCAGAATATTGTTTCTTTTTATACTTTAATAAAATACGTTCAATATAAAATCATAATTGCGGCTTGTGCAGATGGGATCAGATGGTTTGCGGGGACCGAGCTCGCGGAGATGGAGCGTAAACGGGGTTTTTAAATTTTAGTCCTAGTAGTTTGCCGGTCCACAAAATAATTATTTTATTTCTGCCGGTCCACGGGTGTAAAAAGGTTGAAGAACACTGATATAGATGTTAAAGAGTATCGGTGACAAAGGGGAGCCCTGAGGAACTCCACATCCAGGCTTCCAAGTAAATGTTTTGCCATCCAAATGAACCTCATAAGATTGTAATAATAGAAATTTAGTAAACCAATTCAAAACTACTTGATTTAGACCTATATCTGATAGCATATGGATCAAAATATCATGATGAACTACATTGAATGTGGCCGATAGATCAAATTGCAACAATATTGCATATTTGTTCTGCGCTCGTATGTTTTGAATCTTTGAGATTAATGACAATAGGAGAGTTTTGGCTACTTAGGTACAGTCAAACCTCGGTTGCGAGTAATGCGGTTTGCGAGTGTTTTGCAAGATGAGCAAAACATTCTCACAAATCATGACTTGCAATTGCAAACCGAGCATTGACTCAATTTACGAGCATCGCTCCCCCCCCACCAAGAACCGGCATCGTTCCCACCCAGCTCGCGAATGCCAACCCCCTCCCCACGAACATAAGCCTTACCCCATCTGGCACCGGCAAGCAGCCCACAGGACATGCCTGTGAACGAAGATACTTCCTGTTGCCTGGGCCTTGAGCATCTGTGCATGCTCAAGGCCTTCTGATTCTCGCTCTCTCCGAGATTCTCATTGTTCATGTTATTCGCTCATTCATGATGCATGATTTTGCCTATCCACAGTTGCATCAATTGCAACCAATATTCCCTATTTGCGCCTATATGCACTATCTGTGTTAGTGTATTCGCAGACTAGTGCTTTAAAAAACAAACAAATCAATCAAAAAAACAGCTTTCACTTTCACCTCATGGGCAGGCTTTGCTTTGAGATATTGCCCCCAAGCATCTGGAGAATGAATTACAAGTACTTCAAGTGCTGTCCCATGCAGGAACCTAACCCTATTTTCACTATAGGATCCACTGTTCACTTTCTACAGTTTTGAGGTGGAACGCGTACTGCTGGAACCTAATCTCTATTTTCCCATAGACTCAAGGTTTCGTTATTCACAATTTCGTGGTTCACAAACATTTTCAGAAACCATACTAACACAAATAATGAGAACTGACTGTAATCAAAAATTATAAAAGGGATAAAAAGAAAATCAGTTTATACTGTATGCATTTTAAGTTAATACATAATCTCTGTCAATGTAAACTTTCAAGTGTATCCTCTTTTGGCCAGCCTCCTACCTGAGGACCCTTGGGGTTGTTGTTAAACTCTTCAACCAAGTTCATCCTTTGGTTGGGATTGACAGAGCCATCCACGACATTATAAGTTAGGCCGATGCGCTTCAGGTGCCCTGCTACAACTTTCAGCATGCTTGTCCATTGGGAAACTATCACACTAGGAGAAAGCAACGACAAAAAGTCATTGGATGAGAACTGTGTCCATCTTAGTGTTTAGAGGCCACGATTAGTCCAAGCAGAAGAACCTTTACATCATCTATGGAAAAAACCTAGGAAGATCATGGGCCAATATGCAAAAGAAACTCCTGCCCAGTTAAACTCAGCCAGCAAGGTATCTGGCAATATTTAGTGGCCCTTAAGTGGTTTTAGTTATTTACCTATCAAATTTATATCCTGTACAATTCAGTGTACTAGATGGGCTACAATAAAACATGCAAAAGCTACAAAACTGGTGCTTAAATGGACCTACAGACTAGAAGCAGAGAAAACTCAAATATATCAAAGGAATTTGATATATTTGAGTTTTCTCTGCTTCCAGTCTGTGTCCCTTGTAGCTTTTGCAAGTATTCTTTTTGCTTATATTGGGGTGATTTTGTATTATTACAATAAAACATGCACACCAAAAAGGACAAACTCAAGACAAATTATAATAGTTAAAATTTCAATACAATAGCAATACATTGATCATCTAATTTCCAACTCGGAAAATCTCCCTATAGCACTAGCGCATTAATCAACTCTAACGGCCTCTTTTACAAAGCCGTGCTAGTGGCTGCGCTGCACTAACGGCCCCAAAGCCCATAGAGATGTAAAGGGCTTCAGGGCTGTTGCTGCGCGGCTTTGTAAGAGAGGCCATAAGACTGCAGAAACAAAATAGTTTTCAGCTCTTTTTTGAATACACTGAAGCTTTTTTGAATACACTGAAGGTGATAAAGTGCTCCATAATTTGGGACCAGCTTCCTTAAACAAGGTTTTTCTGTACACCTCTAGGCAAATCAACCAAAAAGAGGGAATCGCCAGCAAAACATTAATTGCCGACTGCAAGGCTCTAAGTTCAAAGCTGAAACAATAATGGGGAAGACCATGCCGTTAGGGCTTAAAAATCAAACAAAGAATCTTAAAATAGATTCTTTGTTCTATTGGAAATAAATGAAGAGATTGTAAAAGAAGTAATATGAACATATCAGGCCGTGCCAGTCAGAACTCTGGCAGTAGCATTTTGCGCTACCTGCGATTGCCTAAACACTATCTGATTAGTGCCAGGGTGGTCTAGAGCTGAAGCTGGAACTGGTTAGCAGGAGTATTTAGTCTACTAACCAACTATGCAAGCAGATAAAGTTAGGACAGTAAAGATGATGTCCCAACTTTATCCATCGAGCTAACCAAGCTTCAGTCTGAACATCAGCTGATGCCCTGTTAACTTTGGGTCATCACACATATCTGGATATTCAGTGCTGGATTCCGGACATGGCCAGGCATTGAATATCTGGGGTTAATTCTGCCTCCAGCTATAAGTGGCTTACAAACTGCTGACCGCCACAGCCTAAACACAGCCTTGTGTTGCTAGCTGCAAAGATCTGTTGTTAAATAAGCAAAAATAACCATTTTGAAGGTTGACCACACTGTTAACAGTGTCCAGGAGGGTATGAATGTTAATTCTACCTGCTTCTTGATACTATTCCACTCTATTCTTCTTTTTGTTTCTTAAACTTGTTTGAGGATTCCCAAGATCCTCTCGGGGGGTGGGGTGGGGGATAACACAGACACGTGTTTTGCGGAGACGCCGGTTGACGAACATGCATTGGTGGTGCGCATTTTTCAGCGGGAAGAGGGGTGTCAAAATCAGTCCTCGAGGGCCGCAATTCAGTCGGGGTTTCAGGATTTCCCCAATGAATGTGCATGAGATCTATTTGCATGCACTGCTTTCATTGTATGCTAATAGATCTCATGTATATTCATTGGGGAAATCCTTAAAAACCTGGCTGGATTGCAGCCCTTGAGGACTGACTTTGACATCTGTGATTATTCTTCAGGTGGGTGGGGATCCTATTTTTTCAAGGGGCTTTTGACTTCTGCATGCACTCCTGTACAGCCCACCTTGGCGCAAGCTCTGGCCCAGCTCCCCGTCTTCGTCAAAGCGGCCATGTGTCTTTTAAATATAATTAAATATTTTTTATATTAAATCGTTCAATTTCCTGTCTATTTTCTTTCTTTTCATATCATATATTATAACATCTATTTTGTTAACTCTCTATTATATAAATTGTATTTAAGCCTTTTAATAAATTTCATTTGCATTTTAGAATGTTTATTACATTCTAGTTCTACTGTAAGAGAGACGTTAGAAAAGAATACATTTGAAGCTAATCTAAGCATTCTAAATCGTTGTATTTTAAAACACAGAAATCTTTTCCTTTAAAATAAAATAAAATAAAATCATTCATTTTTTTGTTTTTTTTTTTGCTATATAATCAATATATGCTATATAATCAATATATGTTAATATAATTCAATTTTCATCATTTCTAATCAATATATTTAAAGACATATTAATCAAATTAGGATGACATAGGCACTTCTTGAGTTTGAATAAATCTTTCTAGTTTCTCTGCATCATCAAATGTTAAAGTTTTGTTTCCGATGGTAACCTTCATGTTTGCAGGATACATTAAACCAAATTTTGCTCCCAATTCTCTTAGCTTTGGTCTCAATTCCAACAGCTTTTTTCTTTTTATTGCTGTGTTTTTAGCGAAGTCAGGAACAAAATGGATGTAAACATCTTGATATTTAAGTCCTTTATTTTGTTTTGCTAGCTGAAGTATTTCTAAGACCTGTTGGTGGCGCAATAGTTTGAATATAAATGGCCTTGGCAGATGTTGATTTTCTCCTTTTTTCATAGGCACTCTATGTGCCCTTTCTACCTCTATGGGATAGTTTGTTTTTATCGGAAGTAGTTTGGGAAGCAGATTTTCAATAAAGGCTACCGGATTTCCCTTCTCTGCTCCTTCTGGTAATCCAATCAAACGGACATTACTTCTTCTTTCTCGGTTCGAATAATCTTCAATTTCTTTAGTAAGTAGATCTATTTTTTTCCTATCTGCTCGACTGCAGCATGCTTCTTCTTCTACAATCATCATTCTTTCTTCTAGGTTATTAGATTTTAATTCCAGGAGATCCATTTTTTTGTTTAATGTGGAAACTTCCTCCGATATATTCGTTACTTTTTTAGTTAAAATTGATAACATTTCTTTTATTTCTTTCAGTTCTTTTATTACTTCTACATCTGCCATCTTTAAGCCTGACTCCTGTTCCGGTTTTGCTCTCTTACTGCTTCCAGACATCGCAAAGTCATTCTTGTTTTGTTTTCCTGTTGCCATCCTTTTATCTTATCTTCTTTATTTAGTCTAAGCACTTTTTTTTTTATCCAATTTTAAATCTTTTTGACTTTTTCCGGATTTTCAAGGTCTTTTCTCTGGAGCTCACTTATTAGCCGACCTTCCTCATGCGCGTCCAAGCCACGCTCTTAAAATTTATTCTCTTAATGTCAATGGTCTTAACCATCCAATCAAAAGAAAGAGAATACTGAATTTTCTTCATAAGCAAAACGCTGACATATATTTCATACAAGAGACCCATCTGACAGGACTTGAATCTAATAAACTAATAGGGGGTTGGGTGTCCAAATGTTTTTTTGCACCTGCTATTGGTAAAAAAGCGGGAGTAGCTATTCTCATAAATAAGAAATTCATAGCAGATTTCAAATTAATAAAATTTGATCCACTAGGAAGATGGGTACATATTAAAATGAATCTGAGAAATACAACCCTGGATTTATTTAATTTATATGCTCCTAATTCAAATCAAATGGAGTTTTTCAAAAATATTCAACAGATATTACTACCACTGGCTGCTTCTAATTTAATAGTAGCTGGAGATTTCAATGCTGTAATGGATCCTATTTTGGATAAAAAACCAAGTAAAATTATGAAATCATTAGGATTAGACAATTTGATACAATCTTGTGATTTAGTTGATATATGGCGTATCCTTCATTTTAATGATCAGGAATATTCTTTTTGTTCTCAGGTCCATAAATCCTTTTCAAGAATTGATTATATATTTGTTTCTAATAATATTGCACAAAGAGTGATAAAAGCAGTTATTGATCCTATAATTATTTCAGATCATGCTGGTGTGTGGGTTGATCTGCAGGATGATATATCAGTTTTTTCTAAACCAATTTGGAGATTTGATAATGCTTTGCTTGCAGACATGAACTTTATAGAAGATATTAAAGTAAAAATGGATGAATTTTTTCAAATTAATAATTCAGACAACATAAATATTGAAATTTTATGGGATGCTTATAAAGCAACAATGAGAGGAAATATTATATCATATTCCGCATATAAGAAAAAACAACTTAAAAAACAATTTATTGAATTGGAGCAAGAAATTAAATTACTAGAACATAAATTAATTATAAAATGGGAACATGATACATTACAGAAATTATTAAAAACAAAAGTTAAATATAATGAGATTTCTTCTCAATTTGTAAGAAAAGATATGTTCTATAGACAAGTACAGTATTATGGAAATTCAAATAAGGCTGGAAGATTGTTAGCAAATTTTATTAAAGCAAAAAAAAGAAAAACTAAAATAATTGCAATTAAAGATAAGCAGGGCAATACACACACCAACATTGAAGAAATTATAAAACAATTTCTTGATTTTTATAAGGATTTATATACTTCTAATACTTATGAAAATAAAGAACAAGATGGTTTAGAGTTTTTAAAGTCATTTATTGGACCAAATGTTCCGGATCATATAAAAAGAAGCTTAGAAGAACATATATCTTTAAAAGAAATAGAATCAGCATTGAAGGCTCTTAGAGTTGGATCCGCTCCAGGTGGAGATGGATATACTGTTGAATATTATAAAACATTTCAAAATACTTTATTACCTTATCTATTAAATTTATACCAATATCAAATGAATAATGGAAATATATCAGGAACTATGGCTGATTCTGTTATAATTGTCTTGCCAAAACCAAACAGGGATCCGACATTGATTACAAACTATAGGCCTATATCTTTGATGAATGTAGATGCTAAATTAATTGCTAAAGTGCTAGCTATAAGGCTAGCAAAAGCTCTTCCTTTTATCATTGATGTACATCAAACAGGATTTGTTGCTAAAAGACACTCTTCACATAACACTAGATTAGCATTTCATTCTTTAAATTTAGCAAAAAATTTGAATGATCCAGCTTTTCTAATATCATTAGATGCAGAAAAAGCATTTGATAGAGTAGAATGGAAGTTTATGTATCAAGCTCTAGAATGGTTTGGTGTAGGACCTGGTTTTATTAAAATGATTCAAACATTATATAGCTCCCCTGGAGCAAGATTAAATATAAACAATAACTTATCTGATAAATTTAACTTGCTAAGGGGAGTTAGACAAGGTTGTCCTTTATCTCCCTTACTTTTTGATATCGTTCTGGAACCCTTATTAATTGCAATAAATCAAACTAAGGGAATAAAGGGAATCACATTTTCTAATTGGGAATTTAAATTATCTGCGTATGCAGATGATATTTTATTATATTTAAGAGAACCAGAAGACACCATTCCAGATCTACTTAACTTAATAGAAAAGTTTGGAAAGTTTTCTGGATATAAAATCAATTGGGAAAAATCTGAAGTTCTTCCAATTAATATCCATTGTACCAAAGGATTATTTGATTCATATTCATTTAAATGGAAAGAGGAAGGACTAAAATATTTAGGTATTCTTATAAAAAATACAATTGATGACACAGTAAAAGAGAATGAAAAACTTTTATTAAAGAAAATAACAGAAATGTGCGAGCAATGGAATCCTTTACATCTTTCTTGGTGGGGAAGAGTTCAAACAATTAAAATGATGATTTTACCTGTGGTTTGTTATCAAATGAGTATGAGCCCAATATTTTTTCAGGGGTCATTTTATAAAAAGTTAAACAGTATACTAACAAAATTTGTTTGGTTTGGGAAAAGACCCAGAATCGCTTTAGCATCATTACAAAAAACAATTAAGGAGGGAGGGGTAGATTTTCCAAATTTCTATAGGTACCATCAAGCCTATATTTTAAGACAGGGTATGTATTGGATCCTCCCAGATCTCATGGAAAATGTACCTGATTGGTTATATTTAGAATGGCGCCTCATGTTCCCTTTACATCCAGAACATTTCATTAGTATAACAATGCCCAGGAGTTATAAAGATCATAGAATTCTAATAGATACATGGAAAACATTAAGATTTATAAGCAATTTATCAACAAATCCATTGGCTAAATCTTTAAATCAATCTATTTGGGTAAACTCCAGGATCAAAATTGGTGGATTTAAAATAGTATGGAAACAATGGATAATAGCAGGTATACGTACTTTAAAAGATGTAATAATAAATGGATCACTGCTTAGTTTTTCACAATTGCAACAAAAATTTGGATTAGAAAAAACACAATATTTTAAATGGATGCAATTGAAGCAGGCTATTCAGGAAGGGTTCCCTGAATGGAAGAATCTTAATAATCAATATAGTTTGCCAATCCTTTGTTTTCAAGCAGATTTTCTAGGACACCAAGCTGCAAAATGGTATAAGATTATATATGAATTTTCAAACAAAAAAAAGAGAACAGGACTTAGGGACATTTGGAGTATTGAGATAGGACAGACAATTTCTGCATCTCAATGGCAAAAATTTTGGTCCTGGAGAATACATACTACAAGGTCAGCATCTATGAGTCAAACATGGATGTTTTTATTACATAGAGTTTTATGGACCCCTACAAGATTACAGAAATTAGATAGTAGTAGATCTAATAGATGCTGGCATTGTAAGATAGAAGTGGGGACATTAGATCATTTATTATTCTTTTGTCCCTGTATTAATTCCTTTTGGAAATTAATTTGGCCCCAAATTAATAAATTATTAGAAAATCATGTTGGACTATCATATGATACAATATTATTTGGAACAACAATGAGAACACAGAGTCCGATATCAGCTAACAATAATAAACTTTTATTAATTCTAACAGGGGTCGCCATTCAGCAAATTACTCAGAATTGGAAAGATTACACTAAATTAAATTACACTTTCTGGTGGAATTCAATTTGTCATATATATAAAATGGAAAAAGTAATGGCATTACAACAAGGTTATATTAAAAAATTTAATAAAATATGGGGACCATTGACAAATTATTCTACTGATCAGATATCATAACACATGTATAGAACATATAGAGGGGGTAGGGAAGGGAAAAATATTGTAATAATAATATGATATAAAATTTTGATAAAGGGTTTCTTTAATTTACAATGTAAGAACATTTATTGATAATTTCAAGTGTTTCTTCATAATTGAATGTAATACATGTATTTCACTTGATGTAAGAATTTAAAAAAGAATAAAAATTATTTACAAAAAAAAAAAAAAAAAAGCGGCCATGTGTCTCATGGGACAAGGATTTTCTATTTGCAGATGCATTTTTGCCTGATGAGAACTTGGACCCCTTGTTGGATTCCAAAGATCCTCTCGGGGAGGGAGCGGGAGGGGGGAGGAAAAACACGGACATGTGTTTTGCGGAGACGCCAGCTGGTGAGGATGCATTGGTGGTGCGCATTTTTCAGCAGGAAGAGCCATAGGAACTTATTCTCCAGGTTTCATCAGTTTTGTGCTTTGAGGAAGACGCGAAGGGGCCCACGCGTGTGGTAGACCCCATGCTTCAGGGGATCTGTTCAGCTTCCTGTTCTTTTTCTATGCATCAGGATATTCGGGATGTAGTGTACGCACAATGGAAGGCACTGGAAGTGCCATTTCATTTAGTGCCGCCCATGGCTTGGCTGTATCCCATTCCTGATTGGGATACCCTGAAGTCTCCTGTGGTTGATGTGGTGGTCTCGGCCATCACACATTGGCATACAGTGCCTGTTGAAGGTGGCTCAGCCTTGTGGTACTCTCCGGATCGTAGGTTGGAGTCTCTTCTTAAGCAAAGTTTGAAGTGGCTGCCCTGGCGGTCCAGGTGGCGATGTGTGGCAGTCTGGTGGCTTGTGCTTGTCAGTGGTCCGAGCGTGTTCTTGACCGGAAGTCTGATGACTGGTTCTTGGTGGATCAGGAGATTGCTAAAAATTGAGCTGGGCGCTTATTTCTCAGATGCTATGTATGATCTGCTGTGGGCTTTGGCCAAGTTCACGGCTTTCAGAGCAGTTGCTCGCCGTACCCTGTGGCTCTGGGGTTGGTCGGTAGATGTGGCGTCTAAGGCTAAGCTTAGAAAATTTCGCTTCCGGGGTTCTCTCTTGTTTGGCGAGGATTTGGACAAGTTGATTCAGGCCTTGACTGATTCTAAGGTGTCCTGCCTTCCCGAGGACTGTTCTCACCCGCCTTTGCGGGGTGGCATCACCCGGGAGTGTTTGCATGATTTTTGTTGATTCTGTCCTAGTCGGGGGAGGGGGGGCTTCTTTTTCTTCCAGGGGCCATTTCTTTCAGTGCATGTAGAACTTTCGGGATGCCCACCAGGAGGGGGGGTGGTCATGACCCCTCTGGAGGCCCCTCTGCCACCCACCCGGCCGAATGTTCCTTGCAGGCCCTTCCCCTGCCGGTGGGAGCCCAGTTGCAGGAGTTTTACCAGGGGTGGGCCGAGATCACAACAGATCAGTGGGTCCTAGAAGTGATTCAGTACGGTTATGCGCTGGAGTTTTCCTGGCCCTTGCCAGATTGTTTCCTCTCTTCTCCGTGTCAGGCAGCTTGGAAAAAAAGTGGGCTTTTCGTCAGATGCTGCAAAGGTTGCTCAACCTCAAGGCAGTGGTCCCAGTGCCCTCTCAGGACGTTCGCACCGGCAGGTATTCCATTTTCTTCATGGTGCCCAAGAAAGAGGGGTCTTTTGGCCCATTTTGGATCTGAAAGGTGTCAACTGGGCGCTCTGGGTTCCGTCTTTTCGCATGGAGTCCCTGATATCTGTTATTCTGGTGGTCCAGCCTGCAGAGTTCCTGACTTCCCTTGATCTGATGGAGGCCTACTTGCATGTTCTGATTCAGGCCTTCCATCAGCGTTTCCTTTGCTTTACGATTTTGGGAAAGCACTATCAGTTTTGTGCGCTTCCTTTTGGTCTAGCCACAGCTCCGCAAACTTTCATCAAGAATATGGTGGGTGGTGGCGGCGGTGGCCTTACGCAAGGAGGACATCCTGGTTCATCCCTATCTGGACAACTGGTTGATTCGAGCAAAGTCCTTTCAGGAGAGCTTCCGGGTTACAACGGGTTGTGGAGTTCCTGCAGTCACTGGGATAGTCAACTTGTCCAAGAGCCAGTTGGATCAGTCTCAGCATCTGGAGTACCTCGGTGTTCTCTTCGACACCTGCCTGGGGAAAGTCTTTCTTCCAGAGGCCCTGTGTGCAAGTTGCAGTCGCAGATTCGCTTCTTGATGGATTGTCTGTGTCCTTGGGTGCAGGATTTTCTGCAGGTCTCAGGTCAATGGCGACCTCACTGGACATGGTCATGTGGGCTCGGGCTCACATGTGCCCACTTCCATATGCTCTTCTTTGGCAGTGGTCGCCTCAGATGCATGATCTGGACTTTCTTGTTCCACTTTGGGGGTTAGTTTATCGCATCTTCTACTGATGGTTACAGTCTTCCAATCTGGCGTAGGGAGTGAGTCTGGATCAGCCTCAGTGGACAGTGCTCATCACAGAAGCCAGTCTCCTCAGTTGGGGAGTTCAGTGTCTCGGTCACTCGGCTCAGGGCAGCTGGTCTCCGGAGGAGGCGTCCTGGTCGATCAATGTTATGGAGACCAGAGCCATCCGGTTGGCGTTACTAGCATTCCAGACATTGCTGAAGGGCAAATCGGTTCGGGTTCTCTCTGAGAATGCCATAGCAGTGGCTTATGTCAATCGTCAAGGGGGAACCAAGAGTCGTCTAGTGATGCAGGAGGCTTCTCTGCTCATGGCTTGGGCAGGAGAATGTCCAGGTGGACTTCCTCAGTCGTCACGTGCTCGATCCCAGTGAGTGATGTGTAGGTCCAGCAGCTTTCGAGTTGATTATGCAGGCTTGAAGCCAGCCGATCATGGACCTGATGACGCCAACAGCGAGTAATAAAAGTTTTTCGGTTGTGGCTAAAAGACTGTGTGAAGCGATGTTGACCTGGGAGATTACCTTGGAAAGTAAAGAATGTGATTTCCCTAATGCAGCCGTGAAACACCGTCAACGTCGGAAGGCTGAAAGATCATAAAGATTAAGTAAAGATACTCTGGGAAGTTGTGTGTGAAAAGTCTACAATTACTGCAGCAAGTATTGTGTGCAATATATTGTTTCTTGTTGGACTGTCAAAAGAATGTGGAAAAAGTCGCCTGTCTAATTGAAGAGTTTTAATACTGTTTGAAACATTTTTGAAAATATTTAAAGCTTTTTGAGCACCAGAGGGGAGGTTTTTATACCAGTGACTTAGCTAGGGAGTGTGGAGAATTTCTCCGTGTAACTCCTGTTGAAAATCTGAGGCTTTTCCTTCCCTCTGGTTTGGCTCATTCACTTTCCACAAATGGCAATGGTATATGAATAAATATGTGTTAAAATGCTGTAAATTTATTAGTTTAGTAGGAGCTGCCTCTTGGTTGGAGCAGTGTGTTTTGGTACTTTACTATTCCATACATTTGTAAAGGCATAAGACAATATATCATTTTGCTCAGTACTGTACAAATATGTGAAACACACACACACACACAAAAAAAAATCAAAGAAATAAATAAATGTTACCTTTTCTGGGCTTCAGAGCTACTTCGGATACTTTTTAATTCAGCCACAAGTGCCATGATCTAAAAGAAAAATTTCATTTTATGGTGGGTAACAGTTTAGGGCAAATTCGACTAGCCTTTATGCATGATTTTGTCCTTCTACCAGCAGATTTCTAACATCATTCTATACAGTATAGGGTCCTATGAAGCCCTCAGCACTCTAGTTTCCAAGCCCATAACAATAATATTCCTCCTTTTAAACTAAGAGGTCTAGAGAACTGCAATGTATGTCCTCACTACTATTGAGCCCAAAGGGACCCAAGCATCCAGCTAACCATTTCTATCTGTAGCAGAGCCAAGGTGAATCTTATTGCTGCTCTTTACTTAGAACAGGGATGTCAAAGTCCCTCCCCGAGGGCCGAAATCCATTCGGGTTTTCAGGATTTCCCCAATGAATATGCATGAGATCTATTTGGATGCACTGCTTTCATTGTATGCTAATAGATCTCAAGCATATTCATTGGGAAAATCCTGAAAACCCGACTGGATTGCGGCCCTTGAGGAGGGACTTTGACACCCCTTAGAATAAATAACAAGGAGAGAAAGATGGCCAAGTAAGGAAGTGCCAACTAAAAGGAAAGTCCATATGATCCAGACATGTCAAACTCTGGCCTGCGGTGTAGTAAAATTTGGCCCGCCATACAATTTCAACTTTCCACTTAAGCTGGCCCACCGGTACAAGCGCCACATCAGAACTTTCCTCTTAAGCTGGCCCGCCGGTACAAGCGCCACATCAGCAGCCTACAGAGGATCGCTGGTCGGCTGTAGCGATCCTTGCAGGCTGCCATAGCCTTCACAGCACATTCAATCTGCCACGGTCCCGCACGCAGAGGAGGGGCAGGACCGCGGCAGAGGGAACGTGCTGCGGAGGCCGACTCTAGAGCCTTTGCTGGGCACTCTCTCCCCCAGCGGCGCGATCATATCACGCTGGCTCAGCCTGAGCTTAAAGACATACACACACAAGAGAAGAAGGGGTTGAAACGAGAGAAACTTACTGAGCTGTCAGTCCCGGGGAGAGGCGGGATTTGGCTCAGTGCCGAGGGTTTCGTCTTGTCAGTTCTTGAAGAAGGCTCGATCCCGAACCCTGCATTTTCCCCCCTAGCATTTGTCTAGTGCTGTAGCTTCACATTGCACCCAGAGCTCTTAATGAAAACAAGCTATCCCGACATGAATAACTTAAATATGTAAAGAAGTCAAGATAGTTTAATCTGTGCTCCTAGCTGACACAAACCGTTGTGCTTATGGGACCATCTTTTTGATACCTTCTATTCAAGCTAAGAAATAAGATATCCTCTTAAAAAGCAATGGCTTTCCTTTAGCACCAGAAACCCAAACTATAGCCATTCTGACAGCCATTGAGCTGGTGTTAGACAGCAAGTATGAACTAGGACCTAAAAGAGAGAGGAAAAGTCTTTTTTTATTTATTTTGTTTACATCACAGAGCTGGCGTGGGGTTGGAGAGGTGGTAACCTTATACTTCTACTAAGACTAAGAGGTCCTTTTATTAAGGTGTGCATTTAGCGTGCGCTAAATTGGTTAGCATACCTTAATAAAAGGACTCCTAAGTATCTTAATAAAAAATTCAGTCCGCAACTATGTTTTAGATTTCGGCCCCTTATGTGATTGAATTTGACACCCCTGATATGATCTATAGGAAATGGGCACAAATCTTATCAGAAGCAGATAATCCAACCCCCCTATAATCAACAATTGGAGAATGAACCTCCACATTTCACTGCACTGTCCAAGTACCCCCAGCACCACCTGTGCTCCGATCTTTGTCCTCTTTCCTGCCCCTCCTATCCTCCATGGGAAGGTTCTTTGGTGGAACAGCTCTGCAGAGCCAAGGGGCACTACCTAAGTAATACCTTCTAGAGTCCCTGAATCTGTTCTTACTCTAGGTGGATCATAAGGAGCTTTGGGGAACTATCTTCTGGCAAACTCTGTGCTTTGGTCTCACCCAAATCATGAATCTGTTTTTTTTAGATCCTACCCAAAAAGGAGTTTCTCTCAAAGCTTAAATCTACTCTTGCTCAATAATTTCCTTTCCTTGAGATCTGTTAGATTAGTCCAGACTAGTGGGTTACGTCTACTCTTTAGCAGAAGGAAATAGAGAAGCTGAAGTTTCCAATGACATCATCAGTTTAACAGATGGTGCAGCAAGGCTAGAATTACCATATATACTCTAATATAAACCAAAGTGATCCAAAATGGGGGTCTTGTTTTATATTCGAGCTAACCAAAAATAAAGACAGAGATCTTTTAAGGAAGCCTGATGGAGAGGCTTGAAAGAAGGCCTTGCCAAGTTTCACAGCACTAAATTCAAATCTTACTAAGGTAAGACCATTCTGACTGGAGGATGAATGTGCTTGACAAACCACAAAAAAACACCACAAACCACATCTGATTGGGCTGGTATGGAGAATTTACTAGTCTTGCCCCTGAAACAAGAAAGTGAACATGTCCTTAAGCAAACTAAGATCAAACTTTGCTCCAATCCCTTCTGCAAAAAAGACAGAATAGAAGGGATATCCACTGTCCAAAAGGGATAAATTGAATGCTGGTGGTCATATCACAAACACTTTCCAAACCCTCACATAAGCCAAGAAGATAAATAACTTGCAGTTTTCAGCATAGGAGCAGCGATGGGAGATTGAAAACCCCTTCTGCTTCAGACAATGCCTTTCAAGTGCCAAGCCATAAAGCAAAAGAGATCTAGATTTCCATGACCACTGAACCATGACAAAGACCCAGTCCTCTCAACAACAGTATCAAAAAGCCTACTAGGAGATGTGTCAAATCTTCATGCCAAGGATGACGAGGTCAATCAGAGCTATAAGAATATCGGGAATGGCTGTTTCGCTATCCTGCACACAACTCGAGCAACAAGCAGTCACAGAGGAGAAACATACCGTAGCTGAAGTTCTGGCCAGGGCTATACTAATGCATCCAGTATGATGCCCCTGGATCTTTCTTGCCTGCTTCATCTGATGGGGGCAGAGAAATACTGACAAGCGCGCACCTGTTATACTGATGTAACTGTAATCTTCAGCTTCTCTGCCTCCATCTGCCGATGAGAGGATGTAACCATTAGTTTGAACTAGTATCGCAGGATGATAAAAGAATGGAATCTTGCTCAATCACACCTTGGGAATCATAACTGCTGACCAGTAACAGAATCCTAACAACCTTCTGGTGGTAATTACAGTGGCCATGGTTTTCCCCAAAGTGCCGATTATGATAGATAAAGCATCTACCATAAAGGCTCTGCGCCAGGTCCCCTACTAATTGTGACCATACACTGCCAAGACAGTATGTATGATCTGTTGAGACTAATATGAACAACTCTATGCCATTAGACCACTGTAGTGTATATTGCTGCCTGCAGCGCCAAGGCGAAGACCTCTAATGATTAAGTACCATCTCAATTTACCTATCCAGAACATCTTTGAATTTAGTACTGACTTCCCTGGAATAGTGGCATGACTGCTGAGATCAGAACATATAGAGCCTGCTCATCACTCTACTAATCTTCAAGCTCATGTACAGGTTATTCTACTCTACATCCCCCATTGTCTTAATTCCCAGGACTGCTGAAAGGGCTGCACGGATCTGTGTCATCTACCTTTGGGGATCTGCTACACCTGGCATGCAGCTAGGATTTCCCAGTCAAGCCCTGGAACTCAGTCTTTCATACCTCCCAGGAACTTTGGGGGGAATCCAGTCCCAAACACTGGATCTCTACTCTGGATCCAAATCTCATCTAGCCACTTCAAAGGCCCTGGGTACCAAGGTTACTTAAATGTCCCTGGGGGAAGAGTATAATGCCAACATCCCTGTCTCAAATAGAAAGCTTGATGCAACAAGAGTACAAGTTCCAAGAAAAATAGAGAAGCTCAGGAACCAACAGGAATAGGAGCTCAGGAACCAACAGGCTCCCAGCCCCCCAATTTAGGTCAACAGAGAAAGTGGACGGACCTGCTATCATTGTAGCCTGACTCCATCTCTCAGTCAAAATGGCTACCATTCCCACCATGGTAAAGGACCTCCGCTCCTATCTTTTGCACTGAACACAGGGACCTAACACATCATAGGGAACTCCCCTCTGTGGTCATCTGTGGCATAGGCCTACAGAGCTCTGATACTGCCATGGAAACATCCAGAAGCCAAGCAGCACATGTAACCTGTTTCCCATGGTGGAATGCCACTGGGAAATTCCCCAAGAATCTTGTTTCACCTATTCTGGCCCATTCGCAAGAACAGCTCTTCTCCCAGAATCCTGGAAACCTCCACTTCCCTCTTATGTTGTGATCTTTTACAACTTTATTTTTGCCTGCATCTCAACTACAGGTCTCTAAGCCAGATGTTCCCAGCAACTGTAAATATATTTCCTGGGAAAGTAAGGAAGGTGAAAGAGGAGAGCACCATGTTCCCATAGCTGTTACCCACAGACTGAAGGACTAGTAACCATGAGTTCTCAAGCCCTCTGCTGAAACCCCTGCTCAACTGGGGAAAGTTCAAAACTATAACCCCAAGAGCCAAGCTTCCTTCAATCAGCAGTCCCTGGTGCATAGACTCTCCTACTATCTACTGCAGTGTATGGCAAATTGTGTGCCACGAGATGCTGGTGAGGAGGAGAAGTACTGGCTTACTTCTTACAGGACAAGCCTCTTGCAATGAGAGGCATGTTCTGTAGGCAGTCAGTTGGTGCTGGTGCCTCTCCTCTCCAGCACTCCTCCATCTGCGTAGTAATAGCAGACTCATGGCCCCTTCTGGAGGGCCTTCCTACATGCACGGACATCGGCTTGATGACATCACACATGTACATGACATCATCGTGTTGGCATCCGTGCATTTACGGATGCCCTCCAGCTGCGGCCCCAAGTTTAGTGTGCTACAGTTTCAAAAGGTTTGTGGGACACTGATCTACTAAGAATTCTGGGTTGGTGAGGGCTACTTAGGAGCTTACATACAGTGAAGTCAGTCATGTCTCTATCTGTAGGTAGGGAGACAAAAAGGAAGTGTGCACTTTAAGTATTAAAATACAGTACCCAATACCATCACTTATATAAGAAATATTACATAATGACAGTCTTTACAGAACTATCACCAAGAGAAGGAAGGAAATCAAGAAACATTTCTAGTACCTTTGTATTCTCTCTGTGGGTTTCAAACAAATCAGCTTGGAAGCTGGTGCCATTAAGATAGACTGTGGAGTTGGGATCAGGGACGTTGAGCTCAGACAAGGTCAGAGCATTGAGCTGTTCTTCCAGTGAAAGCTCAATACCTTCATTCTTCAATTCTATTTGGTCCAGACTCTGGAACATTTTAACAAATACATAAAATAAATGCACCAAATGACAGAAACCTTTATTTTTTTACATTCTGCTCCCTTCCTTCCTTCCTTCCTTCTTCCATCCTAACAGTGCATTTAAAGGACCCAATTGAAAAAGGGCTGGAAGATTCTCCTCTCTGTGCTCCCTATGGCATCATATGACTGTCAGAATTTCCCCTCTTACATAGATCCTGATCACACAGATAAAGTACAATCATTAAAGTCTGCCAGGCTGGTGCTTAATTAACCCTGTTAAAGTGCCTCTATAGTCAAGTCATTTTGAGAGGCTAAACTGTTTGGAATCCTTCTCTTTTTGTCTATAATTCAACGAGTAGATAGGGATTCTAATTATGGGGACAATTTTATAAACTGTTTTCAAGCATAAAAAGGCATTTATAAAAGATTACCTTACAAATTACATGTATAAAAATGTGTATATGCCTAGATTTACATGATCTGGGGTGGAATTGCAATTTACATGTGCACTTTACACACTAATATTTATTCCTTCAACCTCAGCAGGTGTTAATGTCTATAATTTCAATCTGACAGCAATATCTTCTGGTTACTTTTCACCTTGTGGTGGGCTCCTTTTGCGTGGTAGCAGTGGCGCCACAGTGGGCTTCGATGCATTTACTGCGGTGGTGTCACTGCTGCGGCTTTGTAGGGGGGGGCAATATGTTTCATATTTATTTTGCAATGTCATTTCTATATACATCGATGTTTGTCTATTTTGTCATCTATAGGTATATATTATTTTTTCTTTACATACCTAAACATGTTTTCACATTGATATTTTCTTATTTTAGTTTCTTTCGTAAATTGATCATTTGTTCATTAATAAGGTTTACTTTGTATTATGGATCGCTTTTATTGATTTTTGTTACAATTAATAAAGAGTTTAGAAAAGTAAAAAGCACCCAATGAACAGCACCAATGGGTCCTTATATTAAATTGCAGCAAGCGCTTACGCGTATTAAAAAGGCTTACCATGGCATCCCACAGTAAATTTGCCTTTTTGTGTGCATACACCATGCACTAAGGGAAAATTAGATCTTACCTGCTAATTTACTTTCTTTTAGTCCCTCTAGACTAGCACAGATGGGTATTACGCACTCCTAACAGCAGATGGAGACCAAGAACTACTGAGCTTCAACTTAGCCTATAAGTAGGCTGTGCAGTCCCCTGAAGCCAGTCAACTGATAGTCAAGTAGATGTCAATAGGGCAAAGAACAAGCAAGCAAAACAGAAACAGCTCCCCACCTCTCCAAAACCATGGCTGCTGCAGCTTGTTGTGGCCAATACAAGGCCACCAACTGAACCTTCACAAAAACTACAGAATGTCCAGGATCAAAGACTTAAGAGGAACAAAGTGCAAGTCAGCACACCAAGCAAGTACATAAGTGAGTGAAGTAGACCTTTTTCTTGACTGCAATAGGGTAGCAGTGACCGTGGGTGAATAGCCTTTTTCACTCAGCCATGTCCTCTCAAGAGCCAAGCCATAACAGAGAACCGAGTTGGATCCTCCATCTGCACCGGACCCTGAGTCAGCAGATCTTCTCGAAGCAGCAGCTGAAGAGGATCCTCCACTAGGAGATGTACCAGATCCCCATGCCATGGCTTGCACAGCCAATCAGGCGCCACCAACACCACTAGGCCATTGTGCCTCTTGATTTGCTGAATGATTCTGCCTATCAGAAACCATGGAGGAACAAATATAACAGCCTCTGTGAAGGCCAATGTTGAACTAGCGCGTCTAGTCCCTCCATTCAATAATTTTTTTCTTCTACTGATGAACTAAGGAATCTGGGAATTGGTTGACATCACCATGAGATTCATGATTGGCAGACTCCACCTGCTCATGATTCGGGGAAGACCTCCAGATTTAGATGCCATTCTCCTGGATCCAGCAGATGTCTGCTGAGATAGTCTGCTTGAACCACTGTCCAGAACCTGCTAGATGCACCGTGGACATGTTTGAAAGATGAACTTCTGTCCAAGCCATGAGAAGCACCACCTCCCTGGTCACCGATGGACTCTTCATCAGTGTTCCCTCTAAGCGGGCGGGTGTTGTGAGCAAACTTTTTTCACTGTGAGCTAAAAATATTGGGCGCCAGCAAGTTATGAGCCAAATAAATATGTTGCTTTCTACCACAGAACTTCCTTACGTTTGTATGGAATCTATCCCCTTTCAACTTTAGAGAGTGCCCTCTCGTTCTCCCTGCCTTAGCTACTAAGTCTATTCCCTTCAGTACCTTGAATGTTTCTATCATGTCCCCTCTCAATCTCCTCTGCTCAAGGGAGAAGAGGCCCAGTTTCTCTAATCTTTCGCTGTACGGCAACTCCTCCAGCCCCTTAACCATTTTAGTTGCTCTTCTCTGGATCCTTTCGAGTAGTACCGTGTCCTTCTTAAAGTACCAGTGCTGGACGCAGTACTCCAGGTGAGGGCGTACCATGGCCCGGTACAGCAGCATGATAACCTTCTCTGTCTCTTCAGTCCAGCATCTGCCCCTTCCATTCACTGTCTGTCTTTCCCTGCCATCTCTCCTCCCGCCCCCCCCCCCCCACCCCCCAATTTGGTCTAGCATCCATCATCTTCCTTCTGTTCCCCTCATGGTCTGGCATCTCTATCCTTCCCTCCCCCCTGTGGTTTTTAGCATATCTCTCTTCTCATTTCCTCCACTCAGATCTGATCATTCTCTGCTCTCTCTTCCCTTTTCTTCTCTGGTCTTCCTTCTCTATTTTCTGCCTCCATCTAAATTAAATTCTTTCTTACTATTTAGTCCCGTTTCCCTCTTTTCACTGTGTCTACACACAGCTTGTCACCCCTTTCCCTCACCCCTCCATTATCTTACTATTTTCTTCCCCCTTTATTTATCTCCTCCTTCCATCCAGTATGTGTTCTTTCCCCACTTCCATTCAGCATCTGCTCTCCCTTCTCAACTGACATCCATCTGCCTTCTGCTCTCTCTCCCTTCTTCTCACTTCCATCATCTGTCCCCTTCTCTCTCTCTCTCATCTCCTCCATTCCATCATCTGCCCCTTCTCTCTCTCTCTCTCTCTCCCCCCCCCAACTTCCATCATCTGCCCCCCTTCCCCTCACCTTTGTGGGTCACTTTCTTTCCCCTGAGGGTGGCTCATGTCACAGGGGAAGCTTTGGCCGAGCAGAACCGCTTGATTGACAGTGGAACTTACTTGATTGATGTCGATGCTGGGGCCCGTTGCCGTTTGAAGGAAAAAAAAAAAGGTGGAAAAAAGGAACCTGTAAAGGCGAGAGGAAGGGAAACCTCCAGGACAGCTGCTTTTTGCCCTCCTTCAGCGGCCCAAGAGTTCAGACCAGCAGCGGCAGCTCTGTATGCTTTTAACTTCGGCACAGAGCTGCCCCTAATCAATAGTTTAGCGCGGTTTCATGAGGCAGCCTCGGGGCCTTTGATAGCCGGCCCGCTTCGATGATGCGATGTGGGCCGGCCTAGCAAAGGCCCCGAGGCTGCCTTATGAAACCGCGCTAAACTATTGATTAGGGGCAGCTCTGTGCCAAAGTTAAAAGCATACACAGCTGCCGCTGCTGGTCTGGAGGTGCGGAGACAAGGCAGGAGGCAAACGCGGTGGAAGGCAGGAGTCCCGGCGAAGGCAGGAGTCCCGGCACAGCGACTGCAACAGGAAGTTGCAAGTCAGCTGACGCCGGCCTTTCGTTGCGGCGGGGACCGAATCCTTCGCGGACCGGCAAGATTTTGTTTGCGGACCGGCGGTTGAAGAACTGTGCTCTACACTGTGTGCGCTGTGACGAGAAACATGTGCGCTGCGAGGTAATATTTTGTGCGCCAGCGCACCCCAGCGCAGCTTAGCAGGAACACTGTCTTCATGCACCCTTAGTGATTCACATAAGTGGGGCCATGAAATTGTCCGAAAACACTTACACCACCTTTCCCTGAATCACATCCAGGAAGGAGAGCAGCGCCAAGCTTATTGCTCTGGTTTCTAGCACATTGACTGACCCCCCTGGACCTCCTCCTTCGACTAGCCTTTAGCTACTCACTCTGCACAGTAGGCTCCTAAGCCAGAAAGACTGGCATCCATGGTGAACAGGATTCACTGTGGGGATTGTAAACTCACACTGTTCAACAGATGACTCTCCACCATCCACCAAAAAAGACTTTGGCGGGCTACGCACCATAAGGGAATTCTGTCTTCTAGCTCCTGTGTGTGGAGACCATCTGGACAGGAGATTGGGCTTATGTGAGCTCTTGCCCACTGCATCACCTCCAGGGATGCGGTCATGGACTCCAGGACCTGCAAATATACCCTAGCCTGCGGGCTTCATGACAGAAGCAGCGATTGAATCTGGCGATGCAACTTGTGAATCCATTCTTGCTGCAGAAACACACTCCCATGTGCGCTTCCTTTTGAATTAGCCATGGCTCCCCGGATGTTCGGGTTGTTGTCGCGGCAGCATTGCGGATAGAGGGCATTCTGGTGCTTCTCTACCAGGATGACTGGTTGATTTGCGCAAAGTCATTCCAGAAGAGCACCCAGGTCATGGCTTGGGTAATGGAGTTTCTACAGTTGCTGAGATGGGTTGTCAACCTTGCCAAGAGTCGGTTGGCCCCCTCGCAGCACCTGGAGTATCTTGATTGTGTTCGACATCTCATTGGGGAAGGTCATTCCTCCCAGACGCCCGGGTAAGCAATTTGCAATCTCTAATTTGCCTGCTTATGACATCCCGATGTCCTCAGGCGTAGGATTTCCTCCAAGTCTTGGAGTCGATGGCGGCTTCCCTCAACGTAATGAGGTGGGCTCGGGCCCACATGCGTTCTCTTCAGTATGCTCTGCTTCGGAGGTGGTCGTCCCAGAGGCACAATCTAATTCTCCCTGTTCCTTTGCGGGGCTTGGTTCACTGCAGTCTTTGTTAGTGGCTCCAGACCTCCCATATTGTTCAAGGGACGACTCTGGATCAGCTACAGTGGACGGTGCTTCTCACGGATGTCAGTCTTCTCGATTGGGGAGCTCTGTGTCTAAGTCGCTCAGCTCAGGGCACCTGGTCCACGGAGGAGGCATCTTGGGTCGATCAATGTTCTGGAGCTCAGAGCCTTCCGTCTGGCGCTGTTAGCCTTCCACTCCTTCTTGACGGGCAAGTCGGTCCATATTCTGTCGGACAATTCGGTTTTTTTTTTTATATACCGCCTATTAAGATTATCTAAGCGGTTTTACAACCAGGTACTCAAGCATTGGCGGTGGCCGATGTCAATCATCAGGGGGGCACCCAGAGCACTCAGGTGGCGCAGGAGGCGGCTCTGCTCATGGTCTGGGCAGAGTCTCATCTTCAGGTCATCTTGGCCTCCCACTTAGCCGGAGTGGAGAATGTTCATGTGGACTTCCTCAGTCGTCACATGCTAGCTCCTGGAGAGTGGTGTCTAAGTCACATGGCTTTTCAGTTGCTAGTGCAGTCTTGGGGTCAGCCCCTCATGGACCTGATGGCCATGAGTGTCAATGCCAAAACACCCCGCTTCTTCAGTCATCATAGAGATTGTCAGGCCGAGGGCCTGTATGCTCTAGTTCAACCATGGCCAACGGAGGGGCTGTTGTATGTATTCCCTCCGTGGCCATTAGTAGGCAGAGTTCTACTCCGCATTGTTCATCACCCGGGCCTGGTGGCTCTGGAGGCTCTGGATTGGCCCCAATATCCGTGGTATGTGGATCTGGTGCAGCTTCTGTTGTCGGATCCTCTTCCTTTTTCACCCGATCATCTGACTCAGGACCCCATTCCCCTGTTCGATCCAGCTCCCTTTTTTGTTTTATGGCTTGGCTCTTGAAAGGGAACACCTAGATAGGAAGGGGTATTCAGATAAAGTGATCTCCTCTCTCTTGGGGTCCCGCAGACTTTCCACTTCTTGAGCTTATGTGCAGGTTTGGCGTATATTTGAAGAGTGGTGTACGGTGCGGGGCATGGTCTCTTCTCATGCTTCCCTGCCTAACATCTTAGAGTTCTTGCAGGATGACCTGGACAGGGGCCTGACTTGGTCTTCTCTCCGGGTTCAACTTGCGGCCCTTTCAGCCTTTCGTGGGTTATTACGGGGTCAGCGTCTGACTGCCATTCCTGATGTCATTTGCTTCTTGCGGGCAGCCAAGTTGCTCAATCCTCCCTTGCGACCATCTGTTCCCTCTTGGGATTTGAATCTGGTTCTGTCCGGGCTGTTGCGCTCTCCCCCCCCGTATGAGCCTTTGGGTGCCTGCTTGTTGAAGGACCTTACTCTAAGACGGTCTTCTTGGTGGCTATTACTTCTGCTAGATGTGTTTCGGAGCTGCAGGCTCTCTCTTGTAGGTCTCCCTTCCTTGAGTTTTCTAGGGAGATGGTCGTGTTGAGGCTTGTTCCTTCTTTTCTGCCAAAGGTAGTTTCTCCTTTTCAAGTCAATCAGTCTGTGGTCCTCCCGGTCCTGGGTAGTTGGACAGGTTCTTCTGAGCAGAAACAGTTGCGCAAATTGAATGTTGGTCGGGTCCTTAGCGTCTACTTGCAGAGGACTCAGGAGATCAGGAAATCAGATCATCTTTTTGTCCTTCTAGCGGGTCCTCATAGGGGGGATGGCGCTTCCAAGGCTACCATTGCGCACTGGATCAAGGAGACTATTGCTTCCGCTTATTTTCTTCTTCTTCTTCTTCTAAAAAAAAAAAAAAAAAAGACTGTTCTGGAATTTTCTCAAGGCTCATTCCACTCGGGGTCAGGCAGCCTTCAGTGGATATTTGTAAGGCGGTGGTCTGGTCTTCTTTACATTCCTTTCTCAGACACTACCGTGTCGATGTTCAGGCGCTTCGGGAATGCAGTGTTCGGTGAGTGTGTTCTGGTGTCAGCCCTTCGGGGGTCCCACCCATGATGGGAACTGCTTTGGTACATCCCGCTTGTAAGATTAACCTATGCTGGTCTGGTGAGTTGCTAAAGAAGGAGAAATTAGGTTCTTACCTGCTAATTTACTTTCTTTTAGCCTCTCCAGACTAGCATAGGTCCCCACCCTGTCTATTCTTGCGTGTTCTTGCGTGCAGATTTTCATTTTTCGGTTGGTTTCTAGTATTTTTCTAGGGCTGGGGAGATTAAGAACAGCGGCTGTGGCTTGGCCGGCGAGCTATGGGGACCTTTGCTATTTACATTTGTTCCTTTGCATTTTCCAACAGCGTTCCTGTTTTATTTGTTGATACTCCTGTTTGGAGTCCTGTTTGTTTTCTGTATATAGTTCTTAGTTCTGCTTGGATATTCAGCAGACTGAGGTAATTAGGGAGGGGTCACATGGTATATACAGTTCCAAAGTTTTGTCTCAGTCTCCACCTGATGGTTATGATGAGATATATCACAAACAAGAGAAAAAATCCAACAGGAACTACAGCAAAACCAAGCGAAAAGCAAAAAGCAAAAAACAAAAAACAACTGCAGACTATGTACAAGATGCAGGCACTGTTTATTTCAAACTCTAATGGTATATACAACCTTATTACCAACCGAGGGACCCGACACGGTCCGTGTTTCGGACAACAAACCTTCCTCAGGGGTCCGTGGTAGATAAGGTTTTGCAACAAACAGCATTAAAGGAAAAAACAAGTGCCCGAATGAGTGTAGTGCTGGATTGTAAAAAGCATTGCAATCTCAATGGAAAATGCCCATTTGTAAAATTAACCTATGCTGGTCTGGAGAGGCTAACAGAAAGTAAATTAGTAGGTAAGAACCTAATTTCTCCTTCTCCTTCATGTCGAACAGGATCCCCAGATACTCCAGGTATTGGGTCGACTACAGGTGGCTTTTCAAAAAATTGACCACCTAGCCCCTGCCTTGCTGGGGCTCAATCACCCACTGCACTGCTGTCCTTCCCTCAGTTTTGGACAGAGCTCTTATCAATCGTCCAGATATGGGTGCACCTGTATTACCATCTTGTGGAGATGAGTTGCTGCTATCACCATTACCTTGGTGAAGGTGTGTGGTGCCATGACCAGACCAAACGGTCCTGTGCTCTAGAAAGATGGAAATGTGCAGATAGGCCTCTGTCAAATCCAGAGAGGCGAGAAATTCCCCCAGCGCCACTGAGGCAATGACTGACCACACCATCTGCATGTGAAAGCAGGGTATTTTGAGGGACAAATTGATCGACTTAAGATCCAGAATTGGCCTCCAGTCCCTTGAGTCTCTTTTGGGCACTATCAAAGTATATTAAGTATTGGCCTAAGCCCAAGTCTTTGTCTGGTATGGGCTCTATGGCTGCTAGATCTTGCAGCCTCTGCACTGTCGCTTGAAATTTGACCACTTTGCTGGTCTTTCTGCTGGAGAGTTCACAAATAGGTCGAGGGGATGAAAGAACTTGAACTTGTACCCCTCCTGAATAATCTCCAGTACCCAGTGGTCTGAAGTGGTCTTGCCTACGCTGCCCAGTAGGCAGTTAACCTCCCACTGGCTTTTGGCGAAACGGCTGTTGTCCTGGCAACATAACTGCTTCTTGGGAGTGGTAGTGGGGCATGATCCTGATGACTGAAGATGCCTGGCACCCCCAAATCTCTGCCGCTTGCCTTGAGATGATCTTTGGACCAATGTGTTCGTTTCCCAAGTACTGGTGAAAATGCCTAGAGCTGCAAAAATTACCCTGACCTGACCCCCTAGGAGTTCTCAGTCTGCTGTCAGGTTTAAGACTGGTTTGTGATCCTGTACGCTTGCCATGAGGCCATCTAAACCTTTCCCAAAAAGCAATTGTCCTTTGAAAGGTAGCTTGCTACCTTGGAGGAAGAGTCCCCTGCCCACTGTCTAATCCACAGCATTTTTCAGGAAGAGATAGCATAGGCAGAAACTTTGCTCAATACTCTGAATATATCATAAAGAGGATCTGTTATATAATCCACTCCAGACAAGAGGAACTGCTAATCCCTTTCAGCCTCAGCCTCCGGATCACGGCGCAACTTGGAGTGGCAAGTGCATGCTATGTACAATGCCACTGCTTTTAATCCTGCAGCTGTGGCCTCAAATTGCTTCTTCGGGACAAAATCCAGTCTGCGGTTCTGAGTATCTTTTTTTTTTTTTTTTTGTATCATATCTTTATTAAACAGAAACATATAAGCATACAAGCACTGCAATCAAGAGTAGCACGATTCAGAGAATTCCATCGCCAAAATGGGATCTAGACTCTTATAACCCCCATTTCAAAACCAAACAGTGGAAGCCCAACAAATATTGAACCAAATAGAAAAACAATGCTATTAAACTGAAGTCTGATAAGTCCCCCACCCCACACCCCTCCTCTGCTCCCTAAAACCCAAAACACACCCTTCAACTGTCCCCTCCCCCCCAACCATTGGCTTTTAATACCACTCTGCATTTGCTGGGGAGAGAGGTACGCTTAGTTACCTGCACCACCAGGGAATCCACCTTAGGTGGGACAAATAGTTGGTTAAAATCTGCATCTAATGGGTAAAGCTATGCCATGGCCCTGGCCACCCAATGGCCACTCTGTAACCTCCCAATAGTCCAGTAGCATTTTAGTAATGCCCTGACTCCACCCCCAGAATGCTCAATAGCCAGTTTTGAGATAAGTGCTAACCAAACATTAAATATATTGTAATTTATCATACAATTTTTACATGAAGTTAACAGAATCATACCTAGCAGGGCCTAAGGTCACATCTAGCAGAGCCTAAGGTCACATCTGCTCCAACCATCAACTGTAGGCATGATTCCAGCGCCTACCCTGGCAGATGCTTTTTTTAAATGAGTTTTTAATTGGTTTTAAACAATGCAGTCAATTACCATGCAAATTAAAGCCAATTAAAGCAATTAAGTTAGGTACGATCGAGGTGCCATGGCCCCGTTTACAGTATATGGCCTTTAACGAATACAGCATTATACAATTTTTATATTTACACTGGATATTAAGCATTAAGATTGCTCTTACCATTTTGAGAAGGGAGAGGTGGCAGCAGCACTGGCGCAGCCGCAGCAGTAAGGTAAGAATGTGCATTGTGCTCGAGGCCTGGGGTTGAGAGTCTGAAGTATAATCATCTTGTCTTGTACCAAATTCCTGGGCCACTACAGATATAAAGGGAAAAAACAGATAGCACAGCAATCCTAGATGTTACAGCTGTTATACTCCAGGGCATGGATACCTTTGGTGGTCTAACCACATGGAAATGAAAGCAGCACACCTTGAGCTCTCAGCATTTAAAGGCGGCATGCAGTAAGCTAAGACTCCTCACAACCTCAACTACCATGACCCTATCTCCCCAGCCCTTCGCGCAGAGCACTGGCTCCCGAGCAACCAATGCTATGGTGCTATGGTGCATAGGGAGAGGTATGGCCAGTAGGAAAAAGGAGGTATTGATGCTCCTGTATAAGACTCTGGTGAGACATTTAGAATATTGTGTGCAATTCTGGAGACTGCACCTTCAAAAAAAATATTAAAAGGATGAAGTCGGTCCAGAGCCTGTCCTCCCCAAAGCTAAGAATGGGTTAGTTCCCCCTTCCTCCCTCCCTTCTGTGTGGAGTTCGTGCCCCCCCTCCCTGCCTTCCAGCCTTACTAAAGGTTACTAAAATGATGCGTGGTCTTTGTCATAAGGTATATGAGGACAGACAAAGATCTCAATATGTATACGTTGGAGGAAAGATGGGAGAGGTTTAAATAAAAAAAATAGAAAAAAAGTTATTAGCCAAGTGGTGGAAGTGCCCATTTACTCAAAGTGGAGAAAGAGCCTCAACCATAAATAATATGCAGACGGCAACCCAATGAGTTTTTAGCCAGGGTACTTCCACCACTTGGCTAATAACATTTTTTCTAGTTTTTTGAATTATATCTTGTTATTATTATTTTTGTTCTAGAGAAGTTTAAATACCTACATGGCATAAATGTACATGAGTCGTGTCTCTTTTATTTGAAAGGAAGCTCTGGAATGAAAGGGCATAGGATGAAGTTAAGAGGTGATAAGCTCAGGAGTAATCAAAGGAAATATGTTTTTACAGAAAGGGTGGTAGATGCGTGGAACAATCTCCCGAAAGAGGTGGTGGACACAAAAGACTGTCTGAATTCAAGAAAGCATGGGATAGGCACATGGGATCTTTTAGAGAGAGAAAGAGATAATGGTTACTGCAGATGAGCAGACTGGATGGGCCATTTGGCCTTTATCTGCCATCATGTTTCTATTTTCAAAATTGCCTATCCATTTGCTCTCTGTGCTTTAGACAGGCTTTTCATCTAATACACTAAAAGCAACTTCTAGAGTGACCAGGAATCCAACACAGGTCCAGCCATGGTAATTTTCTGAATGACATATGGGCCCTGGCAAGACTCTTCATTTCCTCCTCTTGCCTTGCAGAACTACTTCTGAAAACAAAAAGGGGGGTAGCATACATCACCTGTAACCTATCTCAAGAATGTTTTCACTAAATATTACAATACTGATAAGATAATCAGAATTAATGGCTAGACATGCGAGATAGATTTTTATTCTTCATAAATCCCCAGCATCTTATGTTTTTACCCACAAAGGGGGGGGGGGAATCTAATCTAATCCTTAGGTTTGTATACCGCATCATCTCCACGTCATCACAACACCTAAAATCATTTTAAAGAAAAGTGCCCTTTTTAAATTGAAAGCAGCAGAGATCGTGCCCATGAACACTAATAGTGAGCAAGGCAACCTTTTTTTATGATTTCATTTCTGCGATGCCCCATCTGACAGGGTTTGTTTATTGTGACCAGTAATAATAGTAAAGCAATATATTACATCTGAAGCCCTCATTGGACAGATAAGAGGTTGGCTTTTCCTTATCATGACCGGGGTAGCCATACAAATGGTTACGCGCAACTGGAAGAACTGGGATCACCTTAATTTTAATTTCTGTTGGGCAAATTTATGTTTAATTTATAGATTTGAAAAAATGATTGCGGATATGCTGGGACATACTAAGAGATTTAAGTTAATCTGGAGCCTTTTGACATCTTTTATGGATTCACTGTAGTTGTCTTTTCCTTTGTTCCTGTTGGTATATTGCACACACACCCAGGGGAAGGGAGGGCGGGAGGGGGTATTTCTTTGTATGGTTCTATTCCCTTATGAAATGTTGGTTGGGTGATTAATATTATTTGTATAGATACTGTATTGCATTTTTGTTGGTTTTGAAACTCAATAAAGATTTATAATATTGTGACTAGTAATAGGACTCCTGATGAAGGCTTTGCATTAGTATGCCTGTACACTGAAACTTCATCTCTGTTCTGCCCATATTTTACCCCTTGTTAATACCTATGCAGACTGAATATGACTACACATCTTCTAGTTGGCTTTATAAAATGAATCCCTGTGTGTGAACGCTAACCTCTATCAAATGGGTTATCAACTCGTCTTCCTGCTTTGTCATCCTCTCCTTCATGTCTTTTTAAGTAGGACTGCAGAGTTGATCTGGAGGTAAAGCAGATAATAAAGCAATTAGAGAATGATCCATTTCCTGGTCTATTGCTTGGGTTGCAATAGCCTTTCATTGTGAGAACTGGAGAAAAACTAGACTCCAGCTATACTTAGAAGAAGAAACTTGGTAATATCTAACATGATGGCAACCTATTTTACAGTAATTGAAAATTGAACAAGGCTTACAGTATAGAGACAGGGATACACATTCACACAGCTTCATCCCTCCAATTCACTGGATAAATTCCAACAGAGTCAGTAGTGACTGGAAGTTTACCGTATATACTCCAATATAAACCAATTCAAATATAAACTGAGATAATCTTTCCCCCCCCTCCAAGGGGGAAAACAGTTTATTCAAATATAAACTAAGGTTAGAAATTTGGGTTATCACTGTGAGCCAATCTACAAAGACTAGACTTTCTTGCAATAAGTTTTAATATATTATTTAACTTTATAATGTCTCCTTTTAACCTCATTGGTTCCCTGACAAACCTTAAAGGAAAAGAAAAGTTTTTGTATAGAACACCATAAAAATAAAATCAAGCAATATGACACTTAATATATAGCATAACTGAAACATAAATAAAAAATGACAGTATTACAGTATATAATAAAAACAATAACAACCACAATTCTAGTAGATAAATATTAAAATGTAAGTACCAACAAATAAAAAAACAAAAGAGGGTTCATTCAAAAGTAAAGGTTCTAGACCAGTAGTCTCAAACTTAAACCCTTTGCAGGGCCACATTTTGGATTTGTAGGTACTTGGAGGGCCTCAGAAAAAATAGTTAATGTCTTATTAAAGAAATGACAATTTTGCATGAGGTAAAACTCTTTATAGTTTATAAATCTTTCCTTTTGGCTAAGTCTTAATAATATTGTCATTTATAGCTAAAGAGACATATGATCAAGAAACTGTTTTATTTTACTTTTGTGATTATGATAAAATACCGAGGGCCTCAAAATAGTATCTGACGGGCCGCGAGTTTGAGACCACTGATAAGCACTCAGGTACTTTTAAATGTAAAGAGAGACACAGATTAGTAGCAAGTCTTACCTGGATCTTGCATACAGAACGCTGTAAACAGACTGCTCATCCTCTGAAAGTTTTAGCTGATGTAACTGATATCTGCGCTGGGGCAAAGGTACCTTCAAGGAAGGAAGTAATCCAATCAGGCTGTGGGCACACATGCATGGCACCCGAGGTATGAATAAGAGTCCTGCAGTGTGTTGCAGAAAACTTGCAATCAAGATACAAACAGCCTTTAATTTTGCCAAATAGAGAGCAGGTTTATGCTTGTACATCTCAAGAAAAAGGACAGCATGTGAGTTACACCAGCTAATCTGCATTACCATTTTACATTTTCAAAAACAGATACAGGAATCATCATCAACAGTTTGGGTTGGTGTATAACTTCTTAAATGGGGGAGAGAGAAAAAAGAGTTGCATATATTGCTGAAACCCTTCGGCAGCATGTTTTCCCTCTCTCATATGGGTTTGAGCATGATTCTGTCCTCATCTCTCTTACACTCCTACCTCGGAGTCTAGGTAAGGACAGGAATAAATGCACACAAGCTATTACCAGAGGTTTCCCAACTGCATCCATCTGGTCCTTTGTGCGTCTCAGTAGAAGGCTCATCGTAAGGATAATCAGCCTCTCTCCACCTTTTTTGGTACAGTTATCAACTTGGCTCTTCCACACCCTGAAGTTATCAAAAGGAGAGCAGCGCAGAAACCTGCAACAAGAGTGTTAGGTTACAAAGATAAGAAGACTCACCACTGCCAAACTTATTCTAGATTAGTGTTTCTCAACACGTACCCTTAGGGGTACGCAGGCCGCTTGTTGGGGGTATGTGGCCTGGCCGCCGCAGAGGATATTCTCTGCCCATCAGTAGTAGCCGCTGCCACCGAGGATCCCTGCCTGAGTTCGCTGGGGCAGAGGGAGCGAGTGTGGCTCCAACAAGTAACTGGGTAGGCTTCAGAAATGGCAGGGGGAGGCGGGTGGTCAGGCAGGAAGGGAGGTATCCCTAGCAGTGGCTTCAGTGGGGGGTGGGCGGGCAGACAGGGATCCCTGGTTACAACTTAATTTTGGGACTAAGGCTGGAAGGCAGGGAGGGGGGGCACGAACTCCACACAGAAGGGAGGGAGGAAGGGGGAACTAACCCATTCTTAGCTTTGAGGAGGACAGGCTAGAAATCAAAATAAATTAACTAGGGAAATAGGAGGGAGGGAATAGAAAGGGAGAATTGTTGGGCATGAGTGTGTGAGTAAGAGAGGGTGCACATGGGGAAAGGAAGAAAGGAAAATTGGGCACAGAGAGAGAGGAGTGAGGTAGAGGTACATAGGGAATAGAAGGATGAGGGGAGAAATGTTGGATATGGTGGTGAAGAGGGATCAGAGGGACAGATTGAAGGGGAAAAGGAAAATTGGGCATAGAAAGAGAGAGGAGTGAGGTAGAGGTGTATAGGGAATAGAAGGATGAGGGGGAGAAATGTTGGATACGGTGGTGGAGAGGGATCAGAGGGACAGATTGAAGGGGATGAAAGGGGAAGGAATGTTGGACATTGTGATGGAGGGAGGAATGTGGCATGGTGCTGGAGCTTTAACAACACACCGAAAACACTTGGTTTCACAGGATATCAGCGGCCAACGATCGGAGCTCCATGTCTAAGCTCCCATCTTTGGATCAGTGATGTCACTTCCTACCCTTCCATAAATTTGTGGTATATTAAATAAAGTTGACCTTTGAAAGCATATTTATTTCCCTGTTATGTGCTAAGGATCTATTTGCATTATGTTCTGACCAAATAGGTTGTCTTTGTTTTGATTCCTACATATTACACATATTGGTAACTTACAGATAAGTTATCTATATTTCCAGGAAAAGTCAGTGATACCACAATGTTCCATGACAGCATATAAATCAATTGTTTCCTCCAGAATTGTTGATGTGCTGTCTTAGAAAACTTTGAAATGGCTACACTGTTTGGATTAATTTTCAATCAGTTTTGGGACTATTGCAAACCTCAACTGTATTCCATCTCTCCACACTGAAGACACTATACTTTGACTTCCAGGTGACAAGTGTCTGTTTTAGTTCTGATATCAGAGAGTTCAGACCTGGCTAATCACAGAGACTGTTTCCAGAGTTCAGGCATGGTCTGCACACATCACTGATAACAGAAACTCTACTACTTACTTATCTGTATCTAATTATCTTAGGGTTCGCACTTATGTCAGACATAAAACTAGTTTAAGTCCGATGGCCTAAATGTGGTAGTGATGTGCTGTAAGCTTCCTGTGTGTGTGAGTCCCACCTGTATCCAATCATACATATGCCATTGCCTCCTTGCCAATACATGCTCTGAAAAATAACTGCTATTTTGTAAACATGCACCTAAGTGAAATATTAGCATATATGGGTGTATATGGTAGTATTTTAAACATTTACAGGCTCGCAAATTTGGCACGTGCACAATTTGCTCATGTAACTTAATTAACAAGGCATTAAAATTAATTGGTTATAAATTTATGCATGTAAATTTAGACATGGGATCCGTGCTTAAAATTTACACAAGGTGCCAAGAAGGAGGCACGGAAATGGGAGGGTCATGGGTGGATTGGGGACATGCCTCAAAGTTACATGTGTAATTATAGAATAAGGGGCATCCATGCTAGAGACCAGAAGTCTTTGAGCATGCGCAAATGCTCAAAGCCAGTCCAGCCCAGCCCAGACCAGAAGAAGGAGGATCTACGATGCACCGCTCAGCCCAGGCTGCGCCAGAAGAGGGAGGATCTTCGGGCACCGGCACTGGTGCCAAGTCGGGTAAAGGAAGTGTCATTGACTGCTCGGGGGGGGGGGGGGGGGAAGTAGGATCGCAGTGGAGGGGGGAGCAATGCGAGTGGGGGGAGGATGCCGGTTCGCAGGGGGCGGGAAGCCGGATCGCAGGGAGGGGTTTGGAACAGCGTCAGATTCCTCAAGGTGGGGGGAGAATGGAGCAGCGCCGGTAGCCTCGGGGGAAGGGGGGAGGAGGTGGAACCAATCAAAGCAATTTCACTTACTTCCTATGGGGAAACTTGCTTTGATATACAAGTGTTTTGGTTTAAGAGCATACTTCTGGAACGAATTTTGCTCTTAAACCAAGGTACCATTATATATGTGTCATCAATGATGACTCAGGGAGGCAGGGACTGTAAAGGCGATGATGGTCCCAGTGACAACACTGAACAAAATTGGTTGTAGGGTCTGAGCACTTTACACAATAAAGAAATAAATAAATTATCTATTTATTGATGAATTTAAATTATTTAGATCTGTGATATTAGGTTGTGATTATTTATACATCACAGAATATTTGCATCTATTTCCCTAGTAGTTGAGCATACAAGTGTATACAAACACATATTTTTATAACAGCCATTTCTGTGCATAAAACATATTTTGCAAGTGGAATTTTTATTTACAGAATTGTGCAATGACTGGGACTCCTAGCCAACCTAGGGAGCAAAAAAGTGACCTGGGGTCCAAATCCCTGAACATGGTATTGGTAAGCACCATCACCAATGGCCTCAAGAGCCCCACTCTGCTCTTACTTCAACAGCGAATACATGTCCAGCAGGTTGTTCTGGATGGGGGTCCCAGTCACAGCCCAGCGAGCACAGGCTCTCAGCTTACACACCGCTAGCGAGGTATGTGTTTTTGGATTCTTAATGGTATGAGCTTCATCCAGTATAATTCGGTGCCAGGCTATACGAAGCAAAGGAGAATATGGCAAACATGATCCATCCTGCAGAGAACAGAAGACAAGACTGGACTCTCAAATATTATAAAATGCTCTATTGTACACCCCCTCCCCCAAAGGCTTTGGCATAATTAAGATGCAATTTTCAAACTGCTTACACTGTTTCAAAGACCACAGGTACTTCATAGCTGTGCCAATTCTCACTTTGATAAAAGTGTTGCTTCTGTCTCTATAATAGCCACCAAATTTTGTCCCTTCCTACACTACAACCTATTCCTTGCACATTTTCCACTGAACCATCTCTCTCCCCTACAGTCTAGTCAAAATTATGTTGTACATCTACCAAATGTCACTACTCCAGGTCACTTCGTTGTCTGATAAAACAGACAGGAAACCAGTTCAAACTTGCCTTACTGACTTACAAGTGCATTCACTCTTCAGCTCTTCAGCATTTCTCCTCTCTTATCTCCCTACATCTTCCTCAGGAACTCCACCCATCAGGTAAGTCATTTCTGTGTCCTTCTCCTCCACTTCTAAACTTCAGACCCTGTGTTTCCGCCCATCTTGAAGCACTATACACCTGGAATAAACTTCCTGAGTTGGAACATTATGCTCTCTCTTTGGCCCTATTCAAAGCTAGACTAAGAGTCAGATTCTATAAGCAGTGCCTAAATCAGCAGCCACCTACAAAAACAGTTGTCAATCACACTTAGGCGCCATTTAAAGAATCAGCTGCATTACAGATGCCCAAGTTCTTTAGTGATTCACGCCTAATGGCACCTACTCCATTCTATCCCCTAACCACGTCCACTTAGGCGTAAGGTTTTGTTTAAGTTTGCTTGTATCTGTTACAAATCAATTTTTGGCTTGTCACTTGGATACCTTGGCTCCCATTTTTCTTTGAATCACCCAAATAAGGTTTAATCAGCAGCCGGTTTGTTTGTTTACATTTCCTTCTGTTAAATTATGTTGTTACAAAAGATTTCTTGAGAGAGCTCCCTTTTCAAATTGCCAAATTGAATGGTTGGTTCGGTAAAATTATGTTAGGATACTCTTATTGTCTTGATTTTAGAAAATTATTGAAGACCCAACTATTTGAAAAATTTGTATCCAAAGTGGGTTTCTCATTTAAAAATTTTGTACTTCCGTTATGTAATGTATCACCTTATAAATTGTATTTTTACTGTACAATTGGTTCTTATTTGTTGTAAATCGCTCAAAACCATTCTTTTAAATTGCACTTTTTTAAAATTATATTTGTCACTGTAGGAATAATTATTTATTGTACATTGTTTAGAATTTTACTTTCCTTTTAAATTGTACTCTTCACTGTATGACTAGTGTTTATTTGTTGTAAACTGCCTAGAACCATTTTTGGTTAGGCGGTATATAAAAAATAAAATTATTATTATTATTATTAGGCATCCTGCTGTAGACTCGATCACAGTGCCTACACTGTAGATGCTGCCCAGCTCCTACTTTTTTTTTTTTAATGAGTTTTTAATCGCCCAACTAACTTCATCGTCAGAAATCTCCTCATTCAAATGTTTCAGCGCCTCCTGGCCAATAACCAGCAGATTCAAACTCTCCAAATAGACAGAGTCCGCCAAGCCCTCCTCCTGTGGTCCAGCATAAAGATGTTCATAATAAGAGCGAAAAATGTCACAAATGTTGACATCCACACTAGTTTCCATTCCATTCAAATCTCTAATCCTCGCCACTCTATAATAATAATAATAACTTTATTTTTGTATACCGCCATACCCCGAAGAGTTCTAGGCGGTTCACATCAATTAAACAGAGTTACAAGTGGTTTTCATCAATTGAGCGGGGTTACAAAATATCAAATTGATGAAAGTTGCCGGGGGGGGGGTGAGGAAGAAGAGTAGAGGGGGGAGGGGGTTATTTAGTTAGGAGGGGCATTAGGATCCTGGTCTTGGAAGAGGCGGATTTTGAGTAGTTTTCTAAAGCCGAGGTAGTTGGGGGCCTTGAGGGCCATTTGGGATAACCATGGGTTTAGCTTGGTGGCTTGGAAGGCGAAGGTTTTGTCGAGGAATTTTTTTAGAGTGGCAAAGTTTTAGGGGGGGGTAGGTGAAGAGTTGGATTCTGCGGGAGTCCTTGATGCTGTGATTCAGGGCGAAGTGAGGGATGATGTAGCTTGGGGATAAGCCAAATACAGTTTTATAGCAGAAGCAGGCAAATTTGAATAGGACTCTGGATTCTAATGGTAGCCAATGGAGTTTGTGGTAGAAAGGGGTGATGTGTTCCCATTTTTTCAGGCCGAATATGAGGCGGACAGCGGTGTTCTGGATCATTTTGAGTCTCCTGATGGTTTTTTTTTGTGGAGCTCAAGTAAATGATATTGCAGTAGTCCAGTATGCTAAGGATAGAGGATTGTACTAGCAGGCGGAATGAAGTGTCATCAAAGTATTTTTTTATGGTGCGGAGTTTTCCTACCTTTTGTTGACTGGTTATTTTTCAAATCTTAATGATCCAGCCTTTTCTGTTTCATTGGATGCTGAGAAAGCTTTTGACAGAGTGGAATGGACCTTCATGTATCAGGCAATGGAGTGGTTTGGTATAGGATCCGGTTTATACAAATAATAAAAGCATTGTATAGCTCCCCTGCTGCTAGATTGTATATTAATAATACTTTTTCAAAACGATTTATTCTGCAGAGGGGGGTTAGACAAGAATGCCCATTATCTCCTTTGCTCTTTGATATCGTTTTGGAACCCTTGTTGTTAGCTATAGAACAAGTGAAGGAGATACAGGGTATTCCGCATTCAGATAGAGAATATAAATTATCTGCATATGCGGATGATATTTTACTTTATTTGAGAAATCCGGAAATAACCATTCCACACTTGCTTGAATTGATTGAGAAATTTGGAAAATTTTCAGGATATAAAATTAATTGGAATAAATCAGAAGTTCTTCCACTCAATGTACATTGTACAAAAAGCTTATTTGATTCATTTTCTTTTATCTGGAAGGAGGGTTTAAAATACTTAGGAATTTGGATTGCAAAAACAGTGGATGATACTATGAAAGTTAATGAAAAAAAATTTATTGCAGAAGGTGACAGAAATGTGTGAGCAATGGAATCCTTTACATATATCTTGGTGGAGGAGAGTACAAACTGTTAAAATGATGATTTTACCTGTAGTTTGTTACCAAATGGGCATGATACCAATTTTTTTTCAGGGTTCTTTTTATAAAAAATTGGATAGGATTTTAACAAAATTTATTTGGCTCGGTAAAGTCCCTAGAATTGCTATAGTATCTTTGCAAAGAACAACTGCGGAGGGAGGGGTAAATTTTCCAAATTTTTATAGGTACCATCAAGCCTATATTCTGCGTCAAGGTATGTATTGGATCCTCCCAGAGCCCATTGAAAATATACCAGATTGGTTCTGGTTAGAATGGAGACTCATGTTTCCTTTACGTCTGAGTCATGTTATCAGTATTCAAATGCCAAGGTTATATAAGGTAACACAATAAACTCCTAAACGTTGCCAAACGGTACTTATAACGATACAAAAAAGGCAAAAATGTCAAAAAGGGACTCTATGAGAGTGTATGTCAGCCAATCACCTCTACCCAACCATACAACACTAACAATCAAATCAATTAAGGAGTAGGGGCGCTCTCAGTGTGAGGTTTTTAGCGACAGGAGAACAAACTCCAGCGCTTCCACTTACAAAGACGAAGGTGAATCACCCCCGCCTGCACACCATCATCGGGTGCCCCTTTGTGTGCAAAATCAAATGTGCTGAATCCGTATCAATAAATAACTCACAAACTGTGAACTGTAGAAAGGGTGAACTACTGAACACGCACTCTCATAGAGTCCTCCCCAGCCTAATCCCCAAGATGCATAGTAAAACCACAGCCAACTTAGCTTTAGAACAAGCCAGATGATAATGAAATCAATCAGAAATGAAGGAGACTAAAATATTTCATTATCATCTGGCTCGTTCTAAAGCTAAGTTGGCTGTGGTTTTACAATGCATCTTGGGGATTAGGCTGGGGAGGACTCTATGAGAGTGCGTGTTCAGTAGTTCACCCTTTCTACAGTTCACAGTTTGTGAGTTATTTATTGATACGGATTCAGCACATTTGATTTTGCACACAAAGGGGCGCCCGATGAAGGTGTGCAGGCGGGGGTGATTCACCTTCGTCTTTGTAAGTGGAAGCGCTGGAGTTTGTTCTCCCGTCGCTAAAAACCTCACACTGAGAGCGCCCCTACTCCTTAATTGATTTGATTGTTAGTGTTGTATGGTTGGGTAGAGGTGATTGGCTGACATACACTCTCATAGAGTCCCTTTTTGACATTTTTGCCTTTTTTGTATCTTTATAAGGTTATATAAGGAACACAAAATATTTGTTGATACCTGGAAAACTTTAAGGTATATAAGTAATCTAACTCCTATTCCAATAAATAAATCGACTCAAACAATTTGGCTAAACCCAAAGATCAAGGTTGGCGGTTTTAAAATTATCTGGAAACATTGGATGATTGCTGGAATTCGTACTTTAGAGGATGTAATGAATAAAGGTAAACTGCTTGAGTTTTCACAATTGCAAAATAAATTTGGTTTAAATAAATCACAATATTTCAGAGGGTTGCAATTGAAGCAGGCCATTCAGGTGGGGTTCCCTGAATGGAAAAACCTTAATAATTATCATAGTATGGAATTTTTATGTTTTCAGATAGATTCCATGGGTCACCAGGCCGCAATGTGGTATAAATTGATATCTGGATTTGTAAATTTTTTTTTAAAAATGGTCTAAGAGACATTTGGAGCATTGAGATTAAGCATCAGATTAATGCATCTCAATGGCCACGACTTTGGTCTTGGAGGTTAAGGTGTACAATATCAGCATCTATGAGACAAACATGTTTTTTTCTTTTACATAGAGCCTTTTGGACCCCTGTTCGTTTACATAGAATTGATAGCTCTAAGTCTAATAGATGCTGGCACTGTCATCTAGAAGCGGGGACATTAGATCATCTTTTATTTTATTGTCCATTCATATTACTATTTTGGAAATCAATTTGGCCTCACATAAATAGGATGTTGGAAAATCCGGTAGCCTTGACATATGATACGATTTTGTTTGGTACTGCAATGAGAACTCGGAGTCAAATCTCGTCAAATAATAACAAACTTTTATTTATATTGACTGGAGTAGCAGTTCAACAAATAACATACAATTGGAAGAATTATGACAGATTAAATTACAACTTTTGGTGGAATTCAGTTTGCCATATATATAAGATGGAGCGTACATTTGCAACACAAAAAGGATATATCGATAAGTTTAAGAAGATTTGGGGACCATTAACAGATTTTTGTAATGATTGATATAATTTTTCCCATAATAAGATACTTGATAAAGGAGGGGGGGTAGGTTTATTCTCTTTATCATAAAATATAAATAAATTATCATAATAGTTGTTATATTGTGTGCAACTAACAAAATAAGGAGAGGGAAAGGGATTCATAATTGAATAATAGTTGATAAAATTATTAAATTTTATATGATATCTAAAATTATAGTAAGGATTATATAAGATATGTTGTATGTACAAAATGTTATGGAGATATCAAGTGTATATTTAATGTAATTGTATGAATCTTTATGACACACTTGTTGTTATATGAAAAAATTAATAAAAAATGTTAAACCATTTTTCAAATCTTGTTGGTCCAAGGCTCTGGTTGTCTTCTGATAACTTGCTTGCCAGGGTCTCCTTCTTTCTTCTTTCTGCATGCTAACCATCCATCTGCCATCTTTGTCCTCCCCTTCCATTTCCCTTCCCTCCCCCGGATGTCTGGCATCTTTCCTTTTTTTGTCTCCCTCCACAGATCCACCTTTTCTTAACTACCCTTTCATCCAGCATCTCTCCTTCCTTCCCCACTACCACAGGGTCCACCATCTCTCCCTTTCTTTTCCCAACTACCTTCCTATCCAGTATCTCTATCCCCCCCTCCACACCATCCCTTGTGTCCAATTTCTCTCCCTTTCTGTTCCTTCCCTCCCTAAAACCCACTGTCCATCATCTCTCTCCCTCTCCTCTATTTTCAGACCCATTATTTCTTCCCACCCAAAGTCCAGCATGTGCATGTCTCTTTGAACCCCCCTTCCCTCTGTGTACTTCTATACCAGGACCCCCATCCCCTGAAGACCTGCCCCCCTTTAAAGGTCTGCATCCCACCCCTGAAGGCCTGCCCCCCCCCCTTGAAGGCCTGCACCCCCCACGAAGGCCTGTCCTCCCCCTTGAAGGCCTGTCCCCCCCCTTGAAGGCCTGCCTGCCTGTCCCCCTAGAAGGCCTGTCCCCCCCTTGAAGGCCTGCCTGCCTGACCCCCTTGAAGGCCGGCCAGCCTGCCTGTCCCCCTTGAAGGCCTGTCCCTCTTGAAGGCCCGCCTGCTCGCCCAACCCCGAAGGACCGCTTGCCTCCCCTGATGGACCGCTCACCCCCCCGAAGGACCGCTTGCCCCCCCCCCACTACCTTGAAGGACCGCTTATCCCCCTGGCCTTCCCGCACCATTTACCTAGAGAAGCAGCCTGCAGCAAGATCGCGATGCCAGCGATCTTTGCGCTGCTTCGGCGCTGTTTCCTCTGCCGCGGTCCCACCCCTCCTCTGAATTCAGGAACGCCTAAAAACACATCTGTTCCTGAAGTATCTAGACACCTGACCCGTACATCTCTTTCCCCTCAATATCGGTTCTCCTGCCCTATCAACCACTCACTCTCACATCTTTAAGTTCATTCAATTTGTACCTTCTTTTATTCTTTTGTAAACCACATAGAACTTCACGGTACTGCGGTATATAAACTGTTATTATTATTATTATTTTTCATGCATTAGGGCAGGATTACTTTCTGCGATCTTTGCTCTTACCCCTGACCAAGCCCCAGAAATAATACTGACTTTTCTGAACACATGGAATGGCACTTCTGCCTCCTAAAAGCTAATGGAGCAGCCACTGTGCTCCTTTCTATTCCATCCCCAATTGTTAGCTTAATAGCAGGTATTTTCTCACACAGATCCAGTTCTATCCCACAGATTATATGAAGGAAAACCCCTCAGTTTGTCCCTGAGGTAGCAGAAGATTAAGTGACTTGCCCAAGTTCACAAGGAGTGGTGAACCTGGATTCCTTGGTTCTCAGCCTGCTGCACTCCTCCACTCCACACTTCTAGGGGATTAATGCCCTGTAGTACAGTTAACCTGACTGCATGGAATTTAACAACATTATTCTATTCAGCTTTAGTCACTATCAAAAATGCAGTTAAGATGTACCAAAATGTTTGGGTGTCAAAGAGCTATTGAAAGTCACTGACCTCTCCCAGATCTCTGGCAGGGCTTTTACCTTCTCCTTTCTGCACTGGAATCTCCATGGCAGCAAGCTTATAAGTTGTCACAACGATGTCATATCCTGAAAGACTGCGAAATCCAAAACACCCTAGTTAGAAGTCAATCTGTTTGTCCTGTTACAAAGCACAGCATGCCAGGGCTCCCTATTCTAACCTTGGGGAACCTTGCTCTCTTCACCTCTTCAAAATCTATACAGTTCTGGCACAGAACCCACTATTCGAGGCAGACAAGTGAATAGAAGTGCCCAAAGATAAAATGTTCATGGGAAAGAGCAGCAGTGTTCTGCTTCTGTGCTGGATGGTATCTTCGTTTGTAGTACTATTTACTGCCTTTGATTCCCAAAGTTAAGAGCTGACCATAAGCATGCTGTATTGGTCTGTACTGCTCTCTTGCTTGCCTACTCAGCATGAGCATAAAAGGCACTTACAGCTGGGAATCCTTCTCTCTGTTAGGTCCATGGTACAGATAAACTCTCAGCTTGCCATGTTCAACTCGTTTATCAATCTCCTTCTTCCACTGATGGATCAAGGAAGCTGGGCAGATGACCAAAGTGGCATTAGAGATGATGAAAGAAGAGTCTATGAAGAAATGAAATTTAGCACAGATCAATTCATTGAGTTGGTGATTTATTTATTTAATCATTTATATACCACATATCCTAAGCGGTTTACATTCAAGTACTTTATCATATTTCCCTATCTGTCCCGGTGGGCTCAAACTATCTAGTGATGAATTTTCTTTCTACGAAATTTGTGCGTGACTTCTTCTTTTTTTTATACTTTTACTAGACCTAAGGGCCCAACGGGAAATAATTTCATAAATTTGGATTTTTATTCCAGAAATTTAATTTGAGTAGCAGTGTTCTGGCCCCAGCACTCCACAATTACTCTTCCTCTAAAAAAACAAAAAAAAAAAACCCTCCACAAAAGATATACTTTATTCGAGTAAGATATACTCGTCACATTTTTAGATCTTTTTATCTTTATAAAGTGTTTTGTAAATAATCAGTTTTGTAATTGGAAGTTTGCACAAATAAAGTTGATAACTCCCTGTTTTAAATAGTCTTCTATGCAACACTTATCCACATATGTCCAATTCATTTGTACAAAATATGTGCAGTTTAACAAGGCATTCTAATTTCTGCTTTGAAAGGCTAAACATCAGGGGCCAGCAAAAGATCAGAGTAATTTGAATTGAGTGAAGACATGCACATCATAGGGTATGTCTACAGAGGGGTGCCTATTCTATGCTAAGAAAGCACATATACAGTATGACCAGAATGCATGCACTTGAATGCCAATATTCTAGCTATGCTCTATTCTATAGAATGATACCTAAAAGCAATGACAGAGTTTGAGGGTATACAGGGTGTACAATTAAACACATAGGACTAGATTTAGTAAATGGTGCTAAAAAATGGGTGTGGAAAAAGATCAGTACTATTCTATACAGGGTACAAGACTTATGCCTGCTGAAACACAGTACACTTCTCCCTCCGTATTCGCGGTGGAACATAGCTGCGAATATGGAAAAACCGCAAATAACTGTTTATATGTTATTCGCAGTTTTTTTGTAACAGCCGGCGTTTTTGCTATTGTAACCGCAAATAACTAGAGACTCTGCAGCTGAAGGTACCTGGGAGTGTGCCAGATGCTGCGTACATGAGCAATCTCTCTCTCTCGATCTCGCTGGTTGGGCTGGCTGGGCTTCGTGCAGGCTCTGCTTCTTCTCCATGTCGCAATGAAAGGGAGTGGAGCGGGGGCCTGCGTGAAGGACGCATCAGTTTTCAAAGCGCTCAGCACTTGCGTTTCCTGCACTGTCTTCTGAGTTGTTATGTCGCCCTGTGGATTGTGTGGGGCTGCTCTCCTCAGAGCTTCGCAGATTCGCCATCACACAGGTGTTTCTGTCAGGCGAGCCCTCCAAAAGGCACTGTTTTTACTTTAATTGCTCTCTGTGATGTAACTCAGATTTTGCATGTGAAACGAACTGTAGTGGCCCAAGGCAGAAGCACTCGTTTGTTTTCATTTTTATTTGAATCAGGAGTAGCAAGGCAAAATGTATTATACAGGATGGTTCTTTTACTTGAAGGTTGATCACCTGCATCTCGGTTTCAAACGTAGTTTGGATTCAGAGTTGATTGATTGAGGGGGGGCGGAGTTTGCATGAGAAAAATCGCGAATAAGTGAAACCGCAAGTGCAGAAACCGTGAATACGGAGGGAGAAGTGTATAAATATTGGTCCCCAAACTGGGCCCACTGAGGCAGTATTCAGTTAATTGAGCATATAATTTCTCTGAATGCCTCTGACACACCCCTGGCAACATCCCCTTTTCAGATATGCACTATGAAAGTTAGGTGCTGAGCTGTATAGAATAGCATGCAACCAAAAGTGGATCTTATTAACTTTCAAAAACATATACAGTGTTATTTGGCATGATGATGAGGAAAAAAAGTCAAATATCATCAGAAAACAAGGAGAAATTAGGTTCTTACCTGCTAATTTACTTTCTTTTAGCTTCTCCAGACCAGTAGAGGTTAACTTTACGAATGGGTATATATCTAATCATGACCAGCAGGTGGAGACTGAAAACAAAACTTTGGGACAGTATATCCTAGCCCCTCCTCTCTATTTCCCTCAGTCTGCCGAATAGCCAAGCAGAACCAAGAACTGGAAAACAACAGAGAGAAAAAACAATACTCCGAAAGGAGTAACAAGTAACAAACCCAAAATGCTGTTGGAAAATGCAGAAGAGAAATTCCCGAAGGAAGAATGTCCCCACAGCTCGCCAGCTAAGCCAGCCGAGCCACAGCCGCTGTTCTTCAATTCTCCCCGGCCCTAGAAAAATACTAGAACCCGCAGCAAAAACCAAAAACTGCCCGCGCAACAGCCCCAACAACAACAACAACAGACAGGGTGGGGACCTCTACTGGTCTGGAGAAGCTAAAAGAAAGTAAATTAGCAGGTAAGAACCTAATTTCTCCTTCTTTAGCACTCTCCAGACCAGTAGAGGTTAACTTTACGAATGGGACGTACCAAAGCAGTCCCTCTCACGGGCGGGACCCCCGAAGGGCCGATACCAGTACACGCTCACCGAACACCGCGTCCCGACGCGCCTGCACATCAACCCGATAATGACGGACAAAGGAATGCAAGGAGGACCAAACCGCAGCCTTACAAATATCCACAGGGGGCACGAGCGACGACTCAGCCCAAGAAGCCGCCTGACCCCGTGTGGAATGAGCCTTGAGAAACTCCGGAACCGGCTGCTGTTTCAGAAGATAAGCGGAAGCAATCGTCTCCTTGATCCAGCGCGCAATAGTAGCCTTAGAAGCGCCAGCTCCCCGACGAGAACCCGCCAGGAGGACAAAGAGATGATCGGACTTCCGGAATTCCTGGGTCCGCTGCACATAAGAGCGAAGGACCCGACCGACATCCAACTTGCGCAGCTGCCGTTGCTCAGAAGAGCCCTCCCGACTACCCAAGACCGGGAGAACCACCGATTGATTGACATGAAAAGGAGAAACAACCTTAGGCAGAAAGGAAGGAACAGGCCGCAAGACGACCCGTTCCCTAGAAAACTCCAAGAAGGGAGTCCTACAAGAGAAAGCCTGCAGCTCAGAAACACGCCTAGCCGAAGTAATGGCCACCAAAAAGACCGCCTTCAAAGTAAGGTCCTTCAAAGAACAGTCGTCCAAGGGCTCGAAAGGCGGACGCACCAAAACAGAGAGAACCAGATTAAGATCCCAAGAGGGAACCGAGGGCCGAAGGGGAGGCCTAAGCAACTTGGCCGCCCGCAAAAACCGAATCACATCAGGAAGCGCCGATAAACGCTGACCTGACACCAACCCTCGAAAAGCCGACAGGGCCGCAAGCTGAACCCGGAGAGAAGACCAAGCCAGGCCTCTATCCAGGCCATCCTGCAAAAACTCCAGAATGGAAGGCAGAGAAGCGCGAAAAGAGGTCACTCCCCGCGCCCGACACCATTCCTCAAAGAGACGCCAAACCCGCACATAAGCCCGAGAGGTAGAAAGCCTCCGGGACCCCAACAGTGTAGAAATCACCTTGTCTGAATATCCCTTCTTGCTAAGGCGACCCCTTTCAAGAGCCATGCCGTAAGACAGAAGGGAGACGGGTCGAACATGGAAATGGGACCCTGCCTCAGAAGGTCGTCCGAGAGAGGCAGAGGAAGAGGATCCGCTACCAGGTGCCTCACCAGATCCGCATACCACGGACGGCGAGGCCAATCCGGCGCCACCAGCACCACCAAACCCGGATGGTAAACAATGCGAAGAAGCACTCTGCCCACCAGCGGCCAAGGAGGGAACACATACAACAGCCCCTCCGTTGGCCACGGCTGGACCAGAGCATCCAGACCCTCGGCCAGACCGTCCCTGCGACGACTGAAGAAGCGGGGCACCTTGGCGTTGCCACCCGTGGCCATCAGGTCCATCAGGGGCTGCCCCCAAGCCTGCACTATCAACTGAAACGCCTCGGCGCCGAGACACCACTCTCCTGGATCTAGGAAGTGACGACTGAGGAAGTCTGCCTGAACGTTGTCTACTCCGGCTATATGAGAGGCCGAGAGGTCCAGCAGATGGGATTCCGCCCAAACCATGAGCAGAGCCGCCTCCTGCGCCACCCGAGTGCTCTTGGTGCCCCCCTGACGATTGACATAAGCCACCGCCGTGGCATTGTCCGACAGCACTCTGACTGACTTGCCCCGCAACAGGGAGTGGAAAGCCAACAGCGCCAGACGGACCGCTCTGGTCTCCAACACGTTGATCGACCAGGCGGCCTCCTCCGCGGACCAGGTGCCCTGAGCTGAGTGACCCAAACACTGAGCCCCCCAACCCAGGAGACTCGCATCCGTCAGGAGCACCGTCCACTGCGGGAGATCCAGACCCACCCCCTGAACTAGGTGAGGGGTCTGGAGCCACCAACGCAGACTGCAGCGCGCCAAGCCTCGTAGGGGAACCGGAACATCCATCCCGTGCCTCTGGGGAGACCACCTCCGGAGCAGAGCATACTGGAGAGGACGCATGTGGGCCCGCGCCCACCTCACCACGTCCAGGGACGCCGCCATCGACCCCAAGACCTGGAGGAAATCTCGCGCCCGAGGACACCGGGACGCCAAAAGCAGGCGAATCTGAGATTGCAATTTGCTCACCCGGCCCTCTGGGAGGAAGACCTTCCCCAAGGAGGTGTCGAACAGCACCCCTAGGTACTCCAGACGCTGAGCCGGGACCAACCGACTCTTGGCAAGGTTGACCACCCAGCCCAGCGACCGGAGAAACTCCACCACCCGAGCAGTAACCCGGGAACTTTCCTGCAACGACTTTGCCCGAATTAACCAGTCGTCCAGGTAGGGGTGTACCAGGATGCCCTCCGACCGCAAGGCTGCCGCGACGACCACCATCACCTTGGTGAACGTCCGCGGAGCCGTGGCCAGCCCAAAGGGAAGCGCACAGAACTGAAAGTGCCGACCCAAGATCGCAAAGCGCAGGAAACGCTGATGAGAGGCCCGAATGGGAACATGCAAGTAGGCCTCCGTCAGATCGAGAGAAGTGAGAAACTCCCCCGGCTGAACCGCCAGAATGACCGACCGCAGAGTTTCCATACGGAAAGAGGGAATCTTGAGAGCCCTGTTGACCCCTTTCAAATCGAGGATGGGCCGAAAAGTCCCCTCCTTCTTGGGCACCACAAAGTAAATGGAGTACCTGCCCGTGCCCCACTCTGGAGGGGGCACCGGAACAACTGCCCTGAGATCTATCAAGCGCTGAAGGGTCTGGCGAAAAGCCTGCGTCTTCACCGGAGTCTGACATGGAGAAGCGAGGAAAAAATCCGGCAGAGAGCGGGCGAACTCCAGGGCATAACCGTCCCGCACCACCTCCAGGACCCACTGATCGGACGTGATCTCGGCCCATTTGGGGAAAAAATCTCGCAGCCGGGCCCCCACCGGAACCAAAGGGGGCGCCGGCAAGGCGTCATTGTGCAGGACGGGAAGCGGGGGAACCGGCGGAGGGATTCCCTGCCCCCCGACGGGCCCCCCGAAAGGGCTGCGTGCGCTGGAAGAACCGACCCCGGGAAAAACCCGGAGACTGGAAAGAAGCAGCCCCACGCCCCGGGCGATACTTGCGAAAATCCCGCAAACGCCCCCGGGCCGCACCCCCCCGAGACGCCGGGCGGGCACGGTCCTCCGGCAGACGGGGAACTTTCGAGTCCGACAGAGTCTGAATCAACTTATCCAAGTCCTCTCCAAACAAAAACGACCCCCGAAAGGGAAATTTAGTAAGCTTAGCTTTGGACGCAGCATCCGCCGCCCAAGCGCGCAGCCACAACACACGCCTTGCGGCCACGCCAAAAGCCATAGACTTAGCCGAGCTCCGCACCAAGTCATAGAGAGCATCTGAGAGGAATGAGGCCGCCATCTCAATCTTCGCAACCTCCTGATCCACCAGAGACCAGTCGTCAGACTCTCGATCCAAGACCCGCTCCGCCCACCGAAACACGGCGCGAGCGACCAGTCCCCCACAAATAGCCGCCTGGACCCCAAGGGCCGAGACCTGAAAATTTTGCTTAAGGAGGCCCTCCAATTTGCGCTCCTCAGGGTCTCGCAAGGCAGAACCGCCCTCAACAGGCACGGTATGCCGCTTGGAAATCGCCGAGACCACCGCATCCACGACCGGCGAAGCTAACGTAGCCCGATCCCCTTCAGGAATGGGATACAGGCGAGCCATGCTGCGCGCCAGCCGAAACGGCGTCTCCGGCGTTTTCCACTGCTCCAGAATAATATCCCGAATATCCTGATGCATAGGAAAAGAGCGGGAAACGGAACGGATCCCCCGCAACAGGGGGTCCCCCACACGCGGAGTCTCCGGCGGCGCGTCCTCAAAACGCAAGACCGAAGAAACCTGCTGAATAAGGTCAGGCAGCTCATCTTTCTGAAAAAGACGCACCACAGACGCCTCGTCACTGGAGAACGGGAAATCCGACAACCCGCCGCCAGCTTCCGTCCCCTCCAGAGAGTCCTGGAATTCCTCAGAAGGGTCCAGGTCCTCCCCCAAACCGACCCGATCCTCCGACCACAAATTCTCGTCCCACGACACCCGCGGACGCTTGGACAAGGTAGGCGGCGGAGGGGACGTCACGCCAGACGAAAGAGGCAAAGCCGCAGGAAGCGCGGAGGAAAAACCACCCCCCGAGACCCCCTGGGCGCAACCGGGACCCCCAGCCGCCTGAAAATAGGCTCTGCATAAAGAAAAGAAAAAATCAGGAGAAAACCCCCCCGAGGGTCCCAAGGGACTCCCTGCCACAGCAGGGGACCCAGCAGAACCTTGCCCCTGCATAGTCAAAACAGGGGGAAGGTCACCTGAGGTGGAAGACAAAATGGAGGGGCCAGACAGAGAAGATGGCGGTTTTCCCGCCAAAAAAGCTCCCTCCATAGCCTGAAGCGGCTGAGAAACCTGAATAGTCTCAGCCGCTAAAGCAGGCAAGCCGGCATCAGCTGTCAAAAAATCAGCTGAGAGGGAATCCTCTACAACCCGACCGTCGGCGGTCTGGGGATTCCCTCCGTGGGCGGACGGAGAAGACCGGGCTTCGCCACCGTTCCCTGCCGACTCGCGAGGCACCATCGGCGGGGAGCTCTGGGCGCCTGCAGCCGCTGCCGACGGAGCTCCTCCACCGCCCCGGCCTGAACACCGCTTGCACAGGCCGGCCGCGAGTGCCTCGCGTCTGGAGCACAATGAGCACTTTTTCCCTTTAGAAGTGCTCATTGCTCCATACGCGACCTAGCTGTAAAAAAGTGCCGGTTAGTTGAAAAAATACAGTAAAATACAGTTTTCTTAAAGGGATACAACCCTCCAGACCAGCACTACCTCAGGATTTTTTTTTTTTTTTTTTTTTTTTTTTTTTACAGAACAGACTCCACAGGCTCTCAAAGCAATAGTCTTGCTTGATTTAGGGGGCAAGGCTTATTGCTGAGGCTCCTCTAAAAAAATGTGGGGAGGTGGAGGAAGTGGGGGGAGGGACCCCGCTCGTGACCCGCCGGGTTTGACACCCCCGAGGTCGGACGAACCCCCAAACAGAGTCCGTCCAAGCTCCGTCCGGCTAAAAACAGGGACAAAAAACACCTTAAACAAATTCCAACAGCCCTACCAAGGGAGATGGGTACAGATCACTCAACACCTGCTGGAGACTGAAAGAAGACTGAGGGAAATAGAGAGGAGGGGCTAGGATATACTGTCCCAAAGTTTTGTTTTCAGTCTCCACCTGCTGGTCATGATTAGATATATACCCATTCGTAAAGTTAACCTCTACTGGTCTGGAGAGTGCTAAAGAACAAGCTTTTATTAGTTATGACAGGGGTTGCCATCCAACACATAACCAATAATTGGAAGAATCACAGTAACCTTAGTTATACATTTTGGTGGAATACATTATGTCATATATTTAAAATGGAACGAGCAATAGCAATACAAAGAGGGACATATACTAAATTTATAAAAATATGGGGGCCATTGACAAAATATTGTAGTGAATAGTCATCACTTCTTCTCTTCTTTTTCTTCTTTTGGCACACCAAAGGGGGGAGGGTGTTGGGTACAATTTTACATAATATGTTATAATATATTCTATAATATGTGTATATTCTGATTGAAAATATGATGAAGGTTGGGAGGTGGGGGGTAAACGTATCACTAGATTTTCGTTTAACATTTTTTAATTAATTTTTTCATATAACAACAAGTGTATCATAAAGATTCATACAATTACCTTAAGTATACACTTGATATCTCCATAACATACTGTACATACAACATATCTTATATAATCCTTACTACAATTTTAGATATCATGTAAAATTTAATAATTTTATCAACTATTATTCAATTATGAATCCCTTTCCCTCCCCTTATTTTGTTAATTGCACACAATATAACAACTATTATGATAATTATAATTTATTTATATTTTATGATAAAGAGATTAAACCTACCCCCCCTCCTTTATCAAGTATCTCATTATGGGAAAAAATGACTAGATTTTTATGTAGTAGATATCAAAGTGCTATTGTGTAATAACTTGTTGAAATATATTATTTTGTGCACTTATTGTCAAATTTGAAAATGAATAAAGAAGGAAAAAAAAAAACTTTCAAAAAAATAAAGATTTTTCATTTACTGTCATTGTTTTCCAGAGTCTTTTGTATCATGTGTGAGCATTGAAACCCTTTACATCTTTCTTGGTGGGGGAGATTACAAACTGTCAAGATGATGATTTTGCCTGTGGTTTGCTATCAAATGGGGATGTTGCCAGTCAGGGGTCCTTTTATAAGAAATTAAACAGAATTATCACTAACTTTATTTGGCTGGGTAAAACTGCTAGAATAGCTCTAGTATCTTTACAAAAACCAATTGCGGAGGGTGAGGTAAATTTCCCAAATTTTATCATGCAGCAGGGTATGTACTGGATCTTTCCTAAGCTCATGGAACATCTTCCTGATGGGCTGTACTTAGAGTGGCAACTTATGTCCCCATTACGGTTGTTTCATGTGTTGAGTATCAAGTTACCCAGATATGTTAAGGACAATAGTATTCTATTTGACACTTGGAAAACCTTGAAATTTATTAAAGAATTAACAGATATTCCAGTAGAGAAATCTACTTACAATCCTTATGATTAAACTCCAAGATTCAAATTGGCGAGTCTGAGATCTTCTGGAAGCACTGGATGCAGGCAAGTATACGTACACTAGATGATGTTTTATCAAATGGGAAAATGCTTGATTTTTCACGACTGCAACAATCTTTTTGCATTGCAAGTCTCAAATTTACAAGTGGTTGCAGTTGAAGCAGGCCATTCAGAAGGGGTTCCCTGATTGGCGTAATCTAAAATATCATTATAGTTGCAGGTCCCTGTGCTTCAAGGTGGATTCCTAGGGCATCAGGCCCTCAGTGGTATAAATCAATATCTGGTTATATGAATAAGAAACCAAAAACTAGTATTAGAGACATTTGGAGCATTGCGATAAAGCAGCAAATTTCTGCTACTCAATGGCCACGAATTTGGACTTGGAGGATGAGTTGTACAGCGTCAGCATCTATGAGACAAATATGGTTTTTCTTGTTACACAGAACTTTTTGGACCCCAGTTAGGTTACAAAAGTTAGATAGTTCTAAATCTAATAGATGCTGGCACTGTCATCTTGATATAGGGATACTGTATCATCCTTTGATACTCAATTTTTGGAAGTCGATATGGGGACAGATTAATGCTATACTTGAGTCATCAATTCCACTGACATATGAGGTAGTCATATGTGGGATGATATTACATCTGAAGCCCTCATTGGACAGATATAAATGTTGGCTTTTCCTTATTATAGCAATGCAATGCAAATGGATAGCAATGCAAATGGTTACTCGCAATTGGAAGAACTGGGATCGCCTTAGCTTTACTTTTTGGTGGGCAAATTTATGCTTAAGTTATAGGTATGAGAAGATGAATGCGGATATGCTGGGGCATACTAAGAGATTCAAGTTAATTTGGGGCCCATTGACATCTTTTGTGGATTCATTATAGTTGTCTTTTTCTTTATTTCTGTTGGTATAATATACACACATACACACACCCAGGGGGAGGGAGGGCAGGAGGGGGGTATTTCTTTTGTATGGTTCTATTCCCTTATGAAAATGTTGGTTGGGTGGGGTGGGGGGGGTTACTGTTGTATGGATACTGATTGATTATAAGTGCATATATGATTACTATTTTTTGTATAGATATTGTATTGCATTTTTATTAACTTTGAAAATTCAATAAAAGATTTTTAAAAAAAATCTTTCAAAAAAATAATAATAACCAGACAAATTTATTGGATTATTTAATTAATTTTGCACATTCAAAGATAAGCAACTTTGCATACTTTGCACACTTAAAGATTTATGGAAATGGTGGAAGATCAATGATTAAAATATGGTTGTCCTGGCTGAACAGCTATTCCAGCTGACTTGTATGTACTAGAAACCTATCTGAGATCCTTCCTCCTAAATCCTTGGGACTGATTCAATAAGTTTGCCTGATTATTATTATTTTTTTGAAAGTTAATAATTAAGATCCACTTTTGGTTCTATACTTTTATCTTGGAATGTGGTATCTTGATTTTTTTGGCTTTTCATTGTGTTCTAGAATAGCATGCAGCCAGATGTGCATATAAATCCTAATTGATGCCAATTATTGTTAGGTAAGGGCTTGTTAATCAATTAAATTGTACATACATCTTGGGTGTGCACCCATATTTAGGTTCACAACTTAGGATAACATATATAGAATCCAGAGGATAAAATATGAAAACCTAAATTTATACATGTGCTTGATCCATCAAGACACAAGCATTTAAACTACAGTTACCCCTCTCTACTGCACCAACACACACATTTCAGAGCATCATGTACCTTGTTTGGAGAGCCAGACTTTCTCTTTGTCCTTTTTTTCTTTCTTCTCTCTATGCTTCTGGGTCAGGATAAGTGCAATCATTGTCAGAGTCTTCCCCAGTCCCATGTCATCCGCTTGGGAAACACATACAAATTAAAGCAGAATTCACACAGCACCAAAGAGAGTATAAATCTTACCAGAAGCTGAGGAAAGTGAACTGGTGCAGGAATGCACTGCAGAAACTCACTAATTCTGTATAAATATCCTTACCCATGTTCCAACTCCATATCTCCTCTGCTAACTATTAGGACATTTGTAAGCATACAATCTTACATATGAACGTCCTAGGTCTCTCTTCAAGGAATTTGATTTGTACTCTGCTGACATGTATCATATTTATGTTATATGAATGTTCTACTGAGTTTTATGTTTACAGTATCAACACAGTGCATATGGGGCCCATTGATGTCGTTTGTAGAATTATTGTAGTTTTGAATTTTGTTGATATATCAAATGCACATCCAGGGGGAGAGGGGTTGATTTTTCTTTGAATTTAATCTTTTAATTTTTATTGAATGATGGGGTGGGTTGGGTTGGTTTGGGTTCTGAATAATTAAATATTTATATAGGTGCTTACTATTTCCTTATAAAAATGAAAAACATGTTATTTGCACTTTTTGAAGGATATGAATTTATTTCATTAATAACTATATATTAATTTTTTGATGGGAAGAAAATGTATTGAGCTATTTGTATATTGTAAGGATTTTAAGTGTTGTATAAAGTGTAAAATGAATTTTTCTTGTATTCACTTAATAAAGGTGTTAAAAATGAATAAAGATATAAAAAAAACAACAAAAAAACAACAATACAGTGCATTAATGTATAATTTGCCTATTTTCAAGTTTCTTATTGTGAAAAAGAGATTGTTCTTACCTTGTAAATATCTTTTCTAGTAGATAGGTGTGTCATTCTGGACAGTAGGGTATTCTCCCCATGCTCATGAGTCATGCAGAAGGAATTAATTCCATTCATTTCAGGTTTTCAACTCCTCCTCCTTCTTCAGAGGGTTTTGCTGCCCCCTTCTGTTTGTTCCAAAGCAGGCAATAGCCCTATATAGGAACACATAAGGAGGAATACCGGGAGACTCCCCAAATTACAAATCTGTTCTGCTCTGAAAGTATAACAAACATATTAAACATTTTAATTGAACAATCGAAACATCAAAATAACCATACCAATCAAAAACATTTATGGAGCTCAAACATTCCCCCGATGTGTTATAGCAATAGATTATTCTTCATACCCTTAAGGACTGACTGACATAAAAATCTCAAACTTTCTGATTGGGACAGTAGGCAGACGGAGTAAATACTGACAGATGTGTCATTCTGGAACCCTGCCCTATCTATTGGAAAAAATATTAGCAAGGTAAGAACCTAATCTCTTTTTCTAGTGCAACAGATGTGTGATTCTGGACAGTAGGGAGTTATAAAAGCAGTCACAGAAATCTAGGGTGGGACCTCTGTGCCTGCTCATAACACTAAAAAACCCAGACAGTATCCTCGCATGCTGTCACATCCACTCTGTAGAATTTGGAGAACTTATGCAGAGTGGACCAGATCACTGTCCTACAATCTCCACAGGCAAAATCACCCTAGCTTCCACACACGAAGAATCCATGCTTCTTGTTGAATGTGCTTTCAAGGAGACAAGTAATTTCTTGCCAGAGGCAATATATGCTGACAAGATGGCTATCTGTATCCATCTTGAAATGGTGGCATTAGACACCAGTCTATCGTGTCTAGCTTGATTGGTGAGCACAAATAGATGGTCTGAAAGTCAGAACTCATTGGTGACCTCTAGATAACATAGGAGGACACTCCTCATATTCAGCTTCCTCAGAATCCGGTTCTTTTTCTTTGACCCTGTGGTCTGGAACACAAGTAATCTTACTTCTTGACAGATATGAGAAGCCGGAAGACCTTTGGCGATAAGGACGGAACCATGCGCAAGGAAATTCCCACTTCCTTGATCTTGAGGAAGGCCTACCTGCACGACAGAGCCTGCAGCTCATAGACTCGCTGACATAATGGCCACAAGGAAAAACAGTCTTGACAGTTAAGATCCAACAAGGACGCTTCCTGAATGGACGCTTGTATGGAGCCTGACTGAGGTAATGCAAAACCATGTTAAGGTTCCACAATGGGAACGGTTGTCTTACTGGTGGTCTGAGTCTCAGTGTCCCTTTTAGGAATCTGGCTATGTCTGGATGAAAAGCCAGGGAAGCTTTGCATTCATGAGCACGAAAGGCTTACCACTTGGACTCTGAATGATGCCACTGCAAGGTATTTGTCAAGACCTGCTTGGAGGAAAGCTAGCACCAACATGATTGGAACATTCAATAGCTCCACCATCTCTTTAGTGCACGAGCATAGCGGAAATCATCGTAGGCTTCTTGGCCCTGAGGAGAATAGCAAGGACTACTTTGTGCTCTAACGCTCAAGAGCTATGCTGTAAGACTAAATTGATTCAGATCTTCTATGACTACTGGGCCCTGAGACAGAAGAACAGGATGTACCTGCAGTCAGAGACCCTTGTCCCTCTAAAGATGCACCAGGTCCAGGTACCACAGCATGTGTGGCCAATCCAGTGCTATGAGGACCACTCTCCCTGCTATTCTGTAAAAAATTTGCACTATCATGGGCTAGGAGGAAACATGTACAAGCGCTTGCTCTTTGGCCATGGCTGGCTAGGGCGTCCAGGCCTTTGCATTTCATCTGGGCTTGGATCTTCGACTAAAGAAGTGGTCCACCTTCTTTTTCTTCGCTATAGCCATCAGATCGAAAGTTGGTCAACCCCATCGAAGAACAATGGACTGGAACACTGCTGCAGACAATATCTATTCTCCTGGGTCTAAGGATGCCAGGGAAAAAAATGTGGGATGTGCTCTCACTGGGTTAGAACTCAGGATAGAACACCGAGTGGAAGGGGGCTGCTGGGAATCTAACTGTAATTCCTGCAGGGAGTCAGTAATGACTTGAACAGCTGATGTAGTAGAATCTTCCCCTTAGTCGAGGACCACTATTGCTTCCTGCGTACTTGCTCCTGTCTGCGAACCTATATCACCCAGCCGAGAAGAATTGCTCTGACAGCAAGAGCATACAGACTGATCCCTCACCTTTTGAGTCCTTGTCAGAAAGGTCCACAGGATCCTGGCCAGCCTCTGCCAATAACATTTATGTGCCCTGGGAGGCCAAGTCCCCTTGCTGTGGGAGTAGGATGTGGGTGTTCAAATGCCCACAACAAAAAGAAGGCACTGTGGAATTGATGTTCTGGATGTAAAAGTTTAGTAATACATAAAATAAACCCCAAAGAGGGCTAAAATGCAATAATCTCAAAACAGGCAATGCCATAAGTATAAAGTCAATAAACCAAAGACAGTATAAGGTGCGGATCCAACACGGTCCATATTTCGGCTATAAGAATATGAATACATATACACATACACACACACACATTCATGCATAAATATACAACACTAATGGTCTTTTGTTTCAGCAATGGGCTTCTCTCTCTTGCCATTTTTATATTGTGTGCCGATGGTATTGTGTTTTTGTTTTTCACATTGTTTTTGTTTCTCCACTGCTGCAATTAATTAATTTCCCCCTGTTTTACAAAACCGCGATAGCGGTTTTTAACTTAGGCCAGCGCGCTGAATGCTCCTTGCTGCTCCCAATGCTCACAGGAACTCTATTAGCGTCGGGAGCAGCGCACACTGGCCTGCGCTAAAAAAACACTATTGCGATAACTGCTGTGGATCATAGAAGACATACCTGTCCTCCTTATAAACCAATACACATTTACAGGGAAATCGTAGAACAAAAGTTGCCCCCATCTGGATGACCTGTGGTCTCAAAATAAGAAACTGTTTTCATCTTTTCTGGGTACAACGAGATAGATCTGGAAACATTCTGATAGTATTAGTCAAAAATGGAACATCTTTATATTTAAAAAACAACTTTAACATCCATTCTCTATCAGAATCAATAGCAAACTGTACCTACAATGTTGTGGAAGCCTGAACCTCAGTCTCCGACTTCTCAAGGAAATTAGTTAAGTCCAGACTATCAGCAGATAAATTCTGCTGGTTTGGACTTTAAGATATAACTCTCTTTGAAAGGTAATATATCTTAGAGAGAGGTGGATAAGAGATTTCTGGAACCTTCAAAATCTCATTCATATATCTTTTAAACATAACTAAAGCAGTTATTGGGTAAATTTTGGGAAAATTAATAATCTCCTGATGGAATTTTCCAATATTTCTTGTTTGAAATGTAAACTCACACTGTTTGTAACCCAAGTTAAAGCTTGCGCTTCCAAAGATTTCATCCAGACTTCCAAATCATCAGGCAAATGGTAAAAAGGAAAATAAAGATGTAAGTCTGATTGCTCTTAAACACAGATGTTGTTCTTGAGCCCCGCTTGACAAAAGACATCCATTCGGCCGGTCTGTGCGGTGGATTTGTCCGGGAACATTACATTACATTACAATACTGACTTCTATTCAGCCTGTACCTTGCAGTTCTAAGCGGATTACATCAGAAGATAGCTGGACATTTCCAGGAACAAAAGTTACAATTAAGAGAACTGGACATTTCCAGGAAAAAGTTACAATTAAAGAGCTGGATACATTGTACCCGGAGCTTCGATTTTTTTTTAACCATCAGGTAGGTAATGAAATTGTTAGATCTTCCACAACGGTGTCTCCCCGAACGCCTCAGTCTGCCATCTTGGTCAAGCTCCGCCTCCTTTTTGTTTTTACGGCGTCTCCCCGATCGCCTCAGTTTTTGTATTTACGGCGTCTCCTAGAATGCCTCAGTTTTTGTTTATAACTACTAAAATAAATTCTTGATTAATCATGAGTAGGCTGGCTTTTAGTTAACTCAGAAAGAAAGAAAAGTTTAAGAGCAATCAGACTTACATCTTTATTTTCCTTTTTACCATTTGCCTATTTAAATTTTTTTTTAGCTTATCATCAGCTCCGCCTTCATTTAAATGGTGGACTAACTATACTTTGTAATATCTTGTTTAAATTCCTATATTTTGATCCTATGTTTACTGGTGATTACATTGTATTTTTCTTTCATTTGAATTGTAACATTGTCAAATGTTAATACTAATAAAAATTTAAATTACCAAAAAACACTATTGCAATTTTGTAAAAGGGGGGAGGGGAAGTTAAGTACATATGAATGAAATTATGTGTGATGAATTGAAAAACAATCAAATATAATATAATGTGCAACCTAAAATCACATAGCATAAAAATTGTAACATAAAGAACAATGGAGTGTCAAATAAAAACTGCTTAATATTATACTTAGAATGTGTTATATCCATATAAAATATAAAACACACAAATGCATAAGAGTCACCAAAATATACAATGTACGAACATGAAACAGGTAATACGTAATATACATGAGAAATAATAATACCTAATATAAAATACAAAAGCAGTGAATTGTGTACAAGAGTGTGAAATGCATGAAAAGTATACATAAAAAGTGAAATAAATAACGTATAATAAGAACAATCGTGTCTAATATCCAGTATAAAAATACACTTAGTAAATATAAATATGATAGAAAGCAAATAGAAAACTTTTTTTTAAATTCTTTATTCAGTTTTAACTCTTGCAACAAGTGTACAAAATTCAATCAGATAATTCGTACAAATCACTTGACATTCTAACAATTATTGTCAAATGCAAATAGAAAACTAATGTTGAATATAAAAAATAAAACTAAGCACCACACCATCAAAAATTACAAAGACTAGGGGACACTCGAAGTTACAGGGAAACACTTTTAAAACCGATAGGAGGAAATTATTTTTCACTCAGAGAATAGTTAAGCTCTGGAACACGTTGCCAGAGATTGTGGTAAGAGCGGATAGCGTAGCTGGTTTTAAGAAAGGTTTGGACAAGTTCCTGGAGGAAAAGTCCATAGCCTATTATTGAGAGAGACATGGGGGTACATAAAAACATAAGAATTGCTGCTGCTGGGTCAGACCAGTGGTCCATCGTGCCCAGCAGTCCGCTCACGCGGCGGCCCCCAGGTCAAAAACCAGTGCTCTAAATGAGTCCAGCCTCACCTGTGTGGCAAGAACTTGGCCAACTTTGTCTTGAATCCCTGGAGGGTGTTTTCCCCTATAACAGACACCGGAAGAGCGTTCCAGTTTTCTACCACTCTCTGGGTGAAGAAGAACTTCCCTACGTTTGTACAAAATCTATCCCCTTCCAACTTTAGAGTGCTCTCTCGTTCTCCCTACCTTGGAGAGGGTGAACAATCTGTCTTTATCTGCTAAGTCTATTCCCTTCAGTATTTTGAATGTTTCGATCATGTTCCCTCTCAGTCTCCTCTTTTCAAGGGAGAAGAGGCCCAGTTTCTCCAATCTCTCACTGTACGGCAACTCCTCCAGCCCCTTAACCATTTTAGTCGCTCTTCTCTGAACCCTTTTGAGTAGTACCGTGTCCTTCTTCATGTATGGCGACCAGTGCTGAACTCAATATTCCAGGTGAGGGCGCACCACGGCCCAGTACAGTGGCATGATAATCTTCTCCGATCTGTTCGTGATCCCCTTCTTAAATCATTCCTAGCATTCTGTTTGCCCTTTTCACTGCCGCCTTGCATTGTGCGGACGGCTTCATCGACTTGTCGATCAGAACTCCCAAGTCTCTTTCCTGGGAGATCTCTCCAAGTACCACCCCGGACATCCTGTATTCGTGCTTGAGATTTTTATTACCGACATGCATAACTTTACACTTATCCACATTGAACCTCATTTGCCATGTCAATGCCCATTTCTTGAGCTTGATTATGTCACATTACAGATCTTCGCAATCCCCCTGTGTCTTCACTATTTTGAATAACTTCGTATCTTCTGCAAATTTAATCACTTTACTCATCTTACCAATGTCCAGATCGTTTATAAAGATGTTGAAGAGCATGGGTCCAAGCATCGAGCCCTTTGGCACCCCACTGGTGACGCTCTTCCAGTCCAAATATTGTCCATTTACCCCCTATCTCTGTTTACTATGTTCCAGCCAGTTTTTAATCCACATGAGCATTTCACCCTCGATTCCATGGCTCGCAATTTTCTGAAGTAGTCGTTCATGTGGAACCTTGTCAAAAGCCTTCTGAAAATCCAGATATACAATGTCGACCAGGTCGCCCTTGTCTATCTGACTGTTTACTCCTTTTATGAAATGCAGCAAGTTCATCAAACAAGATCTGCCTTTGCTGAAACCGTGCCGGCTAGTCCTCATTAGACCGTGTCCGTCGAGGTGATCAATGATGTGGTCCTTTATCAGCGCCTCTACCATCCTGCTTGCCCTGGATCGGTAGCATGGAATATTGCTACACCTTGGGTTTTGGCCAGGTACTACTGACCTGGATTGGCCACCGTGTGAATGGGCTACTGGGATTGATGGACCATTGGTCTGACCCAGTAAGGTCAGACCCAGTAAGTTCTTATGTCTTAACATGAATATTTCAAAAAAGTGAGATGTTAGTCTATAAGAAAGTTATGAAATCAATCTCCACTTCAGGCCAAAGGGGTTGACTGTATTAAGTTAAAAAATGGCCCTTTGTTCAGTCTAGGAGTGAAAGATTTAAATCTCCTCCTCTCCACTGTGGTCTAAATGTTTTAAATGCAAAAACCTTACCCCCCCTCCTTTTTTTTTCAAAACTGTGCAAGAGGTTTTTAGCACCGGCCAGGGCACTGAATGCTCTGTGCAGCTCCAACGCTCATAGCAACTATATGACTGTCGGAGCAGTGCAGAACATTTAGTGCGTCAACCAGCGTTAAAAACCTCTTGCGACAACATGTTTTTTAAAAGCCTATTTTTTCTCAATATACCTTTTAAAGGTTTTTAAATTGTTTCATATCTGGTCAAACAGATTTTTGAGAAGCTCATTTTTAATTTGGATGGAACGTACACCTGAAAATTTTTTTTTGTTAATTTTTTTTTTTCCCAAATGTCAACAAACTGCAAGCATCTGTTAATAAAGATCTTAAATCTGAAAAAAAAAAAAAAAAACCCTCTTGCGTGGTTTTGTAAGGGGGGGGGGCGGGGGTTAATGTCTTGGGATAGTGTGTTCTAAAGTCAATCCAATAGTTTACCAGAGGGGCAGACCTCACATTTCTCAAGATACAAATATGGTGCTCAATAATATTGGTACATATCTTCCTTTTTGTTTTGCCAATATAGAGGAGCTTGCAAGGGCAGATAATAATGTAAACGACATTTTCTGTGTTGCAAGTACTTGCACATTTAGTATTTTGTTTTTTTACATAGCCTTTTCTCTCCCTTAGATATATGCTTAGCAATTTGGTTACTTTAAAAAGGAATATTGTTTCATTATTTTTATTAATACTGTTGTTAAATTAATTAGTTTTAACTGTCCCTTATTATTATAATCTTCCATTTAGATTCCTTTGCTTTCATAGTGTTACCTTTATGGATTTCATTTCATATCTCAAACCATTTTAACACCAGTTGATATGTATTGGCTTTACATTATCGGTTTGTGTCTGGTATTATATCTACATTCCCTCACTCTGTTATGCTTCACATTATTAGTCGCCAACTGTTTTGTTATGTTTTGCACTTTTCATTTCTTCACTTTCCACACAATAACTCCATTTTTTCACATCCTCGTCTTTCACTATATTTCATGTGCATCATTTCACAATTTTCACATTTTTACTTTCTTGTAGGATCCCAGAAGAAGGATTTTTTAGGTGAAATACAGACCGTGTTGGGTCCGCATCTTATATTGTCTTTGGTTTATTGACTTTATACTTATTGCATCACTTGTTTTGAGATTATTGCATTTATTGCATTTTAGTCCTTCTTTGGGTTTTTATTTAATATATTAATAAACTTTTACATCCAGAACATCGATTTCACAGCACCTTCTTTTTATTGTGGTTTGTCTCCTTTTTTCTGTGGAATCATTGGGTATTCCGTTTATTGTTGACTGTTGTTCAAATACTCTCCACTGTATTTTTAGAATGTATCCCATAAAGAACATAAGAACATAAACATAAAATTCAAATCCATATTGAAGCTGCAAAAAACAATACGATGCTCCATTATCCAAAGGTTGCACTATCCTACAAACCAGTGGTCTAAAATTTGTGGCCTGCCAGGCACTATTTTCGGTATGTTTATCATAATCACAAAAGTAAAATAAAACAGTTTCTTGATCATATGTCTCTTTAGCTATAAATGACAATATTATTATTAAGACTTAGCCAAAAGGAAAGATTTATAAACTATAAAGAGTTTTACTTCATGCAAAATTGTCATTTCTTTAATAAATATATAATATTGTAATCACAGCTATAATCAATTATTAATAATGTTATTTTCATTGGTTTATTTTAAATATTATTGTGAAGTACTCAGACCAAGTAACCCAAAATTTAGTGAAGTCACTACAATGAGGTTAACAAGGGGACCATCATCGCCTTCACCTGTCCCCTGCCTCCCTAGATGACCAAAAACTATTTCAGATAACATTATTAATAATTGATTATAGCTGTGATCACAATATTATATAGTAATTCTTGTCACAGAATACTAAGTTTTATCTCCCTATTAAGTAAGAAACATTTCTTTAATAAGACATGAACTATTTTTTCTGAGGCCCTCCAAGTACCTACAAATCCAAAATGTGGCCCTGCAAAGGGTTTGAGTTTGAGACCACTGCTACAAACTGTCATACAATGAATGTTCCTGGGGTCTCTTACCTAGAACTCCCCCCTGTGGTTTCTGAGTCTCTCTCCACAAAAGCCATGCCAAGGCCTGCTTCTGGTGCAGCATCAGAGGAACCTGAGAGCACATAAGATAATATTAACTTAGGAGCAATGCAGATATAGAGAAGAGGACAGCATTTATTAGCTTCGCCTAACACAAGATTATTTCTAGTTCAGGAAGCAAATGAAAGCTAGGCTCTTCATGTTTCAAGTTTAATAGAAAATTTGATTAAATCACATTATCCAAGTTTCTAAACAATGAACAATTTTTTTAAAAAAGGGAAGCAAAAACAACATTTTAGTGACCAAAGGCGTAGACAAAGACATACCCAAACAAAAGGGAAGCGGGGGGGGGGGGAGGGAGGGGGAACTACAATGAATTATAGAAAAAAAGAATATAAAAGGGAATGACATAAGGTTGGGGAATATTTTTTATTTAAACAGTGAGGCCTTGTATGAAGTTTTAGGATTCGAATGCGTCTGTAAACAGAAATCCTTTTAAATTTTCCTTTGAATCTATCAAGGTTTCAACCGGGCCTTTAAATGAAAGTGACTTACTAGTCAAACACACACACTATAGCAGGACATGTTATCCACTCCTACTGTATCTGAGATAAATTTCATGCACCATTCTGACCTCATGTGCAACTTTCTTCAAATTAGTCCCCTTATTTCTATCTATCTACAGAGTAGGCCAAAAGTAGGTACAGTATACACAGTATTTATTCATTATTTCTTTTAATTTTACAGGTATCACGAATAACATATGCTCAAAATGGTGCTCAGGGTAAACCGAATCTCCTCCGCATGAATTTCTCCTGAGGGAAAACTCTATTATCCTCCTCCCGACGAAGCCTAAGTGAAATTAAGCCAGAGTTGAGGAGTATCTTTGAAGTCAATGGTCACTCTGAAGGAGAGAAATGGAGTCTCTCCAAGGATTCTAAGAATATTTGGATAAACAGCAGTTCTGGATGTTTGTTGTTTTTCCGCATGTTTTGGGATTGGGATTATTTGATTGGTTGTTCCTATCACCAGGATATATTCATGTCATGAGTGGTGACACATTGGTAACATTCAGTTTATGAAGAGGGCCTATGGAGCGGTTTGTCATAACCACCACAAGCATTTTCTCCACAAAGATAAGTTCCTTAGCACCCCTTTATGCTTAATGGGTTGCATTTGCAATGTTCAACATTATAATTCCCAGTAACAAAATAACAATCTAGGTGATAGTTTAAACTTTGTTGCAGGAGGAACTTTGGTGGTGCGGTGATGGTTCCTCTTCATATTAGTCTTACCCACTTATGACTTACATGTTGGAGCACTGAGCACACCATTAACACTAGGAATATGATGGCTTGTTTTTTTTTTTATTTAGTTTATCATTTTTAATTTAAAAGAATTTTTTTGAACAGTAAGACTGCATGTGGTATTGTGAAGCATTAATATTAAATCACACCATGCGGTGATCACTGGATGCCACTATAACACCAGAAACACTGCTATCAAGTAGAGTATGCAGTAATCAAGTAGAGTATCCAGTATTTAAGTTTACTCAGTTTGCTCATGTTAACCTGCCAACAACTAATGGGTTTTTTCTAGTTTCATCAGAAATAATTGTCAAGAACTCCAGTTACAAAATAAAAAGAACTATATTCTCAATAAAGCTTTCTTAGCTGCTCAAACAGTACAAAACACTCCTGCCTCTTTCAGACAACTCTGACTGGCGGTGCTGATGTTTCTCAAAAGACTGCAATTAGATCTCACTAAGCATTCTCCTATCCCAGGGCTGTACCGTCAGACCCGCAGGTTCTTCCACAGTGCTCTCTGCAGAGGGGCATGACTCCAGGGATTTGTGCAGGTGATCAATAGCTTCGCTGGTGGCATTGCGCACTGCAAACAAAGAATCCTCCTTAATTCTTCCCCCATAGAGACTTTCTTGCTGTGGTTTTCCTGGAAGAAAGAAGTAAACATCATTGGCATCAGCAGACAACTCTACAACATTGTTGCTGCTCTGGATTCAGAATGATATGGAAGTAGAACAGTATCAGAAGAGAAAGTGTCCACAGTATGCTCCTAACCAGTACAGTAAAACCTTGGATTTCAAGTAACTTGGTTTGCAAGTGTTTTGCAAGACAAGCAAAACATTTTATTAAATTTTAACTTGATATACAAGCAATGTCTTGCAATACAAGTATACATGGTATACACACATCACAACTGAGCCGATGGTTATTCTCTCTCTGACACTGCAAGAGTGTAATGACTGTTCTATATGAGCAAAGTCTTGCAATACAAGTACGTATATAGTATTTTGTATTAAAGTTTTTGAATTGTGGAACAAATCATCTGAGTTTCCATTATTTCCTATGGGGAAATTCGATTTGATATACAAGTGCTTTGGATTACAAGAATGCTTCTGGAACGAATTATGCTCGCAAACCAAGGTTTTACTGTATTTATATATAAGATTTAGACCATAAGAACATAAGCATTGCCATATCCTGTTTGTCTGTATCCTGTTTCCAACAGTGGCCAATCCAGGTCACACGTACCTGGCAAGATCCCAAAAGAGTAAAATGGATTTCATGCTGCTTACCCTAGAAATAAGCAGTAGATTTTCCCAAGTCCATCTTAAAAATGGCTTATGAATTTTTCTTTTAGGCCTGACTTTAGTACAGGAAAAGACGGAGCATACAGCAAGTGATTTCCTTCACTCGCCGGCGCTCTGGCTGCCCTCTCCCGACTCCCCTGCCTAAAAACTGTATTCACGGTTTTTTGACATTTGCAGAGGTTACTGGAACGGAACTCCCGCGAATATCGGGGGAGTACTATATACTCAAATATAGGATGAGATTTTTGAACCCAAAAATGGGGGTCTCGTACTATATTCAGGTCATCACCCGACACCCCTCCCCGACTTAATGCACGCCTCTGATAGGCCAGGACAGGAGAGATCCCTCCCGTCTCCTGTCCTGGCCTAGCTGATGCAAATCATTTTTTTTTACCCCCCCTCCTACCTGCAGACCTTTTCTGATACCCCCGGTACCTTTTTAGTTATCCCTAGTGGTCCAGCAGTGTATGGGCAGTACAGCGTTCCTGCCCTGCGAATCTCCTTCAACTTGCCGATTGGGGCTCGCGGCGCACAAGCATGCAGGAGCGAGCTTCTCAAGCACCCGCACAGCCCTGCACCGCTAGCAGAATGGTTACTGCCAGTTCTTGCAAAATTTGCGGGACCTAGCAGCAGCCATTCTGCTAGCGGAGCAGGGCCACATTGGAGCTCGAGAAGCTCACTCCTGCATGCCTGTGTGCCACGAGCACCGATCGGTGAATCAAAGGAGGTGCGCAGGGCAGGAGCACGGTCCTGCCTATACACCGCTGGATCACCAGGGATAACTAAAAAGGTATTGGGGGAGGGGTAGCAGAAAAGGTATGCGAGGAGGAGGAAGATAAAAAAATGATTTGCATCAGCCAGTCCGGGAGATGGGAGGGATCTCTCCTGTCTCGGCCTGGCCTACCACTAGACCACCAGAAGTGGAAAAAAAGGTGGAACAGGGTGTAAAGCCTAGAAGGGAGGGGGGACAGGGTGCAGTCAGAGCATGGCAAGTAGTGAGGGGGGCTGGCTGCATAGCCTGGCAGGGAGGGGGGCTGGCTGCATAGCCTGGTAGGGCAGGGAGGGAAGGGGCCTGGGTGCATAGCTTTGCAGGGCAGGGAGGGAAGAAGGCTGGGTGCAGAGCCTGGTAGGGAAGGGGACTAGGTGCAGAGCCTTGCAGGGCAGGAAAGGAAGGGGGCTGGGTACAGAACGTGGCAGGGAGGGGGGGCTGAGTGCAGAGCCTGGCAGGGAAGGGCGTGAGGAAGAGGACACTCGGTGCAGATCCTGGGAGGACATGGCACTTGAATATTAAGTCCCCGTCTTATATTCAAGTCAACCATTTTTCCTCCTTTTGGGGGGAAAAATGGGGGTCTCGACTTATATTTGGATCGACTTATTTTTGAGTATATACGGTATACATACAGTATGAAGTAATAGCAACTGACCATAACATTGCAGCTGACCATTAACATTGTCTGTATTTCAGGTGACTTATATTATTAACCTCAGTCTCTCTGACCATCAACATAAATAGCAGCTGACTTATATTATTAATTATTATATTATGAAAATATAATTATGTTAATATAATAATAAATTAAATAAAATTAACTATATTATAATAAATAAAATAAATAAATTTTATTTTATTATTAACATCGATATCAGCTGACTTATATTATAATCTCAGTCTCATTGACCATTAACAAATAGCAGCTGACCATTAACATTTTCTTTATTTCAGGTGACTATCTCAGTCTCCTTGGACACCCAGTAGGGATTTCTTAAAAAGCCATGTTTTCAGATTTTTGCGGAACAGTATATATACTGTGGTTGTGCAAATTTCGATGGGAAGAGTTTGACATATATTGTTTGATTAAAATAAGATTCTGTTTGAAGCTTTTTTTCTCCATCTATTTTCTTATCCTGCACAGTTTCTGACGAGGTCCCTCCAGTGGACACTTTACAGCAATTTGATATTTTCTATCACTTTAATCAGTACATTGTTATCTCCATATATTTGTGTGTTGGCTAAAATAAAAACATTCTAAAAAAAAAAAAAAAGGATCACTCACAAATCTGATCTATGGACAAGTCAGCTTTAAGTTGTTTGTCAGTTCACCAACAGACTGTGGTTTGTTATGTGTTCAGTGCACCTACAAAAACTACTTTGCTTTGTCTCGGCCTGTATTTCTACTACATCCAAGCATCTCTTTCACAATGCTTGCCATAAACTGGGGATCTACTCTGCAGGAGGAATCTCTCATTAATCTATCTTTAAAACTAGTAGGCTTGCACATCATGAAGAGATTTTTTTCACAATCTGCTCCCAAATGAAGACAGATCTGCACACATTGATTCCTGCCATCTGCATCATATTTTTCCTTTGCTTTTTATTAACTATAAGGCTCAGAGATGAAATTGTGGAAAAAAATCAGAGAAGCATGATCTCCAGTTTAGATAATATTCATTCCCCTTCCCCCAGACACACTCTGGCCTCTACTCATTCCTTTATGATCTGCTAATCATATATCAAGGTGGAAAGATTCACTACCCTAAGAGTAGGGCCACATTTACCTATGGCAGTGGTTCACAATTTTTCTTCTGTGGTGACGCACTTGACAATGTTCATGTATGTGACACAACAAATAGAAAGATCTACTGCTAAACAAAGCATACTTAAATATTTCATTTTTTAATTATTAAAGTTTAGAATGACTATCTATCCCATATCAAAAAGCTGTATGCAAAACATAAATCCCAGAATTCGCAATTGTCATATAACAAAACAAATATATATTCAAATTCTGGCATCATAGAAACATGATGACAGATAAAGGCCAAATGGCCCATCCAGTCTGCAAATACGCAATAACCATTATCTCTTCCTCTCTCTAAGAGATCCCACATGACTATCCCAGGCTTTCTTGAATTTAGACAGTCTATCTCCACCACTTCTACCGGGAGACTGTTCCATGCATCTACCACCATTTCTGTAAAACAATGTATTTCCTTAGATTACTCCTGAGCTTATCACCTCTTAACTTCATCCTATGCCCTTTCATTCCAGAGCTTCCTTTCAAATGAAAGAATCGACTCATGTGCATTTACCCCATGTAGGTATTTAAACGTCTCTATCATATCTCCCCTCTCCTGCCTTTCCTTCACAGATTGAGATCTTTAAGTCTGTCCCCATACGCCTTATGACGAAGACTATGCACCATTTTATAGCCTTCCTCTCTGGACCGATTCCATCCTTTTTATCTTTTTGAAGGTGCGGCCTCCAGAATTGTACACAATATTCTAAATGAGGTCTCACCAGTCTTATACAGGGGCATCAATACCTCCTTTTTCCTACTGGCCATACCTCTCCCTATGCAACCTAGCATCCTTCTAGCTTTCACCATCATCTTTTCAACCTGTTTGGCCACCTTAAGATCATCACATACAATCACACCCAAGTCCCGCTCTTCGGTTGTGCACGCAAGTTCTTCACCCCTAAACTGTACTGTTCCCTCTGATTTTTGCAGCCTAAATGCATGATCTTGCATTTCTTAGCATTAAATTTTAGTTGCCAAATTTCAGATCATTCTTTTACTCTAGTGCAGATTTTCGTTATCATCCGCAAAGAGGCAAATCTTACCCGACAGCCCTGCAGCAATATTGTTTATAAAAATGTTAAGAAGACCAGGCCTAAGAACAGAACCTTTAGGCACACCACTGGTAACATCCCTTTCCTCAGAGCGATCTCCATTGATCACTACCCTCTGTTGCCTTCCACTCAACCAGTTCTTGACCCAGCCCTTCACTTTGGGACCCATCCCGAGGGCACTCAGTTTATTTATTAGATGTCTGTGTGGAAAACTGTCAAAGGCTTTGCTAAAATCTGAATACACCATATCTAGCGCACCCAGTCAAAAAAATTGATCAGATTTGTCTGACAAGTCCTACCTCTAGTGAATCCATGTTGCCTCCGGTCCTATAAGCCACAGGATTCCAGAATTGTCACAATTCTCTGTTTTAAAAGCATTTCCATTAATTTGCTTACTACAGAACTTAGACTTACAGGCCTGTAATTTTTTACTTCACAAATATGGTAATCGTAGCTTCAGCCGGAGGAGCCCACGTGATCGGCGGTTGCTGGCTCTTCATCTGGCCTGCCTTTCAGCCCTTTTGGGCACAGCAGACCAGACCTTTTGAAAAAAATTTCACTCGCAGCACAGTGAAGGGGAAGGGAGATCGAGTTGTCCCCCTTCACTGCACTGGAGGAGTCCACGCGGTCGGCGGTTGCTGGCTCTTCATCTGGCCTGCCTTTCAGCCCTTTTGGGCACAGCAGACCAGACCTTTTGAAAAAAATTTCACTCGCAGCACAGTGAAGGGGAAGGGAGATCGAGTCGTCCCCCTTCACTGCACCGGAGGAGCCCACGCGGTCGGCGGTTGCTGGCTCTTCATCTGGCCTGCCTTTCAGCCCTTTTGGGCACAGCAGACCAGACCTTTTGAAAAAAATTTCACTCGCAGCACAGTGAAGGGGAAGGGAGATCGAGTCGTCTCCCTTCACTGCACCAGAGGAGCCCACGCGGCCGGCGGTTAGTCCCTGCCCTCCTAAGCCGGTCCCTCAGGCCTATCTCCTCTCATTATAATTTAAAAAAAAAAAAAATTAATTATAATAATCCTTAGGGCCAAGCACCCTAATCCCTGCCTCTTACACGCGGACACTCGGACCGAAGCACCTTCCTTAAAATCTTATAGATCTATAATTGTTACATGCACAGGACTCTTACTTGTTCCTGCCTTTATACTATTACTGCTTTTGATTTTTATTGTACAACTGCTCATGCCTTTAATCTTAGTCGCCTAAACCAATATACCATCTTATAGATCTGTTCATTGTCTTTTATAACACTTCGGTTGTACCCCTATCTAGCTCACAATCCTAATTTGTTCAACTGTCCAACGACCTTCTCTCCCTACTGCTTCTTATCTACAGTTACCTGCCCAGGAACATTTCATATCTACCCACCCCAACATAATTATCTGTCTCTCCTCCCACCCTGCACCTCCTGTCTGCCCTCACCCCTCTCCCCGCCCAGCCCCCCTTACCACCCTACCTATCACCAAACATGTCTAGTCCTACTCACAAACATATCACCTTTCTCCTTCTGTACTTGCTCACCACAAGAGGCTGGATTTCTAAAGCTTCAGCCTTCGAACCCATACCTACTTACATTGCATGGACTAGAACCCCGGGACCTGACAAACTCCCCCGATCCCACAGACTCGTTCACGATGTCACAGAAACAGGTCCTTTTCCCATCCCTGTAATCCACACCACCCGCCACCCACCCAGACCAACACAAAAAAAAAAAAACGATCTCTAAAAAATCTACAACTCACGGAACCCTCGCCCCCCTTAGAACAATCCATTCTCTCTGGTGCCTACCTGAATATCCGCTCGGTCAGAAATAAAGCCCAACTCTTCAAAGATTGGCTTGAAGAAACCCCCCTAGACATTGTACTCCTAACTGAAACCTGGCTCATTTCCGACCAGGATGCCATCATAGCGGACATTCTCCCACCACACTACAAAATTATCCCCCTCTCAAGAAACTCTAAAAGGGGAGGTGGCCTGGCCATCATACTACGCGACCACTTTCACTTCCAAATCCTAGATTCCAAATTAACCAATGACCTAGAAATCCTCACCTGCAAAATCTCCCAAACCGACCTCATTGATAATCTCATCGTCACACTATTCTACATTCCCCCTAATAAATGGAACCTAGCTAAAGAAGACTACTACGAATTCCTTCTCTCGAACTCGGCAGCCGGCACCCACAACCTCCTAGCGGGAGACATTAACCTTCACCTAGAACAAAAAGAAAACCCCAATGTCGCAGACCTATTCTCCTTCCTCAGATCAATAGGCTTCACCAAGCCCCCACGTACCACAACACACAACAAAGGACACCAACTTGACATGGCCACCTTCCTTTCTAACTCCTCCACTACCCCCAACATAAATCTCACAAAACAAAACTGGTCTAATACCCCTTGGTCCGACCACCTCCTATGTCATTTTGAACTATCCTGGTCCAAAAAACAACCAGACAGGAAACAAACAAATAACCTAACAAAGACGATGACCTGGACAAGAGAAAAAATCAACCCAGTAGATTTCTGGTCTCATTACACCCTCTCTCCTGACTCCGACCCCAACCCCAACTTCCACCTTGACTGGGAAAACTTCAGTAACCAAGTCCTCAATACCATCGCCCCCCTAAAACTTCGCAAGAAAACCCCTCGGCCCCCAAACAAATGGTTTGATGCGGATCTCTCAGCCTTAAAACGCGAAGTAAGGAAACTAGAAAGAATATGGCGTAAATCAGGGACCGACAATGATAGACTTATCTGGCGACGAAAAGTCAACGAATACAAAAAATTAATTGCCGAAAAACGCAGCAAATACTACTCCCAACTCATCAACACCCCTTCACTAAACAGTAAAGCCCTTTTCAGATTAGTTAACTCCCTTCTAGACACCGAATCATACAAACGAACAAGCTCAGAACTCCCGCCCCCCGCCACAATCCTAGCTAAACACTTTGCCAACAAAATTCAAACCTTAAAATCATCCCTTACTACTCCCAACGTTGAGACAATATTCGACCTTCCAGCAATAGACACAACAGGTTCAAGAGCTGACATGACCTGGAGCTCCTTCGAAAGCCCAGACTGGAGCCTATTTCTCAAACTCTTCTCAAAATACGCCAACTCCAACTGCCTGTTAGACAACTGCCCACCCGCCATCATTAAATCCGCCCCCCCCAATTCAAAGCCGATCTCTTCAATTGGATCACACTATGCCTGTCCACAGGTCTCTTCCCGACTGAACTCGGACACATTCTCGTATCCCCCTGCCTCAAAAACAACAAAGAACCTATCTCCTCCGCCGCTAACTATAGACCCATAGCCAATATACCACTCTTCCAGAAACTCATGGAAGGCCTCATTAACCATGACCTCACGAACTCTCTCGAAAAGTTCAACATCCTTCATGATTCTCAATCCGGCTTCCGCTCAAACCACAGCACAGAAACGGTCATAGCCGCTCTAACCAATTACCTCCTCCACCTATTCTCTTTGGGCAAAAGCGCTCTAGTACTCCAATTCGACCTAAGCAGCGCTTTCGATCTGGTCGACCACGATATCATGCTCCGCTGCCTCGACTCCATCGGCATCTCCGGCCAAGTACTTGACTGGTTCTCAAGCTTCTTAACCAACCGCACTTATCAGGTCCACAGTAACGGAACCTTCTCCCATCAATGGCATAACTCCTGCGGAGTCCCACAAGGCTCCCCATTATCCCCCTCCCTTTTCAACATTTACTTGGCCCCTCAACACGGATACTAGCCTACCTAAACCTTAAATCTTTCATATATGCCGATGACATCACCATTATCATTCCCCTAACTACATTCACTCAACAGACGGAACAACTCACCTCCTCTATCCTCACCAAGCTAGAACAATGGACCTCACAATTCAAATTGAAATTAAACACAGAAAAAACCAAAATCTTCCTGGCAAGCCCTAACCACAGAATAACAAACACTTCCCTGAAACTGAACGGCCTAGAATACCCCATCAACCCCACCATAAAAATACTCGGAGTTATCCTAGATAGAAACTTGACCTTCGAAGCCCACACCAGTGCCCAGGTCAAAAAATGCTTCCGTTCCCTCTGGAAACTTCGCACCATCAAACACCACTTCGACCACCTCTCCTTCCGCTTACTGGTCCAATCACTAATCCTAAGCATATTGGACTACTGCAATATCGTATACTTGGGAGCCTATAAAAACACCATCAAACGTCTTAGAATTGTACAAAATGCCGCTGTCCGCCTCATCTTCGGCCTCAAAAAATATGACCACGTCAGCCCCTACTACACCAAACTCCACTGGCTGCCGGTGGAGGCAAGAATCATCTTTAAATTCGCCTGCCTCTGCTTCAAAACCTTAGCAGGCTCCTCACCAATTTACCTATCTGAGTACCTTGAAATTGCAGGCCCCTCCCACACTCGAAATACCTACCTGTTCTCTTTTCCCTCCCCGAAGGGCTGCCTCTACAAAAAATTCCTCAACCGATCCCTAGCATTCCAAGCGGGCAAATGGAACAAATGCCTCTCCACTCTCATCTCCAACTCCCCCCCCTATCAAACTTTCAGGAAACTAACTAAAACCTACCTTTTTGACAAATTCCTCTGAATGTTCCGATCCCCTCCCTCCTCCTCTGACCTCGACTCTCCCCCAGACCCTTTACTGCCGTAGGTTACACTTCTATTTGTAAAACTGCTGTATGTAACTCATAGCAAACATAACTACTCCGAGTATATTACCTACCTGCAAAAATTAACTTCTCTGTCAATGTACCGTCTAAAATGTAAATGTAACTTGATTGAAAAATTGCATTGTCTAAAATGTTAATGTAACATTAACAAAATTGTATCTTCGCTGTAATTGTACAGTCTCTTCTTCTGTTAACCGCATAGAACTTCCACGGTAATGCGGTATACAAGAATAAAGTTATTATTATTATTATTACGTACGTTAACAATACTGATTACTAACATTATACAAGTAAAGATTTACTGCACCGAGTCTCCTGCCCCACCATAGAGATGTTCTGAACCTTCAAATGGGACATGCGACTTCTGGATGCTATCATGGTTTTCTTGTAGGTAACAACTGAATAAAGCTCTCTTTCAAGCTACCACCAGTGTTTGGGATTATATTTACATATGTTTATTCTTATTCCTACATATTACAATCCATATTTTACACATATTGGTGTTCTGACTACCTGAATTTGCTGAAATATTCTAGTAGGTATAAAGAATAAACATGTCGTCACATCTCTTAATTTATTCAATGAACCTACTCTTGTGCAAGAGATTTCTTACAGAAATGGATGCTCCTGCAATATGAACCCTGCCCTGAATCTTACCTCCAAAGACCTGACTGGATCCTATGGAGGAGGCAGAACCCAGGGACTGGAACGGAAGGTCCTGAAATGCCTGCAGTTTGATCAGGGACATACTGCTCTGTGACCTGGGAACAGTGCTGCTGAATGGATTCCTGTTATCAGCTGGCTGCTTCTCTTTCATCTCTGCCTCCTTACCATCATTTTCAACTGTTAAGGATAGAAAAATAAATTTAGAATAAGTCCTTAAAACAGTATATGATGGCAGATAAAGCCAGTATGGCTCACCCATTCTGCCAAGTAATTTAGCTAGAGCTTTACCTGCTGTTCCCTAATATTGCATAATATTTTTTGAAGTGTGAATGCTACTTGTGATTGAATTTTGGGTTATGCTTGCCGTAACATTTCAAGAGTTTCTTTACCGCTGTTTCCAAGTTTAACACAAAGTTCAGTCACACACATACACATCTTCCTCATCTGCCATGACAAAACATACAAAGTTCTTCCTCTCGCTGTGACCCAACAATGAAAACTACGTCACTTCAGTTTAGGTTCAGAAATGATGTATGAGCTTCACAAGAACCAGCACAGTTCCTGTCCTCATCACAGAATAATTTAATAAATCAATTTATAATCTGTTACTCTTAGCTAATCATAACTGGACAAAGTGGACTGCAAATTCAAATCATCCAGTCTACCCAACCCCACCTAATCCAGCATCAAAAAACATAAATGTGGAATTAGTTAGAATATCAGTGTGCTTAGAAGATAGTATATTTAAGATCTAAGCTAGAGCTATTGTTAGAGGGTGAAGAGTATGACCAAAAAAGCCAATGAACCTGAATTAAGCCCTGAGGAAGCCTCTCTTCAGACAGAGCATGAAATTTAAAATGCTCAGTACCAATAATAAAGAGCCTAGTTTAAACACTAAGGGCTCCTTTTACAAAGGTGCGCTAGTGTTTTTAATGCACGCACTGGATTAGCGCGCGCTAGCTGAAAATCTACCGCCTGCTCAAAAGGAGGCGGTAACGGCTAGCGCACACGGAAATTTAGCACACGCTGTTCCGTGCGTTAAGGCTCTAGTGCGGCTTTGGAAAAGGAGCCCTAAGATTTAGTTGACCATAGGCTCCTATCTAAAACATATCAATTCTGGGCCAACTATAAGCTCCTTACTTTAGGAACCTTAAACTAAGGCACCTGAAGTTAGATATTTAGTGCTGGAAAAATCAACCTTAATTCCTGCTCCCACCTACTTTCAAGGCACCAACATTCAAATGCTTTTAAAATTGGAGGCAGGAATTTATGTTAATGCAGACCTAGGCATCCAACTGTTAACATTAGGCATTTAAATTTTCTTGTCTGTCAGACTCAAAGCACCTTGACCTAGGCTTGAAATTAGTTTTATAAGAAGTCTCTAGATAAAAATAGAAGTACTGTATCTGCTACTTCTCAGCTAGCTAATTGGTGTCAATCCTGTGACCTAGAGCCACAGGGCAGGACATACAGGGGTCAGACTGCTAAGTATTGTACTGATAAAAGATGGCTGCAGATAAATGATCTGGTGCAGGGGTGTCCAACCTGTGGCCTGAGGGCCACATGTGGCCCCGTGAAGTATTTTGTGCTGCCCCGGTTGAGGGTGATGCAGTGTTTTCCTCTGCTGCCCCTAGGTGTTTACCGTCTTGCCGGCTCCCTCCTCTGTCTTGTAGTCTGGGGTTGTTGTCAATAGGTTGGAGACTTGGTTGTCTATCTTCGCTGCCTGAGTGGCCAGTAGTCCGTTGTATAGTTTTTTCTGTTTTACTTCTTTGATTGGGGGGTAAGTGAATGGGGTGTGTGTTTTTCTATGCCTGGTAGAGGTGGTTTGGATGAGGCGGTCGTTTAGGTAGGTTGGGCTGTCTCCATTTATAGTTTTAAATAGTATACAGTAGAATTTAAATTGTATTCTTTCCTGGATTGGAAGCCAATGAGAATTGATGAATGCTTCAGTAATGTGATCATGTTTTTTCAATGAACAGACGAGTCTCAGAGCTGTATTCTGAATTGTCTGTAGTTGTTTAATCATTATTGCAGGGCAGGGGAGGTAGAGGATGTTGCAATAGTCTAGGATACTTAGGATTAGAGATTGTACTAGGAGCTGAAATTGTGTTTTTTCGAAGAATTTTCGGACTTGTCTAAGGTTTCTCATAACTGCAAAAGATTTCTGTATTGTTTTGTTAATTTGTGGTTGCATGGTGCAGCCTCTGTCAATAGTCATACCTAGAAGTTTTAGGGTGGTTTGCAAAGGATAGTTGATAGAGTTGATTTCTAAGTTGGTTATGGTTGGGATTTTGTTATTTTCTAGGAGGATGAATTTAGTTTTGTCTGGGTTGAGTTTCAGTTTGTGGTCTTCCATCCAAGTCGTAACTTTAGCTAGAGTTCTGTGTAGTGTGTCTGACATTAAGAGCATTGGTTGGTCGAAAGGAATGAGGATGGTGATGTCATCAGCATAGCTATAAGAGGATAGGCCTTGTTTGTTCAGGTAAACGCCAAGAGAGGCCGTATATAGGTTGAAGAGAGTAGGGGACAGTGGGGACCCTTGTGGAACGCCGCAGGGGTTGGACCAAGATTTGGATTTTTCTTTGTCTGATTTTACTTTATATGTTCTGGATTTTAAGAAACCTTCAAACCATAAGTATACTTTATCTGAGATGCCTATTGAGTCCAAGATTTGCAGTAGGATGTTATGGTCTACCAGGTCAAATGCCGCCATCAGGTCCAACTGTATGAGCAGCATTTTTTTTCCAATGCTGAGGTGTTGTCTTGCTGTGTCGATAAGGGAGCCTAGTAGTTCTGAAGCCGGATTGCGTGGGATGGAGTAAGTTATGGTCCTCGAGATAGTTGGTGAGGAATTTGGCTACTAATCCTTCTGTTAGTTTGATATATAGAGGTATTGAGGCTATTGGTCTGTAGTTTGATGAGAGGTCTGTTGGTCCTTTTGGGTCTTTTAAGATTGGGGTGATGATGATTTCGCTGAGGTCAATCAGGAAAATGCCATCTGTGAGCATGGTTTGTATCCAGTGTAGGAGTAAGGTACGGAACTTAGTGCTTGCTGATGACAGGAGATATGGCGGGCAGTGGTTGAGTTCACATGATGCGTGGCTGTACTTATTGTAGAGTTTGTTGAATTCGGTCCAATGTATCTTAGGGAATTGGGACCGAGATCTGTCTGCAGCTCAAGATTCATTTTCTGTGGGGAGTATTGTGACTTCGAGTAGGTGGGTTGGGTTACTAATGAGAGTAGCTCTGGTGTTTGTAATTTTATTCTTGAAGTGTTCAGCTAGGAGGGAGGCTGAAGGGGAGGAGTTATTGTTAGTGGTCAAATAGGGTATGATGTTAGTTAGATCTTTTAATATTTGGAATAGTTTTTTGGTGTCTTGGGTTTCCATGCCTATTAGGTTGGTGTAATGTTTTTTTCTCTTTTCTTTTAATAGAAGTTTGTATTGTTTGTTAATTTTTTTCCAGGCGGTTTTCGTGTGATCTTGGTTGGTTTTTCTCCATTTTCTTTCCAGACGTCTACATTGTCTCTTGAGTAGGAGTAATTTTTCGTCGAAAAATTGGTCTGATCGTCTGCATGTTCTGGTTTTGGTTCGAAATGGGGCTTGTTCATCAAGGATGTTGTTGCTCAAATAACCCCTGTGTGAAATTAAGTCTTTGGGGTTATCTTCTTGGATTGTTTCGTCTACTTTTGACCAGAAAATGGCGGGCTCGATGCGTTTGCATGATGTGTAGGTTACTATTTTGGATATTGGTTTGGATTTGTTTTTGGTCCAGTGTAGTGGTCTGACCAGAGGGATGGGGATCAGGTTCCATTAGACGTTTGAATTTCTGAAGTAGATGTTTGATGGGTCATGAAGGCTGCAATGTCCAGTTGGTGTCCTTTCTCATGAGTAGTTTGTGGGTTTAAAATTTGGAAGGATAGGGCATTGAGGAAAGAAAGTAGATTGTCTACTGGCTTGGATGAATGGTCTTCAAGATGAAGGTTTAGGTCTCCTAGGATAAGATTGTGTGCTGCTGTAAGTGAGTTTTGGTATATGAAGTTTTCAAATTCGGATCTAACCATGGCCCAGTTTCCCGGTGTTATATAACAGAGCATGCAGTTTAGTGAGTTTTTCAGTGTGGTGGAAGAGATTTGACATGCTAAAAGGTCCATGCAAGGGGTGGAAGTTTTTTCCAATATGTTTAAGGTTAGGGAGTCTTTGAGTAAGATCGCTAATCCACCTCCTCTTTTTTTCTCTCTGCAGGTCACTGTAATTTTGTATCCTTTAGGACAGACTTCTGTAATTCTTGGGTCTTTGTCCGATGTTAGCCAGGTTTCTGTGAGGAAGAGGCAGTCTAGGTTTTCGTTTTTTATCCAGGTTTTTATAAGTTCTGTTTTTGGACCTAGGGCTCTGACGTTTAAGTAAGCACAGTTAAGGGTGGTGGTTTCTGTTTGGTGGTTATGAATCGTTTTAGGGTAGATGAGTGAATTTGGGTTATGGTGAGGTTTGGTCTTGGGTTGTGTTGCTCTTCTTCCCCCATGCTGGTGTTATGGGGTGTTGAACGCTTGTTTGGTGGTTGGAGTTTCTGTCTACTGGAACTCTCCTGTTAGGGTGAAGGGTTTTGATTGCAATTGAGCTAGTGGGAATGTTGGGTAGACTGTTTGCTTCTACCTTACAGCTGGATATGAGAAGGATTATTAATAGGATAATCTGGGTGTTTGTTTGTGGAATTAGCTTCATTATGGAGGTGGGGCTGCTGGTAGAGGCAGTGTAGTTTCCAGTGGTTAGGTTGTTGGCTGTGTTTAGTGTCTGGATAGGAGAGTGGGTTGTGGAGGGAGGTGTTGAGGACCGGCGAGAAGGTAAAAAAAACTAAAACCGGCAAAATCAAACTTTTAAACTGTTGGGGAGCCTTCCAACTGGCTCAGTGGTGCACCGTCGAGAGGGGAGGGGGCGGAGTTCGCTCCCACGCCCAGAGTGTGCCTTACTCTGCTCCCGCTTAGACTTGTATGGTTTGTGTCCCTTATATGGTGATTTGGTGTAGGATGGGCTGAGGAAGGCATCATTGGGACCTCCACTAACTTGGAACATGAGGACATTATTGGCCAGAATTTACGGTAGATATCCTGCAAAAAACAGAATGGTTGGATAGGCTGGAGTGAGCTTGGATGGTGGCTTCAGGGGTTGGAAACTAGGACAATACCAGGTGAACTTGGCTAGGTGCTGGGGACCTGGATTGGTCACCGTGAGAGTGGGCTGCTGGGCTTGATGGACCATTGGTCTGACCCAGTAAAGCTGTTCTTATGTTCTTATTAACTTTAGTCTATGACCCAGAAATATCAAAGAACCAGTTAATGTAATCATGTATTTTTAATGAGAATAACTAATGGGCAGACTGGATGGACCGTTCAGATCTTTATCTGTCATCATGTACTATGGGGGAAATTCTATAAGCAGTGCCTAAATTTAAGCATTGGTAGGCACCCTGCCAATGTCTAAGTAATTGAAAAATGAAGTCAGAAACGGCAAAGTTGAAGCACCTACCGATATCTAAATAAAAGGCAGCTGAAATGGCTGCTGGAATCATGGCTAGGTAGCCACTTTAGGCCATGGAACGCTAAAGTAGGCATGGCCAATGCCAGAAGTGGCATTAGGCGGGCTAAAATGGCTACCCAGCCACGAATCATGCCAAGATAGGCAGCTGAAATGTAGGCTTGGAAAACCCTGGCCTACATTTCAGCCGTTTATCTTTGCAGCAAAACTGCAGCAGGAGAATCCCACCCCCCCATCAGCTGAATGGCAGGAACTCTCCAAAGCTGTGATTCTGTAACTGGCGCCCAAGTCGGATTGCCTGTCAATCATTTTAGGGTGCTGGTTACAGAATTGCGCTTTGGGGAGTCCCTGCCACTCAGCTGATGGGGAAGAGGGGAATTCCCCCGATGCAATTGTCTGAGCATCCGCGGTATGGAATCTCCGTACTCCCAACACTGTCCGCGGTAGGAGGGATGCACAATCCCTCCTGCTGACACCCCCGCTAACATCCCTGGTAGGGGAGATGCTCAATCCCTCCTGCCACCAAACTCACAACACGGTTAGTGCCCCTTAATGAATTCTCCCCCTTTGGTAGCACTAAGCAGAAAGTGCCACCGAATATTTCCTCTGACCACCTTGGCATTATCCAAATAGTTTTGGGGTACTCTAAGAATGGAGCTGGAGATTATCAGGTTAGTGGTGATAGTCAGACCATTAACAGCATAAGTTATGACAGCAAAAAGGCTGTCCTAACATTAACCAGTTACCTGTCTGAATATCATTACTAACTGCATAAGTGCACAACTGATCAGTACCACTGCTGAATAAATGGATTTTTTTAACCTGCAGTTGGCACAACATAAATTTAATTGTTGACTGTTGTGTGTATCATGGAAAACAAGCTCAGTGACTATGGGGAGGAGTCACAACTCCTGTCTAGACATATGGAATCTATGTAGATCAAACCAATGGATTGAATACCTGGTGTGCCGAGGCTGAGAGAGCCCAGTGCATCTTCTAACTCTTGCACTTGTCTTTGTAACCTTTGTCCTTTATCAGGCAGTGCTTGGACATTCACAGAAGCCAACGTGGCCTGGAAAAACAAGAGATCATATAACACTCTATCAACATTTACTTGGTGCTGAACTATTCATGCCATTAAAATAAAAAAAAGGACAGAATAAAAGGTATGTCAGCTTAAGAGTCAATCAAAATTTAAAAAAGGTAGTTCTAGGTGCCCATATCTAGACTTCAAAAACAATTGTAAAAATAGCCCCAACATGTTTTGGAGCCCAAGGCACACATTGCTACAAGCTGGGACAGCTGCTTTACAGTTTGGTGGCTGAAGCTGGTAGTTCTGACATGACCAATAAGTTACTCCCTGACAATGTAGAAGACATCCACCTTTGGGAAAAGGTGCCGCTCTCCCAGCTGCATCCACTCCTCCAGAAGGATCCAAGCAATTCTGTCATGACAACTCCTGCTCACCCTGGATAATATCTTTTCAGTTTCAATTTATTAAACAATGGTAGATATTAAATCTCCTTTCTGTACATTCAGATAATGCACCAGATTTGGTTTGGATTAAAGGAAGATATATATATATATTAAATATTTAAAAATGAGGAAAAGAACGAAAACCATTTCTGACCATACCAGAAGGCAAAGTTAAAGTGAAGTGACAGGACCTCCAAGAGGCTGTGCATAATGGGAACTAGTTTAGAGTTAAAAATGAGAGCTGACCTTTTTCTGTTTCAGCTGTGCTGTGAGACGGTTGTGAAGGGCTCCAAGATCCTGAAGTTCATGTCCGTTTGCCTGAGATGTAAGTGCAAATCCTGGGAACGAGGTGATTGTCTTCTGCTCCAGACCCCCAGATTTTGGCACTGGATGCACCACCCCTTGCAGCTTCATTTCCTGGGAGGGTTTGTCTTTTCTCAGCTCACCCCGATTTGTTGCATTGCATCCGTCTGCTCTTTCAATCTCCTCTCTTGTGATTCCACCAGAGGCTGCCTCTTTGCATTTTTCCAGCAAGGTAAGCGGAAATACTGCACCTTTATTAAAGGCATGTTTAACTGTTAGCGTGGAACACTCTGTTTGCTCCTGCCCAGCTCTGCTCCCTTTCAACTTTGGAATCTCCTTTCCATTCCTGTCTGCAGGAATGGAAAGGAGATCGTCTTTCACTTTTATCTCCTTGTTCTTGGGGATTTTGTCCTGTTCATCACTGAGTTGTCCCTCTTTCACCAACTTGATGTACTGCTCCTCTAACTTATGCAATGTGTGCTCTGATTTTCCTTCTTTTCTTATTGTCTCTTCTATCGGTGTCTCCTGCTTCCAGTGTTGGGCTGTCAGAGCTTCTTCAGATTCTCTCTTTCCCCTGGCATATTCTGCTTGCTTCCCAGTCTCTCTCACACACCACCCTTCTGGTTTATCTTGGGGAACTCCTCCATCATTCTGACTCTGATACTTCTGTTGTTTATCTGTTAACCTGGCTCCATCTTCCAGCACACTGGTCTCCTTCTCAGTTCCCAATGGCATTTTCTTTATATTCAACTCCCCTGGAAGCCCCTTCTCCTTCCACAATTCATTCTGTACCATCTCTGTCCCTGTGTCTGGAGATAGATCTCTTTCACTTTGTGATGCTTCTTTTCTCTTTTCTTTATCCAGCTTCCAGAGGGAGGATTTCTGATCCTCATTTTTTATTTTAAATGGGTTCCGCTCTTGGTCAGGGTGAAGCTTCCCCAGGCTATGAAAGGATTTCCCATTTGCAGGCAGTTCTGTAGTACCCTGTAATACACACAAAAAAAACCAAAACTGAAAGTCTTTGGATCCAGGATAATATATATTTACCTGCTTCTTTGTCTAGTATTAAACTACATTTCTAAAAGCTCAAAAGCAATAGCAAACAAAATGATTAGAGGTAGCAGTCTAAGCCACAGGGTCTCACAGCTGCAATATGTTACCAATTTATTTTACAAATCTGAAAAAAGATGGTGAGATGCCAACACTTGGGTACATCAAGGGTACTATATTAAATAATTCAACATAGTTGATTGTGATATTCCAGTCTGGTCTCTAGAATAAGCTCTGTTATTTTCTACTGTAATCTATTTGTTGTCATGACTAGTCTATCTTTAAATGATTGTGAATGTCAATTTGTAACCCATTCTAAGCTTCTGGGAGAACAGGATAGAAATTGAAATAAATAAATAAGAAACTCACAATCTACACTGGCATGCAAAAGTATTAGGGAGTTTTTTCAGCATATTTTATTATGATCTTAATTTTCCATCCTGTTACATTTTGGACCAGATTCATAAGAACATAAGAATTGCTACTGCTGGGTCAGACCAGTGGTCCATCATGCCCAGCAGTCAGCTCCCACGGCGACCCTTAGGAAATACTCTGCAAGAGCCACTATAAATCAATTTTAATGTCTTTCTGTACCATACCTGCCATGGAATGTTTCCACACCACTTCTTCCCATCAGCCTTACTCTTAACACATCTGTAACAGAGCCTGTCATGAAGGAAGAAAACAAAAAAAAGATAGGAATTCTAACACAAATCTTTATCAAATAATAATCTTATATTATGAGCGATATAGTCAGGAAAGTTCACCATCCCTTATTTCTCTATGAAAGCAAACTCAGTCACTGAGTTTTACTAAAGCACACACTGAATGATTAATATACAAGATGTATGCATAAGCGGAAACAGACTGTGAGCTCTTTGGAGAAGGGCACTCCTTAGAGGTATGAGGTTAGACAGGTGTTAGTTCTAATGTAAATCAAAGAAAAGGGAACAGAAACCCTACATAAAATCCAACAAAGAGAGAACAAGTGGGGAGTGGGATCGAACACGTCAACCTTGAGACAAAATCTTTATTTTTATGAACTCAAAATAAAATACATGTAAAAGCACATGAATAAAAAGTCCAATAAATGTAATGTCCTTGTTGTGAAATGATCCAGTTGGTCATTCCACAACAAGGACATTACATTTACAGGTCTTTTTATAAATGTGCTTTTACATGTATTTTATTTTGAGTTCATAGAAATAAAAATTGTTTGTCTCAAGGTTGACGTGTTCTATTTCCACGCGCTATCTTTTACTTCTTCCAGGGTCTAAAACTCTGGGCTCCTTTTACTAAGCTGCGTTAGGGCTTTAACGCGTGGAATAGCGCACACTATAATGCCGCGCAAGCTAGACCTTAATGCCAGCGTTAATTCTAGCCACGTAGCGCGCGGTAATTTCCTGCGTGCGCTAAAAACGCTAGCATACACTGGTAAAAGGAGCCCTCTGTCTAAAGGGAAGATATTGTCAGATCAGTGATGCAGTGCAAGAGCTCAGAGCGCAGCACTTTGAAATTAGGGCTTCCAAATTCAATCCCTACTGCTCATCAAAGGCAGGTCAATTAATTTCCTTGTATAGAGATTATAATATCTCTAGGGCACGAGCATTAAAACCACATAAATATCCCAATATAATGTTATTATTACCATCACATGACAAAAATAAATAATCACTCTAAAGAAATGTGATATTATCAAGCTATAAAATTTAAGGTAATGGCTCCTGAGCTAGGATGGGCATGACTTGGGAAAATTTTCTCAGCAAGTACCCTGGGACGGAGAGCAGCAGTGATCTAGGGGTAAGTACAGTACTCTAAATTAAAATTTAGATATCCTGGGCCATTACATCCCTTTGCCACTCACTCTGTGACCAGGCAGCACTGGGCATTTCAGCCTCTAGCACACAGATAAAAACAAGGCATTTGACTTTATCTTTCACAGTCAATTACAACACAGTTGAACTAGACAGAAATGAAAAAAACATTTTTTCTGCTTTGATAATACTTACGTATATTGTGTTCCATTTTGTTGCTTGACCAATGCCTGTAGCTCCACCAGAAATTTTTCATGCAGCAAGCAGTGGGAGGCGGGAATGCTACAAGCAAAATATAACAGAGATGTGCTGGGATACTAGAAACTTAGGTCAACTATGCAAACAAAACCAGACTCAAAAGCAAGTCAACTGCAAATGAATCATTCATCTATTTATGAAACATGTGTTCTGCAAGGTAGCAGATGAATGAAAGCAGCTTGCATAAAATTCTTACGATACAACACAAGGCACTAGAAGCCTAAGAAATTGTTTCACTCTAGCAACTACCTCAGGGATAATGCCTCTGGCCTCAACACTGGCCTGAGTGAGTGGCTCACAGCCATGGCCTAATCTAGGACCTTCAGGGTAAAGAAGCAGGTGGTAAGAACAAAGCTATCAGTCTAATTTTGAGCAATAGTTGTTCATTTCCCTTCCCCAAGACATAGTGTTATTTTGTGTGTGTTCACAGACTGGTTCTATCAAACTAGGGCCATCAGCAGGATCCAAACAGCAGATAGGATAACTGGCAAGCTAGAACAGAGTTTCTCAACACACGGTGCGTGTACCCTTAGGAGTATGCGGCACTGCGTGGGTCTCCCACCCCCTTCCTCTTTAATTGCCGCCGCTGCTGGGAATCCCATGCCCTCCTTCCTGCTCACCCCCTCCTCCACTGAAGCCGACATAAAAATGCTTCCCTCCGATGTTAGAGCTGACATCAGAGGAAAGCCTTCCGGGTCAGCAGGAGATCCCAGTTACCTCCTTCAGGGCTGCTCCTTTGAGCCTTCATCCACACAGGGATGCGTCGTGGGCAGCGGCTTTTGCACACTACACGTGGCTGACCAGAAGCCTTCTCTCTGACGTCAGAGCCACTGCCCGCGACGCATCCCTGTGTGGCTGAAAGCAAGAGCAGCCCAGCTGGACAGCCCTGAAGGGATTGAGCATGTTGTAGCAAGTAAGGGAGAGAGGGGATATGATCGTGGGACAAATGAGGGGTGAGGGGGAATTTGGGACAAAGGATGGAAGGCAGAGAGAGGGGCACGAATTCGAGACACAGAAGGAAGGGAGGAATAACTAACAGGAGAATTGTTAGGCATGAATGTGAGAGAGAGAAGGAGAAAGAGAAAGGAGAAAAGCAGAGAGAGAGATGAATGGGGAAGAGAAGAATGAGAGGGAGAAATGCTGGTAGAGAGAGAACAGAGGGACAGATTGAAGAGGATGCAAGGGGGGGGATGTTGGACATAGTGATGGAGAGAGAGATGTGGCGTGGTGATGGAGAGGGTTGATAGAAGGAGAAATGGGCATGGGGCTGGTGGGCAGTGGTGAAAATTGCTGCACATGATCCGGGAGATGAGAGAGGGAGAAATGTTGGATGTGGCAATAAAGATGCACCCTAGTTATCTCTCTCTCTCTCTTTCCCCATTCCCTTTGCAGCAAGGGAAAAAAAGAGAGATAGAGAAGGAGAGAGGGACAGAGACATGTTGCCAAGCCACCGCCGCTGATTTCTCGCTGCCTGGCTAGCCTGGAACTTCCTCTCCAAAGTCAGAAGTGATGTCGGAGGGGTGGGGGGAAGAGGCTTGTGGGCCCGGTGCTTATGCCTGGCTTTTGCGGCGTCGGGGAAGCAGGGAGAATGCAAAGGCAACACAAGTATGTTGCCCTTGAGATCTACTGGTCGATCGTGATCAACCTTTTGGGCACCCCTGTCTTAGGAGTTTGAACTCAGTACCATTCATTGAGATACATGATTTACATAATAACATCTAAAACAGGTGTGTCCAACCACGGCTCTCGCCAGGTCAGGTTTTCAGGATTTCCCCAATGAATATGCATGAGATCTATTTGCATATAATTGAAGCAGTGCATGCAAATACATCTCATGCAAATTCATTGGGAAAATCTTGAAAACCAGACTGGATTGCAGCACTTGAGGACTAATGTTAGACAACCTTGATCTAGAGTGCATAGCATAGGTTCTACTTGCACATCTCTGTCCTACCACTAGGTGGTGAATTACTGGTCACTCCTACAACCTATTGAATATTTTCTGTCTAATGAGATGCAGAGGCCCAAACTACAGTACCAAATGAGATAAAATGGCTGATATAGTGCTTTCTCCATATAAAGAACTGGGCACTGAATCTTCCAGGGAAAATGGGTAAAAGGACAGAGTGTTTCAACAGCTAAACTGCTCATAGGAACCCCTCTCACAGACTGACGTCAGCAACTAGCAGTATTGAGAAATTTCAGCAAAGAAGTCACAAAACAACCCAGAAATGCAGCACAAGAAAGGCATCATATACAAAACATTTCAAGAGTTCAACTTAAAATTTTGGTGTGATTCATCAATTCTGGCCACATGGGCATAACACAAAAAGACAATATTATACAACTACTACTACTACTACTTTTTATCATTTCTATAGCACTGAAAGGTGTACCCAGGCACTGTACATTTAACATGCAATAGATGATCCAGCTCAGAAGAGCTTACAATCTAATTTGGACTAACAAGACATATAGGGGTTGGGGAGTTTCTTGAAAGAGAAAATGATAAGATGAATACAGGTAATTTTACGGTAAGTGGGAGTTAGGAGCTTTTAGCTTTGGTTTGAAAACTGCTAGAGAAGGAGCCCGACATAATGATTCAGGTAGCAAGTTAGAAGGGATGGAGTCTGGAGTTGGCAGATTAGAGGGACTTGCCTGATGAACAGAGTTCATGGTGGGGGGGGGCAGCATTGGGGGGAGATGAGCATGGATAGATATTGAGGGGCTGCAGAGTGACGAGTGAACTGTATTTGGAAATGGATGGGGAACCAATGAAGTGTAGTTCTCAAATACATACAGATTGACACACAAAGATTTAACAGCTGGAACCATAAAAGCTGTCTACAAACAGAATAATGCAATGGCAAGGACATACTCAGCAGCCTGTACATATCCACAAGATTCTTCATGATGGACGCCGCAAATATAAAAACTCTTTCCTTTATTGGGTCCATCTCGAGTGCCTGTTTTCAGAACACACAGACTTCCTAGAAAAAAACAAGACATGTTTTAGAAACACCTCTAGTAACCAAACCAGTTCATAGTTTGCTTACTATGGAAACTGGCTGGTGGATAGAGAGGTGTCTTTCTTGTACCATTTAATCGTTTTATTGAATTATCTGTATGCCCCATTGTATGGTTTGTACACTAGGGCGTAAATACTCAACCAACCATAGTCAGCATTTTTTTTTTTTGGGCCGCCAGCAGCATTATTCCTGGATATTCGATGCTGGTTCATATCCGGCACAGGCACTGAACATTCAGGTTTGTACAGCCGGCTATGTCATATGTGGTTAAGTGTGATATTCAATAAAGAAAGGCAAAATGGTATACTAATAATTTCTATAATCCAGCCTGATAATTCAACTTCAATAACAATATAATAGGTTCTGGATTTCTTAGGTGTTAATGCATCTCTTCAGAATTCAAAAGGACGCCTCAGCCCCACCACTCCTCCACAGTAATAAACTTTAAACCGTGGGAAGAAAATTGTGGTGCTTCATCATTGGCTGTCAATTTGATATCCTTTTTGTAGTCTTATCTTTAAATTTTTGTTGTTTAAACGTATTATTTCTAGGTTAAATAAGTGTAAAAGTGTATTTGGTACTTATCTCAGCCAACCCGGGAATCAGACCCGACATGTTTCGCACAAAGATGCTTTATCAAGGGTCTCCCTGTGTGACAACAGAAAAGAAGCTGTAACATACAGTTGTGCTTGCCCCCTTTCTAGAAATATAGTACAGTCCCCGTAAGGTTAAAAAATATATATATTTAGAACTCAAAACTTACCAAGGTCGCCGCCGTCATTCGACTCCAACTTAATTGTAAGCTAAAGATGGCGGCGGCGTCCTTAGATTTGGATTTAAATCCTCCCTCGTAATTGCTTGAAAAGTCCCGCCCCCTGCGGCTCATTGGTCCATACCGATTACATCACTGTTCCCCATTCGATCTCATTGTTTAGCCCGCGCGGCTCAATCGTGTCTAACATAAATATAAATCTTTGCTCACTCTCATTTAGTTTGAACCTGTCACCCCCTACACCATCAAAACCCATAACTTTATTGATAACTCGCCATTTAAAATCCATAATAGAGTGTTTGTATTTAAGCCAGTATTCCACCAAAGGCGCTTGCATCACTTCATTAACTATGCGCGATTTGTGTTCGGTCAGGCGCAGCTTTACTTTCCTGCTAGTACGACCAATGTACATAAGGTCGCAGGGACAGATTATCACATAAACCACCCCTTGAGTGTTGCAGTCAGTGTGGAACCTAGATTTCAGGGTCAATTCCCTGCCTGGGACCTCCCACGTGTCACCTACAATAGTGGAGGAGCACCATTGGCATTTCCCACATGCCCCACGATGCCCCCCCATCCACTTCTGCCTTATGCCGTATTTCTGAAAGTTACAACGCTGGCCTAATGTGACACCCCTAGAATAGGCTATCATGGGAAAATCTTTAAAAGATTCATGGGTTTGAACTATATGCCAATGTTTTCTTAGCATGCCAACCATGTTTTTCGTGGCCTTAGAAAAGGGTAAAACGCAAGTCAGTTGTTCATTTTCTATTGAGGGAGAGTCTCTTGGTTGTTGAAGAAGGAGGTCCCTTTGGGCATATTTAGCCCTTATATAAGCCTGTCTAATAGATCTTTCGGGGTAGCTTCTTCTTTGTAGTCTATCCGCTAATTTTTTAGCCTGAAGTTTATATTCCCCCAAAGAGGAGCACACCCTACGGATGCGCAAAAACTGCCCAAACGTAGTTTGAAAGGGTGAAAACTGTCAAAATAAAGGGTGGTGTTTCGAGTGACTGGCTTCCTATATAGGGAGGTGACAATCCTATTTTCTTTTACTTGGACTGTAATGTCCAAAAAATCAATTGAGGTTTGATGGCAAGTCATGGTGAATTTTATGTGAGGATCCACGGAATTCAAATGATACAGAAACTGATCTAATTCTTGTCTGGTGTTATTCCAGACTAGAAAAATATCATCCAAAAACCTGCCCCAATAAGCAATGTAAGGTTCCCAAGCAGAAGTGTATAACCATGTCTCTTTAAATTTAGACATGTATAGGGCTGCGACCGAAGGGGCCAAAGTGGCACCCATCGCCACCCCCTGTATTTGCTGATAAAACTGTTGGTGATACTCAAAATAATTTCTTTTAATAACCCAAGTTATTGAAGTTGAATTATCAGGCTGGATTATAGAAATTATTAGTATACCATTTTGCCTTTCTTTATTGAGCTTTAAGTGGATATTAATATGGCTCAAGAATCGTTAAATTTCGAGGGATATATGGAGGAGCAGTTTAGAAAGATGTTATCTAAACCTGCTCTTCTGGACGACGAGACAGTGCCCCCTGCAGAATCCTCTTGGCTCGAACTAGAAACTATTATGAAAAGGGCTATAAGAGCCAAACTACATTGTAGCACCTTGGTACAATACTTGAAGAGTACTATGATCCCTAGGGGCCTGCGCATTCTTAAAGAACCCAAAATGATCTCTACTGATAAATCGTTTACTGAGCGATGGACAGCAATATTAAATAAATGTTCAAGAGATTTAATGATGCTTCTGGTAGAGACCACAGAAAAAACTGAGAAGGAACTATGCATTAAAGTAAGTGGGTTAGAAACAGAGTTACAACACCAACAGGATTCTGTTGAATTTGACCGCAAACTTAAGGAATTAAAAACCTCTATGAAGACCTTTAGGGAGGAAATTAGGAGTAATAAAATCAAGAAATGGAAAAGATTATTTACAAGACCGTGTTTATTCATGGCAGCGGAAAAGTTTCAATGTCCCACAAAGAAAGAAAGTTACTTTTGACAGCACTTCAACGGATTCTGATACTACCAGTGAAGGTTCTACAGAAACAACTAATGAGAAAGCAGGGGAGTCCACCAATGCAGACTCCCGAGGACGAGGGAGACAACAACGGACAAGGGCCAATGTACAACAATCAACACACAAGACTCGGACGGGTGCCTCCCGACAGTAATAAATCTTTCATCTTTGGATCTTAGCATACACCAAACGGACATTTTGGAAAAGGGGTTGGGGTTTGTGGAATCCCATCCTCCGGATTTTTTTAAACTGCATGTGGCTCTTCAAGTCTTTATTAGAAAAATGCAATTAAAGACTTTTTTTCATAACAAAATGGACTGCAACATACAACAAGGGGGTGAAGACCAGGAGGAAGAGCCTATATTATTAGATAGAGCCACCATAGATGTATGTAAGGTTAAATCCCATTGGGTTCCCCCTGGTCCTATGGACCCATTTATTTTCACCTTTCGGGAATTAATTACCAAAGATCTTAGAGATCTACAAAAAAATTGGCAAAATCGAGGCCCCTACAATACCAAGAGGGCACAACAGATTGGTTTTCAGGAACTCCTAGATAATGAGGGCATTGTTATTACCAAAGCTGATAAAGGGGGAGCCACTGTTATTTTGAATAGATGTGATTATAACAATGAGGCCCAACGCCAACTAGCAGACACTAAAGCTTATGCTCTTTTGGAGGAGGACCCTACTACCTCTTTGGGAGAAGAAATACTTCTTTTTTTGAATTTACATCGGGAGGAAGGTTTGATCACTATTAAAGAATATAACTTTATGTTTGAGAAGAACCCGAAGATTCCGAGGATTGCTTTTGTACCCAAAATTCATAAAACTTTATTAAACCCCCCGGGACGTCCCATTGTGAATACCCGCGGGTCCATCCTGGAACCTTTATCAAAGGTGGTGGATTTCTTCCTTAGGGAAGAAATTCCTAAGATTAAGTCCTACATCAGAGACTCTTCTCATTTTTTGAGAACATTGACCAATTTACAATTAGATATGACGGATAAATGGATGGTTTCTTTAGACGTCATCTCTTTGTACACCCAAATTCCCCAAGAGGGAGCTTTACAGATTGTGAGGGAGACACTTCAGACCAAGACTCCACACCGTATATCCATGGAATTTCTCATGCAGTTAACCACTTGGGTTATTAAAAGAAATTATTTTGAGTATCACCAACAGTTTTATCAGCAAATACAGGGGGTGGCGATGGGTGCCACTTTGGCCCCTTCGGTCGCAGCCCTATACATGTCTAAATTTGAAGAGACATGGGTATACACTTCTGCTTGGGAACCTTACATTGCTTATTGGGGCAGGTTTTTGGATGATATTTTTCTAGTCTGGAATAACACCAGACAAGAATTAGATCAGTTTCTGTATCATTTGAATTCCGTGGATCCTCACATAAAATTCACCATGACTTGCCATCAAACCTCAATTGATTTTTTGGACATTACAGTCCAAGTAAAAGAAAATAGGATTGTCACCTCCCTATATAGGAAGCCAGTCACTCGAAACACCACCCTTCATTTTGACAGTTTTCACCCTTTCAAACTACGTTTTAATTTACCCATAGGGCAGTTTTTGCGCATCCGTAGGGTGTGCTCCTCTTTGCGGGAATATAAACTTCAGGCTAAAAAATTAGCGGATAGACTACGAAGAAGAAGCTACCCCAAAAGATCTATTAGACAGGCTTATATAAGGGCTAAATATGCCCAAAGGGACCTCCTTCTTCAACAACCAAGAGACTCTCCCTCAATAGAAAATGAACAACTGACTTGCGTTTTACCCTTTTCTAAGGCCACGAAAAACATGGTGGGCATGCTAAGAAAACATTGGCATACAGTTCAAACCCATGAATCTTTTAAAGATTTTCCCATGATAGCCTATTCTAGGGGTGTCACATTAGGCCAGCGTTGTAACTTTCAGAAATACGGCATAAGGCAGAAGTGGATGGGGGGGCATCGTGGGGCATGTGGGAAATGCCAATGGTGCTCCTCCACTATTGTAGGTGACACGTGGGAGGTCCCAGGCAGGGAATTGACCCTGAAATCTAGGTTCCACACTGACTGCAACACTCAAGGGGGGGTTTATGTGATAATCTGTCCCTGCGACCTTATGTACATTGGTCGTACTAGCAGGAAAGTAAAGCTGCGCCTGACCGAACACAAATCGCGCATAGTTAATGAAGTGATGCAAGCGCCTTTGGTGGAACACTGGCTTAAATACAAACACTCTATTATGGATTTTAAATGGCGAGTTATCAATAACGTTATGGGTTTTGATGGTGTAGGGGGTGACAGGTTCAAACTAAATGAGAGTGAGCAAAGATTTATATTTATGTTAGACACGATTGAGCCGTGCGGGCTAAACAATGAGATCGAATGGGGAACAGTGATGTAATCGGTATGGACCAATGAGCCGCAGGGGGCGGGACTTTTCAAGCAATTACGAGGGAGGATTTAAATCCGAATCTAAGGATGACGCCGCCATCTTTAGCTTACAATTAAGTTGGAGTCGGATGACGGCGGCGCCCTTGGTAAGTTTTGAGTTCTAAATATATATATTTTTTAACCTTACGGGGACTGTACTATATTTCTAGAAAGGGGGCAAGCACAACTGTATGTTACAGCTTCTTTTCTGTTGTCACACAGGGAGACCCTTGATAAAGCACCTTTGTGCGAAACATGTCGGGTCTGACTCCCGGGTTGGCTGAGATAAGTACCAAATACACTTTTACACTTATTTAACCCAGAAATAATACGTTTAAACAACAAAAATTTAAAGATAAGACTACAAAAAGGATATCAAATTGACAGCCAATAATGAAGCACCACAATTTGCTTCCCACGGTTTAAAGTTTATTACTGTGGAGGAGTGGTGGGGCTGAGGCGTCCTTTTGAATTCTGAAGAGATGCATTAACATTTAAGTGTGATATTCAGCACTTAACCACATAAATTACAATAGATAAAGACAGAACTGTGATTTAAGCAGGCCCATTTATCAGGTTTAGTAATGCTTGTTCAACTTAATCACATAAGTGCCACCTCTACCCCTAGGACTGCCCCACAAATTAGTTTCAGCACAGGCAGTTAAAGGGGATATTCAACAGTACTACCTGGGCAAATGTAATGTAATTTATTTCTTATATACCGCTACATCCGTTAGGTTCTAAGCGGTTTGAAGAAAATATACATTAAGATTATAAATGAGAAGTAAGAATGTACTTAAAAAATTCCCTTACTGTCCCGAAGGCTCACAATCTAACTAAAGTACCTGGAAATTAATAAAGAAGAGAAAATAAAGATGGTTGAAAAAAGAAAAATTCTATGTGAACTTATAGGATGGAAATTAAACTGACAGTGAAGAACTGTATGAAAAATACATATGGAATTCAGTTAGAGAGGGTAGGTTACAATCTATTTATGGTATTTGTTTAATTGGAAGGTGTTAAGGTGGGTAATTTGGGGGAAGGTTATCTGAAGGTAGGTGAATCTTCTGGAGGTAAAAGAGGAGGGGTTAAGATATTTGATGAATTTTTTGAAAAGCAGGGTTTTGATTTCTTTTCTGAATGTTTTGAAGTTGTCTGATATTGTCTTAAGATTGGAGATGGAATGGTTGATTTTTGCTGCTTGTGTTGCCAGAAGGTTGTCAAACATTTTCTTGCGTTGTGTGCCTTTGAGTGGGGGGAAGGCGAAAGGGTTCGAGGTTCTTCTGTGTCTTAAGGTGGAGATTTGGTTTAAGCGGTTGTTTAGATAGGAGGGGGAAGAGCCGTGTAATGCTTTGAATATCAGGCAGTGGAATTTGAATTGGATTCGTGCTTGTATGGGTAGCCAGTGAGAGTCTAAGAAGGCAGTTGTTATGTGATCATATTTTTTGAGTGAGTAGATCAATCTGAGGGCGGTGTTTTGTATGGTCTGGAGTTGTTTTATCATAGTGGCTGGACAAGGAAGATATAGGGAGTTGCAATAATCCAGCAGACCTAAGACTAGGGATTGGACGATTAGTCTAAATTGTGCTTGGTCAAAGAATTTTCTGATTTTACGGAGATTTCTCATGGTTAGAAAAGCTTTCTGGGTTGTTTTGTTGATCTGGGGCTGCATTGTGCAACATCTGTCTATCGTAACTCCTAGGAGTTTTAGTTCGGGTTGTATTGGGTATTTGGTATTTTTGATTTTCAGTTCAGTGATGGTAGGAGTTTGGGCTTTTTCGAGCAAAAGGAATTTTGTTTTTTCAGAATTTAGTTTTAGTTTGTGATCCATCATCCATTTTTCTACTGTGTCTAAGGTTGTTTCTAGCTTTGTTGTGGTGGTGGTCTCTGATGGGTCGAAGGGGAGGATTATGGTGATGTCATCAGCATAGCTGAAAGATGTGACATCTAGGGTATCTAAAGTGGCTCCTAGGGAGGAGATAAAGAGGTTGAAGAGCGTAGGTGAGAGAGGTGATCCTTGTGGAACTCCGCAGGGATTTGTCCATGGTTCTGATTTGATATCATTGTATTTTACCCTGTAGGTTCTAGATTTGAGGAACCCCTGAAACCATTTGTAGACCTTGCCTGAGATTCCTATGGTGTCGAGAATTTGTAGTAATAAGGTGTGGTCAACTAGGTCAAATGCTGCGGAGAGGTCTAATTGTATTAATATCATTTTTTTTCCTTTACTGATGTGTTGTCGGGCTGTATCTAGTAATGTGATAAGTAGTGTTTCTGTACTATGGTTAGTTCGGAATGGTTTTTCCAGATATTCGGTGAGGTATTGTGCCACTAGGCCTTCTATTATTTTAACGTACAATGGTATTGAGGCGATAGGTCTGTAGTTGGAGGGGCTATCTATTGGGCCTTTGTGATCCTTTATGATTGGAGTGATTAAGATCTCTCCTAGTGTCCTGTGGGAATTGGCCTTCTGTCAATGTGGTTTGAATCCATAGCATGAAGTTGGTTTTGAATGTGGTGGAGGCGTTTGATAATATGTAGGTGGGGCAATTATTTAGGTCACTGGAAGCATGGCTGTATTTATTGTAGAGTCGGTTCATATCCGACCAGACTAGAATTGGGAAATCGGACCAGCTTCTGTCTGCTACGATGGCTTCGCTAGTTGATGGGTTTGTTGTTATCTTTTCTAGATGGGTGTGTGTGTTGATGAATGTAGATCTGATATTGGTGATCTTGTTTTTGAAATGGTCTGCTAGGTGGATGGCTGTTGGTGGGTGGATACCTTGGGTGGAGAGGTAAGGTTTGGTATCTGTGAGGTTCTTTACTAGATTAAATAGCTTTTTTGTGTCTGGGGTTTTTTTGCCTATCATATTGGAGTAGTAGGCTTTTCGTTTTTCCTTGAGTTTGGTTTTGTATTGATTAATTTGGTATCTCCATGCAGTTTTAGTGTGTTCTAAACTCTTGTTTTTTTCCCAGACTCTTTCTAGTTGTCTGCAGAGCTTTTTAGATTGGAGAAGTTCGGCGTCAAACCATTTATCAGAAGGTCTGCATATTTTGAATTTTAGTTTTTCTGAGGCTAGCTCATTTAGAATGGTTTCGCTTATGGATCTCCATTGGGATATAAATTCGTTGGGAGCTATGTTGGTGGTGGCGTGGTCTGCTTTATCCCAGAATATGGAAGGTTCGATTTTTTGGCGTGTTTTGAAGGAGGTTTTTATTGGAGGTTGTTTGTTAATGCTTTGAGGCCAGTTGATGTCAAAGGTGTATTTATAGTGATCTGACCAAAGGGAGGGGTGCCATGCCCCATTAGAGATATTGATTTTGGGTTTGTGAGGATGTTGGGTCATATAAGCAGCAAGATCTAATTGGTGTCCTTTTTCGTGTGTGGATTGGGGATTGAGGATCTGGTAGTTTAGTGCATTGAGGTATGAGAGTAAATTTATTACTTGTTTTGAGGTGTGATCTTCTAGATGGAGGTTTATGTCTCCTAGGAGAAGGTTATGAGGTGATGTTAGGGAGTTCTGGTAAATAAATTCTTCAAGCGCTTGTTTGTTGTCATTCCATTTTCTTGGTGTTGAGTAACAGAGGATGCATGTTAGAGTTTCTATGAGAGAATCATCGGATAGTTGACAGGCTAGGAGATCTAGGTGGGGAGTGGAGTGTTTGTCTAGGGTCTTTATATTGATGTTGTTTTTGAGTATGATGGCTAGGCCTCCACCACGTTTTTTTTTTCCTGCAGATTAATTCAATTTTATAACCCATTGGGCAGAGTTCTGTGATGGAGGGATCGGATTCTGAGGTTAACCAGGTTTCGGATAGGAATAAGCAGCTTAGTTGTTTTTTAATTATCCAGTCCTTAATAAGGTCTGCTTTTGTGCTTATTGATCTGATGTTCATATATGCACAGGATAATGTAGTGTTAAGTGTTTGGGGAGTGGGTGAGCAGTTTGGGTGGAGGAGATTTTCTTTGGTTAGTGGGTGATAGTTGTGGTTTACCGATTTTGGTTTTAGGGTTGGTCTATTTCTCCAGTTGGTTGGTATGCTGATATGGTTGAGTGAGGAGCAGTCTATCAAGTTTCTGGGCGAGTATAGTTTTCTGGTAGGTGGAGGGAATCTATGGGATTTTGTTAAGGTTGGGATAGAGGATGTATGATATCCTTCTGCTTTTCTGTTGGTTAGGAGTAGGAAGAATATTAAATGTAGGAGTGTGATTGTAGATAAATTGGGAGGCATAGTGATTTTTGTTTAGGGAGTTAGAGAGTAGAGGTCTGCACGGGAACGGGGATCGCGGGGATCCCGCGGGTCCCGCGGGGATCCCGCGGGTTCCCCCCCTGGCCCACGGGACTCCCACGGGGACGCCCCCTGGCCCACGGGACTCCCACGGGGATGCCTCCCTGACCCACGGGACTCCCACGGGGACGCCCCCTTGCCCACGGGACTCCCACGGGGATGAAAACAACCTACCTAAATTCTGGCGATGCAAGTAAGTCTGGCGTCGCGTCGGGAAATAGCCATGTTGAGCAGTGAGCTCAGCACGTACACAGATGAAAGCCTTGCTTGCTGATTGGTCCGGCGGCCCCGCCCCACCGTGCCGCCGGACCAATCAGCAAGCAAGGCTTTCATCTGTGTACGTGCTGAGCTCACTGCTCAGCATGGCTATTTCCCGACGCGGGCATTAGGCTGTTTTTTGTCATTTCGGGTGGGGGATGGCAGCGGCAGCAGCAGCCTGAAAAAGAAATCATCCTGGCCAGGTTCGGTGTCATGCTCCGGAGCTTCTACAGCCTTCCTATCTCCCTCTCCCTTCTACCTGCGGCTCTCTTCGGCAACTTAGCAGCAACGATCGACACAAGCTTCTGGCGTCGGGGCCTACCCTCTGCGAGTCCCGCTTGTTTCAACTTCCTTTTTCCACAAAGGTGGGACTCGTAGAGGGAAGGCCTCGATGTCGGCAGCTTGTCTTGATCACCGCTGCTGACGAGTTGCTTAAGAGAGCCGCGGAGCAGGGGGGTGTTGCCAGGTGCAGGTAGAAGGGAGAGGGCCAGATGCAGGACTCGTGGGTGAGGGAGGAGAAGAGAGAGGGGAGAGAAACAAAAGGAAATATTTCATACTGGGCTGGGCCGGAGTGGAGAGAGGGTGGAAAGATTCTGGCTACAGGGTGCATTAACAAAGGAAAAAGGGGGAAAGCTGAAAATGGAGATAGTGACACAAAGAAGAGAAAGGGTAAGCAGGACCTTCTGAATAAGGATAGAGATACAGAGGGGACATGAAGAGGAGGTGAAATAGAGACATAGAAGTAATGCTGAAAAAGTGTGTGTGGGGGGGGGAGATAAAGACATTGAAAGGGCAAATGGTGAATATGGGGTAAAGACAAGGACAGAGACAAATGAAGATTCTGAAAAAGTGGTGAGATAGGGATATAGGTGAGATGGACACAAAGAAGAGTGATGCTGGAAAATAGGTGGAATGGTAATTCTGACAGACACAGAAGGGAAATGCTGGATCAAGGAGAGATGGGGCTCAGGCTGGATGGAATGAGGAGAAATGCCTTGTTGGCCCGGAACTTCCTCTCCTACGTCAGAATTGACGTCAGGGAGCGGAATGCTGGTCAGCGCGACGCTTCTGCAGGGAAAGCTTGGGACAGCGGTGGCTTGGTGACTATTCCCCGATGGCGGTGGCAGCAAACCGAGTGGCTTGGGGGAGGGCACGGAGAAAGAAAGAAAGGGGGCAGACAGAGAGACAGAAAGAAGGGGGAACAGGGAGACAGAAAGAAAAAGTTGGGGGAGAGAATGAGGTCTGGAGGAGAGGAAACATACAGGAGGCTGAAAGAAAGGAAGAAAGATTGGATGCACAGTCAGAAGAAGAAAGTGCAACCAGAGACTCATGAAATCACCAAACAGCAAAGGTAGGAAAAATGATTTTATTTTCAATTTAGTGATCAAAATGTGTCTGTTTTGAGAATTTATATCTGCTGTCTATATTTTGCACTATGGCTCCCTTTTACTAAACCGCAATATTGTTTTTTAGCGCAGGGAGCCTATGAGCATTGAGAGCAGCGCGAGGCATTCAGCGTAACTCCCTGTGCTAAAACCTACTATTGTGGTTTAGTAAAAAGGGAGGGGGTGTATTTGTCTATTTTTGTATTTTGTTACCGAGGTGACATTGCATAGAGTCATCTGCCTTGGGAAATGTATATGGCAGATATCTTTGTTTTGTGTTCAAAAGAAAAGGAAATGCATTTCTGGTTTTATTTCTACAGTGTTGAAGTACTTGTTGGCCCTTGCTGTGACTGGTGGGGATCCCCAAGCACCGCCAGCAGAGGACCTCCTCTAGAGATGGTCAGAACTCCCCTCCACCAAGCGCAGCAGTCGCTGGCAGCATCCATGAGCCACTGAGGTGCCAGCATCTGTGACTCAGGGACGCTACTGCTGCCTGCCAAGCTTGGCAAAAGGGACCCCAGGCCAACTGCAAAGGAAGTCCTCAGCTGACAGTTTGTGGGTTCTCATCAGCTGAGTATTTATATTTTATATTTACATTAGAGGTTCTGGTAGAAACCCATTTACAAAGTATGTATTCTTCCCAATTAATATTTCCAAATTAATAGTCTCTTTGCTTATTTGTAAATGGGTCTCTACCAGAGCCTTTAATTCAGTAGCATAATTAAATAAAATAACTATTTCTGAAGTTTATAGGGAAGGATGGTGACGGAGGGGATTCCTCGCGGGGACGGGTGGGGACGGAGGGGATTCCTCGCGGGGACGGGTGGGGACGGAGGGGATTCCTCGCGGGGACGGGTGGGGACGGAGGGATTCCTCACGGGGACGGGTGGGGACGGAGGGATTCCTCACGGGGACGGGTGGGGATGGGTGGGATTTTGGCGGGGACGGGTGGGGACGGGTGGGATTTCTGTCCCCGCGCAACTCTCTATTAGAGAGTCTGGAGTTAGGTACTTGGTGTGCGGCTATCAATATTATGTAGGGTACTGCTGGTTCATGGGGAGCTAACAGTGTTAAGTAGGATTAAGGAGATCTATCAGTGGGATATAAGAGTATCGGCAGTAGCAATTTGTCTATGCTTGTCAGGTAGTTTTGGAGATAAACAGTACTATCAATTTAACAGGATCTATGAGGTTATGCAGAAATACAGTAGTATCAGCTTGACAGGCTATATAAAGATATATGGTTATTTAGAGGATATCTAGTATTAATAGCTATCAGGCTCTAAGAGTGTATGTAGGTTCTTTTGGAGATAAATAGTATTATCATTTATCAATCTATATGTAGATTTATAGGTTATTAAACAGTATTATCACTTATCAATCTATATGTAGAAATACAAGTTAGTTAAATAATACTATCACTTATCTAGCTATATGAAGAAATACATCTAGTAATTGTATGTCTCTAATGGAAATATATGCTTAACAGTTATTTATGCAGGTAGGCTGTATATACCTGGACTGCCCTGCACAAGCAATTTAAATGGCCAAGAGCCTTTCCTGGTCATTTAAATTACTTTGACTATCAATCCTAAAATTGTTAGGGTGTAACTCAAAGAAAGGCCCGGTAGAAGCTGGGAACCATTTTCCTTCAGCTCTCACTACATGATATAATGACTAAGGACCAGGCTTACTAAACTTTTAATTAATAGATAGTGATGTTTAAAAGATTTTCTAGTTCCAATTTTTGGGGGGGCAAAGTAGCAATTCTGGAAATCTTATTCAAAGAGAGTGATGGATTTTGCTTTACTGCCTAGTGCAGGTTGATGATGTGCCCACATTAACTGTAGTCAGTTAAATAAATGAGTACGCTCATAAATGACTTTCCTTTAATGATCATCTCAACTCTCTGGTTAAAAAAATGTTTTTTTAGTCTTCACATGTCGAGGAAAGTGAGATCCTGCTTCAGCCAACAACATTTTGCTGTCTTTGTACAATCAATCATTCTTTCCAGACTGGACTATTGTAATTCCATCTATCTAAGTCTAACCAAGAAAAATCTTCAAAGACTTCAGTGGATCCAGAACACTGCGGATAGGTTTATCTTTGCAAAAAGCAAATTCGATCATGTTTCCCCGCTTCTGTCACTGGCTTCCGGTGATTTCTAGGATTCACTTTAAATGTACCTGCCTAATATTCAAGATCCTATATGGCATTCTTCCTCCCCTAATTTCACTATCCTGGAATTCTTCGAGACCTGACACTACCAGATCCGCCCACAAACTTAAACTATCTTTCCCCTCGTTAAAAGGCGACATATATGCAGGTAAATTAGGGATATCCCTTTTCTTCAAATTCACTGAGCTTTGGAACAACCTCCCTGCCCCGCTACGGAACCTAGGCTCATTCCAATTATTCCAAAAGCATCTGAAAACTTGGCTTTTCTCCAAAACGTAAAGATATCTATTTAAAATGTAAAGCTAGCTATCCTCTTCATAACCTCTAATTTCTTATTATGTCCTTCCCTCATTTATTGAATTACCTTGTAAACCATGCCTAGCTCTATCTTTATGGAGATGATGCGGTATACAAACTTAGGGCTCCTTTTACGAAGCTGCGTTAGTGGTTTAACGTGTGCTAAACTGTCGGCGTTAGCGCATGATAAAACGTCACGTGCGATAAAGCCGCTAATGCGGCTTCGTAAAAGGATCTCTTAAGGTTTAGTTTAGTTTAAATGACCAATATACTCAGTTCATTCCTTGTACTAAAATACACATTGAACATTATTAATCCTCTGAATTAAAAAACAAGTCTCAGAAAAGATATAGCACAACCATAAAAGGCTCAGAGAAGGCAACAAAAAATGATAAAGGGAAGAGAATACCTTCCTTAAGAGTGGCCATAAAAGTCATGGCCTAACCTAGGCTGATGGAGAAATATGACAAGAGGGATATGATAGAAGTTTAGAAAATCATGATTGGGGTAGAATGGTCATTTAGGAATAGATTCTATATATGACGCCTTAAAAAAAAAATCAGTGCAAAAAATTAAAAAGGTTGAGCGCTATTCTATAAATGGCACTGAAAGATGGATACCATTTATAGAATAGCATTTAAGCACCAGGAATCTCACCTAACTTTAGGCACATCTTTTGCACCAACTGAAACGTGGTGCAAATCCTTGTGTCCAAATTAGGGACGGATTCCCCCTTATTCTAGAACTATGCTTGTTAACTTGCAGGAACACCCCTGATCCACCTATGATCCTCAAAATTTCCATACCCCCTTTCTGGACCAGCATGCAAATTTTAATTAAGGAGAGATTAGGTTCTTAACTTGCTAATTTCTTTTCTAGTAGATAGATGCATCATTCTGGATGGATGGTAATATCCTAGTGCTCGCAAGCTGTGCAGAAGGAATCCACTCCAGCTTTTGAATCCCTCCTCCTTCACTAGAGGGGGTATGGGGAAACTCCCTTAAATACAACTCTGTTCTGCTTGGAAATTATAACAAATATGTTAAACATGCTAAAATAGAAACCTTTATGGACTATTATTCATAACCTTAAGGTCTGACTTACATCCAAAGTTCATATCCAAACCTGAACTTTCTGCTTGAGACAGTAGGCAGGCAAAAGAAATAACAGAAAGGGCATGGCTTCAGAATGACACCTATCTACTAGAAAAGATATTAGCAAGGTAAGAACCTAATCTATTTTTCTAGTGCAAGAGGTATATCATTCTGGACAGACAGGACATACAAAAGCAGTCCCAGAAACCTAAGGCAGGATCACTGCGCCAGCTCATAATACTGAGGACCCAAAGGCAGAGTTTTCCCTTGCAACTACATCTACTCTGTAAAACTTAGAAAATGTGTGACCAAGTCGCTGCCCTATAAATCTCCTCAGGGGAGATCACCCAAGCTTCCACCCACAAAGAAGCCATGCTTCTAGTCGAATGCGACTTTACAGAGACCGGAGACTGTTTTCCACAAGCAATATATGCTGATGAAATGGTCCTATGGATCTATCTAGAGATCGGGGCCTTGGAAGTTAGTGTGATGCGTCTAGCTTGATTAGTAAGCACATAAAGATGGCCAGATAGCCTGAATTTGTTTGTTGGTGGCCTCAAGATACCAGAGAAGTACTCTTCTCACATCCAACTTTTTCAAAATCCAGTCCTCCTTGGAGCATCAAGTAGTCCAGAGATCTCCATTAGACCATCTCAGAAAATTGCTGAAATTTCTTGGGGCCACTATTTCACATCCGTGTAATAAAAAAAAAAAAAAGAGTCAAATTTGGATTCAAGTTGTGGAAAGAATAGGTGGTCAACCGAGGTGAAAACCACACTTCTAGAACAACTTTTTATGCTATAACAAGTGTTATCCGCGAACAGAAGGCTGATATTCTTACATGTGGGGTGACATTCACGAAGCCCGGTATGGACAGTGTAAAAGTGTACTGCTACTTTAAAAATCTTGCGACTGACCATACCTTGTATGTACAAGGGCTTTTCCACCTGATGTCAGCTCATGAGACCATCAGTTCAGTAACAAAGCTAAGAAGTCAACTAGGGGAGGTGGGAGGGTTGTGAGAATATCAGCAGATAAAAGCCCATCTAGTCTGCCCATTATTTATAACTATTAAAAATTAATTATTAAATTAACTTGTCTCTTCTTTGATATTTCTGAGTCATAGCCTGTAAAGTCCTCCTGGTATTGTCCTTGGTTCCAAATGCTGATGCTGTCGTCCAAGCTCTCGCCAGCCTATCCAACCATCCTGTTTGCAGGATATCTATAAACCAGTAACATCCTCATCCTCATGCTCCAAGTTAGTAGAGTTCCCATTGATGCCCTCCCCAGCCCATCCTACACCAAATCACAACATATGGGACACAGACCATGCAAGTTTGTCCAGTACCGGCCTTAGCTCTTTAATTTACATCCTTCATTTTCTAATTAGAGATCCTCTATGTTTATTCTCTGCTTTTTTTTTAAATTCCATCACCGTTTTCCTCTCCACCATTTCCCTCGTGAGAACATTCCAGGCACCCTCTCTGTGAAAAATAATTTCCTAACGTCCGAGTCTTCCTCCCTGCAACCTCCTGCATTCCAATCTTTTAAGGTGGTCTGCCCTAGATCCTGAGGATCTTGGAAATCCTAGTTTTACCCAGACCCCCTACCTACAGCTAAACATCTGTTTCATTTATTCTCATCGCTTGCAACTTCCTGGGAAGGGGTAACATGTGGACCTCACGGATCTAAAACCACACGTCCTTAAAAATCTTTCATCATTTATTGACAGGTCCAGTTTCAGATTTCATGACTGCAGCTCTGCCTTTTAGCTTATTCTACCGCTTTCCCCGCACGCTCAACTCTGGCCTCTGGCTCTGCCTTCCCTAATGGCAAAGGAGGGAGGAGGCACACTGTGGCTTTTGCTAATTAGCCTTTCTCCAGATCTCTCCCTGCGCACCGATTCTGAGAGCCCCCGTGATATGACACTGGATGGCAAATATCTGGGGGGGTTTGGGGTTGTTGCTCTTTTTTTTTTTTTTTTAATGTATGCAAAGGTCTGCAGTGCTTCTGATCTTGCGGACCTCACGGATCTGAACTGCACATCCTTAAAAATCTGAGGTCCGTGCTACTTTTAGTCTCTGGCTCTGACAGACCTCTATGACAATTTAGCTCTTTCAGATCCTAATGCTTTCCCCTCCCTATGCTGAGACTAAAAGTAGCAAAACTTTTGCCCTGAGGTCCGTGCCACTTTTAGTCTCAGCATAGGGAGGGAAAAGCATTGGGATCCGTCAGAGCTAAATTGTCATAGAGGTCTGTCAGAGCCAGAGACTAAAAGTGGCACGGACCTCAGATTTTTAAGTACGTACGGGTTTAGATCCTCGAAGTCCGTAAGGTCCGCGTTTTACCCTTTCCCCAACTTCCCTTTCAACACAATCATTATTTATATTACTGCGGATCCAGTCTCGGAGACGGAGGATTAGAGCAAACGGACCAAGGAACACCACTCACCATGACCCTTGCAGAGAACTGCACGCATATTCTCAACCAAACTTCCGCAAGGACAGCCCAATAATATAAAAACATAACAGGTAAGCTATCCACCTTCATCAGCAGGGCTTCCGCACAGCTTCAGCAAACAACCAATTAGGCTCAGAGCCGGTCTCTGGCTTCACTTCCTACCCAGAGCTTCGGAAGAAGCCGGAAACTTCGAACTTGAAGACGGGTCTGCTATTGGATAGGATGGAACGGGTTTGTCGGAACTGATAACCAATTGGCATAGACTGCCGAGCGTGACGCACGACAGACGGAGGCAGGGATGGGTCAGCTGACTTGTAACTTTTCCAAAGAACCGCGCTCTTTAAAAAGTTGCAGTTAGATGTTTATGATTTTGAAGGTTGACTGAGTAAAAACATCGCTGGTAACAATTGAACGAAGAATAATAACATCGTATTAGAAGGAATAAAAGGGGCATGTGAAAATGGAAGGGTGGTTGTGGGTGGGGAGCGGCTAGAGTAGTGGGCTGAGAACTAGGGAAGCCAGGAAAGATTCAAATTTCGCTAAGGTTCCTAGTAACTTTGGTTGAGTCAGTCGTTTAATTTTTCGTTATCTTCTCTACAAAGTGACCTGTAAGCCTTCTACAGAAAGGAAAATATCTGTACTTGAGCATAACTCTTCTTGACTTGCTACTGAAAAGATGAGTACTAAATCCACGTGTGCAAGGATAATTACTAGAGGCAAAGTGGTAGAAATAGGAGCGTCGTCGTAAATGTATTTGTAACGCAGGAGGTAACTGGGACAATACATGTAGGGTTGTGCTGAGAGCGTGTTTTTGTAGGAGTAGATGGCATTTCGAAATGATTGGGGTTTCTAATATAAACCAGAGTTCCCAAACTTTTTCTGTTCTGGGCTCTTAATGTTTCAAAATATTTCCACTGCTCCCCAGGTCAAACGATTGTTCTTTAATCTAATACAGAATTTTTCAACTTCTTCAAGCCAAGTACCCCCTAAGTCTAACAAATATCTACTGAGTACCCCCCCCCCCAGACCTGCTCCTGGCTCCACTCCCATAATGGTACAAATTGTAATGCAATTTCTTCCATCCATTCCTTGTCATCAACAGCAGATGAATCCAGATACTAGTGGAATTGAGTCCATCAACTAGCAGGTGGCGATAGAGAGCATTGGCTATATTGAATGCACAGCCTCCTGGCCAACCAGTATACTCTATCTCCAGCAGATTGATGGATGTGTTCCTCACAGCTCCTGGATTCTGGTGGATTTCAAGCCAGGCCTGGCTATTTGGAAAGAGGGGTGTTCTGGTTGAACAGTACCAATTTTAGAGGTTACAACTGCCTCTCCCCCCAGCTCCCTGCCTCACTCTCTTAAGGGTAACACCTGCTCACCGCAGGTCCCTTTCCCTATTTACAGTGGTGCCTTATTTGCTTTGGTACATCCCACTAGTCTCTGGATTCATCTGCTGTTAATGACAAGAAAGGAAAAATTATGTCCTTACCTGAAAATTTTCTTTCCTTTAGTCACAGCAGATAAATTCAGAGCCCCACCCTGTTGCGGTGTGTGTCACTCTCAGGCGCTGTTTGGGCATGCTTTTCAGGAGTTGCAATCTCGGTGTTTTAAAGGATCAGTTGTTCATGGGGGAAAGGAGTTTCATATCTTTTATGTGCTTTATTTCGACTGTTCTGAGAAGACCTATACTGGTTGGCCAGGTCTGTGCATCCAATATAGCTGAGGACAACTCAGTGCTCTCTATCTCCACCTGCTGGTTCATGGACGTAATCCCACTAGTGTCTGGATTCATCTGCTGTGACTAAAGGAAAGAAAATTATCAGGTAAGGGCATAATTTTTCCTTTTTCATATACATACAATATAATCTTATTAATACATAATGGTAACCACAAAATAAATTTTAAAAAATCAACCCACAAAGCACACTGTCACATCAGTAACAACTATAGAAAAACAGAAAAATATAGTGCAAAATATAGACAGCAGATATAAATTCTCAAAACTGACACATTTTGATCACTAAATTGAAAATAAAATAATTTTTCCTACCTTTGTTGTCTGGTGATTTCATAAGTCTCTGGTTGCACTTCCTTCTGTCTGTGCATCCAATATTTCATTCTTTCTGCCTCCTGCACACTTAGGGGTAAATTCTCTATTATTACGTCTAACTTCGGCGTGCTTTAGACGTCCGGCAAACGCAAGTGTCAATCAAACGGTACTTCGGCGTGCGGTAGACGTTCCTACAACCTCTTGGCGCAAGATAGACGCAGGTTTCTGAAACGTCATTAAGACGTCTCCAATGGACCCGTGATAGACCAGTACGATGTTTTTTTTTGTTTTTTTTTAGATTATACTTTTTTTATACTCTTTATTATCAGTCATTCAGCATTGTAAGTATAGGATGATGAAAAGGATAACCAAAACACAGTATACCATTTTGTAAACTATATATTAGTTGATCTGGCAATATCAGTGAGGTAGGGAATGGCAGACAGAGAACACTGCTGTTGTATCTTTTTCCTCTAGGATATCAGAATTGTACAGTTTACCATTAATACAAGGAAAAAAATATGTTATGTTTCAAAGGAGAACTAGAAGATGAAAAGTGCTGAGTGGGTGTTGAACTTACATTATCAGTATGGAAGGTGGGAACCGGTAGATGTATGCTACACAGAAAGCTGTACAGGAATGTCATACTCACCTCCTATTAGAAGTGGAAAGGATAGGACTTTGAACACCATATAGACTTCTTATAAACTTCGTTTAAGTTCCACAAAGTCATCCAATAAGCTTTCTCTCGATTTCCCAGACATTATTTCAGAGAGGATAGTTTAGAAGTGATATCTTGCTCGAAAGAACACTCTCCTGGTCTTAAAACATTCCTACGATCAGCTCATTCTTCACAACAAAGGTAAATCCCATAACTTACACTGGCCCAACTTAGAAACAGAATCAAAACACAGATCAGGCCTGAATGTGGCTTCTAGTTCACAGGAAGAGGAAGTAGCCAGCAGCACAATGCTGACCTCATTGTGACATCATCAAGGTGCACCTGGAAGGTAGATATGCCACAAGTAAAAGACAAGCCGGGAGTTGAACTCACAACCTACAGATGATCGATATAGTGCTTTTACTCACTGACCTACACCTGTGTCTCTGGTTCTCCTGTCATAGCATTCCTTAGTGATGTGCTAAAGTATACTCTACTTAGCTATCATATCACAGTCACTTGAGGCAAAAGACTGGTAGCTCAATGGTGTAAAGCACCGTTGTAACGGATGCAACACCCATATTCTTAAGTATAGTTCAATAAATATAATACAGAGTTAAAATTATGCTGTTTATTTTATCAAACCCAAGCTCAACTTTGTAATGTATTGTGTATAGTCTCGCTAATGTGTTTGTGATGAAAATGAGATGCGATAGGTGTATATCCTATATAATAAAACCCTAGCCGCGCATGCGCACATACCTGCGTGCTTCTGTGATCTCTGCTCTGTGATCAGTAGGTCTGTGGCCAGCAGGAGTGCAGATGCAGCAGCCAGGCGACTCCCCCCTCCCGCCCTCACTCATTACCAAAACCACCATCGCCAAAGCCTCCTCCTTCTGCCCAGCCGGGAGGAGGGCTCCGAGTCGCTGAAGACTGTCCCAAATCAGCTTACACGGTCCCTAAAAAATGAACCTTTTCATCTGAGGCGCGAGGCTGCGGTGACCTTCCTCCCCCGGCTCACTAAAGTTCCATCTTAAGAAATTCAAATGCGTTGTTGAAAACGCAAGTGACTGTTCTCTGTCATCCTAGGCACCCCTGCAACACCCCAACAACACACTCCTGCAACACCCCAACAACACACTCCTGCAGCATAAACCCCTCATGTTTTAATCAAGTAAAAGACAAGCCGGGAGTTGAACTCACAACCTATGGATGATTGGTATAGCACGTTTACTCACTGAGCTACTGAGCTACTTAACTCTAGCCCTAACCCTAACCATAAAGTAGCGTCTGATGTCATAGAAGCCGTTAGAATTTTGAAATCGTTTTGGACGTTCATTGGGTGTTCTCAGATCAAAATACACCTGTAGATACTTGCAATGATTACCCCTTGTCAAAGCTTGTACCTAAAGCCATTTCTGGAGACTCCCATTCCCAAATCCCCAAATCCCCAACATAGCTCAGTGCTTAAAAGCACTGCATGTATCTTCCAAAGGTCAGGGGTTCAAGTCCTGACTAAGGTTACCAAAGACATAATATTCTTTTTTTTTTCCACCCACCCAAACATGCATAGCTAAGCTAAAATATGTGAACCTCCTACTTCCCAATCTTCATTTATTTCATTTATAACTTGTCATTGTGTTTGTTCAAATGTAGATAGTGTGAACCTAAATACATGGGGGGAAGTGAAATTTCATTAGGTTTACATGGTAAGCTTCTAAGCTTGTACCTAAAGTCATTTCTGGAGACTCCCATTCCGAAATCCCCAGCATAGCTCAGTGCTTAAAAGCACTGCATGTATCTTCCAAAGGTCAGGGGTTCAAGTCCTGACTAAGGTTACCAAAGACATAATATTCTTTTTTTTTTTCCATCCACCCAAACATGCATAGCTAAGCTAAAATATGTGAACCTCCTACTTCCCAATCTTCATTTATTTCATTTATGTCATTGTGTTTGTTCAAATGTAGATTGTGTGAACTTAAATACATGGTGGGAGGTGAAGTCCCATCAGGTTTACATGGTAAGCTTCTAAGCGTTCTGCTATACTTTTTTGTATAACAGCGATATCGGCGTTGTTGAGCATGTAATCAACAGTATTGATGTAGAGCGCAGGTGCCGCTGCAAGCACACCCAAGCGGCACAATAGACATCGTGTTTTTTTGGGTTTTTTTGCGTTGTGACGTCATAGAATCGCCCGTTCTTCATATGCAGTTATTTCATATAAAATGGCAGCCAGGAGACAGCCAAATTTCTCTACACAGGACTCCAGGCTGCTGGCCAGGCTCTTCCTACCAAACGAGCATCACTACTTTGTAGTGCCTGGCCATCGCAGGTCATACCTGCAGTTCAGGAACTCCTGGATCCGCCTGACCCGGTGGTATAACAGAAGAGCCTCATGTCCCAGGGAAGTGGAAAGGATAGGACTTTGAACACCATATAGACTTCTTATAAACTTCGTTTAAGTTCCACAAAATCATCCAATAAGCTTTCTCTCGATTTCCCAGAGACATTATTTCAGAGAGGATAGTTTAGAAGTGATATCTTGCTCGAAAGAACACTCTCCTGGTCTTAAAACATTCCTATGATCAGCTCATTCTTCACAACAAAGGTAAATCCCATAACTTACACTGGCCCAACTTAGAAACAGAATCAAAACACAGATCAGACCTGAATGTGGCTTCTAGTTCACAGGAAGAGGAAGTAGCCAGCAGCACAATGCTGACTTCATTGTGACATCATCAAGGTGCACCTGGAAGGTAGATATGCCACAAGTAAAAGACAAGCCGGGAGTTGAACTCACAACCTACAGATGATCGATATAGTGCTTTTACTCACTGACCTACACCTGTGTCTCTGGTTCCCCTGTCATAGCATACCTTAGTGATGTGCTAAAGTATACTCTACTTAGCTATCATATCACAGTCAGTTGAGGCAAAAGACTGGTAGCTCAATGGTGTAAAGCACTGCTTTCACTGACCCAAAATCCATATTCTCAAGTATGGTTCAATACATAGTCCAAAAGTGCTATTTTGATCACACGCAAATTCAACTTCTCTAATGTTTTGTATCTGGTATTGCTAATGTGCTGTTTCAGATGAAAATGAGATGTGATTGGTCTGTATCTTGTAATTTTATTCAAATGAGTATTGTGTCAGCTGAAGGAGTTGACGGTATTAAAACCGGACTGTACTACTGAATGAATCTATTCCGTTTAGGCGCTTAACATTCGGCGTCCTATATGCTACAATAATGGCATTCCTTTGGTAAGTAATCACAACATCCTTAAATGGTTTAAGATTTTTATTGTAGAATATCATGTCATTTCATTGACACTCAAAAGTCAGAAAAGCGGTGTGAAATTGTAACATCATGCAACTGCAGTTCACCGAGATGGATCACAGCTACACCGGTATACAGAGTAAGCCACTCCTAGGTCCAAATCAACTCCCAGCCTACAGGAGGAAAGGGTACAATGTCAGTGCCTGTGAAATATTAAGATTTCCTCATGGTAGGGTAAGGCAGGATGTAGGAAAAGGAAGACAGATTCAGAGATGTAGAATGTTCTTCGGTGCACTGGAAGAAAGGAAAGTAAGGAGGTCAGAGAATAAAGGCCAGAGGTTTCTGCCATAGAAGCAAGGGAAATAAAAGCCATCCTCCTTGTTACAGAGTCCATATGTGAGCTAAGAACCTACACACACTGGTTGGAATGTTGAAGGTTAGTAGAAGTGAGCACAAATGTCTCATACCTACCTATGCACAAGTATCAGGAATACGTCACAGGATCCGCCCATATCACAGGAACAGCTTCACGATGAGATGCTAGCCACAGGAGGAGGAGGAGGTCAGCTGGGCCTGAACACCTGCAAAGAGGGGAAGCATGTTAATACATTGGAAAAGTCCCCCACCTCAAACTGTCACAATACCTACAGTTACCCTATAGCTTCAGTTGAACTTGAAGTACCAGCATGGAGAAGGGAGGGGGGTGCTATAGTCTTATGCTACACAGAAACTTGTAGACCAATACCATCATTAACTCCTACAAGGTGTGGAAAGCTGAGCAGCATATAGGCTTCTGATAGCCATAGTTTTAACATTTTAGCAGTATAGGTCATCCAATCGGCTTTCTCTGAGCTTCCACTATAGATGTCATTTATACCTAAAACTAAGGGGGTGTTCAATCAACACACATGCTAACCTAACACCAGCATGTGTCGATATACGATTTGTTGTTGGTAAAACAACAAAAAACCAAGAGGTCCTAAACTGCTAGCTCTTACCAGGCCATCGAGAAGCACATTACGATGCCCTTGTATGGTGACGATGAAAGTCTTGGACATCCAACCTGCAACAAGAGTATGGAAGCTGTTAGCTATTTGACATGTGGCCAATTCATCATAAAGCGTGCTAATGGAATGATATACAGGAGCAACATAGTGAATGAGGCCAAAAACAAAGATAGCTATATTTGATTCTTACCTATTATTTTACCTTTAATACTTGAGCTGCTACCAATAACTTCTTGCTTTGCTGGTCAGGGACATCCGAGCTTTAACTGCTGCTTAGAGAAAGAGGCATCATCACATTCACTCACATGAGACAGAGACAGACAGAGAGAGAGAGAGAGAAGCTGTTTGGGGTTCACATAAATATACTCACCATTATCCCAAGAAATGGGCTCTTATTAGGTTGTCCCTGAACACCTGCCCTCTCCTACGCTCTTCTTGCTCAGGTAGAGGCCTGCGTCTAGCTTGGATGTCCTCGTCATCGTCACTGTCTTGGACCAGCTCAGGAGGGTCTGGCATCCGTCTTCTCAGCGCTAGGTTATGTAGCATGCAGCAGGCAACAAACATCCTGGACACCTTGTCGGGCCTGTACAGCAGTTGCCCTCCTGAGCGGTGTAGACATCTAAAGCGGGACTTGAGCAACCCAAATGCACGTTCCACGATGGTCCTTGTGGTGTTCAGGGCCCGGTTATATCGCTCCTCCTCTGGCTGTTGGGGACGCACAATTGGGGTCATCAACCACGTCCTCAGGGAATAGGCACGATCACCTGCAAGGAGAAACAATATTAGAAAAGGGGCACATATCTGTTGTCCATTGTTCTGCATCATCCTCCAAAGTTAGCCATGACCCTGTGGTAAAATGAGAGAAAGGCGGTTAATGTAGCAAAGCTTTATCTGCAGTAGTACGTTAACTCACCAACCAGCATCCACCGTGGATTTCACCCCTCTGGAACCTGCCAACTAGGCCGGAGTGGGCCAGGATATAAGCGTCGTGGCAGGACCCTGGGAACCTGGCACACACATCCGTCACCTCCATGGTAGCACTACAGACCACCTGCATGTTCATGGAATGATATGCCCTCCGGTTCCTAAATTGCCTTTCAGTTTCAGCAGGTGGTTTGAGTGCTACGTGTGTGCAGTCTATAGCTCCCAGGACAGAGGGGAAACGTGCCAGTTGAGCAAAACCCCTCATTGTGCGTCGCCGCTCTGCCTCACTCATCGGAAACTGGATATACATAGCAATACGCCTTAAAAAGACTTCCAAAAACTTATTGATTATCCTGGATACAGACGGATGACTGATGCCAGCCCCAGCTCCCAGGGGCCTTTGGAAGGTTCCTGTAGCCAAAAACCCCAGGGCTGTAGTTACTTGTACATAAACTGGAAGGGAATGTCCCCTAAGAGAGGTGCGCTCCAAATCCACCTGCAGTTGCTCACAGAGATGAACTATGGTCTCCCGATTAAATCTAAAGAGACCAATACACCGCTCATCTGTCATATCAAGGAAGTTTGCCCTGGGCCTATATACCCTGGGGGCCTGGCGTCGGCGTCGGCCTGGACCTCTGCCTCTAACCTGGCCACGCCCCAGGGCCACAGCCGGACCTCTTCCTCTACCTCTAAGCTGCCCACGCCCCGGGGCCGGGGCCAGACCCCTTCCTCTGCGCAGCAATCTATCAAGGGCCACCACACGTAAGACAAACTCAAAGTCGTCAGCCATCTCTCAAACCAACACCAGACCAAAGACACCAACTGACAAGTACACAACAAAAGGGAGAAGATGGGGGAAAGGAGAAACAATAAGATCACAGTACAAAGTCACAATATCACAAATCAAGCACCAGAAGCACGAACGCACGGGAGTCTAAAGGAGACAAAATAATGGTTTTTTAGAGTTCCTTATATACCCTCGACGCCGAGGTAGCGTCTGACGTCATAGAAGCCGTTAGAATTTTGAAATCTGTTTGCACGTTCATTGGGTGTGCATAGATCAAATACACCTGTAGATACTTGCAATGATTACCCCCTTGTCAAAGCTTGTACCTAAAGCCATTTCTGGAGACTCCCATTCCCAAATCCCCAACATAGCTCAGTGCTTAAAAGCACTGCATGTATCTTCCAAAGGTCAGGGGTTCCTGACTAAGGTTACCAAAGACATAATATTATTTTGTTTTTTCCACCCACCCAAACATGCATAGCTAAGCTAAAATATGTGAACCTTCTGAGAAGTACCCAATCTTCATTTATTTCATTTATAACTTGTCATTGTGTTTGGGGGAGGTGAAGTTTCATTAGGTTTACATGGTAAGCTTCTAATCGTTCTGCTATACTTTTTTGTATAACAGCGATATCGGCGTCGTTGAGCATGTAATCAACAGTATTGATGTAGAGCGGAACGGCCGCTACATGCACGCCCAAGCGGCACAAAAGACGTCATCGCGTTTTTTTGCGTTGTGACGTCATAGAATCACCCGTTCTTCATATGCAGTTATTTCTCCTAAAATGGCTGCCAGGAGACAGCCAAATTTCTCAACAGAGGACTCCAGGCTGCTGGCCAGGCTTTTTTTGGTACATGAGCACCACTATTTTAGAGTGGCAGGCCATCGCAGGTCATACCTGCAGTTCAGGGACTCCTGGACCCGCCTGACCCGTTGGTACAATCGAAGAGCCTCATGTCCCAGGGAAGTAAGTATTCCAAGTCAGGCCCTCACAAATAATCATGTAAAAAGTATGATGGAAACCTGTTTCAATAAAATTGGTCATGTTTTTGTGGGTAAATCTTGATTCCTTTTAAAAACTACAATTGTGCATAATAAATCTTTTACATTGAATACTGAAATTAAAGCACATCCCAAAGGAGCAGTAGTAGGATTTCAAATGACAAATTCAGCTCCTAGAAGGCATCTATTCCATTCACAACATGCACACAACTAATTTTTGGGTCACGAGCTTCGCATTTGTAATAGAAACATCTTGAAATCAACTTTGCCAAAGGAAAACAAATATATTAAAGTGCTGTATCAATCTGCTGGTCTAGGGAGATAGTGGCATGACGTTTAAAGTGACAGCATCAGTACCCTGACGTCAGGGGTTTCAAGCCACGCTGCTCCTTCTGACCAAACTATTTTATTGCCCCTGCTGCATGATTGTAAGCTCACCAGGACATGCTGTAATGTGGGGCAGTGCTGATAGGCTACAGCCTCAGCACCCTGGGGTTGTGAGTTCAATCCCACACTCCTCCTTGTGATGCTGGCCATGTCACCTCAAACCCCCCCCCCCCCCACACTGTCCCAGGTACAGTAGAGAGATAGCGATGCCTCCAGCACAGAAAGGGGAAAATGCTGGAGTACATGAATACATTCATGTAAAACATGTGGCAGAAGGGGGTGGAAGCAGGCAGCAAAGCGGATAGGGGCTCTTGGAGGGCAGCATACTCCATTTTTATGTGCTTATAGAGGTCAATACTTAAGTAAACATGTTATGCCACAGTGCTAGATGGCACTCATCATATCCCTCCCTCTCTGTTCTTTCTCTCTCTCTCTATTATCCAGGTTGAGGATCTCAGGAAAAGGGGGCGGCTGCTGAGGCGCCAGGAGCGGGCCTTCCTTGAGGGGGTGATGGAGGAATTGCGCGCTGAAGCCGGTGAGTAATGAGTCCAGCGTGTGTTTCTTTGTGATCAGCCTACCAGAATAAATAGATGAAAATGCTTGAGTAGCTGTAAACCATTCTTAATCATAAAATCTGCAGTAAAGCTGCTATTGTGATATCATGTCACAATGGCTTTATGGTGTTCTACTTGCCTCACTTACTTACGCTACATTTTGATGTTTACAGTGGAGTAGGTGCTTTGCATCCTGCTATTAGCATTTGAAGAAAATAACGTAGTAAAGAATGTCATGTTCAAAAGTATTGTGGACATATCTGACTGTATCCTATTTCTCTCTTGTCAAGCAGCAGCACAGGCACCCCCTCAGGAGGCACCGCAACTAATGGAGGGAGCCCCACCCTGGTCCTCTGCGGAAGAGGAGAGGGAAGAGGAGGAGGGGGATTATTCTCCCTGGCAGCCCTCAGGACCACCTCCACCGCCTGCCCCACCACTGCCCCCTGGACCTCCACCGCCTGCCCCACCACTGCCCCCTGGACTGCCTGCCCCACCACTGCCCCCTGGACCCCCACCGCCTGCCCCACCACTACCTCCAGGACCCCCACCACATCCCCTGTTGGACCTTCCCCTTCCCCCACCCATAGCCCTTCCCCTCACTCTCCTGCCCTTCCTGTTCCTGATCCCATCCCACCCCCTTTCCTTGCTGTTCCCCCCCAGGAGCAGCCCGACCAGCCTCAGGAGGGGGCGGGCAGGGAGATGGAGCCCTACTCTGCCCTCTTGGAGGAGGTGCAGGTATTGAGAGGGTGTGTTGAGAGGATGGAACATGCCCTCTTGCGGCTGGTAGCCGAAAGAGGGCATGGTGCCAGCAGCCATACACCCTCTCAATAACTGCACCTCTTCCGCCCCCCTCGCCTGAGGTAGCTCAAGCTGCTCTTGGGGGGCACCCACTCTCTTTCCCTGCATTATGTGTTATGTAAATAGTTATTTTTTTCCAAAGTTTAAATTTTTAAAAGTTTTATATTTGAATAAAAAAATTGTTTATAGTTTAAACTTTCCTGTGTGGTTTTAACCTTGTAACATCAGCAGTTTAGTGGACAGAGTCCAAGGTAGATAGAGGTTCAGGAGGGACTGCTGAAAGGGCCCTTTTCAATATAACAACAAGGTGACATATAGAAAGTTTGACAATCTTTATTGGGGTCTGTCATTCATTCTATTACCTGCTAGCCACTCTGATGTCAAATCATTGCAGAATCTAGGAAAGAAGCAAGTGAATGCAAGGGTATATGCAACTGTAGGTAGATGACGACATCTCAGCTATGATGTGCAAAGTAAGCCAGGCCCTGTTCCAAAGTAAATGGCTACATAAGGAAGAGAATATAAGTCACTGTGGTAGATTTGTTGTTGAGGAATAGGGTTACTGCGAGTAAGAGAGTTGGCTCCACACCAGGAGAATCCAAATGAGACATGTGGGTTTTTCTTCCTTTCACGGAAGGTGATGGAAGTAAAGGCCAGATACCTCAATCTATCCTCCTGGTTCTTGAGCTGCACTATTTTGGTTAAGCAGGTGTGGAAACCACAAAGATGCTCACAGCTGCACTGCTCTCAGTAATACAAAACTCCATCTGACAATACTGCAGTTGCCTGTCTAAGACACCTGAAAACAGAAAAAAGGAGAAGCTGGTTTACACAAGGTTCACAAACAGGGGGTTCAACCCCCAAGGTCCATATCTGTCCTCCCTTCCCTGAAGCAATGTGTTAACCTCATTTATGTTGAGCTGCTTAGATGTCACCGTGGTATAGTTGTTAAAGCAATAGCCTTAACTTGCTGATGGTGTGGGTTAATATCACCTGTAATCCTCCACTGCTACTGTTTAGAACTCATGTGAGGGAATAGACTAACTGAAAACAAAAAGTTTGTGTGCATATAACAGCAGGAATGCGTGCCATGGTGTTCTATGAGGCCAACATTATCAATTTACTATTGTTCCTGAAAGTCATCAAGGATACCTGTGTGAAGAGAACAATAGAAGTGTGAAACATGTTAGCTTTGTGAACATTTATTTCACTCATCAGAAGAGTGACTCAAGTGAAGAATAGTAGAGTAAGCAAATAAAGGTTACCATATATCATTCTCACCTACAACTGTTTGGCTAGGTGCAAGCTGGTGTGCTGAGCTGCTCGTCTGGTCTCTCTCTCTCTGGCAAACACATAGGTGATGAGCATAGTTAACCTGAAATGAAGAATAGAGAGAAACTGTTAACAAAGACCTATGTCTCCAAAATTAAACACTGAAGTTGTGGCAGAACACACACCTAGAAGTAACAGAGGTGCTAACATACCTTTAGACTCCTTATTAAAAATGGCAGCCATTAGGCACTCATTAAGAGTTTTCCACCTGAACCATGTACACTGATTGGATGTCCACTGAATGGCAGTGTTCCCCCCCCCCAACACACCCGACCTATTCTTATCAATGAGTTAGTACACAGAACCATTCCTCACCTGATTTTAACTTGCCTGTAATTTGATTCTACAAAGAATTAACTTTAGCTCTATGAGTAAACCCTCTCAGATGTATGAACACATCCATTTTACTTACATATCCATTTTTCTACCAGCAAAATTTCTACCAGCATGGTCTTTATCAGTCTTCTCAGTCATTTTTGTCAGCCCTGTGGAATAGAGAGTAGGAGATATCAGAAATAAAATAACTATTATAAACAATAGCACACAATGAAAGCCCATAAAGAGAAGTCAGTTTTTGCTGGTTAGTTTCTTTAGTTCTATCATAAGGACACCTAAGTAGCTTACAAAATATCATTCTCACCTGGACTTACTATCTGAGCTGTTTCTAGAAAAGATATAACAACATATTAGAATGACATGTAGCTTGTTAATGGCTCTGTGGAATAGAGAGAAATGGGAGGTAGAGATAGGAAAAAAAAATGTAAAAGACTAAGACAGAGTAAAGTCTCAAACATCTGCATAAGCAATAGGATAGAATAGAAAGGAAACTGCTCATCTGGACCTTCTTATACCCATGCACGCCTATGTAGCGTCTGACGTCAGCATGGCGGGAAAACTTTCTCTATGCCTATTGGGCGCCGTTCGGGTGCGGTTCCTTGGCCCGCTTCCTAACCACGCCCATCACACCTCATTGGGTGTTCTATGGGGGTGTGTTTGAATGTGTTCTACAAGTAGCCTGAAAAGATGGCTACACCTTGCAATATGGCTCCAAAGTGAAAATCGAATTTCTTGTATGGAGAGTTGCAGATCCTTGTGGCCCAAGTTGGGGCCAACTATGATTCCCTCTTTGGGAGAGAAGCTGATAGGATTGGGATAGAAGGCCAGCATGCTATCTGGAGAAGAATCTGCAGTGACATAGATGCTGTACACCATCAGGGCCGTGATATAGAGGCTCTGAAAAAACGGTGGCGTGCCCTGCGGAGAGAGGTCCGGCGGAAGCAGGAACGGATTGATGCGCAGGGTCCTTGCGGCAACCTCCAACTGACTGTCCTGGAGAGTGAGGTGATGGACATAGTGGGTCCTGGAATAGCTCCTGTTGTGGGAGCCATTGATACTTCCCTGGGGCACCAAGGTAAAATCACTTTACATAGAAGCCATTGACTTGTTGGTGTTTTAACTCATATTTTATATCTTTCTAAACTACAACAGTACTATACAACCAATGCAATTCATAGTAATACAATAAAAGCCATTACCTGTTTTGATACTCTTGGAAGCCTAACATGTGGAATAAGTTGCTAATGTTCAATATGTTAGCCTGCATAATACCTTGTAAATGACCAGATGTACAGTATTGTGACCTGTGATGCAATTCAAATGATGTTCTCAGATGTTACCGCTTTCAACTAATACCAATGAGTATTTTCTTGTCTTTTTGCAGAGGCGTCCCATCCTCCTTCTGCTGCTGATAGGGATGAAGGGGAGGAGGAGGAGGAGGAGGAGGAGGAAGCAGTGGCTGGCACATCGTACGCCACCCCTCCTCCTCAAAACAGTGATATGCAAGCTGCACCGGCACCCCCCCTTCATCCCCACGATGACAACAGGGCAGTAGAGGAGGGGGAAGAGTTGGAGGGGGAAGAAGAGGTGGGTGAGGTCGGAGACCTGGGGGAGGAAGATTTCCATCAGGGTGATGAGCTGGAGGCCCCCCCTGATGAGCTCCACCGTCAATTGGTGGAGGTGGGTGACCACATCAACCAGAGGCAAACTTTGCTCATCAGGGAGGTGGCTGAGATAAAAGAAGCCACACATGTCATGAACCAGCACTTGGCCTCCCTGGTGGCTGAGCAGGCTGCAACACGTGCCGAGCTGGCTGCGACACGAGCCCTGCAGGCTGCCATGCTGGAGGAGCAGGCTGGGACACGCCGTGCTCTGGAGAACATGTGTGGTATTCTTTCACACCTTCTCCCCCAGCTCATCACCCAGACTGCCTCCCATGGGGATCCTGGAGCTCAATCCACCTCCCAGACCTCCTCCAGCCAGGCTCCCACCAGGCATGGTTCCCCCCCGGCCACCCGTGGCCGGGGAAAGGGAAAAGGAAAGGACCCCCATTAGGACCCACTATGTCCTCTGAACACTCCCAGGCCAGTCATGCCGCATGGACCCTGGGGCTCCGCTGGACCTCCTCTGCATGTACACGCCACAGCCTCTATATCACGGTTCAGTCACTGCAGATCTTTCATCCAGATAGCCTCCTGGCCTGAGTGCCAATCTTCATCAGCTTCAACTCCCATCGAGGGCATCATAGTTGGGTAATAACTATTACACCCTTCCAAGGATCTGTAGCTCTCCAGGAGCCATGTTGCTACCTTCATTCACCACTCCAATTGCAAGCAGTGCAACCTGTGCCATCTATTGGCAGCCTGGACATTTGCCTGACTTCATCTTAAGGTGCAACCTGTGCCATCTGTTGGCAGCCTGGACATTTGCCTGACTTCATCTTAAGGTGCAACCTGTGCCATCTGTTGGCAGCCTGGACATTTGCATGACTTCATCTTTGTCACAGGAAATGAAAGACTTCTTCCTTTGAACCAGGAAGCATTTAATTTTGAATTGCACACAGCACAGCGGGTTCTCTGAAGAAGCCTCCTTGGCAAAACGCGTCAGAACCCTGCCGGACCATTGCTGTATGGACTTTGAAGTTAAGTTTGCTTGCACTTTTTGAAACTATATTTTTTTTAATCATTGAATACTCACCTATGTTATGGACATGCTAAACAGAATGAAGCACTTTCAATGACCAATCTCTTTAAGGGTTTGTTCCCCATCCTGAGTTTTTTCTATTCCATCCATGGATTCTGAGCACCATCTGAGTTAAATAAGGTATTAAATACTTCTTCAGGCTTGTTCCCTTTTGTTTTTTGTGGTTGCATCCTATATTATGCATATTTCCATCTATTATGTACAACAGCAAGTCAATGGATTTATGTTTTACAATAAAATCCATCAAATAAATGAAATATATATAGCTGACAGTATGTTTGTGTTTCAGCTTATATTGTATTCGTTAGGTGCTTCACGGAGCTACATTGCTGTATCATATGGTTTACAGAGGTATATCCCAACAGTGTCATGAACGACCACTAGGCCAGTTAGGGTTTGAGGATACCCCTAATGTATATGCATAGTGGTAGATTTGATGGCTGACACCTCCATTAGATGCAGGTCTCTCATGCATGCTCATTAGGGCTAACCCTTACAATCCTCTTATCCCACCTTTCACAACCTAGCTCCCTATGCATCAACATCTGTCCCTCTCTTTTCTGTTATTTTCCTTGATGCATACCAGGGGAGGGGAGGGGAGGGCTGGAACCTACATGCCATCTCTCCATTCCACCTCAAAACCTAGTGTTTCTCCCTAATCTCCTTCCATCCCCAGTGTCAACTTTTCACCCTTTCTGTTTGCAAATACCCTTGCATCCCTAATCTATCCTTGCCTCCATGACATCCTCCACCTCTTGCTTTTATCTTTTCTCATTCCAGACTACTATCCAGCATATCTCTCCCCCCCTCCCCCAAGTCTGGCCATATCTAGACACCTCTCCTGCATTCAACTTAAGAATCTCATTAATATGTATCCCATTTGGTGCAGTAGCTGCCTTGGTTGATGACATATTTCCCATATTTAAACACAGGTTCCCATCCATTCCACTTGGAGCTAATTGAAAGTTGTAGGCCCCCTCTGCTCTTTCTTTTTGGTGTACTCTGCTAATATGGAAAATGGAGGTGGGGCAGACCATGACATTATGAAAGCAGGGAGAGTGGTGGGTGTGGGCATCTGTGTGTAACCTGACCTGGCCCCTTCTTTTCCCTAACAATTGATTCCCCTCCACACTTAACACCAAACCTAAGTCCTCAACAATCCCTTACACCAACACCCAGAAAAATCCATAAACTAAAGAAATACAGAAAATGGGGGTGGAGAGGAGTGTCAAAGGCAGAAGGGAGTATAAAGGAGAACAGGCAAGTCATAGCACAAAGTTTCATCATTGAGGAAACGGAACACCACAAACACCAACTCACATGAGGGGGTCTTACATAGGAAAAATGGCTGTGCCAAAGCTTTCTATATACTAAGCACGCCTAATTAGCGTCTGACGTCATAGGAACCGTTAGGATTCAAATCTAATTGGATGTGCATTGGATGTCGTTTTGCCATATACAGCTGTAGTGACGTTGTAGTCATTTCCATCACATCTCTAAGCTTTGATACGAAGCTCTATATTCTAAACAAAGTTACTTCTATAGCTCTATGCCTTAAGGCATTGCTTTTCATCTTCCATACATCAGGGGGTTCAAGTCTTGAGTAAGGTTAGCAAATAGTTTATATTCATTTCTCAGCCAGGACACCTGGTAACTCTTTAGCCTTGCCTTTACATATCAATATTTTGCTTCAGCTTTTATTATGTGCAGCCCATTGTCTAATATTTAATGCAACCTGTTCTCTCTCATGCTGAACACCCTCCCCCCACCAAAAACATCCTCCCCTAACTGGATCATTCTTCAACACCTGTCCAAGCCCTCTGAAGTTTGATTTAACTCATAGCTGTTGGCCAATGCCTATATTGCATCAAAAGAAACACATTCCTACTAGAATGGCTTGCAGTTAGGAGCAAATGAAAGTATCTCATGCACCTGTGGCTGCAGAATGCTGAGGAGAAACAGCAAATTCCACCACTTCTGAGAACTGTTAGGATGCAAGGAAACAAAAGTGAACAACAAACAGCACTGCAATCGGCTCTCTTTTGAGAGCAAAGAAAAAAAAACAGCACACATTATCAGCACTTAAAAAGAGAATAAACAGATACACACCTTAACATTCAAGCTTCCCTCATTGCAAAATGGAGGTCTTCAGTTGCACAAAACTGACCTCATTGTGACCTCATCAATCTACACCTTCAAAGTAGTATGCCACAATTAAAAGATGTGCTGGGTGTAGAACTCACAACCTCTGGATGTTAGGAGCACAGGCTCCTAACACATAGAGCTACAGCTGCTTCTACTTAGGTCCATCTCACCACCCTTCCATATCATACTTGACTGAGCTGTCTATGCTCATTAGCTATCATATCAGGATGAACTCAAATAAGTTTAAGCAAAGGAATGCCTAAAGATTTGGAAGGTTTTCAAGTAGAAAACAAATATCAACTATGTATTAAAGAATTGCAGCACAAATGACGCTGATCGGCAAGGGCAAAAAAAACACCACTTTTCCGGTATGACGCCTAAACGGAACAGATTACTTACAGTCATATATCCATTAGTACAGTGCTTAGAATGAAGATTAGCGTGTGAGAAAAATGGAGCTCCACCTCACATGTATTCAAGCACACGTGGGAATATGGGTTTGGAGCTCAGTGAAAGCAGCGCTTTTAACCATTGAGCTACCACTCTTTTGTCTCAGCCTACTATGACATTATAGCTAAACTCCTTTTCCCTTAGCACTTCACTAAGATATGATATGACAAGGGAGCCAGAGGCATTGGAGCTGTAGCTCAGTGAGGAAAGGCACTCTACCAATCCTCCGGGCTTTGAGGGTTCAAATCCCAGCATGTATTTTACTTGTGGCATATCTGCCTTCCAGGTGCACTTGATGATGCTTTCCACTTCTTATAGGAATTGAATATAACATTACTGTACAACTTTGCTGTGTAGCAGAAAAATAAACTTTTCCCCCTTCCATGCTAAGAATTTGAGTTCAACTCATCTTATATTTCTCCTTTTAAACATGGCATACAATACAATACAACTGCAGTGTTTTGTCTCCTAGAAGAATCAAAACTGCTATAAGCACAAGAAAGCATTTCTAGCTCAACATGTTAATGCTCCTGTTCTGAGCTCTGACCTCTGAAACTCCCCGGTTCGACTCCCACCTTTGCTCATTTTAATAAGGTCCTAGTTTTTTCCTATTAGCTCTTATAACAGGGTCTACATGGTGGACTTTGCCATTTGTAAGGTGCACATTTCCCTTTCCAGGCAAACCTATTTTCAGACCTGCTTAGGATGTCCGAGCCATGGTAAGTTGAAAATAGGTTTGCCTGGAAAGGGAAATGTGCACCTTACAAATGGCAAAGTCCACCATGTAGACCCTGTTATAAGAGCTAATAGGAAAAAACTAGGACCTTATTAAAATGAGCAAAGGTGGGAGTTGAACCAGGGAGTTTCAGAGGTCAGAGCTCAGAACAGGAGCATTACCGTGTTGAGCTAGAAATGCTTTCTTGTGCTTATAGCAGTTTTGATTCTGCTAGGAGACAAAACACTGCAGTTGTATTGTATTGTATGCCATGTTTAAAAGGAGAAATATAAGATGAGTTGAACTCAAATTCTTAGCATGGAAGGGGGAAAAGTTTATTTTTCTGCTACACAGCAAAGTTGTACAGTAATGTTATATTCAACTCCTATAAGAAGTGGAAAGCATCATCAAGTGCACCTGGAAGGCAGATATGCCACAAGTAAAATTCATGCTGGGATTTGAACCCTCAAAGCCCGGAGGATTGGTAGAGTGCCTTTCCTCACTGAGCTACAGCTCCAATGCCTCTGGCTCCCTTGTCATATCATATCTTAGTGAAGTGCTAAGGGAAAAGGAGTTTAGCTATAATGTCATAATAGGCTGAGACAAAAGAGTGGTAGCTCAATGGTTAAAAGCGCTGCTTTCACTGAGACCCAAACCCATTTTCCCAAGTGTGCTTGAATACATGTGAGGTGGAGCTCCATTTTTCTCACATGCTAATCTTCATTCTAAGCACTGTACTAATGGATATATGACTGTAAGTAATCTGTTCCGTTTAGGCGTCATACCCGGAAAAGTGGTGTTTTTTTGCCCTTGCCGATCAGCGTCATTTGTGCTGCAATTCTTTAATACATAGTTGATATTTGTTTTCTACTTGAAAACCTTCCAAATCTTTAGGCATTCCTTTGCTTAAACTTATTTGAGTTCATCCAGATATGATAGCTAATGAGCATAGACAGCTCAGTCAAATATGATATGAAAGGGTGGTGAGATGGACCTAAGTAGAAGCAGCTGTAGCTCTATGTGTTAGGAGCCTATGTGTTAGGAGCCTGTGCTCCTAACATCCAGAGGTTGTGAGTTCTACACCCAGCACATCTTTTAATTGTGGCATACTACTTTGAAGGTGTAGATTGATGAGGTCACAATGAGGTCAGTTTTGTGCAACTGAAGACCTCCATTTTGCAATGAGGGAAGCTGAATGTTAAGGTGTGTATCTGTTTATTCTCTTTTTAAGTGCTGATAATGTGTGCTGTTTTTTCTTTGCTTTCAAAAGAGAGCCGATTGCAGTGCTGTTTGTTGAGAAAAAAAAGGGGGTTGTAAAAGCCATGTGTAAATTATATTATTGTTTGGGCAGAAATGTGGTTTGTTATCCATGCAATATAATGTGTTCCATTGATATGGTGTCATTATATTTATTAGGACAGAGAAAAGATGAAAATTACCTATTCAAACTCACTATTGGAATTATTGATGAAAAAACACAGCGAACGTCTGCCTCGAGTCTAACAAAGAGCTGCAATTACGAAAGTTGAAACAGCATTGAAATCCAAGTTAGACCAGGGTTTCTTACGTCTACATAATACACGATATTTAGACGCAGTTGCTCGCTCAGGTAGCGCTCATCTAGCGTCCCCATTTGGCACGCCCACGGAACGCCCACGGAGCTCCCACGTCCAGAGCTGGAGATGGGACTATGCTTTCTATAGACGTCAGTCCGTCAACTACCTCTTAGGGACATCTATGTGTCGTTTATTTCCCAATTAACATTAATTAAGACCCTTAACTCCGTAATTATTCACTTACATCGGACGCCTAAAGCACGCCTAAAATAAACACAGTAATAGAGAATTTACCCCTGACTCTCCTCTGGACTGCATTCCCTTCCCCAACTAACATCTCTCTCTGTCCCTCCATGAGTCCAACTTTTCTTCCTCTCTCCTCTACCCCCATTGGCAACATGTCTCCATATCTCTCTCTCTCTCTCTCACTGTCCTCCCATTCCCTCCCTTGCTGCAAAGGGAATAGGGAGAGATCCAGGGTGCATCTCTCCCACTCCCTCTACAGCTACATCCAACATTTCTCCCTCTCTCATCCCCTGGATCATGTGCAGCATTTTTCACCATTGCCCACCAGCCCCATGCCCATTTCTCCTTCTCTCACTCCTCTCCAGTACCATGCTACATCTCTCCATCACTATGTCCAACATTCCAATCCCCTTGCATCCCCTTCAATCTATTCCCTCTCCACCACCATATCCAACATTTCTCCCTCTCACCCCTTTCTACCTCTTTGTTTGCTCCAGGCAGAATTCTGTGCATCTCTTCATCACTTCATTCTGCTCCTGGATCCATCTCCCTCCTTCTCCCCTTCCACCTCCTGTGTATCTCTCTCTCTCTCTCTACCTCCATATCCAACACCTCTCTCTTTCCCTTCCTTGTGCCATATCAAATCTCTCTATACCGATCCATGCACCATCTCTCTCTTCCTCTCCTCCATTATTTGCAATTTAGACTTCTCCACTCACCATGCATGTCTCTCTCTATTCCCCCATCTTTTCTTCTCACCCTCCCCTCTCCTCCTGTGCCACCAGACTTTCTTCCTTTCACCATCTTCCATACCCCTGTGCCATCAGATATCCTTTCTCTCCTTCCCTGTACTCAAGGCTTGCTTCTTTGGGTCGCGGTATTGGCAGTGACTCTCGCATGCTGCCTGCTTCTAACTCGGAAGTCTCCTTTCTGCCGCAGAGAGACTGAGTCAGTGGCAGGCAATGTGTGGAAATTGCTGCCAATATTGCAATGAGATTCGATGCTAATTCGCCCCTCCCCCCTGCCTCCGACCTAAACAGTAGCAGTAAGGCGACATAAGTGATGCGACAGAGGGAAGGCCCTAGTGGGCAGGCCAGGAGCAGCACCGTTGCTGCTTTTTTGATCCGGAGGGAACAAATTTATTCAAATCAATTCACCAAAGCGAACTGGTGATTCAATTCAAATGAATTAGGCAGCACTACCATGTACCCCCCAACAAGCAGTTTGGTACCTTGTGTTGAGAAACACTTTTGTAAAAGATGTCTAATATAAGAATATTCTGTGGCTTCCCCTGTACGTCAATCACGGCTCCCCAGGGAACTGCGGCTCACAGTTTGGGAACCACTGATATAAACTATCACTTTTAGCTCACAATAACGGAGCTTGTTCCTCAGGGTACTCAGGCTGCACCCAAAGAGCTGACTTAGGGTTGTGGGTGGTGGGATGTTGGAGGAAGTAAAGGCTTATAAATTTATTTCTAATGCAATACGTGTGTCATTCTGGACTTTAGAGTATTCTCCCTATTTATATGAGCCGTGCAGAAGGAATCCGTTCCAGGATTTCAACTCCACCTTCTTCACCAGAAGTCTCTACTGCCCCTTCAGTTTTTCCTTGTGCATGCGAGCTGAAAATAATCTTTCTGTTCTGCTGTTTAATTCTTTATTATTTTCTGTGGTTTTTGTATTTTTTTCACAATTTTTGTTGCAACAGAACTCTGGGGAAATGTTCTGCCTGCATGGAGAAGAGGCAAACTTGAGGTCTGCAGCTGTCCAGCCATTCCCTCTGTGGTACTTGTTAGCCAGCTTGCAGAAACATTTGTGAACCTTGGGGTTTGGACCTGTTGAGGCTGTTTGCCTACTGACTTACAGGGCCTTGACTGCAGGCTGTCAGGCACTCGCAGGAGCCAGTTAAGAAGCCACTCAGCGCTGAGCAGGAGCACCAAAGTGCGCTCCTGCTTGTTGCCAGTCAGCAGCAGAAGAAATACAATCCCACGGCAGCTGCCACCACTGACTGGGTTAGTAGCAGGGCAGAAGCGCAGAAAGCTCGCTCCTGCCTGCTGCACCTCTGGACCACCAGAGCAGGGAGCAGAGCCAATGCCAATTTTGGGGGAGGCAACGGCCCATGTGGCTTTGGTGCGTTTACCGCAGCAGCATTGCTACTGAGGCTATGTAAAAGAGACTATTTTGCTTTTTCCATTTGTGAGCCTTTTTTCACTTGTAAAACTTTATAAATGTGTATCTTATATAAATTGCTCTTAAATCTCACTCTTTTGAGCAGTCCATTCTTAGAATCTTTATTTTGTGTTCGAAACAATAGAGTTTGAAAATGACTTACACAGCTTCCCTGATTATCAGCCCATTCAAGCAGCGCTGCCAAGTTATTTGGCTGCAGGAAGAAGAATTTTTGTTGGTCAGTTTTGTATTTGAACTTATATCCCAATCCAGTATTCTGTTTGTAGTCCTTGATGCCACCAATTGAAATCAGAACTTCAGTTCCTATAATGTACCGGTATAGGGTTGCAGAAATCCAGGACTGGATTTCCCTTTTGAACTGGATAACTTGGCTGTTCTCTAGCTCTACCCATTAGTCTTCCGCATTCAAAACATGTGTTTGCATAGTCCCCATGCTCACTCACAAACTATTCCTGCTATCATGCCTACAGCTTGGCTCTGTACTTTTTCATGCCCGCCCAGTTTGGGCTCAGGCCCACCCAAAATTTAATCTGCTTTGATGAGGCTGGTAGGGATTCCAAAGCCCTGCTCGTCCAAGACATCATTCCCACCCAAAGAGTTTACATGCCACCATTACCACAGGCCACTTCCTCCTTTGCACACATACTTAGTTTTCATGCTTATGTAAAACTTAGCATATGCATGGGGATGCTGTCAGCTGGTGGTAGTGACTCCAAGACAATGCCGGCAGCCACCCAACATGTAAACTCTTTCAGCAGGGAGGTCTTTGGATGACAGGGCTTGGGATCCCTGTCAGCAAAGGTATGCCATTTACTTTGGAAGGGGTGCAGGTGGAAGGAGAGGAGCAGAAATTAAATTTTGGTTTACTTTGGGGGGGGGGGCAGAGGTGAAATTTTGTACCCACCCACTCGTTGGCGCACCCTAAATTGTCTGGCTATACTACTGCTGCAGAGGGGAAATAATTTGGAGGGAGGAAGTCACTGAGAGGGGCCTAAAATATGTGTTTGCCTAGGGCCTAATATAGTGTTAATCTGGCACTGTTCACAGGGCTCTCACTTCTTTTCTGATAGTGCAGCATAGGTCCCTTCAGATCCCCTTCAAGATAGTGTCCAAGGATTTGGACTAAAATAGCACCAGGAAATCTTTTTTTCTTAATGGAAAAAAGATGGTAGCAAAGCAATGAGATAAGCTGCATGGAATAGCAGTTCCACCCAAGAAAAAGTAAAAGGATTACAGTATACTGTGCTTCTTAAAAGGCACTGGAGTGGAGGCATGACCTAGTGGTTAAAGCGGTTGCCTCGGACCCCTGAGGTTGTGATTTCAATTCCCATTGCAGCTCCTTGTGACTCAAGGTAAGTCACTTAACACTTCATCAGCCCAGGTATCTTAAAAAAGAGAACACATGGACCCGCTCCATGTGCAGATGTGACATCATCGTGTCGCTACACATACTTGAATTTCCCTCCAGATGCAGTCCTGAGCTCAGGGCTATCCAAAATCCAGACAAACTACAGGGTTTTGGAAATCTGTTCAGGCACCCAGACAGTCCTCTAAAAAGAGGACATGACTGGGTTTTCCCAAAGATCTGGTAACCCTAAAAATAAGTACCTGTCTAAAATATTTGATTGTCTAAAACACTTGATTGTGTAAGTACTCAGGAAAAGAAGTATATCATGTCCCATCCCATTTACTAGGGAGGAGAGGGAGTAATTTCTGGACAGACTAGATGCCCCATTTCAATCTCCTCATGATTTGTTCTAGAGATAACTAGTAGATTCAGTTGATTTTTCTCCTTTGGTAGGCATCTGAAAGAGGTGATAGGTCAGTGGTTGTGACTAGCCCCAGGACTAGACACCTCAGCAATACTGAAGGATTCGGGCCTGATCATAGAGGAAAGGGCTACTTAGATTGCTTTACTAGTTTTGAACAAGATCTAAGTATGATCCTGTTCTTCTAACTTTGTAATTTGTATTGATTATATGGGGGGAAAGGGCTTGGAATTATCCTGACTTGGCTAAATTGACTCCAGAGAGGTGTAATGCTATCCTGAGTCCTCCTGATGCTAATGGGTAACTTTTGCTTCTTTAGGATACATGATTATGCTTCTGGTTAGGAAATTTCCTTATTTTTCTCCTTATGCATTAACTTTCGGGGAGGGGGGAGGGAAGGGTGTCCTACTAAGGTCACTAACAATATTATTATTCATTTTTTTTCTTTGATAGTATGTATATACTTACGTACATTCTCAGATCTTTTATTATTAGGACCTGAGAATTTTCTTTTTTTCTTTTTTGTTAGGTGTCCTACTTTCTGTACAAGGTTTCCTAAAATGTGTATTTCTAAATACCTTTTTAAAAGGGTGTTACACACAACAAAGATCTGAGCTTGCTCCAGGACCATAATGGTTATGAGAAGGCTGCACTATACAGTAGATTAACCACAGTAGAGGTGTGCATGGGAACATAATCTGGTCCCCATCCTTACCAGTCTCCAGTCAATTTTTTCCATTCCCACCCCATTCTCATCATGTTGCTACTATTCTCTTGAATATAATATATAGAACCACCAAAATGACACTGGAGATAATTTCTTTTTTTCTCTATTTATAGACGGGAACAAGCCTCAGAATATTGAGTATTAGATTTTCACCCATTCAGGGTTTTTTCAAAGAGAAAGATATTTATTTTCTCTCACTTATTAGGAATGAAGAATACAGTCCCTCTAGTATTAAATAGTATTAAGCAGTAATCTTTATTTTTTTTTGTAAATTTTTTATTATTTTCCAATTTGAACAGTGCAATTCACATCACTGGCTTGAACCCATCCTCCCTACCATCTTTCTAACATTAAATATAATTTTATTTCTTCACTACTTTTCATTAAGATTACTGCTTAATCTATAGAAATATGCTGTTTAATCTCAATTGCAGCTCCAATTGTCCAAATGTATACATTTGAAAGATATCAACCATAAAAACACACTTTGAACAACAAATTTTAAAAGATCATCATTATCCCCCCAACCCTTTACAAACCCAAAATATAGACATATTCCAATACATTGCTATGAAATACCCCCCCCCCTTCCCTCCCCGGATGTGTATGGAACCAAACCTAACTTAACTTGAAAAGAGATATAACTTAAATAGATGCAACAAAAGCTGGTAACGGGCCCCACACTAATTTAAATACCTTATTCTTCCCTAATAATTCTGCAATCAAAGACGAGTCTAAAGGACAATTGGAGCTGCAATTGAGATTAAACAGCATATTTCTGTAGATTAAGCAGTAATCTTAATGAAAAGTAGTGAAGAAATAAAATTATATTTAATGTTAGAAAGATGGTAGGGAGGATGGGTTCAAGCCAGTGATGTGAATGTGAGTAAGAGAAAAGAAATGTCTTTCTCTTTGAAAGAACCCTGAATGGGTGAAACTCTAATACTGTACTCAATATTCTGAGGCTTGTTCCTGTCTCTAAATAGAGAAAAAAAAAGAAATTATCTCCAGTGTCATTTTGGTGGTTCTATATATTCTATTCAACTGATAGGTAACCATCAGGTTTTTTCTACTTTTGCTACTATTCTCTTGCCATCCCGTCAATTCTATTTTGTCCCTGCCCAATCCCCATCATGCTGCTACATCTCTTCACCATCCCCAATCTGCATTTTAAAGATCTTGTAAATTAAAATAATGCATAAATGTGCCCAACGACTTGTTAAAATTTAACACAAAATAATAGACATAATAACTTTGTTAAACATACAAGTAAAACATCACTGTGTATATTTTCAGGCTCAAAGGCAAAACTTGAAAATAAATAGCCTCTATTTAATTTTAATTCTTTCTGTTAAAAAAACAAAACATAATTTTAAATGTTCTCATGAGTCATAGGCACTGTGCTACCCTGCTTGGACCTGATGAACGAGCTATTCAGAAAAAGTGACACAAGTGCTGTATTTAAGACTTAAATTTTTTGATAATCCCTATTTAAATGTCTGCTAGCTGTATAGTACAGGGCTAGTATGCCAACTGACTATTCCACAAACCCCTTTCTGACAGGGCAATATTCTAGGGATGCAACATAAATACAAGCTTTTAATAAAATTGACTCCTACAATGACCCTCCTATGACACTCAAATTCACACAACCACTAATATGCATATGGATGGGGTATAGAGAAAAAATAGTCACACTGCTGAAATCAAGTGCTTCTGTTTAGCAGACGGTACCTAAAAAATGGTTTGAAAGAAATAGAAAAGCTGATTTCATGCTCCCTGGGGTTTTCTCTCTGTTCTTTCAAAAGAGGCCTATGATGAGCTCTGGGAGACTAATCATTTGTAGTTTTGCCACTCTTGAATGCAGGCTTCTATTACAATACAAGAACACTATGCAGCACTCATTCTGGGATATTATTCCTTAGCTCTTTTTATATACAGGCACGCCATCGAACTGGGAAATGTATTTAATTTTTCAGCAATTGAAAGCTGTGCATTTATCTTTTGAAGCTGCAAGATGGGGAGCCGGTGAGCTTCTTCTCTTCATACCATATCCCAGTTGTAATGGGCTCCTGTAATTGGAATGTGTGCCCGCTATCATCTGCTGCTGGCTTCCAGTCGGCTTGCATTAAGGAGATTAATCCCCTTGTAATAATGCTCATTGCAGTCAGCAGGGGACTCGTTACAGAGTTCTGATGTTGATACATTTCTTGTTTTTCATGGGGTTTTTTTTCCCACATGACTTCTGGATGTTTCCAGATGGTTTTTGCAAGACATTCAAAGACTAAGGGCAGCCTGCATTAGTGTCAGAGTGAGAAGAGGCATTAGCCTAGGCTCAGACTCACAAGCCCATCAAGAGTTTTTCAAATGACATCTTAGGCAACCAACTGACCTACTTTAGGAGATCAAATGCCCTCTCTGCATTGAGTTCACTGTCTGCCAGTGCCTCCTAAAATGTATTTTTATGCAGGGAGAGGTACAATTCTCCTTAACCAACTTCATAGTGGCATTTGCAATGCTTTATAAAAGTCTGTCCTTATCTCATTGGGTGTTTGAACAGTCAGGAAAATTACAGTTTCTAACATGACTCCCTTTGCATTTTTATGTGTGAAGCGTCGTAAAAGTAAGACCTCATTAGATTTTCAGAGGGAAAGTCATGAGGAGTCTGTAGATATGTATACTTACACTAGAAATGATCTAAGGAAAAATTTCTTCAGCTAAAGTGAGATGGATAAATGACTCCCAGTAAAGGTGGCAAGGAACAAATTTTGATAATGTCTCCCAATGGGTTCATTTTGCACATAATATGAGACTGCTAATGCTCACTTTAGTGCTTTCTTGGTGCCAAAGACAGCTACCTTCTGGAATTCATAAGATGTAACATGTATAAACAACTTATCAAGGTGTACTTAAATTCATTTTAATCAAGTTCATGTCACCCAATATGATAGGCAATATGAGGGATCTTTTATTTTTTAAACACTATTTACCGGTATTAAATATCTCAAAATCAAATTACATCACTTTTCCACATAATCACCCTGTTTTGCGATACATTGTCCCAGCGTCCTACTAACTTCTTAATGCCATCAGAAAAGAATGTTTTGGTTGAGCACGTAGCCACTGATCCACCGCTGCTTTCACATCATCATCACAGGAAAATCTGCCCCTTAAAGCTTCGAGTGATCCAAAAAGTGGAAATCACATGGCGCTAAATCTGGACTGTATGCTGGTTGTTCCAGGATTTCCCACTTCAATTTTCTGAGTGTTTCCAATGGATGGGCTGCAGTGGGGGAGGGGGGTGCATTGTCGTGCAATACAACGCCTTTCGACAGTGTTCTTCTTTTAGAGCAGATAGCAGGTTTCAGCTCCCTTTGAAGCATGTCCCAATAGGTTGCATTTGTGACAGTTGTTCCTTTTTCCTGGTAGGTTTCAAGAATAGGCCCTTGAGAATTCCAGAAGACGGTCAATATCAACTTTCTTGCTGATGGCTGCGTCTTGAATTTCTTCACCACAGGAGATGATGGATGCTTCCATTGCATACTCTGCCGCTTACTTCCTGGTTCATAGCGGTGAACCCACATTTTCATTCATTCATTCAATTTTCTATACCGTTCCCCCCCCCCGAAGCTCAGAACAGTTTACATGAATTTATTCTGGTACTCAAGCATTTTTCCCTGTCTGTCGCAGTAGGCCCACAATCTATCTAATGTACCTGAGACAATGGGGGGGATTAAGTGACTTACCCAGGGCCACAAGGAGCAGCATGGGTTTGAACCCACAATCTCAAGGTGCTGAGACTATAGCTTTAACCACTGCACCAGATCCAACACTGCGCAGCTCCAACCACTCACATTCAGCTTTTCTGCCATCTGCTCAACCATAAGTCTTCTGTTCCAGGGCTCTTTCTTCATTTTGTGTGGTATAGTGGATGTCCAGAGTGCTCTGCATCAGTAATATTCGTTTGGCCATTTTCAAACATTTCTATCCACTCATAGACGACTCTATGAGAGAGAACTTTGTCCCCATTTTGAGCACACATGTGGCGATGATTTTCTGCTCCCAGTACACCTTCTGACCACAAAAAACGTACAACAGATCATTGTTCCTCTCTAGTGCAAATTGTAAGTTTAGCAGCCATCTTTACCATAGCGTAAGAGCTTTTCCACTACCTGCAAGGTGAGCTAACTAGTCACATGACATTCTATGATACACCGTTACCACTTCTACCGCCCCACCCATTAACCGCAAAAATATGAAAGTACAGAAACTTTGAAGAACCCTCATATTTCTGCATCTTTAAGCAACATTTTTATGAACTCCAGACCTTTGCCAAACAATGACTACCCCTTAAAAGACAGCATAGTCAAAGTAGCCTTGGAAGTAGAATCACCAGCATCTTGACAAACCTACAGCATTTGGCGGGCAGAGATGGAGTATGCTGACACCAAATGCCAAAACTCTCATGCAATCATACAATGCATCTGGCATATAATTTGTCTCAGCCATGAGAACTTGAGGAGGGGGATCCACCACCTCACTCTCCAGGGTGCTCAGTTGTGACCTGTCGGACTCCGTGCCTGACGAGGTCCCGGTCAGGGCAGGCAAGAAGGGGGGTAGAAAGCTCAGGAAAGGAAGACCTAAAGTCCGGCCTGGTCACTGTATGGATCCCCTGGAGATTACTAATTCCCCAGAGTCAGGGACTGTGTAGACCTGGTATCCACCAGCGGGAGCCGGTAATACTAAGAACTTACCAGGTATCCGATATCCAGGTCACCACAGGGGGAGCTCAAAAGCTGTGCAGGTCCCACCTGACTCAGCTAGATCGGGGCATGCCCCTGCTCTAGAAAAGGTAGCAGTTTGGGACAAGCAGTTAGGTAGGCTAGGGAGAAGGATAAGGTTCCTCTTCCCCAATGATCCCCCTGGTCCAAGCAGAGGTGAAAGCTGTACACCCATGGAGGTGAGGCTGGTGACTCACTGGATCTGAAAACACTGGAGGAAGATACCCCTATGGAATTGCAAGGGAGTCTGCCTGAGGAACTTGGGGAATAACCTGAATTCATGGAAGTTGGATTAATTATCAAGTGCCAAGAATGGCCTTTTTGACTGTGAGTTTTTGTTTGAACTCTTTTTGAACTCTGCATTTTTGTTTGAATCTTTGAAGCTGTGAGTGTGTCTTTTTGGGTGAGGTTTGCAAACACCCAGGGAGGGAATTTTGATAGCTGTTTTGTAAAGCTGTTTGGAAAGGCAAACCTAGGACACTCTTTATTTCCCAGTAGTGCTCCAAGCACTACTGGAGGCTTCCGTTTTGGGAACTGTGAACTTTACACATACCAGAGCAGAGAACTATAGTGTTGCATTTCAACCTGCTTGGGAGCAGGTGGTGACTGCCCTGAGAGAAAAAGCTCTGAGGAGAGCAAGATCTCAGGAGGCTAAAGGACTATTGTTTGAAAAGGAAGAATCCTGAACTGTTATTGACTGATTGTGTTTTGTGGTTTTCTTTTGCTTTATGAACCTTTTGCAAGAAGCACTAACTATTTTGCTTGAACCATCCTGACCTTTTTTTTTTAAAGTAAATTTATGTTATATTACACAACTGTGGTACCCAGTGGGATCAGCCTGTCAGCTACAGACCGAAGTCTGTGAATTCTCAAGCAGGCAGAGCTTCAAAAAATGCTCTAAGCATGAAATTACTCAAAAAGGGGACAAAATTATATCAAATTAAAAATAATAAAATGGGGAGAGCAGAACAAACACTCCTGCAGGCAAGCATGCAGAAGGAAAGAACTGAAGGTAGAGCTAGAGAGCCTGATGAAATATAACAGTGGCAGAGTGAAAAATCCAGAGTGGATTTCTTCTGCAGCAGCATGCGGCTATATGGAAATAACCCTACTGTCTAGAATAGAGTTTCTCAATTTCTTCAAGCCAAGTACCCCCGTCCAAGCTTCACCCCTGACCCCACCCCCATAATAGTACTAATTGTAATGCAATTTCCTCCATTAATTTTTCATATACACACAATATAATCTTAATACATAATGGTAACCACAAAATTTAACCCCCCCCCAAAAAAACCCCACACTACGCAATGTTAATTATCATTTCTATTTGTGTTTTTTCCAAAGAGGTCAAGGCAGATGACTTTTAAATATGCAATGTCACCTCAGTAACAACTATAAAAAAATAGACAAATATAGTGCAAAATATAGACAGCAGATATGAATTCTTAAACTTGACACGTTTCGATCACTAAATTGAAAATAAAATAATTTTTCCTACCTTTGTTGTCTGGTGATTTCATGAGTCTCTGGTTGCACTGTGCATCCAATATTTCTTTCTTTCTGCCTGCCTCTTGCATGCTTCCTCTCATAAGAACATAAGCAGTGCCTCCGCTGGGTCACAACTGAGGTCCATCGTGCCCAGCAGTCCAACAGGTCCAGGACCTGTGCAGTAATCCTCTATTTATACCCCTCTATCCCCTTTTCCAACAGAAAATTGTCCAATCCTTTCTTAAACCCAAATGCTATACTCTGTCCTATCACGCCCCCTCACGCCTCCTTGAAGCGCATTCCAGGTGTCCACCACACGTTGGGTGAAGAAAAACTTCCTAGCATTTGTTTTGAATCTGTCCCTTTCAACTGTTCCGAATGCCCTCTTGTTCTTTTATTTGTTGAAAGTTTGAAGAATCTGTCCCTCTCCACTTTCTCTATGCCCTTCATGATCTTGTAAGTCTCTATCATATCCCTTCTAAGTCTCCTCTTCTCCAGGAAAAAAGCCCCAGTTTCTCCAATCTCTCAGCGTATGAAAGGTTTTCCATACCTTTTATCAGACGTGTCGCTCTCCTCTGAACCTTCTTGAGTATCGCCATATCCTTCTTAAGGTATGGTGACCAATATTGGACGCAGTACTCCAGATGTGGACGCACCATTGCCCAATACAACAGCAGGATAACTTCTTTTGTTCTGGTTGTAATACCCTTCTTGATTATACCTAGCATTCTATTTGCTCTCTTAGTGGCACTGTGCCGTCGGCTTCATTGTCATGTCCACCATTACCCCCAAGTCCCTTTCTTGGGTACTCTCATTCAATAACATCCCTCCCATTGTATAGTTGTACCTCAGGTTTCTGCTTCCTACATGTAATACTTTACATTTCTCAACATTGAACTTCATCTGCCATCTCGTTGCCCATTCCCCTAGTTTGTTCAAGTCCCTTTGTAATTCTTCGCAGTCCTCATTAGTTCGAGCTCCACTAAATAGTTTAGTGTCGTCTGCGAATTTTATTATCTTGCACTTCGTCCCTGTTTCTAGATCATTTATAAATATATTAAATAGCAGCGGTCCGAGCACCGAACCCTGCGGAACACCACTCGTGACCCTCCTCCAGTCCGAGTAGTGGCCCTTCACTCCTACCCTCTGTTTCCTACCTGGTTATCAGAAGTTTATTCCTTTCAAAATGCTCATCGATGTTATCTTTTATCAGTGCATCTGCCATTTGCCCTGGAACCAAGGTCAGACTCACCAGTCTGTAGTTTCCCGGGTCACCTCTTGATCCCTTTTTAAAGATGGGTGTATCATTGGCTATCTTCCAATCCTCTGGGATCATGCCTGTTTTCAGGGATAGATTGCAAATTTGCTGCAGTAGTTCTGCTATTTCCTCCTTTAGTTCTTTCAGAACCCTTGGGTGAATTTTGTCCGGACCTGGGGATTTGTCAGTTTTTAATTTTTCTATCTGCCTCATTCCCTTCTCCAACCAACTTTTCTGTTTCTCCATGAGTCCAACTTTTCTTCCTCTCTCCTCCACCACTATTGGCAACATGTTTCTCTCATTCCTTCCCTTGCTGCAAAGGGAGTGGAGAGAAAGAGAGAGAGATCCAAGGTGCATCTCTCCCACCCTAATGCCACATCCAACATTTTTCCCTCTCTCATCATCTGCATCATGTGCATTTTTCACCAAACTAAACTAAACTAAACCTTAGGTTTGTATACCGCGCCATCTCCACAAGCGTAGAGCTCAGCACCACTGTTCACTAGCCCCATGCCTATTTCTCTTTCTATCACCCCTCTCCAGCACCATGCCACATCTCTCCCTCCATCACTGTATCTAACATTCATATCCCTTGCAACCCCTTCAATCTGTTTCTCTGTTCCCTCTCCACCACCATATCCAACATTTCTCCTCATCCTTCTATTTCCCATGCATCTCTACCTCTCTCCTCTCTATGCTCAACTTTCCTATTTCTTCCTTTCCCCATGTGTACCATCTCTTTCTCACTCACACACTCATGCCCAATTCTTTCTATTCCCTCCCTCCCATGTCCCAAGTTAGTGCCCCTCCCTTCCTTCTGTGTTCAGAGTTTGTGCCTCCCTCCCTGCCTTTGTCCCAAATTCATATCCCCCATGTCCCAACACAATCTTTTCCCCCCTTTGTCCCACGATCATGTCCCCTCTCTCTCTTACTTGCTCACTCCAGGGCTGCACTTGCTCCCTTCAGGGTCGTCCAGCTGGGCTGCTCTTTCCTGCCTTGTTTGCAGGGAAGCGGGAAGCGGCTTTTACATGCTGCACATGGCTGACCCGCAAGCCTTTCCTCTGACTTAGGAGAGAAGGCTTCCAGGTTTGCCACATGCAGCTTTCAAGAGCCGCTGCCCGCATCCATTCAACAAGTGCTGCTGAAGGCAGGAAGGAGCAGCCCACCTGGAAGGAGGTAACTTGGATCCATCTCTGACATCAGAGGGAAGACTTCCAAGTTGGCTTTGGAAGAGGGGGGACATGCAGGAAGGAGGGCATGGGATCCCCGGCAGTGGCCATTAAGGAGGAAGGAGGTGGGACACATGCACAGTACCACGTACCCCTAAGGGTATGTGTACCGTGTATTGAGAAACTCTGGTCTAGAATGTCTCAGCTATTGCACTGAAAAAAGAGATTAGGTTCTTACCTTGATAATATCTCTTCCAAGAGATAGGGTTGGTATGCTGAACCTTAGGGTTCTCCAACTGTGCTCATGAGCATACTGCAGATGTTAATCACAGCTTTTCAACACCTCCTCCTTCTCTACGGTCTCTGCTGCCCCCTTCAGTTCATACCAAAGCCAGCAACAGCCCTACAGAAGAAGACAGAAGGAGTATGGGGAATTCACTGAAACCAGATATCTGATGTGCTCAAATTAAATTAAAACAATCACTGAAGAAACAGTAATGTAGTTAAAACATTAATAAGCCTCTGAGAGGAAGAATAAATGTAAGAAAATATACGTTAAACATGAGACAAACAGTCCGAACATTTTTGGAGCTCAACCATACCTCCCTTGTAATCCTATATACTGACTGACAGTAAAATCTTAGCTATGGAGCTGACCATTATGTTTGAGTCAGAAAGCAGGTGCATCAGATATATTGCTGGGCTTGGGGGACTCAGCATACCATCCCTAATCTTTTTCCAGTGCAATAGGGATGGTATGCTGAACCATAGGAATTTACCTAAGCAGTCCCCAAACTCTAGGGTGGGAGAGATGAGCATGCATGTAGTACTGAGGACCTAAAAGTGGCATCCTCCTGTGCTGCTATGTCCACCCTGTAGAATTTGGTGAAAGTATGAAGGAAGGACCAGGTTGCTGACCTACAAATCTCCTCAGAAGGAATTGCCTTTCTTCTGCACAAGAGAAGGCTACTTCTCTTGTCAAATGTGCCTTCAACGAAATAGGTGGCTGTTTGCTGCAATCGATGTATGCAAAGGATATAGCTCTACGAATCCATCTAGAAATGGTAGCCTTAAAAGCGGGTCTGCCTCTTCTTGCCTGATTGGTTAACACAAAAAGATGATCTGAGAGACGAAACTCATTGGTCACCTCCAGGTAATGTAATAGGACTCTCCTGACTTCCAAAACCTTTAAGGTCTTGTCTCTCTTCTTGGACCCTGTGGGGTGAAATGCTGGCAACCTAACCTATTGGTTGACATGAAATGCTGAAATGACCTTCAGTAAGGAGGAAACTGTATGCAAAGTCACTCCTGCTTCTGTGATCCTGAGGAACAGTTCTCTGCACAACAGGGCCTGCAATTCTGAGACTCTCCTGGAAGAAGTAATTGCCACCAAGAAGACTGCTTTGACCGAGAGATCCATGAGCGAAACTTCCTGTGAGGGCTCATACAGAGCTCTGCTGAGTCCCTCTAAAACTATATTGATTCCAGGATGGAAACAGGTCTTGAATCGGGGGCCATAGTCTCAGAACACCCTTCAAAAACCTAACTACATTTGGATGGGCCACTAGTAAAGCTCTCTTCTCTCGATCCCAGAAGCAAGAGAGCTCTGCTACTTGAACTTTATGGAACACCATTGCCAATCCCTTGTCAAGGCCCTCTTGGTGGAACGCCAGTACCAACAGATTGGGGCATTACCCTGCTCTAACTTTTCTTTGCTGCACCAGCACTGAAACATCTCCCATGCCTTAGCATACGCTTGTAATCTCAGGAACTTTCTGTGTTCTGGGACAATTAGGATGTGAAGGTAAGCTCCTGTCAAATCTAGGGTGGCTAGCAACTCTCCTGGCTCCACTGTTGCGATGACAGACTGGTCTCCATCTGGAACCGAGGAACTCTCAGAGCCGCATTGACATGTTTGAGATCCAGGATGAACCTCTACTCCTCTGAGCCTTTCTTGAGCACAACAAAGTATATGGAGTATCTGCCAGAGCCCAAGTCTTCTGGAGGGACTGATTCTATGGCTTGAATATCTAGCAATCTTCGTAACGTTACCCGGACCTATTCTGCCTTCTCTGGCTAGCCTGCCAGCAAATCGATGAACCAGTTGGAGAGAGGGTAAGCAAACCCTATCTTGTATCCCTCTTGACCCAGCGGTTGGACATTATCTGTTCTCAGGCTTCCAGATAATCTGAGAGATGATCTCCAATCTTCAGAGGAGTGGCTTGAGGGCTGGCATCATTGTGGATTTTTGGCTGGCACTGTGAAGTGGAAACCTGCACTTTGGTTCTTCCAGTTCCCAGAGAATTTCTGTCTGGAATCTTGAAAGGCTCTCTGGGTAGATGTTTCTCTTTGAGTACTGTCGAGAGTGCAGGGACCCACGAAAGGACCCCTGGCTATGGCCTCTAACTGCTTGGGATCTGTTTGGTAAAGATCTTGGTTGGCGATTTTGTACACTAGCCATAAGATTATCTAGGCCCTTGGCATACAGCATCTGTCCTGTGAATGGGAGCCTATTCAGTGTTGCTTTAAAGGTCAGATCACCTGCCCATTGCCTGATCCAAAGCATACAATGGGCGGAGATAAAAAATGCTGAGACTTTCCCCATGTCTCTGATTATATTATAGAGTGCATCTGCTATGTAGTCTATTCCAGCTAATACAAGCTGTAGCAGGGACTCAGACTCAGGCTCTAATTTCATAGCCTAGAATGTTAGGTGCATGCCATGAAGGCAGCTGCAGCCTTAATCCCTAAGGCTAGAGACTCAAACTGCCTCCTGATGACCATATCCACTCTGCAGTCCTGCGGATCCTTTAAAATTATGCCACCCTCACTTGATAGGGAAGTGTGTTTGGTCACCTGAGCTACCAGGGAATCCACCTTAGGCATAGCAAACATTTGCTGGAATTCCTGATCTATGGGATACAGTTTAGACATAGGTCTAGACACCCTCAGGGAGCCTTTGCTCAAACTCCTGACCAAGTCCAGGAAGTGAGCAAGTGCTGAGGGCCCGGAACCCTGAGCTCCACAAATCTTCAAGCAGGCTCGCTGCACAGAAAAGGATATACCTGCCAGTTGCAAACTTAAATGTCTGCTTCTCTCTAAGCAAAGTAGTCCCTTGAAGCTGTGTAAAAAAACCACAGACCAAAAAAGGAACTGCAAAACAATAAAGAAATAAATGGAGCAGATCAGAAAGACACCTTAATGCTCGCCTGCACAAAGAAGAACTGAAGGGGGCAGCAGAGACTGTGGAGGAGGAATTGAAAAGCTGTGATTGACATCTTCTGCAGTATGCTTGCAAGCACAGATGGATAACCCTACGGTTCAGCATACCATCCCTATCACACTGGAATTCCCATTATCTGTTTTGTTGTTGTTTATGGGAAGATATTACAGTTTTAAAAGCTCCCCTTTCTCAGTCACCTGATCTATTCTAAAACTGAATTAAGTAGAGCTGCTGTTGTTTTGTTCTTTAGGACTAGAGACTGCCCCTGAAAAAAACCTCACAGTTGTAGGCTCTGCCTTTAATCCATTTGTGGGTGGAGTTTGCTGCATTGTCATCACAGACTTGGAACATACTCCAAGATATTGCCCATAAGTGGGTTTATTAGCTTATATGCAGTGGGCATTTAATTCTGGGTGGAACTTATTAGCTCACAGACCCTTCACATAGTTTAGATATTCACAGGCAATCTTTATCAAATCACATGGACACTAGAATTTGGGGAATAAATTACAAAAGCTTCCTTAGTGCCCAAGGCTAGTCTAAACCAGGTCAAGGCAGTATTGGATTTTACACTCTAATAATCCCTATGCATTAGCACCTCCCCAAACTCACAGCTGACTTGAAGAGTTGGTTAGCCAATACAAAATAATAATGGAACTGGATCAGAGGGCTTCTGATAGTGAGAAGGTTGCCTACTCTGCCTATTGAAAAATACACCCCTGGCCTGCCACGGGCTGGAGCTGTGTAATGCTCAGGGATTCTGAAGAAATCCAGTCTCATCACTGTGAGACTCCGCTGCATGTTTTGTCCTCTATATAGGCTGCAGTTTATCCAACTGCTAGAACTGTAAAACTGTTCATTCTCCCCTCTCAGTCTTTGTGCCAGAAATGTGTTGCCAATCTATCAAATCCAAGGTGTTTGTGCAAATTTCTAAAGGATTTAATTGTAAAGTGTGTCGACATGCTGCCTGGTTATGTAGTAGGGAAAGCAGGAGGCAGCGTGGCTTCAGAAATGTGTTCTATTATAGATTTACAGAAAATGAATATGTAATTTAGGATTTATAGAAAGGGAGTATGTATGATGTGGATGAGTTTGCAGGGCTGATATGTTTGGTGAGAATGGGGAGTGTGGATGTTTGAGGAGAGGCAAAGATGGGCTCTGTGGGGGTGGGTCAATTTGTATAAAAGGGAGGTATATGTGGAGGATTGTATTCAAGGAGGGTATAGGTATGTAGAATGGAGTGTGTAAGAGAGGTTAGTAAGCACAGGTGTGTGGGGAAGATGAAGCTGGGTGGAGATGGAATGGGTGTGAGAGGTGCAGGTGTGTGTGGTTGATGAGGCTGTGTCTGGGTATAGGATGGAGAGTGTGAGAGAAGCTGGTAAGCACAGGTGTATGGGGCAGTGGGATAGATGAGGCTGTGTAAGTGGAGGATGGAGTGTGTGCCTATTAGATGTATGGGGGAAGTGGCCAGGAAGGCCATCCTTTGCTAGATGCTTTATTTTTTGTTGTCTGAGTAGCTCTGGTCAGACATGCTTGGAAGAGTACCTAGAAATGGGGGATCTTTTGGAATAAAGTGCTGAGATGTTCTACAGCTCTAACAGTGTCCCATAGAAGGCCATGGGGTTTTTGGAGGCTTTGTTTTCTGAAAATACTGGCCAGGGTAAGCGATAGGGGAGGACAAACAGGGCAGCTGCCCTGGGACCCACAGTTCCAGGGCACCCCACTGTCCAGGCATCTGTTCCCCTTGTTGGCCCATCTCATCCCCTTCCCCTCATCTTCACGGTTGCCTTTCCAAATCACTGTTTTCTTTCTCAGTGGGGCCCAGCGTGGCAGCTTTTTTCATAAGTTGAAGGCGTCTGCCTGGCCTGAAGCTTCCCCTCTGACATGATCTGCCCAGGCAGAAACAGGAAGTTGTGTCAGAGGAGAAGCTTCGGGCCAGGTAACCGCCTGCAATGTATGAAAATGACTGCTGCATCGAGGCCCCGCTGAAAAAGAAAACCATGATTTGAAAGGTGATCTTGAAGGTGAGGGGAAGGGGGGGGATATGAGCCAACAAGGGGAAGAAGAATGGCATTTGAGCTTTATTATGTGCTGTCAGAACTGTGTGGGAAAGCAGCAGCAGCGATGGGGAGGTGAGGTGATAGGCTACTCAATGGAATTGGGGGAGAGGAAGAGGGACAGGATAATTGATGGAATTGAGGTGGAAGGAGAGAGAGAAGGGAGCAGGATACTTAAGGTGGAAGGAGAGAGAGATGATGGAAGTGGAGAGATATGGTGAAAGTGGAGTAAAGGGAGAGAGAGAAGAGGGCAGACATTGGATGTCAGTGGGAAGGGGAGAGAGGGGAGCAGATGATGAATGGAAGTGGAGAAAGAGGGCACATACTGGATAGGAGAGGATAAAGGAAAAAAAGGGCACATGCTGGATTAGGGAAAGATAGTTAGTGAGATATACTGGAGGAGGTGAAGGAAAGGGGTAGCAAGCTGTAGGTAGACAGTGAAAAGAGGAAAATTGAGGACTGGATAGTAAGAAAGATATATATATATTTTTTTATAAATCTTTATTCATTTTTAAAACTCACAATAAGTGTAACATAAAATACAAAATGAATTTAATTTAGACAGAAGCAGAAGATAAATTGAGAAGGAGGACCAGGGAAGAAAAAGAAAGGGAAGAGAGACCAGATCTGGGGGGAGAAAAGGGGAAAGGAGACAGAGATACCAGATCTGAGGGGAGGAAATGAGAAGAGAGATACATTTATAAACAGAAAATGGAAAGTGATCCTTTTACTGGACTAATTTGAATACATTTTGACTTATTTTCAGTGGCCAATTTCCCATTTTTTTGTTTTATTTTGATTTGTTAATTTGTAAAGTGATTTGTTATTCTCTTTTCTCAAATATATATATATCTGTCTTTATATTTTGTACAATATTAGGGGACATGCATCACTGTTTCTGTGGTGTTGCATTGTATGTAGAGTCTGGCTTCTTAGTAGTTCAGTTTAACTTTTGTCTACATATTTCTGTTTTTAGTTTGTGATTATTATTCGATACTGGACGAGGGTATTTCTGTGTTGTGTATATACAAAAGACATGGTTTTCTGTTAGCATGGACTGTGCAGGATCGATCTATCTGGCTTGTTGTTTTTTCTAGTGCTCACTGCAGTGTGTAAGATACTGCCTTTTCCTAAGTACACTTTTGTTGTGCGACTTGTGGTTTATTACTAAAAATCATGTTTTTCATAAAGAGGAGGGGATGTTAAAAAATGACCTCTCTGGGTGTAATATATGCTAGGTATGTGAAACCGACTCTTTCAATTGGAGACTAATGTGGTCATAAGATGTTATAGTAATGAAATTTTTGCAGAGACAATGAGAAACCAGTAAAAGCTCTAAATTTGCTCAAAAAGAAGGAAAAAAACCTCAGAAAAGGCCCTCCCACCGCCACAAAGGTGGATATCAAGGTGGTTAAGCGACAACCTCACAGGCAAAACCTTCATTTAAAAGTGAGCATTTGAGCAAAAAACTGTGCTTCACATATACAAAATCACTGATAGAGGAAAAAACCACTTATCTTGAGGCTGATCGGCACACCGACGGAGGCCAGCGTTTCACCGACAGGCTACATCAGGGTGTGACCTGACCGATCAGTCTACAAAACAAAGAAGAAAAACAAAGGAACTTAGCAGTTTCACATTGAGTTTAAACTTCTTTCTATAACAATACAAAAACGTACCTTGTGGAGAGCGAACACAAACGCTTCAAAAAAGTCCAGAAAATTGCTCCCATGGAGCGGCTCCGGGGTTTCGGATTTTAAATCTTCCCGGTGGGAAACATCACCACCGGAAGTGTGTCAAACATCTGACCTCATGCTCCACTATGTTCCTGGTATATGTCATTTTTTGCCCTTGTTTGAAAGTCTATGTAGGACAGACTACACGGACCTATAGGAGGCGAATTACCGAACATAAGAGTTGCCTACGCAACAACAAGCTCCCCTTGTTGTACATTGCCTTGAGCACAACCATACATTTGAGGATTTGCGTTGCTTTGTCATTGACCATATCGGAGAAGAAATAAATAATCGCCCAATTCAACTATTACGTGCCGAGCAATTCTGGATCCACCTACTCAACAGTGAAGAGCCTTTTGGGCTGAATCAGAGACTTGAATGGAGTGCTTTCTATTAGGTTGTTATTTTCCTCATTTTTCTTTTTTCCACTATGTTAGTTTTTTGGTTTTTTGGACATCAGAACATTGCTGAAAAAGTTGAGAAAAAATAAAAAGTAACAAAAATCACAAAAACATAAGGTTTTTGAAAAAATCAAATATAAAAAAATGCATGTTTTTTCTTTTTTGTTTTGAGGTTTTTTTACACTCTTTATTATTCTACCAGTGAGGAATACTCACACAAATTTTTTGCCGGCTGATTTTGTCAGATTCACTATCTCAGCTTTCACGTCATCCTTTGACACACTTCCGGTGGTGACATTTCCCACCGGGAAGATTTAAAATCCGAAACCCCGGAGCCGCTCCATGGGAGTCATTTTCGGGACTTTTTTGAAGTCAATGACAAAGCAACGCAAATCCTCAAATGTGTGGTTGTGCTCAAGGCAATGTACAACAAGGGGAGCTTGTTGTTGCGTAGGCAACTCTTATGTTCGGTAATTCGCCTCCTAAAGGTCCGTGTAGTCTGTCCTACATAGACTTTCAAACAAGGGCAAAAAATGACATATACCACGAACATAGTGGAGCATGAGGTCAGATGTTTGACACACTTCCGGTGGTGACGTTTCCCACCGGGAAGATTTAAAATCCGAAACCCCGGAGCCGCTCCATGGGAGCCATTTTCTGGACTTTTTTGAAGCGTTTGTGTTCGCTCTCCACAAGGTACGTTTTTGTATTGTTATAGAAAGAAGTTTAAACTTAATGTGAAACTGCTAAGTTCCTTTGTTTTTCTTCTTTGTTTTGTAGACTGATCAGTCGGGTCACACCCTGATGTAGCCTGACGGTGAAACGCTGGCCTCCGTCGGTGTGCCGATCAGCCTCAAGATAAGTGGTTTTTTTTCCTCTATCAGTGATTTTGTATATGTGAAGCACAGTTTTTTGCTCAAATGCTCACTTTTAAATGAAGGTTTTGCCTGTGAGGTTATCGCTTAACCACCTTGATATCCACCTTTGTGGCGGTGGGAGGGCCTTTTCTGAGGTTTTTTTCCTTCTTTTTGAGCAAATTTTGAGCTGTTACTGGTTTCTCATTGTCTCTGCAAAAATTTCATTACTATAACATCTTATGACCACATTAGTCTCCAATTGAAAGAGTCGGTTTCACATACATTGGTTTTCAATATATCTGAGTTGTTCACAGTTTTCAATATATCTGAGTTGTTCACAACAACAACACACATATATGCTAGGTATGCCACTGGCAGAAAATGTTAGCTTTGGGATATGTACATCACAGATCTTTGTATTGTGTCCAGTGGCTTACCAAGCAACTGATGGGAGTAAGATGGTGGGCAGTGACCCTGAGCCCAAAATTGGTGGGCACTAAATTTTCTTCCTACCATGCCCCATACCTCCTCCCCAAATGCAAAATATAAATACCTAAGTAGGTGGGTTTTCCAAAGCCCTGCCAGCTGAAGACCTTTTCCTCAAATCTGGCAGCCAGAACTCTTCAAGCTCTGCAGCTGGTGGCATCTCAGACACTGCCATTAGCTGCAGAGCTTGGAGATTTCTGGCTGCCAGACTGGGGGAGGTGGTTTTCAATTGGCAGGGTTTTTGGATCTCCACCATCCAGAGCAACGGAAGTAGCTAATTTTTGGTGGACCTGGGCATGGGATCCTTATGTGTTCAGTACAGAAAGAAGTGCATGTCTGTTTTTATTTCTACAGTGTTTTAATACTTGCATGCATGTTCAAATTATTACTAACAAAAAACCCCACATGTTATGAAGCCCTCCAACCTAAAGGTGGCAATATTTGACCAACTTTTGAATCCCTTGATCACTGTTGATTTGAGAATGTGTGATTAAAAATATTGCATGACATCAATTGAAACGTTCACATTATTTTTAATAAAAATATTGAACAAAATACCACATGTAAAATAAAACCAAACTTGTTTTTAGAACCAAATATTTCCTTCTCTTTAATATTTTTATACATGTTTCAAATGTAAAAAAACCAAAACAAAACCCAGAACTCCAAAATGAGATTTAATTTAAATCCTGTCAGTGGCAGCATTACCAATTCTAAAGCTGGGTTTACAGATGAATACATCCTGTGGCTCAACACAAAGTACAAAACAAGTCACAGAAGACCAAGGTGACCAATGCCATATGAGGTTGGCACCTTTCTGAATCAGAGTAATTTATACAATTTTGCTATTAAGAGCTGCCTACCTGGATCTGGATTTTCTGCACTTCTGTGCTTGTTAATGGTATGGTTTACCATCTCACCATCTCACATTCAGGAATAGAAGTTTTTTTGTTTTCATTTTTATTAAATTTTTTTTTTTTACATTTTTCATGCATTAGGCCCCACTTGGCAACATTGAAATCTGCATATATGAGCTATGCTGGTTTAACACTGCTGATAATCTGGAGATGTCCAAAACTCATGGATCACACATCAACAGGACAACTTTAAGTATTTCAGCTTCAGTAATATTGGTCCTCTTTAGACATTAAAAGGTGGGCCTAGAGAAATAAAAAGAATATGGGAAAGGGAGAAGAATCAACCCCATTCGCCCACGCTAGACATGAGGCTTGTTTTGAAAGGAAGACATTAAGGAAGACATGAAATCTTACTCTAACTCACCCTCCCTTCCCTAGGAAAGGTTATCTCAAGGTCATGAATGCCATTCCTTTGGTGGTCGTGGAGCTGGGAGTTGAGGGAAGGTGCTTAAATAAGGCAGGAAAGATCCTTCACTCAAGACTTAACCAGAGGTGGCTTTGTACAAACCCCCCCGACAAAACCTTGTTTTTAAGATAGAGTGGTACCAGCATAAGCACCAGCATGTGCATCAGGAAATCATATACTAGTGCCCTGGTACACTGCCTTAATACAGCACAGCAGGAAGCAGGTGTGTATGGCACAAGGACATGACTATTATGATGTCTAGACCAACAGAGAACAGAGAGCTAGTGTGTGACCAAGGAGGAATTCTACCTAGTTCTTCCTGTCACAATCTGGTGTTCCTGCAGAATGTCACTGCTCTCCTGCCAGTCGTTGCTTTGGTCACATGAGATATCTCTAGCTTCTCATACAGCCCTTGAAAAGACTCCTGTCTGAGAAAAGCAACAGAATACCCCATGTCAGCTCTCAAGGTGCATGCAGGTTTCTTTTAGCAAACCGGGGTTGCTGTTGCTTTCACAAGAAGAATTAAAACATGATTAAAAAAGAACCCATGAAGAATGAATTGTCCACTCATGGTCAATCAACCTAGACCAGAGACGTGGTATAACAGGAGTGAGAACTGAAATGGTGGCCAAAGGGCTCCTGAGAAGTTCCACAAGTTGCATAACAAAACCGGAACAATGAAAAAATAAGCAACTTTCTTAAAGTTCGTTTACAAGAAAAGCTTAACAACTAGAAGCATATAAAAAGCAAACATAGGTATTATGCAGATTTTTTTTTAACTTATTCAATGCAGAACAGAGGAGCCATCATCTGTCAAGGCCTGAGAGCTTGTTTCTTAGCCTCTGCTATCCTTCCATTTCTCCACCCAACCATCCACAGTCGTACTTAAGAGGTTCTCATAGAAATTCAGGGTTTGATGGTGGATGGTTAACAGTATACAACTGAGAGAAATAAAAACAAGAGTAGAAAACAATGTCCCAATAAAATAACAGAAAATTAAATTACATAATGGATCCCCCAGTTGTCCCATTCTGTCTATTCTTTAATGAAATGGTAAAATCAAAGAATGGGATAAGGGCATTAGAAAATAAACTGCTAGCAAGGTGGCTATATACATCTCCTATTTCCTCCTCTTCTAGGATAACAATGTCTGGTATTTTTGTTCCACTGAAACCAAAGGAAGAGTAAGCTACCAGGAGTCAAAAGTGTGCCCTCTGCTGATGTTCCTGGTGTCTGATGGGAACAGTTCCAACATCAGAGGGGCACTAAAATAAACTTAAAGAAAACAACTTCTTCTGTCATGGGGTTGCAGAACACTGTCTGGTTTAGTCTATGGTCCCAGGGTGGATGCTGAGGACAGGGGGCTCTAGGCAGGTGGGTGAGTAGTTGAGGTGAGGCTCTTTAATCCAGAGTAAGGGGACTCCATTCTTCCCCTCCGAGTTCTTGTTGGACTGGCGGGTCTTGAAGCGCACCAGCAGGATGCAGATGATGAGGATGCCAAAGATGGGGAAAGGGTAGAAGAAGACAAAGTAGAAAAGGGCATCATTGGAACAGATGACAGACTGCAAGGTGGAACCTGAGGAAAAAGAATGTGGCAGTGAAACTAAGTTGCACAGACCTCAGGTGTCTCACATGATGAATTATTCATTGGAAAACTAATCAAACTGTCTATGCTGATGTCAACCACACAATACAATTTTTCTACTAGCAGGACTGGGACCATTCAGCAAAGCAAAGATACATGGCTACCCCCCATCAAAATGAACCACAGAGATGTGTGATTGGAAGCAAGGGTCACAGGTTTGATTAAGCACTGTTGCTTAGCCCATGCTTAGAACACTTCTGAACAATGCACCCCCCCATGTGATTGTTGTCTCTACATGAGTGAAACAATACATAAACCATATACACATACATTAATTAAGAAGAGTGGGTACACTAAATTAGTGTTTTTCAAGTCAGTCTTGCGAGTACCCCTTTGCCAGTCAGATTTTTAGGATATCCCCAGAAATATGCGCAAAAGAGATTTACATCTAATAGAGGCAGTGTATACAAATCAACTGACTGCCAAGGAGGTAACTCCAGGACTGAGTTGGAAAACACTACATTAACTACTGGTAGAGCCATTCCCTGTAATCTCTCAAAGATGGGTGTTACCTCCCTATCGCCATGTATGTTGCAGGTTCTCTATAGAGAATGACATGGGGACAGATTCTCAGGGTAAACCTTAGCAAACCACAATAAATCCACAGGAATGGGAAAAATTTCTGCCAGTATACTGTAGGAACAGGAACAAGGCCTTTTACCTAGAGAATGACACAAGGACAAATTTGTTCCTGTCTTGTCCCGGCAAGATCTGTCCCTGACCCATCCCTGCAAACTCTATCCGCAATTTCACAAGCTTTGAACATGAGGGCAGAAGGAAGGCATCATCGTGGCGTTTCTGGCTCCTTCAGGTAAAGTAGGTGTGAGGGGAGCTGAGGAGATGTTGATCTGTTGGGGGTTGACAGTTTTGCTATATTCCCGGGAGGGGCTACTAGAATCACGAGGGGATTCTGCTGGTATGGTTCATGGGAGGAGGGTGCTGGCTGGCTGATTCCAGGGCTGAAGGGACCCCGGGAGGGGGGGGGAAGGGAGTTGCTGGCTGGCTGCAGAGCTGGAGCTGAAGTGAAGGGCGCTTTTGGGTCTGGTCTGGGTAGAGAGGTGCTGGACCCAAGTGTAGGGGGGGGTGTTAGTGGGAAGGGAGAGAAGTGCTGGACCCATTTGTGGGCGGGCTGGGGCTGGAAGGAAGGGAGAGAGGTCCTGGATGGGGTGACTGGAACTGAAGGAAAGAAAGTGGTGCCATATCTGCAGTAGGGAGCTGGAAGGAAGGAAGAGGTACAGGACCTGTGGCTGGGAGCTGGAGGGAAGGGATAGATTTTGGACCAATGGGAGGGGGGCTAGAGGGAAGGTAGAGAGGTATTGGACTCACTCTGTGTCCCTATGCTCTCCCTGTCCAGCATCTTTCTTCTGCATTCCTATTCTCCTTCCTGTCTATCTATCTTCTTCTGTATTCATATACCCTCCCATGACTGACTGTGTCCTTATGCCACTCCCATGTTGAGGGGGGGTTGAGGGAAGGGAAAGAGGTGCTGGACCGCAGGGGGGCTGGAGGGAAGGGAGATCTATAGCAGGGGTGTCAAAGTCCCTTCTCGAGGGCCACAATCCAGTTGGGTTTTCAGGATTTCCCCAATGAATATGCATGAGATCTATTAGCATACAATGATCTATAGGAAGAGTGCTGAGGGAAGATAGAAAGGTGCTGGACCTGCAGGGAGGAGGAGAGGGAAGGAGAGGGAAGGGAAGAGAAAGAGAGATGCTGAACCAAGGGGATGAAGGAAGAGGGAGTGAAATATTTTACACCGTGGAGGGAGGAAAGAGAAGGCAAGATACACAATGGTGTAAGAGAGAGGAGAAGCTGGACACACAAAAAGAGGGGAGATGATGGTCATGGGTGTGAGCATGGAGATAGGGACACAAAGTAAAATGCAACATGGGAGTGGCATAAGGACACAGTCAGTCATGGGAGGGTATATGAATACAGAAGAAGATAGCTAGACAGGAAGGAGAATAGGAATGCAGAAGAAAGATGCTGGACAGGGAGAGCATAGGGACACAGAGGAGTGACACTGGACACAAGGAGAGGGGATAGGGACACAGAATGGTGATGATGATGAAGGCAGGAAGATGGGCACAGGGGAAATACTAGAAAGGGAAGTATAGGAGCAGAGAAGGGAATTGCTGAACAAGGGGTAAAAACATACACAGAGATGGAAGGTGGATGGCGAGCATGGGGAAAGAAGAAATGTCAAACGGTCAGGAGACCCTAGTGAGTGAGTTAAGAGAAAACAGAATGAAACAGAAACCAGAGCCTGAGACCAATGTGATTTAAAGAATAAAATAACCAGACAACAAAAGGTAGAAAATTTTATTTTTTATTTTGTGAATAGAATATATCAGATTTGAAATGTGTATTCTGCCAGACCTGGTCTTAGACATAAATAGGGTTCACAAAGCCCACTACCAGGCCATGCCCTAGTTATATTCCCCTAACACTATTCCTACCATGTGTGACTGAAGTATTCTGTTAGAATAATTTTTCTATGTAGCGTTCTATAGTGATTTGACTTGTTCAGTTTTCTTGATAGTGGAGGAGATATATGTGAGGGGGACGGGGAAGGAGACAGTGGTTTTGATAATTCTTGTTCTATATAAAATGACAATTGTACAGAATGCTATTTCTTTTTATACTTTAATAAAATGATTTCAATATAAAATCATAACTATTCGAGACTTGTGTAAATGGCATCAGACAGAGTTTGCGGAGACAGGGACTGAGCTCATGGGAACAGGGTGTAGATGGGGGACAAAGTTTTTCCCATGTCATTCTCTTGTTCTCTACAATCCTTACAGAAATCAAAGCACACTTTATGAGCCCTTTTACTAAAGCTTAGTGCATGCTTAGCCTAACTATGTGCCATATGGCTCACAGATATAAAATAGGATGCATGGAGGGGCATAATTAAATAAAAAGTCTGTCCCCTTTTGGCCTAGGCCCTAAACGCTGAAAATAGAAGCAGGGGAAATGTCCATTCTCAAAATAAATGTCCAAAATGAGGGTTTGTTTTTTTTTGAGAATAGCCTACCTCTATATTCAGCTGTTTAAATGCCCAGACCATCACTACATCTACACTTACAACACATTACCAACCAAAAAACAGCCTAAGTCCCAAACGCTCAAAACAAGACCTTTTAGGCAAAGGAGGGGCTAGTCCTTCACCTAAAAGCTGGATTCTGTAACTGGTGTCTGTCAAAAAGAACACCAGTTACAGAATCCCTCCCAACAACGATTGGCTATCTCCCCTGCTACGATCCTCCCCCGAAGTGCCGCAGTTGGCGGCAGTTCAGGGGATCGCTATTGTGGCAGGAAAGATAGCCATTCTCTCCTGCCGAGACGCGCCCCCCCCGCCCCCAGTAAAATACAGGCAAGAGGGAGCCCAACCCCTTCTGCCCTGAAGCAGCCCCCCCACCCCCCTGACCGGATCTGGGCAGGAGGAGCCCAAACCCTCCTGCCCACGATGAACCTCCCCCCGAACCCCGAGACACCCCACCCCCAACACCCAAAAAAAGCACTAGGTCTTATTTTCAGGGCATGCACATGATCATCTCTCCCTTCCTCTCCTTCACCCCGATTCTTCCTCCTCCAACCACCATCTTTCTCTCTCTCCCTCCATGAGTCCAACTTTCACTCTCTATCCTCTCCCCCTTCCCCACGGTGTAACATTTCTCCTTATCTCCTTTCTGTCCTACCATCCATCTCACCCTCTCCATGTCCAATACTTTCTCCCTCCTGCACGCTTTCTCTCTCTGTCCTTATCTCTTCCCTCAATGGCATCCCTCTTTCTCACCCTCCAACCCAACATGCTCTCTCCCCATGTACCATCTCACCCTCCCCTCCAGTGTGTAGCACCTTTCCCTTTCTGCTAGGTCCAGCAGCACCTCTTCTCCCTTCCTTTTACCTCCCCCCTGTCTAGCAGTACCCCTTTCTCCCTTCCCTCCTCCCCCTGTCCAGCAGTACCCCTTCTCCCTTCCCTCCTTCCCTGTCCAGCATTACCACTTCTCCCTTCCCTCTTCCCCTCCTGTCCAGCAGTACTACTTCCCCCTTCCCTGCTCCCCATGTTCAGCATACCTCTTCTCCCTTCCCTGTCCAGCAATACCTCTCCTGTCACTACTAGCGACAGCTCACTGTGTGCTTTTAACTTCGGCACACAGCTACCACTAGCAGTAATTTAGCCCGGTTTCATTAGCCTCGGGGCCTTTGCTAGGCCGGCCCACTTCGATGATGCAATGCGGGCCGGCCTAGCAAAGGCCTCGAGGCTGCCTGATGAAACCGGCCTACTGTTAGTGGCAGCTGTGTGCTGAAGTTAAAAGCACACAGAGCTGCCGCTGCTGGTCCGGGTGCGCGGAGACGAGGAAGGCAGGAGTCCCAGCAGATATGCACAATGCGATGGTAGAAGTCAGCTGACACAGGTGCCGGAGCCTCTCTTCCTGCCCTGTGAGCCGTGGCACACTTAAAATCTCAAAAGGCACACTAATGTGCCGCAGCACACAGTTTGCAATACACTGATAACCCTTATGACCCTGGGCATGTTACTTAAACTTCCATTGCCCCAAGTATGCTCGAACACCTGATTGTAAACCACTTAATATGCCTTGTCCAAGTGGTATATCGAATCCCATTCCCTTTTTGTGGAATTTTCAAAAGTTGGCTCTTATGCCCAGATAGCCATATTTAATGACCTGAAATGGATCAGCCACCTACACATTTTCTAATGTCTTTTTGCTCCAATTTTTATGACCTAATTCCATGTTATTCTGAGTCAGCTCAGTCCATGAGTTAACTCTGTAATATGTAAAGAAGTTCTTATAAGAGCAGACATATTCTGTAAATAAACCTGCTTTAAAGGGATAACTGCTATGACATTAGGGAAATAGCCACCTGTGTCATGTTTGGGCACATACTGGTCCTCACCTGCAAGCTGCACATTGACTATAGTCAACCCCGACTCTTCCTCAGTCAGCCTGTACCAAAGGCCCCTGGGGTTTGGTAGCCACTCCTCCACACGGCAGGAGTAGTTGCCAGCATCAGCTGCACTCGCTTCTTGTATGCTCAGTCTGAAGAGAACAGCGGACACCCGCTTGAATCTCAGTCTGCCATCCCACCTCACCGGTTCTGGCTCAAACACAGAATCGTGGCCAATGCTGAACACAGGTTCCTTCTCCACTTCACTGTTTCTGTCTCCAGCCACACCACTTTTAGTCCTTAACATGAACCAGGTGAGGGAGAACCGTGACACGGGGCTGGAGCGTGAGAGCACGTTGCAATCCAGCTGGAAGTGACCTTTCTCTGGAACTGTGACATTCAACGCCGTAAGGTCAAGTCGCAAGGCTGCTTCTGTAAGTTATTCAGATAGAAAAAGTTAATAAAATACACATTTATTTTGGGAAACACTGAATAAAATAATCCTTAAAATAAAATGGCTCTTTGGGGGTAATACCCGCCTCAATAAATATCACACTCACATTCCATCCTGATCTAACAAAATTTTGCTAGAGCACTTCAGTCCTGCCTTTGAGAATCCCATGCTAATCCAATACTCAGAATCTTCACTCTCCACAGTTGTGCCAAAGCACTTCAATCCTGCAATTCCAGCACTAAGACCTACACAGTGTACTCTGCCAGTGCTTCTCAATCCTTTTGGGCAACACCCCCTTCTATTTCACTTCTGAGATCCTTATGCTCAGATCTGCCAATGCCCCTCAATCTTGGCCTGCAGTGCTCCCTGCTATTCCAATACTGAGAGCCCTTCCCCATACACATAGCTCTACCAATGTACTTCATTCCCACACTAAAGTTCCCACAACATGCCCTATTTTTTTCTTATACAGTCCTTGTGTGGTGCTCTTATCTACAAATGTATATTAAGTTTGGATTTGGTAAATACATAAGGATATGGGAATACCATAGACCATCCTCTCCATTTACCTGGTTGCAGGACTGTGACCCTGGTCAGTCCAGAGACATCCTCAGCATGTTTATACCACTTGTTTTGGGAGTTCAGCAGCCATTCCTGCACTCTGCAGTCATAGGCTCCACTGTCTTGCACCTCTGCGCTCTGGATGAGAAGCCTGTACAGCCCAGGGGATGGGATCTCCAGCTGCAAGTGGTGGGGGAGCTTATGCTCTTCCATATTCCCCTCCTCTTCATAGCCGTAATGCAGGGCACCATCCCGCTTGTGATGCAGGATGTGCTGTTTTTCCGAGTGACCCGATTTCCACACATACCACTCCACTGAGACCTGGGAGTCGGTGCTGGTCCGATTAGTGATGCTGCAGTCTATTGCAATCCACTCGTTCTCCAAGATGGTGATGTTCTTCTGCAGCTGACTGACCTGCAAGTTGGCATCTATGAAAGCAGAGAGGAAAAAGTCAATGCCTCTCACAACTAAGGGCTCAACACACATGAGCTGTATTGCAGAGTAAACACACCTGTGACTCAGGCGATGGCCACTAACCAAAGTTTCAGGCAAAATGACTAATGCTCCTTCACAATTTCAAGTTCAGCTACAAATTACCTTTGGACCACCCACCTGGCTTAGACAAGGAAGGTGACTCCTATAGTGACGTGCCCAGGTAAAGGGCAAACCAGATTCTGGGGGAACACTGAATATGGAGTGAACTGAAAACAAGGCCGATATTCACATGGCCTGGCATTGAATATGTGGCCTTAATTCAGCATGCGGCGGTCAGTGGTTTAAAGATCATTGACTGCCTCGGGTTGAATGTGGAGATTTCAAAGAATTGAAAGGTGAATTTTTTTCTGCTCAAGAAAGTAGACGTACCAAAGACCCCCTCCAAACACTTGCTGAGGTCTTTCTCCTAACTTTCCACCCTGCTTCAGAGGTGGTCCTATCTGTCTTTCAGATCTTGGCCACACCACTTCTGGATGCCCACCTTATTTATAAATAGTGAAAATGATGTGCTGCAGACATAAAAGGATTTAGAAAATGCAGGAAAAACAGGAGGGAGATAAAGAAGGGGGAGAGGACTGCAGAGCCATCAGTGATCTATCTGTCACATGCCAACATATCCAAACTCAACAGAAGGAGAGACCATTAACATCCTGCTTCTATTTAATGTGCACTCCTGACCCTCTCTGGTAGCCACAGACAATCCACCTTCAGTTTAGTTCAGGTACCCTTTTGTTCTATTCCCAGATGGGTGTTGTTTGATTTCTTCTTCCTCCAGGAAGAGGCAGATCATATGCAGAACTCCTCTTAAGCAAGTATTTTGCTTTAACATCATTGTTGGCCTCTTGGTTTTCAAGATGTTCCCAGAGAGTAGGGTAAAGAGCATTAAGTGCAGTCCATACTCAAGGACAAATTAAGGGTGCTTTGCACTTTCCTATACTCTGACCTTGGTGTCCTTGAGAGATGTTGATGTGGGCAACTGTCCCATCTGCATCTCAGTCCTCCTCCTTATTCTTCATACTGCACTAAGGCTGTATGTTACTGAAATAAAAGGGACTCAGCAGGGTCTGGGCATTATTAGGATCTGCAGTGAAGTAGTGGAGGTTTTTCAATGGAGGTGACTACTCCTGTCACACAACTGCCATGAAAGCACAAGGAGTTCTAAATGTGTCACGTGGGCCAGCTTAGTAGCTCGGTGACAATTTTGTACACGTCTAGGTGGGAGGACTGGGGATCAACTTCTGTCCCTTGGACCAGGTAGGGCCGAGGATATATCTTTCACAGTAAGGGAATACATATTTTATTTATTTAATTCAGTTTCTATCCCGTTTTCCTCAAAGAGCTCAGAACGGATTACAGGTTAACATACATAATATGCAGTTAACAGGTTACAATTTGTCACAGTTATAGTACAAGTTTTTATCCTAACTCGACACATACTAGGAATCTAATACCAATATATATAGTATATGAGGGGTTTCAGAGGAAACTGAGGTCTGTGACCACAGCCAAGGACTGCCACAACACAAGACCGGAGGCTTAAAAATGGAGATAAAATAGAAAATATAAAAGGTGGAAGATAAAGAAACAAGTGAGATAAAAATAAATAAATAAAACAAAGGATAAGGGGCAAAGTCTTAACGAGACAAATGGCATAAAAAAGAGTAAGACCAAATATACAAAATGAATTTATCAAAGATCAATATATAAAACCTTACATGGCCATGTTTTGGAACATTTTCTTTAGGGATATATATAAAGTTGTTGAAATCTTCAATAAATTAAATTCATATAAAATCTTGAAGAAAATGAGTTCATCTACTGCAAATAACTTCTCAGGTGGAACACCTGTGCAATGCCAGGGGCCCCAGTTGATCTCTGGCTTTCCTTCATTCAGAATAAGAAACAGTATATCAGCTCATGGTGCTTTGCTTGCTCCAGCCCCATGGCTTTTTAGAGCTTCAGTCCAACCCTCTGCTGCTACAAGTCGCAATGGCTCCAAGCTAAAAGGAATCTGATTTAATTTACAAATACTTGATATACTGTCCTTTGTAAATAGTAGCAAAGGCTTTTTCTTTGAGAGGACAGAACAAGTACATACAGTACTGCTGAAATAGGCATATGCTGAAATGTGCCGTCAGGTTTTATATACTGACCTTTAATAAATTAATTTGGTATATTTGGCCTTACTCTTTTACACCAAATCTAACGGGTGGCCTGGGATGCCAGTAATCTCTGGCTCGGTCAGAGTTGAGAATGCTGGCAGGTCAGTGTTCATAACCTGGGTAGATGGGAATCATTGCCACCTCAGAATGGTGACACTTAGTGGAAGAGTCTAGGATGTTTCATTACGGCCAATTCAGTACAGCCAGTTTACCGAGGATGATTCAGTGCGCCCAGTTCTGCATGGCCCTTTCACTGCAGTTTGGAAGAACTCTTAACAGCAAAGGGGAGAGTCCTGACAGCAGCTCTGCCAATAAAAGGAAGGAGAGGGAGAGATATTAACCATTGCCCTAAAATGGAGAGCTACTATCCATCACCCCTCATGGAAAAGGCAGAGCTACAAAGCCAGCAATTCAGCATTGAGGCAGGGTATTGCTCCTTGTCCCCCCCGGAAGAGAGAGAGAGAGAGAGAGAGCTACTCAGCCAACGATTTAGTGTTGGGGGGAGGGGATATTGTCCCTCACTCCCCACTAGAGTGCTTTGCCTCAGAAAGAGAAAGGAGGGAGAACGTGCCAGTAAAAGGAAGGAGAAAGGAGGAAGAACGTGCCAGTAAGGGAGAGCTACTATGCCATGGGTGGTGGGGGATTGCCCCCAAAAGAAAGGAGAAAGGAGGTATCGTTGGGGGAGGGAACATGCCAGTAAAAGAAAGGAAACATGGAGAGCTACTAATCCGAGCATTTAATCAGTGTGGGGGGATTGCTGGTAAAAGGAAGGAGAAAGGAGGGAGAGCTACTAAGCTCACAATTTAATTGTAATGTCAGTGCAGCAGGCTGTGATTAAATGGGCAAATGATGAAACGGCAGCGATGAAAGACCTGCGATGTAATGTCCTGTGCTGAAAGGGCGGCACTGAAGTGGCTGCGCTGAATGGTCCCATTCCAGCCATGGAATGCTGCTGTAATGACGACTAAAATAAGTTAGGAGGAGATATAAAACTAGAGAAAAAAATTGGGGGGAATAAAGGCTCGTGTCTCTAGATCCCAGTTCTGGGTCTGATGGAGCTAAAAACCCAAAGAACCAGACAGAAACTGCTGCATCAACCCCACCAAAAGCCAGATATACTGTGCAATGAACTGTCCCCTTTCTGCACTATAACGGTGGTGAACAACCCAAAGACACAAAGCCATACGGCACCGTCTCTCTCTATGCTGAACTGAGTGGAGAGCTCTTCCAGTCACAGTGGCAGACAGTATGAAAGGGATGACTTGAGAATCAGTGCATTTTGCAGCAGGTGGGTCTGAAAATTCCTGAACTAATTATCACAGTTACTGCTGGGCCACAGGTTACTGAAGCAGGAGAAAATAGTTTTGCCCCTAATTCTTTAACCCTAGCATCTAGCAAACAGCCTGGTTGTGCCCTTCAACTGCAAACAGCCAAACAACGTTCCTACCTACTCCCACTTCGTACCCAGTCACTGGAATCAACAGCCCCCCACAGATCAGATCCCTTGAAGGACTCCTCAACTTTAGGAAAGCAATAAAAACATACCTCTGTCACCTAATTCCTCTACCCATGACCGATGAATTACAAAGAAATGTATATTCGTACCAGATCCCGGTATGTGTCACATTAGGAAAACTGTACTGAAAAATCCTGCACTTTAACTATGGCAGATTTAACCTTTACACTGTCTCTGTATCAAATTAGGATAAAACTTGCATTGGAAATCTTGCACTCTAAGAATAACTATGGTAAATTGTAACCTGTAAACTGTATATTATGATGTATATTAGTATTAGACCCCTAGTATGTGTCAAGTTAGGATAAAAACTTGTAGCATAAACTTGTACTGTAATCAGTGGCATAGTGAGGGTAAGTGGCACCCGGGCGGTGATACCCCTCCCCTGCCCTCTTCTCAATCCCCCCGCTCCTCCCCCCCCCCCCCCACGGTGAGCACGCCCCACTTCCCTTCCCTGTAACTTTTTAATTTTCCAGGTGAGAGCAACAGGATGAACTCGCCTGCATTGTGTTGACTATCCCTCTGAAGTGCCAGGGGCCCAGAAGTGACGTCAGAGAGAGGCGACACCTACACGGGCAGCAAGTTCATAATGCTGCCCGCATAGAAAAAAATTAAAGAGGTACCAGGTGCATGGCAAGGGGGGGGGGGAAGGGGAGGGTGGAAAAGAGGGGAGCAGAAAGGAGGATGGGTGCCTGTGTCCTTTACAAAGACCGTGCATGGGGCAGACCGCACCCCTTTATTATGCCAGTGACTGTAATTATTAAGTCCAAGTTTATTAAAATTTGATGCAAACGCTTATAATATTAATTCAAAGCAAATTCCATATATTAAAAATCAGGGGTTAACAAAAACATAAATTATACGTATAGGGACAAATTCTGAGGACAAACATACAGAAACAGAAGGAAAAAGGATAAAACTACAATATTTTAGAAAAAGGCAACATTGAAGGATAACATAATAGGTCTGAGAATAAAAAATGAAAAGGTCCTCTAACATAATGTTATCTATAAATGAAGGTTTTAATTTTCAAAGGCATCTTTGTAAAGAAAGGTTTTTGTAAAGAAAGGTTTTTGTAAAGAATGAACTTTTAAACCTGCCTAGTATAGATTCTTCTCTAATATAGCCTGGGAGTGAGTTCCACAACTGTTAACTGTATATTATGTATGTTTAACCTGCAACCTGTTCTGAGTTCTCTGGGGAAAACAGGACAGAAAATGATTTGAATTACATACTGTAATGACATACTGTCATTTGTGCTCTAAGATTATAGCACACCAGCACTTACATATGTGAATTAGAGGTCTGCACGGGAGCGGGGATCGCGGGAATCCCGCGGGTATCCCCCCTAACCCACAGGACTCCCACGGGGATGGAAGGCTTTGGAAGCAGGGTTTGTCCATATAATATAATAGACACGTCAGCCTTAGTAAAAGAGGGGGTTTATAAGTTAATTACCTGAACAGAAAACAAAAAAAGGTTCCACCAAAGAGATTCCACAAGGAAAACAGCAGCGCAAACACAAAAGAAACTGTGGAATTGATGATCCTGTCAGAAGTAATTGCTGCTTTTTATGGGGACGGGCGGGGATGGAGGTAATTCCTTGTGGGGATGGGTGGGGATGGAGAGGATCCTGATGGGGACGGAGAGGATCCTGGCGGGGATGGGTGGGATTTCTGTCCCCGCGCAACTCTCTAGTGTGAATGTAACATTCACACACATAAATGCCTGCTGGGTGCTAAGTGATAGTCTGTAAGCTTATCACAGCTGAAAAGGGTAAGGGTGTTTGTGTGGGGCCAACACTTACAAGTGTAACTTACAGAATAGTAAAAGTTGCAAGCTAAAGTGTAATTGTTATGTGCCAGCATTTATACCTGCCTTTTACATGCCGTGAAAGCAAATTAATGTTGGTGCACAAATGCCGACTTACACTCTATTCTATAATGGAATCTAGGCACCAAGATGCCCCTATAGAACATATACTAAGCACCCTGCATTTCATCCTGACAAAATTTAGATGACCTTTATACAATTGCCCCTAATATGTTATTTAGATCCTCCATCAGTAGGAAGGAAAATCAGGGATGGGTGTGAATCTTTTTCCATTTAGTTTTTCTTTCAAAGATCTTTGGTAGTGACTACAGCAATGTGTCTCAAACTTTGGGGGCCTTCTACTAAATCAGCTAGCCGCCTTATCCCCTCTTCTATGAAACTGGGCTAGCAGTTTGTAGCACAGAAAGCCGCGCTGAATGGCGAAGAGGGGGTTAGTAAAAGACCCCCTTTTTAGTTCTGGCACACTAAACAGAGCAAATGTTTTTCAGGGCACATTATAACTGAAATTATAATATTGCAAAACCAAGAAAAAATTAATTTTGAGATTTATTTATTTAAAGTTCTTTAAGCTATGTATGCGTAATTGTAACTATAGTGAAACTAAAGTAGATAAAATAGAATTGCTAATCAATGCGATGGATGTGCTTGTTTTTTTGTGCAAATTAACTCAAAATGTGGCTCTATAGTCAACAAGCAAACATTCATTTCATCATCCACCATCTGCAGTTGTTCTCTTTTTTTCAATTTAATTTCTGTCAGGGCTGAAAATCCAAGTTCACAAAGATAAGAAGGCCCAAATGGTAACACAGCCTTGGTTGCTAAATAAGCCTTGATTGCTAAATAAAACTAAAATTACTTGCTGTTAGCTTTCAAGGACAAATCACATCAAAGAATGATGCTTATCTGGGCAGTTGTATTCTTACACACATAGACTCTCATAACATTGACAGACTCTTGTGTATGCAGTGTACATGTCATCTATTCTAGTATATGCTTAAGAAGGGAATTTTTAAAATTAAAGTAAAATTCTTGAATCTCTCATGGCACACCCAGAATGTCTTCAGGGCACACCACTGTGCCGTGGCACACAATTTGAGAGACACTGAACTACAGGACAGGTGTTGTGCTAGATATCCCATGGCCTTCAGGACAGGTTTTACCCCCAAACAATCTGCTCTCCTCAACATATAGGGAAGACTGAGCTTATGGTTTCGCCTCACCTGGCTCCTTAACAGTGACCTCAGTCAGTCCAGACACCTCTTCTGCCAGCTTATACCAGGCACTATTGGGGCTCAGCAACCACTCCTCTACGTGGCAATAGTAACTTCCGCTGTCACCGACTCCAGCTTTCTGGACAGTGAGATTGAAGAGCCCTGCTGGTGACCTCTCAAACTGCAGGCGACCCCTCAGGCCCTCCTCCTCTGCATAGGTGCCGAACTCAAAGGCGGCGTTGGGGGCTGTTTTCAGGATCAGCTTGCCATCGGCGTCAGAGGATCTGTGCACATACCAGAGCACGGTAAAGTGTGAGTCCTGGCTGGTCTGAGCTTTCACCTGGCAGCTCAGAGGGATCGCCCCATTCTCCACCACAGTCACACTCCTCTTGGACTTACTGACCTGTAGCTTGGTCACTGAGAAGGGACAAAACACAAACAAGAGTAAGGGTCATGCATTTGATATACCACCTTTCTGTGGTACAACCAAAATAGTTTACATATTATATACAGGCACCTTATTTGTCACTAGTGGGCTCACAATCTAAGTTTAAAGCCACCCGTTTGTATGAAAAGGTAGAAGATATTATGGACTGAGTCAAAAGCCTGCAAAATCAAGTTTGCTTGTAAAGTTTAAAACAGGATGTTTCTTTCTCCAGGGTTTACTATCCCACAATGGAAAAAACTGCTATAGGACTTCATGAAAATATCTCACTAAAGTCCCACCATAAGATTTTTGTTTTTTTAAGCAAATTGACTAAAAGGCTCTTTATATTTTAAGATGCAGCTCTCAAACGTGTCTACCCTCAGAAAGCCCACTTTAAATCTGATCTCCTTCCTAAACCCCATCAATCTGGGAACAAAAACTATAAGAAAAAGATATCAGGAGCAGCTCTAGGGTCATCCCAGCAGACAGTATTCAAAAATAAACTCCTTCCAATTCAGCCGGTGGTGGTCAGCGTTTTTTTTTTTTCTCAATAGATTTTTAATAACAATTTTATAAACAACAACTTGTTCCAATGCATTACACAGCTTTAGCCTTAGGCACGTGGGCCCAACCCATGTGCTGGGCTGATTCCGGATGGCCCAGACGCCTCAGGCCCCACCTGTGGGCGTTTGAGGCGCCTGGGCCAATCAAGCCCTAAGGCACACCATTCAACGGATGGTGGGTCTGCCGGACGGGCTTGGGACCTGTCCGCCTGGGCAACGTATTTACAGGTACGGGGAGGGTGGTTGGGGGTCAAGGGGTTGGCAGGGGATCACAGGGTCGGCAGGCCAATTGTGGGTTCAGGGGGGGAAATTGTGGGAGGGGGGTAAGCTGAGGGCAGGAGGGCCTGGGATCCCTCCTGCCCAGATTGTAGTCGGCGGGGTGGGGGTCGCCGGGCCAGGAGGGCTTGGGCTCCCTCCTGGCCAGATCGTTGTGGGGGTGGGGGTTGCTGGGCCAGGAGGGCTTGGATTCCCTCCTGGCATGATTGTTGGGGGGGGGGTTTGCGGCCCACCAGGGTAGGAGGGCTTGGGCTCCCTCCTGCTCCAATGTTGTCGAGGGGATTGCGGCTCGCCAGGGCAGGAGGGCTTGGCCTCCCTCCTGCCCCGATGTTGTCAGGGGGAGGGGGGCTCACAGCTCAACGGGGCAGGAGGGCTTGGGCTGCCTCCTGCCCGGATCATTGTCGGGGGAGGGGGAGGTGGATTCTGTAACCGGTGTTGTTTTTGACAGACACCGATTATACATTCCAGCTTTTAGGAAAAGGACTGGCTCCTCCTTCACCCAAAAGTTCTTGTTTTGGGCGTTTGGGACTTAGGCTTTTTTTGGTTGATTATATGTTGTTAATGTAGACGTAGTGGTGGTCTTGGTGTTTAAACAGCTGAACATAGAGGCAGGCCATTATATATATATATATATATATATATATATACATATAAACTCCTTTTGGACTTTTTTTTGGTAATGGACATTTTCCCTGCTTCTGCTTTCAACGTTTAGGGCCTTAGGCCAAAAGGGGACTTAGACGTTTGTTATTTTTATTATGCCCCTCTAGTTGTCTCAGAAAAGGGTTATGCAGATCATGTAACCTTTCTTGATCAGTATAGGAAGCCCACAAACAATACTTCAATTTACAATGTGGGATGCAGCTTTGTTCCAACTGAACCCCTACGGCGGTCAGCATTTTTATGTCTACTGCCAACTGTATTCCCAGATATTCAATGCCATATACATTCAATATCCTAACTTATAATAAATCTCCAGTAATAAATAAAGTGTGGTTGCCAAAATGGTTCTACTTAAAGGAGGACAAAAGGCCTGAGAAGCTGTGAAGAATATACTTCTTCAGTAGCTATGGAAAAAGAGCCATGCAAGATTTGCTCTCTTCCAACCTTCTATCATAGGCCTAAAAAAAACCCTATTAGCAAGCCATGCAATTCATGTTTAGTTAATACTGTCACATAACTTATTAAACATAAGGCTGCAATACAGAAATGTAATATGGAAAAAAAAAACCACCCCGCTTAACTGAGCAATGTGCTGCAAATCGGTCCAACACCATCCAGAGTTTCAGTGGTACCAAACAAAAGAACAAATCTTGCAGGTTGTTTGACTGCTAATTAGAAGATTCTGTGCCTTTCTGTTCAGTTCAAATGAACTGTGTCATTACCGTTGCCGATGGTGGCCTTTATTTCGCTAACTTGAAATCGTTGCCTCAGGGCTCTGTGAACAGTTATATAGGAGAGTTGATCTTCCATAGGTCATGACATTTTTGGCACGTAGATTCAGAGAGCCTTTATGCTCCCTCATGTCTGGTACTGGCTTTCTAATAGGGTTTCTCTTTTGGCCTATGATAGAAAGTTGGAAGAGAGCAAATATTCTTCACAGCTTCTGAGGCCTTTTTTCATCCTTGAAAGAGAGCCATTTTGGCAATCACACTCAGCGTTTATCACTGGAGATTTATCGTTAAATATATTTTATTGAGCACCAAGAAAATCAACAATTAGAAACAAGTACAGAGAAGAACAAGTAGCTCCAAATTTCACACAAAAATCCAACAAACCCACCCCACCAATCACTGGAGATTTATTATAAGTTAAGATTTTGATTTATTACTCTAGTTCCTTTATTTATTTTTTGGTTGTATGTACATTCATTATACATGTCTGGGCACCAGCAATGAATATCAGGTTGTACGTGGCTGGTAAAACTTATGCGGTTAAGTGAAATATTCAGCCCTTAATCACAAAAGACAGGATTGCTTTTTTTTGTGGCCCAAAGTATGAGATTACCATATAAAGTTAAGGGCTAAATATTGTTGCTTAACCACATAAGTGCCAACTCTGTCTCTGGAATAACCACAAACTAGCCAGTTTCTGGTAGGCAGCACTAACTTAGATTGTGAGCCAACTAGCGATAGAGAAAGTACCTGCATATAATGTATACAGCGCTGTGTACGTCTAGTAGTGCAATATAAATGATTAGTAGTAATAGAAGTAGCCAATTAAGTACCAGTGAATATTTATTTTTAGCTACAGACAAGTAATTTAAAGTCAGGAGCCTCTCTGGGCTGCTTAAATTGCTTTGAATATCGAGTAGATTATGCATACTTCCTAGTAGGGAGTCTAAACTTATAAACCTGGGGTACTTGTAGTGCTTGATAGGTAAATGATTTTTCAAAGGGAAATGCCAGGGTGATTAAGAGCTACATGATCAGGTTTGCAAAATGGGACTGAACATATATTTGTGCTGCCACTTGACTGCAATTTTGGAACCTACATATGTTAAACGGTAGCACATACACATTTAAACCCCAGTGCATCCATTTCTTAGATCAGGGGTGCCCACACTTTTTTGGCTTGCGAGCTACTTTTAAACTGGTCAAATCAAAATGATCTACCAACAATAAAATTTTAAAAAACACAAAGCACACTGTACGCAGAGAAAATGTTAATTATAATTTATATTTGGGATTTTTCTCAAAGAGGTCAAGGCAGATGACTTTAAAATATGCAATGTCACCTCAGTAACAACTATACAAAAATAGACAAATATACCCCCTCTCCTTTTACTAAACCGCAATAGCGTTTTTTAGTGCAGGGAGCTGCACTGAATGCCCCACGATGCTCCCGATGCTCACAGGCTTCCTGCGCTAAAAAACGCTATTGCAGTTTAGTAAAAGGGGGCCATAGAGCAAAATATAGACAGCAGATATAAATTCTCAAAACGGATACATTTTGATCACTAAATTGAAAACAAAATCATTTTTCCTACCTTTGTTGTCTGGTGATTTCATGAGTCTCTGGTTGCACCTCCTTCTGACTGCATCCAATATTTCTTTCTTTCTTTCTCCTACAAGCTTGCTATCCTCCAGGCCTCATTCCATTCCCCAACCAACATCTCTCTCTGTCCCTCCATGAGTCCAAGATTTTCTTCCTCTCTCCCTGCCCCCTCCCCTTTCTTTCTTTCTCTCTTTATGCCCCCCTTTCTTTCTGTCTTTCTTTCTCTCTCCCTGCACCCCTTTCTTTCTTTCTCTGCCTCCCTTTCTTTCTCTCTCCCTGCTCCCCTTTCTGTCTTTCTCTCTCCCTGCCCCCCAAGCCACTGCTGCCCATTTCTCCCTGTTTCCCTGATGCCGCAAAAGCCAGGCCCACACTGGGCCCACAAATCTCCTCTCCCCCCCCCCCCCCGACGTCAGAGAGGAAGTTCCAGGCCAGCCAGGCACGGAACTTTCTCTTCAACATCAGAATTGACGTCGGGGGAGGGAGGCTTGTAGGCCTGGCACGGGCCTGGCTTTTGTGGCGTCGGGGAAGCAGGGAGAACGCAAAGGCAACATGAGTCAATCGCGGGATGGGCTCCGTGATCGACTTGCATTGCCTTTGTGATCTACTGGTCGATTGCGATCGACTTTTTGGGCACCCCTATCTTAGATGTTTGAGGTACTAAAATATCTCCTCTCTCTGAACATGGAGAGCACTTTAGTCTACATATGTCAATTTTAGATGGAAGCTAAATGTGCAGACCTGCTCTTGTAAAATATGTCTCATTTTCTGCATGATTTCACTTTCAGGTCAAAATTTGCACATGCATAAACTATCCAAAATGGCACTTCACGTCTCTTTTTATAAAAAAAACTAGCTCAAAGCCTGCAGAAATCATGACTAGATAGAAGGCTCCTGTCCAATTCTAATTTTGCTTGCCAGCCCATGAGCTGATATTTGGTAGTACATAACTGGCTATCGATTCCCTGCTCTGACTCCCACGACCAAATTAACTCAGTTGTCAAAAGTTGTTTGCATAGGCTGCGTATGATCAGATCCCTAGCCAATTTTTGGGATGCTCCCTCACTTTAATTCATTCATTAATAATTTCAAAAATTGGACTATTGCAACTCACTTTATAAAGGCATCGCACAAAAGGAAATTAGATTACAAATAATACAAAATATCGCAATAAAAATTATCACAGGAAAAAGAAAATTTGATCACGTCACACCGTATTAAGGAATGCGATATGGCTCCCTATCAACCATATGATAACTTATAAACAGGCACTCGTCACATTTAGGGCCTGTTTTACAAAGCCGCGCGGTAATGGCCCGAAGCCCATAGAGATTTAAAGGGCTGTTGCTGCGTGGTAGCCGCTAGCGTGGCTTTGTAAACCAGGCCCTTAAAGTCCTACAATTCAAAGCTCTGCTATTTCTAGACCGAGTCATTATCCCATATATTCCTTCTCCTTCCTTAAGATCTGAGGACAAAAACCTACTTACTACTCCATCTTAACGAGTTATAAATACTAAACGTAACACACTTTTCTCTGTCACCGCTCCCCCAAACTTGGAACTTGGAATTTTCAATTGAAGTAGGCAAGTACCGATCTAATATAACTCCTATAGTTTTACCCTTTTTTGTTCTCTTTCCTCCCGGATCTCCCTCCTATGGAATGTATGTCTGTCTTCCCCAAAACTGTTTTTTTTCCTCATATAAAATTTTTAATTGTTCATCGCTTTGTACCATGAAAAAAATGATTTTATCAAATACGAATTAAACTTGAAACTTAAAACTTTCCAGTTAGTCACAAATATAGTATGGGCAGAGATGTTTCAAAATGATTTACTACTAAACAAATCACGTACTGTGACAAGAGTGTATCTAGAAAACCATCAGTTAGTGCCAAGGCAGAACAGAGTTAAGCAGGCACTGGCAATTAATATCAATTGCATCTGGATTAAATCTGGGCACTGCCAAAGACCTGGATATTCAGTGTCGGTGCCTGCAAACACATCATCTATGTAATGCTTCTACATCAAGACCTTCAAATAATGGTCTGAAGGATACAGAAATTTTTCTTCAAAAGATGATACATATAAGCACGCTACAGTGGGGAAGAAGGAGTTATAAGTGAGGGAGAGTTCAAATTTTTGAGGTGTTCACACCCGTCCATCCCAGTCATATACTTTGTGCTAAAAATTCACAAGACCTTGATGGACCCTCCGGGGCATCCTATAGTGGCAGGTATAGGATCAGTTCTGGAACCCTTATCAGAGTTTCTGGATTTACAATTGAAAGAAGAAGTACTTAAGATAACTTCATATGTGAAAGATACAGCAAGAATGATCACCTTGTTGAAAGAGTTTAATACAGTTCCTCCACATGCGATTTTGGTCTCGTTGGACAAAAGAGCACTATATACAAACATCCCTCAGGAAGCTGCTGTAGAGATTATACAAGATCGTCTCCAAAAAATGGATTTGTAATTGAAACGTGTAGAACTGTTGCTTAAATTAGCCCAAATAGCATTGAATAAGAACTGTTTTCAATTTGATGATTCCTTCTTTTGACAAATAAAAGGCACAGCTATGGATGCCAAAATGGCACCCACAGTAGCGTGCTTATATGTATCATCTTTTGAAGAAAAGATTTCTGTATCCTTCAGACCATTTTTTGAAGATCATGGTATGGAAGCGTTACATAGATGACGTGTTTGCTGTATGGTTGGGCACTGAATCCAAATTGACTGAATTATCAACTGGTTGAATCAGTGTGATCACAATTCAATTGCCCCCTAAGGCACTAAGGGTAGTTTCTACAAATGTTGCTGTAAGTTATGTGACAGTAGGTGCCCTACCGCTGCCTAACTTAATTGTTTTAATTGGTACACTAATTGACTGTGCTGATTAAAAACCAATTAAAATCTTGTTAAAATAATGCAGGTGCCCAAATCGCATTTAGAGGCGCTTAATGTCAAAGTAGGCATGGTTTGGGCCGGAAATGACCTTAGACGTGATTCTCCGTGAAAGGTAGGCACTAGTAATGTAGTCCTTTAAAACCCTGGTCTATATTACCAGTGCCTACTTTTAACGGGAGCTGCGATTCTCTGAATGGTGCTGTTTTTCTAGACCACTTGCAGAATCTGCCTCTAAGGGCTTGATTCTATAAAGGGTGCCTATATCATAGCCACCGTTATGAGTGGATGTCAACCATCCGCTAGGTGCTGTTTATAGAATCGCACCTAGCAACACCTAAGTCAATCCATGCTCAAACTATGCTCCAAATCTGCTCCTTAACTATGCCTACTTGCAAGTAGGCACCTCAGTGTAGATGCCTACCTTGAAGTGGTAGGTGCCTATTGGCTCATTAATTTTTTAAACTAGTTTTATAATTGATTTTTAATGGCGCTTTCAATTATCAGTGCTGATTAATCCAATTAAAAAAATTAAGTTAGGCACCTAGATTGGCTAGGTCTAATTTAGCTAGTATTTAAAACAAAATGCCGCCCAAATTCTGCCTTTAAGCCTTCCTACAGTACAAGTAAGCACCAGCTTGCACTGTGCATACTTTGAGGCATAACCTCATTTTTTTTAAAAAGAACCATTTAGTATGTAATCAGAATTTTATATAAAGAAATTATTTATAAAATTTCCCTAACTATGCTAAAACATCTTGCATAGAGGTTCAGAAAGAATTTTAACATCCTTGCAGAGATCTGCTTTGAGGGTGGCAAGTCAAATTCTGATTCATGCCACTCCCCTCTGAAAATACTAGATGCAATTTTGGTCAGACCCATGCTTAGTGGTGGTGGAGGAAAGTATGAATTTAATAATAGAGATGTCAAATTACCCAGTTCCAGGCTGGAGATTTTGTTGACCATGCCATTCTGGTGCATTATGGGACTTGCAGCACTGATTTCAATGGGCAGGATCAGGCAAAGCAAATTCCACACTACTTTGAAATGTAAGTTAAAAAACCAGGACTGGACAAAAAGTCTCCAGCCTAGAACTGGGTAACTTTGCATCTCTAGAATACAGTCACAACCTTACTTCAGTATTTGCCAACCCCTCAATACTAGAGCTCCTACTTTTGCTCTTTGGTGCTTGGTAAGTAGAGGTCAAGGGGAGAAAGACTGGACTGGATGAGTGTTCTGTTGGCACAATGAACAAATGCACGGTTTTTCATTACAAGTTTTGTGTTAGGGGTTTTTTTTTTTGGGGGGGAGGGAGGGGTTTAATTCTTAATGGGTCTTTGGAATCCTTAAAAACAGTGGAAGAATTTGATCAGTTGAATCTACCGCCCACCCTTTCTCTTTTAGTCTTTTTATTATTATCATTACCAATTTCCCCCTCCATCTGTTGCTACAGAAACACCCAGTTGCTAAGTAACTGTATATGTTAAGTGCTTGAAGGCACTTCAACCAAGAGGCAAGCAAAGAAGTGGGCATACAGCAGGGAAGGAATACCTTGCAACCTCAGGAAAGGAGCAAATCTTGAAAAGGTTTATTTTAACTCCTCCCCCCCCCCCCCAACAACAAAACTCTGGGGTTGGCTGAAGGATCCAACCATCTCCTACCCCCGAAAGGCCCCCTGGTACTTACCTCTTCACAGAGAACTGAAACAGAAATGTCGCGCTCTAGAGCGCAAATGGAAAAAATCTAAATCCCCCTCTGATAGACATACCTGGAGGGTCAATATTAAACTTTACAATTCTACACTAAAAAAAAGCCAGGAAAAACTTCTTCGGAGACAAGATCTCTAGATCCAACAATCAGATCAGTGCGCTGTTCAACATCTGGCGCTCCCTAACTACAAAAAAAGACCCATCCTTGCTCCCACCATCTCTATCAGCCGATGCCCTCGCAAATTTCTTTAATGAAAAGGTTACCACCCTAAGATCCTCCTTCCCACCCACAGTCTCCTACAATTCCCTGACCTCTACTGACCTCAACCCTACCTTACCTATATCCACCCCCATTCCCGCCGACAGATCTTGGACCGTCTTCGAGCCTGTTTCCGAATCGCAAGTCTCCAAACTCTGCCTCAAACTAAAAACCTGCAAGTGCACTCTGGATCCTTTCCCCTCCTATCTATTCGAGAATATCCCTACACAGGCCATCGCTTCCCTCACCGAACTCATAAACTCTGCCCTAACATCGGGCCTTTTCTCCCCCAACATGGGACACATTTCATTGACTCCTCTACTGAAAAAGGCCGAACTTGACCCCTCCATGCCATCAAATTACCGCCCTATAGCAAATATCCCTCTCCTAACCAAGTTATTAGAATCCATCATATCCACCCAACTCTCATCCTACCTAGAAAGATTCTCTATTCTCCTACCCCACCAATTCGGCTTCAGACCCAACTTTAGCACCGAATCCCTCTTGGCCTCACTAATCTCTAAGGTGCAACATCTCCATTCTCGCAACAAATTTGCTGTTCTCCTACAATTCGACCTCTCCGCAGCCTTCGATGTCGTCCACCACGACATCCTAATCTTCCAACTCTCCGAAATAGGCATAAGCTCCACAGTCCTAGATTGGTTCTCGAAATTCCTACGCTTCCGCTCCTACACCGTTAACACAAACGGTACCTCTTCCCCCCCCTGGAAGCCGAATTGTGGAGTCCCGCAAGGCTCACCCCTCTCCCCTCTCCTTTTCAACATCTACATGTCCTCTTTGAAACTCCTCCATCTATCCCCCCTAGAAACTCTCTACTCCTACGCTGATGACATCTTCATCCTCCTTGAGACCGACTCGAACCTCTCTAACCTTGCTGATAACATATCCACATGTATAACGAATCTCCAATCCTGGGCCCAATCTGTACAAATGAAACTGAATGAGTCCAAAACAAAACTACTTTGGCTCGGCCCAATTTTAGATCATTTACCCACCTCCATCCCACTACCATCCGGCCCCACTCTTCAGCTTGAGTTCTCAAGCAAAGTCCTAGGCATCGTCATAGACTCCTCTCTCTCCTTCAATGATCACCTCAACTCCTTGGTAAAAAAATGCTTCTTTAGCCTTCATATACTGAGGAGAGTGAGATCCTGCTTTCATCATTCTCACTTCGCCATCCTCGTTCAATCTATCATCCTCTCTAGACTGGACTACTGTAACTCCATCTACATAAGCCTAACTAAGAAAAACCTCCATAGACTTCAGCTAATTCAGAACGCCGCGGCCAAGCTTATTTTCGCAAAAGGCAAGTTCGATCACGTCTCCCCACTCCTCTCCAAGCTTCACTGGCTCCCAGTATACTCCAGAGTCCTCTATAAATGTGCCTGCTTAGCCTTCAAGATCCTACATGGCGTCCTTCCTCCCGTTATCCCACTCTTTTGGAACTCCTCAAACCCACACCCCACTAGACCCTCACAAAAACTGAAACTGTCTTTCCCCTCTATTAAAGGTATATCCCGCACAGGAAAACTTGGAACATCCCTCCCCTTTAGAACCACAGAACTCTGGAACAACCTCTCACCCCCGCTCAGAAATTCAAGCTCCTTCCAATCCTTCCGCAAACACTTGAAAACTTGGCTCTTTTCAAAAATCTAATTACCTCCCGTACTCTAGCATCCGGTCCCTCTCTATCTTCTTAGTCCCTCTCCTTTATCCCTTCATTGTAGTTCCTTTCCTCTTAACTTCTGTAAACCGTGCCGAGCTCTGCGCTTGCGGAGATGGCGCGGTATGCAAACCTAAGATTTAGTTTAGTTTAGGATCATTCTAGGAAGGAAGAGAGACTGTTTGAAGCCACTTAGCATTATGGGGAAACAGCAGCTTCAGCTTCACAGATAACAGAACAGCACCCAACTCTGTCATCTCCAGGGAGCCACCCTCATTAGTCGGCAGACATCCTCTCCCTGAGGGACACGTCCTCCAGCACGCTTCAATGGCATCACCCCTCATTAATATCAGAATTAGGCCATTATCAGACATTACAATTTCATCTTTCTGTCTTCTGGGTGGGGGAGGAGGGAATCTACAAACTACCATCATTACAGACTGAAAGAGTTTGAGAAGACAGAAACAACTGAAGGAAAATATATTCTATTTATTACCACTACTATTTATCTTTTTTGAAGCAGTATCCCCAATGTAGCCTAGCAAGTACCAAGACAGGCAGAGCAGGGATTCTCAACCCAGTCCTCAGGATGTACCTAGCCAATCAGGTTTCAGTATATCCACAATAAATATGCATGAAATTTGAAAGTAGAACATGCAAATTTATCTCATGCATAGTTCTGTGGGTATCCTGAAAACTTGACTTAGCTGTGTCCCAGGGACTGGTTGAGAACCCCAAAAGGCAGAAGAATGGAATGGAAAGGAATTAAACTTGTCTGTCTGTTGTGGCAACTTCTCTAACAATGCATCCTTGTCAGAAAATATGCTGCTGCTGGCAAACTCAGGAAGGGAAAGGAGCTTTTGTGAGCAGGTGCACTAGTCTCCTTTCATGTAGGAGAATGAGACGAGAAACAATTTGTCAGTAGCGAGCCTTACAAACATAGTACTATACCTCCCCTCTGTCTGGCTTTTACTTTATTTTCAAGTCAAAAATAGACACCTGAAGTGCCAGATTGACAGCTATGAGCCAAAACACCATGCCGCTTATCCAGAGGAAAAGATGTTGCTTTGGCAGCAGCAGTATAAGCTCTGTGAATACTCTGTCAACCTGCAAACATCAGTCTCCCATTAGCAAGGGAACTGATAAAACCTCATTCTCAGTCTCCTGGGGGGTAGGGAATGCCTATCCATAAGGGAATCCTATGGATATTTTATTTCCTACAAAGAGGAAAGGTGTGGGTGGCAGGGTGCTTTCTGGAACTATATATCAACTGTCCTGTGGAGAGAAACTGCTGGGATGCTGTGCGCAGACTTGCAGGGTGGGGAGAGGGGTAAGAAATAAGAAACTAAGAATCTATGGCTGGTGTTCTGTAGATGGCACCAGGGCCTGTATTTGATTTTCCCATAATCCAGTCAATTGTATCTCATTGAATTAAGAAAATAGGATTCTGGGCTGAAGATATACATTCGAGAAAGAGCAGACGCTCAGAGAGCTACAAGCTGCCCTTCTGACCCAATTAGTGTAAGAACACAGTCTGTAAGAGTCATGAAGGAGAAAGAATACATTAAAATCCACGCCAACCAGCAGGAGTTGCTGGTAATGCATGAAAAGACAACAAGGGGAAAAACAGAGGGGGAGGCCAATGCAAGAGATGTATTGCAAACAAAGCAAGAATCAGAACAGAAAGGGAGAGGCAGAAATAGGTCTAAAAGGTCAGATATTTACAGGGTTATTTTGTATGGGGTATCTCCTATTTCTCAACCCAGAACCCCAAAAGCACAAAGAGGCCTTAAAACTTCTCCCTGCAGGTCCATTGACTCTTTGCAAGTTGTATTGCAGACCTTTAACTGGTAGGCTTTAGTGATCAGTTTCTCACCCGGCCAATGGCAGAGTTCTTTTACAATAAGATTCAGAAGATTCACCTTGAGCTCTCAAGCAGGCTGCTTCCCCTTCCCCTCCATCTGCCCCTTTTACTAACCTCCCCTCAACACCTGCTACCCTCTCCTCTCTCTTTTTCTATCGCTCTCCACTGCAACTGTCCCTGATGCCTTCAAATATGCCTACTCAAGAAACCCTCACTGGACCTCTATCGCCCCATCTTCTTCCTCCCCTTCTTATCCAAGTTACTTGAATATGCTGTTCACCACCATTGCCTGGACTTCCTCTCATCCCATGCTATTCTAGATCTGCTTCAGTCAGGCTTTCATCCGCTGCATTCCACAGAAACTGCCCTTACTAAAGTTTCCAATGACTTGTTGTTGGCCAGATCCATAGGCTTCTATTCTCATCCTTCTCGATCTGCCTGCCTCCTTTGATACTGTTGATCACGCCTACTCCTCGATACGCTGTCCTTGTTGGGATTCCAGGGTTCTGCCCTGGTTTTTTTCCTCTCTCTCCCATCCCATCTCAGTGTATGCAATGGTGGTTCCTCCTCCAAAGCCTTCCCACTATCAATTGGTGTACCTCAAGGCTCTGTACTGGGACCACTCCTTTTCTCAATCTATACTTGCTCACTTGGAGCGCTGATCTCCTCCCACAGCTTCCAGTATCACCTCTATGCTGACGACTCCCAGATTTACCTCCCTGCACCAAATATCTCTACTGAAACTCAGACTAGAGTCTCAGCATGTCTGTCTGATATTGCCACCTGGATGTCTCACCGCCATTTAAAACTGAATATGGCTAAAACAGCTACTCATCTTCCTGCCTAAGCCCACCTCTCTGCTTCCCTCGTTCTCCATCTCCGTGGACAACACTCTCATCCTTCCTGTTTTGCCTGCTCATAATCTCGGGGTCATCTTTGACTCCTCTCTCTCCTTTGCTACCCAGATACGACATATCGCTAAGACCTGCCACTTCTTCCTCTGTAACAGGGGTGTCAAAGTCCCTCCTCGAGTGCCGCAATCCAGTCGGGTTTTCAGTATTTCCCCAAAGAATATGCATAAGATCTATTTGTATGTACTGCTTTCATTGTAAACTAATAGATCTCATGCATATTCATTGGGGAAATCCTGAAAATCTGACTGGATTGCGGCCCTCGAAGAGGGACTTTGACACCTCTGCTCTATATTACCAAAATCTGACCCTTCCACATCCTCATCACCTTGTGCTTAGACTACTGCTACTCACTACTCTTAGGCCTTCTACTTAGCCATCTCAATTCCCTCCAATCCATCCAGAATTCAGCTGCACGACTCATATTCCGAGAGAGCTGCTATACTCACATTACCCCTCTCCTAAAGTCACTTCATTGGCTTCCCATCTGCTTTCAAATACAATTCAAACTCCTCTTACTGACCTACAAATGCACTCACTCAACTGCCCCTCACTATCTCTCTTATCTCCCCCTATGTTCCACCCCGTGAACTCCGCTCAGCTGCCCTTCTCTTCAACTGCCAACTCCAGATTCTGTCCCTTCATTAGTTTTTTCCCAATAGTAAATTTGCTGCCTCATATGCTTGGAACAAGCTGCCCGAATCCCTATGGCGGGCTCCGTCTCTGGCAGTGTTCAAGGCCCAGTTATAAGCCCACCTCTTTGAAAGGGCTTTCAACTACTAACTCCTTGCACCTTGGGTTCTGTATCCTCAACCCCTATATGTGTTGTCTATCTGTTCAAGTTAGAGTATAAGGTCTTCCAAGCAGGGACAGCCTATAAATATCAAAATGTACAGTGCTGCATACGCCTTTCAGCGCTATATAAGTGATGAGTTGTAGTAGTAGTAATCAGTTTTGGTTTAAATGATGTTTGGATTTACTTAAATTCTGTCACTGGTACTACAATATATTTACCCAAGTACATGGTTATTACTGAAATTTGTTTATTTTTTTTAAAGAATCAATTGTAGATACTTGCAGGGGCTGAGCTCTTGCTACTCTCAGTATTATCAGGTAAAGCCAAGATAGAAAACTTTCTAGATTAACCTGTAGTTAACTGACTTATGTCAGCTATTCAACAACAGTACAATTACAGGGCTTCACAATGGTCACCAACACCTGCCTACACAGACTCTAGAAACTACCATGCCTCTCATGCTAAGACAAAGTTCTCCATTTACTACATTGCTTGCAGCACCCCTTTATCTTCTCTCGTTTTAATGCCACACTCCTACTTTAATGCCACACTCCTACGCCTGCTTTCCTAGCTGTAAATGGGAATCTCCCTATGGTCAACGTTCATCCTGCTTTAATCACACAATGCGTGCTCCTTATGCAGCCAGCTACAAAGCCTCAGCAGGCTGGAAGGTCTGATATCAGTGCTCAGCACTAGATAAAGATAATAGTGTTCAGTATTTAGGACTGTATTTCAGTAATAAAGTTTATTGTTTATTTAAAGCTTCTATACCGCTACTAATGACTGGGGAGTCAATTCAGAGTTGTTTATATGAGCTTCTGTAATGGTGTTACAATACAGAGTTTGAGTGTTTCTGTGAAGTTTTAATGCATGAGCTTCAGTAATGGTGTTGCAATACAGGATTAAAGTGTTTAAAGTATTGATGATTAGGAGTCAGTTGTCTTTAAAAGACACAGTAGGAGATGAGTGGACCTCTAATGGCCCCTTAATACCAGTAGATAGAATTTGGAACTGGTTTGAATCTATTTCCATGAGTGAAGTTAGTCAACTATTGCAAAAATAACATGTTGTAACCTGGACAACTACCCTGTTTAATTGACGCTTTCTTCTCCTGCTATATTTATATATGCTTTCACAATTTGGTTGAATACAACACTGAGTTTAGGTCACTTCCAGTGGAGATACTGTACTTATCCCTATTATGAAGGATAGTAAGGGAAATATTTCTGACATTACAAATTACAGACCTGTCATATCTATTCCCCTTTTTACTAAAATCATAGAGGATGCTGTAACTAGACAATGAGATACTTGTTTGGCTAAATTTCTAATTCTTCATAAGTTTCAGTCTGGCTTTTGGGCAGGGTTTAAATACTGAGATGGTAGAGATCTCATTGATAGAGCTTGGGAAAAGTTATGTTATCGCTTGGTCATAATTGTCTGATTAAACAGTTTGATTTGTCGAGCACATTTGACTTCAATCATGTATTGTTATGGTGCATTTTGGAGGGGATAGGAATTTGCGGACCCATTCTAGCCTGGTTTCAAGGTTTTCTGATCAGTAAGGCATATACAGTACAGTGAAGAAATCGTGTATATTACCTAAACCTTGGAAGAGCCCCTATAGGGCACATACAGTGAAGAAATCATGTATGTTACCTAAACCTTGGAAACCTTCCTGAAGTGTGCCACAGGACTTGTTGCTTTAATTTACTGGTGCAACTACTGGTGGAGGCCCTTGACAAAACCAACATTAAAACATTCATATACGAAGATGACATAACAGTGTTTTTTTCCTGTATTAGCTGGCAATATATATTGATATTGTTGCTCTAATTGTTTGAATTTGATTTGAGCCATGCACATTAAAACTGAATAAAGAAAATAAAACAGATTTTTATGGGTGAGAGTCCTAACTATTTTACAGAGACATTCCTTTTTTTTTCAGGTAGGATATTTTAAATTTAGGCTTGAGGAATCATCTCGGCTATTGGGAGCTGAGTTAGAAAATCAGTTTATTATGATATTTCAGGTACCATACACCACACCTTGAGACTTGGATCCACCCAACAATATCTTCTTTCCACCTCCTCCATGAGCCAAATAGTGCATACCACCACAAGAAAAACATGTTTTTTCTGTTGTAGCACCAATGCTGTGGAACTCTCTTCCCATTAACCTCAGACAGGAATGTTGCCTCTCAAAGTTTAAATCAGGCCTCAAAACTTTCCTTTTCAAGGATGATTTTGGTACCTAAGTTATGACACCTTCACTTGAACAAATATTAAGAAACTCTTTTCTATTGCTCAGGAAGCTAAGAATTGTCCAAAAATATTTCAGCCAGCCAGCGTTTAGATTCCTTGTTCAATCTTTAGTGCTATCACAGCTAGATTACTGTAATTCGATCTGTATTGGCTGCTCAAAATTTTTGAAACATAGGTTTCAGTTGGTACAGAATACCGCTGTTAGGCTGATTTACTCGTATTTTGCATTTAAATATGATTTAATAACATACACTGGTTTCCTATCGATGCTTGATTTTATTGTAAGATCTGCACATTAACTCAGGCCTTATATGGAATATTGTGTACGGTCTTAGGACCCAGCTGTTATTAACCTTTCCATCAGTTAGATATTTGAAGTCTAAGAAGCAGTTCAATTCATCTTTGTCATATCAGGCCTCCTTGCTATGGAATGCATTACTATTGTCACTTAGATCACTTAGAGCCAATTACCAGTTTAAGAAATAATTGAAGACATTTTTATTTGCCAAATTTGCAGTGCAATATTAATGAGGAGTGTTTTTTTTGTTTTGTTTTTGAATATTACTTTGTGATGTCAGAGCCGGGGTATCCAATCTCAGCCCTTGCCAGGTTGGATTTTGAGGATTTCCCAAATGAATACGCATGAGATCTATTATACAAAAGAAGCAGTGCATGCAAATAGATCTCATGCAAATTCATTGGGGAAATCCTGAAAACCCAACTGGATTGCTGCCCTAGAGGACTGACGTTGGACAACCAGACCTAGAGGATGCTCTAGGTCTGTTACCCACATTGAAAACTGTAGGTACATATGGACTAGATGTTAAGTAATGTAATGTAAAGATGCATCAGAGATATCAGTGCTTATTGAAAAGCTTTATGATGTTTCAGATGTGCATAACATAGCATTTAAAACCACAGCAAAATTTGGCTTAATTTCAAATCTCTCTTATGGTGAAGTTTAGCAATATTCCAATATATATCACAGAGTGACTTCATATCAATATTTTATGTAGATTTCAAAGAGTATTATCATTTCTCCAATATCTCTTCAACAAACTACTTTGAACAGAAGCTTGATAACATTCAATGTAATATTAAGTAGACTTTAAAGGAGGGTAGACCTCAGCGGCTACACCTGAACCATGCTATTTCATTCAGGTTTCACGTTTAATGTAGTTAGCTTCCTCATTGGTCTTCTTCCATCATCTACCAAATAGTTAACATTCTTCTAATTCTGATTCAATTTTCTTTATAGATTCAACTGCTATTATAGCAGAAATCTTATCTTTAGTTGCACAACTGAATGGGGCTCTGACATAGAATAAACATGCATTCCCATTTCAGAAAGGGAATGATCATCTATGTTCAAATCTATGTTCAAAAGGATGAATGTCAGGATCTAAACTTGCTCCTCAGGAAATTTAAGTTTCAGGAAAGTGCTTGTTTCAAGTAGCACTTGGCCACCCCTTAATCCTTTGATTTTTCTTGTCCCTCCCCATCCCTTTGATGCTCAGTGACAGCATTAGGTTTTTAGGTGTTTTTTTTTAGATATATACCGCTTTTCAAGGATATCTAAGCAGTTTTACAATCAGGTACTCAAGTCGGAAAACAGATATTTTTGTTTCTAAAATGGCTCACAAACACATGTAAGATCATAAGAACTGCCACAATATGACAGACCACAGTACCAACATACATGTTTATGCTATTGTCTTGTGTCCCTTGATATTTAAGATGTTTATGTTCCTGCTTCACCTTACTCATGAATGTCTGGTTCACCGTGTTATCTTACAACAGGTTCGATGTTGGCAGATGCTGTTCAAAAACACGTCCTGACCAGGATGTTTCAAATCTGATTTGCATATCCTTTCTGAAATGTCACTAATTGAGCATAAATATATCCATATCATGAGTCAGTCTAGTGTAAGACTCACACATATTTTTACCACACCAGGGCCTTGAGCATTGGAGAGGCAGTTAATCAAAATAAAAAAGAAAGACAGAGAATTACACAGTAGAAATATTCCCCTTCACCAGACCGCCAGATTCTCTTGACAAGCTGTAATTAATGAACTTTGGAGCCCTGATGCTAATTAGTTGTCTAATGAAGAGCCTAGTTGTTTGTTTGATGGTGCTCTGGCTGGTCAATCACCTGGCCTGGGATCAATCAGGAAGCAAACACAAATTGGGAGTGAAGGAAGATGCTTGGGTACTTCCTGCTGTTCCTGACTGCCAGGGCCAGTGCAGAGGAGAAATGACAGGTCTCCAGTGCCTATTTATCAGCATTAATCATAAAAGAACACTGAAGTCAGGGCAGGATGTGAAAAAATCCATCACAGGAGACAGATGCTACCCCCGTATCAGAGAATGGCAGGCCCTTCATCAGAGATCCTTTCAATTACCAGAGCTCACTATACAGTGGAACTTGTTTGGGCGGCAGCATGATAGTAACTAGAGAAATTGAGAAAAGAGCCATAGTCCTGGGAACAGCAGAGTGGTAAATTCATGTTTTTCCACTGTTGATGGCTGTCCCATCATCCCTCTCACACACCGGGTGAACGTAATGACAGCTTTCCTCCAAGAATGCTAGAGTGATATATGCTGAGGCACTGATGATCAAACCTCCGACAACACAGTAATGCCGGCTCAGCTGATCGCAGCTCTGGAGGAGGTGGGAAGGATCCCTCCTGTCCGCCACTGGACCACCAGGAATACTTAAGGTACGCGGGGAAGGCGGGAGGGAGATAAAAATAATTCAAATTGGGCTGAGACAAGAGGTGGGAGGGATCCCTCCTGTCCTGGCCACTGCTGGACCATCAGGTCTCATGGCAGGCTGGGTGAAGGCCTGCAAGACATCAGGAGGAAGAGGGGAAAGGGTACATAACCTGGCAGGGAGGGAGGGGGACTGGATGCAGAGACTGGCAGAGCAGTGAGGGAAGGGGAACAGGGTGCTTCTTTTTATGAAGATTTTATTATTCAAATCCTAATGAGGGAAAAATGATGAGGGAAAAATTGGAGCACAATGCTTCCTCTTGACATGCCAGAGTTTGTTTCAGCGTTTCCTTTCAAGACCATCTTACTAGTCATGTAAACAGATAGCCTGAACCAATAAAAGAAATCCCAGATGATTTCCCTCTGAAAGCAATGCTACAACACCATGTACGATGTGGGATAAAACCAAACTTGGACCAACATGTCTTAGAAAAACTGAAGTCAACTGACAAACTTGTTTCTTGCAGATATCCCTTAAAACAAACTATTCAGGTGAATCCCTGAGGAAATACGTTGATGGCCATTGTCCTACAGCAGTGTATTGCAAACTATGTGCTGTGGCGAGATTTCCTACAGGATGTGCCTCTGGTGGCAAGGGGCGGAGTTTGGGCAGGGGTACTCGGTTGGTATTTGTTAGGCTTAGGGAGTACTTGGCTTGAAAAGGTTGAGAAACACTGGTTTAGATTAGGCTTTGATTATCGTATCAGATGAGTTTTATAGAGATTTTAAAATGATATCACAAAGGTGGCAGCTTCTTTTGTGTATATTTAAATTTTGTTGTAAATCACTTTATGTAGTTTTGTAGAGGGCAAGTAATACATTTGAAAAAATAAAAGATTCCAGAGTTCCTAAAATCAAAGCCCAATTAGTAGAATAACCCCTCTATGCCACAAAGGGTTTTTTCCAATAATTCTGCTGTTCATATGAAGTAGATTTCTCTTTACTAAAAAGAAAACCAGGCCTTTTTATTCCTTTACTGTTTTGGGGTTACATTTTCCAATCTTTAATAACACATCGGAGCTCATGGCAAATGTACCAAGTCATATGGAGCATTTGAGGATTTTGGAATGACCAAACTAAGTTAAGGGCCAGCACTGGTAATTAGCAGTGCTGAATATACAGTACGTAGGAACATATGAGTTGTTATAATGATTCTCTGACGTCAGAGAAAGGGCGGGACCACCGGAAGAGGAAGCAGCACAGACGCAGGGCTCACAGAAAGGCCGGGACTGCCGGAAGAGGAAGCAGCGCAGAAGCAGGGCTCACAGAAGGGCCGGGACCGCTGGCAGAGGAAGCAGCAGGACAACGGTAGGAGCTTCTCCATGATGTGGGGGGGGGGGGGGTCGGGAGGCTGTGGGGGTGCGAGTGGTCATTCAGGGTGGGGATGCGGGTGTGAGTGCGAGCAGTCCTTCGGGGTGGGGGTGCGAACGGTCCTGCGGGGGGGGTGAATCGGACATCGGGGGGGACAGGACATCAGGCTTTCAGGGTGGGGACAGGACTTCAAGGGGGAGAGGAGAGTCGGGGCGGGCGAAAGGAGAGTCGGGCGGCGACGGGAGAGTCGGGGCGGCATGCGCGGTGTACGGGTGTGCGCGGTATATAAAAATTTCTTTACATACATTAGTTTCCCGCGCGCTATACCCGTGTGCGCGTTTTACATGGGTGTGCGGTATATGAGTAAAAATACGGTATATAACTTTATGTCAAATCTGCAGTCAATGGCTCTAACCTGATTGATTCACAAATGCAACAAATAAACCCTTAGTATCAGTCAGAACTATTATAGGCTTTTCTCATGGATCCTCAAATGGTACTATGAGCTGAATATCTTCCAATCTCAATTCTTTATAGGTGGACCTATGAAGAATTGGGTTACGGGATTGAGCATGGAAGATATTCAGCTTATGGTGGCCATCTGAGGATCCGTGAGAGAAGCCTATAATCGTTCTGACTGATACTATGTAACTTTATGGAATGTTTCCTTGTCTTTGTACTTTTTGATGGAGTAAACATGCCATTCAACATTTTGTAGACTTTTCATATCTCCCCTCAGTCATCTATTCTCTAAACCAGGGGTGCCCACACTTTTTGAGCTTGCGAGCTACTTTTAAAATGACCAAGTCAAAATGATCTACCAACAATAAAATTTTAAAAAAACACAACGCACACTGTACGCATAGAATTGTTAATTATCATTCCTATTCCAGGGTTTTTTCAAAGAGGTCAAAGCAGATGACTCTATGCACTGTCACCTCAGTAACAACCATACAAAAATAGACAAATACCCACCCCCTCCCTTTTTACTAAACCACGATAGCAGTTTTTAGCGCAGGGAGCTGCGCTGAATGCCCAGCGCTGCTCTCGACGCTCATAGGCTTCCTGCGCTAAAAACCTCTATTGCGGTTTAGTAAAAGGGGACCATATTGTAAAATATAGAGAGCAGATATAAATTCAGACACATTTTGATCACTAAATTTAAAATAAAATAATTTTTCCTACCTTGTTTGGTGATTTCGTGAGTCTCTGGTTGCACTTTCTTCTTCTGACTGTGCATCCAATCTTTCTTCCCTTCTTTTAGCCTGTATGCTTCCTCTCCTCCTGACCTCATTCCCCCCCCCCCAACGTTTTCTTCTTCTCTCCCTGCTCTCTCTTTCTTTCTCTCTTCATGCCCCCTTTCTTTTTATCTGTTTCTCTTCTTTCCTTCTGTCTCCCTGCCTGCCCTCTTTCTCCCTCCCTGCCCTCCCCCAAGCCACTGCCACTGCCATCGGATAACAGGCCCCCAAAGCCGCCCGCCGCCGGCCAAGCTCTTCTTGCTTCGGGCCCATCAGCCTTCCTCTCCCCAAAGTCAATTTTGCCGTCGGAGAGGAAGTTCCGCTGGCCAGAACTTCCTCTCCGACGGCAGAATTGACGTCGGGGAGAGGAAGGCTGCTCGGCCCAAGATCGACCTATTGGGAGAAATGCTGCCGGGTCCTGCCTTTGAGGAAACAGAAAGTAGGCAGGACCTGGCAGCAAGAAGAGCAAATCGCAAGCTTCACTGACCTCTCTCCCGCTTTAGCCCGCGAATGGGGCTCTAACATGTGCGCGCCGGCTTCCCTTCTCTCCCCCCCTCCCCGGACATAACTTCCGGTTTCAGAGGGAAGAGAAGGGAAGCCGGTACGAGCATAAATTCTCCAAGCCGGTTTTTTTTTTTTTTTTTAATGTTGAGCAGCGGAGGCAGCAGCAGAATTCAGGAGCAGGCCAGTCAGGAGGGGAAAAAAGAGAAGGGCAGAACGGAACCCGCTCTGCGATCAACTGGGGTCGCCTGAGCAAGCGACCTTTCGATCGCGATCAACGTGTTGGGCACCCCTGCTCTAAACCAAAGAGCCCTAACCTCTTTAGCCTTTCCTTATATAACAGTAGTTCCATCCCTTAATCATTCTGGTCACCCTTCTTTCTACCTTTTTCAGTTCCATTACATCTTTTTTGCGATGTGGCAACCAAAATTGCACACAATACTCAACATGTGGTCTCACCATCGAGCAGTAGAGGCATTATAAGTATAGCCATACTGGGTCAGACCAATGGTCCATCTAGCCCAGTATCCTGTTTCCACAGTTGCCAATCCAGGTCACAAGTAACTGGCAGAAACCCAAATAGTAGCAGAATTCCAAGCTACCGACCCCAGTGGAAGCAGTGGATTCCCCCATGTCTGTCTCAATAGCAGACTATGGACTTTTCCACCAGGAACTTGTGCAAACCATTTTTAAACCCACCTACGCTAACAGCTGTTACCACATCTTCTGACAATAAGTTCCAGAATTTAACTATTCATTGAGTGGAAAAATATTTCCTCCTATTTGTTTTAAAAAATATTTCCATGTAACTTCATTCAGTGTTCCCTATTCTTTGTAATTTTTTAGAGTACAAAATCTACACCACTCAGGATTTGTTAATATCATTAGCCTTTATCGTCCCCTTTATCATTTTGGTTGCTCTTTTCTGAACCTTTTCTAATTCTGCTATATCTTTTTTGAGAACCAGAACTACTTCTACTATTAATTATTTCTATAGCGCTACCAGACGCACACAGCGCTGTACAGAGTCACAAAGAGTAAGAAAACAGTCCCTGCTTGAAAGAGCTTACAATCTAAACAGGCAAGACAGACAAGCAGGATGTCATGGATAGTTAAGGGAAACAGTTAATCAACATTATACAGAGACATTATAATATTCTTGTTTTTATTTACCAACCTTTTCCTAATGATTCCTAGAATCCTCTTTGCTTTTTTGACCGCTGCCGCACATTTGGTGGAAAATTTCAGTGTGATGTCTACAATGAAACCCAGATCTTTTTCTTGGGTGCTGACTTGTAAGGTGGTCCCCTAGCATCTGGTAACTGTGATTTGGATTATTCCCAATGTGCATCACTTTGCATTTGCTCACATTACATTTGGATGCCCAGTCTTCCAATTTCCTAAGGTCTTCCTGTAATTTTTCATAGTCCACATGTGTTTTAACAACTTTGAATAGTTTTGTGTCATCTGTACATTTAATCATATTACTTTTGTTTCCATTTCCAGATCATTTATAAATGTATTAAATAGCACTAATCCTAGTACAGATCCCTGCTCCATTGAGAAAAATGGCCATTTAAACCTACCCTCTGTTTTCTGTTCAATATCTAATTCCAAATCCACAACAGAACATTGCCTCCTACCAATAACTTTTTAATTTTCTCAGGAGGAATTCTGACAAAAAGCTTTTTGAAAGGCTAGATACACTACACCAACTGGCTCACCTTTATCCATATGTTTATTCACACTTTCAAAAAATGAAGCAAATTGGTGAGGTAATATTTCCCTTGGATGAACCCATGCTGATTCAGTGCCATTAAACCATGCTTGTTTTGTCATTTTATTTGTAACCCCTCTGTTTGCTCAGACACTGGCAGAAGGCACACAAAGATATATTTATTTGTTGAGGACCACAGCAAAGTCAACTTCCATGGTTAAGTTCCACGGCAAGCATGCACCAGACTTCTACTCTCTCTTTGAATAATGCAGACCACATCAGGATCAAAAGTCCAAACAAAATCCAACTTTACTTCTCCAAAGAAAATCAGAAGAGGCAGTCTCTTAAAACAGTGAACAGTTTCTTTAAAGACACTGTCCAACTATTTACAAACTTCTTAATGACTCCAACAAGATGATGTTATAGTCATAAGAAAATAAGAATTGTCATACTGGAACAGACCGAAGCACTATCAAGCCCAGTATTCTGTTTCCAACCAGGGCCGTGGAGTCGGTAGATAAATGTTCCGACTCCGACTCCTCAGTTTTTTGTACTTCAGACTCCGACTCCGACTCCACAGCACTGGTTAATTTTCAGATCGTTAAAATGGAATGTCAAGTTGAGAGAAATGAGCATTTTCGACACCACCTTCTTTTTGCTTTTAATCAAGGTTCTAAGGCCGCAGAAGCTGCTCGCAACATTTGTGCTGTGTATATAGTGGGTGCTATAGCTGAAAGAATCGCTCTTGATAGGTATGCCAAGTTAAAAAATGGAGTCGGTAGATAAAATGTTCCAACTCCGACTCCTCAGTTTTTTGTACTTCTGACTCCGACTCCAGGTACCCGAAATGTCCTCCGACTCCACAGCCCTGTTTCCAACAGTGGCCAACTCAGGTCCCAAGTACTTAGCTAGATCTCAAGCAGTAAACAGATTTTATGCTGCTTACTCTAGGAATAAGCAGTGGATTTCCCCAAGCCTTCTCAATAATCGCCTATGGACTTCTCTTTTAGGAAATTATCTAAAACTTTTAAAAACCCCGCTAAGCTAACTGATTTCACCACATTCTTCGGCAACAAATTCCAGAATTTAATTACATATTGTGTGAAGAAATATTTTCTCTGATTTGATTTAGTGTACTATTTGATAACTTTATCACATGCCCCCTAGTCCTAGTATTTTTGGAAAGAGTGAACAAGCAATTCACATCTACCCTTTCTACTCCATTCAATATTTTATAGACCTCTATCATATCACCCCTGAGCTGTCTCTTCTCCAAGCTGAAAAACCCTAGCCACTTTATCCTATCCTCACAGGGAAATCGTCCCATTCCTTTTATCAATTTTGTCACCCTTCTCTATATCTTTTCTAATTCCACTATATCTTTTATGAGATACGGCGACCAAAACTGCACACAGTATTCGAGGTGCACCATACCACAGAGTGATACAAAGGAATTATAACATTTTCATCTTTGTTTTCCATTCCTTTCCTGATAATTCCTAACATTCTATTTGCTTTCTTAGCTGCTGCAGCTCATTGAGCTGAGGATTTCAATGTATCCTCAACAATGGCACCCAAATCTTTTTCCTGGGAAGTGATTCCTAACATAGAACCCAGGATCACAAAGCTAGAGTAACATAGTAAATGACGGCCGATAAAGATCTGAATGGTCCATCCAGTCTGGCCATAAGTGATGCTCATTTTAAAAATACATGATTTGATTAACTTGTCTCTTCTTTGATATTTCCAGGCCATAGACTGTAAAGTGTAAAGTCTGGTATTGTCCTAAGTTCCAAATGCTGAAGTTGCCGTCCAAGCTCACTCTAGCCCAGGGGTCTCAAAGTCCCTCCTTGAGGGCTGCAATCTAGTCGGGTTTTCAGGATTTCCCCAATGAATATGCATGAGATCTATGTGCAATATTCATTGGGGAAATCCTGAAAACACGACTGAATTGCGGCCCTCAAGGAGGGACTTTGAGATCCCTGCTCTAGCCTATCCAACCATCCCATTGTTTGCCAGGATATCTACCACAAAGTTTGTCCAGCAACATCCTCATGTTCCATATTAATGGAATTCACATTGATGCCCACCCCAGCCCATTCTACACCAAATCACCATATATGGGACACAGCCCGTACAGGTCTGTCCAATACTTTAATTCTTTAATTTACATCCTTCATTTTCTAATTAGAGATCCTCTACTTTTATCCCACGCTTTTTTGAATTCCATCATCATTTTCCTCTCCACCACTTCCCTCAGGAGGGCATTCCAGGCATCTCCCACCCTCTCCATGAAGAAGAATTTCCTAACATTGCTCTTAAGTCTTCCTCCCTGTAACCTCAAATTATGCCCTCTAGTTTTATCATTTTTTCTTCTCTGGAAAAAATTTGGTTCTATATCAATGCCTTTCAAGTATTTAAACATTTGTATCATATCTCCCCTGTTCCTCCTCTCCTCCAGAGTATACATATTTAGGTCTTCCAGTCTCTTCTCATACTTCTTTTGGTTCAAGCCTCTTAGCATTTTTGTCGCCTTCCTCTGGACCGCTTCAAGTCTTTTTATATCCTTCACCAAATACGACCTCCAAAACTGAACACAATACTCCAAGTGTGGCCTCACCAACGACCTAGACCGGGGCATCAACAGCTTCCTTCTTCTGCTGGTTACTCCTCTTTCTATACAGCCTAACATCCTTCTGGCAACAGCCACTGCCTTATCACACTGTTTAGATGCGTTTAGATCCTCAGATACAAACACCCCAAGGTCCCTCTCTCCATCTGTGCTTATTAGCCTCTCACCTATACTGTTCCCTTGGATTTCTACCCCCCAAATGAATCACTCTGCACTTCTTTGCATTGAATTTTAGTTGCCAGATGTTAGACCATTCTTCTAACTTTTGAAGATCTTTTTTCATGTTTTCCACTCCCTTCAGGGTGTCCACTCTGTTACAAATCTTGGTATCATCTGCAAAAAGGCTAATCTTTCCTTCTAACCCTTCAACAATGTCGCTCGCAAAAATATTGAACAGAATCGGTCCCTGCACTGATCCTTGAGGCACTCCACTACTCACCTGACCCTCCTCTGAGCGAATTCCATTTACCACTATCCTCTGGCGTCTGTCCGTCAACAGTTTCTAATCCAGTTCACCACTATGGCCCTAACTTCAGCCCATGGAATTTGTTTAAGAGCCTCCTATGAGGAACCGTGTCAAAGGCTTTGCTGAAATCTAAGTAAATTACATCTAGTGCCCGTCCTTGATACACTTCTCCAGTCACCCAGTCAAAGAATTCAATCAGATTTGTTTGGCACAATTTGCCTTTAGTAAATCCATATTGCCTTGGATCTTGTAATCCATTAGATTCTAAGAATTTCACTATCCTTTCTTTCAGCAACGTTTCCATTCCAATAACTAAAATGAGGCTTTCCGGCCTGTAGTTTCCCGTTTTATCTCTGCAACCGCTTTTGTGAAGAGGAACCTCATCTGCTCTTCTCCAGTCCCGAAGAACCTCTCCCGTCTCTTAAGATTTATTGAACAAATCTTTAAGAGGACCCGCCAGAACCTCTCGGAGCTCCTTCAAAATCCTGGGATGGATCCCGTCTAGTCCCATAGCTTTGTCCACCTTCAATTTTTCAAGTTGTTCATAAACACTTTCTTCCATGAACAGTGCCGTATCCATTCCATTCTGAGGTGCATCTTTGCTGACCAATTGCGGTCCTTCTCCAGGTTTTTCTTCTGTGAACACTGAACATATGCATCACTTTGCACATGCTCACATTAAATGCCATCTGCCATTTTGACGCCCAATCTCCCAAGGTCCTCTTGATTTTTCACAATCCTCTTGCAATTTAACAACTTTGAACAACTCTGTGTCATCAGCAAATTTAATTATCTTACTAGTTATTCCCATCTCTAGATCATTGATAAATCTATTAAAAAGCAGCGGTCTAGCAGATCCCTGGGGAACCCTATTTATCTCAGAAAAATACCTCTCTGTTACACTTTTAACTTCAAAAATGGAAACAGTGAAAAGTACTCTTTCATTAGAGTACTTTTCACTGTTTCCATTTTTGAAGTTAAAAGTGTAACAGAGAGGTATTTTTGTGAGATTATTGATTGATCTCTCTGCATCCTATATAATTCTTGATTGAACCCCACTATTTACCCTTCTCCATTGAGAATATTGGCCATTTAAACCTACTCTCTGTTTTCTGTCTTTCAACCAGTTCTTATTCCATAATAGGACATTACCTCTTATCCCATGATTTTCTTATTTTTTTTTTTTTTCATCTTTATTCCTTTTTATTTCTTTCAACAAGTGTACAATATTATTACAAGTAATTCACATCACTCACTTGACATTCTTAAGCAATATTATTACACATGTTTTAATTTCCTCCACCCACCTCCCATCCCCTATCCCATGATTTTCTAATTTCCTCAGAAGTCTTTCATGAGGTACTTTGTCAAATGCCTTTCGAAAATCCAAATACACATTATCAACCAGCTCACCTTTATTTGCTGTCATGTTCCTGTTTCTATAGAAAGGGTGCTAGATGTATGGAACAGTTTCCTGGAAGAGGTGGTGGAAACAGAGGCTGCGTCTGAATTCAAAAGGGCCTGGGAAAGGCATGTGGGATCTCTCGGAGAGAGAAAGAGATAATGATTACTGCAGATGGGCAGACTAGATGGGCCATTTGGTCTTTATCTGCCATCATGTTTCTATGTTACTACTACTACTATTAATTATTTCTATAGTGCTACCAGACGCATGCAGTGCTGCACAGAGTCACAAAGATGAAGAAACAGTCCCCGCTTGAAAGAGCTTACAATCTAAACAGCCAAGACAGATAAACAGGATGTCATGGATACAGTTAAGGGGAAAACACCAAAATAAACACAGCTCATACCACCCAATCCTCACCTCCCAACTCCACAAAAAATGAAAACAATAAAACAGAAGGAAATAGTCATCGCTCTACTATTCTTGATCCTAACATTCTGGAAAACAAAAGGAAACTATAACTCACCATTCTAGTTATAGTAACAAGCAACAGAAACCACCACCCAGCAGGGAGTAACCATATAAACGTGGTTGACTGCTCCACCTGCATGCACCACAGCATCCCCCAGGCCTGGAGGAGAAGACCCACAAACACCTCCCAAAACCATCCCAGGATCAAACCCACCCCCCAAGCAGACACCCTTATCTACACAAAAATATCACACAACACTAAAACTGAATTTATATCAATAAATTGTGCATACATGAACATCAGATCCCTAGGCCCAAAAACTGAGATCATAAAGGATTGGATAGAAACAGAAAAACTAGGATGCCTCTTCCTCACAGAAACACGGATAACCTCAGACATTGACCCCACAGTAACGGAAATTTGCCCACAAGGCTACAAAATACAAGCAGTTTGTAGAGACAAAAAACGAGGAGGAGGACTAGCCATCCTGGCCAAAAGTACTCTAAATATAGCGCTACAGGACAAAACCTCCACCCCACACATGAATCTACTCGCCTGCCAATTATCTGGCCCCACACTCACAGGAACCCTAACCTGCCTACTTTGCTACGTAACACCAGGAAAATGGAACATAGCAAAATTTGAATTTGAAGAATCTATACTCAGAAACTCCCTCACATCAACATACAACCTAATCCTAGGCGGTCTTAACTTACACCTGGAAGACGAATCTTCCAACCAAATAGAAAACCTCCTCTCATTCCTCAAAACCCTATCCTACAGAATCCTAGACCCACAACCCACACACAAGAAATTCACACCACAAACGGAACATGGTCACGTACCCTTTGGTCAGACCACTACATATACACCTTCAAAATCAACTGGACACAGGGCAAAGCCAAACAAAATAACCAAAGCTTAACATACGAAGCACACAAAAAGATTGATCCACCTAAATTCTGGAACAAAGTAGACACCATGATACAAGATGGAAAGCCCAATGACTTCATTAACCACTGGTGCACCCTAAGCACATCCATCCTCGAAGACTTGACACAACCGCAGAAAAAGACCAGAATCTGTAGACGCTCAGATAAATGGTTTGACAACAAACAACTTCAATTCAAACGACAATGCAGACGACTTGAAAGAGAATGGAGAAAAAACAACCGAGAGTACACAAAAACAACCTGGAGAACACTGAACAAACAAAAACTAAAAGAAAAAAGAAAGACATACTATACCAATCAGATAGGCATAGAAATCCAAGACACCAAAAAACTTTTCAAACTATTAAAGGAACTCACAGACACCAAACTCTACCTGGCCACCAAAACTGCCCCTCCCCCCCCCAAAGCCAACCAATTGGCTGAATTCTTCAGAAACAAAATATCAACAGCCAGAAATACCTTTACCAGGACCCCAAACCACCTCGACGAAATCTCGATACCACCTAAAGAAAATAAGACCTACACAGCAGACAGAAACTGGTCAGATTTCCCAGATACACAATGGCACGACCTAGACAAACTCTACAAAAAATACAGTCATGTAGCCTGTGACCTCAACCACTGTCCCCCATACCTGTTAAAAGCTGCCAGCACTAGATTCCGCACCCACCTCATGCAGTGGATTAGTTACATGCTCACAGAGGGTCAATTTCCATAAGAAGTGGCCAAAATCATCATAACCCCTATTCTGAAAGACCCAAAGGGAACAACAGATCAGCCATCCAATTACAGACCTATAGCCTCAATACCGCTATACGTCAAACTAATGGAAGGCCTCGTAGTAAAAGTTCTCACCAAATACAAACCCACAACATTCTTCACCCCTCACAATCAGGCTTCAGAGGCACCTACAGTACAGAAACACTACTAGTCTCTCTCCTAGACACAGCCAAACAACACCTAAGCAAAGGCAAAAAAATGATTCTCATACAACTTGATCTCACAGCGGCATTCGACCTAGTAGATCACAACATCCTACTACAAACACTGGAGGCAATAGGAACAGGCAAAGTCTACAATTAGTTTGAAAGATTCCTCCACTCAAGAAGATACAGAGTAAAAGCAAACAATGAACAATCTGAATCCTGGAACAACCCTTGCGGAGTCCCCCAAGGCTCCCCACTATCACCAATGCTCTTCAACTTTTACATAGCCACACTTGGCACATGCTTAGACAAACAAGGTATAACGTCATACAGCTACGCAGACGATATCACCATCCTCCTGCCTTTCGACCAAACCACCCCCAACACAACGAACAAACTACACATTGCACTAGAAACAGTGTCAAAATGGATGAGAGACCACAAATTAAAACTGAACCAAGACAAAACCAAATTATTACTTCTAGAAAGAAACAAAACCCCAACCATAACAAACCTAGAAATAAACTCCATCACTTATCCCTTACAACCCAACCTAAAACTGCTGGGAATAATGATAGACAAAGGCTGCACCATGCAACTTCAAATCAGCAAAACAGTTCAGAAGGCATTCGCAACCATGCGCAACTTAAGACAAGTCTGAAAATACTTCAACAATGAACAATTCAAACTCATAGTACAAGTGCTAATCCTAGGACTCATGGACTACTGTAACATACTTTACCGGTCATGCCCCATCATCGTGCTAAAACAATTACAAACAGTCCAAAATATAGCCCTAAGATTAATATACTCGCTGAAAAAATACGACCACATTATCTCAACTTTCTAAGACTCACACTGGCTCCCAGTACAAGCACGCATACAACATAAATTCTACTGCACCCTATTCAAAGCCCTAAATGGAAATGGACCAAACTATCTGAACAATCGCCTAATCTGGAAAAATACATCCAGACCAAGGAGAACTCAAGCACACTTTACCCACCCTCCAATCAAAGGCATGCAAAGCAAAAATATATATGACAGTTTACTAGCCACCAGAGCAGCAAAAATAGACCATCACCTCTCAAATCTGCTGACCATGACGCCCAACTACAAAACATTCAGGAAAGAACTGAAAACCATACTATTCAAGAAATTTGTCAAATGATCTAACCAAACCGTATCGACCATTCTCAGATCCCGACGCATACTATAGCTATCAACCTTGTAATCTCCTTGGGAATGCCCAGGCTAATTTCTTGTTGTAAACCGCCTAGAACTGAAATGTATTGACGGGATAGAAGACATCAATTAGCTGGCTGGCTTGGAGGGCAGAGGAATAGGGTTCCGGATTGAAGGCTATATCAAAAAGGTGGGTTTTCAGTCTGGTTTTAAGCACAGGAAGGGAAGGGGATTGATGGGCAAACTCAGGTAATTTGTTCCAGGCATAGGGGGCCGATAGATGAAAGGAATGAAGTCTGGAATTGGCAGTGGAGGAAAGGGGTACAGCTAAGAGCAGCTTATCCGAGGAACGGAGTTCTCTGGGAGGTGTATAAGGAGAGAGAAGCGAAGAGAGATATTGAGGGACAGCAGAATGAACACACTTGTAGGTCAACAATAAGATCTTAAACTGTATGTGATGGCAGATAGGAAGCCAGAGAAGTAATTTAGGGGTGACATGAGCATACCGAGGTTGGTAGATGAGTCGTGCAGTAGTGTTTTGCACAGATTGCGAGGGGGAGAGGCGACAATGCGGGAGATCAGTTAGAAGTAGATTGCAGTAATCTAAGCGTGAGGTTACGAAAGCATGGACAAGGGTTAAAGTAGTGTGCTCAGAGAGGAAGGGGCAAATTTTGGTGACACTGAAGAGAAAGAAGCGCCAGGTCTTAGCAGCTTGTTGGATGTGCGTAGAAAATGAGAGGTCGGAATCGAAGACCACTCCAAGGTTGCGAGCAGAAGGGACTGGAACAATGACAGTATTATTTACCGAGATGGAGAAAGGAGGAGGAGGAGGAGCAGAGGGTTTAGGAAGAAAAAGGAGCAGCTCAGTCTTGGACATATTTAGTTTCAGATGACGGCAGGACATCTAGGCAGCAATGTCAGCCAAACGAGCAGAGACTTTTTCTTGGACTTTAGGTGAAATTTCGGGTGTAGAGAGGTAGATCTGGGAGTCATCAGTATATAGGTGATACTGAAAGCCATGGGAGGAGATCAGGGCTTCAAAAAATATAGCAAATTGGTGAGTAAGACTTCCTTTAGTTGAATCTACATTGATTGTCCCATTAAACCATACTAACCTATGTGTTCATTAATTCTGTTCTTTATAAAAGTTTCTACCATTTTGACTGGTATTGATGTCAGGCTCATTGGTCTGTAGTTTCCTGTATCACCCTGGAATCCTTATTAAAAATTGCCATTTTACAACCTTCCAATTTTAAGGTCCTGTGGATGATTTTAATGACAAGTGCCAGATTACCAATAGTAGACCCGCAATTAATTTGCAAATTCTTTCAGTACCCTAGGGTGTATACCATCCAGTCCAGATGATTTGCTGCTTTTTAACTTGTTGAATTGGCTTGTTACATCTTCTAGGTTCACCGAGATTTCTTGCAGTGCCTCTGTACTGTCACCTTTAAATACCATTTCTTGCACAGGTAGTTTTCTTACATACTACTCAAAGACTGAAGCAAAAAATTAATGGCCTTGTCCTCTCTGAGTACTCCTTGATGATCTCTAATAGTCCAGTTGACTCCTGCACAGGCTTCTAATGTACCTTAAAAGGTTTCTGCTAAGAATTTTTGTCTCCACAGCAAGTTTCTTTTCAAATTTTTTTTAGTCTTCTTTATCTCAACTCTTTTTCGATTTTTTTGAAAGATATTCTTTTGGCTATGATAGCCTCTTTCCCCTCACCTTTTAACCATGCTGTCTATTGTTGTAACCATGCTCTGATATATGGAATACAACTGGTCTTGGTTTCAAAGATGGTATTTTTTAAACAACATCCATGCTACTTTAAACTCTTAACCATTGCAGTTGCAAATGTCCTTTCGAAAGTTAAATGCAGTAGCTTTCCTTAGCGTAGTCACCATGCCAACACTATCTATTTAGTTTAAGCCAGTTATTTGACAGGCCCACAAAATATATGGACAGTATCAGCCACTGAGTGGTTTAAACAGCCTGATGTTATCCATATATTTTTTGAAAATATATGGCTAGGACAACTGTGCATTTGCCAACTGCCAGCAAACACAGAATTGCCTTTAAGTACTGGCCCAAAAGTTGGCATACCAAGATTTCTCCAAAGAAAATCAGCATATTTATTTCATATTTAAAACAACTCATCTCAACCCCACAGTTAATCTACCATTGGCTTTGCAGAAAGATAAAATCAATATTCCACAATATTTTCCTGCTCCTACTGTGCACTATAGTTGTTAGAGCTCTCATTTTTCTTTATGCTGGTATCCATCTTTTCTCCTTTCCAAGGTCCTTGTAAAATGTTCTCTTTACTGAAAATCTGTTGCACCATCTATGTAACCCAGCTGTTTCCTTTTACCACTGGCATTAACAAGCTGCTAAGGGTCCAAAGGCCCCAAACAAAAATTTGGTAGAAAAATCAAAAATTTTAAACTGGATGGAGATAAATAAATAAAATAGAAAAATATGACAAAAAGAAGAATAACAAAAGGAACGGGAAGGCACAAAAATGTAAAAGCTTTATGCACTTAGCGAAACTCTAAGAAACAGCATCTCGGCTCCATGGAAAACTGAGAATTGAAGATCCCGCAAGCCGATATCAGCTGGGAAGGCACCAATGCATGCGTGATATGGGCAGTCTCAAGATTTTTAAAGTGATAGTACACTTTTGCATTGTCTGTGCTGGGCTCCATGAATGACATAGCAACATAGTAGATGATGGCAGATAAAGACCCGAACGGTCCATTTAGTCTGCCCAACCTGATTCAATCTAAAAATTTGTTGTTGGTTTTTTTTTCCTTCTTCTTCTTAACGTCAGCAAATATGTGAGAATATGCTGCCTGTTTGTCTTTGGATAAGCATGTATATGCAAGTTTTCTAAACATTTGTGTGTGTAACTAGCACATAAATGTAAGCACTTGCTTTATAAATGTTGAGCTCTTTTCGGGGTAATTCTATATTTTAATCCAATGTTTCAACATCATACAGAGATTTTCATCAGTGCACAATCAAACAAAGGTAGTGTTCAAAATACCCAAAACATTTTTCCCTCTAGTGCCACCTTAACACCATTCCATTAATGCATAGGTGCTACATCATGTGACTACATAAGCAGAATCATCATGTTAAGTCCAATTAAAATAACCAAATGCCACAGTGCACAAATATACAATAAAGTATTGTATAGCAATTTTTATGAGGCACTTGTTCTCAAACCACTGTCTCATTCATCTGCCTATGTACACTGCACTACTCACTGTGGCCACAAGGTGCCATCATCATTTATTAAAAGAGGATGCTACCATCTTTTGTCTAGGCTTGTACTACAACCAGGAAAGTGATTTTTTTTCCACTATATCTGTACGCTTTCTGTGAAAAAGTATTCCAGTTTTTCATTTTTAAACAGCTCTATCTACCCTGAAAATGAAGTTTATATATGTTGAATGGTTCAGGAGGTAATATACAAAGAAACTGAAAACATAATTTGTCTTTTATAAGTATAAAAAAAAGGTGCTGCAAGATATACTTTTTATCTTGGAATATTGGCCCATTTGTGGTTTATTTGGTATTGAATGCCAATGGATTTGGGTTTTTGGTACAGACCCAAATTTACTTCTTGTGAATTTTTCTGTGACTTGATATGAGTGCTTGATTTTTTTTTTTTTGGGGGGGGGGATGCTGAGAAAAGAATGATCAGGAAGCTATTTTTTATCCAGATTTAATAACTTACTATATGCATCTAAATAATAAAAACTATAGTACTTGACTTATTAATTCCAACCCCCTTTTCCTCTTTTTCTTTAGAAACATACCATCCAGTTAAAAATCAATTTTCTACTTTTTCAGCCTGCTTCTTTATCCCTATTGACACATCAAGCTATTGCCATAACCAGCCTCCGGCATAGCCTCCATTTACCCAAGAGTAACAACAGGAAATATTTATTTACAGAACAGATTGTGTATAGATGGAACAACCTACTAGTGAAAGCGATAGTGCAAGAACAGTAATAGAATGTAAGAGAGCCTTGGATAAGCTCAGTGGATCCCTAGTTGTGCAGAACTAAATAGAAAGCCAGAGACCAACTGTGGTTTGTGGCATTACAACAGGAATTAATTTGGGCAGTCTAGATAAATCTTACAGTCATTATCTGCCAACGTATGCTATTCTTCCAAGCATTTTTCTCCTACATATAGAAAGCAAGCATCCCCGAAGCATTAAATACTTTAGGCTAAACATGCTTCAGTAAGAATTTCCAAATTTTCTTTCTCTCTTTCTGTCATGTCTTTCCCTGGTGGCATGGAAAAGAGAACACAACTCTATTCACTGTATAAAATGTCAATTTCTTTTCATAAAATAATTGTTTTAGTTTATCAATCGTTTTGTATAAAAATGTCTGAATATGCCATCTGGGCCAATCTGCTGGTTATTAGGGCTGCAAATGATTCAGCAGGAAAGCTGGCTGTTAGTCTTTGGCACAGAAAATTCTTATACCCTTCAGGAGAAAAGCCTGTTTAACTCGGGGCCCACTGCTTGCCTCTATGGACTGGCAGGGCTGGCTCTACCACTAGGCAGACTAGGCATCTGCTCAAGGTGGCAGGCTTTTGGGGGCTGAATTGCAGCACTGGCACAGACAGCAAAGACAATGAAAGAGCAACTCTTCAAAGCCACTGTCAGCAGTAACTGAAGACTTTCAGCACATGCTCTCAAAGTATGCAGCATTCTGCCACCTTATATCAAGAATTTGGAATCAACATACAGTGATGCCTTGGAATCCAAACTTAATCCGTTCCAGAACCCTGTTCGAGTTCCAAGACAATTTTTCCCATTGAAAATCATGGAAACTGTATTAATCCGTTCCTGGGTCCCACAAACTAAAATTTTAACAGTAAATACACTGGATTTTAGGGGCAGAAACACACACATACAGGCCCGGATCCTGTATAGGACGCCCGTCCTAGGCGTCCTATACAGAATCGGGCCTACACCCACCCAAAGTTAACCCAATTCTGTAACCGATGTCCATGTTGCAGACGCTGTTTACAGAATTAGGTTTTAAATGCCCCAACCCCCTCCTAGGACTCCCCCAACGGCCCCCCCCAAAGATCGTCGACAGGAAGGTGCTCAACCCTTCCTGCCGACAGAACCCAACCTCCCCGAAGATCGCCGGCAGGAGGGTGCCTAACTCCTCCTGCCGGACCACCCAACAGCCCCCCCTAAGATTGCCGGCAGGAGGGCCCAACCCCTCTTGCCGGACCCCCCCAACAGCCCCCCTAAGATCGCCGGCAGGAGGGCCCAACCCCTCTTGCGGACCCCCCCAATGGCCCCCCTAAGATTGCTGGCAGGAGGGTACCCAACCCCTCCTGACGGACCCCCTCAAAAAAGCCCCCACCCTGGAACCCCTCCTTGGACTTAACTCCAATTTGGCCAGATGGCAACTCGCACCGTCCAGCCAGCAGGCCTGCCTCCGTCCAAATGAGGCGGGCCTGCCCCTCCACTGCCCAACCCACAGGATCCTAGGGCCTGATTGGTCCAGGCGCCTAAGGCCCCTCCCACTATTGGGGTCTTGGTTTATATTCGGGTCAGCACTGACCCCTCTTGAACCTGTTTACAGGCCTCTGACAGGCCTGCCCTGGTGGTTCAGTGGTGGCTGGGACAGGAAGGATCCCTCCTACCGCCTGTCCCAACCCAATTCTAATTATTTTTATCTCCCTCCCACATCCCCCATGTACCTTAGGTCAGAATTTCTCAATATGCGGTACGCAAGCCACTTGTGGGGGGTATGTAGCACTGTGCGGGTCTCCTGCCCCCTTCCTCCTCAATCAGCGCTGCCGCCGGGGATCCCATGCCCTCCTTCCTGTCCTCCAGCTACATCACCAAAGCCAACCTGGAAGGCTTCCCTCCGATATCAGAGTTGACGTCGGAGGGAAGCCTTCCGGTTCAGCCAGGGATCCTAGTTACCTCAACAGTCCTTCCTGCCTTCATCCACACTTATTTGCAGGGACGTGGGCAGCAGCTCTTGCACATGGCTGACCCAGAAACTTTCCCTCTGACATCAGAGGGAAGGCTTGCAGGTCAGTCAGAGGTAATATGCAAGAGCCATTACCCGTGTCCCTACTAACAAGTGCGGCTGAAGGTAGGAAGGAGCAGCCTAGCTGGATGGCCCTGAAGGGAGCGCATGCAGCCCTAGAGTAAGCACGTAAGGGAGAGAAGGGATATCAACTTGGGACAAAGGTTGGAGGGGGGGAAGGAGCACATTTGGACATGGGAGGGGCATGAATTTGGGACAAAGGCTTTTAGGCAGGGAGGGGGGCACGAACACGGGACAGAGAAGGAAGGGAGGGGACATGAACTTGGGACACAAGGAAGGGATAAAGGGGGCACTAACTTGGGACATAGGAAAGAGGGATGGAATGGAATAGAATTGGGCATGGGTGTGTGAGTGAGAAGGAAAAAGATGGTGCACATGGGGAAAGTAAGAAAGAGGAATATTGGGCAGAGAGAGAGGAGTGAGGAAGAGATGCATGGGGAAGAGGAGGATGAGAGGGAGAAATGTTGGATATGGTGGTGGAGAGGGAACAGAGAGATAGATTGAAGGCGATGCAGGAGGGAGGAATTTTGGACATGGTGATGGAGGGAGAGATGTGGCATGGTGCTGAAGAGGGGTGATAAAAGGAGAAATGGGCATGGGGCTGGTGGACAGTGGTGAAAAATGCTGCACATGATCCAGGGGATGAGAGAGGGAGAAATGTTGGATGTAGCAGTACAGGAAGTGGAAGCGATGCACCCTGGATCTCTCTCTCTTTCCCCACTCCCTTTGCAACAAGAAAGGGAATGAGAGAAGGACAGTGAGAACTCATAGCAGCCAATTAGCTAGTGATTCTGCACAGGCAGGAGCGAAGGAAGGTCGCTTCTGCCGCGATTCACCACTGGACCACCAGGGATACTTAAGGTACACGGGGGAGGTGGGATGGAGATAAAAATAATTAGAATCGGGCTGGGACAGGAGATCCCTCCTGTCCTGGCCACCGCTGGACCATCAGGTGTCACGGCAGGCCCGGTGGAGGCCTGCAAGGCATCAGGAGGGAGGGGGATAGGGTAGAGCAGTGTTTTTCAACCGCTGTTCCGCGGCACACTAGTGTGCCGCGAGATGTTGCCTGGTGTGCCGCAGGGCCGCCGGGCCCGGAGCTGACAGGGGGCCCGAGGCAGGGGCGCCAGTAGCTCGCCAAGGCAAAGTGAGTCGATCACCCAGGACTCACTTTGTCCTGGGTGATCGACTCACTTTGCCTTGGCGAGCTACTGGCGCCGCTGCCATCGGGGAACAGGACCCACCAATGGATAACAGGCCCCAAAGCCGACGCCGACGCATGCTCTCCCTAACGTCAATTCTGCAGTCGGAGAGGAAGTTCGGGCCAGCCAATCGCTGCCTGGCTGGGCGGAACTTCCTCTCCTATTGCAGAATTGACGTCAGGGAGAGCATGCGTCGGCGTCGGCTTTGGGGCCTGTTATCCATTGGTGGGTCCTGTTCCCCGATGGCAGCGGCAGCGGCAGTGGCTTGGGGAACGGCAGGGAGAAAGAAAGAAAGGGGGCAGGCAGGGAAACAGAAGGAAAGAAGAGAAAAAGAAAGAAAGGTCAGGGAGAGAGGAAGAAAAAGTTGGGGGAGGGAATGAGGTGTGGAGGAGAGAAAGCATACAGGCTGATAGAAGGGAAGAAAGATTGGATGCACAGTCAGAAGAAGAAAGTGCAACCAGAAATCACCAGACAAGGTAGGAAAAATGATTTTATTTTAAATTTAGCAAAGTGGAGGCAGTATTACCACAGTTTTCAAAGGAATTTGCCCAAATAACTTAATAGTTAACTGGGTAAATTCCCAGAGATGAAAACTTCCCTTCACTTACTATGCACAGTTCTGAATTTATATCTGCTGTCTATATTTTACAATATGGTCACCTTTTACTAAACCGCAATAGTGGTTTTTAGCGCAGGGAGCCTATGAGCGTCAAGAGCAGCGCTGGACATTCAGCGCAGCTCCCTGCGCTAAAAACTGCTATTGTGGTTTAATAAAAAGGATGGAGGGTATATATGTCTATTTTTGTATGCTATAAAAACCAAATACAGAGAGAGACTGAGAGCTGTTGACGAAGAGCTACGTGTGTGTCTTTCTTCGATTCCAGCCAGAATATCAGCTTTGTGTTCAGCCAAACAGGTTTCGCACTGAATAAAGTATTTTATAATTTTTCACTATTCTGATTACTTAATATTTCATAATAAAGTAATTATAAAATACTTTCTTTGTGTTTATTTGATTCCTATTCAAGAGAATTACTTTATATATAGTCAATATAGGCAGAGAGTTAAATTTTTTAACATTTTCTAATGGTGGTGTGCCTCGTGATTTTTTTCATGAAACAAGTGTGCCTTTGCCCAAAAAAGGTTGAAAAACACTGGGGTAGAGTACATGGCAGGGAGGGAGGGGGACTGGGTGCAGAGACTGTCAGGGCAGGGGAGGGAGTAAGTTAGGGGACTGGATGCAGAGCCTGGCAGAGCAGCAAGGGAGGGGGAACCGGGTGCAGAGCCTGGCAAGGCAAGGCACTGCACTTGAATATTAAACACCCCCCCCCCCCCCCCGGTTTATATTCAAGTCAACATTTTTTTCCTCCTTTTTTGGGGGGGAAAGGTTACCTTGGTTTATTTTCGGGTCAGTTTACATTTTACAAATACTTCCAGAATAGCTACTCTAGCAGTTTATTTCTATCATTTTGAGTTAAATTTTTACTTATCACAGAAAGTCTATGGAGCTCTTTGCATTTAGGGTTCTGACAATACATAATCAGTATAAGAACATAAGAAACGCCTTTGCCGGATCAGACCTAGGTCCATCTAGTCCGGCGATCCGCACATGCGGAGGCCCAGTTAGGTGCTCCTTATTGGAGACCCGGATTTCCCGTATCCCCCGATATGATTTGCAAGAAGGTGTGCATCCAACTTGCGCTTGAAACCCAGAACAGTAGTCTCTGCCACCACCTCCTCTGGGAGAGCATTCCAAGCACCCACCACTCGCTGTGTGAAACAGAACTTCCCGACATTTGTCCTGAACCTGCTGCCACTCAGTTTCAGGCTATGACCTCTTGTCCGTGTCACATCTGAAAATGTCAGTAATGCTGTTTCCTGGTCTATTTTATCAAATCCTTTTAATATTTTAAAAGTCTCTATCAAATCTCCTCGCAGTCTTCTCTTTTCGAGTGTGAACAGTCCCAGTTTTCTGAGGCGTTCTTTGTAGCTCAAATTGGGATCACATTTTATCACAGAGTGCCACATTTCAATAACAAACCAAATGATTTCTTTTAACTAAGTACAGTACTTAAAATATAGTGAAGCGCTCAGACCACTACCAATGTGCTCAACAGAATCAAGCAATGGTTGCCAGCGGGACCATCATAGTACTCAATCAGTCCCACACCGCCAGATGCCTTGTTAAAACAAAATGCCGCTAAGCATAGTAAAAACAAATAAAGATCACACTTATCTTCGTGCGGCACTTTCAATTCTGGATTATTCAGCTGCTCAAATCCTATGCCAATGCCCTTCCAACCAACTCCTTGGCATAGTATTCAAATTCACAAGCACTTCGGGCAATGAGCAGCTGAATAAAAGCAGTTACCACCAGAATTGAAAGTGCCACACAAAGATAAAACAAGTGTGATCTTTATTTGTTTTACTATGCTTAGCGGTATTTTGTTTTAACAAGGCGTCTGGCGGTGTGGGACTGATTGAGTACTATGATGGTCCCGCTGGCAACCATTGCTTGATTCTGTTGAGTACATTGGAGGTGGTCTGAGCACTTCAATATATTTTAAGTACATAGTTAAGAGAAATCATTTAGTTTGTTATTGAAATTTGTCCCTCTGTGATAAAATGTGATACATATAATACTTTGAGACAGGGTTATTTTATGAAGTGGATCTCCCTTGTAAAAAAATTAATTACATAATCAGTACCAGCCAGAATGCTTTAGATGGTACTGATATTCCAACAGCCCTATGTTTATAAAGGTTGCCAAACCCTAGTCTAAAGAGTCAGATACTCTTAGACAGCCCTGTGGATTGAGGCTGTACTTCAGCAATGTTCATCCCAGCTATCTCAGCCACAGAAGCAGAGACAGAAATAAACCTCTGACTTCTCATTTAGTCATGCTGACCACTGACCACCAAGGTTAATCTATGCTTTCTAGCTTCAAAAACCTCTTTCAATCAATGCTCTTCCCAGCAAATTCTCCAGGCACCTGCTCCTTCTTCTGTATCAGTTGCCTCTTTGAGAAATCATCCCTCCTTTGCTGACAGCCTGATGAAAACTGTGACCTGTATCACAAACAGGCCATTAACACCTGTTCTGACCTGCCACCACCACTCTTTGAAAAAGCAACTTCGGCAGAACCAAGCCAGCATAGCTGTGGGTCTCTTCCTCGCTGTACTAAGGCTTCTTGTGAAGACAGAATCCTCAAAGTTCAAGCAAAGTGCAAAATCAAAGCAACACTGAGAAAAATCTAGAATCATAAGTTCTAGAATCAGAAAATAATCTAATATAATAAAACTAGTCTTTAAGCCCGTTACATTAACGGGTGCTAGAATAGATGTATGTGTCTGTCTTTCTTTCTTTCTCTCTCTCCCCTTGGTCGCTGTCTGTCTATGTTTATTTGTTTTTCTCTCCTTGGACATTGGCTGTCTCTCCTTAGGCGCTGGCTGTCTCTCCTTGGACGCTGCTTGAATGTCTTCCTTTCTGTCTGTCTCACTGGCCCCCTGTGTGTCATTGTTTGTGTCTGTGTCCTTGTGTCATTCCCCCGCCCCCCTCAGAGCAAAGCTGTCTGGCCCCAACATACCCCTTCCCCCAAAGCAGCCCCCTTTCCCTCTCCCTGACCCCTTGTGCCTTCCCCCTCCCCCCCCAGCAAAGCTGTCTACCCCCCAGCAAAGCTGTCTACCCCCCAGCACACCTCTCCAACAAAAGCATCCCCCTGTACCTGCAGCACTGGCACGACACCCTTCAGCCAATTGTGAGTGCTCAGAGCGCGAGAGGGAGCGGGGCCTGAAGCTTCTTCGGCGTCGGTGAGGAAGGAGAGGTTGACCCAACTCTCCGCAGGGGCTTTGGGGACAGTCTTCTGCGTCTCGAAGCCCTCCTCCCAGCAGCCACTTCCAGCAGCACTCCGTACTGCCTTCCTTCCGCCGCCCAGAGTAGATGTCTGTACGTCTAGGTTTTTTTTATTTGTCTCTCTCTCTTTGGACGCTGTCTGTCTGTCATTCTTTGTGTCTGTGTCTCTCCCTGGTCCCCTGTCTGTCTGTCTTTCTTTCTGTCTCCCTGGCCCCCCTGCTTGCCAAAGCAGTCCACTTTCCCTCTCCCCCTGTTCTGCAATGCCTACCTGCTCATTGGCCCCCTTCTGTTCCTCCCCCCCCCATGATTGCTGTCTGCACTCAGCACAACCCTCCCACCAAAACAGCCCCCTTTCCTGCCTGCTCCATGGCCCTTTTTTTTCCTCTTCCCCTTCCGTTCTTCCCCTCCCTCCAATCAGCGCTGCCATTCCTATTTAAAACGGTCTGCTATGGTTCGCGGCCGGCTGTAGCGAACCTCGCAGGCCGCTGTTCACCTCAGTAGCATGTTCCCTCTGACGCGATCGCGTCAGAGGGAACGTGCTATCACGTAGAGAGCGGCCTGCGAGGTTCGCTACTGCCGGCCATGAACCTCAGCAGGCCGTTTTAAATAGGAATGGCAGCGGTGACTGGAGGGAGGGGAAGAACAGGAGCAGTAGCGGTTGTTGCGGGAGCGGAGGAGTCGGCGACGTGCAGGCCGCTGTAAACAGGTGCGGCAGCGGCGGCAGGACCATGAGCCCTCCTCCCGCCGCCAGCGCCGCTCCTGCCTCAAGCCGCGGTCAATATAATAAAGAGCTAGCCGCGCATGCGCACTCTTGCGGCCACAGACCTACAGCGCACAGAACACGCAAACAGGAGTGCGCATGCGCGGCTAGCTCTTTATTATATAGGATGGTAAGCCGCGCATGCGCACTTCCTATGTGTGCGCCGGTTTTCCGTGAGCTGTAGCGACACATAGGAAGTGCACATGCGCGGCTTACGGTTCTTTGAAAGACGCGGCAGTGGCTTCCGATGCAGGTGGGGATCATGAGAGGAGCCACCGCTGCGTCTTTCAACTAAAAAAAAAAAAGTCAAGACGGATGTCGGCCGCCGCAGAAGTCGGCGGCTGCAGGCCGCGGCAGCTGTAGCCCGCTGCGGCCGAGCACGGAGACGGGCCGAAGTTTTTTTCAACTTCAGAGTTAGACTGCTGGAGGCTCGGGCTGTTAGGTCCAACACGCGAAAAGAAAACAAAAGAAAATAAAGAAAACGTTGGCCCCCGAAGAAGCGGAAGGTGGAGGAGGGGCGTGAGGAGCCGGAGAGCTGTACGTAAGTGTGTGTGTGCGTGTGTATAGCCGAGGAGGAAGTGCAGCAGGAGCAAGGAGGTGGGGAGAGTGGATTTCCCTACTTGGATGTCAGGCATCAAGAGGATTGGAGTAAAAGCTTTGGTCCTGTGATCCTCACTCTTTTCCTGGGGCTACTGCTGTACAGGGGGGGGGGGAGCAGGACATAAAGGAGAAGAGCTACTGCTGGACAGGGGGAGGAGGGAATGGGAGGGGTGCTGCTGGACAGGGGGAGATAAAAGGAGAAGGGCTACTGCTATATGGGGGAGCAGGGAAAGGGGGGGAGGTGTAGCTGGACAGGGAGGAGGTAAAAATAAGGGAAAAGGCAACTAGTAGTAAATATTGAACTAAGGCCAGTACTGGGCAGACTTGCATGGTATGTGTCTGTATATGGCCTTTTGGTTGAGGATGGGCTGGGGAGGGCTTCAATGGCTGGGAGGGTGTAGATGTGAGATTTGACAGAGACATCGACAGTTGGACCCCAAGCACAGCACCGGGTAGAGCTTTAGATTCTTGCCCAGAAATAGCTGAGAAAAAAAAATTTTAATTTAAAAAATTTAAATTGAATCAGGTTGGGCAGAGTGAATGGACCATTCGGGTCTTTATCTGCCGTCATCTACTATGCTACTAAAAGTTACTGTATTTTTCACTCCATAAGACACACTTTTTCCACCCCCAAAAAGGGGGTGGAAATGTAAGTGCATCTTATGAAGCAAAGATAACAAATTTAAGCCTGCTGCCGCTGCCACATATTTTACCCTGCCCCTGCATATTTAAAAAAAACAAAACAAAAACCCACCGCTGCAGCATCTTTAATCCCACCCGCCCGCCTGGTGGTCTAGCGAATTTCCCAGCCAGAAGCGCAGAGATCAGGAGCAAGTCCTCCACGTTCCTGTCTGGGCCCGCGCTGATCTCCGAAAGGCTGCAGTTAGCTCTCGCGAGACTTGTGAGAACTGACTGCAGCCATTCAGAGATTGGCACAGGCCCAGGCAGGAGCGCGGATTTCTGTGCTTCTGGCCTGTGCGCCACTGGCTGGGAAAGATAAGAGCCATCTAAGGAGGGAGAAATTAAAAAAGGTAACGAGGGGGTATGATTAAAGGTACAGAAGGGGTGTGTGTGATTAAAAAAAGGTACTGGAGGGCACATGGTTACAAGGGGGGATGATTTAAGGTATTGGGGGGCACATGGTTGTATGGGGGATGATTTAAGGTACTGGGGGGGCACATGGGGATGATGTAAGGTGCTATGGGGATGGGGGATGATTTAAGGTATATGGGGGATGATTTAAGATACTGGGGGCATGTGGTTGTATGGGGGGATGATTTAAGGTACTGGGGGGCATGTGGTTGTATGGGGATGATTTAAGGTACTGGGGGGCATGTGGTTGTATGGGAATGATTTAAGGTACTGGGGGGCATGTGGTTGTATGGGGATGATTTAAGGTACTGGGGGGGGGGGGCCTCCCTGCCTGTCACTAGGCCACTAGGCCTACCTGCTCTGTGCCCTGTCCCAGCCTACCATTAGACTACCAGAGGGGGGGGGGGGGGGGGACAGGGTACAAAGCCTGGCAGGGAGAATTTGGTTCAGAATGTTTTTTTCTTGTTTTCCTCCTCTAAATTTAGGGTGCGTCTTATGGAGTAAAAAATACGGTAGTTCTTTCAAAGGATGATGGGCATAATGCATGTAATAATAGCAGTACAGTATATGCAAGAGAGGTAGTCGAATTTAGTTCTTTAAAAAAGTACTATTTTTTATTTATTTTATTTTAAAAATTTCTATTCCGTTTAAAACTAAACGGTTTACATAATTTACATACATAATTTTGTAAAAACATGATAAAATAGACACACAAACAATCATGAGAAATCATATCTACAAACTAATACTATAGCTTATATAATGAGAATCATGAATAATTCATCAACTGTGGAGAAAGGAAAATTATTGGCTAAAAGACATCTACAAATAATTGCATCTTGAATAATTTTCTAAACATGCCCATTTCACTACATTTTCGTATTTGGCCTACAAGGGAGTTCCATATTTTAACTCCTGCACAACATAAAGTCATTTTGCCAGTCTCAACAAGCCTTGGGTTAACATTCGTCTTCAGTAGAGCTAAAATCTCAGAACTTAGTGATCTGTTTGGTGTATAGCTATGCATATTATTATTATTATTTTTTTATTTATTTATAATTTTCAATTTACAATTCAAGTATCACTTGTACAGAAAAATAAAGATAAGCCGATAAAGCACTAATTTAAACATTTCTACATCCCAAACTTGTTACAAGGAAAATCATTATAGCTCAACTTCAACTCTAGTCCACAATAGGGATCCAAGGTATACATAGTGCAAATTTAAGGTAATATTAACAAACTAAATTGTTATATAAAAGAAAATAGGCCCTTTAGACTGAGACAGGTTAACAATAATCAATTATCCTCTTATTCCCCCTTAAACCTGAGGTGCTGTAGACAAGAATGTTGTCAACTGGCTTGGATCAAAGAAAATATATTTTTTCATACGATATTGTATCAGCATATTATTTTTAAACAATTTTGGTATGTTTCCATACAAGAATTGAAGGCAAATCATTACTGCTTTATATTGTATTCTGAAGGCAACTGGTAACCAATGCAATTGTTGGAGATAGGGTGAAATATGATCATATTTCAACAATCCCATTATCAATCTTGCTGCTGCGTTTTGTATGACCTGCAATGCCCTACACCTTGCTTGTGTTATGCCAAGATACAGGCGTTGCAGTAATCAAGTCTCGACAAGACCACAGCCTGGACTATAGTGCGGAAGTCATATGGCGATAGCATTGGTTTTAGTCAGTGTAACAAATGCATTTGTGCAAAACATACTTGTACGGTCTTATTACTTGCAGTTTCATTGTAAGGTCAGAATCAAGCCTAATGCCTAAAATGGTCATAACCTCATGTACTGGAAGAACATCATTAATAACTTTTACTTCTTTAGGTCACTGATGATCAGACTTTCATACAAACATTATTTCGGTTTTATCTACATTTAATTTCAAACCTTGTAATCCCATCCATTCCTCAATTTTACACACATATTTACTCAAGGATGTTTCAAAATTTATATCCCATCTGCCTACTGGGAAAAAGAAAATAATATTGTTTGCATATATTCAACTCCCAATGATTTAAATGATAATACTATGACTAAAATACTAATGATAATACTATGACTAAAATACTAATGACTAAAAAATAATACTATTCTTTCAAGAACTAATACATTAAAAATGCTCACAGACTAACAAATGATGAGTCTCCGGTACATGAGCATCTGCTCAAACCATCTTTCTCCTTCACATATGGCATGAACATACAACGGAAGGGAAAAATTAAATTGAGCAGTGAACAAAGCAGGCAGTGAGTCTGGCCTTAAGAGACCCTTGTCAGGCACATTCACTAAACAAAAGGTTTACTGGTCACTTTAACTGTTCCCCAAAAGAAATATTTCATGCAACAAAGGGTATAAATCTGCAAATTTAATGAGGCAACATTTCAGGGCAGAACCTTCAGAAAACATTTACTACTGAGCTTAAAATGCCACAAAAAGCACACCCTAATCATCCTAGGTGTCTTCAAACCAAAACGAGTTAACTGAGTTTCGACCTCTACAGATCTGTATCAAGATCCACATAATACAGAAATAACACACACTCTCAAATAAATCTGTCTTCCTCCACAGGACAGGGTCTCTTCTGAGCTCCCTACTTTTATGTATTTGCTTTTCTCGTCAAAAATAGAAAGGATCATACCTTTATAGATTTATTTTTTTCCCCAACAGTTGCCCTACACCTCCAAATATTACATGGTCAGTAACCTACAGTTTATCTGGCCATGTAACTCTTAAAAATGTCTTATCCTTCTCCTTAAACTTTAGCACTGCAGATGCTGACTGGATTAATGGATACAGGAATATCCAAGATCATGAGAAGATTAAGAAAATGGAGACATCAGATTCACCATTACAGATTCTTTTTTTTTTTTTTCTGAAATGTCACCAGGATTGCTTGCAACGTATGTCCTGGAGATTAACCTCGAGTTGTTAGAAATTTCAGGAAAATTCCAGAAGGCTGGAAACCCTATTTGCAACTGCACCAAATGATCAGTGAGCAGTTCAGCTGACAGCTCTGGTTGGTGGCTCCTTCTGTTCAAAATGTAACTGGAAGCATAGGAGGCAATGTAGATTTCTAAGTAGTGTTTAGCCGACAGCCTATGCTAGTTGTTTTTGAAAAACTGAAGTGTGTGAAACAGCTATGTGGCTCTTCTACACACCCACTTGAAGAATCTGTGTTGGATGAAAACATTTACTATGAATATGATGACAACTTCCAACTGAAAAAAAACAGACAGACAACCCATCAGCCGCACTTGATTAACTTCTATTAATAGTTACAGGCTTCTCTGTGTCTGTTTCAGAGGCAGGTGATCCTCTCCCAGTAACAACCAAAGTTGAATGTTTAAAATCAACCCTGTGGCAGTATTGAAGATGGCAAGTTTGAAATTTGTCTTGAAGGTAAAGTTGGATACATAGGATACATATACTAGGGATGTGCATTCATGAGTATGTGCAAATCACTTGTATGCACATATAAAAGAATATGCATAGAATAGGTTTGTGTAAATAGGGATTCATTTTATAAAATGGGAACATTTACAGTATATGCCAACTACATGTGTAGATAATTAGAATAATGGCACGTGTGTATAAATTCCAAATTCTGCTTAAATGCTATCCTGTGGATATGTGTATAGTTTACAAGCAGTCATTCTGACAGGACTTGTTCCAAAGACAGACGGCCGTGAACATTTGAGGTCTCCTAGCCTTTATATATAAAAAAAAGTATTTATATATAAAAATCAGTATTTATAACTAAGATGATTTTGAAAAGAATTTCTTCTTATACACATCACAATAGGAGGGTTATTGATGTGTGTATATCTTACATAGTACATATTTTACAAGAAGGTATACACACATGGATAGAGTCTGGGTTAGGGTTACCAGATTCTGATTTACCCAGATATGTCCTCTTTATAGAGGACTATTCGGGCGTTGGGACGGCTTTTCAAAACCTGGAACTTTGTCTGGGTTTTGAAAAGCTTCCAGCTCGGGAGGGCATCTGCAACACGATGATGTCACCTGCATGCGCGCATGCATGTGATGTCATCGCCTCACATCTACACATGTGCAGATGCCCTTGCAACACGGCTCTGAGCATGAGAAGAGGTTGGGGGGGCGTGGCTGGGATGGAACAGGGTGTGACTTGGGCGAAACAGGTCAGGGCTGGGTGGAACTGGGCAGACCTGGGGGCGGGGCCACAGGTCTGGATTTTACGATCGTAAAATCTGGTAACCCTAGTCTGGGTGGGGCTCCATCTCTGGCAGTGTTCAAGGCCCAGTTAAAAGCCCAACTCTTTGAGAGTGCTTTCGACTCCTAACTCCTCTCACCTTGGGTTCTGCATCCCCAACCTTATATGTCATGTCTGTCTGTCCAAGATAGGTTGTAAGCTCTTCCAAGCAGGGATCTATAAATGTCAAAATGTACAGCTGTGTACGACTTTCAGCGCTAATAAGTGATAAGTAGTAGTAGTATTATATGCATTTGCTATATGGAGGAGTAGCCTAATGGTTAGAGCAGCGCCCAGGTTAAATCCCATGGCAGCTCCTTGTGGTCTTGGGCAAATTAATTAACCCTCCATGCTTCGAGAGAAGGCTAATAGAAAACCACTTCTGTATCATGTCAAGAGTCAACGTGAGGGAACATCTGGATCTGAACCACTTTACAGATAATGTTCAGCTAACTTCTCATCAAGCTTTCCTCCTTGTTATTCAAAGCAACCTTCTTCAGCCAAAAAAAAGTGCTTGATATCCAAGTAGGGGTGGGAACCTACCTGGATAAATCCTGTTCACTGGGTCTCACCCAGATTTTCAGCTGCATTTATCTGGCCAGTGCTGCTAAAAATCTGGCCAGACTACCTTGCCACAATCCAGGCAATGTGGGATGGTCTGGGGACGGAGCTGGAAATTACTTGGTTGGTGGAAATATTCCATCCAATCTGAATATTGCTAGTAACCAGATAAATGCTTGGTGCCTACATTACATCTGATTTTCGGCACTGATATACAGGTAAGGCCTGGTGCTTAATATATGGGTATAAAAACCCCACAGTGACCTACATATAATAAAACACTGACCAACACAGGCAGAATATTGGTCCAAAAGTTTCTGAGCTTTACTACTAATGAGCTTATTATGGACAGTGGCTTAGTAAAGGGGGAAGGGGGAGCAGACCGCCCCAGGCGCCATCTTGCTGGGGGCACCGGCTCTTCTCCATCCCCTTCCCATGCCATGCTCGTGCCTCTCCCCTCCACCCCCATATATGTTTAAATCTTCATCAGCACAAGCAACTTCTCAGGCCCGCTGCTCGTGTTGGCCTGGCTCCCCTGAAATAATTTTTGGATCGTGGGGCCAGGAAGTGACATCAGAGGGAAAGCTAACGCTGGTTCAAGCAGCAGACCAGAGAAGCTGCTCACACTGGCAAAGATTTAACAAAGTATGTGGGGGAAGGAAGGGTGCGAGTGTGGAATGGGGGGACGCCATCTATCATCGTCACACCACTGACTATGGACATACAGGTCAGAAATTTGATTGATTCCACTTCAGCCAGACAGATCCACAGAGGGACATTTCTCATGGCTTAAAATGCTTTGTGAAAACATTGCCAGCTCCAAAAACAGATCCTCGTAGTCTGACCAGGTCAAAGTTCATATATATATTGTATATATATATCCCAACCAATAGCTGCATACTTTACTAATTTACTTAAATTGCCCATTATTATATACATATAAGTATTGAAACCACTCTTGTTTTCAATATGGTTTTCTAATAAAATGGATTCTTTGCTTTGTGTCCCAGCAAATATTCATGTTCCTTTGACCGTACTAAATGTATTTAGGAAATGCTCCGAGTTCACCAAGCCACTTCTAAAATAGTACAGGGTTTTTTGACTGAACGGACCATTTGTTTTGCAATTTAGAGGACCTGTACAAAGTTATCCTCAGAACATAATAAAATTAACATATGAAGCAGAACCTTTTCCTTCTTTTTTGACCCCAATTACAGGATAAATTATGTGGCTGCTGTGTAATGATTCATATTCTCATTGGAATACATTTTATAATTGTCTCATAGCTTCTGGCAATGTCATCTTTTTCTCATTCTATTTGGACCTGAGAGCTAGTCAAAAAGCTAGTATAAAACTAGTTCAATAAAAAGATATCAACTGATATTAATTATTTTCTTTGTTAGCCTTTGTTTCTGTGCAATTACAAGGAAAGTATCACCCTACAGCCCAGTGCCTGTCTCTGGATATATAAATACTGAGCTGCTTGAACATTTCCTGATGCTATTACTACTATTCATTATTTCTAGACGTATGCAGTACTGTACAGAGTCACGAAGGAGACAGTCCCTGCTTGAAGGAGCTTACATGCCTAGCTTCCTTTACAGACGGCAAACTTCTTAATGAAGAAAACTAAAGCAATAACTCTGTCTTGAGCATCTTCAGAATGCCGATAGGATAGCATAACCCTTATTAGTAGTAATCGTCATTGATCTCGTTTCAATATTTTTTTGTGTAAAGTTATTTTCTTTGGTATATTTTTCTTAATAAATTCCCACAATGTTAAGCTACTATGAAATGCGTCTATATTGTTATCACCTTGTCCCTGAAGAAAGTGATCAAATGTGTATACGTCGGAAGAGGTGCCGTTGCAAAGATAAGTTAATCCACATTGTCTTTATATAATACAAAAAAGATATTCTAAAATAAAAAGATTTATTAATTTATTCACATATGGACACTGTGGGAGTTTATTAAGAAGAATATACCAAAGAAAATATCTTTACAAAAAAAATATTGAAACAGGATCAATGATGATTGCTACCAATAAGGGTTAAGCTATCCTATAGGCATTCTGAAGATCCTCAGGACAGAGTTGTTGCTTTAGCTTCCTTCTTTGGCATGGAAATTTACATATGGTTATACTTAGGGCAGCTGATAATATCATAATGAACTCTGATGTCCCTGAAATTTCAGATGAGTTGAACTAAATTGGCCCATTTCCTCTATTAGGAATATCAAAGAGGAGGGGGGATATTCTAAGTATTGGATCTGTTGTGGACACATGAATCAGGTAAGCCAGGAAGTCAGTGGGAGCTCTAATGTCTATGGTTTAAGCTTGAATGAAATTGGATGAACAGTTCAAATATTATTGGAGGGACAAACAGGCAAGGCAAGATGATTATATAAAATTTGTTTCCCTATAGGAAATCTGGCTAATCCCCTAATAGAAAATATTCTGTCTGTCTGTTGCTTTCCAGGGAGATTGTGGAAACTAAATCTTGGAACCAAGAATTCAGACGAGTCATTTTTCCCTAAATAAAACAACAGAACAAACTGTTTCATTCTACAAAGCAATAAACGACAGAATGGTTTAATTTCCCCTGGAGCAACTTTTACTTTCATGTAAATAAATCTTTAGAAAAATGAAAAAAGTTTCACTAAGGTCCCGTTGAATTCTACAAACCCTACTCTCCAAGGTTCAGCAATAACTATAACTGTACTCTCCAAGGTTCAGCAATAACAGTTCAACACAGTCCACAAGTTTTATTCTAAATTCTCGCTGACTGGGAATTCATGTGCCTTGCCTAGAGTCCAAGGCCTCTAAGCCTCCTCCCATATACACAAGAAACCTAAAGCTACTCTGTGCATACCACCATCTGGCAAATATGCTGGTATTAGATCACTATTGCAGGGCTCAGAATGGACAGGACCATGTTAAGTTAATTAAAAAAAACAAAACCTAAAAACAAAACCAAAAGCAGGTTCTGATAAGGTCAGCAACTTCTAGATGCAGTAGAAATCAGCAGTTGAGTCTCCAGCATGGCAGGAGGAGGAAAAGACAGTAGTGGCTCACCCAGTGAGATTAAATAAAAGCAAAAAGGTGGTATGTTCTAGGTTGGAAGCACTGGGAAAAGCATGCAGATCATAGCTCATGGGATTCCTCCCAACTCCTCCATGCAGGTGTATAAGGTTGGATAGGCAAATGAAGGTAACTTATAGAAAACAGAGGGAAATGGGAAAAAGGATAAACAAATGTAGAAGGGAGAATGTAAGGGGAAATGAAGCTAATTTCCATTTCAAGCACTATCTGCTTGTCAAGCATATTTTGAGGCATGCTAGAAAGATGCCTGTGAGATAAGACTGAACAGAACTAGATTAAGTGTCTTCATGTGTACTCCACTGGTATTGGCAGTTTTTGTGCCTGAACTTTTTATTTTCCAAAAGACGACAATGTATTGTGGCTCTTCTGCATCAGAAAGTCGAATAGCTATGCATGAACTGAAATACCAGTGTTCTTCCAAGCTGGTACAGTAATCACTGTCCCCATTGAGCTTCTAGACTTACCATCCCACACCTGTCAACGGAGAATTTCAGTGCTATTCACCAGGGATATAAGTACGCGCTGAATTTTTTTACCAGTATACCACGGAAATACGCCCAACAAGCATAACTGCTGCCATTAGCCTACGTGATGATGAAAATACATAATTTTTAAAAAACCAAGGAATAGAAGTCATTTGAAATTCAAAGCCAGATACTTTGGAACTGAACCCCCCCCCAAAAAAAACCAACAAAAAACCTTCAATAAAGACCTGGGCTTTCTCATTATGGGCCACAAAATTCTGTCATCTTCTGATCACCTTCTGTCACCTTCTGATCGTCAACCTTCTCCTTCACTGTCACTAGAATGCTTTTTATGTTAACTTTCCCAGGGTTGCGGAGGTAACCCCTAGAGACATGTTAAAACGTTACCTAAAGGAAGTTCTGGAAATTACCGAGGAATTAATACCGCCATTCACTCAAGTGTATTATCTACCTATTAAAAGGGAAGAAAAATTAATGGAAGAAGCTCAACAGTTGCTTAATATTTCCAAGGTGTTGGAACTTTCAGACCAGGAGGTAGCAGTGTCCGCAACACTTTTGCTTACAGTGGCCTTATCACCTGATAAAAATTGGCTACTGAAACTTTTCTTCAAAAATAAACAGAAAGCTTTTCTTGGGTATAAGATACAAATGTTTCCAGATCTGTCACGAGATACACAGAAACGTCGACGTGAATTTCTGTTGTTAAAGCCAGGAGTTATTGCTCTTGGGGTAACCTTTTTTCTTCGTCACCCATGCAAATGTGTGATAATTTATCATATGCAAAAATATGTATTCTTTGATCCTAGCCAACTTACAACCTTCTTGTCAATGGCTTCTCTGAAAAAAGGAGAAGGAATTTGAGTACTCATTGATTGTTGATTACCTTCTCAGCATATACAACCTTTAGTCTTCATTTTATTTTGTAATGTATATTATACTCGCTGATTCTACATCTTGCTTTCCTTATTTAGAGGACTTGAGTTAAAGTTAAGCTTTATATATATTTCTTTTAAGATAGCAGATTATTTGATTATCTGTCTAGTATCATATTGTATTACATTTGATTTTGGCTTGACTTTACCTTTCTGTACAAGTGGATACTTGATATGTTATTGAAAAATGAAATAAATAAATATTAAAAAAAAAAAGAATGCTTTTTATGGTTCGCTTGAATTTTCTAGTAATGCCATCTTTTGCTCATCTAAGCTCCCTAAAGCTACTAAAAAAATTATTGTAGTTAGTTCAATAAAAGGTATTACCTTATGTTATTTTTGTTTGGATTTTAATTTAACCTTTATTTTCAAGAACTCAGCAGCTGCCAGTGAAGCTGGAGTCAGAAATTTGATTGATTCCACTTCAGCCAGACAGATCCACAGAGGGCAGCCTGAGAACACATTTCTCATGGCTTCAAATGCTTTGTGAAAACATTGCCAGCTCCAAAAACAGATCCTCGTAGTCTGACCAGGTCAAAGTTTTTATATGTATATATATATATATATATATATATATATATATATATATATATATATAAATAACCCAACCAATAGCTGCATACTTTACTAATTTACTTAAATTGCCCATTATTACCATAACTCAAGTTTCCCACACGGTAAACTAGCAAGCATTTAACCACATATGTTCTTCTCATGCAGCTGACAGCATGAGAACAGTATCAATGATCGGTGTGAACTTGTGCAGACTTCCTTACTCTGTTTATTTAGCCCTGCTCATAATGCTCCTGTCCCTGCACTACAGCACCTCCTGCTGTTCAGAATCCAGTTACACACACACAATGTTAATAGTGGATCTTTTGAGAATGTGTCCCCACAAGGGTGTGGATGTTTAACACAAATCTGAATGCCGGATGTGGATGGATGCTCATTTGGTTGTGAATGCTCTATTACTGTGGTGGGGATTAAACAAGGGAGACCAATATCTGCCAGCTTGGGGAAAGGTGGGAGGGGTTGGTTGCTATAATTGAAATAAGTAGGGTTCAGAATTAGGTCAGTATGAGACTAGAGGTGGATAAAGGGAGAGGGTGAGTGGCACGTGCTAACTGGGAAAGGAGGAGGGACAGAGGATGATGAGGCTAGATTGGTTGGAAATGACCAATGTTTTTATTTTTAAGGAATACACTTAAGTTGGCCACCTGGAATTTTAAGGGTCTTAGGAGGAGAATTCATCAAAGTGCAGTAAAAGGTCACTTTTACCACATCTTGATTCCCTGCATCATTCAGCAACATGTGAGATCCTAGTACTGCAGGTTGCTGAATCCAGGGTCAAAATAATAATGCTGCTTGCAAGCCACCTTACAAGCATGAACATCTACTTTGAAAAACTGCGAGCCCTGAAATCGAAGGTGATGTGCTCACATGGATTAAAAACTGCTTGGTGGATAGGAAACAGAGAGTGTGGGTAAATGGACAATACTCGGACTGGAAAAGCATCACGAGTGGAGCGCCTGTGCTCTTCAACATATTTATAAACAACCTAGAAATTGGTACGACGAGTGAGGTGATTAAATTTGCAGACGATACAAAGTTATTCAGAGTAGTGAGGACACAGAAGGATTGCGAAGATCTACAATGAGACATAGACACACTCAAGGAATGGGCCGCGAAATGGCAAATGAGGTTCAACGTGGATAAGTGCAAGGTGATGCATGTCGGTAACAAAAATCATATGCACAAATACAGGATGTCCGGTGCTATACTCGGAGAGAGCCCCCAGGAAAGAGACTTGGGAGTACTTGTAGACAAGTAAATGAAACCGTCTGTGCAATGTGCAGCGGCAGCAGCGAAGAGGGCAAACAGAATGTAAGGAATGATTAAGAAGGGGATCAGAAACAGATCTGAAAAGGTGGTATGCCCCCACCTGGAATACTGCGTCTAACACTGGTTGCCGTACATAAAAAAGGACATAGTACTACTCGAAAGGGTCCAGAGAAGAGCGACAAAAATGGTTAATTGGCTGGAGGAGTTGTTATACAATGAGAGGCTAGAGAAACTGGAGACATGATCGAAACATTCAAGATATTGAAGGGAATTGACTAGTAGAGAAAGAGAGATTGTTCACCCTCTCCAAGGTGAAGAGAATGAGAGGGCACTCGCTAAAGTTAAAAGGGAATAGATTCTGTACAAACGTAAGGAAGTTCTTCTTCACCCAGAGAGTGGTAGAAATCTGGAACGCTCTTCCAGAGGCTGTTATAGGGGAAAGCACCCTTCAAGAAAAGGTTGGATAGGTTGCTGCTGGAACAGAACATACGCAAGTAAGGCTAGACTCAAATAGGGCACTGGTCTTTGACCTAAGGGCCGCCATGTTAGTGGACTGCTGGACATGATGGACCAGTAGTCTGACCCAGCAACGGCAAATCTTATGTTCTTATTCCCATAGCCTGGGAGCAGTGGGCCACACAACCGCAGCCTGATGCTCGTGGGCCGTCAGATCAGGGCTCTCCCCTCCCCAAGGCTTCCAGCCACCATATAACTTAACTTCCCCTGCACAAGCCCTACCCACCCCCACAAGAATAAGCCTTTCACTCTTCCACCTCTTGGTAGCATTAGTGGTATGAGGGGAAAGGCCGAGAGAGTCTCCAGTCAATGCTCAGTCTTTCCTGCCTAGTCCTATGCTGGCTTCTAAAAGGCATGACTACTGCTAGGGGCCAAATTTCTATATAAGGAAAGGTGGGGGGAAAGAAGGAAGAAAGAAAGATACTGGATTGGTGAGAGAGGGGGAAGCACAGGTGGATGGGATTACTAATAGAAATTGAACCTGCCACAAATAAGGTCTTCGGTCTCTACCATCTTTTTCAGTTCAATATCTTTATTTAAAGTTAACAACATGTGAAAAAATTAGGACACCCTATGAAATATTCAGTTCATTCTTAAGAAATGTTCACATATCAATGCCAAATCTATTTTATTTATTTATCTCTGGAAAAGATAAATATCTGGAAAAGAAAGTGATGCAATTGCAGGTAAACAACAAAGAGCTAGAGTTACAAAGCAAACCGATTGTGTACCGATCGGTTTGCGAGACCTTTGCGACCCGATTTCCCTCCGATCCAATTCACTAACCTGTGTAGTGATCCCATGCCGATCTGTGCATGTAAATGAGGGGAATCGGCAGGAAGGAAGCGATTCACTAAAATATAAAAAAGCAACACCGACTGGGCTGGCCGATCCAAAGTAAGCGACTGCTGAGGACCAGTCACTGAGGTCTTTTCCGACTGTCCTGCCTTCTGCTGCCCTGCTTCTCTGCCCCGTCTCAGCCCTGATCTCCTGCCTGCCCCGATCTGCTCGCTGCCTCGTCTCAGCCCTGATTTCCTGTCTGCCCGATCTGCTCTCTGGCCCATCTCAGCCCTGATCTCCTGCCTGCCCCGATCTGCTCTCTGGCCTGTCTCAGCCCTGATATCCTGCCCTTCCCTTCACTGTGAGCCCATGGTTTTAACCCACGGGTTTAAAGCGGGTTAAAACCACAAGCTCGCTGGGCTGTTAAAAAGTAAAAGTTTTTTTTAAAAAAAGTTGCGGGACTTAGATGCATGCGCAGACCATCTCTAGCGATCCGTGCGGTGGGTGGGGGGCGTGTCAACAATCATCCACATTTGCATGCAGGCGTTTTGTGAATTTGTCGGCCTTCATGCAATCGGGCACGGATCAGACACGGAATCGGGGGTTAGTGAATCCAGCCCAAAAGTTTTCCTTGATTTAATCATGAAACAAAAGATATCCACAAAAAATGTGAATTCTAACTGAGGAATAAATTAGGACTTCCTACACCCTAATAGCTAGTTGCCCCACTTTGGCTGAAATAACTGCAATGGGATGCTTCTTGTAGCCATCTACCAGTCTCTGACATCAGTCTGAGGAAAGTTTGGCCTACTCCTCAATGCAGAATTCTTTCAGCTGTGAGATGTTTGAGGGGTTTCTTGCATGTACGCCACACTTGCGCCCTCCCTGCCCCGGAAGCCATCTCTCTGCAGTGATTTCTTGCTACCACGTAGACAAGGCTTGCAGAAAGTCAGCTTCCAGGACAGGCCAGCAGCAGCAGGCTCAGCATGTTACTGCTTCCGGCTGCTTGAAGATTAAATTACAGTGGATGGCCATGGGGAGGAAGTAAGTGAGAGAGTTGGGAGAGCCAGCTGAACCTGGACACACTCCCCCATTTTTAAAAAAACCATCCGGGCACCCAGGCAGTCCTCGAAAAAGAGGACATGTCTGAGTTTCCCCTGACATCTGGTAGCCTTCAATTGAAGGCACCAGCACTGCAAATTTGAAAAGAATACCTGGACTTTATAATTTGCATGGAGAAGCTGCATGACTCACCTTCTATCAACCTCGTAACACTCATGTCACCCCTCTCCTTAAATCAATTCATTGGCTCCCTATCCACCTTCGCATACAGTTCAACTTTCTATTACTGACCTACAAGTGTGTTCATTCTGCTGCTCCTCAATATCTTTCCTCTCTTCTCTCCTTATACACCTCCCAGAGAACCTTGTTCCTCGGATAAGCTGCTCTTAGCTGTACCCTTCTCCTCCACTGTCAATTCCAGACTTTGTTCCTTTCATCTAGCTGCTCCATTTGCCTGAAATAAATTACCCAAGTTTGTCCACCAAGCCCCTTCCCTTGTTTAAAAGCAGATTGAAAACCCACTTTCTGTATACAGCCTTCAATCCATAACCCTACTCCCCACTGCCCACCAACCCAGCCAGCAGATTAACCGTTCCCATTCACTGTATCCATGATATCCTGTTTGTCAGTCTTGTCTGTTTAGATTGTAAGCTATTTCGAGCAGGGACTTTCTTCTTTGTGACTCTGTACAGCAGTGCATGCATCTGGTAGCGCTATAGAAATAATTAATAGCAGTAGTAGAAGCTGATGAACATTAGACACCAAAGATATTGCAAAGATGGTGAAGAATGGACCTTGCTGGAGAGTTATTTGGAATATTTGGGGGGTGGGGGAGGAAGAGGATGTTCTGGGGTTAGGTGTGAGTAGTGGTTGGGAGTGAGAGTTTAGGTTAGATGAAGGGGGAGAGATACTGAGAGAGGAGCTTTAATTCTTGTGTTGGAACTTTAACATCTGTTTATATTTAAAGTTTGCAAGATTGTTGTGTCGTATTCTCAATAAAACAAAAGCTCAATAAAGAGATTTAAAAATTTTTTAAAAAATGTCCTAATTGATTGATTCCACAATGAGAACTGGGACTGCCAGAATAAATGACTATTAGATAACATGGAAAGTTAGAGGCAACCATGCAGCTGGTTCTGTCTGGCAAGCTGCGATGGCTGAAACACAGTACCCAACATCTGGATCTAAGTGGTAGATTGTAAGTACAAGAAAATCTAGAAGTCCTAATGGAAATGCTGAGTATTTGGCAGGCTACACAGGGGACTTCAAGGCTAGAAATTCACAGTCATAATATTATTGGTATTTAGATTAATTACATAGTCTTGTGGTTAGACATGGGTTAGGAACTTGCTAAGATGGTAAACTCCTAAGGAGAAGATAACAAAAGTTGTCCTGTATAAATATAGAAACATGATGGCAGATAAAGGCCAAATGGCCCATCCGGTCTGCCCATCCACAGTAACCATTGTCTCTTCCTCTCTCTAAGAGATCCTATGTGCCTATCTCATGCTTTCTTGACTTCAGACATGGTCTCTGTCTCCACCACCTCTTCCAGGAGACTATTCCATGCATCTACCACCTTTTCTGTAAAAAAAAAGTACAGTGTTCCCCTGTGAATTTGCAAATTCACTCATTCGCGGTCTGCTCTGACCGCCTCTTCCTGTAGTACAGTTGTGCTACACCAATCAGGCGCTGCGTGGCAAAGCAGTTCATGATTGGTGTAGCCCGACTTTACTAAAAGATGAGTCAGTCAGAGCAGACCGCAAGTGATTTTCTTCACCCACCAGCGCTCTAGCTACTCTCTGCTACCTCTCCACCTGTCCTCTCCTGCCTTTTTGAAATTTGCAGGGGTTCCTGGGATTACTTCTAAGCTTATCAACTCTTAACTTCATCCTATGCCCTTTCATTCTAGAGCTTCCTTTCAAATGAGACTCAACTCATGTGCATTTACACCACATAGGTATTTAAATGTCTTTATCATATCTCCCTCTCCCGCCTTTCCTCCAAAGGAGTGATATGTTATAGTCACTGAGCTATAGATTGCATAATTATATGAGCTGAGCTATATATTGCATAATTATATCCTTGCAGCATGGGCAGGAAGAATTATGCAAACTGGATTGGCAGACTGATCTTTTTCTGCCATTATCTACTAAGTCACTGACAAGGACAATCCTTGTGCAGAAGAACAAGCCCGTTCTATGCATAAGCTTCAGGCTGGGGAGAGAATGTACTTGGAGAAGAAGAGTAAATATATTTCTCATAAGGGCCAGAAAGACCAGGATTCAATGATTCAGGAGGCAACTTGCAAAAAAATAAAAAGCAACGACGTGCAGAAGCCAGCTTATGAAACACTGACAAAAGACAACGATAAAAGTAATCCAGTGGGACCAAAATAATAAAAATTAAATAAAAAGCTTTTCCCTGAGAACAGTAAGCCCAGGAAGGTCAGACGGCATTCATTAGATTACAGATAAAGTGACCCTGCTATTCGGGAAGAATGCCAGCAAAGGCTCAGGATTATGTGAGAGCATCTCTGCAGGGAGGTGGTTGGGTTGTTGTTGTTTTTTAATAAAAAGTAATCGGACAGCCCATTCCTCACTCATGTACCATAAAGATGCTTAGAACAGTGCAACAGCCAAGGCAGCGGCTTCAGCATCTAATGGATGTGGATTCCCATTAAGCTAGTCCCTTGCTCCCAGACAGAGGGCTTCCATTTTGCAACTTATTACTAAGCACTCCTCCCCACCCCCCTAATTACTGACATATTACAGAGACAAAGAGGTAGGAATGCAGAAAGCAAGTCAGCATCCAAAACAGAAAAGATAATATAAGAGAAAGTGTGTGTTGGAGAGAGGCAACACCGAAAGGATGTGTGGGGTCGAAGAGGGTGCTTGCTTATATGTTTATGGAGGTTCATTGGGGTGATGGGTTGTATATTTTGGAAGAATATTTATTGGACTTCCTCCCATGAGGACAAAATTGGCACACTGTCAGGATAAGCTGGGGGATAAATAAACCAACAAGACAGACTTCAGTGGAGAGGGATATAACAAAAAAAGATTTTGTAACCTAAGGATCCAATGCTCAAAGCCAGGTGCTAAAAGCCAACAATGCAAAACCTCATAGTGCAATAGCACAGAAAAATAGCTCAAGCGATACTCAAAGGACATGATATACAAATAATATGTGTGGTTAGTTTGCACTAACAAACTGAAAGCAAGGGGAGGAGCATATCTGGCAAATGTGCAGAAAGGTTTTGCAGAGGCCTGTATTTACCTGGACTTGCCATCTTTTTAGAGGACTGTCCAGGCGTCCTGATGGGTATTCAAAACCAGGCAGTTTGTCCAGGTTTTGAAAACCATAGAGATCAGGGCCGCATCTGGAGGGCATCTGCATAGGCGACATGATGACATCATATGCATGGGGTGGGGCCAGGGGCAGAACAGGGCGGAGCACACATCCTCCTTGGGTAGAAAAAATATAGCAACCCTAGTTTTGCAGCAAGTGCATCTCTTGTGCGCAAGTAGACAAAAAACAGAAATGCAAAGACACATTGGCGCTGTTCTTCTGCACTTTTACTACTACCACTAATTTCTATAGCACTACTAGACGTAAGCAGTGCTATACACATTATATACAGATTCTTTCTCTGTCCCTAGTGAGCTTACAATCTGTTTTTGTACCTGGGGCAATGGAGTGTTAGGTGACTTGCCCAGGGTCACAAGGAGCTGCCGTGGGAATTGAACCCAGTTTCATCAGATCAAAGTCCATTGCACTGACCATTAGGCTTTTAAATATGAGTCTTTCAAAAATTGTTTGCATTTAAACTGGTGCCGATGTATGTTCTCGCTTTCAATTTTGCTCGTACTCATGGGTGTGTGCTTGTTTCTCACTATCAGGGCTTAAAGCTGCATGGGCTTCGTTCTGATTGCAAAATAAGTCAAAACACATAGTTTAATGTGAGATACTGACAAGAAGCCTTCTGAAACCCTTTCCTTCTGCCTTTGATCAGCATTATGGGCCATCATTTCCTTCTGTGATTGCAGCAGTTTTATTTTTTGTGGATTGGGAAGGAATACTTACTGACCTCATTAACATCCATTTAAATACAATTTGTGGTCATCTTTAGCGCGTCCATCAAGTGAGAAATTGGCGCTGTATGTTGTTGTGTACAAACTCAGAGTTAACTGTATGTTAACACTAGCAGTAGTTTTGAGCATCGGCCCCTAACGAGGCTCATGAATGTTTGGAGAAGCCGGTGTCAGTGTGTGACATACTATGCCCCAAAAAACAAATTACATACATCAAAAGGGTTACCGTATTTTCACTCATATACCGCGCACCCGTGTATAGCGCGCAGGGAACTGTAATTTATGTAAATAAATTTTTATATACCGCACACACCTCTATACCGCGCATGCCGCCCCGACTCTCCCGTCGCTGCCCGACTCTCCTTTCGCTCGGCTATAGTTGGTTTAGACATGGAAAAGGCCTTTGACAGCATTTCGTGGCAGTATTTATTCTGGGTTCTGCAACAATATGGAATGGTCGGCCGCTATCATGAATGGATTTGTAGTTTATATCTCCACCCGCAGGCGCGTTTGCTGGTGAATGGGGGTCTTACCGCTTCTTTTCCTTTAGGTAGAGGCACTCGGCAGGGGTGTCCCCTTTCCCCGTTACTTTTTGTGCTAGCCCTCGAACCTTTGGCGGCCAGGTTGCGCACTGATCCTTCCATTAGGGGAATTCGGATAGGTGACAGGGAGAGTCTGATTAACCTCTTCGCAGATGACATCTTACTTTATCTGGATCATCCCCTCGATGATTTGGAGCGAGCGCTCGGGGTGGTTCGTACTTTCGGTAATTTCTCGGGCCTGCGGGTTAATTGTGCCAAGTCCGAACTGTTGCCTCTGGATTCAACTCACGGGGAGGCATGGCACTCTGCTCTTTCCATACCGCCTGTCAGAGGGCCGTTGCGGTATCTAGGGGTGTATTTGACACCTGACTTATCCCTCCTGTATCAGTACAATGTTCGTCGACCTCTTGAGCACATCGCGGCCCAGTGTGAACGTTGGAGGGAGTTACCGTTGGGCTTGTGGGGTAGAGTTGCCCTCACCAAAATGGTTCTTCTGCCCAAAATCTTGTACCCCTTACAGACTCTCCCCCTATGGCTCTCTGCCCGGGATGTGCGGGTTTTTTGTTCCACTATTTCTACTTTTATTTGGAGGCGCAAGAGGGCTTGTATTAGTTATGCTAAATTGATGCTGGATAGATCGCAGGGGGGCTTGAATCTCCCAGATGTTCGACATTACAATGTAGCGGCTCTGTTTCGTTTCATTCAGGAGGGTTGGACTGGCCATCATAAGTATGCTCCGGGGGGCTGGCTCGCTTCCTGGTGTGCGCCGCACTCCTTCTTGGCCCTTCTACATTTGCCGCCTTCGGCGGTTCCCGGGGGTTCCTCGACACTGGCTCTCCTCCAGCCGATTCGGTTGGTGTGGAGATGGTGGAGGCGACAGCAGCGGAAAACGCCTGCTGCGTCGATACTCCTGCCTTTGTGTGGTAACCTTGCTTTTGTTCCGGGGATGGGTCCTTCTCGCCTCAGGGTGTGGGAGGAGCGGGGGTGTCGGACCTTGAGGGATGTTTGGGATGGAGGAGATGGGGTAGTATTTCCTTCTTATGCTCAACTTCAGAAGAGATGGAATCTGCCCCATACTCATTTTTGGGTGTACCTTCAGATACGCCACTATTATACTACGCTAACTCAGAAGTGGGGGGATGCTTGGCTCTGTGGTCCCTTGGATGCATTATTCTTTCTGGTTCCGCCGGCTCAGAACAGACTGTCGACATGGGGTCGGCTGTTGCGGGCACAATTGCCTGTGGGCGCCCTTGATGATGTGGCCGCTGTATGGCGGAGGGAACTGGGCTTCCTGGGGGATCGGAGCGCGTTTCTTGCATTGTTTGGTCCTCTTGGAACCATGGGGGGCTCGTCCGATCTTCGGGAAATGCAGTTTAAGATATTACATAGGGCATATATTTTGCGGAAGCATGGGGCTCGTATGGGCCTTTGGGAGGGGGATGTCTGCATCAGGTGTTGCCGTGCTGCTGGGACTTTGACCCATCATTTTTTGGAATGCCCGTCCACTGATTTGTGGCTGCAGGCTATTCCTTTTCTGGAGCGCATAGTGCACCGTCCTGTCCCACGTGATTATGGCATGCTCTTGTTGGGCGATTTGAGAGTTTTGGAGGAGGCTGGTTTTTCGACTCCTCAGCAGAAATTTCTTTATTTAGCCTTCCTTTTGGTGAAAAAGCTTCTCTTGCAATATTGGGTGTCTGATCAGGTGGCCTCTTTTACTCATTGGCTCCATCGGATGGCCCAGGTAGCACAATTTGAAATTCACCTTTCTCCACGGGGGGGACGCATTGATCAGCGCTGCTATGTGGGGCTATGGAAGACGGCTTTGTCGCTGTGTCCCGGGGATATGGGGGCACAGCTGGATACCCGTTCTTGATTCTACAGTTCTTTCTCTTTCTTAATCTCTGTATCTCGTTCCTCCTTCTGGGGGGCATGATGGTGGATGTGTGGGGGAGTGTGTGGTTGTGGAGTGATTGTTGCGTTTTGTATGGAGTGTTGGAGGGGTGTGTGCATTTGGTATGGCTGGGGGGTTGCTTCTGTTCTTCTTTCTTTGAATAATTAAAACTTTGCAGATTGTGACTGACTGGCTCAGAGCTTGGCTGCTTTTACTTTCTTTTTCTGAGTTTACCAGATCGTGTATTGTTGGAATTTGTATTCCCTCTATTTGGACCTGGTGATATTGTACTGCTGGGTATCTGTGTCATCTGTGTTGCAACTGCTTCTAATAAACATTATTTCAAAATTTTTATATACCGCACACACCTCTATACCGCGCATGCCGCCCCGACTCTCCCGTCGCTGCCCGACTCTCCTTTCGCTCCCCCGACTCTCCTCTGGCCAGCCCGACTCTCCTTTAGCCCATAGACGCAGGGCTAAGAGAAGGGGCAGGACCGCCAGCAGAGGAAACAGCAGGACGACGGTAGGAAACTTCTACATGATGGGGGGGTGGGGAGGCTGTGGGGGTGCGAGCGGTCCTTCGGGTGGGGGTGCGTGTTCGAGCGCGAGCGGTCCTTCGGGGTGCGGGTGCGAGTGGTCCTGCGGGGGGTGAATTGGACGTCGGGGGGGGGAACTATGTAAAAAAAAAAAGGGGATAACGTGCATGGTTATACACGGTTTGTAAAATCGTGTATAACGCGCGCATTATATGCGTGAAAATACGGTAATCTCCATAAAATTCAGAGGAATTCAGATAATGTTAAACATAAATTTATAGAGCTAGAGGCAAGACAGGAAACCAGATAGCAAAAGCTCTGTGAGGGCAGATTTTAGTGAACATTTCTGAGATATGTATCTTCACCAGAATATGAGCAAATTGATATAAAAATAAAAGTTATACTGACAGTACTTCAACCCCTGCTAAACCTGAAGTAAATATACCTTGAACTGAAGGATCCTGCTGGGCATGTGCTAAGATGAACGGGTTTTAGAGGCAAGTCAAGGGGTTAAGTTTGAGACTCCCTGATCTGTTTTGTGTTAGATAGCACAGTGCTTCCGATCTAGGGTTGCCAGCAGTCCGGATTTACACAGACATGTCCTCTTTTTTAGAGGACTGTTTTGGTGTCTGGATGGATTTTTTAAAAGCAGCAGTTCATCCGGGTTTTCCAAGTTCAGGGCTGCATCTGGAAGGCCTCCGAGCATGTGCGGGTGTGACGCGATGATGTCACATTCATGCGTGCATGGGTGTGACATCATTGCTTCACATCTGCGCATGCTCAGAGGCCCTCCAGACGCAGCTCCAAACTCGATGAGAGAGGAGAAGAGGTTGGGGGGGGGGGCTGGGATGCAACAGGGCGTGACTTTGGTGGGGCTGGGGTAGGGCTGAGGACAGGGCCATGTGTCTGGGTTTTAGCTTAACAAAATCTGGTAACTCTACTCCAATCCAGATTGTTAAGGTGACTGTTGGTGGTCACAAATCACTATATAGCACCAAGATAGAAATCTGCACTGTCTCCTTCCATGTCAGCATTGATAATAATAATAATAATAGTTTATTTTTATATAGCACCAAACCATCAGTTCTTGGTGGTTTACACAATAGTAATTACATCAAGTAATTAAAATATAGATCCAATAACAATGTCTTATAAAAGGAAATAACACAATTTAATAAAAGATACTGACTAACAAAGTACAACCCTAACTTATTCAAAATAAAATATGCACAATCCAGATTATTTATACTAAAATAGATAAGCAACTGTAAACCTTACTCCATAAAAATAATAAAAAAATCCGCCTATCATAATAATTTTGAAATCTATTAAATATTGTATTGTTTAAATAGATAAGTTTTAAAAAATCTTTCCAAAATTGATGGTAAGTGAGGGTTGGAGTAATAAGAGCATTCAAACATGAATTCATTACTCCTGCCTGAAAAGCCAGAGTCCTATCTAAAAATTTCTTAAAATGGCACGCTTTCGCTGAAGGAAAATAAAACCAACTGGAGTATGGTAAATATGGGTAAAGGAGAAGCTGACTTGCATAATGTGGGAAAGGGCGAGAAATATCAGTGTGGGTTTTTTTGGGATAGCAAGTACTCGTGATTTTTGGCTCAGGGAGGGGACAGGTTTTTAAGAGATTTCCTGATACCCGTCTGGCCAGCCTGAGCTTTTTATCAGAAACAGGAGTACTGAATGGGAAGCATAGTAGGACTAGGTAGGAGATTTGATATGAAAGAATATGGATTAATGCAAGAGTATTTGCTGCAAAAAGACTTCTTTGTTCTTTTATATTTGTTCATATTTGTTGTTGACTTAATGTAGAGCTTTGTGGAAATTGTTGCTGTTAAATAATGGATCAAAATTCTATTTTCTTATAAAAAAAAAAAAGCTTTCAAATAAAAAAAAGAGAGGAATAGAAAAGAAGCATTTCAAATTGCTACATGTATATGGGGTATGGACTGCACTTTAGACAGTAAATCGCCTTGATGGACCTTGTTCATTCAAATAGCAGTTAAGTAAAATGTTATCATTATTGAATAAATAAAAGCACATTTTCTGTTACAAACAAACACAAAATGGAGAGAAAAACTTCAGAATGCAACTCTTGTTATAGTGGGTAAAAAACCTGGAGATGTTCTATACCAAATGGAGAAGGCAATTAGTTGGTATGGGAACTGCAAGAGAGGGACTGGCCTATGTTAGAGAGAGTGGAGAATGGTTTCTCCTGCAGCAAATGCAGTGCTATCCATCACCAGTGCAAACTCTGCAAATATTTTCAGCATCACTGAGCAGCGGGGAGCATACGTTTTCTAACTAGGATAGGCAGAGTTTTTAATTTAGGAGCACTAGGAAAGTGATATGGGTAGGGTTACCAAATGGCTCCAGAAAAAGGAGGATGGATTGAGACATCTGGGTTTTACTTCCATTGCTTTCAATGGAGTAAAACCCAGATGCCTCACTCTGTCCTTTTTACTTCAATTGCTTTCAAAGGAAGTAAAATCTGGATGTCTCAATCTAGTCTCCTTTTTCTGGAGCCATATGATAACCCTAGATGTGGGCTTCGGTTAGCCTCACTTGAAAGGTCAGCCCTCCAGGTTTCCAGGGGTGGGGCAGACCTGTGAGCTGCCATCACTCAAAACGCCGTCAATTTACTGAACACTTTGACTGGTTTGTTTGGTCTGACAGGTTTACATACAGCCAGTGTGAGAAAAGCACATTCACACTCTCCTTTGCCAAGAGTTAAGAGCAGCACCAACAAAACAGTATGGCCACCAGATTTGATGATGTCACCCTGCGGCTATCAAATGGCAATGGTTTACCACCACTATGTTGGAGATCGAAGGCTAATGAACGAGTTTTTTCTTGCAAGCCCCAGTCATGTCTAAAACCAATTCTGCACATTCCAAAAACTGACAAATGCTAATAATAAATAGAAAATAAAATTATTTTTTGTACCTTTGTCATCTGATCATTTTATTTTTCTAATTGTGTTGGTCCCAGTCTCTAATTTTTGCTTTCCTCTTTCTTCTCTTAAGTGTCTTGTTCATTTGGTACTTAATTTTTCTCCAAGTCCACCATCCATCTTTTCTCTGCTTCACCCCTGTGTACTTTCCCCTATCTACCCACCATGTTGAGCATCTCCCACCTCTGTGTCCTTATTTTTGCCCTGTCCAACATAATTATTCTCTGTTTCTATGCCCGCTACCCCACATGCCACCATCTCTTCCCCTCTCTCTTCCTTTCCTCCAGGGGTTCAACAAGTGTTCCTCTCTTTTCCCTCACTCCTGTTCTATCTCCCCTTTGTAGGTCCAGCACCTCTCCCTCTTTCTTCTTTTTCTGCAGGTCCTGGCAACTCTTCCTCTATCCTAGCATCTCCCCTCAGTATCCTGGCATCTCGTTCTCTCCCCCCAAGTCCTGGCATTTGTTCTTTCCCCCACCATCCCAGTTATTCTTTCCTTTTTCCTCACCTGGCTCCCTCTCTCTCACTTTTCTTCCCCTACTCCTGCAGCCCAACATTTCCTAATTTTCTGAGGAGGAGAGAATTTGGAAGGTCTTATGGTAATTGGATAAAGCGTTTGTTCACTCTGGATTACTTTGTTGCACTTGCACTTTAACTCTTTGGGATTTATCTTCACTTGAATTTTCACGAACTTCTAGCATGTGACTTTGTTTGCTGGATGACTCAGGATTCTACATTGCCCCTTTGGCTTCGTCTTTGAGATTACGTGAGCCAAAGACTGAACTAACTTGAGTTATGTGACTTATGTATAACATCATCACACAACGATCAACTCGAGCTAAGTGACTTTTGAATATCTTTTTTATGTCATGAATTTAGTGGATTCCTTTGTCTCCTTTATCTTTTTAGGTGTATGTTTGTTAGTATGCTTATTGCTGATGGATTAATGATGTTATTAATAAAGTTATAATGATTTTAAAGCAGTTATACTATATTATACTTACTGATTGGTTTATATGGATCACATTAACATAATATGTGAATGAATTTATATCTTATTTTTATTGAATGGTTTCTTTGTGGATTCATTTTCTCCAGTGCCACATCCCTCCCCCACTCCCCCGGTAATCCCTCAAACCTTAACTGTGACTAGCAACGCTGAAGAGATGTGGCTTTTGGCTGACCTGGTATCTTTATTTATTTTCAGAGACTTGATATACCGCTTGTTCTGCCCCCTCCCCCGAACACCATAAATAATTTACAGTAGCAACTGGGAGGTTTACACTAAAAACAGGATAAGAAAGACAGAGAGAAAGTGTGTGAGGGATTAAGAGGGATCATTTAGGAAGGGGCAGTAAGATAATGGGACTTGAAGAACAAACAGAAAGTTTAAATTTAATGCGAGCAGAGACCCGGAGCCAGTTTTCTGATTGAAGTAGGGAAGTACCAGGAGTGAAGCGATGGGCTGAGTGGAGAACTTTTACAGCGGTCAACTAGCCATTTGAGGGAGTAAAGAGGAAGACTGGCAATAAAGAGAATTGCAGTAATCAATATGTGAGATGATGATGGAGAGAAGGAGAGTTTGTATAAGAGAGCGATCAAAAAAGGAATGAAGAGGTGAATGCTGTGGAGGGTGAAAAAAGAACAGCAGATGATAGCATCTATCTGTGGTTTGAAGGATCAAACATTACACTGAGAATTTTGATACTGCCACAAAATAACAAGGAGTGTCCATCTAGCGTAGGACACAGTGGAAGAGGAGAGTGGGAGGCTAAGAAAGGGTGATAACCTCAAATTTGGTAGCATTAAGAACAAGATTGTTTTCTTTAAGTCAGGGAGAGACAGCTGAGAGACAAGTGTTAATAGTGGACTGGGCAGAGGTATATCAGAGATACGGTACAAAATGTGAGGCTCATTGGTGTAATTGAAAGATAAGATCCCTGACGGACACCAGATAGAAGTGAAAGAACTGGTGAAAGGGAGTTGTCATGAAAAAGCTAAATTTAAGGTTTGAAAGACAGTCAGTGAACCAAGAATACACAGCACATTGGATTCCAAGGGCATAAAGATGAGTTAAAAGGAGAGAGTGTCGACAATGTTGAAGGCGAAGGAGGGATCCAGAAAGATGACAATTATGGAGTACTGCTGGTCAAGGGAGGCGCAGATTGAGTCATTCAAAGTGACCAGAAGTGTTTCAGTACTGTTCCCTGCCCCAGAAACTGGAATAGTGTCAGAGGCAGTGGGATGCAGCAGAAGAAAGGCTCCATGCTGGCTGGAAGCCTCCTCTCTGCAGCACTACTGCCACAAACAAGGCTGGAAAACCACGGCGTGGGGGCACAGAGAGATGCCAAGCCATGGGAATACTAGGAAAATGAAACTGAAGAGAGCCAGATTGTCTCCTTCTCTGCTCCCTGGCAATGTGTGAGACTGGGTCACTTAAGCATGGGAGCTGGAGATAGGGCTTAATTGAATGTGACTTCGTATGTCTGTGGGAGATGTCAACCACCTGGTCAGAAGGTGGAAATCTGGCTTCAGAAGGCTGGATTTTTAAGCCTGGCTTCTGCTGTCCAGGCTATGTATGGGTGGAGAATCTACAAAGACAGCACTCAGTCATTGAGGGGGTTGGGAGGGCAGCATGTCTCCACCACTGCATAATAAGAATGTACCAAGTTCCAGAAAGTGCAGTGGCTTGTCAGTGATATGATTAGTCAGGAAGGGCCTGAGAATTAAAAATAGGGGAAAGCCTTGATGTGGGTACAAATGATAGCTATGGGTATCACTGTCCCAGCAGCAGCTAAAAAGCATTAGGAGACACACCCCAGTAACTACTGCTTCACAATAATGAACATGACAAGGGTGATTTGATAAAGCTTTTTTCAATGTGTAAAGTATGTTTTACACCTGGAAAACAGTTTTTATAAAACTGAACAGGGAGTCTGCCAAAGAGAAAAGCAGATACACCACAAGACTGTGCCTAGTTTTGTGCAGTCTGCACAGGTGGTGCAGTGGCATAGCAACCGTGTGGAGTGGGTGGCCAGTATTCAGCCAGCTTGGACGGTTTTTGAAAGGCCAGGCTGGCTGCCAGCAGACACTTCAAATTGACAATTGAAAAACCAGAGTTTTTTTTCCCCCCCAAGTGCAGGTGGTCCAGTGCTTCTCTCTCTCTTCTCCCCTCCCTTTCTGTGATCTAATTTTCCTAATCTATCCTCAACATGTCTTCCATGAGGTTCCTCGCAGAAGCAAGAATTCAGAAATGCTGCTGGCGGCCTGCTTGAAGACTTTCTTCTGCCACAAACTGCCCCCACGTAAACCAGAAATTGTGTCAGAGGGGTGGTTCACATAAGAAGAGAAGCTCCAAGCAGGCTCACCCGCAGAATTTCTGAATTCCTGTTGCTACCGGGAACCTTGTGGAAGACACTTTTAAGGTAGACTAGGGGAAGAGAATAGAGGGAGAGATAGAGGGAACGATGATGGGGATGAATGAGAAGTTATTCACCTGTGAGGTAAAGGGGAAAGGAATAGATTAAAATGATGGCCTGGGGAGGGGTGGGGGTGAAGGAAGAAGAAAGAGAAATAATGTGCCCAGGGTGTAGAGGGGAGGGAAAAGAGAAGTGATGAGGGGGAGGAGAAAGAGAAATGATGAGGGCTTCAATATTTTTTCTCATGAGCCACCAATGTTCTAGCTGTGCCACTGAAGTGGTGTTCCTGGAGGCCTAGTGTGGGTGAAGCTGGGGCAGTTACAATATACACACATATTTTATAAAATGCCCATGTGTACACATTGAGTACCTGTACATTCACTCCTTCTTCAGAGCAGATATTTCCTAGAGGCATACAAGACACCTACACTGCTTTTAAAAGATAAGTTCAACAAAAATATAAGTTCCACTCCAAATGCAAAATCACATAACAAGCTTACTAACTTAGGGCCCTTTTATTAAAGCTCAGTATGTGCTAATGGACATTAGCGTGCATTAAATGCCACTTGGTCCATAGGTATAAAATAGGATGTGCAATATTTAGCACGTGCTATTATTCATTAGAATGCGCTAAGCTTTAATTAAAAAAATATGCATAAATGCATATTTGCATAATGCATATTTGCATAATGCATATTGTGAAAGAAATGGGAGACCAAAGTCAGGTCATTTCACATCACAAATATAGCATCCCAACAGTCAATACCATATCATCCTAACTTAGGCGCAATACATTTCATCTGCACTTGTGTCATCAGTCTCCTATTTTAATGTGCGTCTATGTATGAATTTTCAAAATTTATCGTGTGCTCTTTACAAAAAATTGGGTATACCATTTTGCTGGGATTACTGATTTTTATAAAGAGAATGTGACTTTTTGAAAATGAATACACAGACACACACTAAAACCTGAGACTTATGATGTGAGCTTAGATGAAACGTTGTTGCCCTGTAGTAAAGTTATGCTGAAGTGGCCTTGACCATTGGGCTGTTAGATTGAAACATGAAATGACTGTTATGGCCACCTCAAACAGACTCCTATTTCTTGACTTTTTAATTTGTACTTTTTCCGGTATGTATTAAGATAGCAAATGTGTTTATAATAAGTTTTCCATTTGTTGAAGAGTTACATTTTTTTTTTTTTTCCTCTTCAGTGAGATTTTTAAATACTGGAGTTCATTCTTGCCCTATTAAAATAGGCAAGATTTGATATAGACATCTTGTTTTAAAATTACTCCCAATTAGGACAAATTTCCTAAGCCATTTGCCCGGGTAAAGGAGCAGTCTAAAAAAACTGCCCACCCTTAACCTGGGTAAAATACACCTGGCTCTTCCACACTATGCATGCTTTTGGCTGCATTTCAAGGTGCGTTTAGGTTGAGGGAGGAGGGATGGAAAATGATGAATGCAGCTTGCACTTTCAAATCAATATACATCACTTTCCATGGAAGAAACATAAAAAAAATGCAGGTGGTAATGTCAGTGTATGGCTTATCCCTGGGTTAATTTTCTAAGTAGAAATATATAGATACCTTTACTTTCAAAACTAGCATAAAAAAAAGTATTGAGCAGTAATGAGTATTGGGGAATGGTAGGTTGATAGCTGTCCCTACTTAAATGTTATTTACATTGTTTAGCTAAGATCTAGACATGTGCTCTACCCAGTGGCATAGCCAGAGGGTTGAAAGGGGGGGGGAGGGGAAGCCTGAGCCCAAAGTGGGTGGGCACTAAATTTTCTCCCAGCCTTTCCCCTGCACGGTGACAGGTCAAAAGTGAGCGCCGACAAAGGCGCGCTGACAACCCAGCGCAGACAACTGAGCGCAAGGTGGAAGCTCGCCGAAGAAAAACAGCATTTTAAGGTACTCCGACGGGGGGTGTTGGTGGGGAACCCCCCCACTTTACTTAACAGAGATCACGTCGGCATTGTGGAGGGTTTGGGGGGATGTAATCCCCCCACATTATACTGAAAACTTCACTTTTTCCCTAAAAAGAGCAAAAAAGTTAAGTTTTCAGTAAATGAGGGGGGTTACAACCCCCCAAACCCCCCACAACACCTGTGCGATCTCTGTTAAGTAAAGTGGGGGGGGGGGGGTTCCCCACCAACACCCCCCATCAGAGCACCTTAAAATACTGTTTTTCTTTGGCGTGCTTCCGCCTTGTGCTCAGTTGTCTGCGCTGGGTTGTCGGTGCACCTTTGTCGGTGCGCACTTTTGTCTATGAACCCCCCTGCACCCTACGCCCCCCTCCCCACCTCCAAATACAAAATATAAATACTTGAGCTGGTGGGGACTTCCAAGCCCTTCCAGCTGACGACTTCCACCTCCTCTAGTCCACTGCCAAAAGTTCTCCAAGCTCTGCAACCAGTGGCAGTGTCTGCTGGCTGCCTCCTGCGCACCCTTGGATTTTGCACACCAGCAACGGCAGCAGTAGCCTGGGAACACTGCTGCCAGTCGCAGAACTTAGACAGTTCAGGTTACTGGTTGATAGAAGGGTGTGGTGCAGTGGTTAGAGCTACAGCCTCGGCACCCTGAGGTTGTGGGTTCAAATCCTTCACTGCTCCTTGTGACCCTGGGCAAATCACTTAATCCTCCCATTGCCCCAGGTACACTAGATAGAGTTTGAGCCCGCCGGAACAGATAAGGAAATATGATAAAGTACCTGAATATAAAACCACTTAAGATATAAGTGGTATATAAATAAATAAATAATCTTTGGGGATCCCTGCCAGACACAACAAGCAAGATGGCTGATTTTGATGGGGCCTGGGTCTAAAGTAGGAGGCCCAGACACCCGGCCCCACCTATGGCTACGTGGCACCACTAGCTCTATCCTCATGAGCAGTTCAAACTCCTTACCTGGCCGCTGGACTCTGATCTCCAGTAAGTTTGATGTCCGCTCTGTCAGTCTGTTCCAACTGTTGTTGTAATTCTTCCTCCACAGTTCAGCCACGCACTGGTACTTGCCCGCCTCCGAGTCGCTAGCTCTGCTGATGCTCAGTCGGACATTATTGCTGGACTCTGCTTTCTCAATGGCGGTTCTGGTGCGGAAGTTGGCATAGCGGTCCCCCCACTGGATGCCGCCATCTCGGGTGAAGGTGACCAGGTCGTGGAATTCAGCAGAGCCTGCTAGCTGGAAACGCCACGTGACGGACACGGGGACCCAAGAGGGATAGTGCGGCTTGAGGATACACTGCAGATCAAAGGAGTCATTGTAGATCACTCCAGGGGTACGAGAGATAGCCGTGACAGCAAATCCAGTGTCTGAAGAAAGAAAAGAAAGACCTTTTAAGGGCAAAATATATTGATTTGAAGGATCAGGATGAGGAGTTTAATATTAAGTGGATTTCTATTCCTAATAAATGCTACCTAGACCTGATAGTTTCGATTATTGATAAAACAAGGAGCACATTGTTAAAAATGAAAGAAGATATAGAGGATAAATTGAAAAAAAATTAAAGGACATGGTCTTTGATATAGTATGTCAAATGGTATGTAAGTATGTCAAATTGTAACCCATCTTGACTGTACATTATATATGTTCACCTGTAACCCATTTTGAGCTCATTGGGGAGAACGGGATAAAAAAAGCCCTAAATAAATGCACCCAGCAGGACTCAGTATTATATCAAAGAGATTACAGGCAGTCCCCAAGTTACAGATGCTCGACTTCAGTACAACTCATACTTTAAAAATGCAGTTACGGCTTCATTTGATTTCACTGAACAGTATTTCCAGTGGCATAGACTCCTACACTTCTCGTAGCAGATTCAGGAATGATGCATGGCCGCATTAAGAATAGTGTGTGGTTGTGCATGCTGTACCTTTGAGGAACACTGGAAGGGACAGTGGGCCCTTTTGCCAGCTGAGAACAGAGGTACCGTAAGTAACAAGAATCTTAAAATCTACAAGTTCTGAGTTACATACAAATTTGACTTAACCCTGGTACTGCCTGTATTACAATGGAACTGTAAGTACCTCTGCTCACAAGCAGCAGATACTGTAAAAGAATATTTATTATTGATATGGTTCAATCAGGGTATCGCACAAAATAAATTATGTGGTTGCAAAGTCCATTGCTAAGAAGTGAGAAAAAGAACCATGGTGGATTGGGATCACAAAGCTGGTGTAGGTTGTCCATTTACATATTCTACTGCAGTATCACAGACTATATTTGACCTTTGCATTTGATTGATTTACGCTATTTGAGTTATCGGGCTCCTTTACCTCATCTTTGCTCGGGTTCAAGCATCTAGCTCAGATGTACCATATTTCAATTTCATCTGCAGAAATGTGACCTTCTTCAGGAAAAGGTGACTAAAGCAGTGGATCCAAAATGTTGAGACTGGCCGATTTTTCATAATGTGGGTCCATAAACAGTCTGAAAAAGTTATGTTTGAACTTCTATAACTTTTTTTTACATAAGATAATAAGAGTTTGGATTATTGCATTCCAAACTATTTGCTCTAACAGAATCCATTAAAACCTCATTTTCTGTTTCTGGAGACTTTAGTCATCTTTTCCCAGAGAAGGTCACAAATCATGGTTCATAGTCAGTGGCGTGCAAGACACCAGCGCGCCAACAATCCAGCGCTGACAATTCAGCGCAAGACAGAAGCGCGCTGCTGAAAGCCGCTGAAAAACTTATTTTTTAAGAGCTCCGACAGGGTGTGTGTTATAGTGTTCGCACTGCCGTTGGGGGGCGTGGGGGGTGCAACCCCCCATTATAGAGAAAACGGAACAGTTTCTGATTTTTTTCAAGAAAAGTTCCGTTTTGTCTATAATGTGGGGGGTTTTACCCCCCCAATGGCAGCACGAACACTATGCATTAAAGTGTGGGGGGGGGTTTTCCCCCCACCCCTTGTCGGAGCTCTTATGTATTGCACTAACATTTAGTACAGGAGTGTTCAACCTTGGTCCTCAATTTAGTCGCGTTTTCAGGATTTCTCCAATGGATTGGACTGATTGCAATATGAGCCAAGTGGTTTATGGGATCACATACCCATGTGGGAAGTGGTACCTGGGCCAAAGTAAAAGAAAAATTAAGGAGCGCATTGCTCAGCATATGAGCAATTTGCGCTAGCCCATTGGATTCAACACAAACACGAGGTTAATGATCTAAAATTTGTGGTTCTTATTAAGGTCCATTTATTTAGACGTGGCAATGTGTCTGAAATTTTATTGCGGAAGGAGCAAAAACTTATTCATGTGTGGGGTACGGTAGAGCCCCGAGGCTTAAATAAAGAGGTTGAATGGCATCAGCTGAGAATATGGTAATCAACTGAGAGATATATATGGGGAACAGGAGATGGAAGGATTAGAGGAAGTTGATCAAACAGTTGCTCCTTGGGATGATCCCGGTTTGTATGTCTCACCATTACATGCTGTCGTTATGACTGTTATGATGACTTATGAGATATTGTGGTTCATAATGTTGAATATATGACTGTTTGGTAGCTTTATAGTTAAAATTTTACTGAAAATTATTGTAAGTGATTATGTATTGTAGAAAATTAAGTAGAAGTGGAGCCGTCACCAATTCAAGCTCCTGAAGATGCCTATTGGCGAAACAAAGAACTGTGTCGAGCTTTGATGTTTGCGATGAGCAGATGGAGGAACTTTAAAGATTATAACAGATGCGATTTGTGAGGCAGAGTGGAGTAATAATAAAGACTGTAGCCACTCGTCGGTGCGGGGGTTGCATATGAACTTCACGCATTGATTTAACTGCTCTTTCATAACCCGTTTGAACAGGTGTTGCATATGAATTTTATGTATTGATTTGTATTGCGAGGGTGTATAGTGTGTGAATGATATATGATTTTGAATGTTAAATTGTTAAATGATTGATGATAAAATGTAGTTTATGAGAATAGGCATTTTTATATGAAATTAATGAAAAATGATGTTTAATAAATTGCTTTTTAGTGTTTATATCTATAGATCTTTCATTTTTGGTGTTATTTCAATGAATATGCATGAGATTATTTGCATGCACTGCCTCCAATGTATGCAAATAGATCACATGTATATTCTTTATGAACATCTTGAAAACTTCACTTATCGAGGGCCAAGGTTGGTCACCTCTGTTTAGCTCATTTACAGAATCCCCTGCCATAAATGTCACCACACGCCACTGTCTGTACTTTCTAGTTCTTCCATTTCCATCCATTTTGAGATGCAGTGACCAGAATTGCACATAATGCTCCATTTCTTCCCAAATAACTGCTAACATTCTGTTTGCCTTTTTGATTGCTGCTGCACCAAGACAGAACTGCAAATTAACCCAGAATTTATGGTACCACTTTATTAAAGAAAATGAGGAAAACCCAGGGGTATGAGGGCAAAACAATGAGGAAGAACTGATATAATTGATCCCTGGGGGGAACTGGGTTAGTGCTTTGCAAGACAACAGTTAAAATGATTACTAGACACACTAAAGCTGGTTCCACAGATCAGCAAGTAAATAACCTCAGAGAATGGACAAAGCTTATAGAACTGGGCCCCATCAGGGCTCGCTGCTCTCACCTACCAGAGACATTGGGTTTCCAGAAGCTGAGTTAAGGCTTAAAAAAAAACCCCTATCCTCAGGCATCCCAATTTCAGTCTGTATCACCTGCTGCTTATGAGTTTGGCTGAACTGGAATGAAACCAGTAGAAGCAGACACAGCCTCCTGTATCTGTTTGGCCCTTTACAGGCCATATCCAACAATCTAGCTTAAATATAAATAGATAGTGAAGTGATTTAACAGTTAGTGCAGTGGCCTAGGAATCACTACAGCTCCTTGTGACCTTGGGTAAGTTGCGTAAACCTTCATTGTCCCAGCTACCCCCCCCCCAAAAAAAAAGGTTAGGTTGTGAGCCCACTGGGGACAGAGAAAGTACATGTATTATCAGGGGTGCCCACACTTTTTTGGCTTGCGAGCTACTTTTAAAATGACCAAGTCAAAATGATCTACCAACAATAAAATTTTAAAAAACACAAAGCACATTGTTCGCAGAGAAAATGTTAATTATCATTTATATTCGGGGGGTTTTTCAAAGAGGTCAAGACAGATGACTTTAAAATATGCAATGTCACCTCAGTAACAACTATAAAAAAATAGACAAATATACCCCCTCCCTTTTTACTAAATAGTGGTTTTTAGCACAGGGAGCTGCACTGAATGCCCTGTGCTGCTTTCGACGCTCATAGGTTCCTTGCACTAAAATCCACTACTGTGGTTTAGTAAAAGGGGGCCATAATGCAAAATATAGACAGCAGATATAAATTCTCAAAACGGACACATTTTGATCACTAAATTTAAAATAAAATCATTTTTCCTACCTTTGTTGTCTGGTGATTTCATGAGTCTCTGGTTGCACTTTCTTCTTCTGGCTGTGCATCCAATATTTCTTCCCTTCTTTCTGCCTCCTGCATGCTTCATCTCCTCCAGACCTCATTCCATTCCCCAACCAACATCTCTGTCCTTCCATGAGTCCAACTTTTTCTTCCTCTCTCTCTGCCTGCCCCCTGCCACCCGACACACTCTTTTCCCTCCCCCAACTTTTTCTTCCTCTCTCTCTCCCCCCTCCCCTTTCTTTCTTTCTTTCTGTCTCCCTGCCCCCCTTTCTTACTTTCTGTCTCCCTGTCCCCTTTCTTTCTTTCTGTCTCTATGCCCCCCTTTCTTTCTTTGTCTCCATGCCCCCCTTTCTTTCTTTCTGTCTCCATGCCCCCCTTTCTTTCTTTCTGTCTCCATGCCCCCCTTTCTTTCTTTCTGTCTCCATGCCCCCCTTTCTTTCTTTCTGTCTCCATGCCCCCCCTTTCTTTCTTTTTTGTCTCCCTGTTCTGCCTCCCTGTCTTTTCTGTCTCCCTGCCTCCATGCACTTCCGAATGCAGCACTAAGTTTAATGTGCCACGGTGTCAAAACGTTTGCAGGACACTGCTCTAGATCAAAGGGTTGCTCAAGGACAGGTGGTCATCCCCACTGCTCTACTTCATATTTAATTTATTTGTAATCTAAGAGGACTTGGAAACAGATTTTAAGCTACTATGTCACCAAGCTTTCCTCACATCCATGCAGTTGGAGTCCAAAGCATAAGGCATGATTGCAGGTAGCAAGGGGGAAAGGGGAGACATAATGGAACCAGGTGTGCTTTTCTGTGCTCACTGGGTCATGCCATGCATAACACACAAAACTGAGTTATGACCCTGCAAGTTGGAGAAACATTCTCACTAGATACAAACAAAATTTAAAAAAAACAGAGCCTGTAAGTGGTCAGTATACAGAAATAGCAGGCCAGGGGTAAAGTGCAAGGGAAATGAAAATGCACATGAGCAAGGGGATGGAGTAAAGGTATCAGCAGGGTGGGAGGATAGTGAGAAAGGGCAAACAAAAGGGACAGCTAGAACAAAAGAAAAGCAGATTCATGGATTAGTCAGTGTAAATCTTTTCTCCCCTCCTAACCAGTCCATTCTCCCCCAACCCGGCTCAGACATAAAGATGGAAATTACCTAATAGCAAGTCTACCATTAGCCATTTTCTAAGCTGGTCTGAAATTTGAAAAGTGAGCGGGTTTGCATCACCCATATTTTATTCTTGCGCGATTACCTTTTGCCAAGAATGGGAGCAATTCATCTATCCTGAACCCGGCAGCAAGAATCCCAGTAAAAGGAAGGATTTTCACTATAAATACAACCTGTACCCTGGCATGCCTATGGTGGATGTCTGTGAACACTGAGGGCTACTTCTCTGATCACTACAAAAAACTACTTAGACTAATGCTATCACTTCAGAGGCGAGTCATGTAACTTGGTGGTTTCAACATCAAGGTCTGAATGCCATTGGGCAGGGATTCTCAAAATGATCAGGGTAGTCCTTGGGATATCTATCAGGAATATGCATGAGATATACTGGGAATATGCTGAATCTAAGAACTATATTAAAATATTCAAATATACCTCATGTGTGTTCAAACCCAATGACTTGGGATACCTACATTTATACATAGATTATATCCTTTTTGAGGAAGAGTTATATAGCTGTACAACTGCAGATGTAAAGCGCTGTGAACAGTGATATGCTTTCAAGCGCAGAGGATCCTTTGCAGAGAGAAAATGTAGGTAAAGTCAAAGATCGAACAGAATGGGTGGTATTGCAGCAAGCAAGAAAGATGAGCTCATTGGTCAATTTCTGCTGTCATTTTCTGTACCCTTATGCTACATAAATAATCTTACATCACACGTCTGGAATACAAACAAAGAATTTAAGGCAGGTAACTCCAAAGCACTTTTTCGGCCACTCACCCAAGGCAGTCACAAACACAGTAGCATGAGCAGATTTTTCCCCAATAATCTGCCATTCTCCATCCAGGTTGTGAGTCCACTCTACCACTCGGCATTCGTACTGGCCCTCGTCTGATTTCTGGCTGCTGAATAGCTCCAGGGTGAACAAGTCAGGCTGCATCTGTTCCATCTGTACACCGCCAAACCTATTACGTTCCCGATAGGAAGGACCCGGCTGTAGTGTGCCGTCCCGGTCCAGCCAGATCACATCACTGCGCTGGTTCTGCCGGTCCAGGAGCTGCCAGGTGACAGAGAGGCGACTCTGAGGTCCAGCAAGGGAGCGGACACTGCAGGAGAAGCGTAAACTCTCCCCTTCCAAGACCGTGCTGTTACTGGTCACCTCCACACCGATGCTGCTCTCTACAGGAAGAAGGAGATAATGAATCAGACTCTCGGCGCTCTGTTGACGGAAGAACTAGCCACAAATACCAGGAACAGAAGCAATGGCATCTCAAACATGATCTTACTGCTTACTATGTTCCATGTCGGGGAATGCCTACAGACTATCTCTGCTCTGCAGCAGGGAAGCTGGATATCCCTAGTGAGCTCCTCATCTCCAATGAGAAGTTGGACTTTGGGGATAAACACACAGAAAAAAGGAATGATTTCTTGCAGTGGAGTGATCATCTTTAGCATAGAGAACAGTAAAAGAGCAAGGAAATTGATTACCAAAGGCAAGCAGGCAAATGAGATGGACCAAGTGGTCCTTAATTGCCATCTTATTCTCCTTCCCGAGAGCTTAGATCATCAACAAAATTGTTTAGTAGTACCCAGCCTTAGACATGATTTTGATTGTATTAGAAGCACTAATTTTAGTGTTCCTAGGCCCACTTTACTGAATGCTCTTTTCATCTTTTATTGAGACTGGAATCCTCTGTTGAGAAATTTAAATCTGGTCTTAAGACCCACCTTGTCCAAGATACATTTGCCTAATCCAGACTGGATTGTGGGCACTGGGCATAAATTGCACAAGTGTGGGGGGTTCAGTTTTCTCTTTCCTGATTGTAACTTTCTTTTCTTTCTACTATTTCTCCACTTTAATATAGAATTTTTGAACGCTGCTCAAAAGGTTGAACCAATGAGTGGGATAACAAATTATAAACTTGAAACTTGATATTTTATGCTATTAAAAATATTTTCATAATGAAAGGTCCCCGCATGTTCTTAATTTTTAAAAAATATTCTGCCAAAAGTGAAGAAATCTTTGTGTAACCCTCCAGGGAGAAACAAGTGTATTGGGCACTGGTTCTAATCCTGAATCTCTTTCAAAATTTGTAGATACTTTATTTTATAGTCATTTGTGCCTTTTATTCTGTTACTTGTTCATGATTCTTCTTGTATTATTGAATTGTTGGGGCAAGTCCATTTACCCAAGTCTGATAGTTTTTCTGGTCAGTTTGGACATTGAGTCTTTGTACTCTGATATCCCATAAGATGAACCAATTAAACAAATTCAGAGAACCCTTGATTTTCACTCTGGAACTGTACAGGTTCCATCTTCTTTATTGGTCGGATTAGAATCTACTTGGTTTTCAGTGGGAAAAATAAAAGGAGGCCATTTTGATTCCCAACATCACCAGTCTTTAAGCTGCATCTTCTGAACAGTTGTGGGTTTAGCCAACAACATTATTAATGAACCACAGCAAATTACAATAATATCAGAGTTGGAATTCAATACATTTTTCAATTTTTTTAAATAACCATGATTCTACTTTGCAATTTTCTTATGTCATCAGTGCTCATTGTGTCTCCTTTTTTGATAGGGTTAAACAAGAGACTTTGTAACATCTATTTTTAGGATTATCTGCTGACAGTTGTTTAGTGTGGTTTGAGAGTTCTCATCCCTGTCACATTAGGACTTGCTTAAAGACTTCAGATCATTTATATGTTTCACCATATAATAGGTAACTTGAAAGTGATGAGAGGCCCTTGAGGCATAATTGATCTTTGTTGCAAATATAACTGTTTCTAGATATTTTGGGCCAGATTCTGCAAACGGCATTGTTATCAGTGGCTGCCTACAAAAGTGGTGCCATTCGTGCATCAATCACGATTGCAGAATTGCCAGGGTTTTACAGGCCTACATTTACGATGCCTACCTGTGATGACACTCATGTCTACAGAGGCGCCTACCTCCACTTGCAGCGCAAACCACACCTACTTTTGACATAGGTGCCGGTAGGTGCCTCTATAGACGGGACTTGGAAGCATTCTTTGTAGGCACCTAGAGGCTCCTTCATTTTTTAAAAAATTACTCTTTAATTGGTTTTAAACGATGCGCTGTTTATCTCCAATTAAGTTAGGGCACCTACCATCACCTAACTAATGGCGCAGTTTTGAGAATCAGACCCTTTCAGTACAATATCCAGAACTATACAACCAGCCAGGAACAACTCCTGACTGGTTCAATAGCATTTGGCCAGCTAAGCGCTAATCAGCGAGAGATAGCTGGTTACCTCCGCTGAATATTAGTGCTTAGTGGCTAAAACATAGCCAGCTATATTGCATGATAGCCACTGATTTTAAGCGCTGACTGGTCAAGTTTAGCGGCCAAATCGGGCTGCACAAAAAGCTGGTCTATTCTAAGCCACTATAATTTAACCAGCCTTCACTTAAAATCGACTTAGCCAGCTAAGTTTCAGCTGGCCAAAAATAGAACAAATATTCAATGCCGGTCACTGGAAAAAGTCCAGTATTGAATATCTGGGCTTAGTGGTAACTATGGGAGTTATTTGGCCTCCATCCCATGGTCCTAATATTGGCCTCTTTGTTAATACTTGCTTATAAGAGGCCCTGTAACCAACATAACATGTTAGTATCTTCTTATTTGGTTACTGATAAAGTCTTACCTGAAAACCAGATTGATATGTCCAGTTCAGTCACCATAATGAGTATTCCATATCATATAATATTTGATTCATAGTACAAACTTTAACAGGGAAAGGTTATGCTCATAATTGTGAAGTTTGGTGCTTTATATGATCATATGTCCTTATTTGCGATACAGGCATAGAAGTAATATTTGTAGAAATTGAACTAATGCTCCTTAGGCATCACAACGGATGGGTTATGACCACTCAGTAGATGAACCTTTCTTATACTGAGACTGAATGTTTATGAGAATGACTTGGACCAAATTTTAAGTTAGTGGGAACAGTAGTGAATGTTTGTTTGTTTTTAGATAGAGTAGGCGCCCTCAGGGCTTGAATGAATGGGTGGAATGGGGTGTGTTTTTCTGATTTAGTGTCATCATAATTATATTTTAACTTTCTTAGCTGGTATTTGAAGAGGGTAGATAAATTGGGCATTCCATTTACATCTGTCAGGTTCTTGGCTGTGAGTTTGTCGTATTTATTGGACTGGTAGCTGCGTGGCAAATGTTTATTTGAAAACAGTGGCTGATATAGTTGCCACTCCAATCAAGTGATGCTAAAGTCGGGGGCAAGCATCTGCAATTCTATAATGAATATAACAGTGTTTTAAAAAAAAATCATGCTGTATATAGATTTTCTACCTCTATTTTTAGACTTTCTGTGGGTTGATGCTGCAAGTCTGTCCGAAAACTGTTAATTCAGCATTATTTGGCCCATATTGTGAGCTTATATATTCAGTAACAATACTGAAGTAGTTTGCATTGATGACAATTGAAGAAAAGATTTGAACGATGACCTGGTTATGTTTAGGTCAGTGACCACTACCATCACTCATTTGAGAAAGGAATTGTGTTTACTACCTGACTTGACACTTGGAGAAAAGAGGACAAACATGATCTGGTTAAGTACTATAGTGACTGTTCCAAGCTACATTTTGGACAGCAGGAAGCTTTTTTCACAATTCTTTTTAATTTATTCACTAAGAAGTCTTGATTGATTTTTTTTTTTTTCATTATTTTATGATGAGCGATACCAGTATGTTTATTTTGTGAATAAGTACTTTTGCTTTGTTGATTTGATTTGTTCAGGTGCCTCTTCCTACTTAGTAGGTTGAATTAGATTTTAGGATGTGGGCTTGAATATATGTTAATGCTAAGAGCATATAAAATTTGGGTTTATAATTTTATTTCATAATATCTACCTTTAGATGTTGCACTAAAAAATATTCACAGCACTTCCCTATATATTTCTATGAGGTTTATGGTTACAAGTTACACTAGAAGAGAAATTACCTTGAGAAGATAATATACCGGTATCTTATACATAAAATTTTTTCTCACCAGTGCCTCCTGATGGGTGCTAGCCCTGCATATTTTGAGGAAAAATTAAGTTGCCCAGATTTGCCTTTTTTGTGACTTCACAATTCCATTGTGAAAATTCCAGTCCTCATCAGCCCCTCTGTTACCTCTTTAAAAAATAATCATATGGGAAAAGAACTAAAAGGGGTTCAATTCATGTTCTTCCTGCTCGGGACATCAGGTGACCAACAGAGCTGTCACTACGAGAAGGAAGAACAGGCAGGGCTTCAGCAACTATTGGTCACGTGCAGGAATAGAATAAAAGCATGCACTAGCGGAGTATCTCAACAGCAAAGCGGAGTATCTCAAGAATGCAGCTCATCTCACTCCATGTCACACAGATACAGGAAGTTGAGGACACCACAGTCACCCCTGCCATAGCTGGAGGGAAGGTGATGGGTGCCTAGGTGAATCTTCAGCTTTACAACCTCTTCTCAATTAATTTTCAGGCCCTTAACCTGTAGTCCCCAACCCATGATTTTGATAATGAAACTCAACAATCATGATCATCACACAAATATCCTATAAAAATACAGGTTGACGTATGTATTGATAGTTCTTTGAGTTTGTACAGATGTAAATTTGTTATTTTGCTCCAACTGTAGTTGCTCCTTACTGCCCTTGGCGATCACCTAGGCTTGCCCAATAGTTGGGTTGGCCCTGACCTTATTAGCAACAATTTACAGAGCTGAGGTACAGGAACTGGCTGGAATTCATCTAATCAATATGCTTCCATTTCAGGTTGATACTGGAAAACTCTCTCGAACTCCAAAAAATACAGAACTTCAAAGATTTTAAACACAGCTGAATGAGAGCTGCACCCAAGATTCAGTTCTATGTATGATTATTTAATCTGTCAACTATATTACACCCTCATTTACGGTACTGAGTTTGTAGTTTTGCATAATTAACAAGAAAATGTTTGTATCTCAGTGTTATATTTGTCAACATCTGAAGAATCAGTTTTTTAATTATGTTTACTTAAATACTACCTCCTCTCTCAGTAATATCTGACTGCGTATGTTTATTTTGTTATCCATCTAGAATTGAAGATAGAAGGAAACAGAAATGATTCAAGTAAATACATAAATCTGTTTTTATCAGAGCACTTGGAAAACTGAATGTGTGAGCCACACGGGACTGCCCATTTGCAAATAGATTCTTTGAACTACAAAAAGGAATTGACTAGATCCTATTCCTAGATGTCTGAAATATTGACAATAAAATTTGAGATTCCTTATTAAGGTAACATCATGTGCTCCTGAAGCACAAATGTGGCCATGTTGAGCAGGTGACACTTGTACCAGCAAATGAACTAAATGTTTTTAAAAACTTTTTATTATGTTGGGGGGTTTTCTTGATATTTTTTTTCTAAATCTACCTTCTGAGTGTGGACTGTCTGGGTAGGGTAGAAACAGTGAAACTGGGTAAGTTTCTAGAGGACAAATATATTGACCTTTATTGGCCAGGCAGATTTAAGGCAATAGTGGACATCTGGGCATGACCAACAAGGAAAGAACTTCCCATAGGCTCACCCAGGTACAGCCTGGATTGGCCAATTTTTCCAAGAGATGGAAAAAAATCTCTAGCTCAGTGAGCTTGATGGACTACTGGTTTAACCCTGCATAGTACTTGCTTTGTTCCTACTTTCATCAGTTCAGAAAGGACTTGATGGCTTTTCTGGAGATAAAGGGATGGAGGCTGCTTGTGAGTATCAATGGCCACATCTGTGTTTTTGTGAGTGTGTGTGTGTTAGTAACAGTGAGGAACAGAGGGGTAGGCACTGGCAAACTAAAATCATTTAAAGGGGTTTGTGAATAATTAAATAGATGCTACCACAACAGGGCCACCCTTAAGGTCCCTGGCTTTTCTCAGTTATTTCTGATTACACATATGCTGCATATTAAAACATTTCTGCCCTTGGGCCTTGGTGATAAGGTCAGACAGACAAATCTGCCTTAAGACACGGACACTTGTGACATTTCCTTCAACCCCATCAAGGCAGTGACACCCATGTGAGAAACTTAGATGCAGAATGCCCTACGCTTTGCTGCACAATCTACTGTGGAGTGGTGCTTACAGGTGGTGCAGGGGTTGACAGGCACAATCTTGTTTGACGGGGGAGGGACTGTGGTGGAAGGGAGGAAATAGGGGGGGCTATTTCCATTTGGGATCTGGGCCAGTTTTGGTCCAATGAGTCTGGACTAGGCTCATTTTTTGTTTCTCTATTTTTGTACAGGCACAAAGGAAGAACTCAGGCAAAGACTCTCAGAGGATAATTCTATAAGGAAGGTGTCAGCATTAGGTGCCAAGAACATGTGAATGACCTGAATACTGGCACAGCCAAAATTCCAGCTACACCATTCTGTAAAAAGACATCTAACTGCGATGGTGTACACTGAATTGAGCATATAATTTATGTATGTGCTCTACAAATTTAGGCATGAGCATTTACGCCAGATCTATGGCACGCATAAGTGCTTGTGCTTAAATTATATGGACACATTTCACCTATTAAGCTAGTTTTCTACAGAGGAGTGATTCCCAAACCTGTCTTGGAGAACCCTAGCCAGTCAGGTTTTCAGGATATCCACAAATAATATGCAGGTAATAAATTTACATACCGGGTATTGCAGGAACAATCAAGTGTTTTCATTCCAAACTTAAAATACTGCAGCCCAAAAAGTGAGGGGACAGCCAAGGGAAAGATTGCTGTCCCTGTAAAAATTCAAAGAAACAGTGATCCTACCCTCAAAAATACAGGATCTCCCTCCTTCCCCACAGGTAGGTAGCTCACGCCCAATTTTCTCAAGAGATGGAAAAAATCTCTAGCTCAGTTGGACCTCAATTAGTTGGGCTCTGTTCAGGTTACAAATAACAGCAAAACAAGAGTCCACACACAAGATTAATGGAGACAACATTAATGGCACTAGGGATTCACTAGCCACATAAAGGCATGTGTATGCTTAACATGGGAAGATTGTGGCCAAAAATCAGCAGGTCTATGAGGATCCTGTTCACACCTTTTCTTACTCCTTAGTATCTTCTTCCTTCCCATCTAGCCTTGATGGCACATTCTCTGTTGCTTCATGGCTCAGCCTCATACAGCCCAGGCTTGCAATGAATATAAACAAACTGCAGCAGTAGCACATCTGAACCTGCTCTCTTAGGTACGGGGATCTTCAGCTGCCGGGAGTCAGCCCTGATAACTCCCCTGGTCGGCACTAACTAAGGATATTCAACGCTGGGCCTTTTTCCGGTGACTGGCATTGAATATCCGGGGATATGGGGCTGCAAAAAAGTTAGCTGGCTAAGTCAATTCAGCACTGACCAGTTAAGTGTATAGCTCAGCCAAAAATAGGACAGTTACGTGGTCTAATTTGGCCACTAAACTTTGCTGCTCAATGCTGAAAATTGCAGATTATTGTGCAATATAGCCTGTTAACATTTAGTTGCCAACCATGAATATTAAGCAGAGAAAACTGGTTATCTCACACTGAATATTCACATTTAACTGGTTAAGTACTATTTAGCCGGTCAGATCTGTTTCTGTCCAGTTAAATAACGCTGAATATTGACCAGACGGTGCTCATAGACTGCTAGCTAATCTTATACTGCTGGCCTTGCAAACCCCTGCACCTTTGAGGGAACCAACTCATAGGGGATGTATTGTCATAGTTTATTTACATCAGTAGCCCACTGGGAAAAGCTCAATTCACCAATTAAGCAATCTGCCCGATACTCTATAAGCCACACCTTTACGCACCTACTACCCAAGTGGCAGGATGTTATAACATTTATGCCTGTCCATAAAGGTAGTATTCCATGCCCTTCTTTTTGTCCTTCCAAAACAGTTGGCGTTTCCTCCTATATAATAATATCCTTAGCGCGCATGCGCACTTCAATCTTTGTGGCTCCGTAGCTCCGTGGCCGGCAGGAATGTGCAAGCGTGCTTACAACGGCCCCACACTCGCAGACCCCAAGGTGATGTTGTGCGGTCTGGCTGGCTCCCTTACACTCCACGTCCAAAGTTTATTTTTAAGTTTAAAGCTGCCGCGGCAGCTCCTCTCACGAGCCGCAACTGCGTCGGAGAAGGCTTCCGATGCAGGCGGGGATCATGAGAGGAGCCACTGCAGCAACTTTAAATTTAAAAATAACTCCGGCAATGGACTAAGGGAACCGGTCAGACCGCGGGAAGGGAAAGGGGGGGAGGGGGAAATGTTGCTGCTGTGGCTGCACAGGGACGCGGACAGGGAGGGAAATAATGCTGCTGCTGCTTCACATAGAAGTGGAGGGGGAGGGAATGCTGCAGTGGTTTCTGCACAGGGAAGTGGGGGTGGGGGAGGGAAATGCTGTTGCACAGGGAAATGGAGGATGAGGGAATGTTGCTGCTGTGGCTGCTGCACAGGGAAGTGGGTGGGGAGGGAAATGCTGCTGTGGCTGCTGCACAGGGAAGTGGGGGGGAGGGAGGGAAATGCTGCTGCGGCTGCTGCACAGGGAAGTGGGGGGGAGAAAGGGAAATGAAGGGGAAGGGAATGCTGCTGAGGCTGCTGCACAGGAAAGTGGGGGGGGGAGGGAAATGCTGCTGCTGCATAGGGGCAGAGAGAGAGAGAGAGAGAGAGAGACAGATAGAAAGAAAGAAAGACAGACAGTGGGAGGGAGGGAGAAGTAAAGAAAGATAGACAGCGATAGGGAGACAGAAAGAAAGGAAGAAAGACACAGGGACAGGAAGAGAGACAAAAAAACAGACAGACCAAGGGGCCAGGGAGAGACACAGACAGAAAGAAAGAGACAGGGGTAGAGAGAGAGAGACAGAAAGAAAGACAAACAGACATATATTCTAGCACCCGTTAATGTAATGGGCTTAAAGACTAGTGCATCGAGAATAGTCTATTACAAAGCTCTTAACTGCAAATGAAAGATAGGACGTGATGATTCTCCTTGGTTCCCAAGTCTTAGGATGCTGGGAAGCCCCCACCACAGATGAATTAGTTGCCATTTTCCATGCTTAGATTCTGGGCTACTAAGAAGGCATGCACAGTGGAGGCTGTAGAAAGCTACATGCATTTATAAGTGGATTCCATTCATATCACCAACAGTTCACAACTGCTTAATCTTTTTACTAAATTTGATGGTAACACCAACCTCCCCCACAACTACCCTTTTCATCAATACATGAGCAAATCCTTTACTTACTTAGAGGGAGAACTGTGATGGGAATATTTTTGGGCCGTTTGCTCTCTTTGTCAATGAACTCCCCTGTCACAGATTTCTCCCGCTCTGTGACTCGGCAGTTATATTTGCCACTGTCCTCCAATCGAAGCCGGAAGATTTTCAGCACAAAGATGTTGTCGCTGTCTTTGGCCACTTTCAGCTGTCCTCTGGCATCTCGTTGAGCAAACTCACTGCTGAGAGTAGGGACAACATTTGGGCTCAAGCTTGCAATCAAAGAGCTGTTAAAGGCCCAGGAGACTGAAAAATAGCGATCTGGAACATTCTGAGCGTCGATGATGCACTTCAGCTCCATTAGTTCCCCTACTGTGTAGGCCCTCTTCTCAGTCTCCAAGCGAACATTAAAGTCCTTATCTGCAGGAAGAAACATGCAATTAGCTATCATACTTGGGCAGAGTCTAATCCAAGGAACATATTACAAGCATTTTGGGTGCAGTTCTATACCTGGTCACCTCCATTTTGGCACCTTAGGCAGCATGATAGGAGCCTGTTCTACAATAGAACCTAGACTCACATCATAGAATACTAGCATAACCCAGTATCAGCATGCCTAACAATAAGTGTCTGAACGTATGCCTACTATAGAATGGCTCCACCAGGTTTACAACCTGGGCCAAGGCAGACCTGAACTATCCCCAAGGGCTCAACAAAACCTGATGGACAGGCCAGGAGCTCACAGGCAATCCAGAGTTGCACAGGTTGTGACCATCCACCTGCTAGAGAATATACTGGAAATGCTGCACAAGGGGCTATATGGCAGAGCTCTGGCATCCTCTCTATCTCCACCTGCTGGTAGATGGGAACAATCCACAAGTATGTGGATAGATCTATAAGGCGCAATGGAAGCAAATTTTCACACTGGTGTTTTCATTTCTGTGTCACTAGCAGCCAGCAGGGAGTGGTAAGAAATGCTGGTCACTGTGGGAAGGTAGAAAGCAAGAGAGAAGTGCTGGTCATGCAGGAGGGAGGGTATGAAAGGGAGAGAAGTGGCAGTCACTATGGGCAGACAGAGGGGATGGGGCAAAAGTGCTGTACACCAAGGGGGAAGAGGAAATGAAGAAATGCAGAACACTACAAGGGAGGAAAGAATATACTTGAATATATATCTCCCCTTTTTGGGCATAAAAATGTTAACTCGAATTATACTCAGATAGACTTATATTTGAGTATATACTGTAATTGATGGCAGATAGAGATCAGCAAGGTCCATTTAATCTGCCCAGGAAGGTGGCTAGGATTATACCTGCTGTTCTGTATAGGTTATCATCCTTTATGCCAGAGATCTCTAATGTGCAGCCCCCAAATCCTCCACTGTGGCCCTTAAACAGTTGGTTGAAATGTTCATGTCCTGCACATTCATTACGTTCAATCTTACCTGCCTGGATAGTGCATTAAATGTCTGAAAAAAGGACTGCTTTAAGCCAGGTATGGGCGAAGGTCAGTGTAGGGCAGATGTATGACTAAATATGCCTGCACCACATGTATATACAGCCATAAGATAGGTCAACGGTCAAGATTCATATTTAGTTGCACGAGTACTGCAGTAGTATGACAAAGCTTGAGAAACCATGAAACACTAGCATTCAAAGACTTGTGGAAACCACACCAAAGTTTTGCTAAAAACAGAAGAGTGCATGATGAAAACAGAATTTTCAATTAAATATTTAACTTGTATAGGCTTAAATGTGTGAATTTGAAATTTTTGGACTCTCAGAGCTTTCTTGTATTCACATTGTGACCCTTTACATGAAAAAGTTGGAGACCATTACTCTATGCTGTACCTACTGCTCTGTGCCAGGTACCCACTCTATGCCATGGTCTAGGGTTGTTGCTGCTACTTCAAATGTTACCCTCTATGCCTTTGTTTAGCATAGCACTTGCACCTGCTGTTTTGTGCAGATTAATCTCTCTCTCTCTCTCTTATATTTTTTTAAATCAAATGTTTTGCTTTCAGTGGAAAAATATGTTTTTGCTATATAAGGATTCTCTATGCTTATTCTAAGCTGTTTTGAATTTCAGCAGTGGTACAAAGAGAAATCAGATCTAGTATATTCAAGCTAAACATATTTTAATTTGTACCAATTTGTACTAAAGGTAAAGATAGATTTCTTCCTGTCTACTGTTGATCCTCTCAAAGAACTCCTAATTCCCCAAATCAAATGGAGCAGCCAAGACACCTGAGGCCAGACCAATTATTCAAGGGCACTAATAGGTGGGAGATACACTGTAAAGTATAGCATAGCTTATTACATTAACCCCTGAATGGTAGAGGCTAGTGCTAAGAAGCAGACTAAGTTTACGACATGATTTTACTGTACTTACCTTTCTTTCTAACACAGTAAGAGGGGCATAATAAAAAAACCCGTCTAAGTCCCCTTTTGGCCTAAGGCCTTAAATGTTGAAAGTAGAAGCAGGGAAAATGTCCATTATCATAAAAAACATCCAAAGGGAGGTTAAAAAAAAAAAAAAATGGCCTGCCTCTACGTTCAGCTGTTTAAACGCCCAGACCACCACTACGTCTACACTAACAACATATAATCAACCTAAAATAAGCCTAACTCCCAAACACCCAAAACAAGAGCTTTTAGGCGAAGGAGCCAGTCCTTTGCCTAAAAGCTGGATTTTGTAACCGGTATCGGTCAAAAACCACACCGGTTACAGAATTCCCCCCACCCCACAATGATTGGGGCAAGAGTGAGCCCAATCCCTCTTGCCACAGCGATTCCCCACCTTCCCCAACACGATCGGGGCAAGAAGGAGCCCAAGCCCTCTTGCCCCGGCGATTCACCACCTTCCCCGACATGACTGGAGCAAGAGGGAACCCAAGCCCTCTTGCCCCGGAGATTCCCCACCTTCCCCGACACAATCGGGGCAAGAGGGAGCCCAAGCACTCTTGCCCCGGAGATTCCCCACCTTCCCCAACAGCACTTGGGCAAGAGGGAGCCCAAGCCCTTTTGCCCCGGAGATTCCCCACCTTCCCCGACAGCATCAGGGCAAGAGGGAGCCCAAGCCCTCTTGCCCTGGCGATCCCCGACCCCCCCCCCCCCCCGCCGAGTACAACGGGGCCAGGAGGGAGCCCAAGCCTTCCTGGCCATGACGCCCCCAACAAGATCGGGCAGGAGGGAGCCCAACTCCTCCTGCCCAAGCAAACCCACTACCCCTCACCCCCACTAAAATAAGGGCAGGAGGGATCCCAGGCCCTCCTGCCCTCAACGCACACCTCCCCCGCTGACCCCTCGATCCCCCTCAAATCCCCCCCGTACCTTTAAAATCGTTGGCCGGATGGACGGGTGCTAAACCCGTCCGTCCGGCCAGCCATCCATTGAATGGCTGGCCTTAGGGCCTGATTGGTCCAGGTGGCTCAAACCCCATCCACAGGTGGGGCCTGAGGCGCCTGTGCCAACCAGAATAGGCCCTGTAGTCTTAGGCCCCTCCTGTGGCCCTAAGGCCAGTCATTCAATGGATGGTTGGCCTGCCGGCAGACGGGCTTGGCACCCGTCCGTCCGGCCAACAATTTAAAGGTACGGGGGGATTGGGGTTGGGGGGATCAAGGGGTCGGCGGGGGGTACGTAGAGGGCAGGAGGGACTGGCCCCATCGTACTCAGAGGGGGGGAGGGGAGGGGGGTTGGGCTCCCTCTTGCCTCAATGCTGTCAGGGACAGTGGGGGCTGGTGTGGCAAGAGAGCTTGGGCTCCCTCTTGCCCCGATGCTGGCGGGGACGGTCGGGGCTGGCGGGGCAAGAGGGCTGGGGCTCCCTCTTGCCCCGATGCTGTCGGGGGTTCGGGGTGTCGCTGGGCAGGAGGGCTTGGGCTCCCTCTTGCCGGGGGAGGGCTGATCGCTGCAGGAGAGATGGCTCATCTCTCCTGCCACCGATGGTGATTGCCCACCCCTCCTCCGAACTGTGGCATTTCAGGGTGAGGATCGCCGGCAGGGGAGATGCCCCGCCACAATGCTCACCCCGAAGTGCCGCGGTTCAGAGGGGGGTGGGCGATCACCATCGCAGCAGGAGAGATGAGCCATCTCTCCTGCAGCGAACGTTGTAGTAGGGGGTAGGCAGGTTGCTGGGGCCGCTAAGCTGCAGCGATCAGCTCAGCGGCCCCTAGTCAGCACTTATACCTGTTTTGACTTGGTCTAAGTCAAAACGTATAAGTGCCGACTAGGCAACCTGCCTAAAGTTTTGGTTATACTTGTTGCACGCCTAGGTCTAGGTCGGCCCACCTCCCGCCCTTTCCCCTCCTCTAAAAAACACCTCTTTTCGCTCTATGCGTTTAGAGGCAGGGGAAAGGCCAAGCTGGTTTTAGATACATCTAAAATTAGCTTTGATTATGGGTACTTGGACGATCAGGCTTTTTGATCGTCCAAGAACCCATTTAGGCCACTTTTTAGACATTTTTTTTAAAAATTATTATGAGTCCCTAAGGGTTTTGGCATGGAAAAATCTGCAGTAAAACCATCATGTGAAAGGTAGCATGGTCAACATGCAAATCACATTCAAACTGGTTGAAAAAGGAATTGCTCTCAAGATGAAAAAAAGCCAGATTTACGGTAATTTTGGACATGGTTTTTTTACTTCCCATTTAGCACAGAATCTTTATTTCAACTCAAAGCTGAGGTAAGGATACCAATATGGGAGCAGCAGGTTCATTTGAGGTGAAGTTCCTTCAGTTCTTTATCTTAAAGGACTTGTGGTCCACATAGGCCCAGTAGCCACTTCACATCTGAAACTATCTATTTCCTGACTGTGAGGTCAGGGCACCTCTGGTCTAGGCACTCAAGCCAGGACACTTAGCACAAGGAAGTTTCTAGAACAGAAAGCCTGCCATGGCAACACCTCCCCCCCCCTTCTCATGGCCAACAATATTTACATGCTCTGGGGAGGCATCCAGCATTATCTTTCTACTGCCATCTTAAAAAAATGGCAATAGCAGTATGTGAGAACATACCACTAGGATCAGTCTATCAAATAAGGGATTACCTTCTTTTTTGGAAAGCACTGCTTTCTTTGGCAGCACATTTAGCCACATTGCTAAGGATCATTCACCACACAAAAGAAGTAGGACTGAGACAATGGTCTTTGAATGTAAAGTTCAGGAAATAATTTATTAGGTAAAACACAGAATTCAAGACTTATAAGAACATAAGAGCTGCCATACTGGTACAGATCGCAGGTCCATCAAACCCAGTATCCTGTTTCCAACAGTGGCCAACCCAGGTCACAATTACCTGGCAAGATCCCAAAGAGTAAACATATTTTATGCTGCTTATACTAGGAATAAGCAGTGGATTTCCCCAATCCATCTTAATAATGGCTTATGGACTTCTCTTTTAGAAAGTTATCCAAATATTTTTTTAACCCAGCTAAGCTAACTGCTTTCACCACATTCTCTGGCAACAAATTTCAGAGCTTAATTACACATTGAGTGAAGAAATATTTTCTCCAGTTTATTTTAAATCTACTACTTAGAAGTTTCATTACATGCCTTCTAGTCCTAGTAATTTTGGAAAAAGTAAATAAGTGACTCGCATCTACCTGCTCCACTCCACTCGGTATTTTATAGACCTCTTATCATATCTCTCCTGAGGCTCGACAAGGAGCTGTGTTTCGGCAGACAAAGCCACTTGCTTCAGGCGTCATAATGTCTGAGCGTTTGTAGTTCATGAAGCATACTATTATTTTATTTAAAAATTTCTAACCCGCCTAGACCTAAGCGGGTCTAATTTTCAAACATATCAAGCCAATATTATGGCATCAGCAATCAGTAAACCTCTAATTCCACTTTGTTTAGATTTTCGGGGTTCAGCTGGAGCAGAGGTGCACTGTTGTGCTCCTCCTGTGGATAGAAAAATGGCCCATGAAGCTCCGCTGGGTCAGAGAAACATGATGGCAGATAAAGATCAAATGCCTTAATCTGTATTAATCTCAAATCTGCCTTAATTTGTATTAATTTGTGTTGATTCGTGTTGGTTTGTTTATTTCATATAACAGCTTTAGTGGATATGTTTAGTGGAAATGTTAATTTCTTTGATGCTCTCAAGCTCTGCCAGTGACGGATCTGTGAAGTGTGCTATGCCGGGAGTTGTATTAAGAACTGCACTAAAATATGACTGTTTGCTATCAGGCCGCTTCAGAGACTTTTCTATCTCTTAAATTTGTTTTATTTTTAATTTTTTTATCTTCTTTCATTATTTCTATTTTCTATCTCTTTGATTTTTGATCTTGGAAATGTATTATATGTTGTTATTACATATTTTTAGTTTATCAATTACTTTAGCTAGATTGTGAGCCCTTCCGGACAGATAGGGTAGTTTTCCTCAAGTACCTAATTTCAATTTAGTTTGATATATTGTAAACCGCTTAGGTCAGTAAAATGCAGGAGCGGTATATCAAATCTTAAATAAACATAAATGGCCCATCCAGTCTGCCCATCCGCAGTAACCATTCTCTCTTCCTCTCTCTAAGACAGACATGTGAAACTCTGGCCCGTGGGCCAAATCTATTTGGCCTTCCAGACAATTAAATATTTGTAATTAAGCTGGCTCCCTGGGAGGACGAGGCAGCCGGGATGACTAGGCTGACCTGAACGGCAATGGCAGCTGAGAGAATGCAGGCGACCAAGAGCGGAAGTAGAGAGTAGAGAGTAGTAGAGAGTAGGCCACGAGATTTGCCTGCCGGAAGACATCAGCTGTATATTCATTAGCTGTAAATTTACAGCTCATGCCTTCTGGCGGGCAAGTCTCGTGGCCGCCACGCTGTGCGACACTATGATCCCTACGCTCTCGACTGCCACTTGTAGTTAAATGCACTCTCCCGGCTGCCTTTGCCGTTCGGCTCTGCCTAGTCCTCCCGGCTGCCTGCACTATTGAAGAGGTGAGTTCTGTCTCTATGATTATCAGTCACATCTAACTGTAATACATACTGGAAGAAAAATATAAATCACACAGCTGAACTCCTAAAGCAAGAAAGCACAGTTGGAATGGTTTGTAAACACAGAATCCCTGAGATGTATCTGGCTTCTGTCATTTACACTTCAGTGCCCATTTGTGTTAATCTGAGCTCATCCCAGACACACAGTTTTGCATTCCTAAACCATCTACCTGACCAGAAAGTCAACTCAAGGTGATTTTAAGTGTCAGCAATTGACGATTACCTCAATGTAATATGCTAAGTGTACATTTGTGAACCTGGGTTGGCCATTGTTGGAAGGAGGATACTGGGCTTGAAGGACCTTCGGTCTGTCCCAGCATGGCAGCTGTTATGTTCTTATGTCAGGAGAGGTTGTAACCCTATACTTCTACTAAGACTAAGGGGTGCTTTTATTAAGGTGTGCATTTAACGCGTGCTAAATCGATTAGTGTACCTTAATAAATGGACCCCTAAGTATCTTAATAAAAAATTTGTGGCCCGTGACTTAGCCTATGGTTTAGATTTCTGCCCCTTATGTGATTGAGTTTGACACCCCTGCTCTAAGAGATCTCATGTGTCTATCCCAAGCTCTCTTGAATTCAGACATAGTCTCCGCCTTCACTACCTCTTCCGGGAGACTGTTCCATGTATCTACTACCTTTTCTTTAAAAAAGTATTTCCTTAGAAGTGCGACTGACATGCCTGCACAGGGAGAGGTTAGTCAACCAGTATTTGCACATGTCTGTATGTGCTCATACGTGTCAAAGTGACTAGTCAGGTACTCGTGACCAAGTGAAGCTTCACTAGGTCTTTTCTCTGCCGACAGTAATGGCAGGAGTCGCTGGATATGAGGATCGCAAAAATGGACTGCAGGGGCCGCATGCGGCCCTGGGGCCATGTTTTGGAGACCACTGACCTAATGCATGTCAAAGAGTTTGTCGAGAACTGCAAACTGCTCTCAGAAGGAGCACTAGAGGATTAAAAATCACTCCTGTAAGCCAGTAACTTGATGTATCTCACCCATAACAGTACATGCCAGTGTATTCTGCAAACAAAGTAAAGGATCTGTGCAAGTGGCACAGTCTTCAATTCCCAAGTCCAGATGCCTCAGTCAAATTACTGGAGAGAACCTTTTAGTATCAGCAGTGTAACATTATACCATTGCCACCAGCAAGGTTCAGAAATAAAAGCAGATAGGGGCTAAGGATGTAATCGGGTTTGCAACTACTACAGAATCACATTTGTGTTAGTTATAGCAATGGGAAGAATATTTTATCCTAGTTATCCAAATTACCCACTCTTCAGTGACATCCACATCCCAGTCTATAAAGAAAAGAATGTAAAGTTGAACTCACTGTCCTTTTACATTCATCTAGGCCAGTTACTGGGCAGACTTGCACGGTCTGTGTCTGTGTATGGCCGTTTGGTGGAGGATGGGCAGGGGAGGGCTTCAATGGCTGGGAGGGTGTAGATGGGCTGGAGTAAGTCTTAACAGAGATTTCGGCAGTTGGAACCCAAGCACAGTACCGGGTAAAGCTTTGGATTCTCTCCCAGAAATAGCTAAGAAGAAAAAAAAAAATAAAAAAAAAATTTAAATTGAATCAGGTTGGGCAGACTGGATGGACCATTCGGGTCTTTATCTGCCGTCATCTACTATGTTACTATCTGAAGGCAATGCTCTGACTAAGCTGCACATGAAAACTCCATGTGCATTCTTGCTGGCTGACGATTTCAATCAGCAGGGGCACCACCCCTGCCATCAGAAACACAGTGGATTCCCATGCAAATTAGCATATGAGGCTCTCTGTTCTAGAGCAGGGGTTCTCAACTCTGTCCTGGAGGACCACTAGGCCAACCGGGTTTTCAGGCTAGCCCTAATGAATATGCATGAGAGAGATTTGCATATAATGGAGGTGACAGGCATGCAAATCTGCTCCATGCATATTCATTAGGACTATCCTGAAAACCCGATTGGCCTGGTGGTCCTCCAGGACAGGGTTGGGAACCACTGTTCTAGAACCTCCTTGTGCCAAGTGTCCTGGCTTGGGTGCCTAGACCAGAGGTACCCTGATCCAGAGTATCACAGTCAAGAAATAAATAGTTTCAGGTGTGAAGTAACTACTGGGCCTACGTGGTAAAAAACTGAAGGAACTTCACCTCAGACTACCCATACATATGACATATGAAGATATTCACCTAGAGTGTGAGAACACAAACACCCACTTGCCCCAGAATGCATTCCATCACTTCTTCAACACAACTGACTCTGTAAGTTTAGGAATAACCTCTGTTTCCAGGTCTTATAGTGGTGGCACTAGTAGGGTTGCCAAATGGTTGTACTCAGTGGCAGTCATTCCCTAACCTATCCAAGGCATTTAAGCTTACACAGGATATCCACATGAATATCCAATATTCATGAGACAAATTTGCCTGCGCTGCCCCCTCTTGTATGCAAATTTCCCTCATGCATCCTGATTTTGGTTATCCCAGAAACCTAAATGACTGGGGGATCCTTCCGAGACAAGTCTGGGAACACTGCCCCATGTGTCTGCAAGTGATGGAGTAAAGCCAGAACTTCATCAGCCTGTCTTCAAAACTGGGAGTTTGCTGGCAGCTCTCAGTGCTACAAAAGACCGAGCACTTAAATGGCTCAGGAAAGGTTGCTGTTTTATTATACCTTTCAAACACCCTTTATTGAAGCAATGGGCTTCCCTTTCAATGGAGAAATGGAATGTCGGTTATAGATCAGCAAAGACTCAAGTGGAACAGAAACTAGGCCTCTCACGTGATGATTTGTGCCGATGCACCCAAAAAGGTGACAAGTGCATTTATCATCGGGATTTCCATGCTAAATTAGGCATGCAGGCACTTGAATCTAGGAGAAATGTGATCAGTGGCTGATTTTTCTCTTTAAATGTGTGAAGTGGATATTGCCTCCAATTCACAAGGCGTTCTCATCCTACGCTGAGCTGATTAATGTAATTGCAGAGTAAAAGCTTATTTCATGTTCTGCAACAGACCACAGGAGAAAAGGCACTGCTGTTCATGGGTCCAATGTGTTGGAATTCAGAACTGCGAACAATGACGCAGGTTGCCAAGATAGATTATAAAATGAACCCATTTTTAAGACACTGTTGATTATAGTGTGAATGAAACACAGTTTGTGTTACTTTACACTGCTTCTTCTATCTCCTCAGTAAAGCACCCTTGCAAAACAAATGTTTCATAAAAGCTTTCATAATTCAGAGAGATACAAAATGCCTAGATCTCCTCATCAAGGAACAGTTTAAACAGAAAACAAGATGTTGTTACTGCCACCGAATGATAAGGGTTGAAGGTACAGGGAAATTGGACAGAGCGCTTTGTCAAAACTCCTGGGGGTTAATATTCAGAGTGGTTTAGGCAGGCAGTCAGAAGCTTCTGCCTGCTTAAATCACGCTGAGCTGGCTGGCCACCAATATTTAACAGCATTTAACTGGGCAGCGCTGCTCTAACTGCCTATGCACAATCTAGGCCATGTTGAGGCTGCCTGGGAGTGGAGTGGGAGTTATGCGAGCATTGGTGATATTAGGTACCTGCATTCTTAAGCGGGTCAAGATGAACTGCAGAAAATTTATGCCATATTGGGTATGTGGTTGAGGAAGTGAATAGCAACCATCCCCACAAAAACTTCCAGGTGTTGTCACAGACCTACATATTCAATGCTGGTGCCCACATGTGGTTTGACATCTGAGCCAGTGGCGGTCTGCATTTGGAAAAATGCTCACTATTGCCGGCTGAATATTGACTAGCAGTAGATTTAATTCATAAACAGCTGGCGGTCCCTAAGCGAATCTACCTTGAACAAATTAGCCCCAATAAAAACAAAAAATAAAATATGTAGACCATCAGACAAATGGTTTGACACCGAGCTCCTACACCTAAAAAGGCAATGTAGACAACTAGAAAGGACATGGAAAAAACAGAAACAAGACCACACCAAAACAGAATGGAGAATCCAAATCAAACAATACAAAATCAAACTGAAGGAAAAATGGAAAGAATACTATTCCAAACTCATTGGCACCGAAAAAACAGACACAAAAAAACTTTTCAAGCTCGTACGAAATCTCATTGATACCAACCCTTTTCTAGCCACCCAAGGAAACCAGTCTCCAACAGCTCACCAATTAGCGGATCACTTCAAACACAAAATCATCACAATCAGATCTACTTTCAATAACTCACAAAACAACATAGAAGAGATACTAATAAATTCCACAATAGACGATGCCATCTCAGCAGATAGGATCTGGACCAACTTCCCAACATTACAATGGTCAGACCTAGATCGACTTTACAAAAAATGCAGCAAATCTTCATGCGATCTGAACAATTGTCCACCCTACCTACTAGCTACAGCATCCACAAAATTCAAAACTAATCTCACGCTATGGTTGCAAACTAGTCTCAATGAAGGTCAGTTCCCAACAGAACTTGGTGAAATCATAATTACTCCTATACCGAAAGACCTCAAAGGACCAATAGACAACCCAACAAATTATAGACCAATCGCTTCCATCCCACTATACGTCAAACTAATAGAAGGTCTTGTTGCACAATATCTCTCCAACTACCTAGAGGACCACCGCATTCTGCACCCATCACAATCAGGATTCAGAACTAATCATAGCACAGAAACACTACTGGTATCCTTACTAGATATTGCCTGACAACATCTCAGCAAAGGAAACAAGCTGCTAATCATCCAACTCGATCTCTCAGCAGCTTTCGACTTAGTTGACCACCCCAAACTACTCCAGATTCAAGACGCCATAGGAATTTCAGGTAGAGTAAATAACTGGTTTCAAGGTTTCCTTAAAACAAGAACATACAGAGTTAAGTCCAAAGATCTTATATCCGACTCATGGTCTAACCCCTGCGGAGTACCACAAGGATCTCCACTATCGCCCATACTCTTCAACCTCTTCATAGCTTCCTTAGGCACAACTCTAGATGCCCTAAATATAACCTCATTCAGCTACGCGGACGACATAACCATCCTCCTCCCGTTCAATATTCAAGACCCCAGCTCCACAGAACGCCTGACAACAACACTGGTAACAGTAGAAAACTGGATGACTAACCATAAGTTGAAGCTAAACGCGGACAAAACTAAATTCCTATTATTAGAGAAGGAAAAATTACCATCCTTTACAGAACTGGAAGTTAACGCAATCAAGTATCCAGTACAGAGCACCCTCAAAATTCTGGGAATACAACTAGACAGATGCTGCACCATGCAGACACAAATCCACAAAATCATCCAAAAAGCTTTCTTCACCATGCGAAACCTAAGAAAAATCAGAAAATTCTTCAACAAAGATCAATACAGAATCATCGTCCAATCCCTGGTGCTTAGCATTGTAGACTACTGCAACAGCCTCTACTTATCATGCCCAAACAACATGATAAAACAACTTCAGGCCGTTCAGAACACAGCCCTCAGACTCATCTACTCTCTTAACAAATTTGACCACATCACTAATGCATACTTAGACTCTCACTGGCTTCCGATAAAAGCAAGATCACAATTCAAATTCTACTGTCTACTATTCAAAGTAACCCATGGAGATGCACTAAGTTACCTTATCAACCGTCTATACCGTAACCTCACACACAGAACAAGGACAACTCAAAGCCTATTCATACACCCACCTCTCAATGGTACTCGACGCAAGAAACTTTACGACAACCTTCTAGCAACACAGGCTGTGAAAATTGACCCAACCGTCTCCAAACTGCTGACCAAAACAACAGACATCAAACTTTTCCGAAAAGAAATCAAAATTCTTCTATTCAAAAAACACCTTCCATCATTCTAACCTACACGCACATGCATTCCCCTTCATAAACACCACCTCCACCCGGGATCAGAATATTGCTTCCCTTAACACTATGTAAGCAACCTCCATCTGTAACCAGAATATTCCGTCCCTCAACGTTATGTAATAATCTTCCTAATTTGTATGTATTGCTATTGTTATGTAAACTTGTTATGTACATGTTATATACCTGACATGTAAACTCCCTGGAAATGTCCAGTTTTCACCCAATTTTGTAATCCGCTTAGAACCACAAGGCACAGGCGGAATAGAAATCTCTAATGTAATGTAATTTAAATCCAGTGTCACAAATTTTTTTTATTACTTTTTAAAATTCGCTCTACTGAACTTCCTCTTTTTCTTAGTAAATTTTTGACTCCTTATATGCCTTCTCGAATATTTAAATCGCTAAATCAAAATTGTTTGACAGTGCCATCATTTAGGGAGACATTTTTAGATTCTGTACGCAAATTCAATTTTTTCTGTTCAGTGACCGGAATTATAACATAACATAAGTCTTTATTTATATACCACATAATGCCTTGAGGTTCTAGGTGGCGTACAAAAAAGAATATATCAAGGAAATTGTTTAACATCAAAGATTCATTAAAGGCACATAGAATTTACTTCCAAATAATCTTAGACTACAAACTTCACTTAATACTTTTAAAAAAGAACTTAAAATATTTCTATTTGCTGATGCTTATTCTTAACTATATCATAATTTAATTTGTATATACACTCTAGAACTCACCAGCAAGACCATTTAGACCTAACTCCCTGTGTTTTATCTCTTCCCCTTCTATTCTATTATAAATTGTAGTTCTTTTCCTGTTCCCTTTCCTTTCTGTTATGTTTTATTTGGTTATTTTATCTTTATTTGTTTTTGTACCATAGGTATTGTAAGTCGCTTAGATATGGTTTGATATCAGGATACCAAATAATAATAAACTTGAAACTTGATTAAAACTTAAACCATAAATTAAATTTCACAACAATATAAATGAAGTCTGAAATCAGCAAAACCCCACCTGCAGCCTGCACATTGATGACTGTGCCATCAGACCTCTTCTTGGTCATGGAGAACCAGGTCTCATCTGGGTCCTGGACCCATTCTGCCGCCTCACAGTAGAACTCCCCCTGGTCAGACGCCTGTAGGTTGTAAACAGTCAGCTTGAAGGACGCTTCCCCAATCTTATCCAGCCGGACATCCCCAGAGGCCTGCCTCTGTGCATATGTGCTCCCAGAGTGTAGCACAAAGTTGCGATTCAGGGAGATGACTTCTGTAACCTGGGTCCCTTTCTGCCGGTACCAGGAGACGGACAGGTGTGTGTGCTGAGCTGTGTTTTCCGACACCTCACACTTCAGCTCCAGCGTGTCTCCTTCTACTTTATTAACTGTCTGGGGTAAAGATGTCACTCTGAGGGTGTCTGTTATAACTGGGGAAAAAACACAAAAGAATGTAAGACAGTTAATTAGCCATCTAAACACACTAAGACATAACCTGCATTTTTGTTTAGTAGTGTTTCACCGATTTCTGCATAAGGAAAAGTTAGTATTGGCACCCTAGTTTTTTGGGAAACTAGGGGCTAGATTCATTAACGACAGAGACTCTGTTGGCCAATTTTCTGGCCGATTTTCCAACAGCGATTGATTCACTATCAAGTTTGCATGCAAATGGTTTGCATGGAGATGCAAATCATTTGCATGCATACCCACCAACTCAGTCGCTCAGTGAGCGATTAACACAATGGAGAGCCCTAATAATAGTGACAGAGGAAGCAGCCTCCTGTCACTGCTGTCAGGGCTTCTGATTTTTTTTTTTTTTTAATGGAACAGATGTTCTGCGTGCCATCTGTCCTATTAAAAAAGCCCCTCCCCACGCTAGCACTCTCAAGCCACCACCCCTCCCTGAACCTGAAAAAGATGGCAGGAGGGATGCCCACTCCCTCCTGCCCAGAAAGAACCCCCTATTCCTACCCCCGAAGAAACAGGCAGGAGGGATACCCACTCCCTCCTGCCCCGAAGGTGACCACCCGTTCCCTGAAAAAAAACAGCAGGAGGGATGCCCACTCCCTCCTGCTCGGAAAGACCTCATCCCAAAGAAAAAGGCAGGAGGGATGCTCACTCAATCCTGCCACTGAAGGCCCCCCTCCGGTGGCAGGAGGGAGTGGCAGAAGGGTGGCATCCCTTCTGCCTTTTTCTTGGGGGGGGGTCTTTCCCCCCTCCAGGCCCCCGTGCCTTGATATTGGGAGCAGGAGGTACTGAAAACACTTTCTGCTCCTCCTCCCTGACAACAACATTGAACCTTATGCCCTTCCCTAGTACATCATGTGATGCACGGGGAGGGGCCTAAGGCCCTGATTGGCTCAGATGCCTCCCTTGGCATCTGAGCCAATCAGGGACTTCCTTAGGAAGGAGACTAAGGAAGTCCCTGATTAGCCATTTGTTTTGGGCAACCCTCCTGCCGGGGAACATTCGGCAAGGGTTCGGGGAAGGAGAGATTGGGCATCTCTCCTGCCACGATCATTACGGGTGCGGGGGCACAGATTGCCTGGGTCACTGAGCTGATTGCGGTAGCTGCGATCAGTTCAGCGGCCCAATTCGGAACTTATACCTGTTTTGACTTGGTCTATGTCAAAAAGTATAAGTTCCATCTGGCAACCTGTCAAACCTTTTTGATTATGGCTGCCAGATGAGTAAGTCTAGGTCAGCCCACCTCCCGCCCTATCCACTCCTCCAAAAATGCCCCTTTTTGCTCTAGGCGTACAGAGGCAGTGAAAAGGCCTAAGCTGGTTTTAGATACGTCTAAAACCAGTTTTGATTATTGGTACTTGGACGACCTGTCTTTTTAATCGTCCAAGTACAGACTTAGGCCGGTTTTTTGGACTTTTTTTTTTTAAATTATCAGCCCCTTAATAAATGACAGCAGATAACCTGAACAATTCATTCAGTATGTTCAATATTTACATGCATTACAAATTCATAATTACATTGTCTTTTTTCTTAGACATTATTGGGCCATTAACCATAAAATCTGCCCAATACTGTCCTTAGGTTCCAGCTACTGGAATAGCCGTCGAAGCTCACTCCAGCCTATCCAAACCATAGAGTCTGACCATCATCATCCTCATGTTCCAAATTACTGCAGTTCCCATCAAAGCCCTCCCCATCCCATTCTAAAACGAGCTGTCATATATGGGACATAGACCATGCAAGTCCGCCCATTATCAGCCTTAGTTCATCAATTTGTACCATTAATTTTCTAATTGTCTCATCTATGGCTAAGTGTTTCCATTATTATTTTTTATGAACTGGTAGAGCTGCAGAGATATAGGCTTATTGTTATTGAATTTTCACAATTGGTATTTTACAAAAAAAAGAAACAGCAAAGTTTTTTTTTAGGTCAATGATCTTATATATAACCCTTGTAAAAGCACCGATCAAAATATTGTGTCTGGGTGTTTGAATTCCTTTTTCCTTGTTTGTTTAAACCTCTCAAGCTATTGTTTCAATCATCACTTTACTTACCTTTTTGAATATCTAAGCATTGCGTACAAGTTTGTATTTCCACTTTGGTTTTGGTATCATTCTTTAGTAAACATGTTAATTGATTAAGATGTTGCAGGATGGGAATTGAGCAGAGTATGAGATGAAAGTGGGCATGGTCAGGACTGACATGATGAACCCTAATGGTAGAACCATGATACTGCCACTAGGGATCATAGCTGTCATTTTAAACTACCAGGGTTACCTAGGTGGGGTTTAGCACCATGTCACTACTGTTAGGGGGTCATAGGTGCCATTTTGAACTGGGTAGCAATAGGCAAGGAAAGAACAATTGCTTCTGCCCCATTCATTAGATCAACAGGGATACCCTGGTATGAGCTGGATGAAAATCACATGATGGTTTTTGCTGTGTGTTTGGGGAGGGGGGGGGAGCAATGGTGACACAGTATTGCACACAGTATTCCACCTGTGACACAGTATTCCACCTGGAATACTGTGTGCAATTCTGGAGGCCGCATTACCGCAAAGATGTGCTGAGACTGGAGTCGGTCCAGAGAATGGCCACCCGGTTGGTCTCGGGACTCAAAGATCTCCCGTAAGAGGAACGGCTAGATAAATTGCAGCAGTACTCACTCGAGGAACGCAGAGACAGGGGTGACATGATCGAGACATTCAAGTATCTCACGGGCCGCATCGAGGTGGAAGAAGATATCTTCTTTTTCAAGGGTCCCGCGACTACAAGGGGGCATCTGTGGAAAATCAGGGGCGGAAAACTGCATGGTGACACCAGGAAATTTTTTTTCACTGAAAGGGTGGTTGATCGCTGGAATAGTCTTCCACTTCAGGTTATTGAGGCCAGCAGCGTGCCTGATTTTAAGGCAAATGGATAGATACGTGGGATCTATTCACAGAGAAAGGTAGGGGAGGGTCATTGGGGTGGGCAGACTAGACGGGCCATGGCCCTTATCTGCCATCTATTTCTATGTTTCTATCTGAAGGATATATGGAGGGGCTGACATCCAGGGGTACTACAGCATGTGCTGGGGGGAAACAGGGCTGGACTATGATCAGGATTTTTTTTTTCTTATTGCTTTTCCATCAGTAAGAGACAGTAGTTGCAATGCAATGATTATCTATATTGACATTTTACTACGCCATTGAATGTTACACTGAAGTAACTTCAGGACCCCTGGTTCAATAGCTAGGAAGAAGGATAATGCAAAAAGGAAACAGTCAAAGTATCCCTCTACCCTGGACTGAAGAGTAGTAGGGAAGGAGTCGAAGACACTGCACAACATCAACACTTACTGGCCAGACTTCAGAAGCATTGTGTTGTGGATCAAAGAGGGAGCTCTATATAGTCCAAGGTCTCTGGAAATGGCTGAGATACAGGGAAAGAGAAGGAGTAATAAAATGTAGCAGACAATATCCTGGGTAGTTAGTTGCAAATGAGAGGTTATGACACTCTAGCCAAGTAGAGGCTGATTTTTAATGAGGTGGAAGACAAAGAAGAGGAGGAAGAAACTTTTTCTCAGAAAAGAAAATGCCTTTGGCCCTTTATATTAAAGTATGTCAAGTCAACAAACACTAACCAAGAGTTCCCAAGCACAAACTAAACATAATGAAGAAGACACGTGAACAAGGACTTTTTTTTCAAATCAGACCAACTACATGGAGCTACTCTAAGCAATGGAGATATCAAAAGTACGGAGAGATGTGTGGGAACCAAGGGATTAGAACATGAGGAGGTCAGTTTAAGCTTAAGGTGAGGGATTAGAACATGAGGAGGTCAGCTTAAGCTGCGTTAGTAGAGTTGGATGGTACGGGCCTAGGCAGTGTCAAAATGCACAATGCTCATTTCTTTAGTGTGCCCTTCTCTCATTTTCATGAGTAATTACAATTGTATAGCAATGAATAAAGCAGGAGGGCTTTGCATATTTGTCTGGTCAGAGGTCAGACTGGGTTATGAAATTAACTCTACATGACAGCCAACAGCCAGTGGCAGTTAATGGTGATTCTCTTGGAACGGCTGGTTTTGGAGCTGAATACTGCTGAGAATTATACTGGCAGAAATACTATTTATCCATAAAAGAATCTCCTCCCCTCCCCCTCATTCTAACCAATGCAATACAACAGCATTAATGAATATGATGATTCACTACATCATTGAATAGGACCCCTTACAGTCAGCAATTACTAGGCTAACCCTGATGTATGTATTCATAAAACTATTCAACCTTACCTTTGTATAGCCTGTGACTATACAAAAATAAATGTGATCCAAGAGGACCTATTTCAAAAGAGCAAAGCTTTGCTGTTCACTCCTCCAAATACATCAGGTGCTCAGAATGCACAAAAAATCATTCCTACTCTTCAAAGGTCTGAATTTACTGTACTAAGGCAAGCAGAGCAGCTGGTAGTTTGTGGGAGTGAATTATCCATGCCTCTGAAAGTTTCCCCACATGCATAATGCTGTCAGACTTTCCTGCTTGGATCTGGAATTGTTTTCAGAGTGAGCTGGGTGCAGTGCTCTCAGTTGCTGCTGATCTGCCCACACAGTTCTATGCGCATATTCTTGTTTTTATATTTGTAGCTCTAGCATGTTTCTGAGGCTAGCTGCCACTGCCTTGAGTGGCATCTAATCATTAAGGTCCTGGCAGATGCTTGCTTCAGTACCCTTAGTGCACCATGGATCATCATCTAGTATTAGGCACTGATCTTATAAGTCCCTTTTCTTGCCCCATAGCCTTGTGGGTCTTCTTGCCCCTTAACCCATCGAGGCAATTCAGAATCTCCATTTTGGCTCAGAACATTTAGTGATGTTCTGCCCTCTCTCCTCTGGAAGCAGACTTTTTTTTTTTAACACACCTACCCTTAAGTCCAACAGTCCCCAATTTTGCCTATGTTCTCAACTCCCTCAGATTATGTTCTACATCAGTGTTTTTCAACCACCGGTCCATGGACCAGTGCCGGTCCACAGAAATTTCCTGCCAGTCCACAGGGCCAGCATGTGCATCAGGCCCAAGACAGTGTTCTTCAACTGCCGGTCCACGGTGCGATCGATGCGGCATTATCTTCGAGCCAGCTCCCTCTTCCTAACTGATTCAGTGCACAAAGCCACAGGCAGTGGCTCCTAAGGGCATCCTGCGCCTGAACCGGAAGCCTTCTCTCTGACGTTGCAACGTCAGAGGGAAGGCTTCCAGATGAGGCACGGGACGTGTAAGGTGCAATTAGTACTATTATGGGGGGCGGAGTCTGGGATGGAGAATGGGTAGAGATGGGTGGGGTCTGGCCCACAACTTAGCCCAGTGTTCTTCAACCGCCGGTCCATGGACCGATGCCGGTCCAAAGAATAATTCTTTTATTTCTGCCGGTCCATAGGTGTAAAAAGTTTGAAAAACACCATTCTACATTACACTGCCTCCCTAATAAATGAACCTAATCTTCGGCCACATACACCTCTCTGCGGTACTTACAGCTTGCTAGCAATTGTGAATATCAAGTTCAAAGACTCTGCTATCTTGTCAGAAGGACCTTCTGAGTCCAGTTATTGCATGAGTCCAGTTGTGGAGATCTGGTTCTATACAGTCCATTGATGAAAAAAGGAAGAAGAATAGTTATGGTTTTGCTTATTCTAGCAATAAACAGTTGAAATTCAAGAAAATAGAGCCTTCCTTGTGGATGATGGACTGCTCCATGATAGCTACACATTAGTTTAGTCAGTACTAGTGGCGTAGAATCAAAATTTTCCAAGTTTGAAAATTAAATCCTATGGGGCTCATTTTTTAAAAAGATAGATGTCCAAAAGACAGCATAAACCGGCACTTCAATGTCTTAGTAGTCAAAACATCCAAATGAGCATTTTCGAACTGACTTTCTAGACGTCTTTCTGGTTGTTTTGTCTTAAGGGGGTGTATTTTGGGCAGGATTAAAGGGGGCTTAGCACTTGAACGTTTTACAGCGATAATCAAACATTTTACATGGATGGGAAAAGGGGGCAATGTCTGGAAAGCAGCATATGTGTTTATGTTTATTTAAGATTTGATATACCGCTCCTGCATTTTACTGACCTAAGCGGTTTACAATGTATCAAATGAAAATGAATATATACTAATATACTAATGAATGGATGGATTGCATGAATTGTGAGGATAATAACAGCTTCTGCTTTTGGAGACAGAATAACCCATTTGCATGGTTGCTCTATATCACTAAAACTGTCCCTTCTCCTCTACTGTCAGCATCAGACTCCATCCCGTCTATCTTGCTGCACTGTATGCCTGGAACAGACTGCCTGAACAGTATTCAAATCCAAGCTAAAAGTCCATTTTTTCGAGATTGCTTTCAACTCCTAACACCCACTCACCATAAGACACCTATGTCCATCCTATCATCCTCTCTGCAAGAAACTCCCCAATCCCTATCTGTCCCATTTGTTCTATCTGTTCAATTAGACTGTAAGTTCTTTTGAGAAGGAACCATATATTACATGTTAAATGTACAACGCTGCATATACCTTTCAACACTATAAAAATGACAAATAGCAGTAATAGTATAGTAGGATACAACTGGCTCCATGCAGACATTACAAGCCAAGCCAGGCTTTGTTTTACTTTTGTTGCTCCAAGAAAATGCACGGTGTAAAAACAGGACACACATGAAGGCTGTTAAGGTTGTACCAAACAGCACATTTTACTAATTGGCCAAATATGAATAATGAAAAGCATTATTCAGCCGGATACAAATACCAAATATGAATAACGGGCACTGAGCTTTAATCTAACAAAAGGAGCAACATGAAATGAGAGATCAAGTGCTTCTTTCAGTAGGATTTATTTTTTTCAAATTTAAATCACTATTTGACCGAATACAGTAATATGCTTGGAGCATTATTTGGGGCAGAATCAAATTGAATCTTCAGTTCAGCCCTAATACCAGTCATTACGGATTCAACAGCCTTAAGGGGAGACAGTTGAGGGTGGATTGTACTCAGGCAGGAGATGGAGGAAAGAGAATAGCAATAAAGAGAAGCTGAGGAAATGAAAATGAAAATAGCTGGAATAGAAAAAAAGGAGATAAAAAGAAGAAAGACAGAATAAACCAAATCAGAAGCATAAAAAGAGTCATAGGAGGAGTTTAAGAACATAAGAGTTGCCTCCGCTGGGTTAGACCAGAGGTCCATCGCGCCCAGCAGTCCGCACCCGCGGCGGCCCATCAGGTCCACGACCTGTTAATTAAGTGGTTCCTGCCTTTTCCTATAACCTATCTCTAAATCTATCTGTACCCCTCAATCCCCTTATCCTTCAGGAGTTTGTTTCATTTTGACTTCTAAATTCTGCATCTTATTTTTCTGCATGGATTAAGCTGTCTCAGTCTCTTAAAGAGCCAATCTAGTCTTCTTGGCTCTGCTATCAAACCCGTGGCTTTCCTACCACTTCTAAAAGACAACTTCCTTCCAGTCCATGGAATTCACAAGAGATTTTCTCCCATTTTGTAGGGAAAACTTTCTATAAATCAAGCCATTAAAGAGTTTCGGAGCAGGACAGGAGACGAGATCTGGAGTCTACACAGTCCATTAAATAAAGATTTGATGTATAGGTACAGTGAAGTCCCTGAAGACAGAGAATCCATGGCAGGATTAGGATTAGGATTAGAAACTGAGGCCCTGATTCAAGTCCGCCTACAGTTAGGTGCTGATATAGGCACCGATTATATAAAACTTAAGCGCCCATTACAGAATCATGCTTAGCATCACCTAAGCGCGCTTAGGCAGCATTCAGCATCCTAGCATTTAGGCATCCCCAATTTATTCCAGATTTTTTTCCACCTAAAGTTAAGTGCCAATATCAGAGCCTAACAGCACCTGATTCACAAAGAAGCTCCTAACTCAAAAACACGCCCATTTTTTAGTGTAGACGCTTTGGACTAGGCGCCTACTTTTTATAGAGGTGCCTAACTTTCAATTAAGTCTAATTAAAGCTGACTGTGAGGTGTTGAATGCCAACATAGGCACTGATTAAGCCAACTGCTCAAATAAATTAGGCGCCTTTACAGCACCTAACTTTAGACAGACTTTATAGAATCAGGGTCTGAGTTCCTGACTGTGATGTTGTCATTAGCAAAGATATCACTTCAACTAGACCATAAAATTCAGCCAAGATATGTGTTCCCATTTTACAGGAAACTGCATCAGACCTCCATTTTCTTCACATGATTAGAACCCTAGGAAATCCGACGTTTTAGTTTCGCACTGTACTTTTCCAATCAAACCCTGGAGCTGCTGATTAGCTTTATGAACCAATCCATACGCCAAGCCTAACAGACAAAGCCATGGCACTTCCTAATCAATCAGAGGCAACAGATGCTTGCCTGGAGCAACTCGGCAAACATCAAAACTCCTTCAAATAACTGTTGATTCCCTGAAGAGAAAAAGACTGCCAGCTCATTATGTGATCATAATATTTTCAGCTGATGATATTCGTTTTCTCTTTTCTTTAATTAAATTACCCTCCAATTTGATGAAATAAAGGGGGAGGGGAGGAGAAAAGAGAGAGGCACAAGAGCCAAGATTAAAGCCAAAAAAATAAGGCTTGGTTTTCATCAGTCACTCTCACTGATCACACACAGTATCAGAAGCTGAAAGATGCCTTTGTTTCCATAACATCAGCGGTTAACAGTAAAGAAAAAGGAAAGAAAAGGCTGAAGTCATGCAGCTGCTCTTTAAATGAGGGTTTATTAAAGGAAATGTATCCCTCAAGGGACCTACAGAGAATGAGTTGTAAGCATACATTGTTCATTTGCAGCCCTTCAATTTGTTTATATATTTAATTAAAACAAAAGATGTGCCTGACATTGCAGTTTAGAGGCAACTGGTAGGACAGCAAGCAAGAGAGCAGGATGCTTGAATTCCGAGTCCCTCCGCTTATGGAAAATGGCCTGGGTCCAAGCATGGTGTGTATCGTGTGTCTTCTCTTGCACCAAATAAGTTAGTCCTGTGTGAGAAGCTTGGTTGCCCCAAGTGGTCGACAAGAGGTACTGGCTAGCTAGCATTAAATAAAGCTTCTTATCCCAGTGATGGGTATTCACAGGAGAACATCAACAGTAGAGAAATAAGATAGGTAACCTTAAAATAAATAGTACTGTAGAAGCCACTCTGTCATCCTGAATGATGTTGGGGGAAATTCTATAAATAGTACCTACAGACAGGCGCTGTTAAATGGAGGCATTAATCGAGGTGGCAGATGCGGGGAGAGGAGGAGAGACACCGGCCAGGAGAGTCATCTGCGCTGGCTGACTTCCTACAGAGCGTGCCTCTCACTGGATGACTCTCTTCCTCGCCAGTGTGTTGCGGCACACCTGAAATCTCAGGAGGCACACAGTTTGCGATACACTGCTATGGAGGAAACTGAAAGCCTTGTTTTGGAATGAGTGCTGGCACTGTACATGGCTGCAAGGATCTGACGGCCTTTATGTTATGCAGATGTTTGTATCACTTTACCCAGTAAGCCTGTTATTCCAATAGCAGTAGAGACAAAAACATGATTGTAATGGTGAGCTGTATGGGGAAATGTGCTAACTCAATATTCTATGGATGCAGAATATTTAGGGAGATAAATGTGTGTTGAGGCAGCACTCTTCATCGTCCAATGGGTCCTCGTGTACTACTCCCAGGCCTCAACATGGCCTGCAGCCACTGCAGCTTGCACTGCAACTGTCATTGAAGTTGTTGGGCTGGATACAAGCTGAGCAGGGTGTTAACCAAAGTCAGCGAATATGCAGATACACGAATAATAATAATAATAACAACTTTATTTTTCTATACCGCCATAGTCAGGCGACTTCTAGGCGGTTTACATTGTAAGAAGGCTGGACATTCAGCGAATAACAAAGGTCTTAATACAATACAATACATTAAATCCACATACAATACAATACAGTGAGTCTAAATACAATACCATACAATAAGTCTAAATACAATACCATACAAAGAGTCTAAATGCAATACAATAGTCTAAATGGGAAACTTACATATTAATTGGTGATCTAAGGGTAATGAGTGTCTGAAAGATTTAGAACAATACAATAGTCTAAATGGGAAACTTACATATTAATTGGTGATCTAAGGGTAATGAGTGTCTGAAAGATTTAGAACATCCATGAGAGGAGTCTTAGTGGGGGAGGGGACCGTTTTAGTCAATGAATTTTGCGAATAGGGCGGTTTTGATCGATTTGCGGAATGCATTATAAGTCATGTTTGGTTCGTTTATGTGGTTTTTCAGCCAGATTTGCTGTCTGTTCGCTTGGAACTTAAAGGTTCTGTCCATGAAGGATTTGTATCTGCAGCCTGTAATCTTTGGGTATGCAAAGATGTTTTTGTTTCTGGTCGTTCTTGTGGGGTTGTGTAGGATGAAGTGAGTTTGTAGGTATGAAGGTGCTAGTCCCCAGGCTTGTTTGAAACAGGTGCAAGCGAATTTGAATAGAATTCGCGCTTCTATTGGAAGCCAGTGCAGCTTTTTATAGTAGGGGCTGATGTGGTCGTTTTTTCTTAGTCCGAAAATTAGGCGAACGGTGGTGTTTTGTATTAATCTCAGTTTTTTTATTGTCTTTTGTGGGATGCCCAGGTAGATGATGTTGCAGTAGTCAAGAAGGGATAGGATCAATGCCTGTACCAGCAACCTGAATGATGAAGGGTCAAAGTATTTTTTTATGGTTCTTAGTTTCCATAGCGTGTAAAAGCATTTTTTCACTAGTGAGTTTGTGTGGTAAGTCATAGTTAGGTGAGTGTCTAGAGTGATACCCAGTATTTTTATGTTTTTGGAAATTGGGTATTCGTGGTTGTTTATTTTTATCGATGTTCTCGTAATTTTGTCATTAGGACTAGCCAGAAAGACTTTTGTTCAACGTACTGCACACCCTATTGTGCAGTACGTTGAAACTGCAGCAGGCTAGACTGTGGCTAGCCTCCGAGAACATGGCTGCTGATGCCCACTGTGCACTCACATAGGTGCGCCGCAGACAACATCAAACAATTATACTTCAGTTTTTTGAGGTTTCGATTAGCACTTTTAAGCTGCCACAGGCCTGAGGTTGCAAAGCATGTGAAAGTGCAGATAATGTCAATGAGGCTAGGGAAACCATATGGCTCCAGAAAAAGGAGGGATTGAAGCATCTGGGTTTTACTTCCATTGCTTTCAATGGAAGTAAAACCCAGATGCTTCAATCCCTCCTTCTTTGAAAGCAATGGAAGTAATGCCAGGATATCTCAATCTGTCTTTCTTTATCTGGAGCCATATGGTAACCCTAAATGAGGCACCTCAGGAATAGCCCCCCTCCCCCCTATCCCTGGTGTACATGTGATTAAAGCAATGATACAGACACACACACACAGCCAGTTCCAATGGAAATACAGTTTTATTGAGATGTTCCAATACATAGATTCCATAGTCAGAGTGCAGAGGATATGTGAACTCGGTTAGAAAGCTGCTTGGTGAAGGCAAGGAAGGACACATATAATGGTTCAATATACCAATCAGAGCTATAACGAATATCATATTTTACTATTTGGCTTAATATAAATAATAAAGATCATCTACCGGCACCATTAAGAGGCAGCATCCACCGAACCACATACGTAGCTGAATGGCTGTGGGCCAGTACCTGAAAGAGTATATCCAAAGGAGAATGTCTCTTTGGAGCCCAGCTGGAACTTGGTAAGGAAAGAGAAAGGGGATAGAATTTGATATATCGCCTTTCTGTGGTTACAATCAAAGCAGTTAATTCTATTCAGGTGCTTATTTTGTTCCTGAGGCAATGGAAAGTTAAGTGACTTGTCCAGGGTGGCAAGGAGCTACAGCACTAATCAAATCCATTTCCCCAGGTTCTCAGGCCACTGCATTAACCATTAGGCTACTCCTCTACTTGGTGAGATTTACAATCCCACTGAGTTTGATGGGCTGTGTTTAAGTAGTTCTGGCCCTTTTTCACCCAATCCTTAATAGTGGAATGGAGAAGAGAAAGGGGAAAGTAAAGGAAGCTTCCGATTGCAGAAGTATGCCTCTACAAGGCCTAATGAATGCCTATATGCTGACTGGAAAAGTTTGCCATTAGTAACAGAGTTATTCTCTTTCCAAACAGTAGAACCTGAATCCAGCTTCTTCGCTCCCCCCCCCCCAAACACCAGCTGAACTTTTATCTTCACTGGCTATGTTAGATAGTTCTTCAGGACAAGAAGAAGCTCTTTTGAATGCCCGTTTCTCCCCAAGATATGATCCGTGAGGGTAGTTTGAGTAGTGTCATTTAGAACAAACCAGCTCTGGATAAGGGGATTTCTGAAAAGGAAGATGAAGGTATTACTGTGTGACCCTCTTCGGGAGGAGATACATTTTGTTTTGAAACTGGACAAGATTAAACCAGTGAGTTGCCTCCTATCATCTGGATAGGAACCCATGAAATTTAATATCCCTTCTAGAGAAGTTTCTAAGTTGGAACTGTGGAAACCCAAGGCCAGAATAAAGGCTACTATATCAGGATGTCTCTCTCAGTTATGTAAATATTTTGGAGAGACCGTAGTGAAATTGCCAGCTTTAGAATAGTAGATTATGAAGATCAATGGGAAACTGCCGTCACAGACCCAGAGCTTGGAAACCCAGTAGACATTTAAGCAGGCCTTGACAAAAGGCAATGCTGCCCTAGAATACAAAGCAGAAAGACTAGCAAATAGGTATTATCATAATTTGAGGTTTATGAATTTTATTTTTCATAAACTGATCTCTTTTTCTGAAATGTTAAGAACGGTATTTGCTGGAAAAGTTCTTCAGTTAGACCCTCTGTCTCTTCCAGTTATCTCCAGAGCTTCATTATATTTCAAGTTCAGCGAGACATCTGGTGTAGTGAGATGTTGATACAGTGACTTTTGATTTCTTAAATTTAATTACTTGGCTTGAGACCTCTCTAGAGGAGACTATGACATAAGCTACTCTTCCAGACAGTTTCAGTTTGGGTTCTGATCGAGACATGGCATTTTTTCTATGAAGAGGCCTGAATTATTTCATGAACATAGGATTCTTGTTTTTCCCAATGTGCCTTTAGCAATACCGAAAGCTAAAAAGAAATTTATGTTATGCCCTCAGGCTTTGCTCAGAGTATGATATGAATTTCTTTCTTAAGTTCTCTAGAAAATATTTACTTTAAATTTAATGGGAAAGATTTTGCTTTTCGGGATCTAGGACAACTGCTACAGTTTCTCCGGGTGTAGGAACAGCTGCCTAAGTTAAAACTGGATTGAGGAGTTTTATAAGCTAGTAGCAAATAATACAGTGCTTAATGATATCACTGTGATATTGACTTCACTGTTGATGTATATTTTCCTTTTTGTGTTTTTTTCTTTAATTTGTCACTTGTGCAATTTAAAGGCTCTTTTTTGTTCTTTTTCTATTTTCTCTTTTTTATATCTCTTTAGAAATGACTGTTGCTATGCTGTGTTTAGGTGGGGTTTTTTTTTTTTATGAAACGTTATTTATTCCAAATGGTTTTTTTCATACAAGGTGTGTAAATTTGTTGAAAACCCCAAACATTGCTGTGGTTTGGAACATATGGGAGGGATAACATTCATAACAGAGCATCTATATTAAAGTTCTAAATATTGGCTATTTAAAAGAAGATTGGATGATGCCAGTCTTCCAAGTGTCATCCACTACTTCGACCTCTAGATGAACAAGTGACCAGAGGAAATACTTCTTTACAGAAAGATTGTGAATTTGTGTAATGGTCTCCCAGTGGATATGGTTGAGAAAAATATTGTAAATTCAAGCAAGCTTGGGACAAATACATAGGATCTCTAAGGGAGAGGAAGGAGTAGATATGGCACGGATGGGCTGAAGAGGCCACATGGTCTTTATCTATCTTCATTTTCTATGTTTCAATTCTAGAGGAGGTGTAGGGTCATGAAATGGTTAACTGTTGTTTAAAATATTGCTCTGGTCTACATAGCTGAAGAAAGTGTACAATCTATTGACTTCATCTGCTTAAAATGTATGTCCCTACCTTACCACATTGTAAGCTGAATAGATAAGAGTTTGAGCCATGATGTACCCTGCCCTTCTGTACATTTAACTGTAAGAGTTAGATAAGTGTCCTGCTAGTGACCTGCTAGTGTGAGCTTAGAACCAATGAGTGTTAAGAAAAGTAACATGTGAAAAGCTTTTTCTAGAATTCAGTTGTATAGCCAGAAAAATGAATAAATATCTCTGTAACTTCCTGGTTTCGGCACTTCTGAGCCAGCTTGGAGCTCAGGGGTCCAGCATGCATGCTGTGAATAAACTCTTGTACTTTCTTCACGCCTCTGACTTTGTGTGTCCAAGTGACCTTTCAGAGGTACTACTATCATTAAAAAAAATATCTCTCTCTCTTTCCGAAAGCAGCCTCAGCAAATGCAACATGCTTTCATTAAGCTTTATTAGCAAGAGAGGGCAATGTAGACCACACCTACCCAACCACAACAACCCTCTTCTTTTTCATGGTTTCCTATATAGTCATAGCTGGTACCCATTAAAGAAAAATAAAATGTCAACAATTAGGTTGTATGTGATATCTAGTAACTGGACTAACTTAATGCATTTCTGATCAGTTGCATTCTCTTCAGCAGGTTAATACAAAGGTTTGACTCTCTATTGTACCATAGCTGGGAAATTTTAAAAACTACCACATATGATTTAAGGAAAGAGCATGACTCATCAACCATCCAACAAGTACATGCCCTAATGATTATTCAAAAATCTTCTCATCAGCCCAATCCAATCACCCTTATCACTCACTATAATACCAGAAAATAATAATAAAGTAGAGAAGAACATCTCAGGTATGCTTCATGGGTTAATAAAAACTCCAATAAAGTAGAGAAGAACATCTCAGTTATGCTTCATGAGTTAATAAAACCTCCAAAGTCTGACATGCTATGTTTGTATATACAGTATAATACTATGTCTACCATGCTATGTTTGCCACGCTTGTAATGCTATGTTTATCATGCTATGCTAAGCTTGTATATGTGACTATGTTTGCCATGCTAAGCTGACATCCTGTGTTTAGTCGTGCAAAGTTCGTCATGACGTCACACCTTGCCATGTTTGTCATGCTATGTTTAACCATGCTTTGTTATATATGTAAACTTGTAACCCGTTCTGAGCTCTCCTGGGAGGACGGGATATAAAACCAAATAAATAAATAACTTAGGCACCTACATGCCTTTATAAAACAAACATCAAGAACTATCCCCAATAGAATACAAATTCTTGTACCTAAAATTTGCACTACACTATGCTCCTGGAAACATTTGCACAATCTTGTCTGCCTGCAAATTCAACCACACTTCATCAGAGCCATTTTCTGCATGCTCTACATACAGAAGAATCTTTATATAACCATCCCCTTAGTGCAGTGTCTCTCAAAATATGTGCAAACGCACAGTGGTGTACCCTGAAGAGATTCCGGGTGTGCCACAAGAGATTTCAGAATTTTTTTTTTTTTTTAATTCTTTATTCATTTTCAAATTTACAATAAGTGCCCTTTCTTATCATATAATCAATACCTTATACAATATGTAACAATAAATTTACCCTCCCCCCCTCACAATCAAACTTGTAAATTTAAGAGAAAAATAAAATAAAATGTCATCTAATCGGTACAGGATGTGTGGGAGCCATTTACAAAGTATTGTACCGATTAGATGACATTTTATTTTATTTTTTTCCCCCTTAAATTTACAAGTTTGAGATTCCAGAATTTTACTGTAATTTGTTTTCCAATAGATGTTTATTAGATTTTCAGCACTTAAGTAACAAAGATGACACAGAACAAATCGAGCCACACATTAGTTCTTCACGATGGCTCTAAAAAAGGATCTAATACATAATCACCCCCCCCCCCCCAATTTACATATGCAACAGGTAGCTGCGGGCTCTATGAGGCATATTATCCCACATGGGTGACCAAATCTGTAAGAAACGCTGCAGTGCAGCAGGTGATGCCCTCTTGACATCTGGATGCTCCATATGTAACAATGCATGGATGTCATTTTTCCAATCCATCAATTTTACTTTAATTTTAAAAAATTTCCTTCATGAGTAGATTAGATGACATGTACGTCACATATGCAAGTGTCTGTCAATATTATGAGTGTCTGTGTACATATGGATACAACTGCTCAGACAAGCATCATTCTTTGATGTGATTGGTCCTTGAAAACTAAGAGTAAGTATTTTTATTTTTTATGCAGTAGTTATTCTAACTTCAGCAACAAAGCAATCAAGGCTTTGTTACTGTTTGGATTTGCTTATCTTTGCAAACTTGGATTTTCAGCTCCGACAGAAATTAAATCGAAAAAAAAGAGAACGACTGCAGATGATGGATGATGAAATGCGTGTTTGCTTGTCGACTATTGAGCCATGTTTTGAATTAATTTGCATTCAAAAACAACCACATCCTTCGCATTGATTAGCAATTCTATTCTATTTTAGTTTCATCATTGTTACAATTACCCAACAAAGTTTCAGTGTTTAGAAGACGCCTTCTTCAGGGGACACTATTGGAGAACAGTAACATTTACATAGTGTAACAAACTTTAAATAAATAACTCTAAAAATTCAATATTTTGTTTTTTTTTTCAATTTTATAATTGGCTCCATTTCGTGTGCCATGAAAAACATTTGCTCTGTTTAGTGTGCCAGAGCTAAAAAAAAAGTTTGAGACACTGCCTTAGAGGGTAATTCTATAACATACATCACTGTTCTTCATTGCAAGGCATAGAACGGCTCTTCCCCCATATACACTCTCCCCATCACCTTGTCCAAAGACTTGGTGCTGGTGCTACATCCATAACAACTGTTTTGTATTGTTTTGGTTTTTTTATTTGCACTATGCAGCTAAGTTTGAACTGTGTACTTCCCAAACTCCCGCACTTTTCTCAGAAGACTGACTAAAAGGGCAGTAAATGAATCAAACTTACTGGACAGTCATGTAGTACTGGAAGAAAATAGAACTCTGCAGAAAATACAGAAGGGGTAAAAAAAAAATAAAATAAAATAAAAAATCTGGAGTGACGCCAGCTCAGATGAGGATAATGAGGAGAGAGACAGGTTGGTGAAGGCTGTCTGGGAGAATGGGAGGTGAGATTATTTGGGGTTCAGATAGATAAGAGTGTGTAGTGGAGAGTAGCAAGGAAGAACACATGAGGGACGATGGGCTGAGGAACATGAACAGAGAATGTGTGGCGGGGTATGGAACTAGGGAAAGAGGGTATACATTTTGTTTTAATCACATGAATTACTCTAACCCCTTAATTCTATAAAGTATGTGACAAGTCAGGCACCAATTCAGCACATAGCTTTTGCTGCTCATATGGAGGTTAAGCACCAATATGGGGATAAAACAACAGTTGTGTATTTAATAATAATAATTTTATTCTTATATACTGCCAAAGCCATAATAGTTCAAGGCAGTTTACAACAAGAAGTGCTGGACAATCAGGGAATAAAACACAATATAAAATCATCAGTACGAACATACAATGTGAAAGTAAAAACAGTAAAACCTTAACTTACAAATCAATTAAATAATTTAGTTTTCACTAATCTTCTAATACTGAAGTAGGATGAGGAATGTGTAATGATATTAACCAACCATTCATTTCATTTACCTGCCTGGGAAAGTAAGAGTTCTATCCAAGAATCTTCTAGATCGACAGGCCTTTATTGTAGGATAAGTGAACATATGAATTCTACAAGTAGGCCTGTTAGAACAGTTCAGTCTAAAATGAGAGACTAAATACGAACTGCACAAACAATGTTCTATAAGGGTCAATATCCATCCATCTAGTCACTCAACATCCCCTCTCACTGTTTTATACATTCTTCCATTTGAAAATTCAACATCTGCTCTGGAAGCTAATATGCCGTTTCAAAGATTCATCCTGTCTGGGCAGAACTCGTTTCAGCTACCTGAATGCAGTAAGTTACCTATTTACTTATCTGTAAAAGTCTTTCTTTTGGATGCTGGGATAATTTGGCTGTTTAGTAATGCATGGCACATGTGTTATGAAAACAGTATATCTATTGTCTAAACATACTGACTACCTTATGCAGTCAACGTTAGGTAATAGAGAGCAGAAGGGGTGGATGGGGAATGAGAGACCAACTGGAAAAAGATATGGTACCCTGTTTCCCCGATGGTAAGACACTGTCTTATTTTTTTTGGAAGGCCAAAATATGCTCTAGGGCTTATTTTCGGGGGGATGCCTTATTTACATTTTTTTCTAAAAAGGGGGGGCTGTCTTATTTGACGGCTGAAGAATCGGTCGGCCGAAAAATCGTACCGTGTATGGCCAGCTTTATCCATCATACCATATATTGTACCATTTAATGTCCCCAATGTTCTCCATCAGGGAAACACAGTAAAGAGATTATTCTGTAGTGCAGCATCAGAGGGGACTTGACAAAGTGAAACCATTGTTTATATACCGTATGCATTTTAAACAGGCTTTATATACAGTAAGTGGTATTGCTCACAGCAAAAGAAACCTGTCTGCGTGTCTCACTTTGGATGTTCTGGCCGTGAACAAACTCCTGCAGTCTTCGTTAGGGAGGGATGAGGGAAGCTGCCTGTGTTTCTTTGCGCGGAGTCACGTGCGCGCGCTGCAGTCCTGTCACTTCCTCCTCTTCACTTCATGACGAGGCGCGGCACGCAGCCATGGAGGCAAATACGGTAGACAGAGGGACCACACGGAGTCACCCACCGTACCACCCGATTCGGGTAAGCGCAGGTATCGGTGGGTGGCTTATTTGCGGGGGGGTGCCTTATTTTACATTTTTTTCTAAAAAGGGGGGGCTGTCTTATTTGATGGCCCTGCCTTATCATCGGGGAAACAGGGTAAAAGCAAGACAGGACAACAAGGCTAGCTGACAGCTGCTACTAAATCTATCACCATGCTTATGATGGTTAATGAGGAAAGGAGAGAATGAGGACAATGCTATAAAGATGGACAAATGTACAGAAGAGTCCCGGTTAACCGGATCCCAGTTAACTGGGACTCGTACAACTGGCAAAAAAAAAAAAAAAAAATTGCCGGTGGAAAAAAAAATGTCCCCCGAAGCACCAGCGACAGCATCCTGAGGCACAATTCCTCCCTCTAGTCCCCAAACCTAGAAGCAGCTACGCACCCACCTTCCTCCCACCCCGAAACACCAGCGCGGCAGCGGTCTTGAGCCGCAAAGCCCTCCTCCATCCATCCCTTAAGCCCCGAGGTGGCAGAAGCAGGCTGCGGTCCTGAGCCATGAACTCCTTCCCTCTCTCTTTATTCCTTAGCCAAAACGCAGCGGTCAGCAGGAGGCACAGGCTGCTCGTAGCCAGCCCCAACAGGGCCTTTCCTCACAACAAATCTTATTGTGAACCTCATTGAATCCTAATTGAAAATTATGGTTTAATATTCTTTATTTATTTTCAAGAGTACATTAAGTGGGACCAATCTGCAGACCAGACTTGCAATCAAGAGAGGTTTGCTGTCTGCCAGGGGCCAGGATCCGGGATGTAACCGCTTGCCTGGATAGACTCATCAAACCTCAGGACCACTTCCCCATGATCCTTATCCAGTTCGGAACAAACGACACCGCCAGGAGCACCCAGGATACCATACCAACAGATTTCAGAGCCCTGGGTGAGAAGCTGAGGAGGATGGATGCACAGGTGGTCTTCTCCTCGATCCTCCCTGTAAGGGGCAAGGGCAGAGCCAGGGAGGATCGCATCCAGAGGACTAACGACTGGCTGCGAGATTGGTGCAAGGAGATGAACTTCGGGTTCCTGCAACATGGAGAGACACTACTAGGACTACAGGGACCAGATGGACTACACCTGACCAGAAGAGGGAAGAACGTCCTTGGACACCGACTGGCCCGCCTACTTCACAAGGCTTTAAACTAGGTATGTTGGGGGAGGGTACAAGCACAAACACAAACAACCTATCTGACGAGATATGTCATCAATATTTCTCTGCGACTGGGGAAAGCAAACACCGCAATTCTGGGCCTGGGAATGTGATGAGTAAACACATTTCTAAGTATGGGGCGAGTACACACATTTCTAAGTCTAAGGTAGGTTCACACTGTAATTCCGGGTCTAGGGAGGGTACACACATTGCAAGCTGTACTAAAAGAATTAAAGTAGCTCAAACAGTTATTCCCCCACAGAGTACAAACACTTTTGAACCTAGGGTAGGTACACTTTGTAATACTGGGTCTAGGGAAGGTACACAAACTACAAGTAGTACTGAAAAGGTCCACGCAGCTCAAGCAGGAACAGCCCCAGGGAGGCATAGCAAACATGCTACATGGAGGGCTATGTACGTCAACGCCCATAGTTTGGGCAACAAGATCCTGGAACTTGAGACTGAAATGAGAAACGCTGACCTGGATGTGGTGGCGATATCTGAGACCTGGCTCACCGACTCCCATGGGTGGGACGTTGTGTTACCAGGATACAACCTCCTTCGCCAAGACAGGGAGGGCAGAATGGGAGGTGGTGTAGCATTATACACTAAGGATGATATTAAAGTCACCAGAATCACAGATATCAGGTACACAGGGGAATCCCTTTGGGTAAATTTGGCCAGGGGGAATGACAAATGCCTGTATCTTGGCATAGTTTACAGACCCCCAAGGCAACAGGATGACATAGATATAGAACTAACCAGTGACATAGAGAATATCACCTTGCGTGGGGATACAGTGTTGTTAGGAGACTTCAACATGCCTGATGTGGATTGGAACACACTTTCCTCTGCATCTAGCAGCAGCAGGAGACTATTGAACTCCATGAAGGGAGCTAAACTGAGGCAACTGGTATTGGAGCCAACGAGGGAACAGGCAATACTGGGCCTATTGCTTACAAATGGTGGAAGTGTCACTGAAGTCTCAGTGGGCGACAAGTTGGCCTCCAGCGACCACAATATGATATGGTTCAAACTCAGGAAGGGTTTCGCCAAAACTAACACATTGACCAGGGTCCTTAGCTTCAAGAATGCCAACTTTGAGGGTATGGGGGATTTCATCCATCAAGCACTACAAAACCAAGCAGGAACAGATAACGTAGAGGAACTGTGGTCAACTCTGAAAGCTACCATTCAGGAGGCGACAAATCGCTATATAAAATCAGTGAGTAAACGGCGTAGGAACAATAAGCCACAATGGTTCTCTGCGGAGATCTCGGACCTCATAAAAGAGAAGAAAAAAGCGTTCATCTCCTACAAACATGAAGGATCTCAGGACTCTAGAGAAGTCTATTTGACTAGGGCAAGAGCCGTCAAAACAGCAGTTAGAGAGGCCAAAATCCGAATGGAGGAAACTTTAGCAAAGAACATCAAGAAGGGCGATAAATCCTTCTTCAGGTACATTAGCGACAGAAACCGCAGCACAAGCGGGATAGTACGCCTCAAGAAACCAGACGGGACCTATATAGAAGCAGACTCGGAAAAAGCTGAACTGTTAAACGAATACTTCTGCTCGGTATTCACCCGCGAGGCGCCAGGTTCCGGCCCTCAACTACAAAAAAAGGATGACTCAGTAGACCCGTTTAGTAACTTCAAGTTCACAACAAGCAGTGTCTACTGTGAGTTGTCAAAACTCAAGGTTAACAAAGCAATGGGGCCAGACAACCTACACCCCAGGGTCCTCAGGGAGTTAAGGGACGTCCTGGCGGAACCACTATCCGTGCTCTTCAATCTCTCCCTTAGTACAGGTAGAGTCCCGTTGGATTGGAAAACGGCTAACGTCATTCCACTCCACAAAAAAGGTTGCAGGACAGAGGCTGAGAACTACAGACCAGTGAGTCTCACATCAATAGTGAGCAAACTAATGGAAACTCTAATCAAACACCAATTAGATATGATCCTGGACGAGGAGAATCTGCGGGATCCCCGTCAGCATGGATTTACCAAGGGGAAATCCTGCCAATCCAACTTGATCAGCTTCTTTGACTGGGTGACGGGGAAGCTCGATGTTGGAGAGTCCTTGGACATTGTATACTTGGACTTCAGCAAAGCATTTGATAGTGTCCCCCACCGCAGGTTATTGTGCAAAATGAGTTCAATAGGATTAGGTGACACTTTGACTAAATGGGTTGGGGACTGGCTTGGTGGTAGGCTTCAGAGGGTTGTGGTAAATGGCACCCCCTCTGTAACGACGGCAGTGATCAGCGGAGTGCCGCAGGGCTCGGTCTTGGGCCCAATCCTTTTCAATATCTTTATAAGAGACTTGACTGAGGGGCTTCGCAGAAAAATAACGTTATTCGCCGATGACGCCAAACTGTGTAACATAACAAGCAAGAGCACAACGGACAATATGAAACACGACCTACTCCTATTGGAGCAATGGTCTAGGACCTGGCAACTGAGCTTCAATGCCAAGAAATGCAAAGTTATGCACCTTGGCAGTCAAAATCCATGCAAGACTTACACCCTAAATGGTGAGATCCTAGCAAGAACTGTTGCAGAACGGGACTTGGGGGTAATCATCAGTGAAGACATGAAGGCTGCCAATCAAGTGGAGCGGGCGTCATCTAAGGCTAGGCAGATCATGGGATGTATACGCAGGAGTTTCGTCAGCCGCAAGCCTGAAGTCATTATGCCACTGTATAGATCCATGGTGAGGCCTCATCTGGAATACTGTGTACAATTCTGGAGGCCTCATTACCGCAAGGATGCACTGAGGCTTGAGTCGGTCCAGCGAATGGCCACCCGGATGGTCTCGGGACTCAAGGATCTCCCGTACGAGGAACGGCTGGATAAATTACGGCTATACTCACTCGAGGAACGCAGAGAGAGGGGAGACATGATCGAGACGTTCAAATACCTCACGGGCCGTATCGAGGTAGAAGAAGATATCTTCTTTTTCAAAGGTCCGACGGCGACAAGAGGACATACATGGAAAATCAGGGGCGGGAAATTGCACGGCGACACCAGGAAATACTTTTTCACCGAAAGAGTGGTTGATCGCTGGAATAGACTTCCACTTCAGGTGATTGAGGCGAGCAGCGTGCCTGATTTTAAGAAGAAATGGGATCGTCAGTGGGATCTCTGCACAGAGATAAATAGGGGAGGGTCATTGGGGTGGGCAGACTAGATGGGCCGCGGCCCTTATCTGCCGTCTTTTTCTATATTTCTATAAAATATATTCATTCACATAAACAATAAATACATCACTTACAAACAATCATTGACACATTTCATAAATTCTGATCCCCTCCCCTATCCCAACCCTTCTTCCCATATATTCCATTATCATATAAAACATGTAATAATAAAAAAAAAACCCTCCCTGCACCTTAAATTGATAAATATAAGGGAAACATTTTTAAATTAATCTTTACAATATTTCGTTAATGGTTTCCACACATCCTGAAACTTCTTAAAATAACCCCGTTGTAATGCAATAAACCTTTCCATTTTATAGATATGACATAAAGAGTTCCACCAGAAGTTGTAATTTAATCTCCTCCAATCCTTCCAATTAAATGTGATTTGCTGAATGGCAACTCCAGTCATTATAAGTAGTAATTTATTGTTATTCGCAGAAATCTGACTTTTTGCTCTCATTTCCATACCAAATATCACAGTATCATAGGATAATGCCACTGGGTTAGCTAATAAATTATTAATTTGGTCCCAAATTGATTTCCAAAAATTCATAATAAATGGGCAATGAAACAATAAATGATCTAAAGTTCCTGCTTCTAAATGACAATGCCAACATCTATTAGACAAAGAACTATCTAATTTTTGTAACCTAACAGGGGTCCATAACGCTCTGTGCAACAGAAAAAAACAAGTTTGTCTTAGAGATGCTGACATCGTACATTTCATCCTCCAAGACCAAATTCGTGGCCATTGAGATGCAGTAATTTCATGCTTAATCTCAATGCTCCAAATATCTCTTAAACCAGTTTTTAATTTCTTTTTATTAAATCCACTTAACACTTTGTACCACTGGGCGGCTTGGTGACCCAAGAAGTCTGTCTGAAAACACATAAAGCACAGTTACTTACCGTAACAGGTGTTATCCAGGGACAGCAGGCAGATATTCTCACATGTGGGTGACGTCATCCACAGAGCCCCAGCGCGGACAGCTTTTCAAGCAAACTTGATTGAAGTTTCAAGTTTGCACACTGCACCACGCATGTGTGTGCCTTCCTGATCCACTAGAGGGCGCATACCCTCCTCATGGTCCTCAGTTCAGATAGCTAGCAAAGAAGCCAACCTCGGGGAGGCGGGCGGGTTGTGAGAATATCTGCCTGCTGTCCCTGGATAACACCTGTTACGGTAAGTAACTGTGCTTTATCCCAGGACAAGCAGGCAGCATATTCTCACATGTGGGTGACCTCCAAGCTAACCAAAAAGGGACGGAGGGAAGTTGGCAATACAAGAAAACAGATTACGCAAAACCGACTGGCCAAACCGGCCGTCGCTCCTGGACAGAGTATCCAGGCAGTAGTGGGAGGTGAAAGTATGAACCGAAGACCAAGTGGCAGCCTTGCAAATCTCCTCGATAGGCGTCGACCTGAGGAAAGCTACAGAAGCCGCCATCGCTCGGACTTTATGTCCCGTGACTCGACATTGCAGCGCGAGACCAGCCTGAGCGTAGCAAAAGGAAAAACAAGCAGCCAACCAGTTGGACAAGGTGCGCTTGGAAACTGGGCGTCCCAACCAATTAGGGTCGAAGGACAAAAAGAATTGAGGAACCGTCCAAGGAGACTGAGTGCGTTGAAGACAAAAAGCCAACGCCCTCTGACAGTCAATTGTGCGAAGCGCCACCTCGCTAGGAGGCGAGTGGGGCTTCGGAAAAAAGACCGGAAGAACAATGGAAAGATCGAAAGGAAAGTCCGAAACCACCCTGGACAAGAACCGGGGTTGAGTACGCAGGACCACCGTGTCATGATGAAATACAGGAAAAGACGGGTCCGCAACCAGAGCTTGCAGCTCACTGACTCTGCGAGCAGACGTGAGAGCAACCAGGAAACCCACCTGCCAGGTGAAGTAATTCAAAAGAGCTTCATCAATGGAATCAAATGGAGGTATCACCAATTGAGCCAGGAACACACAAAGATCCCAAACCACCGGAGGGATGTACAATGAAGAAATCCCTCATAAAACGGGAAACCATCTGGTGGACGGAGAGCAGCGTCCCATTTAGCGGCCGAAGAAAGGCAGCAAAAGCACAGAGGTGGACTCGAATAGATGTAGATTTGAGACCAGACCGAGACAAGTGCAACAGAAAATCCAGCACTGAAGGCAAGGAGGCAGAGAGCGAATCCATGCGGTGCTCAGCACACCACTCAGCAAATCAGGACCATATCTGGGAAAAGCATTGCCGAGTGGAGATCTTTCGAGAGGCCTCGAGAACACCCCCACCGACTGAGAGAAACAGAAGGAGGGAGGCACGTTGCGAGGAACCAAGCTGATAAGTGTAGAGACTGCAGATTGGAATGCAACAGAAACCGCAACACTGAGACAGCGGAGACGGGAACATAGGTAGAAGCTGAGTCTTCCTGACACGCTGGAGGAGCAGGGAGAACCATGGCCGCCAGGGCCACAGAGGAGCCATCAAGATCCTGGTGGCGCAGACCGACAGGAGGTGTATCAAAGACCCGAGAATCAGAGTAAAGGGAGGGAACGCATAGAGGAACCTGCCCATTCCATCGAGAAGGCAAGCATCCTCCTCGATGCGAACCCAGGAGAACATCCTCGAGCAATATCGAGGCAACCAGTGAGTGAGGGGCGAAGCGAACAGAACTACCTGTTGGGTTCCCCACCGAACAACCACATGCCGCAGAGTCCGAGAATGGAGCAACCATTCATGCGGTCGAAAAGGGCGACTCAACGCGTCCAACAGACAATGCTGCACGCCCTGGAAAAACACCGCCCGAAGAAAGAAGCAGTGGTGTAACGTCCCCTGCCAATGACGAAGGGCTTCCCTGCAAAGTAACAGGGAACCTGTACACCCTGGCTTGGTCACAGAAATAACGCCACCGAGATGTCGGGACGCACCAGGACCCCGCAATCTTGCAACCCATAACGAAAATCCACCACGGCATTGTAAATGGCCCGGAGCTCCATCAGATTGATGCGGCTGCGACAGTCTGCACCCGACCAAGGACCCTGAGTCCGAAGGCCGTCGAGGTGCACCCCTAAGCCCATGCCGAGGAGTCCATCGGCAGAACCTTCTGATGCGGGGATACGAAGTGGTGGCCCACCAACGAAACGAGCGTGTCCAGGAGGGAGGCACCACAATGTGCTGGGAAGCGGGATCCCGATCCTGCCATCACTGAGATGCTCGGGTCCAGCGGGGAACACGAAGATGAAACCAGACGAACAGCGGGACATCACCGTGGAGACCCCTGATCCAAAAAGGATCAGCAACAGCTCAGCCGAGGCCGAAGACCGCTGAGACACCAGCTGACTCAAGCGCCGACAGGCAGCCTGCCGAGGCAGAGGCAGAAAAGACCGGAGGCGGACCGAGGACAGAGGGGCCACCTTCCGGCATAAACAAACAAGGGCCTCCCCCTGAGGCCGAGACAAGAAGGAGCGCAGACAAACTGGGTCCAGGTCCGCCCCGACAGACTCCCGAGACCGGGGTGGGCAGAGTCTGACCCACTCCCGTACTAGAAACTAGTGCAGGTCACGAAGGGCCAGGACTAGACGCAGAAGGGAGGATGGGAATGCCCAACCGACAGAAGAGAGGCAATACTCCCGGTGCGTAGACACAGAGACACCCCTCCCGAAGGGAGGGGAGGAATCCCCAGAAGGGGAGCAACCCAGAGGCTATGCGAGAATAGTCAAAAGGACGGCCAGGAGTCGCCGAAGCCGGCGGCTGAACCCTAACCCGGCGCTGCTGCAGCTATTGCGGCTGCTGCGAAGGAGGCCGAGATAACACAAGAAAGGTATCCAGAGGGCCCCTCCGGAGAAGGAGACCAACCCACCAAGGCAGACGGGATTTAGCTGGAGGCGTCCCGAGGGGCGAAGGACCGGTCGCGGTCTGAGAGGCGGTTAGTGGCCACCGCAAGAGAGGCCTGAAGAAGCGCAGAACTCACGCAAGTAAAAGCGGCGAGACGACCCTGGAGGTTCGGATCCTCAGCCACACTCTGCGCCAAGCGAGATGACGCATGGCGGGAGCAATAGAGCCGGAGCAGGGAGAGAGTCTCCTCCAGGAAACCAAACTCCGCACTACAAGATTCCGTCACGGCTGCCCGGAATGAACCGAAGAGAAAGCGGGGAAGCCTCTCAAACCGGAGCTGGAGACGCCGAGGCGCAAACCCGCAGTCGACGCCGAGGCCCAATACCTCAGCCGCTGCCGAGGTAAAACGGCCCAAGTGACGTCAAGGCACAAAGCTTCCGTCGACGGCACGAAGCCTCGGCAACGACGAGGCACCGAGCTCCAGCCGACGATGAGGCCCTCAGCCTCAGTCGACGTCGAGGCACAAGCCTCAGGCGACGTCAAAGCACCAGCGTCAAATGACGCGGAGCACACGGCCGCAGCCGACGTTGAAGGTACAAAGACACACAGCCTCAGTCGACATCGAGACCCCAAGCCCCAGTCGACAGTGAGTCAGAAAATCAAAGCACAAAGCCTTAGACGACGTCGAGGCACCCAGCCGCATACTACGTCGAGGCACAAGGCCTCAGGCGGTGGTGAGGCACCAAGCCGCAGTCGACGTCGAGGCACAAAGCCTCAGTCGAGGCACCAGGCCCCAGTCGACGTCGAGGCACCAAGCCCCCAGTCGACGTCGAGGCACGAAACCTTCGTCGACGTCGAGGTACGAAGCCTCCGTTGAGGCACGAAGCCTCAGTCGACGTCGAGGCACGAAACCTCCGTCGACGTCGAGGTACGAAGCCTCCGTTGAGGCACGAAGCCTCAGTCGACGTCGAGGCACGAAGCCTCCGTCGACGTCGAGGCACGAAACCTCCGTCGACGTCGAGGCACGAAACCTCCGTCGACGTACGAAGCCTCCGTCGAGGTCGAGGCACGAAGCCTCCGTCGAGGCACGAAGCCTCCGTCGAGGCACGAAACCTTCGTCGACGTCGAGGTACGAAGCCTCCGTTGAGGCACGAAGCCTCCGTCGACGTCGAGGTACGAAGCCTCCGTTGAGGCACGAAGCCTCCGTCAACGTCGAGGCACGAAACCTCCGTCGACGTCGAGGCACGAAACCTCCGTCGACGTCGAGGCACGAAGCCTCCGTCGACGTCGAGGCACGAAGCCTCCGTCGACGTCGAGGCACGAAGCCTCCGTCGGGGCACCAAGCCTCCGTCGGGGCACCAAGCCTCCGTCGGGGCACCAAGCCTCCGTCGGGGCACCAAGCCTCCGTCGGGGCACCAAGCCTCCGTCGGGGCACCAAGCCTCCGTCGGGGCACCAAGCCTCCGTCGGGGCACCAAGCCTCCGTCGAGGCACCAAGCCTCCGTCGAGGCACGCAGCCTCCGTCGAGGCACGCAGCCTCCGTCGAGGCACGCAGCCTCCGTCGACGCACGCAGCCTCCGTCGACGCACGCAGCCTCCGTCGACGCACGAAGCCTCAGTCGACGTCGAGGCACGAAACCCCCGTCGACGTCGAGGCACACAGCCTCCGTCGAGGCACGAAGCCTCCGTCGAGGCACCAAGCCTCCGTCGAGGCACCAAGCCTCAGTCGACGTCGAGGCACACAGCCTCCGTCGAGGCACGAAGCCTCCGTCGAGGCACCAAACCTCCGTCGAGGCACCAAGCCTCCGTCGAGGCACGAAGCCTCCGTCGAGGCACGAAGCCTCCGTCGAGGCACGAAACCCCCGTCGACGTCGAGGCACACAGCCCCCGTCGAGGCACGAAGCCTCCGTCAAGGCACCAAACCTCCGTCGAGGCACCAAGCCTCCGTCGAGGCACCAAGCCTCCGTCGAGGCACCAAGCCTCAGTCGACGTCGAGGCACGAAGCCTCCGTCGAGGCACGAAGCCTCCGTCGAGGCACGAAGCCTCAGTCGACGTCGAGGGACGAAGCTCCAGTCGACGTCGAGGCACGAAGCTCCAGTCGACGTCGAGGCACATCGAGTTTCAGAAGTCGGCACCGTACCAATGAAACTGGTAATAAAGGTGCAGCAGTGCACTCCATAAGGGCAACCTCGATATGAGTATTCCCATGAAAGGAGGCACGCTTTGAAGGTCTCGTAGAGGCGGGCACGATCGCACTCGATGCCTGGAATGCCTGAGACTCAGCCGGTGGCGTTACCGAGGTAACGCACCTAGAAGAAAGAAAGAAAGAAAAACTTACCGGGGATCGAAGCTGCACAGTCCGATTCCAACGAAGGAAAGAGGGTCCCGGCCATTCTGCTCACACGAGGTGAGCCCAGAGAGAGGCCAGGGAAGAAGAAAATACAGCTGCAGGCAAATGAGGCCTAGCCGCATGGCTGAGGCCCAAGAAGGGCCTGCCGGAGGAAAAACACAATAAAAAGTCCTCTTTTTTTTTTTTTTTTTTTTTTGAAACAAAGAAATACACGATCAATTAACAAACGCACAGCGACTCCCTAACAAAATAAAGAAGCCGCGGTGCCAGAAAGGCACTTAGAAGAACGCAGAGAAGAGAGACAAGGTCTTTCTGGCTCAGCGGAAAACTAAGAACTGAGGACCATGAGGAGGGTATGCGCCCTCTAGTGGATCAGGAAGGCACACACATGCGTGGTGCAGTGTGCAAACTTGAAACTTCAATCAAGTTTGCTTGAAAAGCTGTCCGCGCTGGGGCTCTGTGGATGACGTCACCCACATGTGAGAATATCTGCCTGCTTGTCCTGGGATAAACTCCATACTATAATGATTATTAAGGTTTTTCCAATCAGGGAACCCCGCCTGAATGGCATGCTTCAGCAGCAACCATCTAAAATTTTCTGAGTTTTTAAGACTTAATTGAAAATTGCAATATAGAAGAATAATGCATGGTATGGTATGATAATGTAAGAGATTAAAATCTTGTTCTGAGTATCCATAAAGGCTATTCTATAATAAGTGCTTCAGGAAGACTGGATGTTCGTCACTTGATTTGCTCACCTTTGAATATAATGGTGTGGATTCATTCCTTATTTATAAAAGTGTCTTGTTCTTTTTCTAAACTCAAAGCTTTGCACCTCACTTCAAATGACGTTAATAGCTTTTTTTTGGTTCAGAATTAAGGTATAGGAAAAAGGAGTCCCAAATTTAGGGATTTATTAATGTTTGGAAGACGTGGGAATGAACAATTATGAATGAGCCTCTCACATGACAGAAAGACAGATGCTGACAGAGGGACTGAAATCAAAGGAAGGAACAATAGGCAGACGAACTAGAAGATAAGATAAAACAAAGACAACAAGCACAAAAGGTAGACAGCAAGACAAAGGAGGACAGGTACAAGAATACATAACTCAGTAAGAAGAAAGAGAGATACATGATGGTGCAAAAGGAAAGAGAAAGTGCAGAAACTGTTGCTTCGAGAAGATTAATTATTTACGTGTGGCAGGTGCATGCTCGAAGCCCATTTTAATAACTTAGGCATCAAACAATAGGGCCATTTGAAAGATGTAATCTTCCTCCTCTGAGCTCTCTGTTAATCTAATACATCAAAATGATGTTCTTCCTCCCATTAATAATCCAAACAAAGAGGAAAGATGAATTCCTCATGCTGCACACAGTGGGAAAATATGATCAGAGGCAATGGTAACTTTTCCCATTGGCAGAAGACAGCTGGAATGCATTTGTTGTTCCTAGGAAAGCCTATTCTACTTACAAAAACCACTTTCCCAAGTCACAGGATACTTATCTAATTTTTTTTTTCAAATTCTTTATTCATTTTTCATCTTACAACAAGTACACTATTACATCATTTAAAACTTTTACACATCACTTGAATTTCTTTCTATTCTACTTATCTAATTTTGTCTGCCCCCCCCCATTTTGAAATCAGGCAGTGACCCCTCCTTCACTTATATCTCACATAAACCAGTGAACAGCATAAATGGCTGGAGTGAAATAACTAACCCCCTCTTTTATGAAACTGCTCTAGTAGTTTCTAGCGCAGAGAGCCACGCTGAATGGCCCGCGCTGCTCCCGACACTCATAGGAACTCTATGAGCATCGGGAGCAGCGCGGGCCATTCAGCACGGCTCCCCGCGCTAGAAACTGCTAGCGCAGTTTAATAGAAGAGGCCCTAAGAGGTGATAACAAGTCAACTTTGGCCTATGCTCTTTTGTACCCCCTCCTCCCTCTAAGTGGCTCCATTAGCTAGCTGCTGCTACTTTCTTCCACTTGCTATGCTCAAGAGGCTGAGCCTCAGTGCCATCCCCCAAACAGTAGTAGTTAGTTTCTATTAGGGAGTGTGTGCTTAAAGTGCCCACGTGATCAAATACACTCCAGCTTAACACCATAATAATTCACATATTTTTAAAAAATAAGAGGGATGCGGGAGGGTCTAGGAAGCGGAAGACGGTGTTCTGGAATGTATGGGAGCCATATCTGCAATCTTTACATCCAAAGGGATGTAGTGAGATTTTACGATGGGTGTCCTAATTGGGCGCTCAGCTTATTGGGATGAGAGAGCAATAGGGAGCAATGGTGGGGTGGGGCGCAGAGTACCAATGGGGGGTGGGGGTTTCTAAGATTCATGCACTTGTCACAGGTTTCTGTATTGGGGATGAGTGGGAGGAGGGAGGTAGAGTGGCAACTTCGGGGCTCGTAAGAGTCCAGGGTCCCGGAGGGCCATTCTGCCGACTCTGGCCTCGCTGGCCATGAGTCGATTTGAGGGTGGGGTTTGTTCATGTACTTATCTCTAATGGTTCCTTACATTGTGTTGTATATGATGCATCACTCTTTGTATTTTGAACCTTTTGTGTTCCGTTATTCTGTTTGCACTCTTGATTGCATCAATAAAAATTGTTTGAACCTAAAAAAACATAAATAATTTGCTAACTTCACATCATAATAGTCCCAAACAAAGCCCACGTACCTGATGTGCTGGGTGGCAGGGAAGGCTGTAAGCACATTTTCCCCGTGGTTTATTGATGGGTTCTATAGCCACTGCAAAACTGCAATGAGGTAAGCAAGCAGAACAAATGAAAGTAATGAAACTATGGGCTCCTTTTACGAAAGCGCGTTAGGGCCTTAACGCGCGCTATAATGCCGCACGCGCTAGCCGCTACCGCCTCTCCTCTTGAGCAGGTGGTAGTTTTTCAGCTAGCGCGCACTAATCTGGTGCGTGCGCTAAAAACGCTAGCGCACCTTCGTAAAAGGAGCCCTATGGGTGACAGCGCTGAGGCAGCAAATAGGTAAAATTAAAAATAAACTAAAACAAAAAGCCCTTACAAATAAAGAGGCCTGGCACCAGCTCTGACCTCCCGCTCATTATACAGCAATGTCTCTTCACCCAAATCACTGGTATCACACATCAATGGCATCTCGCCCACAGTACAATAAATTAGCTCATTAAAATTTCATCAAACATTCTATACCCACAAGTCCCTTCCTATCACTCTGGGACATGGAGATCACTAACTGCGAAGGCTTATTATTATTATTTACATCTCTCTCTCTCTCTCTGAATGTGTGTGAAAGATCATATATCCCCATGCTTACTGCCTGAAGTTGTGAAGGATTTCAATCTCCTGGGCTCTTTTGTAAACAAAGAAGGAACTAGCAGGGAGGAAATACTCCGCAGAATAGCACTTGGCCGCGGTGTCAGGTCAAAAGCGCGCCGGGACAAAGGCGCGCGCAGACAATTGAGCGCAGCGCGGAGGTGTGTGCCGCACAAAATTACTGTTTTTATGGCTCTGACAGGGGGGCGTGGTAATAGAGATCGCACCGCATTGTGGGGGCGTGGGGGGTTGTAACCCCCCACATTTTACTGAAAACTTCACTTTTTCCTTGTTTTTAGGAAAAAAGTTAAGTTTACAGTAAAATGTGGAGGGTTACAACCCCCCAAACCCCCCACAACGCCGGCGCGATCTCTATTAAGTAAACTGGGGGGGCTCCCCAACAAAACCACCCGTCGGAGCCCCTAAAAACTGTAATTTTCTTCGGCGCGTGCCTCCATCTTGCGCTCAGTTGTCGGCGTGCGCCTTTGTCTTTCGCCAACTTGTCTATGAACCCCTGGCCGCTCTTCAATGATGGCTCTCGACAAAGTATTCAAAGGCAAGGAAATAACCCTCCAAATGAAGATCAGACTTGTCCACGCACTCATTTTCTCAGTGGTCATTTATGGCTGCAAAAGCTGGACACTACGGAAACAAGACAGAAAGAAGATTGACTCATTTGAGCTTTGGTGCTGGAGAAGGATTTTAGGCATCCCATGGACCTATCTATCCTTCCTCCTCCCTATAAACGAGCCATTTAATCTCAAACCTAAAGTACATGCAAGCCCATTTAGGAATCCTTTCATCTTCAAACAAGCTACCTGCATAGCTGCATCTGTAAGCAGAACTCTTCAGTGGGTTGCAGTTTGTTCTACTGGACCAGCAAAAGAATGAACTAGAAAGAACTATTTGAGAGCTCAGGACCATGCATGGCTTTTTCAGGGGCATCACACAATGAGAAAGCTACTAGGCTCACTCTGAATCTTACTTAGCAAGCTGACTTACTGTACAAGTGCATTCACTCTGTAGCCCCTGAATATCTCTCCTCACTCATCTCCCCCTATGCTCCCCCTCGTGAACTCCGTTCATTGAGTAAGTCCCTCTTATCTGTACCCTTCTCCTCCACTGCCAGTTACAGACTCCTTCCCTTCTTTTTTGTTGCGCCATATGTCAGGAACAGGCTGCCTGAATCAATACGTTGTGCACCGTCTCTAGCAGTATTCAAATCCAAGCTATAAGCCCACTCTTTTGAAACTGCTTTCAACTCTTAACTCCCACTCACTGTCAGATACCTTTACCCATTGTATCATTCCTTCTACCAGAAACTCCTCAACCCTGAGATGTTCTGTCTGTCCAAATTAGATTGTAAGCTCTTCTGAGCAGGGACCGTCTATTCAATATTAAATGTACAGCACTATAGAAATGATAAATAATAGTAGTAGTAGTATTAGTCAAGTTTTGGGAGAGGAAAACCACAAGAAGCAGACTCTCTTTTGCTCACTATTAAGCTCCTTTTTTGTAGAAGGAACTGAAATTGCTCTCGGCTTTAAATGCCTCTCAGTAACAAGCTGCAATTTCTTCTCTGATTCTGTAAAGTGAATACCTCTTCTTTGGTCCAAGAAAAAAAAATAAAAATCTATTTTACCATGTCACAGTGCTGCCATCACAGTGTGAGAACAGAGAAAGTGATTTCCCCAGTGATAAATCATTTTGCTTTTGAAACCTTGTCTTGCAGCAAAAACAATATTGTTTATGTATTTCACTGTGATTCTCCAGCTGCCCTCCCAAGACCTGATGATAATATACTTTATTACGGATTTTTTCCACATCTGACAACTGTGAAGCACCATATAAAAAAAACCATTGACTGGGAAAGGAAGCAATTTTTTACTTCTCAGAGTAACCTTTGCTTCTACAATGGTTTCTAAATAGCTTCTAGGTATTAACAGACCCTGGTTTAAACCTGTGGTTTCCTTTGTGCTTGGCTTCTAAACTCCTATCCCAAAGTGCACCGTCATCTGTTTTATGAGCCGACATTTTCTGCACTGAGAAAACAAGACAACAAAAAAAGATGCAGTGCTTAAAACAAAGACTGTGAGGGGGTGCCGAAAAGTTCTCAGCCCAACCAAATTTCTAAATTCTGAGCGTTATTTTGCCACTGCAGCTGAAAACAATGTTATTTTATTTTGCAAAGTGCCAATTTGCTGAATCGTAATGCTATGTTTGGCATTGTTTCAGATCATTGATTGAACCATGTCAACAAAAAGTGTGGAATTTTCAAGTGTGGAACGCCAAGTCATCATGAAATTCCTATTCCTGCAGGAAAAAAACCTCAAAAAGAAATTCATGAATAAAATGATGCAAAAATTGAGTGACAAATGCCCGTCATACTCCACAGTGAAGAAGTGGTGTACAAACTTTCAGCATGGAGATTTTGAGACCGAAGATACACAAATGTCTGGGAAGCCTCAAATGGTGTCAACTCCTGAAACTGTTGACTATGTCCATGACCTTATTTTGGCAGATGACACTTCAGATATCCAAGGAACGTGTTGGGTGGATAATCCACAAGCAACTGGATAAGCAGAAGCTGTCAGCCAAATGGGGACCCAAATGTTTGAATGCTGACAAGAAATGACATCGAGTGGACACTTCCAAGTTAATTTTGCAGCATTTTCAGCGAGCTGGTGCCAAACCTTTGGAACAACTAGTTACTATTGATGAAACATGCTTACCCCTGAGACATAACAACATTCCATACAATGGCGGCACTCGGGTTCTTCAAGGCCAAGGAAATTCAAGACCAAAGTCAGTAGGAAAGGTCATGGCCACAGAGTTTTGGAATCAGGAAGGTGTTGTAATAACCGACTGTCTTTCAAGGGGCCAAACCATTAGTGCAGAATACTAGTGTAACTTGCTGGTTTCATAGACAATCCCGCGAAAGACAAAGGCGCGCGCCGACAACTGAGCGCAAGACGGAGGTGCGCACTGCAGAAAATTACAGTTTTTAGGGGCTCCAACGGGGGGTTTGTTGGGGAGCCCCCCAGTTTACTTAATTAGACATCGCTCCGGCGTTGTGGGGGGTTTGGGGGGGGTTGTAACCCTCCACATTTTACTGTAAACTTAACTTTTTCCCTAAAAACAGGGAAAAAGTTAAGTTTTCAGTAAAATGTGGGGGGTTACAACCCCCCACACCCCCCACAACACGGCACGATCTCTATTAAGTAAAGTAGGGGGTTCCCCCCCACGCCCCCCCCTTCGTAGCCGTAAAAACTGTAATTTTCTGTGGCGCGCGCCTCCGCGCTGCGCTCAATTGTCTGCGCGCACCTTTGTCCCGGCGCGCTTTTGACCTGACACCAACTTGCTGTGCCAATTAAATGAGGCATTGAAAGAAAAATAGAGAGAGAAGCCGTGAAAAGGAGTTGTTTTTACAAGACAATACACCTGCTCACAAGGCTGGCAAAACGATGGATGTTTTGACACAGTTAGGGTTTCAATGCATAGACCTTAAAAAGAGTTTGAAAGGGCAACAATTAGGTGATTGCAGCAGCGGAGCAGTAATTCAGTGACCAAATATCAGAATACTTTTTGGAAAGGATACAGAAACTTCAGACATGATGTGCTAAATGTGTTGAGCTTAGGGGTGAATATGTAGAATAAGTTGTACGTTTCATGGCTCCACATCATTCCTCTCTTGGTTGGGATGAGAACTTTTCAGCACCACTAAATGCTTTGATTTGCAGAGTATGCTTTCAAAACCATCACATAATCCAAAAAGAACACATGATTCTAAGGCATCTGAGAAAGTATAGTTAAATGAGACTATCAATTTGGTTTGGTGGTAAATACTAAACCACTCCCTGATTATAGCAAAACTTGACTATTGTAATGCTCTTCTCCTCAATATTTCCCAAAAAGAAAAAAGGAGACTTCAGATAATACAAAACACTGCAATCAAACTTATATACAATGCTAGGAAATATGACCATGTCTCGCCGTTGTTGATAGATGCCCATTGGCTTCCAATTGGCCATTGGATCTTTTTTAAAATAATGTTGCTAATATTTAAAACATTAGCATTCAACGAACCCCAATTTATATCAAGATTGTTAACACCACATAATACTCAACGCCCACTTCGATCATCAAGCCAAAATCTCCTTTCTGTTCCTTCTTTGAAAATTGTAGGAACAAAAAGATCGGACATGTTTTCTGTGATGGGCCCTCAATGGTGGAACTCTTTGCCACAATATATTAGAAACGAAAAAGATCTTACATTGTTCAAAAAATTTTTTAAATCTTATCTCTTTAAAGAAGCTTTTAATATTTAAACTTTTTAATAAAGGTCTCAAAATGTGCTAAAGTTTAACTACCACCCTCCCTCCTGTTTTTTTCCTCTTTGTTTTTTTCTACCAAGACGAAAATTGTAACTTTTCCACTTTCCCTCCCAACTCTTGTTTGTATTATATGAAAGAATTTTGTTAATATGTTAGTCTCTTTGTACTATACTCTGTTTTTAATTTTGTTCATCGCTTAGTAATTCTAATAAGCGATTAATCAAATATGCTAATAAACTTAAAACTTGAAACTAGATACAATGGCTGGGTATTATGAAACAAGATGGGCAACAACTTTCCATAGGTGGGATCATCTCCTCTCCAACTATGTGAGTGAATAAATGAAGGACAGATACAGAGCCCTGGGTAACATATGGTCCAAACTGTCTAGCAACAGCCTACAGAAGAACTGTGATAAAATTCAAGGACCCCACACAAAAAGTAGACAAGATGAAAAATGATTGCTGGAAGATGTGCAGTGTTATTGTGTTTCGTTAACTCCATTAGCTCCTCTCCATCAATAAAACTTCATGAAATGAAGAGCTAGAGAACTAGGGCAGCAGAGTTGGTACAACATGGAGGGCAGTATTCGTCCCGCAAGCCCCCCCCCCACCCCCAGCAATGACATTGGGATCATTGGGTGGCATCAGCAGCAATAGATGCAATTTGGGTATGGTCTCCAAATGCTCAACCCATGATCTTCTTTCGGATCCTTGCTCCTTGCCATATGATATGTGCAGCTTCATTAAGGGTCCATGGCAGTATGTGCACAGATATTTGACATTAACAGGGCTTGTTCAAGGGACTGTGGTGCCTGAGTCAACTTTTGCTTTGATGCTCCTTCCCCGACATCAGAGTGCACCCTACCACACACTTTGATACCCCCCACATCAGCTTCTTTCTAGCCATCCAGCTCACCTATATAACTTGGACTCATCCCAGGTATAAGGATCAATCCCTGGTTCATGGACAGCGGCGTGCAAGACGCCATCGCGCTGACAATCCAGTGCCGACAATTCGGCGCAAGACAGAAGCGCGTGGGGGAAAAAGTAATTTTTAAAGAGGTCCGACAGGGGGTTTGGGGTGGCAACCCCCCCACTTTATTGGTTAGTGTTCGCGCTGCTGTTGGAGGGGGGTTCGGGGGGGTTGGAAACCTCCATTATAGCGAAAACGGAATTTTTTTCTTATTTTTTTCGGGAAAAGTTCCGTTTTCTCTATAATGTGGGGGGTTTCACCCTCCCCCCACAATGGCAGCACGAACACTAACCAATAAAGTGGGGGGTTGCCACCCCAAACCCCTAGTCAAAGCTCTTTAAAAATTACTTTTGCCCCCACGTGCTTCTGTCTTGCACCGAATTGTCAGCGCGCTGGCGTCTGGCGCGCGATTATCCCGTCACCCGTGTGCTTCTGTCTTGCGCCAAATTGTCGGCGCGCTGGCGTCTGGCGTGCGATTATCCCGTCACCTCAATCCCCACTTGTTTCTGCCCTAGTGATTGCATTCTTCAGAATGGCACTGCTAGGGAGTTCAAGCTGCCACATAACAGATAAAAAGCCCTTATATGGAAAATTGACACCCCCCTCCCTCCCAGCAATAATACTGAGACTGCCAGCCAGTGGCACCATTCCAAAGAAGACTCTAGAACATCAATACACATATTAGGAAAACTAAACAAGTCAGATTATTAAACATCCCTATATACTGTAGAATCTGCATGCTAACAGAATACCTGGTCTCATGCACACATTTAAAATTTAGATAGGCCCCTAGAGAGTACAAAGTAAGTGATCACAAATTAAAACCAGAAATTAAAAACAAATTCTAATCTAAACTCTGATGATCTTGCTAAGTTTTTCAGTTCTAAGTTCTAAAGTATTTCAATTACATAACCAGTAATTATCAGTTTCTTCTACTATGACTAATTCTACTATTTCTGATAACTGTTCTATTGATCATTTATCTCCTTTTTCTTCTAATACTTTGATGATTCAACAATGGTCTACTTTTGCACTTACAAATTTGACAGTTTTTACTCAACTGATTAATGTTTCTTGGAAAACAACTTGTATTTTTGATCCTATACCATCCAATTGGATCTCAGAATCTCTTCATTATGTCATTCTATGTATTTTTCCAAATGGTTTGCCATAGTTTATCTACCAGTATGGTGCCAGATGTTTGGAAACAAGCATTAGTACGCCCACTCTTAAAAATAACTCTTGATCCAGACTCGCCATCAAACTACCATCCTATCTCGAATCTTCCTTATCTTTCTAAAATTACTGAACAAATAGTTTTTAAATAGCTTTCTGATTTTGTAGAATCAAAAAATATTTTTCATCCTCAATAGTCTGGTTTTCGTCCCAGCCATAGTTGTGAAACAATTTTAGTTACTCTTTTAAATTTTCTTCAGTCAGCATTAGATAAAGGTAATATTGTTTTGTTAGTTTCTCTTGATCTTACCTGTGCTTTTGATATGGTTGATCATTCTATTCTTATCTCACGTTTCCAAAACGTTGGTATTACAGGCACTGTTCTCTCCTAGTTTAAGTCTAACATTGGGACTTATACATCAGCCATTCTACAATACATCACTCTTTTACAAATAATAAACCAGGACATCATTTAAATTGGGCAAATATTGGCCACAGCTTTATTTCATATATTTTCAAACATTAATTTTAAAACTTTTGTAAACATTAGTAAACTTCACACTTAACCATTTATGATTTCCTTCAAAGAGCTATTCGGTATCGACAGTAGCTCCCTTATCCCAAACTTTCCCTTAACTCCCAGTGACTTACGGTGTCGTCAAGCCACCTCACCTCGTGGCGGTGTCACCCACGAGGACATATTTACTATTCACAATCATAGTACTTCAAATTCTATCTGCCTCTAATAACGGCTCTGCCCTTAGGCCCCCAATCAACAAACTGCTTCCGACCTCCCCCCCCCAAAAAAAATCCCCTACCTCACCCATCTGTCACCCCTCGCACCCCTAAATCACAATAGCGGTGGGAGGGAAACTCTAATCCCTTTGCTCTCCTCCCTTGTTATTTCACCCCCACTATATTTTATCCGATCAATTTCTTTTCTTCTCTCTTCATCCCTAGCTCCCCCCCTTTCTTCTCCCCCCTCCCCAATCCCCTCTCTCAGCACCTTCCAATCAACTTACCCTGCTGTTACTAACCCCTACTCACTCTTCTTTCTCTCCCCCTATTCCAACCCCTTATAAACTTTATAAACTAGGCTTCGATGTCGCCCACTTTTAGTGGCCACACAGATTAACTGTGTGGCCTTTTTTATTTAAGTAATTGTTGTTTTGGGGTACTTTTCTCTGAATGTCAATCTAATGATTATCCCATTATTTGTGGCTCTGCACTTGCTCCTATTCTTTTTAATATCTTTCTAAGTCCTTTGGCACTTATGATACAGGAACACGGAGTTAAGTTTTTATTTTACGCTGATGATATTTTACTGTTCTATGAGATAAATTCAGTATATCTAGATGTTTATGTCTACAGCATTAGAGGTGCTTCAGAAATGGTTGTATAGAAGCGAGAGAAGTGGTCAAGGCTACTAAAGAATGTAGGTGGCAGAAAGTTAAATGCTAATAGGAGTAGAGCTCGAATCCATGAGATCACATTTCCATGAGAAGAGTGCTTCTTAAACCATTTTACCATCCTAATGGCTGTGGGTGAAGGTAGAATGTGGGCATACCCGAATAAAGAAGAGAAATATAGTGGCAGTAGACCAGAAAGGTCACTAATGGAAAGAAAGTATGGTGTGTGTTTGAAGAATAGAAAACATCACCACGGAAATTAAATCCAACATAGCAGTCGTTGGAAATTTTGAAAAAGAAGTACTTAGGAATAACTATTTAGGCAATTGTGAAATGTTAAATGACTTGCCCAGAATCACAAAGAGCTGCACTGGGAGTTGAACTCAGAACCTCAGGGTGGTGAGGCAGCTAGTCTAAGCACTAGATCACTATTTCACTGAATGCATGGCAGGTTGTAAGCATGATGGAGTACATAGATAAGCTGGAGAAAAAGTCAGAAGCCCAAATAGCCACGACAAGGAAAAAAAGAACTCCAGTACCCTAGAGTGTCAAAGAAACTGTATCAAATCTGACAATGGAGTGCCATAGGAGAGAGTAATGAAGGAAGAAAAGAATAGAAAGCATTGCAGGAGGAAATACAATGGGGGGGAAAAAAAACCTTGAATGACCCAAAGGAAATAAAGGAGTAAAAGTGCAATTGAGGGCATGATGTCAATTGAGACATGTATAGAGTCACAAGGAGCAGTAGTGAGACCCCGTTGCACAACCTTTGAGCCTAGGGGCACAACTACACCAATAAGGCACACCACCCTTCTGGGGTGAATTTTTTTTTTTTGTGAATAGTAAAAAAAATTGTGGATAATGCTGGCTATATTTAATTAATTAATTAATTTAAAAAATACCATTTACAACTAAACGGTTAACAAGGTATACATAAATAATCTTAAAAAAACATCATAAAATATACATATAATAAAGTCTTAAAACTCATAGCTAAAAAATGCTAGCAAAGTTTTACATAAAAACAAACTTTAAAAGAGATAAACATTAATATTGTGTCATGGATACAAATTAATATCATAACTGTGGATCTCAAACAGTTCATCAAGTTTACCTAAGAAGAGAGTTTGACTAAAAGAAAGCATCAACAAACAACTGGGTTTTAAGTAAATTTCTAAATATACCCCCCTCTCACAACAATTCCTTATCTGTCCTACCAAAGGTCTGAACTGGAAATAATGCAATAGCCACTCATGATAGAAAATAAAAGAGGAATAGAGAAAACTGTGGCTAGCAGTATGACATGCGACATAATAGGTGCAGTAACTACATTAAACAGATGACGTTTCTTCATTGAAAATATAAGGATAGACCCTTGAAGGGACTGGAACTTAAGCCCCTTAAGCCCCTGGTGAGCTACAGCAAGGTACTAAGAAATAATCAGAGGATTATGCAAGGAATAGAAATTTTGCAGGTAGACCAAAATGAATACAAATGAAACTTGAAAAGAATAAGATCATCCTTAATAGGATGTGTCAGTGGCTTCTCCTCCCCTAGAGACCCTCCCACACCTCCAAGTCCATTAGAATAATGGAGGAATTTAAGTTTTCTTCTATTGTCTTTTTTTTTTGAGAGAGAAGTATAGAAACCTCAATAAAGTATGGTGAACATCCCGTTGATCTATTTGATAAAGATAGTAACATTGATGGTATCAGTCCAATTCTGAAGAGAGAGGAATGCGCCGGCGAAGGCATGGCAATGGGAACAGATATCTGCTGGCTGAAAAACATAACATCTGTGACAGATTGGGAAAAGGCAATGTAAGAATCTCCTGGAGAGATTCATTGAAATTTAATGGCTGAATGAAGTGCGCTGTAGGCGCAATAGAAGACTTCAATAGAAAAATCATAAGGAACATGCAAAAAGTTGTGAGAAGTCGCAGTAGAGTGGAGACCTTTGCTAAATAGATGAGAAGATCCAAGCTTAACAGGCTCTACACCCCGAGTGGATCCCTCTGTACAGAAGTTTGACATGGTGAGAAGCCGAGTTGTTATGATAGGATAATAGGTAGAATAGGAGAACCATCTTTACAAGTTTTACACCTCTGATGGTTCTCGGTGATTAGTAAGCTCTACACTGATAAAGGAACACCTCTGATGCACAGGATTGTTCAACTATGAAAAAGTCTATAGCCATAGTGGATTCTCTGTAGTCAACTGAAGTCTGGCAATTCTGTCAGGTGAATAAATGGAATATACTGTTTTAAACCAGCCAAGTTTTGTATGAGCTGTTTAAGATAAAAAGACAAGAGTAGTTGAAATGGAGAACTCTGTTGGCCAATATATAGGTCTGGCAAACACACCATCCAAACGTAACCATAGTCCGGCCGTCACGTCCTGGTGGTGTAGTGGCATAGACTCTGGAGCTGGATGCTTCCAAGTGGATTTAATCAGCAAACACTAATGTAAAGGGAATGGGGACTTGTATACCAGCATTTTGCTGCTTTGACATTCAAATCAGTAGACACTGAAGGATTAAATAACCATTGTGGTTTATCACTTCCAGGACAAGAATGTATTTTGCTGAGGTTTGACTAGTACTGAGGGAGACAATGGAAGCACCAGTACTGATCGTTGAAGATACAGGAGCGGCAATGGTATCAGGGTAAATGACATTGGTACAGAGTCTCGATGTAGGTAAATAACACAGAGCAGGATGGATTGGTACCAAGCAGAGACTGATCCTAAAGCTATGTTGGTACCGATGGTAAAATAGAGACATCGAGGACAAAATTATTGTAAGTCAATGGCTAGCCGTTCACCAGATAGATGCTCTGCATACGGTGAGAGATTGCACCAGTACTAAGGGCTATGGAGCCAGTATTGTAGGTGGCAGCAGCCATGGAGGGAGATGGTAACCTCTGCACAACTAACCACAAGGTCCAATAGAAGACAGCAGAGTACACCTGGTCTTCAAACTCTCTTTATTAGCAACTAAATATAAACTCTATATGAACAATCATCTATAGCAGATCATAGACACATGCAGAAGATTATGGGCTCGACATGGGCCATGTTTCGGCTAATAGCCTGAATCAGGAGTCCTGAAATATATCGTAGGTGCCACAGGTAATGAAGCGTTGAAAACCCCAATGTGCAGAGTACTTCAGAATTAACAACCTGCATCGATGACTGATGGCGTTGATGATAGGCATTCATCGAGTGATTTGATGCTGAAAATGCCAGCAACACTGGTGATGAGAACAATGAACTGTCATTGCTTTCCGGTACCAAAGGGAATTGATACTACTCAGACAATCAATTTGTGGAAAGGTGGTACCAGTACCATTTACTGATCAGCTGATACTGTAGGTGCAGCAGGGTGTTGAAGCAAAGTGTTCTTTGTTTTTGTTAGCGATCATTGAGTAGATTAAAGCCTATGTTGTCGGGATATGACTTCTATGTGGTGGTTCAGTGATCCAAAAACTAATTACTGTAATGCACTTTATTTAGGCATTCTATCAACACGGTGCAAAGCTTTACAGTTATCCAAAATGCGGCGGAAGCAGATTTGAATATGTTACACCATGTTTGAGAAAACTACACTGGCTGCCCATTAAATGTCGTATTGTCTTTAAGGTTTTGGTTTGACTTTTAAAGTTATTCATTATAATGCTCCATGGTATTTAACACAAGTGATGAAGCTTTATCAGCCTTCTAGATCATTAGTATCAGATGGAATGTTTCGATTATTGATAGATGAATTAGCAAAAGTACATTATGCTAATATGAGAGCATCTATAATATCAGCTGAAGGTATATTATTATGGAACAAGTTGACAGGGCAGTTCAGGCTGTTTCTTGATATTTAAAAATTAAAGAAATTGCTGAAGACAACATTGTTTGTGGAGGCATTCTCTTGAGTGAATTGATTCTGATTGTAAATGCTTTAGATATAGTTATAGATGCTACTATGATATCATCTGGTAATATATGCTTTAGTGTCGAGTATGTTAAAAGGGCAGTTGAGGCTGTTCTCCAATATTTGAGAACTTGGGAAATTACTGAAGCTTTTATTTGCGGAGGTATTCTTTTGACTGAACTGAGATTCTGATTGTAAATGTTTTAGAAGAATTTTTCTATTTATCTATGTCCTGTATATGTGTTAGTTCTATCCTGATTATGTATGTTTTATGTAAACCGCTTAGGTTTAAGCAAGCTAGAAATTTTTAAAATAAATAAATATCTTCTTATAGAAAATAATTTATATAGCCCTGGAAGATCGGGAAGAGATCCAGCAAGAAAGACCAACAGCACAGGTTGAGTGAAAAGAAGGCCGAAAAGCCGTCAACGTCAGTGGCGGAGACAAAGGCTACAAAAACGCCTAAACTGAAATTGAAAATAATGAAATTTACTTGAAATTGTAAAGGATTGAAAAGAAAAACAAGTAACAAGAAAGAAATAAGGAAATTAGGGAAAAATATGAAGTGGAAAGGCAAGCTCAACTAGACAAAGTTGAGATATGTGTTCTTTACTCCATGGAAAACAAAAAACATGACAACCTCACGAGCTGGCATCGGACAGGAAGGCACTTGCGAATGTGCGGTGTGGCAGTCTTAAAGCTTCTAAAGCTTAAAATGACAGTACACTTTTACACTGTCCGTACCAGGCTCCGTGGATGACATCACCCCACATGTGAGAATATGCTGCCTGCTTGTCCTGGAATAACAAAAAGCTAGGATTCAGCCACTTTCTTCTTCCCTTCTCAGCGGGTCATCATCATACTCTCTCCATTCAAGCCATTTATAGCACTTTTCTCCAACCAGTCTCTCTCTTCCCTCAGCCCATCTGCACCATTCTATATCCCCCCGATTTTTTTTTTTTTTTCCCAAATTTCATTTTCCCCTTTCATCCTCCCTCTATACTTTTTAATTTTTCTCCTCCTGCATAAGCATAATTTGATGCTTTATATTTGGGAGCAAGGAATTTAATTGCTCGTGGCCTGCTCTACTCCCTAAATCTCTTTTAACCAGCTCTGCATTTCATTTTCACTTTTTCCAGTCTTCTATTTTCCTCTGCTCCCCAGCAAGGTCCAATGCATTTTTTTCCTAGCTAGATGCCATTCCATACAGGTTTGGCTCACCCATCCCTTTACTGATTTATACTTCTTACTCTCTTCTACAGGTGCGACTTCCTTTTGTTTGAAGATTTAACTCATTTTCCAATTTGTGACTTCCAATTGACCACAGGCTTGGATCATTTCCTTGCTCTGCTCTCTGGCTCCAGGCACTATTTTCATTGTCTGGTTCTTCATCCCCCTCCCCTGTGCATCATGTGATGCACAGGGAGGGGCATAAGACCCTGATTGGCTCAAACGCCTAAGTCAAGCCAATCAGGGCCTTAGGCTCTTCCCTCTGTATCCCTTATAATGTAGTACACATATAAATATATTGGATCAACAAAGAAATTAAAATAAAAAGTAAGAAAGTTGAAAGAATGCAAAATTCACAAGTGGCTCCAGACTTTCTACACCACTGTAGGTGGCTCCTTACAGAATTACCCCCATATTGTATACATAATAACATTGTGGAAAAGAAATGGTTCGTTGTGCTAAACCACTGAATCATGTCCTTAGTAAACAGCTTATTACATCAAGCAAAACAGTGTAAATCTGTGTGTGGGTGGAGGGAAGAATTATTCATTTGCAACCTGGGAAATCCCATTTGCTCCACTACATCAACAAATTCCAGTATACAGCCAAAGTGGCTATTTGCAGAATATAGCAGTAAGAAAGCGAGGATCAAGTTTTGTTCAAAGTATACTTCTGTAGACTGTAAAAACTTTAAAAAAAAAAAACAAAGTCCAGGAAGGGAGTGTGCAATTCAAATTCTTTCATATAAATACAAGTGGGCTTTTATACTTCAATTATAGAAGTGATTGCATGATATTAGAACCTATGTTATAATACAACAGCCATAAAATTAGCACTTTCATTACAAAAGGATTATTGTTAGTGGAGAACTGCCGAAATGTAAGGGCCCCGTAGATAGTCAAATAAAATTAAAACCGTCCTAATTAGAATCACTCCTGTAAAGGAAGTGCTAAGTGAGTGAATTGCATTAAAGACAGACTATAAAGAGCACTTCTCACTTTTTTTTCCCCTCCCCACTCACCTCTCAAACCCTCCTCTGGGATACCTCTCTTCTTAGCATTTCCTTTCTGGTTCTCGTCAAAGAACCATTTTCTCACAGTCTCCAACAGTTTTACTGCTGAAAACGGGAATAAAACTTAGATGATGTGATGCTGTTCCAAATTGGAGAGCAGACCCCAGAGGATGAAATGAAAGGATGAATTACTCAAAATAAGCCCTGTGAGACCTTAAAAATGCATATTTAGGCCCTATTCATTAAATATTTTAATGAGCAGAAAAAAGGGACTATGCTTGGACTCAACAAGGCCATTCAGGCAATTGCAAGCGTCATCAGAATCATTAAAAGGTCTAATGTTGCCCAAAGGGTCTACTATGACCAGAGCACTAGTGAAATGAGGGAACGGATTTCAAACGACTGGCGCTGAAAATCTAAGGGTATGTGTATGTGCCTGTTGAAGAAGATCTGACAGATGATCGGGCTATGCAAAAATACAATGTATGGGAAGTCTCAGATAAGGAAGGATACTGTGATCACTCAACAGATTCACCTATGAACTCATGTCATGGGAAATCCTGTCACTGACTTAATTAGATTTTAGCTTGGATTTTATTTATCATATTTGATATGCCACTCTTAGGGGAGAAAACCAAGAAAACAATTTATAATCAGTGGTTTAGTCCTAACACTAATTATAAGAAACCCCCAAATACTATAAATTCCAAAAGAAATAGAACCTGTAATACATTTTGGAACTAACAAGCTCATAGACCAATTAAGGAATGTCCAGCCATTGTTGAGGGGGGGGGGGGGGTAGAAAATGCAAAGGAGATGAGATATGGCCTCAAGGAAAAGTAACTTGATTTGATGATTGCAGTGGCAAAGCCATAGTCTTATGGGGTGGATAATGTGAAAAACAAACTCCCTGAGGGGTCATTGATACTGCAATAGATCCTCCCTGACTTTCAGGTTTTGCAATTACTGATCTTGATCATAAAGCCTGATGGGGGCTGTCTCTCTATATATTCTACTATGTATTTCTACAGTGCTACTAGGCATACACAGCACTGTACATGGAATAGACAGTCCTTGCTTGAAAGAGTTTACAATCTAGTTATGACAGACAAACTGGACAAAAAAGGTGCAACTATATACAGAGGGAATGCAAGACAGATGGATGCTAGCAGAGGGGTTGGGGTTAGGAATTGAAAGATGCTTCAAAGAAATGGGCTTTGAGCACGAATTTGAATACTGCCAGAGACGGAGCATGATGTGCTGAGTCAGGCAGTTTGTTCCAGGCAAACAGTGCAGCAAAATAGAAGGATGGAGTCTGGAGTTGGCCATAGAGGAGAATGGTACAGATAAGAGAGACTTAGCCGATGAGCGGTATTCCTGGGGAGGAGTTTAGGGAGAGGAGAGAGCCAATGTAGTGACTTGAGGAAAGGGTAATGTGTGCATAGGAATATGAGGTATGCAGCCGAGTTCTGGACAAATTGAAGGGGAAAGAGATGGTTTAGTGGAAGGCCAGTGAGAAGCAGGATGTAGTAGTCTAGGCGAGAGGGGATGAGGGTCTTAGCAGTGCTCTCAGAAAGGATTGGTCAGATTCTAGCAATGTTGTAGAGAAAAAAACGACAGGATTTGAGAAGAGGGATTAGTCAAAGATCACCCAGAGGTAGCGAGTCCAAGGGACAGGGAGGCTGAGAGCATTGTCTACAGAAATAGAGAAAGGTGGGAGGAGAAGAGAGGTGGGTTTAGGAGGAAAGATAAGGAGCTCAGTTTTGGCCATGTTTAGTTTTAAATGGCGGTAAGACATCCAAGTAACAATGTCAGCCAGGCAGGCTGAGACTCGGGCCTGAATGTCTGTAGAGATTTTAGGTATAGAGAGATGGATCTCTCTCAATGCCGCACAGTATCAAAAATCCCAGATAGGAAATTATTTCTTCTTTGCCTTGGAAAAAGAACAATTTGACCCAAATTATACCTGTGGAGGTCTGGGGGGGGGGGGGGGGGTTTGTATTTCTTGAAAAATTTGTTTGAGCTCTGTTTATTGGATGAAAATATTGAATCTGTGCATTTTTCTTGGCTCAATAAAAATAATTTAAACATATCTGTGGAAGTCTTTTGAGTTTTCCTATATGAAAAATCCCACCTCCAACTACAGGCAACTTCCAAGTCTCGATTCAGTATGGAAAGAACATTTAGAAACAGCTGGAGATCCCAAGTGCCAGATTATAAAGGCAGTGCAGTACTGTTAAAATTCACCAACTTGGTGTGCACTGTGTGATGTTTCCAAAGCCAGCAAGGTAAGTACCAGCACAATTCTCATATATTTTACATCTAAACAAATACCCTGCCAATCACACAAAGCATTTGGCCCGTGACTTAGCCTATGTTTTAGATTTCGGCCCCTTATGTGATTGAGTTTGACACCCCTGACTTAGAGAAACAATGGCAGGAAGACCATTTCAAATATCAAGTAGCGTGGATCTAATTGCTCCATAAAGAGCACAGTCCAATAAAAAAAATATGCCCTCTGCTGAATACAAGATCTGTTAATACATCATGATGCCTAGTTTTTTCCTTTAGTCCGCCAGGGCCCACAAGCACTAACCAATAGCCGGTTGACTTTAAAAATTATTGATAATGTGACAGTTTGCACTGGCTTTCCCAAGATTTTAACTGAATTAAACTAAATCGTCCCATTTCCCCACAGGAAACTAAAAAGTAAAGATACAAAATGTGTGTTGGAGGGGATGCCTACATAAGCCACATCAAGGCATAGGCAACTGCCCTAGGGTACAAAATGTGGAAAATATACCATGTAGAATCCTGCTCCCACTTGCTTTACAGCTGAATGCCCCTGCCACTTCAAAGGGGTCTTACAGAGGCACTCTCATCAACTCCATCCTTCCCTCAGTCTTCAATTTCTGGGGGGAGGCCTCCCCTCTCCTCACCCATTCTGCCTCTGAATGCAAAAATCTTAAATCCAGTCCTGATAATACATGAAAAGTATAAGACAAGGGTCACTGGGTTTTGTACTATCTATGGCACAAACAAGGGATGAGTAAAATAATTATGAGACTAGTGTTTGTATCATGTTTATAAGATAGAGAATGCTTTCCAGACAAGAGGGACAGAGATCTGATTACAAATAAAAAACTACAGGTACTTTATAGTCAGCTTACAAAGCATGTCTTTTGCTAGTCAATCAAGCTCTTGGTCCTTTTTAGAACCTAATCTAAACCTGCTCATTAGCACAACCAAATATACTTTCTACTAATGAGCAATTCCTTTGTTCTCATAAAAACGCAAGTCTTTTTTCCCCCCTCAGGGCTGAGAATTAAACAAACAAAATGTTTTTTTTTTTCTGCTACCGTTGCCCAAGGCTACTTCCTTGTGCAGCATCATGGGTGAACACAGCTCAAGAACGACCCCTGACCTTCTGCTCAAGTCTGGGCCCAGGAAGCTAACAGGCCTGCTGCAGTGCATAGTGGGATACGGAGAGAAACCTTTTGTGATCCGCTAACCTTTTCCTATCAGCATGAAAAATGTGTCCCAGGAACAACTTAAGCCAGTTATGCTTCTCTAATGAATGATCAGTGATTCAAGTGAAGACTGAACTATTAAAGACACCAACTTTCTCTTACTTTAAGGCAGAGTTCCAGAGTCACTGTCTTTCTTCCACTTTAGTTCTGTTGCTTGAGATTTTGGGCTCCTTTTACTAAGGTGTGCTAGCATTTTTAGCGCATGTAGAAGATTAGCGTGCTATAGTGCGCGCGCTAGCTGAAAAATTACCGCCTGCTTAAAAGGAGGCGGATGCGGCATTTTAGCGCGCGCTATTCTGCGCGTTAAGGTCCTAATGCACCTCTGTAAAAGGAGCCCTTTGTCTTTTGAGAAACACAGCAAGGCAGTTAATTGCAATAAAACTAAATTACAGAGAACAGCAAAGCAGAGAAAACAGGTTACAATCTAGGAAGAACTTAACAGGGAGACAAGAAACAAGAGTACACCAAGCTCCCTCAAATCTCAATAGCCACCTTGTGATGACAGGTTTCTTGTATTAAAAGAATAGGATTTTCCATTGTCTGTATTAACAAGGTACTTATAGATCATGAAAAATGCATTGAACATGCACAGTACTGCAGTGGCTCACACCCATCTGATCACTGGGAAGGACCCTAGATTTTAAAGGCTGTTATCACCTGATGAGTTTTCCAGATTTCTTTACATGGATTTCTTTCTACTATTGTGAAATATCTTCTCAACTTTAAGCTATTAACTGTGCCCACATTTCACACTGGGGGGGTGAGTGGTGGGGAAGACACAGAAAGAGAGACGGATAAAAAAAAGAATCTACATCTAAATAAAAGCAAAGGATTAAAAAAGAACAGTTTACAGCAAACTATATGCAGCGGAGACATGACATACCAATAAAGGTGTCAAATTCACTATCCAGCACTCCTTGCAGCCTGTTGATGCTAGACGCTGTACTGGCAGACCTTGATGGGGTGGGCGGGGAGAGATCAGGAACGGCTACTTTAAGGACACTGTCTACCATAGCTATTCTCAAACCTAGTCTGGGATACTACTACCCTGTTCAGTTTTCCATCTACAAGCAAGTCCTTGGGTCAAGAAAGAGTTCCGTTTTTTTAAACTGTTCTTAAGTTGAATTTGTATGTAACTTGGATCCTCTACTACAGTACACAGTCTATAAAAATGTTAAACATATTTAAAAAAGTCCTCAAAATAAAGTACTGCAGTTTAAATAGAAAGAAAAGATAGGTTTACACTTACTTTTGTTCTTCATCTGTCCCACTGTTCCCTCTCTACCACCACATCCAACATTTTTCCCTCTCATCTCTCTCTTCCCCATGCATCTGTACCTCACACCTCTCCCACCACCATGCCCAATACTTCTCCTCCCTCCCTATGCCCAATAATTCACCGCGTTCTTTATTTCCCCATGTGCTCCATCTTTCTTTCTTCGTTTTTATTCCCTCCCCACCTCAGCATCTCTTTATCTCACTCCATTCTTCCAACCTATGTCCCAAGTTCATGCTCCCTCCCTCCTTTCTTCCTCCCATCCTTTGTACATGCTCCCTCCCTTCCTTCTGTGTCCCGTGACCCTGCTTTTCCTTTCTTGTGTCAATGCACCCCCTCTTCCTCCTTTCCTGTCCCATGACCATCCTCCTCCCTTCCACGTTCCAACGTGACCCTCATTGTTCTTCCCTCCCTTTGCTCTGCATCCCAAATTTGTGCCTCCCTCCTGTGAGTGTTTACCTCTTCTGACTGGCTCCCTCCTTCCAGCCGCACTTCTCTTTACCAAGCAGCAGCTGCGGTTCCTGCACATGGCCCACTGCTGACTCAAAAGCCTTTCCTCTGACGTCAGCCATGGACCACGTGCAAGAGCCGCTGCTCACAGCTTTGCGAAGAGAAGGGCAGCTGGGAGGAGGCAACCGGCTGTAGAGGTAAACACCTGCGGGAGGGAGGCATAAATTTGGGAAGCAAAATGGAGGGAAGGACAACTAGGGGCATGTTGGGACACAGAAGAGAGGAGAAGGGTTGCGTTTGAACAGGAAAGGAGGAAGAGGAGGTGCGTTGGCACAGGAAGGGAGAGGCAGGACCCCTATTCATAAGTACGAGTCCGACATAAGTTGGACATTCTTAACCCAGGGACTGCCTGTACTACTACTAATATATGCCAATCTCTTTCTTTCATGCATCTTTATTGTAGATATCCTGAAAAGCCTACTGGCTGGTGGTCCTCCAAGTTAGGTTTGAGAACCACTGGTCTAAGGGTCCACTCAGAGGCAGCACTCAACTCATGAGCCCCCTTCCAGCTCTCTGGCGTAGCACATTCGCATTTCTGTCAGAGACGCTTTCTTAAGTGAGGATATCGAACTTGGAAATCCTGATGGGGTGAGTGTTTTGCTGACCACCACTGGCATTATTCCTAGATATTCGATGTTGGGCCATGCCCAGGCTTCAGCACTGAATATCCAAGTTTATGCAATGCCAACTAACACATGGCTGCTTAAGTTAATATTCAGAACTTAAGCAGCCATGTGTTGCTGTATAAAGATAGGACTGTGCTTTATGTGGTCCCATTTATGCAGTTACCCTGGCCGAGAGCTGAATATCATCACTTAACTGGCCAAGTACTAGCTCTGCCCCCAAAATAGTCAGCTTTCATTTATGTGATAACTAGTTAAATGCCACTGAAAATTAGTGGATAGCCCCAAGCCAGCGATTTAACTGGTCAGTGGCTGTTTTCTGGCTGGTTAAATTGTTTTGAATATCAAGCAGTAGATCTTTCTTATCTATGGAAACCATTTTGTTTAAAGGCGGTATATAAATTTTTTAAATAAATAAATACAACTGGGGAATTATAAATTTATGGAAGAGCAAAGTTATAGAGGAAACCAGTTTATATCTCTGTGTATTATGTTCATTTCTTCCAGGCCACTGGAACAAAATTTACCTTAATAATATGGAGGGAAGGAGAGAGATACAGTTAAGCTTACTTAAATACCTACTTACCTATTTCCACTGGGCAGCAATTTGGTGTAATCAAACATCACAAAGCAATCCTCTTATACCAATAAGACATAAATGTTGGAATTTTATCAAAGGGCAAGACAAGAAAAATCCCAAAAGGCTCCTCCCATTGTTTCTTATTTTATAAAAGGTAACATGGAGCCCTTTTTCCCTTTATGAAACAAGACTCCATAATCAGCCCCAACAGTTTGCAAATTATCACCTAAAAATGTACATTTGTGGGTGTAGGCAGGAGGGTGGTGGGGAGGGTCTGTTTTGGACAGTAGGGGTAGGTTGAGGATTAGGAGGTTTAGGGTAACAGAGTTGCTTGTCTGTATAGCTCTTGGTTTGCTTTACTTTCACTGTTTACTTTGGCATGAGGGTTATAAGAGTCCAGACCCTCATTTGGACAATGGGATTTTCTGCATTCTTTGTACTTGTATACAGTGTATGTTTTTGCAACTAGGTTTTCTGCTTAATAAAGAGATTAAAAATACATTTGCTTTGAGGAAGGTGCAAATGTATGCTCATACTCTGTTAATATACAGTACCCGACTATTTTGCCCAAATCATGCCCCAGAAAATGCTTATAACAATGCACAGTGAAACTGGATATATGGAGCCAAGACGAAAACATACTGAATGACTGAGGAGGGATAGAATGATGATATAGAAGAGGAGAACCTTTAATTTAGAAGGCAAGGCCTTTCACCCCAACTTAGAAATCAAGGGGGTTAAAGGAGATTAACCATTCTAATTTGAGAAGGATAAGAGTGGGAACACAGAGAAGCAATGAGCCAGGGTAAGACACATAACAGGGAAAGTATTCTGTGTTCACAGCTGAAGCACCAGGAGTGGGACCTCAGAAGACAAATGCAAATAGGGATGGACATGTGGTAGACCCCTGATCAATTTTCAGAGGATTGTGTCCGTGAGGGGCTAGCTAAACTAAAGGTGGTCAAAGCGATGGGACTGGATCATAGGCGTTAAATGGGGGAGGCCACAGGGGCCGTGGCCTCCCCCAAAATTGCTAATTTTATGTGCCACTTTTATCCCTCCAGAGGTGGTCCAGAGGTGCAGCGAGCAGGAGCGAGCTTTCTACACTCCTGCCCGCTGCTAACCCGGTCGGTCGCGGCTGGTTTCTTCTGCCGCTGAGTGGCAATGAGCAGGAGCACGCTTTGCTCCTGTTCGGCGCTCAGCGGCTTCTTTGATTGGCTCCCGCAAATTCTTGCGACTTGCGAGACTTCGCGGGAGCCATATTTACATAATGAGAACAATATCTAAAAGCTATTTATCCAAGTAAACTGGCTATTTGAAAAGTGCCCACCCTACCTGCTGTGTGTGTGGCTGTCAGGACCTATGGTGTTGCCTTGACTGCTGAAGCCAGGTGACTTTTTGGTTTGTCCAATGGTTAAGTTAGTCTTATTTGTAGGGTTACCAGATGTCTGGAGTTTCCCAGGGCGTCTGGATGGCTTTTCAAAACCTGACACTGTCCGGGTTTTGAAAAGCTTCCACCTTGGGACCGCGTCAGGAGGGCATCTGTGCATGGGTCTGTATTTTACAATTATAAAATCTGGTAACCCTACTTACATGGATATGAGAGAGCAAGACCATACAGCTATATGTAAGAGGACAGGAAGCCAAGATAGCGAGAAGGAATAGTAAGAGAACCATGAGAGAGGCTGTAAAATTGGAAGTCAGTAGAGCTTTGGAGACACAAAGAATGAAAAGCATATTTACGGACAAATACAATTTACATCCTACATTTTGCAGACTAGCTCCAGGTGCCTCATTAATCTTCAGGCCTTGTTCATCTTACTTGGCCCATTCTGCCCTACTGTTGTTGCCTCTGCTGCTGTGTGATCAGAGAAATGGATCAAAGTCAGGAGAGAGCAAAAATAAAAGAAAGTGACCCATGAGCCTTCCATAGTTTCTCTGAAGCAGCTGGTCTTGTCTCCCCCTCATTCCCCCCAACAAAGTCTGCAAGAGTAGCTCCAAAGCCACACTGACAGGAAGGAGGACAGCTGAAGAGAGATTTGCACAGTGTCATGAGATGGATATGAAACCCAAGGCATATGGGGACTAAGAAAGCAGCATTTTTAAATAAGGTACTTTACACTTAAAGAAAACATCTGTAGCTTACAGGGCTTATTCACGGGAATAAAAGGATTTAAGGATGCTTGAGCAAATGCTGAAATCAACTTGAATTACTGAAGAATGAAGCCTATCTTTAAAGTCCCTTGTTTTCATAATCTAGCATGCCCATTTTGGTGTTTAGCATGTAAAATTGCACACACAGGTTATAGAAAACTGCCAGTTAATTAATAATTTGTCTATAATTAAAGTTACTTGGCCCTAATTTGCATTTACGCATGTATCTGCACTTAGGCCTCCTTTTACGAAACTGTGATAGCAGTTTCTAGCACAGGGAGCCCCGCTGAATGGCCCACACTGCTCCTGACACTCATTGAGTTCTTATGAGCGTCAGGAGCAGCGCAGGCCATTCAGCGCAGCTTCCCGTGCTAGAAACTGCTATTGCAGTTTCTTGAAAGAGGGGGTTAGTGAAATTTCTTTAGCAAGCAATTGCTAATGGGATGTGAACATGGGCATGGGCAAGTCAGGAACATGCCCAGCACTTATGCGCTAGGCCAGTGTCTCTCAAACTGTGTGCCACGGCACAGTGGTGTGCCCCAAAGAAATTCCGGGTGTGTCACAAGATATTCCAGAATTTTACTTTATTTTAAAAAATTCCCTTCATACTAGAATAGATGACATATACATCGCATACATAAGACTCTGTCAATGTGCATAAGGATACAATCACCCAGACAAGCATCATTCTTTGACGTGATTGGTCCATGAAAAGTAATGGCAAGTAATTTTATTTTTTAATGCAGTAGTTATCCTAACTTGACGTTAACAAAGCAATCAAGGCTTTGTTAACGTTTGAATCTTCTTATCTTTGCAAACTTGGATTTTCAGCTCTGAAAGAAATTAAATTAAAAAAAAAAGAGAGAACGACTGCAGATGGTGGATGATGAAATGCGTGTTTGCTTGTTGACTATCGAGCCGTGTTTTGAGTTAACTTTCACTTAAAAAAGCACATCTAGTGCATTGATTAGCAATTCTATTTTATCTGCTTTAGTTTCACCAAATACAGTTACCCATACACAGCTTAAAGAACATTAAATAAATAACGCTTAAATTTAATTTTTTGTTGGTTTTGCAATTTTATAATTTCAATTATAATGTGCCATGAAAAACATTTACTCCGTTTAGTGTGCCAGTGCTAAAAAGGTTTGAGAGACACTGCACTAGGGTTATAGAATACATTCAGTTATGTGTCTAACTGATAGCAGTGAGGAACAAGCATTTACATCTGCCACTGAACTAGCATAAGCACTCGTGACTATAATTAGGCGCTTAACAGTGGACTTATGCTAGTATGCTATAATAACAATTACATGTGTAATTGCTATCATAGAATTCCTACTTGGGCCATGTTCTATAAACAGTGCCTACATTAGGCGATGCCAGGCGTTCCAATTGCAGCTGCCTAAGTTCAGGATCCATACCTAACTTTTATTTTTTAATTGGCTTAATCAGCGTGGGTAATTGACCACTCTGGTTTTCAGTCAATCATAACTACCCCTTAATTAAACAATTTAAGAGTTCAGCACCATACTCTTAGGACGCCTAGCGACGTCTAAGTGGAGGTGTCCTCCCATGCATAAGGATGCCCAATGATACCTATATCAAAAATAAGGTGTGGTTAGGGGCAGAGAATAGGGGTGGTTGAGTTAGGCCTCGTTAGGCATCCACCATAGGTTCTGCCACATTAGGTGAGTAAAAACCTGCCCTAATGGAGCGGCGCCTATGCCTTGGATGTCTAGTGACACCTAAGTCCACTTAGGCGTCACTAAGCTTGATTCTCTAAATGGAGTGTAGCAGTTGATTGACAACCGCACCGCGTGGTCGTTTACAGAATCCAGGCCTTAGTGCACACATTTTAAGGCCCCTAACTTAGGTGATCTTCAGAGAATTACTCCCTTTAGAAGTAAAAATTCCATATGTGCCACTTAAAAAAAAAAACCAAAAAACCAAACGGTGCTGAAAAGGTTGGCACTTATTGTGATTCTATAAATCTTATCTTAATTAAAATTTAATATACAGTACATAGCATGGCCAAAATGGAATCACAGCAGTTTATATCACAATTAAAATAATAAAACAACAAGTTACATCAAAAGCAGTAGTATTCATCAAAACAGGCAACAGTACTATTACTACTTATCATTTCTATAGTGCAACTAGACATACGGAACACTGTACATAGTATATACAGGTACTTCCTCTGTTCCTACATCTAAGCAAACAACTTAAATAGTAATAAGCAATGAAACCCGGTCAGTTAGGAGGAACAGTTGAAGCTACAGCCTCAGCACCCTGGGGTTGTGGGTTCAAACCCACACTGCTCCTTGAGACCATGGGCAAGTCACTTAGAAACATAGAAAGATGATGGCAGAAAAGGGCCATAGCCCATCAAGTCTGCCCACTCCACTGACCCACCCCAATAGTCTAGATGCTAATGACTTGACCTACGTAGGGATCCCACGTAAGTGTCCCATTTCCTCTTAAAGTCGAGCACGCCGGTGGCCTCGACCACCTGCACCGGAAGCTCATTCCAGTGGTCCACCACCCTTTCCGTGAAAAAATACTTCCTGGTGTCACTACTAAATTTCCCCCCTCTGAGTTTAAGCGGATGCCCTCTTGTGGTCGAGGGTCCTTTGGGGAAGAGGATGTCATCTTCCACCTCGACACGTCCCGTGATGAACTTAAATGTCTCAATCATGTCCCCCCTCTCCCTGCGTTCCTCTAAAGTGTAGAGCCGCAGTCTCCTCAGTCTCTCTTCGTATGAGAGACCCTTGAACCCCAAGACCATCCTAGTGGCCATCCGCTGAACCGACTCGACTCTAAGCACGTCTTTGCGGTAATGTGGCCTCCAGAATTGCACACAGTATTCCAGATGAGGTCTTACCATGGTTCTGTACAGCGGCATTATGACTTCTGGTTTCCGACTGACAAAACTTCTATTGATACATCCCATCATTTGCCTTGCCTTGGATGTGGCCTTCTCCACCTGTTTGGCAGCCTTCATGTCTGCACTGATGATTACTCCCAAATCTCGTTCTACTGAGGTCCTAGCTAATGTTACTCCGTTTAAGGTGTAAGTTCTGCACGGATTTCTGCTTCCGAGGTGCATGACCTTACATTTCATAGCATTGAAGCCTAGCTGCCATGTCGAGGACCAGTTTTCCAACATACGAAGGTCCTTTGTCATACTATCCTGTAAAAAGCTTCCACTTACTATGTTGCACAGTTTTGCGTCATCGGCGAATAATGTTGTTTTACCCTGTAGTCCTCTTGTCAAGTCCCTTATAAATATGTTAAATATTAATCCACCCATTGTCCCAGGTACATTAGACAGATTGTGAGCCCACTGGGACAGGCAGGGAAAAATGCTCAAGTACCTGAATAAATTCATGTAAACTGTTCTGAGCTCTCCTGGGAGAACGGTATAGAAAAATAAAATAAATGGTCTAACCAATAAATGACTGCATAAACAAATGAGCTGAGTGATTTCTTGAATTCAGATAAACTGGACAGGCTCTTGATGCGCGATGGGAAATTATTCCAAAGTTTTGGAATTTCCGACAGAGGCAGAAGACAGAATTAGGTGCAGTTTACAGAATCATGCTTAAGCATCCGACTACACAACTTAACATTTAGGCGAAGGCGTTTATGCCCATGAAAACCAGGCCTAAATCCCTGTGCCTATGTTGTGCACAGGTTGGGCACGCCTAACTTTTAGGAATGCCCATGACTCGTTCATGCTTTTCCCCTGGCCATGTCCCCTTTTGAAATCAGTGCCCTAGAATCTGCGCGCACTACTTTATAGAATACACTTTGAAAGTTGTGCGCATATATTCTTTTTTATAATAAATATTTTTTATTCTTTTTTTAAATTCTTACATCAAGTGAAATACATGTAATACATTCAATTATGAAAAAACACTTGAAATTATTATTAAATGTTCTTACAATGTGAATTAAATAAACCCTTTATCAGAATTTTATATCATATTAATATTACAATAGTTTTCCCTCCCTACCCCTTCTATATGTTCTATACATGTGTTATTATATCTGATCAGTAGAATAATTTGTCAATGGTCCCCATATTTTATTAAATTTTTTAATATAACCTTGTTGTAATGCCAATACTTTTTCCATTTTATATATATGACAAATTGAATTCCACCAAAAGTGTAATTCAATTTAGTGTAATCCTTCCAGTTCTGAGTAATTTGCTGTATGGCGACCCCTGTTAAAATTAATAAAAGTTTATTATTATTAGCTGAAATCGGACTTTGTGTTCTCATTGCTGTTCCAAATAATATTGTATCATATGATAGTCCAACATGATTTTCTAATAAATTATTAATTTGGGGCCAAATTAATTTCCAAAAGGAATTAATGCAGGGACAAAAGAATAGTAAATGGTCCAATGTCCCCACTTCTATCCTACAATGCCAGCATCTATTAGATCTATTACTATCTAATTTTTGTAATTTGTGCGCATATATTCTAATTAGTGCCAATAATTGCTTGCTAATTGGCAATTATTAGCACCAATTGCTTTGTTAACTAATTAAGTTGCAAGCACAAATTGGCAATGCACACAGATTTGCGCATGCAACTTCGGCTGCTGTAGACAGAATCCAGCCCTTAATGTACAATTTCATACCGAATCACCTACAACATTCTATTACTGACATTTAAATCCAAAATCTACCAATAAACCAGACTTCATAAATAGATTACTAATTCCTTAGACTCCTATTAGAGTACTCCGATCTCAAAATCAACATTTATTAGTTATACCATCACCACAGGAGATAATACACGACGCCAAACGCTCATTTATATTCTCCTTTACAGCCCCCCAACTATGGAATTCAATGCCTAAACATCTCCAAGAAGAATCCAATCTCGAAAGATTCAAATCAAACCTAAATACCTTTTTCTTCAAAGACGCATTTGACTTATAACTTCTGACAACCACAGACGAAAATCATATATGATAACTAAGATACTAACTTCAACCACAGACGAATACCCCTTTCCTAATTGTGTTAACCTTTTATGTCTTCCTATCCTATACAAAATTGTATTTCTTTCCTCTTTTAATCACTGTTAGTCCATATTGTCCATGTGAATAACTATGTTGTCTTGTTATATGACAAATGTTTGTATTTCTCCCATTTTTTAAATAATTTTATTTTTGTAAAACTGCTTAGAAATCTGATAAGCGGAATAACAAATTTTAATAAAAATGGGAAACTTAGAAACTTAACCTTTGTGATCTAATGTTTATTGAAACTTGATAAACCGCCATTTAATATAAGAAAGCAATGCGGTGTACCAAGGCCAACCAGTGAAAATAGAAAGTAATACCAACAATGTATAGGAGAATAGAATAGAAAGAAGTGGGAATTACAAAGACTAGGGGGCACTCGATGAAGTTACAAGAAAATACTTTTAAAACCAATTAGAGTTAATTATTTTTCACTCAGAGAATAGTTAAGTGTTGCCAGAGGATGTGGTAAGAGCGGATTGCATAGCTGGTTTTAAGAAAGGTTTGGACATGTTCCTGGAGGAAAAGTCCTTAGTCTGTTATTGAGAAAGACATGGGGAAGCCACTGCTTGCCCTGGATCGGTAGCATGGAATATTGCTACTCCTTGGGTTTTGGCCAGGTACTAGTGACCTGGATTGGCCACCGTGAGAACGGGCTACTGGGCTTAATGGACCATTGGTCTGACCCAGTAAGGCTATTCTTATGTTTTATAAGGTACAGCAGAGGTAAATATAAAGTTGCAAATAAAATTTGAGCTTAACGTTCCTCTGTAGAAAGGTTGTATTTTTCCTTTCTCACAGAGTGGCATCCTTATGTCTGGAAACTAGGAAACACAAGAGCAACAGAAGCCCCCTTCATACCACTAGGTAGAAGATGACATACAACTTCCACCCCCCATCATTGCTATAAGATAATAAAATCCATTCCTGTACTAATTTTCTGTTTGATTTTACGAGGTATAAGAAGATGCATTCAAGCAGTTTCCTTTTTTTCCCCCACAAAAATTTTCCTGATTTTCAGGTTAGCTTCACACATTCACTTTAACAGGGAATATTTAGTGCATGCTAGTCTATGAACTAAGGCATGCGAAGTCTATTAGCACATGGTGATTTAATGTGCATTAAATTGTTTAAGGTGCATTAACAAATTGAATGAACAACAACAAAGGCACACCCGCTAATCACATTTGTACAATGCAGCCCAAAGTGCTATACTTTGACAGTATTTGTGATGGTTAATAGACAGGTATAGCTAAAAGACAGTGTGGTGCAGTGGCTAGAGCTACAGCCTTGACATCCTGAGGTTGTGACCCTGGGCAAGTCGCAAGGAGCAGCACAGGGTCTGAATCCTCCATTGCCTTCTTAGGTATATTAGATAGACAGATAGGAAAAATGTTTGAGTACCTGATTTGTAACCTGTTCTGAGCTCCTTTGGTAACTTGAAAAGCAGCATTTCAGTGCCAGGTCTCAAGGCAGCTATAGTCAGCAGATTGGGTGGGTCCAGATGGGCCAGCAGGCATGCAATCAGCAGGCCAGGGGTCTCAAGTTGCTCAAGCAAGTGTCTTATGATCTGTCACTAAAATGCTGCTATTCTGTAGCTCGGCACTGGCATGGCACACAGTCAGCAGATTGGGTAGGCCCAAGTGGATTGCCAGGCACGCAGTTGGCAGAATGCAATGCAATGTAGGCAAATGTTGACCCTAGTGGGTTAGGGGGGATCTCAAGTCACTCAAGCCGCAAGCACTGAAAAAAGGCTGCACTTTCAATTCTTCAACTCAGCGGTTTGAAGCCTTCCAGGGATCTGTGAACTGTGAATTTGTTTGTTTAAAGAGACACGCTGGAGATTTGCAACTGTGAACTATGATCAAAAGGAGATAACGTCAGTGTTTGCAGAACTGCTGTGTGCAAACTTTCCTATTCGTGTCCTATCCGTTTCCGAGTCATTTTAGCCGATCGATTCAGTAAAGCTTGTCCATGCAAATGATCCAATTGTAAACACGCCACTATTAGCGCTGAAACATCAATTGACCCACGTGCGCACTGTATCCTTGTTGGTTTTGAAGCTGATAATGCATGCGCTAGCTCTTTTGGACTTAACTGTGTAGAAATGGAGCGTGGTTTAATCATGGTTTAATCTAGCTGGGGGAGGGATAGCTGGCCCTTAAAAGTTATATTTGATTTAGGATTTTTTTTTTTTGTTATTTGGCATTGATATTTGAAATGTACAATGCACAAGGAGAGCATGGGGTTAATCCGCGATTTTCTTGCCATGCGCATTAAAAAGCCGAGATTCACTCCCGCGCTCGCTATGCACATTCCAAAAAATTAAAAAATATATTTCTAACGCTTATGTACATGAAAGTTTACATATATTTAAAAGCTTAGATATATTTTGGATTTTTGTAGGGGAAGATATATATTTTTAATGGCGTTCTTAACATGCATGCGCCAGTTGATAGGCAGAAATAGCTGGCGAGGATGTAAACGACTGGTCCTCAGCAGTCGTAACTTTTTGGACAGGAAAGGCCAGTCAGTTTGGACGAAATGGTTTCATGAATCGACACGTTAAGAAATTTACATGCTTTTTTACTCATTTGCATTCGCAGATCGGATGTGGTGCGGATGGGGTCTGGAGGAAGGTTAGCGAATCGAGCCAAACCAAGCGGTACACGATCAGTTTGCTTAGTGAATCTAGCCCTTTGTTTCTGTTGAAGTCCCGGGACTGAGCAGCTAAGTACTTGGCTTGACTATGTGTTTGTTTTGTTAAGTGTATGTTCTTTGTATTACCACACTCTTAAACACTGGGGAGTTTAGTGCTTTTGGTTTGATTTTGTCTCTACAGCTAGCAATACCTTAGGTTTCTTTCTCCCATGGGTGGAGTTTTTTCCCGGGGTAAGCGCTGGCTGTAAGAGGAGCCGATGATTATAGCAGGTCAGCTGTATAGCTGAATACAGAGGCTCTGGAATCCTGGCTCTGAGGATCGTTTTGGATAAAAGGTTTGTTTAACTTAGGCGAAGCCTACTCTCCCGAGTGTCTAAGTTATTTTGTCAGAGTAGGTGGTTGATGTAGTTTATTTAGCCAACATAAGTTACCTTGTGTGTTGTGCAAGTGGATAGCTAATGCAATCATGAAATCAAATATTTTTTTATATAACGGTGGTATTGATATATCTGTATTAGAGAAACGCAATAAGATTGATTTATATGACATGGACAACTCATTAATATTCATGCTTGAAATTGAGCAGATTTTGGACCAAATGTCTGACCAGTAAACTAGGGCATTCATGTAAGTTAGGGCATTCATATAAAAGGTGTATTAGAGTCCCAGGTTGCTGTTGGCATGACCAACAGAACTCTGAAGTCACATGTAACACTTAGCAGGTGTCCAGTAAGCTTTATGCATAATGAAAAATGTAGACTGGCATATGGATGCCAACATAGTAGGTCTAACTGAGAATCCCAGAAGGATTTCCAATCTATTAATCTTGGATTTTCATTTAGATCATTTGCCCACATATTATCGAGGGGAATATCTTTTTCTCCCTCACACTCTCTCTTAAGACGTTATATAGTTTTGATGCTCTTTTGTTTCCTGATAATAAAGGGCCTATAGTCTTTGAGAAATGAGTTAGATCAGAGTCCTTATACTTAGATAATAAAGACTTAAGTGGAACCAAGATCCTCTGCCATAAATTGGTATCTATACTGTGATAATCGAGAATATGTTCACGTTCGCCTATAGAAATTAGTCCCCATTGCTGGTAAGATTTGAGAGAGTCCAAATATCTTTTGATTGACATATTTTTCGTAATTCGGCCGGAATTTGGATATCAGTAGAACTGTTGAACCATAGAGGAACGTGCTTCCTCTCAAGTCACTTAATCCCCCCATTGCCCCAGGTACATTAGGTAGATTGTGAGCCCGCCGGGACAGACAGGGAAAAATGCTTGAGTACCCGAATAAATTCATGTAAACTGTTCTGAACTCCCCTGGGAGAACGGTATAGAAAATTGAATAAATAAATAAAAAAAAATAAAAAATTAATAGCTCTATGGAATGTAGAAATACTAATGGCAGCGGCTTTAAGTAATCTTAAAGTGGCCTTAAAAGGATATTTGTCCATAAATGGTAGCAATATATAGGGATTGTAGATATTAAGATTTTTTCAAAAAATAGTCATCTAGGAGTGTTCCAGTTATCAAAGTCCTGGAACCACATTAAACCCTGGGCCAATCTGAAAGATAAATGTCTTAAAGTCTCCTTTTAATTTAAGTTATGACTTGCAATTCGTGGCGGTTTTGATCTCCAAAGAAACTTACTAATGAGGCTGTCAACTTTTTTATATAGGAAAGGTGAAAATGAAAATGGTACCATACTAAGAATGTAATTAATTTTGGGGGCTAAAACCATTTTAATGGCCTCAACTCTACCCCACCAAGAAAGAAAGAGGGGAGATCAGGATTCCAGAGTAGATGTTATTAATTCTATAATAAAATTAGAACTCAAGGTCATAGTTTTATCTACTGTTGAACTGTACCATATTCCTAAATACTTAGCAGTTTAATGCGCATAATAGTGCACGCTAAATTGCCGGCCACGCTAGACGCTAACACCAGCATTGAGCTGGCGTTAATTCTAGCCGTGTAGTGTGGGTTTAGCGCGCACTAAAAAGCTGCGTGCGCTAAAATCACTAACGCGGCTTCGTTAAAGAAGCCCTTAATCTTTTCAGGTTCACATTTAAAGGAAAATTGAGCGATATGATGTTTTAATGCCTTTGGAGTTAAGGGCAAGAGTGATGATTTACTCCAGTTAATTTTATAGCTTGAGATTTTTGAGAACTCACTGATGCAATTTAACAAGTTCGGTATTGAATCTACAGAAATGTATGCAATTATGTCATCTGCATATATGGAAAGTTTAAAGGAGGAATCTTTTACAGATATACCTTTGATATCATGATTGCTTCTAATAGCAAAAGCTAAAGGCTCAAGAGCTAAATTGAATAGTAGAGGAGAGAGTGGGCATCCTTGTTTGGTACCCCTTTTAAGGGGAAATTTTTTTGATAATATGCCGGTAACTGAAATGAAGACCTGTGGGTTGTTGTAAAGAATCTTGAGCATATGGATAAATTTTTGACCAAAACCAAACCATGCCAGAACTTCAAACAAGTACTCCTACTCAATCCTATCAAAGGCCTTTTCGGCATCTAATGAGATTGCCACTAAGGATTCATTAGAATTAGCAACTTGAGCCAATATATTCCAGAGGAGGTGAGAATTGTCACCAGGATATCTGTGCATAGTGAATCCACTTTGGTCTCTATGCAGTAAATTTGGAAGGATTTTCTGTAATCTTAAATAATAATAATAACAGCTTATATACCGCAATACCGTGAAGTTCTATGCGGTTTACAAAGATTAAGCAAAGGTACAAATTGATTGACTTTAAGAGGGGAGGAAGAAAGAGGGTTAACAGGACAGGAAATCCATTTTTGAGGAGAGAGTGATCAATAGAACAAGTTAATCGCTATAGAGGGGAGAGAGAAGAGAGGATCAGTTGTCTAGATACTTTAGGAACAGGTGTGTTTTCAGACGTTTCCTAAATTCCTCATAAGTAGTGGGCGAAAGCAATTGTTCTAGGTCTTTACCCCATGATGCTGCTTGGTGCGAGAGAAGATGTTCATGGTGTTTTTTCAGTTTATAACCTCTCACTGGGGGGAAACGAAATTGGAATGTGAGCTTCTCTTGTGTCTGTTGGCTGAGAAAATGAAAAGGTCAGTTATATATTTAGGGGGAAGTCCGTGTAGTGCTTTGAAGCAGAAGCAGGCAAATTTAAACTTTACGCGCGCCTCCATTGGCAGCCAATGCAGCTGCCGGTAGTAGGGTGTCATGTGGTCAAACTTCCTCATCCCAAAGATCAGTTTGACCGCTGCATTTTGCATCAACTGTAAACGCTAATATTTTGGCATATATTTTATTGTCAATATTAATTAGAGAAATGGGTCTGTAATTCTCCACCTTAGTATGGTCTCTTTCCAGTTTAGAAATTACTATTATAACTGATTCCAAAAAAGAACCTCTGGAAGACTCATCCAAAATCATGGCATTATATAAGTGTATTAATTTAGGGATTAGCAGATCTAAGAAAGCTTGGTAGAATTCTGCACTTAAACCATCGTTTCCTGGAGTTTTACTTTTAGGCATATTCCTAATAATTTGAAGGACTTCATTATAGTTTAGTTCTTATTCTATTCAGGTCTGTACATTTTATTCTTATCCAATTTTCATTCTGACAAAAGAATATTTTTGGTTCTAGTTCTCAAGAACTAATGAACTAATGATATAGAATTTTAGTTGTTGTTATTCTTATTAACAAAAATATTCCTGCCTATAAGCAGAAACTGTCCTCTTTCTTCTCCCGTCTCTCTCCTAAATACACTGCACAACAAAGTTTTTGCTTCCTGAACACTGCTGGGTGTTTCTTATAGAATTTTGGGTGCTGATCATGAATATTACATCAAAAATTACCCATCACGTACCATTTCAGAGAAATCTTCAATTTTGTCGTGATTTTTTCTTATATTTGGATGCAAACAATTTTTTCTCCCATAAGTGTCTTATCAACAACGGTTTGTGCCGCCTGGGTATGTCCATGCATAAAATCTAGCCAGGTTGGAAGCTGTTTTATGGAAGATGACATCCTGGGCATGTCTGGGCAGGTCTGAACGAGCTTGCGCTGTCTCACCATGCTATAATGGTGGCTTCCATACACCGATCCTGCTCATTTGGTTAATATAGATAGTCCGTGTGTGTATATAGTATCAGTATAGTAAAGTATAGTAGTATAGTAGCTGTAGCAATATAACAGTAAGTAAGCTTGATGCTATAGACGTTTTGGTGTCGGGCAATATGTCTCGTCGGTGTCGTAACAGCCGCGACACATTCTGCTATATCTGTGGGGAATATACACTTACGCCTCAGAGACGTTCGATGACTGCCCTTGTAAAGAAAGCCTATCATCTGTATTTTGGCTGCAAAATAGGTGATCAAGACAAGCAATGGGCGCCTCACATTTGCTGTGCGACATGTGCTGTTAGTCTGAGAGCCTGGCTCAGAGGTACTCGAAAGACGATGCCATTTGCTGTTCCGATGATATGGCGAGAACAGAAAGACCATGTGACGGACTGTTATTTCTGTTTGACTAATGTGTCTGGTTTCTCTGCCAAAAACAAGAAGTCAATTGAATATCCTAATCTGCCTTCAGCAATGAGACCCATGCCACATGATGACAGTCTTCCAGTTCCGAAACCACCAGAGGATTGGACCTTAGACGAACCAGATGAAGAAACTGCAGTGCAGGGTTCTAACAGTGACATTGACCCGGATTTTGAACCATCCTCATCAGGCGATCCACATCTGATAACACAGTCCGAATTGAACGATTTGGTCAGAGATTTGGGTCTGTCAAAAGCAAAAGCTGAGCTGCTAGGTTCGAGACTGCAGGAATGGTGTTTGCTATCACCAGGTACGAAAATTTCTGTGTTTCGAGACCGGCATCATGATATAACCAAATTTTTTTGCACAAGTCGACAGTCTCTGTTTCTGTTGTGACATTGAAGGATTGTTCTCGGTCTTTGGTTGTGATCACAACCCGGAAGAGTGGCGTCTTTTCATTGATTCGTCAATGTTAAGCCTGAAAGCTGTTCTGTTGCACAATGGCAACGTTTATCCTTCAGTACCTGTTGGCTATGCAGCACATATGAAAGAAACATATGAGAATATGGAAATGTTACTAAAGTATGTCCAGTATACCAGGTATAACTGGAATATCTGTGGAGACCTCAAAGTCGTTGCTCTGTTACTAGGACTGCAGCTTGGCTATACAAAGTACTGCTGTTTCATCTGCGAATGGGACAGCCGAGACAGAGAGTCGCACTATTCTAGAAAGAACTGGCCACTCCGTAAAAAGTTAGTTCCAGGACAGAAAAATGTAGCACATGAATCGCTTGTTGACCCGACAAAGATATTTTTTGCCTCCTCTTCACATTAAACTGGGACTCATGAAGAATTTTGTGAAAGCAATGAACAAGGAAGGGGAAGGTTTTCGTTATTTAAGACAGATGTTCCCAAGAATAACTGATGCCAAGATCAAAGAGGGTATTTTTGTTGGCCCCCAGATCAGACATGTTATGAGTGACAAGCGATTTGAAGATCTGTTAGTTGGGCCGGAAAAAATTGGCTGGAAAGCCTTGAAAGACGTTGTTGACAATTTTCTGGGCAATTACAGAGCCCCAAACTACATTCAGCATACAAGAGAATGAAGTGCAATATGTCACTCAAGATTCATTTCCTCCATTCACACTTGGACTTCTTCCCCGCAAATCTCGGTGCTGTGAGTGACGAGCACGGTGAAAGGTTTCATCAAGACATAGCTACGATGGAGAAACGATACCAGGGCAATTGGAATCCGTCAATGCTTGCCGACTATTGTTGGATGCTACAACGTGATGCACCAGACACTGAATATAAAAGAAACTCGGGAGCAAAACACTTTTAATTCTGTTTCATTTAGTCGCTTGTGCGAAACGTAAACTTGACTATATATTTTATTGTCAGTAAACATAAAAATGTCTATTTCTCATAGTTCTTACGTGATGCAGTAAAACCAAAACCATATTTGAGCATACCAAGTTGGTACCTGTCATAATCACCAAAAACTTTTCAGGAATCAAGACTTAACCAAAAAATTGTTGTGCAGTGATATCTGTTGTCACCACAGGAGTTATTCAGATTCTTCCAATCATTTGCTCATCAGAAGCTAAAATGGATTTGCATTCTTGTACAGGGTGCCCACAAAAACACTCCTCGATTTTAAATGGTTACAAAACCAAAATTTATTGGAATATTCTTTCATCTTTGAGGCTACAGTTTCATCAACTCATAAAGATTCATATGGTATCGGTTGGTTACATACACTCGATGTGCACCCCACCTGTAACTCGGCAAACATCGATGCGATAATCGAGCTCGGACTAGACTCTCTGATGCATATCCGGAGTGATCACGTTTATAGCTTCAGTGATGCGTTCCTGCAGATCACCATAGTTTTGGTTAGTGGAGGTACGTACACTGTCTTTCACGTACCCCAAAAGAAAAAGTCACAAACAGTAATGTTCGGTGATTTCAGGGGTCATTTAAGGAACATCTGGCCATTTTGTCACGTTGCATTGTCTGAAGGCTGTAATTTCTGCACCAATTGCAGCTTATAAGGATGAAAGTGCAAGTGATTGTGTAAGATCTTGCCAACCGTGCTTTTTGGGACATCTTATTTATAAACATATTCCAATAAGTTTTGATTTTGTAACCATTTAAAATCAAGGAGTGTTTTTGTGGGCACCCTGTATTTCATTTACTATGTCTTCAGGCTGACTTCCCTCTTTGCACAGCTAAGCCCTGTGTAAATGGTCAATGCTCTGCAAAAATAAATTTAAGCAGACACAGAGTGGCTTTGTTTCTTGATTTCACTGCTCAAACTTTTCTCAATTGAGTGCTAAAGGAAAAACCCGAGTCAAGGGAGAAAGGTCTGAGCTGCCAAAGTTCCAGTGATAGCATCTTCTCTCTCTGGTCCAGTTAGTGGAAAGGTGAGAGAAGGAAGTGAGGAAACCCTTACTTCTCCAGAGGGAACTAGCAAAATACAAAATGAAAGACTGACCGATGATTACTGCTTCTAAGAAAATATGCACACTACAATCCTAAGCAAAAAGACTGGAAAGGGAAAGAGAAAGAACTGATGCTGAAAGCCTCCCATGTGGGGAAGTCACATAAATTGGCAGATTTGAAACATGAAATTGTTGATAACTGAAATGATGGCTTGCTCCAATCTGATATTTCTTGCAACCGCACTTGCCTAGAGAAGCAGGGAACTTCCGCCCACTTTTCAAGCTGGATAAGCAATCTCTAAGCCAGGGACACATGCCATATGTTACCAGCTGGGCTCCTTGTTATCGCTTCTCCACTTAATACTGAAAGACGCTGCATGGAGGAGCAGAGTGGAAAAGCCCCTGTGCAAACTGTTCCCCTTACAGCGAGTGCTGAAAAGCTGCCAGATATATGAGCAAGGTCTGGCACACATCAAATGGCTCCAGAGGCTGTGCCAACCCAGGCAAATCTTTCAGTTGTCAGAGGCGTGTCAAAAATTCTGACTGTGCCACTTCACAAAACACAATCATGAAAGCTGTTTGTAAACCAGACACAAAGCTCCAAGGGCTCTGGTCAACATTTGAGTTTTACCCCTCTCTCTTTTATTAACTTATATTGCATCCAATGTCGATTAAAAGGTAAAAGCCTAAGGCAATCACGAACAGGAGGCTCAGTGCACTGTAAACACTGAACCCAAAAGTCACACTTACGAAGCTACAAACAAGAGCCTGCATCATTGTATGGAAGGCTCTCACGGGTCATGATTGCCAGCCTATTTGTATGACGTTATTAGAAATGGTATAATTTTATAAGACTTTTCTTTTAACAATTGGATCTGGAAAGGCCCAGCAGTCTCCCCCCCCCCCCATCTATTCCCCCCAAAGTTTCCTACCTTAATATACCCTTGATAAATCATACAACAGCATTTGGAAAAACTGAGTTGCAGCTCTGTTTATTGTAACAACAAATAACATGGTATTAGAAAACAACCATCAAGTTACCAAACAATATAATATAAACAGCTTCTTGGCCCTGTGACCCCACCCCTGCCAGCAAGGGTCTGTCCCTTTGATTGGGTCACCAGCCCACCTGGGACCCGCTTCCGAACCAGCTTCCCCTTCTGCCGCTCATCTCCGGATGAGCCCCAGCTTTCGGTAGCTTGGACCCCACCTGCAACTCCTGAGCTTCCTGCCTGGGAACCAGCCTACCCCTCTGAGGGAGGGAGGGAGAGCGGCAAATCCACCACCTAGGACTGGAAAAGACCAGACCCTCGGTGGCTGTGACTTTTATAAAGACCCGCCCCATGTCCCGCTGCAACCAATCCCACACTCTAGACCAGTAGTCTCAAACTCAAACCCTTAGTGGGGCCACATTTTGGATTTGTAGGTACTTGGAGGGCCGCAGAAAAAATAGTTAATGTCTTAGAAACATAAAAACATAGAAATAGACGGCAGATAAGGGCCACGGCCCATCTAGTCTGCCTACCCCAATGGCCCTCCCCTACCTTTCTCTGTGAATAGATCCCACGTGTTTATCCCATTTGGCCTTAAAATCAGGCACGCTGATGGCCTCAATAACCTGAAGTGGAAGACTATTCCAGCGATCAACCACCCTTTCAGTGAAAAAGAATTTCCTGAAAGGGTGGTTTGATTGCTGGAATAGTCTTCCACTTCAGGTTATTGAGGCCAGCAGCGTGCCTGATTTTAAGGCCAAATGGGATAGACAACAAGATTTATAAACTATAAAGAGTTTTACCTTATGCAAAATTGTCATTAACTATTTTTTCTGCCGCCCTCCAAGTTCCCTATTTTTTCTGCAGCCCTCACATTTAAAGTTTAATATATTTCCTCTCTCAAAACTGACACATTTCAATCACTATATTGAAAATAAAATCATTTTCCCTACCTTTGTTGTCTGGTGACTTTATTTTTCTGTGCATTTAACTATGTTTCCAGGGTCTTCTTGTCCTTTGACTGGTTTTCTCTCCGTCTTCACTTTCTGCCTTGCATCCATCTTTGGCATTAACTTAATATTCAATTTTTCTGCTTTATTTTCAAAATCTACGTTTCCATGTCTTAACCTTCCCTTCTATCTCTCTCTTCTTCTGTCCCTATGTCTGACATCTCTTTCCTTCCTTCCTTTCCCCTGGTCTGGCATCTGTCTCCTTCCCTCCCCCAACTTTTTATTTCTTTCACCCTGCCCCCTTCTTTCTTTCTCTCTCTATCCATGCCCCCATTCTTTCTATATGTCTGTCTTTCTCTCTCTCTCCGTGCCCCCTTTCTTTCTTTTTTTTCTTTCTCTCTCCGTGCCCTTTCTTTCTGTCTTTCTCTCTCCATGCCCCTTTCTGTCTGTGTCCCGTTTCCCTTCTTTCTTTCCGTCTCCCTGTCCCCCTTTCTTTCTTTACTTCTCCCTGCCCTCCCCCATGCCACCACCATTGGGGAACAGGCCACCACTGCCGCAATCAGGGAACAGGCCACCACCACCGCAATCGGGGAACAGGCTGCCACCACCACAATCAGGGACAGGCCAGCGCCGAGGTCTTAACTCTCCCTGCTTATCTTCCCCAGTGCGGGGGCCAACCAATTCATGCCAACCGACGTCAATTCTAATGTCGGGGAGGAACTTCCGGGCCAGCCAGGAAGCGATTGGCTGGCCCAGAACTTCCTTCCCGACATTAGAATTGATGTCGGGTGGCGAGAATTGGTCGGCTCCGAGCTGGGAAAGATAAGCAGGAAGAGTTAAGACCTCGGCGCTGGCCTGTTTCACGATTGTGGCGGCGGCAGCCTGTTCCCCGACTGTGGCGGTGGCGGCCTGTTCCCCGATTGCGGTGGCTTGGGAGAGGGCAGTGGGAAGGGAAGCAGATTGGGGACCCCTGTTTTAGGCGAGGATAGATCGCGGGCCGCAAAATAGTCCCTGGGGGGCCGCATGCGGCCCATGGGCCGCGTGTTTGAGACCGCTGCTCTAGACGCAGCGGGATGCACTACTTTTGTTTTCTGCTCCCCACCCCTCTTCCCTTCACCTCTCCTCCCTCTCTACTCTCCCATCGGGCCGACATGTGGGCCTTCTAGCCCCGTGTTACACAAACCCATTGAGACTAGCTCTAGGGCAAACTTATACCTGAAACAGTATTTTATGTGCAGAAATAATGTGACTGGAAAACTACTCAGAGTACACATAAGAACATAAGATTTGCCACTGATGGGTCAAACCAGTGGTCCATCATGCCCAGCACTCCGTTCACACGGCGGCCCTTAGGTCAAAGACCAGTGCCCTATTTGAGTCTAGCCTTACTTGCGTATGTTCTGTTCCAGCAGCAACTTATCCAACCTTGTCTTGAATCCCTGAAGGGGTTTTCCCCTATAACAGCCTCCGGGAAAGTGTTCCAGACCTTCACCACTCTCTGGGTGAAGAAGAACTTCCTTACATTTGTACGGAATATTTTCCCTTTGAGAGGGTGAACAATCTCTCTGTCTCTACTAAGTCAATTCCTTTCAATATCTTGAATGTCTCTTCTCTGTCTTCTCCTTTCAAGGGAGAAGAGGCCCAGTTTCTCTAGCCTCTTGTTGTACGGCAACTCCCCCAGTCCATTAACCATTTTTGTCGCTCTTCTCTGGACCCTTTCGAGTAGTACTATGTCCTTTTTCATGTACGGCGACCAGTGTTGGACCAGTATTCCAGGTGGGGGGCGTACCATGGCCTGGTATAATGGCATGATAACCTTTTCAGATCTGTTCGTGATCCCCGTCTTAATCATTCCTAGCATTCTGTTTGCCCTTTTCGCCGTCACCGCATATTGCGCAGACGGTTTCATTGACTTGTCTACAAGTACTCCCAAGTCTCTTTCCTGGGGGCTCTCTCCGAGTATAGCACTGGACATCCTGTATTCGTGCATATGATTTTTGTTACCGACATGCATCACCTTGCACTTATCCACATTGAACCTCATTTGCCATTTTGCAGCCCTTTCCTCGAGCGTATTTACACTTCTCCTTCTGGATTCGTGATTTCCATATTTGCAAATTCAATTATTCACAATATTTTTTGTCTACTTTTTCTTCTATTTTTAGGCTGTCTTAACCTCCCCGGATCTTACCTGGTGGTCTAGCAGTGACACAGGGCAGGAGCGATCTTCCTATGCTCCTGCCCCGTGCAAAGCTGTCATCAATATGGCTGTCGTGAGTTCCTGTTGTAGTCTCGAGACTACAATAGGAACTCACGGCAGCCATATTGATGATGGCTTTGCACGGGGCAGGAGCATAGGAAAATCGCTACTGCCCTGCGTCACCGTTACATCACCAGGTAAGGTCCAGGGACGCAGGAGGGAGGTGGGGATGGGTAAGAGCCGGCCAAAAACTTATTCGCAATTTTTTGCTATTCGCGGGCTGGCTCTGCACCTAACCCCCGTGAATACAGAGGGAGAAGTGTATGTCTCTTTGTACACATACATAAAAATATATGCTGATACATAACGTATAATTCTACTTGTGATACACACAGGTATTCCAGAAGATAGAGGTTAGATAGAGCTGGAATGGAGTTGTGCTAAAATGCATACATATCCAAGCTTAGGCAGAAAAGTTGTGCCTGCTTTGGGGCAATCATAATTTTGTGTGGGAGCTTTAATGGAGGCAACTTTCGCTTTCATAAAATAGGAACAATTGTTCTATTGGGTGTCTGGGCATGCCCCTGTAGACTGGTTGTATGCAGGGACAAAGAAGCTGGGACTAGCAAGGGAGAAGCAAATAAGTTAAATGACAGGCCTCACAGTGGGCTATAGGCCCTGCTGCACTCCCATTCCCTCTTTTGACCCTGACTTCCAGGTAATAATAATAGGATTTTCAGCAAATGCATCCACTCTTAGGCCTGGTGCACCATATTTTCTGTTGATGCTGCAGGATGGCCTGGGATCCTGAAATTGCCATGACTGCTGAAACTCCTCAATGACAGAGAAGGGGAGAAGAGAGAGGGCAGAACTGGTGGGGGGAGGGGGAAAGAGATGGAGAGTGGGGAAGACAGAAAGGGCAGATGTTGAACTGGAAAAGAGAATGCAGAGACTGGACGGGATGGGGAAAGAATTACTGTATATACTGAATGGAGAATTGAGAGATCAGATAGATAATGGATGGAGAGGATGAAGATGAAGGAAAGAAGATAAAGGCCAGATGCTGGAGGGAAAGACAGAAAACAGATGCTGGACAAGGGGGAAAGAAGGGGCCTCATACCAGAAGTATAGGATCTTGAATTTTTGACTGGGGATGAAAAGAAATTTAGATCGAAGGCAGAGGAAAGATAAAAATTGGGGGCCAAGATAGAATTGGGAGGTGGGGTGACAAACTGAAAATTGACCAGGGAAAGAGCAGACTTTACTACTGGGTGATTCAGCAACTAGAAGAGAAGGGAAATTCAGGAACTCAGCTGTTGGAAGGGGAATGGAGTAGATTTCTGTGGATGAAGTAGAAACATGAGGACCTAGGGAGAAGATGGAAAGTCACTAGGCAGACAAAGCGGTAAGATATGACATGGTGGGATGGGGGAGTAAAATCAAAAATGGGAGGGTTGATGGAGAGCACATGAGGAAGATATGGAGAAATGGGATAGGTAAATTGAACAGAGGAGGCCAGTGAAATGTGGTGACTGGAAAGAAATCAGTGTGGGGACGAACAGAGCTATGAGCAGAGAGGTAGAAAAGCAAAGATCAATGTAAATAGTTTTTTTTGGGGGGAGGAAGAAAATAGAAAATGCACAGTAGACCCTGAAAAGGAGTTAAAATCACTAACAAAGAAAAAGAGAGACCAGTATCAAAGTGATTAGAAAAACAATACTCGGGCAACAAAGAAAGAAAAAAGCTTTTTATTTTCACTTTATTGTTTGAAATATGTTTTCTCTGACAATGTGCATCTCTTATATCTTTGAATTTTGCTCAATACAGGGGAAAATACATTTCTGTATGTGTTTTTCTAGCTGGCTTCTTGGAGTTCCCATTTTAGTTTTTATCGATATGTTTTAAGTTTGGTCCTTTATTTTGTACTGGATGAGGTCTCTCTGTGTTTTGTGTATGTGGACTAGATGAGAGATTCTGTTAATACATAATTCTTGTGTAGGGGTCTGTAGCAGTCTAACTTGTTTCATTTTCCATGAAAGCAGCTCTAATGGTGTTCTAGGTCTTGGTATAATGTTTGCAGCGTTGTTTGTCTTTTGTGTGTTAGTGCTGGTTTAGTATAGCAACTTTACTATACAGCATTTGTATATGTCTTGAAATGTATTTTGTTTTGGGGTTTGTTTGTTTTTTATAGGTTTTTATCATTTTACAATCTGACTGGCAGTGGAGGGAATTTATATTTCTGCTACTGTGTTGACATGATAATTTGAATACAGCTTTATGGTGAGCTGTAAGGGGAAACATCTAGTAGCTCTTTGTTCTCTAGCATTCTGTCAGAATAAAAATTCCAATGTGACTTGAGAACAGCGATGATACGATGTTTATATAGTACAGTTAATCTACTGAAAGCTATCTTATTGCACCTTTCTGTATTCAGGCCTGCTGACACCAGCACATCTCATCCAATAATGAGATGGGAAAACATTTATTGACAGATTAGGAGGTTGTGGGATCTAAGTGTTGTTTGACCTCCATGGTCTGGTTTGAAAAAAAAAAAAAAAATCCCCCAGGTCACTGTTTTCCTGCAGTCCACTCCTGGCACAACATATCCACTAACATACCTCAATCTAAGTGCACTTTATATAAAATACTCTGCCTCCCCTCCCCCGGCCAGGCCTGGCCATGTATAATAGGGTGCTCAGTGTCATGCAGAAAGCAGTGAGTTGTGACTCCAGTCCAGTATTTCCATGTCTCATCTCATGGTGACATGGAGAAGACCTGGCCATCACTCATGCCTTCTGTGGAAAGCAAGGGAACAGAATATCAACGCCTGACATTAAAATGCAGTCAAGAGAGTCAAAATATTTTATACTCTAGCTGAAGGCGAAAGGGGCAGCTGCCTTCACCAACACTCTCTCTACTCCATTCCCTATACAACTGGGCAAGGAATGCACAGCCCCCTTTGAGTAGAGTACAATGAATGAAAGTCCATCGCAAAAAACCAAAAAGGACATTATTCAAATTCCTGACAAAAAGTCTGTTTCTTAATTTTCCCTTGCAATTCCAAAATAAAGAATATAAGATTTAGAAGAGGGGAGATTTAGATCTATTTGTTAATTTCTTTTCTTTGAGTCCTGCTAGACCAGTCCAGATGAATGTGTTATGTCCTACTGCCAACAAACAGAGCAGAGAAAAACTGTTTATAACCGACTTTACTCTATTTACAGGAAGCTGGTCTTACCCTTCAGCTCCTCAGAATCTTAAACTAAAATTTAAGACAGCTGAAGGAAATTGTTATGTTTTGGGTTTCCAATTTACCACTAAAGTCAAACCCGATGCAGTCCAACTCATCATTTCATGATCGGTAACCCAGAAATGATAATTCATACACCAGGGGCTCCTTTTACGAAGGTGTGCTATAGGTTTTACCGCACGCACTGGATTAGCGCACGCTAGCCAAAAATCTACTGCCTGCTCAAAAGGAGACGGTAGCGGCTAGCGCACACGGCATTTTAGCGTGCGCTATTCCGCGCATTAAGGCCCTAGCGCGTCTTTGTAAAAGGAGCCCCAAGTGTACTGCTACTCATCGTTAGCTTTCTGAATTTGTCAGACTATGAACCCTCAATTGCCACATGGCTTCCATAGATAGGTTCTAAACTAGTCTGGCAGGACTCAAGGAAAGGAAATTAGCAGGAAAGTCCAAATTCCCCCTTCCTTATCATCCGTGCCAGACCAATCCAAATAAGTGGGATGCTATATCCAGGTTGAGTGGGAAGACGCCACAGTAGCTCTCCTTCTACTCTCCAGCACAAAAATACTTTTAAAAAGATAAGACTGTTCCTCTATTATAGATGTTACAGTTTTTTTATTGTACTACCTTCATGGAAAAACACACAACCGGCAATGATGTTAACTCTCATAGTCAGATGTAAAAGATCTGCTACAGGTATTTAATTTAGTTGGAACAGTAAATGAAATTCCACCTCTTCCTTAGATGAAACTCGTCCTTTAGATGAAAAAGGACTGAAACCTGGATGCAATTCAACTGCTTACATAAAATTCCTTCTCCTTCCTTTGGGTTTCTCTAGCTATAGTGGTCCCCCATAACACCACACAATGCTAGACAGAAACTTGGTTAGTTCTGGTCCCAGGAATTATTGAATTCATGTTCCAAAAACAAGTGCCTTTGTTTGCCTTCCCAAGGGAGTATAGGTTAGTCAATTATTTAAACAGGCTTGACAGGAAAATAAAAATAGGGGATCTCCCTGTTAGATGGAAGGTAAGAGGCGGGAGAGTACAAAAGACAATTCTGGCAAGCAAAGCAGGAGCTTATATTAATTTGGGGTGTTCCTTATGCCACCAGGAACATCCCTGAAGCACAAAACCCCTCATTCACTTCCATAAGCCTCTGCAGGTTTCCCTGAACCTCCAGAAGATTCTGGTGCTAGAAGGTCTGAGCTTTGAAGCAGGTGCAGAAAACACAGGAAAAACCCCCAACAGGTTAAAAGTTTGCATAAGGGCAACCCAGTAGCTCTAGAGTTGCTTAAAAAGAACTGGGAACACAATGCAGGTACCAACTCCAGGCAATCTGCTCTCATTGGCTGAGCACCTATGACAGAGAGGACTGCCTAGGAGATAGGCACAAAGGCACTAAAAAATAGGAACAGCAGAGTTAAATTCATGCATTTACTCTGCTGAATTTCTCCCAATGTTTTGTGGCTTGTCTGCCTTTGATGTGGCAACAAGAGTCTTGTCTGCTGATCAGACTCCTACAATCTGCAATGTCCTTCCATCACATGTCCAGTTGCTCAAGCATAAGAACATATGAATAGCCTTACTGGGTCAGACCAATGATCCATCTAGTCCAGTATCCCATCTTCACGGAGGCCAATCCAAATCACAAGAACCTGTTATTTTACTGCTACTGTAAAAGATTCATCCACTATTGCTGGCATCAAGGAGCAGCTCCAAAAATTAAGACACTTATATTTTCTCATTCATCCACTATTATAGTGTTGATTCTCTTCTATACCCATATCTGAAAAATAATCCAATTATCTTCCCAGATGATGTAAAAATACAGGCAAACCAAATCTTTGGGAAGGTTGTACCAAAACCAGATCGTAATGGAAGGCTCTTTTTATAATATATAAACAACATTTGTACAGAATATTATCTCTCTTTATACTTTAATAAAAAGATTTGAATAAAAAATTATAAGTATTTGAGGCTTGTGCGGACAGAGCCCACAGGGATGGGCTCAGACTTTGTCCCCTTGTCATGCTCTCTGTGGTCAGAGCATGGGCGAGGCACAAATGGGCTCCCAGTCGCACACATTAACTGACAGAATACTGTAAGTCAAGCTCACTCTTGTTGTATTTAGGCACATACACTTATGCCAAGTCTGTGGCTGGTATAACTGCGGGCACCTAAATGTGAGGTATACCGATACTGGGTTATACTAGTACTTGTACACCACTGATTTTCTGGCACCCCTGGGTCCAGGCCCTTGCTGGATTAACCATTTTGCCAAACCAAAGGTGGTTACCTTTAGAACACCCTCTAACTCCAGCACCTCTCCTCTTCTCTGCCTCTCCTTTTAAATATTCCCTAATGGTGAGCAGTAGCTGCAAACAGCTACTTGCGCCAGCCTCTGCTGCCCCTCTGCTGTCACTTCTGGGACCAGGAAATCACATTAGAGGGAGAGCCGAGGTCAGCGGGAGCAGCCGGTTGCAGACAAGACTATAATATAATTTGTGTGCCCACATGACATTCTAGAATATTCTCTCACAACATAGCACCAGGCTACCTATCATGTCACACTCACTTAATAGAATTGTCACCTATGGCCATTTATTGCATATTTTCTGTGCATGCTAAATGGTATTAGCATATTTACCAGCCTTTAGTACACAGGCTTCTACTTCTGATCAAAATTAGTTACAGAAATGGTTTTCTACTGAAATTGTACTGAGTAATTTATGTGAGTAATTTATGTAAGAAAATTATGAGTTTAAAAAAAATCTTAAACAAATAAAAACATTAAATTAAAAACTGGTAGACTTGGATCTCTATTTTCCGCAGACATCACAGAATATAAGAAAGCTAAAGACTTAAATCACAATAATTGATCTTAATGGCTTTCAGCTGGAACAACTTATTGAATGAGAAAAACACTGTTTATGATCCAAGCACATTTGTCTTGCAGTATTTGAGTCCACTGCTCAGGCAAATTTGCTGGCTGTTCAACAGACCCATAACTTGAACAGACCATGTACTCTCAATAAATTCCTTCTAGAAATGCCTTACTTCACAAGGAGGGAGCTACAGAGACAGAATTTGGTGGAAACACTAGACCTGAGAATTGTTTGGATTGTGAAATGGACACTCCCTAATTTGCTCCTGGAGATCATTTTATATCTCAATTTTTGGGTGTGGTTTGCCTTCTTTGACATCTCAGCTTCCAGTTAGGTCTGTGGGTTTTTGATCCATACACTTGTTATTTGGAGAGGGATGGTCTAAAGATGAGAAACAAAGGACCTGATTCTGTAATAGTCCGACCAAAGTTGTGCAAGCAAATCGGTATATTTTGCCGATTTACGATTGCAACTTAACTGTTTCACTAGCTAACCAGCACTGATAATTGACAATTAACAAGTAATAATTGGCACTAATTGCAATTTTACCAAAACTTTAAATGTACTCTATAAAGTGGTGCATGTAAATTCTAGTGAATAGATCTCAAAAGGGGATATGGGCAGGTCCAAAAAAATCCAAGAAAAAATCTCTGCTGACATTGCTGCCTGAATGTACTGCAGTCATCTGAAACTTAAATGTGTCCAAGATTGAGCTGCTCCTCTTTCCTCCTAAATCCTCTGCTTCTCCTCCTCCTCCTTTTTCCATCTCAGTAAATAATACTGTAATTGTTCCAGTCTTCTCTGCTCGCAACCTTGGAGTGGTCTTTGATTCCAACCTCTCATTTTCTACGCACATCCAACAAGCTGCTAAGACCTGCCACTGCTTTCTCTTCAACATCCCCAAAATTCACTCCTTCCTCTCTGAGCACACTACCAAGACCATTGTCCATGCTCTCCCAACCTCACGCTTAGATTACTGCAATCTACTTCTAACTGGTATCCCACAGTGTCACCTCTCTCCCTTGCAATCTGTGCAAAACTCTGCTGCACGACTCATCTTCTACCAACCTCGCTACGCTCATGTCACCCCTCTCCTTGTCACTTCACTGGCTCACTATCTGCCATCCAAGATCAAGTTCAAGATCTTATTGCTGACGTACAAGTGTGTTCATTCTGCTGCCCCTCAATATCTCTATCCTTATACACCTCCCAGAGAACTCCATTCCTCGGATAAGCAGCTCTTAGCTGTAGCCTCCTCCTCTACTGCCAATTCCAGACTTCATTCCTTTCATCTAGCTGCTCCTTATGCCTGAACAAATTACCCGAGTTTGTCCATCAATCCCCTTCCCTTGTTTAAAAGCAGACTGAAAACCCACCTTAACCCTACTCCTTTGCCCTCCAACCCAGCCAGCTGATTAACCGTTCCCCTTAACTGTATCCATGACATCCTGTTTGCCTGTCTTGGCTGTTTAGATTGTAAGCTCTTTCGAGCAGGGACTCTTTTCTTCTTCTTTGAGACTGTGCAGCGCTGCGTGCATCTGGTAGCACTATAGAAATAATTAATAGTACACTTTTCCCTCCGTATTTGCGGTTTCAGCATTCGTGGTTTCGATTATTCACGGTTTTTAGCTTGCTGGCTCCTCCCCCCCCCCCCAAATTACATCAGCTTGCATAGAGAAATCGCTGATTCCAAGCGTTTACAGAGAAAATCGCCGATTCCCAGCACTTTCTTCACCATGTTTTGCTTCTCCTTCAGGAATAGGCCAGGTCTCCCACCATGTTATTCACGGTTTCACCATATTCACGATGGTTTTTAATAAAAAAACAGTGAATAACATATAAAAAAGTTATTCACAGTTTTTCAGTATTTGCGGTTCTGTTAATCCCCTCTCACAGCGAATACGGAGGGAGAAGTGTAGTAATAATACGGTCATGAGCAATCCTAAAAGTTAGACACATTGTTATAGAATATGCCCAATCCGTGTACAACTTAAACAGGTATTTAAGCCTGGTTTTCATTGACATAAATGGATGAACCTAATTGTTAGTCATACAGAGAGGCACTACACATAGGGTTACCAGATTTAAAAGACGAACAAACCTGGATGCATGTTCTGTAACCAGCCCCGCCCCATTTCACCTCCAGACTCACCCCCAAAAAGCCACTTCTCTTTTTCCCAACCTCCAGGCCTCATCTGGAGGGCCTCCAGCATGCATGGGTGTAACAGCATCTGCACATGCTCGTTGAAGGCCCTCCAGACACGGCCGAAGCTCAGGGCTTTCCAAAACCCGGACAAACTGCCAGGTTTTGGAAAGTCCAAGGACATGTCTGAGTTTTCCCAGACATCTAGTAACCCTAGCTACGCATGATTCTATAAACTGCACCTAACTAGGCATCATATATAGAATTTGGCCCAAAATGTATATTCATTTATTACTATTAAGAGGGGGACAGAGTGTGTTTGTCAGACTTCAGCACGGAGCTATATATTGCTGCTTCTTTCAGAGCCCCATATATACATACCTTTTCTCCCTTGCATATCCATCACTGTTGCTCAACAGTTGGGATGTCCTGTAGATGAATATTAAGGGGTTGATTTTCAACAGGATTGCGGCCCTTGAGGAGGGACTTTGAGATCCCGGGTCTATGATGTCAAACACGGTGCTTAGGTCCAAAAGGACCACATCATCCCCTTTTTCAAAAAATTTCCAGCAGTCGTTTATGATGTCTAATAAGACTGTTTCTGTGATGTGATGTTTCCTAAAACCTGATTGGTAGGTAGAGAGGGAGTAATTTTTCCAATGAAATCCTATAGTTGTACGAGTACTATCTTTTCCAGGATTTTGGACATGAAAGGGAGATTTGAGACATCTGGGCATCTGAAGTTACTTGGGTTGTCTGGATCTAAGGTAGTTTCTTTAGGAGTTGTCTGACTACCGTGGATTTTCAACTCTGCAGAATGACACTTGATACTAAGAACTCATTTATTAAGGGCGGGATGGATTCTAGGAAGACTGGAAGTGGGGCACGGGTCTAGGTTAGATTATGTGGGGCTTAGAGAATCTACTATGGTTTTTAGGTCATCATAGGTTCCTGTTTTGAAGTGATCAAGTTTCTGGGCCATGTGCGCTATCTGGTTGTGTGGCGTGCTTTGGTGATTGCCACCAGCTTTATTTTTTTTTCTAACATTTATTACCCAATTAACACCTAAGGGGTTTACAAAAACAACATACATAATTGCATAAAATAAAACATAACTAATCAAATAAATAATTTATAAAAGACAATACACAGTGGTTAGCAATCACCATCTCAGATATTCAATGCTGGGCCATATCCAAGCACTGGCATTGAATATCTGAGCATACAAAGCGACTAAAACACAGCCAGTTAAGTGAGATATTCAGCACTTATCTGGCTACTATGAACCATAAAGACAGGACTGTGTATTATGTGGTCCTGTTTATATGGTTATCCTAACTGGTTAAAGGCTGAAACAGAAAAACATGACGGCAGATAAAGGCCACCTTGAAACCTTTTCCCTCAATATTCCGAAACTGATGACAGACATAGACCCCTACGAACACCGCCCTAGAGGAAAAAGCAACAGCTTAGCACAAGGGTATAAAATCACTCTATAAGAGTCTTGCAAATGTAAAGGAAACCAATCTGAATCCACGATCATTTTCATCTCCTTGGTTCACAGAAGTCCTGAGAGCAGAGAAAAGGAAAGTCATGAAAGCAGAAAAAACATGGTGCAGAATGCAAAGCACAGAGGACAAATCCACTTGGAAGAAGCTCCTCGCAGACTACAAATCAGCGACACACGAAACTAAAAAGGCCCATTTCTCCAAACTAATATCAAAGATCCTGAACAGATCAAAGGCCATCTTCACACTGACCAAAAACCTGTTCTCAGCCTCACAAGGAAATAATCAGTCCCCACAAACAACCTTAGCCAGCGAGACCCTTTCCACTTTTCTTTCATCAAAAAATATATAACATACGTGTAGCTCTAGAGTTGGAACACAAGACCCTACCAAATCTCAATGACGCCACACAACCAGATAGCGCACATGACCCAGAAACTTGATCACTTCAAAACAGTAACCTATGATGACCTAAAAACCATAGTAGATTCTCTTAAGCCCCACATCATCTAACCTAGACCCGTGCCCCACTTCCAGTCTTCCTAGAATCCACCCCGCCCTTAATAAATGAGTCCTTAATATCAGGTGTCATTCCGCAGAGTTTAAAATCCACGGTAGTCAGACGACTCCTAAAGAAACTACCTTAGATCCGGACAGCCCAATTAACTTCAGATGCCCAGATGTCTCAAATCTCCCTTTCATGTCCAAAATCCTGAAAAAGGTAGTACTCGTACAACTACAGGATTTCATTGGAAAAATTACTCCCTCTCTACCTACCAATCGGGTTTTAGGAAACATCACAGCACAGAAACAGTCTTATTAGACATCATAAATGACTGCTGGAAATTTTTTGAAAAAGGGGACAATGTGGTCCTTTTGGACCTAAGCACCGTGTTTGACATCATAGACCAGGGGTCTCAAAGTCCCTCCTCAAGGGCCGCAATCCAGTCGGGTTTTCAGGATTTCCCCAATGAATATGCATGAGATCTATTTGAATGCACTGCTTTCATTGTATGCTAATAGATCTCATGCATATTCATTGGGGAAATCCTGAAAACCCGACTGGATTGCGGCCCTCGAGGAGGTTACTTTGAGATCCCTGCCATAGACCATTCCCTTCTCCTGGTCAGGCTGAAGCACATTGGAATCAGTGATATTGCATTAGGGTTGCTTTCCTCCTTCCTAGCGAAAGAGTACTACTAGGTCAGACCACATCTAAACCAAAACCACTTAACTATGGAGTATCACAGGGCACCTTACTATCTCCACTACTTTTCAATATATATGTCAGACCAGTAATTGACATTGCAGAAAAACACCACATCCAAATCCTTTCATTCGCCAACGATATCCAACTCGACCTCCCCCTGATCCCAAATCAAGAAACCACAGTGCTGTTTGTGACCATAAACAAGCTGCAGCTAAATGCATCAAAAACAGAGCTCCTCTGGGTTTGCAAAGAAAACTGCACATATCCTCATCTCCATCTTTCTTGGGGAAATAACACCCTCACAGCCAAAGACAGCGTCCACAGCCTGGGAGTACTAATGGACAAAATCTATCACTCACAGACCATATCTCCCAAATAGTATCAACCTCCTTTTACTACATCCGCCAGCTGAAGTGCATCTATACATAATTCTCAGAACCTGAATTTGCCCAGTTACTATACGCTTTTGTGCTGTCTCGTATGAACTACTGTAACGTGCTACTAGTAGGCCTATCTGTCAAAAACCTATCTCGTTCCAATGCATCCAAAATACAGCAGTCCACCTATTAAAAAAAACTGAGAGCCCATGACCACGTCACCCCAGCACTAGCATCGGTTCATTGGCTACCTATCAAGAAGCACTGCATCTTCAAAGCCCTAGTCTTGGCATTCAAAACTTTCAAGGAATTGGTACAAGACTATATGATCTCCAAGCTACCAATCTATAACCCAAGCCAACTGTTAAGATCTCAAAAAGAAAGACAGCTGGTTCTACCCCCTAGACGTGCCCTCAAAACAGAATCAGCCCGCAGAAACGCCTACTCCGCACTTTGTACCCAAACTTTGGAACCTCATCACTCCATTTATCAGAGAGCTGGACAACCTATGGAACTTCAGGAAGGCTATAAAAACCTTCCTCTTCACAAATCCAGCTCTATGAAAAGACCAAGCCTAACTGATCTCAGATAAACTCATCAACTAGACCATACTGCTAAGTTCCTCACCAAAGCATGTATAATAAATTAGATTATTTCGGTTGCTTATGTCTACTATAGTTGATTAGTGTAGCTCGGATTTTTATCTCTCTTATAGCATGTATAGTTAATTAGTATACCTCAGCTGTTCATATATTCTCTATCTACTATATCTTGGAGGTTGTACCACTAGCTTTCCAAATACATCTTGTCCGTGTATGTACTACTGTAATCCATTCTGGGCTCTTTTGGTAGGACAGGCTAAATAATTGAATGAATAAATAAATGTTCCATCTATTCTGCCCATCCACAGCATCCACTATCTCCTCCTCTCCCTAAGAGATCCCACGTGCCTGTCGTACGCTTTCTTGAATTCAGACACCGTGTTTGTCTCCACCACCTCTACTTGGAGACTATTCCAAGCATCTACCACCCTTTTTGTAAAAAAGTATTTCCTTAGATTACTCCTGAGTCTATCACCTCTTGACCTCATTCTATATCCTCACTCTGGAGTTTCCTTTCAATTGAAAGAGACTCACCTCACAAGCATTTATGCCACATAAATATTTAAACAGCTCTATCATATGTTCCCTCTCCTGCCTTTCCTCCAATGTATACATACGTCTTATGGCATACACCGTCAACCATGTTAGTTGCCTTCCTTTAGATTGACTTCATCCTGTTTATCGTATTTATCGTTCCATAAGACGCACCTGACCATAAGACGCACCCTAGATTTAGAAGAGGAAACCATGAAAAAAAAACCCCATTCTGAACCAAATTGTGTACTAATATATACCAAGCTCTGCACCCAGCCCCCCTTCCCTGCCAGGCTCGTACCCTGTCCCACTGCCCTGTAACCTGCCCCCCAGTACCTTTTTTAATTCCCCCGTCCTGTACCTTTTTTTAATCCCCCGGTCCCCTTTTTATGGTACAACAATTTTTATTGAACAGAGAAAGAAACAGGTAATGCAACATAAGGTACAGGAAATGTTCAAAAAAATTTTTATTCAACAACAGTATCCAGCACCTTATCCCCCCCACCACCACACCCAAGGACAGTAAAGGAACATGCCGGAAAGAGCAAAACAAGGCACTGTCCCCCCTTAGCCATCTTCCTGTAATAATAAAGTGTAATGACAGACACATCAAGGAAATGCAACCAATATAATGACATGGTAAAAAGTAAAACAGCAAACAAGATTAAATACAGGGAGGAAAAAAAAGAATCGTAAACCCCCCTTCCCTTTATAAAACACTCCCCCGGTCTTGTCCTGTCCCTTTTTAGGCGTACCTTGTTGCCTGGTGGTCCAGCGGTGTTTCAGCTGCAGGCGCGAGCTTTCCACACGCCTGCCTGGGCCCACGCCGCCCTCCAAATGGTGCCTTCAGTTTTCACGAGTGGCTCGCGAGAACTGAAGGCACCATTCAGAAAGCGGCGCGGGCCCAGGCAGGTGGGCGGAAAGCTTGCGCCTGCTGGCCGATACACCACTGGACAACCAGGCAATAGGAGACATTTAAGGGGGTGTGGGACGAGGTGGCATGGGCCCAGGCAGGCGGGCAGAAAGCTTGCGCCTTCCAGCTGAAACACCGCTGGACCACCAGGCAACAAAGGACACCCAAAAACATACAGGACGGTATGGGACCGGTGGGGGGGTTAAAAATGGACGGGGTTGAAAAAGGTACTGTGGGATGTTTTAAAAAGGACCGACGGGAGGGGGGTGTTAAAAATTTATATCTTCGCTGCATAAGATGCACTGACATTTCCACCCACTTTTGGGTGGAAAAAAGTGTGCCTTATGGAGCGAAAATCTTTTTGAAGGTGCAGTCTCCAGAATTGTACACAATATTCTAAATGAGGTCTCACCAGAGTCTTATACAGGGACATTAATACCTCCTTATTCTACTGGAAATAGCTCTCCCCAGCATCCTTCTAGCTTTCACCACCACCTTTTCAACCTGTTTGGCCACCTTAAGATCATCACATACTGTTGCACCCAAGTCCCTCTCCTCTTTCATGCACAAAGTTTGTTCACCTCCTAAACTGCAAAAGCAGCATTCCCTTAGGTTTCAGCAGCATATATGCATGACCTTGCATTTTTTAACATTAAAGCTTAGCTGCCAAATTTCAGGCCATTCCTCGAGCTTCACCATCAGGAGTGGCTACGCTATTGTAGATTTTTGTATCAGCCGAAAAAAGGCAAATCTTACCAGACAGTTGTACAGCAATACCTCTTACAAAAATGTTAAAAACAACAGGCCCAAGAACCAAACCTTGAGGCACACAACTGGTACCATCCCTTTCCTCAGAGTGATCTCTATTTGCCACTACCCTCTGTTACCTTCCACTCAACCAGTTCTTCATCCAGTCTGTCACTTTGGGGCCCATAATGAGGCCACTCAGTTTATTTATTTATTTATTAGATGCCTGTGTGGAACACTGTCAAAGGCTTTGCTAAAATCTAAATACACCACATCTAGCACTCTCCCTCTATCCAATTTTCTGGTCACCAAGTCCAAGAACTTGATCAGATTTGTCTGACAAGACCTGCCTCTATTGAATCCATATTGCCTCGGGTCCTGTAATCCACTGGATTCCAGAAACTGCACCATTTTCTGTTTTAAAATATCAGCTCTTACGTAACTGGTTAAGTGCCGACTCCGCCCCCAGAATGCCCACAAAGTTTCTGGCTTCAGCTTAGGTGCTAAATTGGGCATCTTCATTGGCATTTATCTGATTAAGTGCCAATGAAGATGCCCAGTTAGCCTCAGACTAGTGATTTAAATGTTCATTAGAAATACTCCACAAGTTAAATAAAAAAGAGAAAATAAAATGCAAGAGTACTTATAAAGTGCCAATATTTATAAAGTGCTCAGTCACCAACCGATGTGTGCAAAAAGTACTAATAAAAGTACAAGCGCCGGTTGTAAACAGGGACCATCATAGCACTGGCACCAAGTCCCTTAGCCTTCAATACATAAACAATTATAATCAGTGAAATAGATTTGAAAAATCACTTATCTTGTGGTATATATGAGGAAGGCAGTAGAATCTACTATCCTGCTTTGTATAAAAATTCTTAATCTCCCTTACAAACCCCCGTGTTCGAAACTCCAATAGCCTCCCTTCGACTCGAGTTTCGCGTTAGCGTCATCAGGAAGGGGGCATTAGCTAGAGGAATGGAGGAAAAATCATTTATTATCTCCTTAATTTTGAGTTTGTATAACTGTGTATAAGGTATCATTTAATATCTCCTTAATTTGAGAGTAGTGATTTAAATGGCCAGGAGTAATTTCTGGCCATTTCAATCAATTTGAATATAGACTCCAAAGAATCCATTGTTCTGATGAAATTAATTTTTTATGAAATGAAGCAAACGTTAATTGTATACTACTAGTATGTTATTTGTAGTTGCCTTCATAAGCATATAAAAGCAGTTTTTAAATATAAGGTACTATAATTAAACCTTGGTATAACTCATGTATCAAGTAATTATCAAAATTACAATAATCATGTGAACTTGTATTTCTCTATTTTTGAGATAATGTGTAAATGTCTCCCACCCTCCCAAAGCTCATCCCTGAATTACCTCAGAATATTTAAATTTTCTATCATTTCGCTATGAAGTAGGGGGACCACATCTTTCAACTCAGATCTTTAATTACCTATGCTAGTTATTGTTCTGCTGGAGACAAAAGATAGCCGCTCTCAGATGAAGGCATTACTATCACTATTATTTCTATAGTGCTACCAGACGAACATAGAGTTGTACAGAATCATGAAGGAGACTGTCCCTGCTAAAAGGAGCTTACAATCTAAACAAACAAGACAAACAACATGGATACAGTTAGGGGGAAGACATAAGAACATAAGAATTACCGATGCTGGGTCAGAATAGTGGTCCATCGCACCCAGCAGTCCGCTCACACGGCGGCACCCAGGTCAAAGATCTGTGCCCTAACCGAGACCAGCCCTACCTGCGTTTGTTTCGGTTCAGCAGGAACTTGTCCAACCTTGTCTTGAATCCCTGGAGCATGTTTTCCCTTATAACAGACTCCGGAAGAACATTCTAGTTCTCTACCACTCTCTGGGTGAAGAAGAACTCCCTTACATTTGTACGGAATCTATCCCCTTTTAACTTCAGAGAATGCCCTCTCGTTCTCTCTACCTTGGAGAGGATGAACAACCTTTATCTACTAAGTCTATTCCCTTCATTATCTTGAATGTTTCGATCATGTCTCCTCTTTTCAAGGGAGAATAGGCCCAGCTTCCCTAATCTCTCACTGTACGGCAACTCCTCCAACCCCTTAACCATTTTAGTTGCTCTTCTCTTGACCCTCCTTTCGAGTACTACCGTGTCCTTCTTCATGTACGGCAACCAGTGCTGGACGCAGTATTCTAGGTGAGGGTGTACCATGGCCCAGTACATCGACATGATAACCATCTCCGATCTGTTCGTGATCCCCTTCTTAATCATTCCTAGCATTCTTTTCGCCGCTGCCGCACATTGCGCAGACGGCTTCATTGACTTGTTGACCAGTACTCCCAGGTCTCTTTCCTGGGGAGTCTCTCCAAGTACCGCCCCAGACATCTTGTATTTGTGTATGCAGAGGACTATTAATTACTGTGCAGGGGGAAGTAAGAGGTATTCAAGGGCACATACCTATTTCAGGTGCTCTCAAACCAATTTGTGCACATGTGTGAGAGAAAGAAAACCCAATTATAGAGAATGTTATCTAATAAGTATGATTATAAAAGTGTTTACTTATCACTAAATGATGGTGAATAGGTTATGTCCTTCAGAGAGCTTATCTCTGGTTTCCCAGGCCTTCCACAAATTTATTGGAGATGGTAAGTCCACAGATCCAGCATGATGATTAAACATCCCTCAAAATAACTTTTGTAAAGAAAATTCTCTTTGGAAAAATAAGGTCATGCTGCCTGGAGAAATGCATCTTATGAATCCAAAGTCATACCTTCTCTTCTGGTGCCACTCTCACTTGCTCCACACTCAAAGCAGGTAAAAAAAACCTAATATTTTTTTAAATGCCCACCACAGTGATTCCCAAACCTGTCCCAAGGGAACCCCATCCAGTCAGGTTGTCAGGATATCCAAAATGAATATTCAAGTGATCAATTTGTATACATTGCTTCCTTGATATGCAAATCTCTCTCATGCATATTCATTGTGGATATCCTGAAAATTTGATTGGCAGAGGTTCCCCCAGGACAGTATTCGAAACTAAAAAAACCCCAAAATTAAAATAATTCTGGGCTTTAGGTTTGTTAAAAACTAGGCAACATTCTGGGGACGGGGGAAACTTTTCCTAAAGGATGGATTCCACCTTACCCAATGTGGAACCAGGCTGCTAGTGCTTATCTTTAAAAGGAGAGAACGGCTTTTTAAAACAGAATATAGGAGAATGTTAACCGTTACTCAGGAGTGCATGATTTAGAAAGATGCATCTTTGAGGAATACTAACAAAACACAAAAATAAGGGATCCCGACAGTAAAACTGCAATTAATCAAAAACAGCTCTGGAGTCTGGTTAAAGTTCACATGGAAAAACAATGAAGATGATAAAAAATGCTGATATATTTTATTCTTCAAATAAAAGACACAACACAAACGTGTTTCAGCTCTATAACCTGCATCAGGAGTCTCTGTCTCTTTGCAGCTGGTTGAATACACACCGCCTAACAATGGTACTTTCATAATAATAATAATAATAATAATAACAACTTTATTCTTTTATACCACCATAACTAAAATGATGAAATACAGTCTGTAAAAAATATATCTTCGATCTTCTGTATATGACTGACAAATACATATTGATGACTGTATTTCAACATTAAGGTGCCATTGTTAGTGTTTTTAAACAACTGCAAAGCGACAAAGACATGCTGCACCCAATTTGGAGAGGGAGAAGGAAGCCCAGGGAAGGGACAGGAGAGGAAAGAGAGATGCCACACTATGGGGAAGGGAGGGAAAGGAAGGAAAAAAAGGAGATGCCAGACCATGGAGTGAGAGGAAAAGATGCCAGTGCATGGGGAGGAGGGAAAGGAAGGAGACATTAATGCCAGATCAGGGATAAAAGAGGGAGGGAGGGAAAGGAAGGAGAGGAGATGCTAGAGCATGGAAGGGGAGGGAGAGATGGAAGGGATGGAGAGGAGAAAAATGACAGGGTATGTAGAGAGGGAAGGGAAAGAGACAGATGCCAAATCACCGGGAAAGGAGCAAGGGAGGAAAAGGAAGGAGAGAAGATGCCATAGCATGGAGGGGAAGGGGAAGGAGAAATAGAAATAGAAGGGAAGATGAGGAGGGAGATGCCAGGGCATTTGGGGGAGGGAAGGAAGGGAAAGAGACAGAGATGCCAGACAGTGGGGTGGATTGGGAAGGAAGGAAGGAAGAAAAGGAAAGAGAGATGGCAGCGAATAGGGGAGGGGGTAGAGGCAGAGAGAGTAAATGGAGAGTGGGTGAAGCTGAAATTAATCATGCACAAAGGAGAGAAGAAGCATAGGATAGACAGTTTATGGAAGGGGCATAGAAAGAGGGATGATGTCATATGGAAGGGGGAGAGGGCAGACCCTAGATGGAAGATAGAGAGCAGACAGTGGATGGAAGAGAGAGAGAGAGAGCAGATAGTTGATGGAAGGGGCAGAGAACGAGGACAGTCTGGATGGAAGGGGCAGAGACAAGGGCAGATGCTACATGGAAGGGAGAGTGAGGTAGATAGGCCGCTGTCTAGGCCTACCTCGGTAATGAGACCTCGAACGCTATATACTGGTTTCAATAAGTATATATTTATTTATCCAATCAATAACAGCTTACAGGAATAAATCATTTAGTATATAGCGCAACAGAAGGTGACCTCTAGGCCCAGAGGTCCTCCGATGTCTGTTCTCTCCCCTCTCCCTTCTAAAGGCCTGGTTTTTATACATTTCTTAGTGGCCAACACCACGTTGGTTTACATCACATGATACATCTTTATTGGCTACTTTCCTATGCATTACTGCTTAGTTACATTCTTTTATTGGCTGGTTGACCTGCGTCACGTTATATGTTCACTCTGTTTACCGTAAGACCTAACCTGTTCCCCGAAATGCCTGTTTCCTCACCATATTAGTATTTCCGAGCACAAGACCCCCTCTCCACCGTAAATATCTCTGACACTGTAGATGATATCTCTTGAGAATTCTATCTTCGGACCATGGTCTGTTTATCTTTTCATGGTATCTGGTTGGGTGGGCCTGATGCCAGACCGCAGCATCAGGACCTGTTATTTTCTCTCAAGTTTCACTGACACAGTAGCTAACTTTTCTTAAAACCTGGGTATTTCTTCATTCTTGCATGTTTTCTGGTAAATTGTATGCAATATCTTTTTATAGTTAATCTACTGTTTCCATCAGCTGCAGAGATAAGATACTAGTTGCAGGGGGAGAGAAAGGTTTTTGTAGAGAGAACAGTTTCTGTGAGCTTATGGTTTTCCCTTGTCCCACTTCACCTGGTTTAATAATGTCAGGACTTAAAGGGATTCTTCCAAAGGGATTCTTCCAGAGCTTCCATGCTTTTTCTTCTTTCCATCTCCCTCCTCCTCTCAAGAGGCAGGAGAAATGTTGGATGGAAAGAAGAGTGTGAAGAGAAGATGATTAAAGCAGAAATAACAAAAGGTTTTAAAAAAAGGTTTTTTGTTGCTTTAGAATAAAGTAGTATTATAACTGTATTGATAAATGTTTATACTGTAAATAAAGTAACCTTTTTATTGGACTAATTTTAATACTTTTTTTTTTTTACTAACCTTCAGAGACCAAACCCCCCTTCCTTAGGTCAGGACAGGATACTGTAACAGTGGTATACACTACTGACATGAAGGAGGTGGTTTTGGCCTCTGAAAGCTAACAGAAAAATAGATAAGTCCAATAAAATGGTATTTTCTTATTTTCCATTTTTTTTGTTTTATTTCTATTTGTTAATTTGTGAAGTGGTGACTTATTTGTCAGTTTTTTAAAATTTACATCTGCTATCTTTATATTTTGTACAGTATTAGGGGACATACCTACTAGAAAGTCAGGCAGTCAATGTCATTGTTTCTGTAGTGTTGCATTGTAAGTAGAGTCTGGTTTCTTGGTGGTTCAGTTTAACTTTTTCTGCATATTTCTATTTTTAGCTTCTGATTACTTACTCCATATTGGATGAAAGAGTATAGTATCTGTGTTCTGTGTGTATGAAAAGGGACATGGTTTTGGTTAGCATTTAATGTGCAGGATCAATCTGTATTAATCTGGCTTGTTTAGTTTTACAATGGGTCTACTAATGTTCTAGTACTCACTGCAGTGTTTAAAAATATTGTCTTCTCCTAGGTGTACCCTTGTGCAACTCGTGCATTATTACTAAAAATATTTTTTTTATATAGAGAAGGGGATGTTAAAAAATGATTGTCCCTGGGTGTAAAATACACTAGGTACGTCAGTGCCTCAGGGTGCTGAGGCGGCAGCTTTAACCAATAGACCACTCCTTCCAGATTCACCTAAAGTGGTTTACAATACATTGAATAGCAATCAAGTACTCTTAAGTATTTTTCCCTATCTGTCCCAGCAGGCTTACAATCTAACTGTAATACCTAAGGCAATGGAGTGTTAAGTGACTTGCTCAGAGTCACAAGGAGCAGGCTAGGATTGAACTCACAACCTCAGGATGCTGAGGCAGCAACTCTAACAAATAGGCCACCCCCCTCTGCTTGAGGCTGGAGCACTGTCTATGATTATCTCCCACCAAACAGGAAATTAGCTCACTTCTTATTTGGCGGCAGAGAATCATAGAGTGGGCTCCAGGACAGGCAGCAAGCAGCCTCCGAGAATCACTGCTGTGGCACTGAAGCTATTTTTTGCAGGTACTCTATACACAGGAAGCATGGTGGGGATTCCCAGGCTGGCAAATAGGCAGGGGAGGAGGGAAGGAGGAAACAGCCTTCCAGTGGAGGTGAAAAAGAGTGAGAGAGAGGTTCTGGCCTGGTAGGGTCAGATAGATAAGATAACCCTGGGTTTTTCAGTGCTTTTCTGGGCCAAAATTTCTCAACTTATAGATGAGTATATATAGTAAGTAAAGCAGCAATTTCTAAATCTCTCTTAAGGGTTTTAGGACAGCGGTCTCAAACTCAAACCCTTTGCAGGGTCACATTTTGGATTTGTAGGTACTTGGAGGGCCTCAGAAAAAAATAATGAATGTCTTATTAAAGAAGTGACAATTTTGCTTGAGGTAAAACTTTATAGTTTATAAAACTTTCCTTTTGGCTACGTCTTAATAATAATATTGTAATTTATAGCTAAAGAGACATATGATCAAGAAACTGTTTTATTTTACTTTTGTGATTATGATAAACATACCGAAGGCCTCAAAATAATACTTGGCGGGCCGCGAGTTTGAGACCACTGTTTTAGGATGTCCACAAGGAATATGAAATGACACATCGCTACTTATGTTGTATGCAAATATGACTCATGTACATTCATTTGGGATAGCAGACCACCACATTCTTCTCTCTTGCCTAGATGCTATTGGCATCACAGGCACTTGGTTCTGGGGCTTTCTAACAAGCCGCTCTTACAACGTCTTCTGCAACAACAAACTCTCCCCTGTCTGGACCTCACACCGAGGAGTCCCCACTGTCTCTGATCCTGTTCAACATCTACTTATGCTCGCTGGGAAACTAGCCTCATTAGGAGTTAAGAACTATAGTTAGGCCGACGACATCACGTTCTTCCTCCCAATTCCCTCTCTGCCTTCAAAGGAATCAGAATGATTCCTCTCGAAGCCTCCCTGTGACTCTGCTGATTTTTCAGGGCAGCTCCATTGTCACCGGGAGCTGCCCCAACACAGACCATCGACTTTGGGACGTGTGGGAGCCCTACTCCGCCTCCCGAAGCTAACACAAGCCAGCACAAGCCATCGACTTTGGGACGCGTGGGAGCCCTGCTCCGCCTCCCGAAACCAACACAAGCCAGCAACTTTAGGATGCGAGGGAGCCCTGCTCCACCTCCCGAAGCCCCCCTGTGACTCAGATGATTTTTCAGGGCAGCTCCATTGCCATCGGGAGCTGCCCTAACACAGTCCAGCGACTTCGGGCCGCGAGGGAGCCCTGCTCCGCCTCCCGAAGCTAATACAAGCCAGCACAAGCCAGCGACTTTGGGACGCGTGGGAGCCCTGCTCTGCCTCCCGAAGCTAACACAATCCAGCACAAGTCAGCGACTTTGGGACGTGTGGGAGCCCTGCTCCGCCTCCCGAAGCCCCCCTGTGACTCTGCTGATTTTTCAGGGCAGCTCCATTGCCACCAGGAGCTGCCTCAACACAGACCATCGACTTTGGGACACGTGGGAGCCCTGCTCTGCCTCCCGAAGCTAACACAAGCCAGCACAAGCCAGCGACTTTGGGACGCGTGGGAGCCCTGCTCCGCCTCCCGAAGCTAACACAAGCCAGCACCTTTGGGATGCGTGGGAGCCCTGCTCCGCCTCCCGAAGCCCCCCTGCGACTCTGCTGATTTTTCAGGGCAGCTCCATTACCACCAGGAGCTGCCCCAACACAGACCATCGACTTTGGGACGCGTGGGAGCCCTGCTCTGCCTCCCGAAGCTAACACAAGCCAGCACAAGCCAGCGACTTTGGGACGCATGGGAGCCCTGCTTCGCCTCCTGAAGCCCCCTGCGACTCAGCTGATTTCTCAGGGCAGCCCCACTGCCATCGGGAGCTGCCCTAACACAGTCCAGCGACTTTGGGCCGCGAGGGAGCCCAGCTCCGCCGCCCGAAGCCAGAAAGGCCAACTGCAAGACCTATCTCCCACACAACAGGGAGCGCCATCACCCCTCACCTGCACTCTGATCCAGTCCAAGCCCACAACCCCAAACACCTACAATGAAGCTATCCCCGAAAACACACACTCAAGCCATCCTACTGATAATCCTCCTCATTACCAGTTGGAAAGTAGTAGCAAACAACTTACCCCCCATACCCGCAAGCTCCTTTGCAACCAATATCCAGAATCTCAACAGGAGATCCCTCACAACAGGAAACTCGAGCCACCATTCAAGTACTCAACACCCTATCACCCTAACATGGAGTAGAAGACCTACACATCCCAAAACCAAACCTCAACATCTTCCCAAAACACTCATCTACCCTGAAACGGCACACATTCAGCAAACAGACATCGCTTCCGTAACCTGTGCCTACGTAAACATCAGAGCCTTAGGACCCAAAACTGAACATATAAAAAACTGGATAATAACCGAAAACCTAGACTGCCTCTTCCTCACAGAAACCTGGCTAACCTCAGACACAGACCCTAGAATAACTGAGGTGTGCCCTCAGGGGTACAAAATAAGAGTGACCTGCAGAGAGAAAAAAAGAGGAGGAGGACTAGAAATAGCTACCCTCCTAGCAGATCACTTCAAGAACAAAATTACCAATGCCAGAGCCACCCTCAATTCTACCCCATCCCACCTAAACGTAATCACAATTCACCCCATAGAAGAAGATTCAACCGCAGCAGACAGAACATGGTCTCAATTCCCCAACATACAATGGCCCGAATTCAATAACCTCGACAAAAAATACAGCCACGCCTCCTGTGACTTCAACCACTGCCCTTCATATCTCCTTACTACTTCCAGTGTAAAATTCCGTACTCTACTTCTACAATGGATTCAAACCACGCTCACGGATGGCATTTTCCACACTGTACTCAGCGAAATCATTATCACCCCAATCCAAAAAGATCCAAAAGGACCACCAGACCAACCATCCAACTTCAGACCTATTGCCTCAATACTGCTATACGTCAAACTTACAGAAGGCCTAGTAGCCAAACTACTCACTAACTATCTGGATGACCATAACCTACTCCACCCCATGCAATCTGGCTTCAGAACCAACTTCAGCACAGAGACTCTTCTAGGCTCCCTTATGGACACAATCAGACAACACCTCAGCACAGGGGAAAAAATGCTCCTCATATAACTGGACCTGACTGCAGCATTTGACCTAGTTGATCATAATATCCTTCTGCAAATCTTGGATGCAATAGTTATCTCAGATAAAGTATACTCTTGGTTTGAAGGCTTCCTAAAATCCAGAACCTACAGTGTAAAATCAAACAACGAAAAATCAGACCCTTGGTCAAACCCCTGCGGAGTACCACAGGGTTCCCCACTATCTCCCACCCTTTTCAACCTATACACTGCTTCCCTCGAAACACATCTGAACAATCTAGGTATAACCACCTATAGCTACGCGGATGACATTACCATCCTCATACCATATGATCAGCCTAAGCCCACCATGTCAAACATCCTACACCGAACACTAGAAACTGTTACGATCTGGATGAAAGATCACAAACTTAAACTCAACCCAGACAAAACTAAATTCATCCTCTTCGAAAATGACAAAGTCCAAACCTTAACCAATTTAGAACTCAACTCAATCAACTACCCCATCCAAACCACCATAAAACTACTAGGAATGACCACAGACAGATGCTGTACCATGCAACCTCAAATAAACAAAACAATCCAGAAATCCTTCGCAATCATGAGAAATCTGAGACTAGTCCAGAAATTCTTTGAAAGAACACAATTCCAGCTTATAGTACAATCCCTAATCCTAGGACTACTGGACTACTGCAACATCCTCTTCCTCCCATGCCCTGCTACTATGATCAAACAACTTCAAACAATTCGAAATACAGCTTTGAGACTCATCTACTCATTGAGAAAACATGACCATATCACAGAAGCTTACATCAACTCACATTGGCTACCAATCCAAGAAAGAATACAATTCAAATTCTACTGCATGCTATTTAAAACCCTAAATGGAGACAGTCCTTCCTACCTGAACAACCGCCTCAACCAAGCATCCACACTCAGACACAGAAAAGCGCATTCCACATTCATACCTCCTCCGATCAAAGAAGTAGAAAGATCAAAACTACACGACGGCCTCCTAGCCACTCAAGCCGCAAAACTGGATACCCGGATCTCCAATCTGCTGATGACCACCTCAGACTACAAGACATTCAGAAAAGAAATAAAAACTATACTTTTCAAGAAATTCCTAAATCAGCCCTAACTTCACGTACTATTAACAACGCTAAAATTGACAAAAAATCTACCCTTACTACCCCAGCAATAACAATTATGCTACCAATGTAACCACCATTTGCACACTTCTTGTAAACTGTATTAATCCTTGCCCCGAAAATGTCAAAAGATCTACTATTTACCACTCTAGTATATCAACCGTACTTCTATTGTAACCCCCGTTTATAAATCTTTTGTAAGCCGCCTTGAACCGCAAGGTAATGCGGAATAGAAATCCCTAATGTAATGTAATGAATTGAAGAGGTCATCAGAATAATGGAAGACTGGATTGCGAAACACAAACTAAACCCTGAAAAAAAACAACAGGTTCTTTCTCGCAAACTTCTCAAACCTGAATGTTGAAAACATCATGATCAAGGGTAAAACCCTACCACTTCAGCCCACTATTAAAATCCTGATCCTCAGAATGCTAGTCTACTGTAATAATAATAATAATCCAAAATTGGCTAATACGCCTAATCCCTGGGGAAGAAAAAGTCTGAGGAAATGAGGCGAAACTGCAAATAAATGAAATAAATTAATAAATATATAAATAAATAATGGACATCAGTATGAGCCCTTCATAACAAAATGAACGTAGACCTCTGGCTCAGGCAATATCTCAAAAGGTGACCAGCACCAGACCGAAGTCTAAATGAGAATAGCCTCATACATCATGTAGTCCAGGGGTACCCAACGCGTCGATCGCGATCGACCAGTAGCTCAGGAAGGCAACTCGAGTCGATCGCACTCGTGTTGCCGTCCTGATCTACGGGCCGATCAGCCTTCCTCTCCAGTGTTCTCCCTAGGGCTTTTTAGCTGGGCGGTCCGCCCAGCTGTCATCTGCCGCTGCTGAACATTAAAAAAAACCCCAAAAAAACCGGCTTGGAGATTTCAGCCCGTAGCGAACTTATGCTCCGGGCTCTAACGTGTGCGTGCAGGCTTCTCTTCTCTTCCCTCCGAAACCGGAAGTTATGCCCGGGGAGGGGGAGGGGGAGGGGGGGAGAAGGGAAGCCTGCACGCACATGTTGAGAGCCCTGAAGCAAGCGTTCGCTACGGGCTAAGGCGGGAGACATGTTAGTGAAGCATTTCCTCTTCTTGCTGCCGGGTCCTGCCTACTTTCTGTTTCCGCGAAGGCAGGACCCGGCAACATTTCCCCCAACAGTTCCTCGCGATGCTGGTCGGCCGAAGCAGGGAGAGGTTGGGGCGGCGGCGGCTTTTGGGCGTGTTATTGGCGTCGGCTTTCGGGCCTGTTATTGGTGGCGGTTTGGGTCCTGGTCCCCGATGGCAGTGGCAGTGTCTTGGGGGAGGGCAGGGAGAAAGAAAGAAAGAAAAAGGGCAGGCAGGGAGACAGAAGGAAAGAAGAGAAACAGAAAAAAAGGAAAGGGAGGCAGAGAGAAAGAAAGGGCAGGGGAGAGGAAGGAAAAGTTGGGGGAGGGAATGAGGTGTGGAGGAGAGGAAGCATACAGGCTGAAAGAAGGGAAGAAAGACTGGATGCACAGTCAGAAGAAGAAAGTGCAACCAGAGACTCATGAAATCACCAGACAAGATAGGAAAAATGATTTTATTTTAAATTTAGTGATCGAAATGTGTCTCAATTTATATCTGCTGTCTATATTTTACACTAAGGTCCCCTTTTACTAAACCGCAATAGAGTTTTTTAGCGCAGGGAGCCTATGAGCGTCGAGAGCAGCGCTGGGCATTCAGCGCAGCTCCCTGCGCTCTAAAAACTGCTATCGTGGTTTAGTAAAAAGGGAGGGGGTATATTTGTCTATTTTTGTATGGTTGTTACTGAGGTGATAGTGCATAGAGTCATCTGCTTTGACCTCTTTGAAAAACCCTGGAATAGGAATGATAATTAACATTTTCTATGCGTACAGTGTGCGTTGTGTTTTTTTAAAATTTTATTGTTGGTAGATCATTTTGACTTGGTCATTTTAAAAGTAGCTCGCAAGCCCAAAAAGTGTGGGCACCCCTGATGTAGTCCATATGTACCAAAGACATGAATGTGCAAAATTTCACACCCTCTCAAAACCAAAAAGACTTTTTCAACACCAGGGAGAAGGGGTTACAAGGACATAATATAATCACTATGCCTGTGGGCACACCATGCAACCTTAACTAAAACATACAACCATACATATAATAAATACTATAAATGTACAAATAAAATATAATGTATAATATATAATAGTGTCTGTGTGTGAATGTGCAAATAAGCAAAATAAATAAATAAATACCTAATAAATAATTAAATAAAAAATATATATATACAAAGTGCGAGGTGCTTCATAAAATGCAAAATTAGTGGCAAGAATGAGGCCTAAAGTGCAATTGCAAAATTTATGGCACGAATACAGCTTAAAGTGCTAATGCAAAATCTATGGCAGGAATGAAGCATAAAGTGCGAGTGCAAAAGAATCCCACTGTGGGTTCCTGGTAGAAATCAAATTTAAACTGAACTGCAAGAAAGATTGAAACCTAAAACACCATAATAACAATATAAATATACATGAAAAATATCAGAAAAAAATGCAAATGCAGGTCATTACTGACCTTTGAAAGTCTACTGTAATCTCATCTACCTTTCATGCCCCCAGAAACTCCACAATAGACTCAAAATGATTCAGCACACAGCTGTGCACCTTATCTTTGGAGTAAAGAAAACCAACCATGTAGCAACGCCTTACTACAAGCAACTGCACTGGCTTCCCATCGAGGCCCGCACACTGTTCAAACCGGGCTGCTTCATGTATAAGGCACTGTATGGCCTCCTACCTAACTACATGATGGATGTATCTGAATTTACCTCTCTGGCCCACCTTATATAACATAACAAAAAATTTTATTTATATATCGTAATACACTGAAGTTCGATGTGGTTAACATGAATTAAATAGAAGACTGTATTTATTTTTTATTTATTTATTTATTTTATTTATTTATTTAGATTTTTATCCCGTCCTCCCAGTAGCTCAGAACGGTCTACAAGTGAACATACACAATGGAGAGTAATTTGACATATAAGAAGTACAACAGGTTTAAATGTTTGGACTATAAGAATGTGATGTAATTTAAATAAAGGGAGAATAAGCAAATTAAGAGTAGACTTTACATATAAGTAGTTTAGTTTAAGAACAGTTCTATGAGTTTAGATACAGTTTGTCAGTGTAAGGACTAGGAGAGGACTATATTGAAATTTAGGGAGAAGATAGGCAGGGGAGAGAGGAGAGAGGGGGTTTAAGGGGGGGAGAAGACAGAGGGTGATCTTTAGTTGAAGAGGAGGGTCTTTATCAATTTGCGGAATGTTAATAATGAGTTCTGTTGTCTGAGTTGAGGGGGGAGTTGGTTCCAGAGGTGTGGAATGAAGTGGCTGTAGGACCGTTTGCGGGCAGTTTCTGTGAGGAGGGACCTTCCGGGGGGGTGCATAGGCGTATCTCCGATTTTAAGCGGAGGGTGCGAGTGGGGGTGTAGATGGGAAGCTTGGATTTTATGTAGGAGGGGGTGGAGGAATAAATTGTCTTGTGGGCAATTGTCAGGGCCTTGAAGGCACAGCGCTGGCTAATTGGGAGCCAGTGTTCAGCACGGAGTGCTGGGGAGATGGGATCGTGGTAGTTGAGGTTGTGTAGGAGGCGGATAGCTGCATTTTGGACCCGTTGAAGGCGTTTGAGATTATTTTTGGTTAGTCCATTAAATAGGGAGTTACAATAATCCATTCTGGAGAGAACATATGCGTAGAGGAGTTGGGCGAGGTCCGGTGTGGAGATGAAGGGTTTGATCCTTTTCAGTTGGCGAAGGTAGTAGAAAGAGGTGGAGATTACTTGGGATATGTGGGCAGATAGGGATAGGTGTCCGTCTAGGGTTACTCCTAGGCTGCGAACCTGATCTGTTGCCGTTAGTAGAGTGGAGTCCCATGCTAGTGTAGGACGTGGGTATTTGGTGTTTTTTTTCCTGATCCATAAGAGTTCGGTTTTAGAGGCGTTAAGTTGAAGTTTGTTGTTTGACATCCAAGTTTTCATGTCAGAGAGGCAGTGTTGGAGGTTAGCAATTTGGGACGACCGGTTCTCGCCTAGAGAGAGGAGTAGCTGGATGTCATCTGCATAAGAGTGGATTTTAATGTTATATTTCTTCGCTATATCGATGACAGGCCTGATGTAGAGGTTGAATAGGAGGGGGGATAGAAGGGCGCCTTGAGGAACACCATATTTGATAGGCTTGGGGTTAGATTTATGTGTTCCTAGTAGGACAGTCTGGGTCCTTTGATGGAGGAAGGAGGTGATCCTTTGGAGGGCTGTGTCCTTGATTCCGATGTCGTAGAGTCTGGATGTGAGGAGATTGTGGTCGACTGTGTCAAAGGCAGCGCTGAGGTCTAGTAGGACTAGTAGGGCATCACTGCCTTTGTCGAGTATAGACCAGCTGTCATCCATGATATCGAGGAGTACTGATTCTGTGCTGTGGCCTTTTCGGAAGCCGGATTGGGCTGGAGATAGAGCAGCTTGTTCTTCAATGAACGGGTGTAGTCGGTGGAGTACAATTCGTTCAAGGAGTTTGGAGACAAATGGGAGGTTGGAGACTGGGCGATAGTTGCCAGGTTCGTTAGGATCAAGGGTGGGTTTTTTGAGAGTGGGTTTGATAATAGCTGACTTCCAGCTGAGGGGAACAGTCCCAGTGGTTAGAGAGGTGTTAATGATGGGGAGGATGGATTCTGCCATGGCATCTTCTGTGGATAGCAGGAGGCTGGACGGGCAGGGGTCGAGGATGGTGTTGGAGGGGTTGAGTTCTCTCAGTGTTTCGAGAACTTCAGTATGAGTGGCTATATGAAATTGGGAGAGAGCGGCGGAAGAGGTGGTATTTGGAGTCGGCTGGGGCTGAGTAGGAGCGGGTTTGGTGTTGGCGTCAAGGTTATCTCAAATGGTTTGTATTTTGGACTGGAAGAAGTTCGAGAGAGTCTCGCTATCGAGTTCTGTTTAGTTGCTGTGATTTTTTCTTTGGGCGTTAGTGAAGAGTTGGTTTGTGAGGGTGAACAGTTGTTTAGATCTAGAAGGGGCTAGTTGTAGGAGGCGAGAGTAGTAGGTCTTTTTTGCTTCTAGAATGGCTGCTTTGTAGGTGATGGATATGTTATTCCAGTGGGCTTTGGTTTCTGTGCACGGGTGTTTGATCCAGATCCTTTCTGCTTTTCTCAGTGATCGTTTTATGGATCGGAGGTCATTAGTGTACCAGGGGGCAGGTGCTTTGTTGGTGATTTTTTGGGTAGTTTTTGTCTGGACAAGGCTATTATAGAGGGATTGAATGTTGGAGTGCCATGTGGAGGCAGCCAGGTCAATGGAGTGGGGATGTTGGGTGCAGGTTTCATTTAGGGTGCGAATACCCGCGGCCATGGCTTGAGGGCTGACCGAATTAGGGAGTTGACGTAGGGTGGGGGGGGGGTAGGATCTTTACGCGGGGTTATGGTATTTTCGAGTGGGAGTTCGAATTCAATGAGGTGGTGGTCTGACCATGGGACAGGTGTGGTAGTATAAGTTTGTCGGGGCTCTGCAGTTGGGTCTCTGAGGGTGAAGAGCAAGTCTAAGATGTTGCCTGCTGAGTGCGTGGGGGTGGTAATAGCTTGGTGGAATCCCAGGTCAGAGAGGGAGGAGAGGAAGTTGTCAATTTGTCCTGAAGTGTTGGGGTAGTCTGGGAAATTGAAATCTCCCAGGATTGTCACGTGTTTGTGTGAGATAGATAGTTCGGTGATGAATTCGAGGAGGGTCTCTAGGGTATCTGCTGGAGAGTTGGGAGTTCTGTAGAGGAGTATGAGGGCGATTTTTTGTTTGTGACCTATGGTGAACGCAATTGCTTCTAGGGAGGGAATATTAATGGAATTTATCAGTTTTGGTGTGGCGGAGGTCTTGACAATGGTAGTCACGCCACCTCCTTTCCCAGAGGTACGTGAGCAGGCGAGGGCTTGGTAGCCTGGAGGACATAGTTCGCCTAGTGTTATCCCATCATTGTCTTGGAGCCAGGTTTCAGTGATCATGAGGGCGTCCCAACTCTTGTCACAGATGAGGTCGTGTAGGATGAAGGATTTGTTGTTAACTGATCTTGCATTGATGAGTGCTAGTTTGAGTGTATTGTGTGAAGGGGCTTGTGGGGATGGAAGAATGGGGATGAGGTTGGCAGGGTTTCTGGTACGGCTTTTTTTAGGTTGGGGGGAGAGATCACCGTATCTGCCTTGGCCTGTAATAATGGGGATGGTGAAGTATAGTGTTGTAAGGAGTGTAGGGGAAGTGGTGAGGGTGGGGGAGGGCGGGGAGGTGGTTTGTAAAGTGGTGGGAGGGGGGGTGGGGAGGGTGGTGGCCTGAAGAGTTGGAAGCATGGTAGGAGGGGGGTTTGAGGCGTTGGGTCGGAGGAATTCAGGAGAGTCTCGCTTTCGAGTCGGGGCTAAGTCCTACTGTTGTAGTTATGGTTTGATGGGGGTCAATTTTGACAGAGTTAAGTCAGGAGCTTGGAGGAGCTCAAGAGAGGTGAGGATACAAGTACAAATAACATAGAATAATGACAATCTCTGAGTCAAATACAATAATGGTAACATAATACAAAAAGAACTCTTGTGAGGATATAAGTGCAAATAACATAGGATCATGACAAGGTCAGGGTCAAATACAATTTTGGTAAGGTAATACGAGAAGAACTTGAATAAATGAACAGTTTTCAAATATTGGCACAGATAAAGATATGGAAACCCAGAAGGAGAAGGCGAGAAGTAAGGGAGGGGCGATAGTAAGATTTGAAAGAGCTTTTTCATCTTGAGGAGCGTTAGACATACAAAGAGGGCACAGGGTTTAGTGCTCTACTAGGAATTTGTTGAACAAGTATGTTTTCAATCCTCGCCTGAAATGCATATATGATGAGACCCTATAATGGAGAGTAGATCCCGGCTGAAGTGAGCTGCTTGATAGGATAATAATTTTGTCAAGTAGGCTTTTTAGGTTTTCCTTGCAGGGAGGGGTAGGCAAAGATAGAATTGGTGAGCAAAAGGTGAGTCGGTAGAGGGGGGGAGGGATATCAAATACTTCAGTCATGATGGGTAGTGCTCTTTTACATTTACCTTTGATTCCATTGTCTTCTAATACACATAAATTGGCTTGTTATATTTTTACTGCCGCTCGTCTTTTGTTAGCTGCATATTGGAAACAGGCCTTTCCCCCAGGTCGATTACATTTACTACGAAAAATAGATTTTATTTTTCGTATGTCTAAATTGACGGCATTAACAAAATCTCGTCTTACACCCTTTTTTAAGGTGTGGAATCCTTATATTCGGTGGTGTGAATGTCCTTCATGATCTGAGTGTTTAGCTACATTTGTGTAACCCTATGTGACAGCTGATTTTGGGGTGGGTTAGGGGGGGGGGTTTATTTTGATTTATATGATTCTTTTTTGCATTGTGCTGAAGATTAAAGTACAACTTTATCTTTTTATTAATTTGGGGGGAAGAGGTTGGAGAAAATGTGACATTGTAGATATCTGTTTGCTTAACCTCTGTGTCTTTGTTTTGTATATTTGAAAAATTTATTAATAAACAATTTACAAAAAAAAAAAAAAAATACTTCAGTCATGTAGTTTGGTAGGAGGCCGTAAACAGCCTTGTACATGAAGCAACACAGTTTGAAAAATGATCAGGCCTCAATCGGGAGCCAGTGCAGTAGTAGTAAGGTGTGACATGGTCAGTTTTCCATAGGCCGAAAATGAAGCATACCGCTGTGTGCTGAATCATCCAGAGTCTGTTGCAGTGTTTCCTGGGGCATGAGATGTAAATGAGGTTGCAGTAGTCTAGTATGCTGAGAATCAGGGCTTGGCATAGGATTTGGAAGGGAAGGGTGTCAAAAGTAGGAACGGATTGATTATAGTTTCCTACCCCTCCTTATAAGGAAGACATAAAAGAGCTTATGTCACAAAACTGTTATCCTACCAGGGAGCTCACTTAAGCCAGGAACTACTCCCCTTCATAGGGTCCTCTTCATCATACATGTATGTTAGATGAAGCTTAAAAAACACCTGTTCAATAAGTTCCTAGCAGAACATTAAATCATTGCTTTTTTCCACGACTCACTTTCGCTCATTCCCCCTCCAAATGACTGCAACTGCTCCTCGTATTTGTACTGTACCTATGTACAGTCTTTAGATAATTTTTGTTAACCGCATTGAACCTCATGGTGTATAGCGGTATACAAATAAAATTTTATGTTATATTATTTTGAAACCCCAATTAGAGATCTTTGATGACTTGATTGGAAACCAGTGCCATAAGTATACACTTGTCCAGTTCCAAGAAGGAAACTTTAGGTTAGTCCTTCATTTGAACTTATATATCCAATTCAGTATGGCAACTGTCCTTGATTCTTCTATCCATTTGAATTAGAACTAAGGATCTCATAATGCATCTAAATTATGCCTTGCAGAACTAAGGGTCCCATTTGTATATAGGTATAAAATGAGATGCTAGATTAGAGAATGACATGGGGACTGTTTACCTCGGTAAACCGTGGTCACCGCAGTAAATCCACAGAAATGGAGACATTTGCAACTGGTTTACCGCAGGGATGGGGGACAAGACCTTTCACCACCCCGTGAGAATGGGGACTAGACCTTTACCGCCCCACAGATCCACCTTTTCTCAACTACCCTTTCATCCAGCATCTCTCCCTCCTTCCCCACCATCCTAGGTTCTACCATATCTCCCTTTCTTTTCCCAACTACCCTCCTATCCAGAATCTCTATCCCCCCTCCATACCATCCCTTGTGTCCAACTTCTCTCCCTTTCTGTTCCTTCCCTCCCTAAATCCCATTGTCCACCATCTCTCTCCCTCGCCTCTGTTTTTAGACCCATTATTTCTTCCCCCTAAAGTCCAGCATATGTACATCTCTTTGAACCCCCCCTTCCCTCCCTCTGTGTACTTCTACACCAGGGCCCCCCCTGAAGGCTTGTGCCACCATCCCTGAAGGTCTGTCCCCCCCCTTGAAGGCCTGCAACCCCTACTCAGGCTACCCCACCATGCCCTGCCCCGCCGGCATTTACCCATTTTCTTATTTACTTCTTTCCCCCTTCTTGCTTCTCTACTTCTACTCTTCACTGTTCTCTTTCTTCCCCTTTCTCCCACCAGACATTTTTCTCTGCTCACTCCATCCCTCTCTCCAAATACTCTTTATTCTCTTTCCAAACAAGAAAAGGGAAATAGAGGAGGAAGGAATCTGGCAACTTTTCTCTTCTTGGAATCGGTTTAAAGTAGCAGACAGAGCAAAAGCTGAAATCATGACTAACATTCTTTTTTAAAAAAAAAATTTCATTTCTAAAAATCTTCAAGTATATTATTGCTAATTCCCAACTCCACACCATGGGAAAGCCAGGCAGGCAGGACACAAACACATGAAGTACCTGAAAACAAACATGAAGTCTATCCAATAACAAGAATTACTGTTGAGAATGCTCTAGGAGATGTATAGGATATGAGACTTATATACCACTTCTTTTCTTTGTGGTTTACAGTCAAAGTGGTTTACATATTTTAGACAGGTACTTATTTTGTACCTGGGCAATGAAGTGTTAAGCAACTCGCCCAGAGTCACAAGGAGCTGCAGTGGGAATCAAACTCACAACCTCAGGTCTTAAAAATGGATGCATGCCTTTAATTCCACAATAAATGCAAAAGAAAAGGATACCAAAAAATGCCCAGAACAGGGAAAAAAACAAGCAAAGTCCACCACAGTATTTCCTCAGAAACCAAAAGCAAAGCAAAAAAAACAAAAACTGTGGAAATGATGATCTTGAAAAAACTGTATTTGAATAAGGTGCAGAAAATAAAAACCTCAAAAATCCAATTACTCAAACACAGTGGGCTCCTTTTACAATAGCGCGTGCTAAATTGCCGCACACGCTAGACCTTAATGCCAGCATTGAGCTGGCGTTAGTTCTAGAAGCAAAGCGCGGGTTTAGCGCACGCTAAAATCCTGCGTGCGCTAAAAATGCTAGCGCACCTTAGTAAAAGGAGCTCAGTATATAAATTGTGGCATAGACCTGACACGGGCTGCGTTTCGGTTGTGAAATGACCTTCTTCTGGGATCCGATACTGCTGAAAACCACAGACTTAGGAATTGTGAAAAAACTCAAAATACTGTGCACAAACGAGCGTGGTGGTCTTCTACTCGAGTAGCCCTTTCTCTCCCTTAGAGATCTAATATACTTATCCCAAGCTTTCTTGAATTCAGATAAATTTTTTGTCTCTACCACCTCCACCACGTTTCAAGCTTCAAGTTTTATTTTAATTTGATGAGTCGCTTAATTTAATTTTTACTAAGCGAGTTACAACATAGAAAAAAATAACATTTATTTTAACATAATGTTTAAAATTTTAAAACAATAGTTAAGACCAACAGACATACAGACCAACCGAGACACTAGGTAAAAACAGGGCAGAACTACAATTCAATATTTTTAGGGTATAGAAGAGAACCATAAAAGGAAAAAAACATTAGGAGGGGGAAGATGAAAACCTGGAGAGTAATGTAAAATTTTTGAAGCCTTTCTACGCATTTCCTACCTTTTCTGTAAAAAAAAAAAAGTATTTTATGAGGTTACTTTTCAGTCTACTCCCTTTTATCTTCATCCTATGCCTCCTCATTCCAGAGCTTCCTTTCAATTAAAAAAAGAGACTCACCTCATGTCATGTCATGTAGGTATTTGCTGCAACCACTCCAATATTGCTATAGAAACCAGCTGAGCAACTTAAAACCCAGAGTATATGAGCTATTTGCCATCCTCAAAGAAAAGTGCACTTTAGGCTTGACCTGTAGTAGGCACATCCTTTCTAATATTCCTGCATTACAGAGGAGTACACAGGGTTTATCAGGTACATAAAAAAAGATGCTATTCTGGATGCAGTTAACAAGAAATGTAGCAATAAATTACACAGCAAAATAGCAACTCCTTCCCACCACCATCTTCTCCATTCATCATCATCCTTCCTCCTGCCAACAACTCAGGCTTGCCCCACAATGCAGCAGGAAACTGAAAAAAAGATTAAGGACATGATGTCCAGATCTCATGTGTCTCTCGTTAGCACAAAAGAAAAGAGAAGAAAAATGTTCAAACTAATGATGGTATTAAAAATTCATTGCAGAATGAAAGAAGAGGGCAATGTTAGGTTCTACTCCAGAGTAAATGAAAACAGTAACTTTTCAAGTGAAAAGCTCTTGCCCATCCCTTTGTTGGGGGAAAAATAAAAGTGAATAGGGCTGGTTAGTAAAGTGCCAGAGTTTTACATGGAAAATCCTAACCCACAGGGGCTCTATGAGGTACCAAAACCCAGCATTTGAGTAACATAGGGGATAATTTTATAAAAGGTTACCTGTGTCAAAATCCATTTCATGCTTATTTTATAAAGGTGTGTTTCTCTCATCTTAAAAGAAGTGAAGGCTTAAATATCACAAAAAAATCCCTCCAGCCATATAATAATACAGTAAAACCTTGGATTGCAAGTAACTTGGTTTGCAAGTGTTTTGCAAGACAAGCGAAACATTTTATTAAATTTTAACTTGATATAGAAGAAATGTCTTGCAATACAAATACACACAGTATACACACATCACATCTGAGCCGATGGTTCTTCTCTCTTTGACACTGCAGGAGTGTAGTGACTGTTCTAAACGAGCGAGGTCTTGCAATACAAGCACGTATAGTATTTTGTATTAAAGTTTTTGGGTTGTGGAACGAATCGTCTTGAGTTTCCATTAGTTCTTATGGGGAAATTCGCTTTGATATACGAGTGTTCTGGATTACAAGCATATTTTCGGAACGAATTATGCTCGCAAACAAGGTTTTACTGTAATTATATCCAAAATAGGCTCATAATAATAATAATAATTCATATGAATACTTTTTGATCTTTTTTTTTTTTAATATGCACAAATGCAGCAATTTCACTTGGTACTGGACACAGCACTTTCATTTACTTCTTTACACTCCTAACCCCCCCTTTTTTTACAAACCATATTAGCCCAATGGGCTTCAGTGCAATAACCATGGGCCGCCATGGTAATTGGTTTTGTACAAGAGGGTCTTAATGTTGTTATAATCAAACATGCATATTTACAACAATCCTTAGTCATTTATCCACCAACGTTATTTTTTGCAAAAAAAATTTTTAAACCCCTATATTGGCCCTAAGCCTGGGCCAATCAGGCCTTAGGCTTAGCGGGGATAGGCCAGGAAGGGGCGGGCCTGCCTTATTTCGATGAGGCGGGTCTGCCAGACGGACGGCAGCAAGACCCAGCCGGCCAGCCAACAATTAGAGGTTAGTTGGGGGGAGGTTAGGGGGAGTCATCGGGGGGGTGTTAGCGCAGGGAGGCGTTAGCTTGGGGGGGTCCGGAGGGGGGCGTCCTCCAGCAGGAGGAGTTGGATACCCTCCTGCCGGTGATCGGGGGATTTTGGGTGGGTGGCATTCCAGCTGGAGGGGTTGGGTATCCTCCTGCCAGTGATCAGAGGGGGGGGGGGGGTACAGGCCACGATAAGTGTAGCGGCCGTGTCTACTCTAACTCGATTCTGTAACCGGCGTCTGTAACATGGACGCCAGTGACAGAATTGGAGTTAGTATATAGGACGCCCCTCCCGGGCATTCTATACAGAATCCGGGCCTGCAGCAAACAAAATGAATTATTAATAATCTACTCACATTCGCACCCATAGAATACGGTTTCTTTAGCTGAACAGCGATTCTAGCTGATTTGTATGCATTAACAACCTTTCTGAGATCCTTTCTCCGCAACTCTTGGGGCTTATTTATTGATAAAGTTGATTGATTACTAATAGTAAAACTTCGTTTTCTTAAAATTTTCAGTTTTTTGGTTAATTTTTGGCTATTCATAAGATCCACTTCTAGTTTTGTATTTTGATTTTTGGTTTGTGGTAGCTTTATTACTTTTTTGGTTGTTCTAACAGAAGAGGCTATAGACATGCCTATATGTTTCCCTGTCCAAGCCCGAGGAGCCACAGAAAGATCTTCCTCAGACACAAGAAAATAATTCCATGTTCAGCCAGCAAGGGGTATCTTTCTGCCTGAAATGCTGAAAGGGTACTGCATGCACTTTTAGATTCTGCTGAAGTTTGGAAGACAATTTGAAATACTAATAAAAGCTGGTCTGACTTGTTCTTCTTCAGGGGCAGCATTCCCAGGGAACTATTATAACTGACCCTCAGGCAGAGGCTTAGCAAGGACAATACAAATTTCAACTTAAAATGTGCAGCAACACCCCCATATGAGATAATGCACTGCCTTTTGCTTTAACAGAGATGCAAATTTAGCATTTTGTATTTATTTTAATGTGTGTGTCACCTTACAAAACTGAGAGCAAGCACGGTGAATCAGACACAAAATGCTGACTGGTACTAAAATTCTTTGATTTACCTAATGTTAGTCAATGGTAAAGTAGCTTTAACGTTGCCGTTCCCCCTCTGGGGTTGCACCTGTTTAATCCATGCTACTCAGGTATGCATTTCCCTAAAGCAGGGGTTCTCAACCCAATCTTTGGGACATACCAATCCAGTCTGACTTTTAAGACATCCACAATGAATATGTATGAAATAAATTTCCACGCACTGCCTCTATTATATGCAAAGCTGTCTCATGCATATTCATTGTGGGTATCCTGAAAATCGGATTGGCTTGGTGTATCCCAAGGACTGAGCTTAGACCCCTGCCTATAAGACACACACACAGACTTATTTGAACCTAGGAACCACAGCATTTCATGCAATATAAAAAAAAGGATTATTTTTTAAATACTTTTTTCATAAAGCCAAGAGATGAGCAGGTCTGCACTATAAAAAGACTGAGATGCACTTGGAAGATGCACACTTAATGCATCTTAATGTCTTCAGCAAGGCTACATACCCAACACCCTCTGGTCAAGAAATTTATCAAAAGTGACCATAAAATACTCCTTACCAGTCAGGTTCATTTTGGCACTGTAGCTCCCAAAGTATCGCTCATCTGTATTAGGGGTGTGACACTCATACTCCCCTGTGTCTCGGTCCTGCAAGTTGGTGATGTGAAGGAGCACATAATCGCCTTTGATTCTTTCCACGTATATCTCACCGCTCTGGACCCGCTGGCTGTACACGGCATAAGAAAAGTTGGGTTCCCCAGTGCTAACGATCTGGACTTCTCTCTTTGGCGCAGAAGGCAGGTAGATGGACCATCGGAAGTTCTGTTCCGAGGGCCCCTGGTAGCCGCTGACCTTACACCAAATGGTGATGTGGGACCCTTCAGTTCGGTAGAGTAGGCCATTCTGCACAGTTACCACACGCTGAGCTGAGGCTATGCCTATAAGAGATTTTTTTAAAACCCATTAAGTCAATACTAGAATACTGGGCAGTACCACATTTAACACCCATCCTTCATCTGAGTTTCATAAAGATGCACCATATCAGTTAGAAATGTAAATGCACTCATCCTCCCTGAGAATAAAAGTATGATACTGTATTTCTATCATGACCATATTTTTATACATTTGGAGGCATTCTTGGGGTAGGGTTAGAAGAAAGACTTCAACAACACACACAGTTTGGCATTTGCAATACTATGTGCATGTATGTCTATTATCTAAAAAAGCTATCCACAAAAAAAAAGAGCTGTAGATCTTTGGTAGAGAATGACACGGTGACAAAATTTGTCACCATTCCCATCCCCGCAGATAACCATCTCCCTGTCATTTTTTATGGAGAGAGGGAAGAATCAGAGTATGAATGGGCACAGCCACTGACCCTCAAGCCTTGCATTGAAGAATGCCGGTGTAGAAGGACTGAGGTTGAGATAGACACTAAAGAATAACAGTCTCTGGTATCCAGAGCTGAGATTGTGATGTCATAATGCCTCATTCCACCAATGCCTAATAGCCAACCTCATCAGTGATGTCACAATGGCTTCATTATCCTATACTTGGCTCACATAAGACTCAGAGTATGAATAGGCACAGCCACTGACCCTCAAGCCTTGCACTGAAGAACTCTGGTATAGAAGGACTGAGGTTGAGATAGACACTAAAGAATGACACAGGTTTGTTTCCCGCAGTTATCCGTGGGGACAGGAACAGTGATGTATTTTGTCACGTGTCATTCTCTGATCTATGGGCAATTTTTCCTTAGACAATCTTCAAAATTACAGTGTGTTCTAGAGGGCAGTTGTACAACAGAGCACCTGTTCTATATAGAGAATGACACAGGGACAAAATCTGTACCCATTCGCACCCTGTCCCTGCAACCTTTAACCCCATCCCCACTCCATCTGCTGTAATTCTGTTAAATTACTGTTACCACTGATTACTATGCATCTCCATACCCCCATCATTCTCTACTCTGTGATTATATCTTTTTATTTATTTATTTAAAAAACTTATTATCCACCTATTTCCTAAGCGGCTTACAAGT